>NC_140589.1:169028690-170454940 GCF_964204655.1 Triturus cristatus
AACAGCATTGTTTTCTTGTTGTTTTCTCAGCAGCGTATGTTACATGAGTCTAGCCCAGAATATCTATGTCTCAGGGTTGTCTGGGACATGCATGAGGTATAACAATGATGTGTGTTCGGTGAAAACTGCTCATGCGCGGGTGTCCGCGCATGAGCAGTTTTCACCGAGAACGCAATGAAGACGGGGGACACCGCAGCTAAGGTAAGTTTCTTTTTATTTATTTTAAAGGCATTTTTGAAAAGTTGTATTAATTGTAAATAGGGCAGGTGAGAGGCGGGGGCTGGACAGCTCCGCTCTGCCGCGGAGTGTGCAGAGATTTGCCTACTCCGCGTTATACACGGACCGCGGAGTAGAAAAATCTCCGCACACTCCGCGGGCGGAGCGAAGCTCTCCGCCCACAGTTAGTTGTGGCCTAAACCTGTAGGCATGGACCTGTGAACATCCCTAAGATACATAACAACCTTTAATCTATCACAGGAAGCAGACTCCATCCATTAGACTCCATCAATCAGCTGATCTAATGACCGATCATTTTTAACTCCGAAAATTGTTAAGCATGTTTCCCTCCTAAAGGTGTTATATTGTAACCCATATTGGGTTTTCTATGGGAGAGCCAACCTTGCTGCTGGAATAAAAACGTAGTTCGTTTTTCACTGCTAGGACAAGTAAAACTATGAATATACAAGTCCTACTTTTAAATACAATACACCCTGTCCTACGGACATTTAATGCCTAGTTTAGAGGTGGATTATAAGTAGCAAAAAGAATGGTTTAGGTCTGGTAAGATGTTGATTTTGTCAAAATGGCAGTTTAAATCTAAACACACAGGCTGCAGGGGCAGGCCTGGCGGTATGTTTTACAGTGCTACTTTAGTGGGTGGCTCGATGAGTGCTGCAGCCAACTTGTAGAATTTGCATTTAATTTACAGTCCCCGGGCACACAAGTGCCATTTACTAGGGAATTTAAATTGAAATAAATATGCCAATGAGTACAATGGACTTTAATACTGTTCAGTTCAGTTCATTAATTCTTTATTTCGATGGTTAAAAATCATCATAAAAATACATTTTATAAAAAATCATGTAATTTACATTTCTGAACTTCAATAGGATAAAATGCAAACACCAAACAAAGCTGATACAATTCATACAAAAGAGGTAAAATATTATGTACATCATTGCTTAATCTCTTGTGTTCCTTAACCTTACTGCTACTCTCAAAAAGCTTATTACTGAGCATAAAGTGCGCGTGTCATTTGCTCTTTGAAGAAACAGTAATGCGGATTTAGCATGACAAAATTTTCCCTCTCTTAAAATATCAACCAAGAACGTGCGCCGAGGGATACGATAAAATGGACACAATAATACAACATGAGGGGTGTCCTGCGGAGACCTATTGTCGCAGCCGCAGGCACCATTCTGCTCAATAGTTACAGTAAAACCAGATGGATAAGATAAAATATTAGGTACCAAATTGAGCCTAAAACGGCACATTAAAAACCTGTCCTGCTGATTATACATCAGAAATAAATAGGGTTCCATGCCCTCCCCATTTTTGACCAGGCAATAAGCCGCTACTGAGCGCTTTAATAATGCAGGGGCTGCTCTGACAGTTTCCAATTTTTCCAGCAGGAGTTTTTTAATTTGTGGTTTCCGGGTCATAGAAATTGTACATGGATTGCTAAAGAGAGTATGCTGGTCTATAGTCTCTAGTGTTGTTTTAACATATTTCAGCCAGGGGATATGCATCCCCTTATCCCTTTGCAAACAGTCTGTGACAATTTCCCTGCTCAGTTCCGCCTCTGGGTTGGCCCAAATTCTGAGCCATGCCATAACCGACCTAATCTTCACCTGGTCTGTAATATACGGGATCCCAAGTTCTGAGTGTGCAATTTCCGCTGGTGTAGACTATGGGATCTTTAGGATTCTACGGAGAAATGTATCTTCCTCTTGCTGTAAGTGTTTAGCATCCCTAAAGCCCCATACCTCGGCTCCATACAATGCCTTTGGGGTACTTATTGAGCTATATAGGCTCATTACTTGTTCTGGGGACCAACGTCCCAACCTGCGAGCAAACTTTAATATTGCACCATTTGAGGAGACCAGTTTAGTACAACGTCCTCAATCAGCGAATTAAACTGAGTCTCACCATCAAATAAAAGGCCTAAATAGGGAAAAGTACTTACAGTGCCCATTATGTGGGTCCCTATTTTAAACACACATTTCTTAATGGGCCTTTTGCCTGCAACCATCGCAAATGATTTGCTCAGATTCACTGACAGGTCTAAGTTGTCCATGAACTTTACAAATCCATCGATGAGCGACTGTAGACTTCGTGGAGTTTGTGCAAGCAGGACCGCGTCATCCGCGTACAGAAGTACCGGAATTTGACGCTTCCCTACTTTGGGACAGTCTACAGTCGGGCCAATAAGGCTTGTCTCTAGATCATTGATGTACAATGAGAACAAAAAGGGAGCAAGAATACACCCTTGCCTTACTCCGCTTGTGCATGGAAATGGGTCAGTTCGCCCCCCTCCACACTGAAACAGACCCTGGCAGTGGTATTCCAGTGCAGCTCTCTCAAAATATTTATAAGGCCCGGGTCTATTCCCATATTATTCATCATTGCCCACAATTTGTTCCTATTCACATTATGAAAAAAAAGCAGCCAGATCCATAAATCCCATATAAATGGAGCCATTGCTTGCTTTGGTGTACTTTGCAACCAGTAAGTATAGATTTAAACATTGATCACTAGTCGATTTTCCCGCTCTAAACCCATACTGTGTGTCGGCTATTGTGTGATGCTCTTCTGTCCAGGTCATAAGATGGATCAAAACCACCCGCCCAAGTATTTTGGCTGAGACATCAATCAGCGATATCGGTCTGTAGCATTGGGGATTGTCCCTATTCCCTTTCTTGAAGATAGGGACGATTAGTGCAGTAGACCAAGATCGTGGGAGTCCTGATTTAATAGCTGCATTTAACACCCTTGTCAAAATTGGCGCCCACAGGTCGATGTTACTTCGGTATAGATCTGGGGGTGTACCATCGGGCCCTGGAGCTTTGTTCGGTGTCAACCCCTGAATTGCCTTAATGACCTCTGTTAGTGCGAGATCTATTTCCAGAGACTGTGTGCCATCCCAGCCCCCTTCTTGTTTTGTGTCTTTAGTGTGGTTGTAAAGACCCTCAAAATGAGTCACCCATTGTTGGGGAAGGATATTTGTACTAAGGACCGGAGCACTACTATCCTGAAAACAGGGCCTGTTAATAATCCTCCAGAATTCTGTGAAGTCCCTATTTTCTCCTGCCACTCTTAAATCAGCCCAGACTTCTGCTTGTAGGGTAGCCTTCCTTTCTTTTATCTTAACTTTATAAATTTTTCTACACTTGGCCACTTCAGCCTTATCCCTAGGGTTAGCTTTGAGGCTTGATTTTAGGTTTCTTAATGCTGGAGAACAGTTAGTATCAAACCATCTTGGCTGTGTGCCTATCTTTCTGGGGCCTTTTGCTTCTAATAGATTATCGGCCAGTGTTGTCAATTCCCCGAAGGACGCAACTAGATCGACACCCCCTATCTTAGGGTCTAGGCAGTCTTCGACAAATTTTTGCCTTTTACAAGCAGTGTTGTGTAAAATTCCTGAGCGTTAATTTTCGCCCAACTTAAACGCCTCCCCTGGTCTGTCGAAATTAGACTGATATCCACTTGTTTGTTCATTTCCAAGTGGCCATTGTAAAGTAATTCTAAAACCAAGGGATTGTGGTCACTAAAAGTACTCCATTTAATCCTGGCCTCTATAATCCGATGTTTTGCAAAGGGGGATATTAGCAGGAAATCTATAATAGAGGAGCATCCTCTTCCTTTAAAAGTTGGCACAAGGGTGCCCTCTGGACCCGGGACTATCAAATCAATAGTGTGTGCTAGCGTATGGGTACCAATTAATTTAGTTAATGTTGTTCCCTCAGTGCTATGCTCAAAGTGTGGCCCCTCATTGACCGGGCAAACAGCCCAGTCTACAGTTACCTATAGCAGGTTTGGGCAGAGGTGACAATTTAAATCTCCCATTAGTAACACAATTGGTTCTCCCCCCGCCATTCCTTTGATCAGCTTCTTGGGTAAGTCTAGCATCTAATTCCTGTAGGACAGCATTCCTACCATTTGAAGGGCCTGAATTGTAAATATTAAATAGCTGTACCCTCAATCCTTGCCCTTGGAATGTTGCTGCTTGAAGGGTATGTGATGTCCAAGATGGTAATGTCCATCTTCCCTTGAGATTAATATCCACATACAATGCTAGCCCTCCCCTCGCCCTTCCTGCACTACTCTCCTGGGCTGGGACAAAGAAACACTTATAGCCCTCTAAGTGATAGAGATCAAACTTAACCGCCCAGGTCTCCTGTAGGGCTAAAATATGAAAACCACGTAGCATGTTTCTCCAATCTACATTTTCAAATTTTCCGGCTAGGCCTGCTATATTCCAGGAGATTATGTTCACCCTTCCCCCTAACACCCTCACAACATTTGAACCCTGGGCGTTTGATCTAACTACATCCCTCCTCGCTGGTGTGAGCTCCTGTTTCCTGACTTTAATACTGGTCAACAGGAGTAGAGTTCATAGAGTTCTATGGCCAACAGGAATGGGTTCAGCAACAAAAGGCAAGAATCTGGGGTGACCCTACCGAAAGGGCAAATTTCCAACAGTGCAGATTTGGGTTACTTTGAAATGCTAATCAATGCATTTCCTGATGTGCTTTGGATTATAAATCTCAACATAAAACCTTGCGCCTGGTTTGCTTTGAAAATGTAATACGAACTCAGAGCAATACAGTAGTACATCTTGGCCTTAGTTCTCCTATAACAAACATACAGACATTTAGATTTTTTTGTGAAAACACAGTTATGAAGTAATTTGTACAGAATCATTCAATTATTTTCGTACCATTTCCTCAATTTCACACTTCAAGGCATTTCAGTTTACAATGGAGTTACTGCATAAAGGAAAGCATTAGAGGGTACTGTGATTCCACATTCCCCAACCTGAAGCCTGTGGAGACAGTCTAGAATTTATTTAGATGCTGGGTGTAGACCACTCCTCAGCTAATAAAAAATATATATATACAATGCATATTGTGGTTAGACCATGTCCATTGTTCATTTTATAACACTTTGGCTCAGACCCAAAAAAAAGTGGATCGGTGATGGAATACTCTGAACGGTCATCTATGTCAAACAAAATATCAGAATTGAAGGCAAGAATCTAGCATATGCACAAGACTGGCTTCTTTTAATAGTGAAGTCTCCTGGTGTGGCCATAGAGGTCCTCAACGCCTCCCCTGTTCCTCGCTGCCCAACATTGACTGGTGCCTCGCTGCCGCATAGCTCCTCCTGATATGGAATACGGCACGTTAATGAAATACAATGGTTTTCCCACCCACTCAAGATATCTGTATAATCGAAAGATTTGTCACCCTAGATGCCCATTTTCGTACAAAAAACTGGCAAGAAGTTAATAATTACGTATAAGAACCCATGTATTTTTTTCTTTTAAAGTGAGTTACTATAACGTGACTCTCACCTCTTCTTTTACTGGATTTAATACTTGTAGTGTAAACTGTTGGTAAGATTACTGGAAGAATGCATGTGATTTTAAAGCATATCGTTTTTTAAAACATGTCAAACAGTATGTTTGCGCACAAAACACCTGTTGGCGTTTCCCCCTTTTTTGCTCTGTGTAAGAAATTAGGTTGTTGGTTGAATGGTGTGGGGGGAGGGACCGCGTTCAAGCAACAGCCACCGGGTGAACCAAAAAATATCACTAAATTAACCTGTGCTTAAACCCTCTGGTAGCTTGGCACATAAGCAGTGAAGCTTAACTTAGAGGCAATGTGTAAAGTATTTATGCAGCACATAAAAAACACCAATAAAGTGAAAACAGAACAAATGAAAAAACCCACACCAATTTATTAAAATAGAGTAAATTTGAATAAATTATTTGACAGCAAAATGACAAAAATCCAACCAGTAGAAATGGCATCTTCCTGACAGGGATTGTGGCTTTTGCTTAAACAGGGGTCACCACCATTCAGCCAACAACCCATTTTCTCAGATAAAAAATCTACTCAAATCATGTGGCAACATTTTTATTAAAACAATCAATCCACAAACAATCTTTTAGTAATAATCGGCATTTACTATATTCTCCCTATTGTACTTCATACACTTACATACTTTTCCAAAAATGTTCAACTTGATCACAGGTAACCAACTCTCATGTTGGATTTGGCTTAATTTGGCAGTACTTTCAGTTTCTCGAATGCCTGTCACATGCATATCTTTCCAAATGGATATTTTGTTGAATATACAATGTTGTGGGTGCTGTGTGCTGCATAGTCTCCTATCAATCAATCAGGTGTTAGTTAAGCGTGACTACTCACCCGTAAGGGTCTCAAGGCACTGTCGGGGGGGGAGATCAGGTTCCAGTCCATCATGGAGGGGGTCTGTCGAAGAGCCAGGTTTTGAGGTTTTTTGCGAAGATGGGGAGCGATGTCTGTCTGAGGTGGAGCGGAAGGGCATTCCAGGCTCTGGCAGCGAGGAAAGAGAAGGAGTGACCTCCCGATCTGGTCTTTCTGGTGCGGGTGACCAGGGCGTAGGAGAGATGAGCTGATCGTAGGGTCCTTTGGGGTGTGTGAAATTTCAGTCAGCTTTTCAGGTATGCTGGTCCGGTGTCGTGGAGGGCCTGGTGTGCGTGGGTGAGAATCTTGAAGGTGTTTCTAGCCTCTATGAGGAGTCAGTGGAGTGTGTGCAGGTGCTGGGAGATGTGGCAGCGTCTTGGCAGGTTGAAGACCAGTTTTGCGGCGGCGTTCTTGATGTTTTGCAGCTTGCGGGTGAGGTTGTAATTTATTCCGGCGTTGCCGTAGTCGAGTCTTCTGGTGACGAGGGCGTGAGTGACAGTCTTTCTGTGCCCGAGGGGATCCATTTGAGCGTCTTACAGAGGAGGCGGAGGGTGTGGCAGCAGGAGGATGCGATGGCGTTGATCTGGCGTTACGTTTTGAGTTCGGAGTCCAGGATGATTCCAAGGTTGTGTGCGTGGTCCGTGGGGGTGGGTGGGCTTCCTAGGGTGGGAGGCCACAAGGTGTCGTTCCAGGTGTCGGAGTTTGGGCCCATGATGAGTACTTCTGTTTTGTTGGTGTTGAGTTGTAGGCAGCTGCTTTTCATCCATTTGGCGATGGCTTCCATGCCTTCTTGAAAGTTGTGTCTGGCGGTGTTGGGTTTGTTGGATAAGGAGAGGATGAGTTGGGTGTCGTCTGCGTATGACACAATGTTGAGTCCGTAGATTCTATCGATGGGGGCGAGCAGAGCCATGTAGATGTTGAAGAGCGTGGGGCTGATGGAGGACCCCTGGGAGACTCCGCAGGTGGTTGGTGTAGGATCTGAGAGAAAAGGGGGGGAGTCTGACCAGCTGCATTCTGCCAGGGAGCAAGGCGTGGATCCAGTCGAGGGCCTTGTCCCGGATCTCTTTATTGTGGAGTCTGCGTATTAGGGTGCGGTGAGAGACTGTGTCAAAAGCCGATGAGAGGTCGAGGTGTATAAGGGCTACTGTTTCTCCTCTGTCCAGTAGGGAGCGGATGTCATCTGTTGCGGTGAGGATGGCGGTTTCTGTGCTGGCGTTTTTTCTGAAGTCGTATTGGGAGGAGTCAAGGATGGTGTGCTCTTCGATGAAGAGCACAAGTTGGCTGTTGATGGCTTTCTCAATGACTTTCACTGGGAACTGGAGCAGAGAGATGGGTCTGTAGTTCTTGAGGTTGGTGGGGTCCGCCAAGGGCTGCTTCAGGAGAGGGTTGATCTTGGCATTTTTCCAGTCGCCGCGACACGCGGCGTTCGTCAGGGAGCAGTTGATGGCGTGGTGGAGGCTGGGTGCGATGGTGTCGGCGGCTCTATTGAAGATGTGGTGGGAGCAGGGGTCCGTGGGAGCCCCGGAGTGGATTGACTTCATTGTCTTCAGTGTGTCTTTGGTGGTGAGGGCTGTCCAGTGGTCAATCGTTGGCTTCAGGGTGTTGGGGGTGGCTCGAGGGTTCAGTGTGTTGGTTGTCCTCGTCGAAGTTTTCATAAATGTTCTTGATTTTGAGGTGGAAGAAGGTGCTGAGTTTGTTGCAGAGGTCTTGTGAGGGAGGGATGTCAGTAGACTCGCTGGTGGGTTGGGTGAACTCCTTGATGATGCTGAAGAGTTCTTTGCTGTTGTGCGCTTGTGTGGAGATTCTGTTTTAAATTGCTTTTTTTCTTGTTTTTCTGATGAGTTGGTGGTGGGTGTTGGTAGCGGTCTTAAGTCGTTGTGGGCCTCTGTGGATTTGGAGTTCCTCCAGGTCTTTTGAGGTGGCACCACGTGCGTCTGGACTCTCGAAGTTCGGTGGTAAACCATCTGGCTTTCTTGGCATGAGTGTTGTTGTTTTTCTTGAGGGGGGCTCTGGTGTTGGCGCTGTCGGAGATCCATCTGTGCAGAGTTTGGGCTGCGGTGTTGGGGTCGTCGTCTTCCGCGATGGTTGGGGTAGAGTTGCTGAATGAGGAGATGAGCTGGTCCTCGGTGATTTTGGTCCAGTTTCTTTGTGGGAGCAGGTGCTGGTGTCTGGATAGTGGGTGTTCTGAAGGTGAAGTGGACGCATCGGTGGTATGTCCATTGGAGTTCGGTGGTGTGGCTGAAAGGAATGGAGTTTCCTATTGTGAAGAGGGGGTGTGTCCTGCTGAGTTCGTGGGTTTGGTCATGATCTGGCTAAGTCCAATGTTGTGGAGGTTGTCCAGGAGGGATGTGGTGTTGGGGTCCAGTTGGTTGTCGAGGTGGAAGTTGAGGTCTCCTAGCAGGGTGTAGTTGGTGGATGTGATGGCATGCGGGGAGAAGATGTCCGTGATGGAGTTGGCGAATGGTCCGTGGGGTCCGGGGGGTCAGTAGATGAGGGTTCCCTGGAGGGTGGCAGTAGAGACGGTCGGTATCTTGAAGTGAAGGTGTTCCATCAGGTCTGTGGTCTCGTCGGGGAGTGTGCTTAGGCGGAGGGTGGATTCGTGGACGATGGCGATTCCTCCTCCCGGGCGGATGGGGCAGTCCTTCCTGGAGATCTCGTATCCTTGGGGAATGGCGATGTCCGTTCCTGAGGTGGTGTTGGTCCAGGTTTCAGTGAAGAATGCTATGTCTGGGGTGGTGCTGTCGAGGAAGTCCCAGATTTTGTTGGCGTTTTTGTGGAGTGATCAGACATTGAGGAGGATACATTGCAGGGTCTTCGGTTCGGGTGTGTTCTTGCAGACGGGTTGTGCTGGGTCAGTGTTCCTGGTGGTGCTGTAGGTGTGCCAGCCGCAGTGACAGCTGAAGGGTCTGTGGGTGTCAGCTGGTGAAGCTAGCTTGCAGTTGTTGTTGCGGCCTGGATTGTATGCGTGAAGTGCTGCTGGGTCGTAGCGTTGGTGGTGCACAGTTCCAGGCGCTGGTTGCGGTCTGGTACCAGACGGGCACAGACGGGCTAGCTTTTGGCGCGCCAGCAGCATGCCAGCGGCGCGCTAACAGCACGCCCGCTGAGCGTGGCTGCCATTAAGTAGGGGGAGGGCTGGACAGCTGGGAGGCGGGAGCGGGGATGGGAAATGAATTGGGCTGGTCATGCTGGGGGAGGGGCCGTGGGGGCAGTAGCGGCAGGGAAAACGGGCGGAAAGGGAATAGAGGAATAAAAAGGAAAGGAGTGGAATAAAGCAGAATAAAGTAGAAAAGCAGAAAAGTGCAAGAAAGGTGGAGGAAAGTGATAGAAGGAGAGTGAGGGATTGAAATGAGGGTAAAAGCGAGTGAAACTGAGAGGGAAAGCAGAGCGGGAGAAAGGAGACAGAGGTCCACTGGACCACCAGGGATGAGGTGCAGCTATAACTTGTGGGTGGAGGAGGGCCTCAAACACCAGCACTCGAGAATGCAGGGGCTCAGGGGAGATCTCACTTAATGGTGGAGCTGCGAGGGTGGGAGAGCAATTTCACTGACAATGAGTCATTACAGAACTTTCATTCCAGAATGCCTTTAATAATGGCATTGCAATTGGTACATGTGAAGAATAGATAGATTCAGTTTTGTTCTTCCGATATTAAGGTTTACCAGTATCAGTGCAATTACATGTTAAGCACAGTTATGTTCCTTTTTCTGATAGTAATGTTTGTGTCAGACATTTAATTAAGCACTATCAAATGCAATGAACAAATCAGGATTTCTTAGTAAAGTTATTCAGGCTATTTATATCAGTTTCTCTCACCGAAATCTCAGTAGCACCCATCAAAATAATCTGTTGAAGAGGTGCATAGTACATGACTGATGGAGATGCATTACCTGAATGATCACAGTATTGAATGACTCACCCATAAAAACAATTTGATCAAGCAATTTAATTAAATTTCACAGGAATCATCGTTTGTATATATCAAACATCACCTGTAAATAATTCGACACACTAAAGTTTACAGAGGATGAAGTAAAACATTCTTTGGAGCAACAAGAAATCAACAGGAGTTACTGCTGTCATACCTTCAGAAGAAGCAAGTAACAGCACACACCATCACTCTGGGAAAGTGTGGTAACTGTCATGCCATGTAGACTTACAATTACAAACTATCTTTGTGCAAAAAGAAAACATAATTTATACAGAAATGGTGCATGACAGAAAACAAGCGTTTCTGATATGTAATACAATGAATTACTGGTAAACTTGTGAAAAATGAAAATTCGGAATGATTTTCACAAATTGATGCAAAGGAACTAGATGGTAAATTAACACGTATGAATAAAATATTAGATCAGCGTCAAGAGGAAAGGCAACACAGAAAATGAAAATTCAAACTAAGTTTGTTTGATTATCGAACTGATACTGTGCATTATTGGGGGGAAAAGTTTTTTTCAGCATGTCGTTTTAAATGCTTTGAAAGGCTAACTGAAGGTAATACAGAGAGTAATACATTATCTATAGGCAGGACTAGTCCATGTGAGATGAAAACAACAACATCATCAAATCAATGACACAGGGACTAAAATTGAGGCAAGGAACAAGATTCATAGCATCTGTTTTCACCTAGAAGATCCCAGTGATGATTGCGAAGTCAGTATAAAGCGTGATATATGCTGACCCCTCAGAGGACACACACTTTAGTTATTAATTTATTATGAAGACAAATTTCAAGGATAACTTCGAAAGTTTTACAGAAAGGACTACCGATCATACCAAAAGTTAACAGAACACGTTTTGAAACAAAGATTTGTCTTTAGAATAATTTAAGAAATTGAACTGGAAAATCTTTTTTGATTAAATTAATAAGGAACCGCTATTAGAGGTTCTAAGAGAGGGGGTTAACCTGAAGAACTGAAGCTAAAAAGTAACTTAAATCCATCTCTTATAAGCAACACATTGAGAATAATTTAGAATTATGTTGAGTCATTAATATTTGAACTTAGAGGGAGAGGTGGTTTTGCAGCAATCATGAAGGAGGAGGGGTAGGTGTGTCCTACAGGCTAGAGTTGCCAACCTTGAACAGTACATATGCATACTTACATTATCACTGAGCCTATCATTCAATTACAAAGATTTATAAAAAATAGTTCGCAGAAGTTGTTGCCGAAGTATGGAGAGCAAAAATATATTTCCAATGACCATTCACAAACTCCTGCACTTTATACAACAGATCGGAGCAGGTACAGGTTCAGGCCCAGATTTACTCATGCTTAGTGCAGGCATCTCACCCAATTCAATGTAGCGCTCTGCACTGCAAAGTAGTGCAAACAGCAGAGTTGATTAACTTTCACGGAAAGGGGAATTGTTGTGCCAAAAGCTGAGTTGTAAATAACATCTACAATTATAACCATCAAAATATCAATATGCAGGATCCTATCTTAAAATATATTACAATAGAGGGCAACACTGAAACCTGACTCATCCAAAATTATTCATATTTAGAATGTTATATGCCTCACTCCTTTGTAATGTTAGTATATAATCACCTCTGAACCATAGATATTTTTTACAAAATAATACATAATATGTTGGAGGAGAAAATAAATACCACCCATATACATTAATTTGTTGCGAGGATTCTGCTCATGCACAGAACTATGCGCAGGAAACCAGAACCTCAGTGAATTGTGGTGTACCAAAAAACTCACCTCAGTACCTACAACCCCTATCCGACTAGCATCAGTGTCTCATTCGTTCTCCGTACTATATCGAAGCTACCAATGATTAGACAACCCAGAACAAGCGACTTAGAATACTCTCAGGAATGGTGGGAATCAAGAACTCCTTTTCGTTGTTATTCTCATGTCAGTCCACAACATGAGTAATCAGAGACACAGAAAAGTTTAAAATGTTTATTTTTAACTACGTGCTCTAAGATGCAGAATTTTGGCTAAGATAAGCAAACAAATGATCAGAAATAAAACCATCAGCATTGTTACAATTCCATAAAAAACAGAGGGAGAAATCATATTGTGTACCACCCTCCCCTGGCTAATAAGCTAGTTTTAGAATAATAATAGAAGGCCTTTAGGTTTGAATGGGGAACCGCATACCTCCAGGTGAATCACATCACAGGATCAGCACTGCTCTCTGTGTCTGGAAAGGTTTTCTCCAAGAGTGCCAGCATCATGCATGCAATGCAATATTAAAGGCACCCGAGTTTCAGATATTTGCAGCTGTGTGCTTGTTGTGTCTAGAGCGTCGGACGATCAACCTGAATTCAACAGCATACATTGTTATCTGACCTTGACGGTTTCTGCACACAGTGTTCAGACTAAGGTCGCGGTGCACTTCTAGGGATGTGAAAAACAGACCGTTCTCATGTGAAGAAAAAGCAAGCAAGCAGTTTTACTTATAATAACAGCTACCTGCAGTGTCGTGAGCAAAAGCAGCAAAGTGGCAAGATGACGTTAACATGTAAAACGCTTATGCTAACATAGCAATGTGTGCAGGCAAACCCTGTCTCCACTACAAATTGTTGACAAATACTATAAAAATCCAGAGAAGCATAATCAATAGTATTTAACATCCATAGGAACCATTCATCAAATGTTTGCATTTCCACCTCAATGCATTTCATAAAATATTCCGTAGAAAATCATGATCACACGAGTCTTCATAATATCCAATATCCAGTATCATTAATATCTAAAAATGTAAAAAAATCTACTTTTTACCGATGTTAAATCATCCATACATATTCCATTTCATAGAGTCTCATACATCACTCTCATACATATTATACATTCCATGTCTGAGACATACAGATGCCCATTGTCACTTAACACATAGTATCCACATCAACATTCAAGAGCTAGTGCAGTTACAAAATGTGATGTGTACAGGAATTTGTATTTAATAAGTAGAATATCCTCAACGTTAGGTATACTTACTCAGGTCTAGTTATTAAAATTACCAATGGTTACATTTAAAGCAGGTGGAATATAGCAGCCGGAAAGTAGTAAAACATCATGTGCAGCATACCATATTCACCCTATCTGCATTGTCATTTAGTATCCCATCCTCCAAATCGTTTGTATTGTGTGGTCTGCACGACATTCTACTGAAATGATTGGCTAAGTCTGTGGTCTTTTCCCCTCCTCAGCACAACATAATTATGAACATTAGTATCTGACTTAATTGACAATTCCCAGTTAAATTGACATCTATAAATGTCCCTTCATACATGTTGACCCAATACAATTCACCTAATGAGAGTATAGGGAGTAGCTGGTGATACCCAAGGTGGACGGCATATATAAGAGTTCTTTCCCACAAGCAAACTACAAACAAGTTGTCCTGACACAGTCCCAATTCCTACCCCATTCTATTTATAGCTATTATCATCTTTCCTTCAGGCAAAATATATCCTTCGAAATCCTTACATTCCACCAGAGCAAATTGTCTTTACTACTCATGTGAAAAGAGCGATTTGCTTATACTCTCCTGTCACCATTAGTTCACACTGCTATAGTGCTGTAACTGAAAATGCCCACTCTCTGCAGTTAGCAACACATGTCTTGCATTACTTTGCGATCCATGGGGGGTGCATGCAACCACCCATGTAGTTTGACCCAAGTCCCTATTTACAAAGAATAATATAGAACAAGATTTGTGCCAAAATCCCAATTTCACTGAATTCTTAAGATTTTTTTACCTTAAAGAAATATTTAATAATCATATGTAAATCTAGCCCCCACGGCACTGTGGCCAACTTGTGTAAAGTCAGCCAACCCCAAACTGCGCCAGGCCTTCGGTCAAGAACGGAAGGAAACTGGCCCTAGGACCTGGCCTGCGGCCATGCCCTGCAGTCAACCCCCCCCCCCCACAACTCTATAAGCCTCTTGGACCACAATCCCATGCAGCCAGCACTAACATGAGCAATGTAATGTAGAACAGGTGTAGCTGTATATTTCAGTGGTTCTCACCGGGCCTTATGTGCACAGGTGATGCAGGTGTTGGAACTGAGCACTATTTGATGGGGGTGTTTGGAATTGAGCTTTGGGTATTCGTGGTCTGGTTTTGCTCCCCAGTGGGCAATTTGTTTGCCAGAACAGCTGCTGTGGTCAAAGTGGCCTATTGCCACATGTAAACGTCGCTGAGATCTCGACGACGTCCGGCGGCCATGTTGGGCATGGTCCAGCTACGTAAAGCCATGCTCGGTTTCAATAAACCGCTTTGCCACGAGGAATCGTTGGGTATGGCTGCTTCATTGAACACTCCGCTGCGCAGCCGCTCTGTACTTACCTGAGCAGCAACAGAGGCTCCGGAGTGGCGCAGCGTCAAGGCCAATTGTTCTTCTGCTTCGCTTTCCCAGGTGAGTTCCTCTGAGTCACTTTTCTCGGTGCAACCTGCAAAGTAAGGAACAGCACATAGCATTGAGTATGAAAACGGGAAAAGAATGGTACCCATCGCGAGTAAGACTTTGGCAACAATAGTTACTGGAATAATCTTTGGAGCCCTTGTTGGGAATTACAAGTGAAACAATTGTTTATGTACCTATAGCATAAGCATTGTGCACATCTCGTGTGACTTTAACTGGGTACAATCTGAATTGCAAGGGCAAGAGACTAATGTTAACATGTGAATAGTAACCTTGTGAAGTTAACAGGGTGCACGTTTGGTTACAAGAACTAGAGACTAATTAACCTTTTGCAGTTAACAGGGTGCGCATTGGCATCACAGAGAACTAGAGACTGACACTAACCTGGTGTACGTCCTGTACTAACAAGAACCTCTAGCAACGTTTGGCTGTGTGTAAGGTCATACATCTACAAGCACTTCTGACCACGTATTCTACTACCCCAAGGAGGATTACAGAAAGCCGAACCTCATTACACCAGGACTGATCACAGGACGTACTACACAAAACAGTTGATCGCAGGTAGAAACACAGGACTATTATCCACCCTCAGAACATACCACTGGGTTGTGGGATCAAACAGCATACAGGGAACAGCAGATTCATGATATCGCCCCTTTTGCTCGTAGGTCAACAATTGTGTGAGGGGCATCAACAACGTCCAACCACCAGGCCCTCTTCCCTGATTCCTACCGAACCTTCCTTGTGTCATGCACAAATCACAGGCAGTAAGGTTGGTCCATAGCGTCCCTGCGAACCAAACAGTGCATGCTTCAGGTAAGCACGCATTGTTGCGATCCTTGACAGCTCCCCTGCAGGTAGGCAACTCCCCGCAGGCAGCCAACCTCCCGCATGCTGCCAACTCCATGTTGCTCACTGCCTGCAGCCAAGCTCTGTGGCCAACCCCCCCTCCAAATGCAGCTAAGCCCACACTGCATGTGCTCTTTGCTGTGCGTGGCGGGCATTGGCCACAGGGCCTCGTCCTTGGGATCCCATCTGCAAGGGCATTTTATCTTTAAAGGGGAGCTGAGTGGTCCCCCTCCCGCACCCATTATGGCTTTCGGGACCCCATGCCCCAGGGACAGGTCTAAAAATTAAGGGGAACACCCGCATTTCTGAAAGGTGGGTGTCCTGGTGCCCACCCAGGGCACCCACCAAGTACTCGGGGGACGTGCGGGGGAGCCACAGGGCTCCCACAGCTCCATCCAGCTCCCCACATGCTGCACAGAAGTTACTCTTGAATACAATAATGTGTTCAATACCTCTATGCACCTAGAGTGCTTTAGGAGTAAATGTGTTTTGCAAGCACTTACACTCATAAGCTGGACCCAGGCTGTACAAAATTAGGTAGACAAATAATATGGAAGTTAACCACCTCTATGTAAACTACGAAACAAATTAATACACTTGTTGGATGATGTCATCAGTAATGACATCAATGGTGCCCTTTAAGGTGTCATCAGTGATGTTATAAATGAGGTCATAGAACATGCCATGAGTGATGTCATAAGCAGTTCATAGTGGGGGGTGCAAGTTATAGTTAGTGCTGCTAACAGTAACTGGTGAATTTCTATGCTTTTTTTTAAGTTCAATTTAATTGACAAATTCACCTAACTATAATGTTACTTTAACTTTTCTCTTTTCAGTGGATTTTTAGGTTTTTTTTTAGGTAAAGTAATAACCATATGTAAATACAGCCTTAGGTGATCCGCAGCGGGGGTTTGCTGCCGTAGCTGGCCTGCTGCCAGGCCATGCAGCCAACCACCCCTCCATACAGCCAACCCCATGCTGTGGACAATCTTCGGCCATGCGCAGCGGGCAGTTGGCCAAAGTGCGTGGCCCTGGAGACCCCAGGGCATGTTTTTTATTGACAGGAAGGGGGGCTCTGCAGCCCCCTCTTTGAGTCTTTTTAAGTCCTAGGGACCCCAATGCCCAGTGAAGTGTATTTTTGAAAGGGAGGGGGTCATGCGGCCTCCCTCTCTGAGTAGTTACCGACTCTGGGGACCCCATCCCCCAGGCCCGTTATTTAAATAAAGGGTGGGGTTCTGTGGCCCCTGTTCCTTAGCTTTGTTGGGCCCTGGGAACCCCCATGCCCCAGGGCCACTCTTTTAAATAAATGGGAGGGCCAATGTTGACCGCAGAGACCGTGTCCTCCGGGGCCTGGTGACATGTGTTAAATGTTGGCCCCAGGGTGAGCTCCCCGGGGCTTCTTAAGGCTCAGGAAGAGGGGTTGTGCGGCTCCCACACCTTCTCTTAGGATTTTGGCCCTGGGGGTGAGGTTCCCGGGGCCACCGATGGCTTGGGCAGGGGACACATGCTCTCCTCCCCATACTTAATATGTTCAGCCCTGGGGCTGGGCTCCCTGGGGCTAATATTGGCTCGGGTAGGGGGGTGTGCATCCTCACCTCCTATTACTTAATATGTTTTGCCACGGGTGGCCTCACTTGGGCCTCAGATGGCTTGGGGAGGGGGGGACACTTTCACCCTCCCCATAAACAATGTGTTTGGCCCTGGGGTGGCCTCTCCAGGGCCTCTGGAGGCTTGGGGGGGAGAGCCACGCAGCCTCCATCCATTGACGCTTTCTTTTTCGGCTCTGGCACAGTCCCTCTGTGTCCTCCCATGGGGCCTAGGGGTTAGGTATCTCTACCCTGCCACATATATCTTTATTTTTTTAAACTTCAGAACAGGGGTCGATGTCTCAGAGTCCTGTAATGACTTTTTCTCATGTTGCTGGCAACCTTGCGGAACCCTGACTCATGTGGGAGTGATATGGGCCAAGGTGAAAGAAGCTCTGTGGATCAATCAGGACGCTCTATTTTTAAATAGGCACTCCCACAAGAGTTTCTTGAGACTCTCTAGGACCCAACTGCCAAAATATACAAAAATTGTAATTACAATTTTGTCCCTAAATATTTCAAAATCCACTGAACTGATTTGAAACAAATCCCCAAAAGCACAATCTGTGAACCAAGTTCTGGCTTTCTGTCAAGTTTGGTGTAATTCCATTCAGCTGTTTTTTTTGTAGCCGGACTTAAAAATGTCTATTTAAAATGCATGTGGTTTTTCCGTTTCGGGATTCCCCTTTTTTCTTGGCTCCCGCTTGACGAATCATTCCAAACCTTTACAGGAAGGAGGTGAGGGGGATGAACTTAACTTCTTTTTAAAGTTTTCTGAAGATTTGTAAAACAGGGCCAAAGTTACTAGCAAACCAAAAAAATGCTCTTTCTATGCAAAAGCAGACCTAACTATAACTATATATATATATTTCACTTTCCTTATTTATACTTACATGCCTGGTATAGGAATACATGGTAAAGGCACATGCATGGTGATGGCATGCATAAAATAAGCTTTGCGAAAAATGAGTAGTAAAGGCATTCATGGTAAAAGCATGCGTCACATAACCTGAAGCAGAGCGCAGTCCATCCTCCTCACAACAGACATGTCGACCAGTTTTCAAGCAGCTGATTACATGGGCTTCACAACATATTGGATATCTTTCCTGGGAGTTAAAGAACGTCTATTACCTGCTAGCTGAAGATAATTTACAGGGCATTTGAAGGCATGCAACAGTTGCAATGTTTGCCATGGAGAAATCGCAAACAGCTGCCAACATTTTGGACTAATTTAATACTCAGGTCTATGAATGGCTCAAACGCAGACGTCTCGTAATGGGATTTTCTGGCACTGACAATGGCAGTAACATAGTCAAAGCCATGTCTGGCGATGAATATTTCAGAGGCCTGAGTTCAGAGCATTGCATAAACCAAATTCAAATTATGCAGGACATTTTCAAAAAAGAAGATGTAGTCAGCAACATACTGGTCACCTGCCAAAGAATATGCACTCATTTTAGTCTTTCATTCAAACTCCAAACTTAGCTGAGTATCGGTGAGCGTGCTAATAAACTACCTGTAAAACACCCTTTTAGAGGAGGTGCGAACATGTGGGAACTCAGCCTTCTATGTACTGCAATGCCTGTTTCAGTGGTACAAGTATATCAATGATTATGAAATTCAAAGGCAAGAGGATGCAATTGCCAAAGTCATGACAATGGGGGTGCAAAAGTGAGGGATAGTAGAGTGCCTGATACAAATTCTACTTCCTTAAGAGACTGGAAGCCAGCAAAGAGGACAGTGCCATGAGCCAAGCAATCCTCAAGTTGCATCTGTTACAGGATGATTTGAAAAAGTAGAACAAACATTCACCAATGTCAACAAAGAAGCAGATTGTTTTGGTGGCTAACTTAATCCTTCTCTTGAACACTAATCAAAGGCTGCAAAAAGAGATTTTGTACCCCAAAGAGTACATTTGTGCAACAATACTATTTCCACAATACAATATGCATTGGTAATGCATCGGTTTCGCCTATAAAAAGAATAAAGAGCTGTTTTCATCAATCATCATCTGGGAGAAGGAAAGAGCTCCTTGACAGATAACGTGAGAGTGGAAAGGATCTGGCGAGACGGCCAGAGCTACTGGTTCAAGAGCTGGGGATCCCAGTTCGAGTTCCAGTGGGGCGGCGCACCATCCTGTAATTGTATTAAAATGTCTTAATCTCTCTGGGTGCTAACTTGTTATATAAATATGCTGTAAGAGTAAAAGGCAAAACTTTATGAAAATATAGTTCCACCAAAGCGGATGTTAACAGTATATCGACAGCGGGACACTGATAAGAGAAGTAGAAGAGGAACAAGCATTGGCAATTGCAGGAGAACATGCTACAGCCAACAGAAATGGAGGAAAGGTAAGTGGCACGCACAGGAACCAATGAGAAGCCCGTATAGAGATAAGGCGGGATGTAAGCGCTGTACAGGCGAAACCTAAATAAGCACTGGCTACTTTGATTTCTTTTACAAAAATTTATGTTTTAGTTTAGAAGACTAGGCTCGTCAGTATGGGTAGGTGAGTGAGTGTGTGAGTGTCTGTATGGGTCTATGAGTGGGTGGGTGAATGGGTTTGTGGGGGTGTGAGTAGCTGTATGGGTCTCTGAGTGGGTGTGTGAGTAACTGCATGGTTGTGTCCATGGCTGTGTGAGTGGGTGGAGGAGTGTCTCCGTGGATCTGTGCGTTGGTGTGTAAGTGTCTGAGTGGGTCTGTGAGGGGGTGCATGAGTGTTTGAGTGGGACTGTGAGTGGGTGTATGAGTTTCTGAGTAGGTCTGAGTATGTATGTAAGTATCTGACTAGGTCTCTGAGTGGATGCATGAGCATCTATGTAAGTCTGTGAGTGGATGGATGAGTGTCTGAGTTGGGTAAGTGAGTTGATGCATGAGTGTCTGAGGGGGTCTGGGAGTGGGTGCATGGTGAGAAAAGTAAGTGGGCACACAGGAGCAGATCCTCATGTGATGGTCCTTCTGTCTAGCTTGCCCGCAGTCCGCTACCCTTTGCTGCCTTTGGTTTTTTGCCTCCTCTGCTCCTTTTCAACTCATTTTCTGCCTCTTCTCTGCTCGCTTCTGCCCTTCTGCCTGCTATTTTGCCTCTTTCTACTTGTTCCTGACCTTTATTCTGCCCCTGCTGCTTGTTTCTGACCGCTGGTTTGCCACTTTCTTTTCGTTTCTCACCTTTCTTTTAGGGGTGGGTGGTAAGCTCCTCCCGCAAGTGCCAACAGGACTTCATCCACCAACTAGTATGCCAGTGAGCAATTGCCCAGAGTCACATGAGCTGCCGCCGGTGATTGAACCGTGAACCTGCCCTCCGAAGTCAGCCGCTCTGGCTGCTACGCCACACCTCTCTCTTAGTTGAGTAAGGGGGCGGGGCCTCAGGATAGAATTTACTGGTGGTAAAAATAGGGATTCTTGGCCCCCACGACCCTCAGCTGCATAGGGGACTTCATCCCCAAATTAGTAGTGCGCCAGGAGGCCCATTTTCAGAGTGGTTGATAAAGGGGGCGGGGCTTCCAATGAGATCTCAGCGATCCTGCTGTGGGGGGCTTACTGGTGGAAACAATAGAGATTCTTTGCCCCCACTGACCCTCTGCATCCAAGGGAACTTCATACCACAGAAGTAGTGCACCCGGAGTCAGAGGTTTACAGAGTGCATAAGAAAGGGGGTGGTACTTACTGGTAGTAACGCTGGTGGGGACTTCATCCCCCAACGAGTAGCACTTGTTTTGGGGATTTTGCTGTAAATTTTCAAATTTGCAGCCAAATGTTTTTTTTTAAATGCTTTTTTTAGCCCTGTCAGGGTCCCTCTGGCACCTCAGGAGCAAGGCTAAGGGGTTAGGGTATTTGTACTCTGCCTAGCTTTCTTTTTTTCTGTTTTTTTGGGGGACTTGGCTGAAGACGAGTCCCAAGATGGGTGCCAACACTTCATGGTGGAAGTGTTGGCATCCAATCAGAGCTCTGCATTTCCCTGCACATGCTCATTCTTATTTGCAAATTATCTGCGATCGATGATATTCTAATTTTTTTTCCTTAAATTTTGCAACAATTACGGAACAGATTCACAAGGAATAACTGAAAGTGGGATCTGTGAACCAAAATCTACCTTCCAGACAAATTTGTGGTGATTCTGTTCAGCAGTTCGGGCTGTAGTCAAAACTCCTATTGGAATTAACATTTGAAATTCTACTTTTTTTACCCCCCATTTTCTCAGCCCTTGCTTGACGGATCACCCCGAAACTTTCAATGTACAACAAGACTCACTGTAACCTTTTTTGGAAACATTTCGTGAAGATTCATCAAAATGGGACCAAAGATAGGAAAGTCAAAAACACTTTTCCTATGGAATCTTGGACCTAACTAAAACCACTGCCAGTAGATAAGTATATATATACATATATATTCACTTAAAAAACCATAGGTTTCACACATGTTATAGTTAGCTGGACATTTCCCTCGTAAAAAACCAATGAAATTCCCCAGTTATAGTTAGTGCAGGCAACTATAACTCACGTGACCGCAATCTTCTGCTGATGACATATGTGTCTTTATGAAAAAAAAATATTTGTAATATATGTATAGCTAAAAATTTATGGAAGAAGACATGGGCAAAGAAGTGTCTAAATACAGTATTAGCATCAGCAGAGGATTGCGGTCGCGTGAGTTATAGTTGCCTGCACTAACTATAACGGGGGAATTTCATTGGTTTTTTCTCAGTAAAATTTCCGCTAACTATAACATGTGTGAAACCTATGGTTTTTTCAGTGAATATATATATATATATATATATATATATATATATATATATATATATGGATATATATATATTATCTACTGGCAGTCGCCAGTAGATAGTTATAGTTAGGACCGTGTTTCCATATGAAATCTGAAAATTCTATTTTGAATAACTATATAACTATATATATATATATATATATATATATTACCTACTGGCGGTCGCCAGTAGGTAGTTATAGTTAGGACCACGTTAGGTAATATATATATATATATATATATATTACCTACTGGCGGTCGCCAGTAGGTAGTTATAGTTAGGACCACGTTTCCATAGGAAATCCGCAACATTCTATTTTGAATAACTTTGGCGCCGGTCGACGAATCCTCGCGAATTTTTCAAAATAGGTGGGGCGCTACGCTCCGCCCCTTCCCTGAAAGTCTCGGGGGGATTCGTCAAGCGGGGGCTGAGATAAAAGGGGGGTCCCAAAACGCGTTTTTCCCATGCATTTTTCCATAGGACCTTTAGACAGGGCTACAGCCCGAACGGCTGAACAGAATTACTAGAAATTTGGCAGAGAGGTAGTCCTCAGGTCAAGGAAGTGCCTTTTGTAGGTTTGGTGTAAATCTGTTCAGTAGATTCTGAGAGAATAGCCTTTAAATCAATATATATATCTGAGCCAGCTTACGGTGCGCTTACGGTACGCTTACCGTACGAGTACGGTGGCGTGCGCGAGCGCGATTCTGATTGGCTCTTAGATCTTAGTAAACATTCGAATCGGTCGAAACCAGGAAGCGGCGTCCGCCATTTTGTCTCTCGCACTGAGTGTTATTTATCAAACATGATGCCCAAAAACATGTTACGGGGCTGTTTTCACAACTCCCTCCCACACAGTCATGTTGAGGGAGTCCCCAAACATCCCCCAAGAGCAAAAACGGTTATATTTTTTTTTCGGCAATTTCGCCGAGTATGCTTACCGTACGCTTACCGTAAGTGTACGGTAATGAAATAGAAATAAAAAAAACACTATCCACATTTACCCCACCCCCTGTGCTTTTGGTGGCCGCAGGGCACCAAATGTACAGGGCTTATCGATTCCGAAAACACTATCAACACTTACCCCACCCCCTGTGCTTTTGGTGGCCGAAGGCCACCAAATTTACAGGGCTTATTACTGTATAAAAAAAACATGAAATTATAAAATCGAAATAAAAAAAGACACTATCCACATTGACCCCTCCCCCTGTGCTTTTGGTGGCCGAAGGCCACCAAATGTACAGGGCTTATTAAAGTTGATAAAAACCGTGCACGGAACGAACTGCGTTAAGTGGGCGCGCACGCCTCGAATGGCGTAAAGTAACTTAGCATTTAAAAAACCGTACAAATTCACTGAAAAAACCATAGGTTTCACACACGTTATAGTTAGGAATTAGCATTTAAAAAACCTTGCAAATTCACTGAAAAAACCATAGGTTTCACACATGTTATAGTTAGCGGAAATTTTACTGATAAAAAACCAATGAAATTGCCCCGTTATAGTTAGTGCTGGCAACTATAACTCATGCGACCGCAATCTTCTGCTGATGACATATGTGTCTTTATAAAAAAAAATATTTGTAATATATGTATAGCTAAAAATGTATGGAAGAAGACATGGGCAAATAAGTGTCTAAATACAGTATTAGCATCAGCAGAGGATTGCGGTCGCGTGAGTTATAGTTGCCAGCACTAACTATAACGGGGCAATTTCATTGGTTTTTTATCAGTAAAATTTCCGCTAACTATAACATGTGTGAAACCTATGGTTTTTTCAGTGAATATATATATATATATATATATATATATATATATATATATATATATATATATATTCACTTAAAAAACCATAGGTTTCACACATGTTATAGTTAGGTGGACATTTCACTCGTAAAAAACCAATGAAATTCCACCGTTATAGTTAGTTCAGATAACTATAACTCGCGCGCCCGCAATCCACTGCTGATGATATCACATATTACATCACTCATGACATGGTCAGTGGCATCACTCATGACATCACTGATGACATCATCCTTGTGATAGAGTGGCGGTCGCGCGAGTTATAGTTATCTGAACTAACTATAACGGTGGAATTTCATTGTTTTTTTACGAGTGAAATATCCACCTAACTATAACATGTGTGACACCTATGGTTTTTTAAGTGAATTTGCAAGGTTTTTTAAATGCTAATTCCTAACTATAACGTGCCTGAAACCTATGGTTTTTTAAGTGAATTTGTACGTTTTTTTTAAATGCTAATTTTTTAAAAAAAATTAAACAAAATTTTATGGTTTTTCACCGTGCGCGCACGGTGCGCACACCCCGCGATTTAAAAAAAATAAAATAAAATGTTTCACCCTTCGGGATCCTTTAGGGACCCCCTGACAAAGGCTAGGGGGTCAGGAACTCTCTACCCTGCCCCCTTTTCACGTTCGCCACCTCACTTTTTCACTCTCGCACCCACAACAAACAAAATTGCGGCCGACACGTCCTGATTTCGACCGATTCGAACGTTGACTGACATGTAACCACCAATCAGGTGCAGGGTGCGCGGCTATAGATATGTATGTGCTTTTAAATGCAATTTTCTCGGGAACTACTGAACAGATTGACTCCATATATGCAAAAGGCACTTCCCTGACCTGAGGACTACCTCTCTGTCAAATTTCAAGTAATTCTGTTCAGCCGTTCGGGCTGTACCTTCGACTAAAGGTCCTATGGGAAAATGCATGGGGAAAACGCGTTTTGGGACCTCCCTTTTTTCTCGGCCCCCGCTTGACAAATCACCCCGAGACTTTCAGGGTAGGAGCTGAGCGGAGCGCCCCATTAATTTTGAAAGTTTCGCGAGGATTCGTCAATCGGCGCCAAAGTTATTCAAAATAGAATTTTCAGATTTCCTATGGAAACACGGTCCTAACTATAACTATCTACTGGCGACCGCCAGTAGATAATATATATATATATATATATATATATATATATATATATATATATATATAGGAGCGGAGCGGAGCGCCCCACCTATTTTGAAAATTTCGCGAGGATTCGTCAACCGGCGCCAAAGTTATTCCAAATAGAATGTGTGGGCGGAGCCTAACCACACATCTCATCCTGAGATCTGATTGGCTGTCAGCACTTCATCCAACAAGTGTTTGCAGCCATCTTGGGACCAATATACATGATAGCACCTCATTAAAAAGCATTGCAGTTAATAGAAGGTTTTAAGACTTTAGTTACATTATAAATCATTTGTTGATGGTACCATACTCATTTTAGGAATTGTGGTATGTTCTGAGTTGATTTCACCATGTGAAAAAGCCTTCTGCTGGGATATCATGATTGAGAGAAAAATATTTTCTCATGCTTTACCCACAGAGGTTTGGAAGGTGATCTATAAGCTAAACTGAGAGCTTATTTTCTGTAAATTCACATTATCTTTCTCAATCACGTGAGAATGAAGTCTGACATTCTCAGTAAAACAAGTACATCCAACAAGGGCAGAGACTGTCAGTTGATTCCTTTGTGTTCTACTGCAGCTTCCCAGAGTGTTCCAAAGAACAACTAGAGCGCTAACAGTCCTACTTATGATAAACGTATGGCACACCTGAAGCCATCTTGCTTGGATTAAAGTGGTAACTCTTAAAACATTTAATTTATAAAGGAACAAAATGAGGGGGTTCATTTTTCCATAAAAAGTATGATTAGTGCTGCAGAAAGAAAAATTAGGGCACATTTTGAGTGACTTCTCAAATCCTCTTCTATTTCATTAAAAAATTCTGACATGCAGACTGAAACATGCACTTCCAATACCAGTAGCAGTTTTCCCTGGTGAGCAGTAGCTTTACTACAGGGATCTAATGAGCAAAAAGAGTGCTAACATTCTGAATTTATGGCAAATGTGTGACACATCTGAATGCCTTCTTGATGGAATCAAAGTAAACAACTGAAAGTATTTCCTACTGAGGAGACTGCAGTAAATGAGGAAATTAGGAAACTTCATAACAAATAAGTCTCCCAAGATGGCCACCAGAGACAAAAGAGCCCAAATGTAGCCCAAATATCACCCAGATGTAGCCCAAGTATAGCCCAATGACAGAATGTCCCAGAGTGTTCTTAAAAACAACTAGAGCACTTACTGTCTTCATTATGACAAAAGTATGGCACACCTTAAGCCATCTTGATTGGAATAAACTGGTAACACTTAAAACATTTAATTTAAAAAAGGAACACAATGAGGGGGTTCATTTTGCCATAGAAATTATGATTAATGCTGAAGAAAGAAAATGAGGGCACATTTTGAATGACTTCTCAAATCCTCTTCTATTTCAATAAAAAATTCTGACATGCAGACTGAAACATGCACTTTTAATACCAGGAGCAGACTTCCATGGTGAACAGTAGTTTTACTACAGTGATCTAATGAGCAACTAGAGTGGTAACATTCAGAATTTATGGCAAATGTGTGACATATCTGAATACCTTCAGGATGGAATCAAAGTAAAAAACTGAAAGCATTTCCTACTGAGGAGACTATAGTACATGAGGAAATTAGGAAACTTCATAACAAATAAATCTCCCAAGATGGCCACCGGAGACAAAAGAGCCCAAATGTAGCCCAAAATCACCCAGATGTAGCCCAAATATAGCCCAATGACAGAAGTGTGCAAAACACTTATTATTTTGTGTTTTTGCAGTGTTATATAGTGCAGACCTGTCAGGTATTGGAGTGCTTTACATGAGCATTGGTTACATCACACAAGAACAAATTCATTTTGGTTGTAGACATGGGGAGACTAAGTGATTTGACCAGAATCACAGAATGTCGAGCTGAAGCAGAAACTCCAACCTGGTTCCCCAGTTGCAAAGTCTGCAGTTCTGGAAGTAACACCACATCCTCTCCCCTAAGTGCAACATTTAATCAAGTGGTCAACTGGATAAAAAAACATAAAGGTAACAAATAATTTAAAAGTGCTTTGTCGCTATTTGAAAACTCAGAAAATATGTCCTTATTTTAGTCTTTTAGAGCACTAACCATAATTTTGATGCCAATAAGACCCTCTCATATATGTAATTTCTAAAGGAAATGCTCTAGGTATTACAGTTTTGATTACATCAAGATGACGTCAGGCGTTCCACACTTTTGTACTAAATATAGAATGTTAGCAATCTAGTTGTTCATTAGGATACTGTTGAGAGGCAGAGGCCAGGGGCACGGACTCTGAAAATTGAAGGCAGGTAGGAGGGTGCAAAGGTAACAATTTAACCACACTGAGCAGGCAGGAAGGGCCGTGGCAGCACAACAGACTATAGAGGGCAGTGGAAAGGGGGGCAGGGGCAACAAACCAACAATACAGGACTTGCAAGAGAGGCTGTGGCAATGTAATAGACCATTGTGGGCAGAAGGAAGAAGCAATGGTAGTACAACCATACATGTCAACAGACCCGATTCAGCCAGGAAACGTCCAATGTTTTGAAGCTCAAATGGGCTTTATTTGATCTGTCTCCTGTCTACAATTTCCTCTTTTTCAATGTAACTCAAAGGGGAAAACCAATACCCCAGTTTTTTTTCAAAATCTCCCTCTTACCAAGTTCAAAATGTTCGCAAGTATGGTACATTGGATCATGGAAGGAAATGGGGTAGGGACATGGACTTGGATAACAGAGGACAGGAGGAACATGGAGAGGTGCACCAAACTGACCCTGCAGGGCAGGCATCAGGGTTTGCAGCAGCACAATACACCACACAGGACATGCGGGACGGGAGTGCAGCACAACAATCCATAGAAAGCAAGAGGGAGGGGATAGGACCATGCACATGGACAACAGAGAACAGAGGGGCAAGAGGCAATGGTAGCTAGCTGACCATAATGGACAGACAGGAGAGAAAGCTGCAGCATAACAGAACATAAAGGGCAGGAGGGACGGATCAGGGGCATTACAATGGAACAGACAAGCCAGGAGGGAGGGAGTAGGGGTCTGCACATGGAAACAGAGGGCTGGGGGCAAGGGGGCAGGGCAGGAGCAGCAAGATAGCCATGGAGGTCAGGCAGGATGGGCACTAGAAGCAAGACACACCATGAAGAGCAACAGTGAGACTGTGATGGCATACACACAGACTATGGAGGGAAGGTGGGAGGGGTTCAGGGGCAGCTAACTGACCACACAGGGAAGGTGGGAGGGGCCATGGCAGCACAGAAGACCATGCATGGCAAGTGGGAGGGTTAATGGCAGCACAATGGCTATGATGGGCAAGAAGGAGGGTGCAGGGGCATGCACAAAGGACGATGGAGGATAGAAGGGAGGGTCAGGACCTGTGCACAGACAAGAAAGTTCAGGGGAAGGGGCCTCACAACAGACCGCACGGGGCAGGCAGGAGGAGCAGTTGCAGCACAACAGACGAGGGAGGGCAGAAGGGTGTGGCAGTACAATGGACCATGTAGGACAGGAGGAAGAGGATAGGGGCATGGCATGTGGACAGGCAGGGTGGAGGTGGCAGGGACAGGTTACAGTCATCTGACAATGCTAGGCAGGTGGGAGGGGAGTGGCAGCTCAACAGAACACTCAGAGTAGATAGGAGTGGCAGGTCCATGGAACATGGTAGGCAAAAAGGATGGAGCAGGGGCATGCACAAAGACATCGGAGGGCAGGGGGAAGGAGAATAGGGGCAGCAAGCTAAGCACAGAGTTTAAGCAGGAGGTCAATGATGGGGCATAGAATTGGGCAATGGAGTGGACTGGTACATCACACTAAATTGAGGGCAGTGGCAGCACATCAGACCATGCATGGCAGGAGGGAGGAGGCTAGTCCATGGATTCACACAACAGAGGATAGGGAGGAGGGGGATGGGGCAGCAAGCTAACTGTTCAGAGAAGGCGGGTATTAGGAACTTTATTGTTTTTAAAACGTGTGTCTGTGCGAACTACTTAAAATATGAACAAGTATGCAGCATAATCTCACTTTTATTCAGGAAGAAGAGGACGTTTGTGACTGTGACTCCGGGCTAACTTGGCAGAAACCCCCCCTGACCCTCCACCCCCTATCGCAAAATGTAATGCCCGTGAAAAGGGTAGGTGAACACAGTGTTATATAGAACATAGTCCTGAGGGCACGATTGAAAATGAAAACTAGATATAGTGTATGGTATAAACTATGCACCAAAAAGTGTGATATAAGATGAACCTGTCGTGAAATATAATATGCAATACATTGTGCGCAATGACAGATTCATTGGAGAGCGCGAGATAGCACAGGCACTAGCGCGTGCTATGCGATATGCTCCTTGGAGTGTAATATGCACAGGGCAATGTTGTGTAACCTAACTAGTCTTTAAAGTTGTAATATAAAATATGTGCTGGGGAGTGTCACATTGCATATGCACTGTGACAAAGATATGGATCCCAAATTGTAATATGTATGGCATAGCACTGTGCGTTATAACATAGGCATCGAGGAAGGCACGTTAGATGGGGCAATATAACCTGTGCGAAGACAAGTGTGGCATGACATATTCACGGGGTGGTGTTACAGTGCACATGGGCTAGAGAGTGTCATAGCATATGCACTAGCTGGTGGAATACAACACAGAGGTGTGTGGCACTCAGCCGGCAATGGTGGGTGTAACACAGCATTGGGCTCTGCCAGGAGCCCGCTGTGACTCTCAAGTGATGTTCGTCCCCTTTCCAGAGAGTAAAATAAAAGTATTACACATCCGGCAGTGGATGTGTGTTTTATTAACCGTGAGAGGGGTTTCTTGCATAGTTTTGGTCGAATTTTTGTCAAATCCCCTTCGAATGGCTTGGTGTGCATGTGTATTAAATGTGCCCGTCAATAGCTACCCATGTTTGTATAAATAAACGACAAGGGTGTCTACCGGGATTAGGCACGGTAGGGCATCAGACATGTCAGAGCTTCACTAGTGGTGTAAATACAATCCACGTGGATTCATTGTATGCATAGTCGCCTTTTAATGAATATCACGCAAATCGTCGAGGTGATAGGTACGTACGGTTTGTCCAGCATGTCCTAGGTGTGTCTATAAATATATATTTTTTAAAAATAATAAAAAACAGTGGCCGGCCCTGGGGATTGGGGTCAAAAAAATATAATTAGGAGACAGGCCCTGGGGGATGGGGTCATCAGGGCCAATAAATTAGAATAAGAAGGGGAACCACACAGCCCCCCTTCTTAAAAAATTTAAATAAATAAAAGACTGGCATCATGCCGGAGGCCACGCCCCCTCCTTGCAGCACTCTGCAAACGCGCCCCCTGGCGAGTTGTAAGTTGGGGAATTAATTCCTCTTCAATACTGAGGGTCCCTGAGGGCCAACTAGCCCAACAGGCATCTCCAGTATGCGCCAGGGAGCTGCGCTGCAGACAGGTGTTCTGAGCCCAAGCCCCTTTTTACACCTCTCTGCAACGCAGCTCTGTGGCGCTTACTGGAGGTACCTAGTGGTCTAGTTTGACCCTAGGGGCCCTTAGGATTCAAGGGGACTTAATCTCTCAACTTAGAAAAGCCATAGGGCACGTTTACACAGTGGTGAAGGGAGGGGACAGGGCCTGAGGTGACGTGTGCAAACACGCACTATGGCACGTTTTAAATTGGGGATATAATTTTCCTTCAATACTGAGGGCCCCTGGGGGCGAACTAGCCCACCAAGTGCTTCCATTAAGCACCACTGAGCTGCATTGCAGAGAGGTGGTCCAGGCCGTGCCACTTTTTACACCTCTCTGTAATGCAGCTCTGTGGCACTTACTGGAGGTACCTAGTGGGCTAGTTGGACCCTAGGGACCCTCAGGATTCAAATGAACTTAATCTCCCAACTAAAAACGGACACAGGGCGTGTTTACACAGTGGTGAAGGGAGGGGACGGGGCCTGAGTTAACGTGTGCAAAAATGCCCTGTGGCCTGTTTTAAGAGGTAGTTTTAATCCCCCTGCCCTATTATATACTAGGGGCTTACAGAGGAGGTCATGCTAATCACAGGGGGACCCCAACGCATAATGTTCCCTAGTGTATGTAGGTGTTTTCACTGTATTCTAAGTGTCTTTTAACATAGCACTGGCTCTAGGACTGGTTAGTCAGACTCAGTTACCACCAGTATCCGTCTGAAAAAGTTGAGGGTACAGGATGATTTTGCAACAAGTCTTCTTTCTGCTCTTCTTTTTGTTATTTCTGCACGTTATCCTTCTTCCTGCACTTTTCTTCGTCTTTGAAGACTTCTGTTGCTTCTTTCAGCACTTCTTTTTTTTCTTTCTGTGCATTTTTTCTTCTTTCTTCACATGTCCTATCTCTGTAGGCATAGTTAGAAATTAGCATTTAAAAAACCTTTGAAATTCACAGAAAAAACCATAGGTTTCAGGCACGTTATAGTTAGGAATTAACATTTAAAAAACCTCAGAAATTCACTGAAAAAACCATAGGTTTCAGGGGTGTTATAGTTAGCTGGACTTTTCACTTGTACAAAACCATTGAAATTTCCCCCGTTATAGTTAGTTCAGCTAACTATAACTCGCGCGCCCGCAATGCACTGCTGATGACGTCACATATTACATCACTCATGACATGATCAGTGACATCACTCATGACATTACTGATGACATCTCAAATGACATCACTGATGACATCACTGATGACATCATCCTTGTGATAGAGTGGCAGACCTCCTCTCACCCTAATATAACCTTTGATACACACATTCAAAAATAGAGACAAAACTTTTCAAAACAATGGACATACCAATACCAGTTACAACAACCTCTTCAGAAATTTTAAGATCCACATACACATCCACTCATTCACCAACAGTCCTATACAGTCACTCATACATGTACTCACTCATCATATGTACTCATACACCTATACATCCTGTTACACAATGCCACTCATCCATAGAGTTACTCACACACATAGTCACTCATGCTAATAAAGAATCAAACATACATTTACTTGCATATACAGTTATACACACACCACCACACTTACTTCTACGGAAACTTACACATACTTAGTCTTTTAAACAATCACTTATAGAAACACATACTTATTCATACAGGAACTCTTTCAATCTCTCACTCTCACATATACTCACTTATATACACCAATAGTCACATATACTAGTTTAAAACATATTTAGTTACTCATAAAGACACTATTGAGACAGTCATTCACTCACTAACACACCCATACACACACTCATCCACCCATACAGTCCTGCACACATGCTGTCTTCAACACATACAAAGAGTGAGTCACTCATTCATGCACCTATGCACTACGTAATACCCCCCACCGAACCATGCAGACACTCAGACTGATACTCAAAAAACCAACTAATAACCTATATAGACACCCATGTAGCTACTCACCAACCCTTTGCAGCCACTTATACACAAAGTGAGAGACTGATACAGATATTTACATATTTAAACATTACTCACTAAGCCATGTATTCACTATGATACACTTAATCAGTCAGTTACACAATCAATTTTTCAAAAACAAATCATCCATTTAGACACTTATATACCCATTTATTCTTCCATCGACCTTGAGATATACATATATAAAACATATTTAATTTTCAGAAAAACACACATTCACTGGATGATGTCATCAGTGATGTCATTTGAGATGTCATCAGTGATGTCATGAGTGATGTCACTGACCATGTCATAAGTGATGGAATATGTGACATCATCAGCAGTGCATTGCGTGCGCGCGAGTTATAGTTAGCTGAACGAACTATAACGGGGGCATTTCAATGGTTTTGTACAAGTGAAAAGTCCAGCTAACTATAACACCCCTGAAACCTATGGTTTTTTCAGTGGATTTATATATATATATATATATACATATATATATATATATATGGATACATATATAGATAGATAGATATATAGAGAGAGAGATATTTATTTGTGTATATAACGTGGCTGGAACATTAACCCCTTCGATGCTGCGCAGATTCCGCCGCTGTGCTGACGGAATCTTGCGCGGGTGTGGTCATGACGGAATGGTTCCGTCATGAGCACAGCTCAACCGTGGGTCATGACGGAACCATTCCGTCATGAGCACCGAAGGGGTTAAGGGGACCCGAGGAAGCCCTTTGGACATCAACAAACCAGGACATTTTCCAAAAGCAGCATCCTGGTAAACAGTGGCATCTGAGGAAGGCAAAGAGAGCCAAAATGCATCATGCCTTATGCTGTTGACAAAAAGGGCTTCCGAAGATATTTCCTTGTGTGGCCTCTTCCTTTCTGTACTGGAGGGGTTCTGTGTATGTTTGCACGCCAGCCAGAGGCGTGATAAGAGGCCCCGTTCTACAAGTGGCTGGAGTGTTACTGGTTCCTGCATCTGCCCCAACGAGTAAGCAAAGCAACGGCTGCTGCCAGGTGCAGCTTGTGACTTCACGAGTGGCTGGATTCACTGTAATCAGAGCCTGCGGCCGTGTGGATACTTTTTTTTGTGTCTGGAACATTAAGGGGACCCGAGGAAGCCCTTTGGACATCAACCAACCAGGACATTTTCCAATCAGATGCCCGCGTTTAGTCCTGCACAGTACTAGTCCATTTGTATTTTATTTTCATTCCAGCGCAGCATCAACCCAGGTATGGTGAACTCTGGGAGATGTAATGCTTACAACACTGCAACTGATGGGCGATCACATGACCAGGGATTGTGAGTGCTCCTACCAATGGAGGGTTGCTGGACTATTTAAAAACGTGGGTGGGGCACCATCCTGGTAAACAGTGGCATCTGAGGAAGGCGAAGAGAGCCGAAATGCAGCATGCCTTACGCTGTTGACTAAAAGGGCTTCTGAAGATATTTCCCCGTGTGGCCTGTACTAGAGGGGTTCTGTGTGTGTGTGTGTGTTTATATATATATATATATATATATATATATATATATATATATATATATATATATATATATATATATATATAATCCACTGGCGGTTATAGTTAGGACCGTGTTTCCATAGGAAATCTGAAAATTCTATTTTGAATAACTTTGGCGCCGGTTGACGAATCCTCGCGAAATTTTCAAAACTAATGGGGCGCTCTGCTCAGCTCCTACCCTGAAAGTCTCGGGGTGATTTGTCAAGCGGGGGCTGAGAAAAAAGGGGGGTCCCAAAACGCATTTTCCCATAGGACCTTTAGTCGAAGGTACAGCCCGAATGGCTTAGCAGAAATACTTGAAATTTGGCAGAGAGGTAGTCCTCAGGTCAGGGAAGTGCCTTTTGCAGGTCTGGTGTCAATCTGTTCAGTAGTTCCTGAGAAAATAGCATTTAAAAGCATATAAATATCTATAAGTGCGTACCGTGCGCGCACCGTAAGCACACGGTGCGCGCATCCTAACGTTCGCGAGCGAAATTCTGATTGGTTGTTACATGTCTGTAAACATTCGAATCGGTCGAAATCAGGAAGTGTCAGCCGCCATTTTGTCTGTCACACTGAAAAGGAAATGTGGAGAACGTGAAAAGGGGGCAGGGTAGGGAGTTCCTGACCCCCTAGCGTTTGTCAGGAGGTCACAGTGGGACCCCAAAGGGCCAAAAAAAAGATTTTAATTTTTTTTTTTAAATTCGCGGGGTGCGTGCACTCTGCGCACACGGAAAATAAAAAAATAAAAAAAGATTTAAAAAAGAAGATTAAGTGTTTAGATATTAGGTGGCTCTAAAAAGAGCCGTTGTGTTTATTGAGTGTTTTTTGGTACCTACAAGTAAGTACCGATGCAGAGTCTAAAGTTCAAGAGGAAGACTCTGTTCCCTTCATCATTGAAATGTACACCGTCTCCTCTATAAATACCTTGCATGTTGTAACGCAAGTTGTTGTGGTATATAGAACCCATACCATAGTCTCTGAGGAAAGCAGAAACAGACTTATTGATGTGCTTTCTTGCTTTGTCAATCTGCGGACAATGTTGGTTGGACCAGTTCCACTTTTGCCTTTGGCATATATTAGAATATACAAAGGCAGTTTGTGGAAAAAGTGACATCAATTGCACAAAGGTGTCCTTAATAAGCATTTCCAGACCTACCCCAGTTAAAATGCCTAGGTCATTTCCACCACAGTGCACAATAATAAGGTTAGGCTGTGGGAGATGAAGAAAGGTTTTCACCAAAGGCATTAATTGGTGCCACTCTGACCAATCCATTTAATGTCTACATTTGGCAAAGCAAGGTCTTTCACAATACCTCTTTTTTCTGCAAACTTTTCACTCCAGAAGACATAGCTGTGACCTATAATCCACACTGTGAACATCTTCCAAGGAGATCTGGATGCACTCAGAAGGTGTCTTTCAGTAGAATGGCAATATGAAAAGAAAGATAGTTGTAAAATGGAGGCTTACATACTTTTTTTAAAATAAAAAGAAATCATTGGCTTTTTTCAGACCATTCAACAGTAAAAACTAGGCTGCATGTTTAAATATTTAAAAGCATGTTTTGTATTGGTTCAGAAAAATGTGTTCCCACAGAACATTAGTTTGGATATGCTGTTAGGTTAGAAAAGTCAAGCACTCTAGCTATTTGGATTTGAAACATTGTGTGCTGAACTTCTGACCTCTCTGCTCACACCAGTGTTCCATGACCTGTTGCTATGGTAGCAGGCAGAAGTCATGTTGGGGGAAGGGATCATTTGGAAAGGGTTGACATTTGCAACCAAGAGAAATGTGTGATTCCATTTGAACAAATGTGGGAAACACTGTGATTTGAAGTTAACATGTATATGTGTGAAAAAAGAGAGGGAAACATTGCCATTTACTGGTTCTGCTGAGAGGTGTACAGTTCAGAGATTCTGGCTCTGATAATCTGCTGTGTGAGTGCCACATTTCTTTCTCAACTAACTACTTTTAAAAGGTGAGTTATGAATTTGAGAGGGGATGTATGTGGTGTATTTGGATATACATGATAGAAATGTGACTATTCTTTTAAAGTTGTGTTTTACATTTTATGTTTTGGAAGATATTTAACTGCCTTGAACATGTCAGATATTATGGAGTATGTCTTCACCATAAGTTAAGGTGCACTGGTATCACACAGGAATACTGTTTTATGCCTAGAATCACACCATGAGTCTGTGTGCACACAGGAATTCTTCTCAGAGATTTAATTCGTGTTGCTCTTGCTCTGTTAGACTTGCACTCGCAGGAAAGGGGCAGCTTGTTTTCAAGAACTGTGATGGTTAGCATTCAGCAGAAATCACTTTCTCACAAATGAGAGGCAAATGCTAACACATTTGAAATTATCATGGTACATTTTCCTACCACTTTAAAAGTTGTGTTTTACATTTTATGTTAAGGAAGATATTTAACTGCCTTGAACATGTCAGATATTATGGAGTATGTCTTCACCATAAGTTAAGGTGTACTGGTATCACCCAGGGATACTGTGTTGTGCCTATAATCATACCATGAGTCTGTGTGCACACAGGAATTCTTCTCGGAGATTTAATCCGTGTTGCTCTTGCTCTGTTAGACTTGCACTCGCAGGAAAGGGGCAGCTTGTTTTCAAGAACTATGATGGTTAGAATTCAGCAGAAATCACTTTCTCACAAATGAGAGGCAAATGCAAACACATTTGAAAATAGCATGGTACATTTTCCTTCCACTTTAAAAGTTGTGTTTTACATTTTATGTTAAGGAAGATATTTAACCAGAAATAATGCTTTGTGTCTAGAATCACACCATGAGTCTGTCTGCACACAGGAATTCTTCTCAGAGATTTAATTTGTGTTGCTCTTGCTCTGTTAGACTTGCACTCGCAGGAAAGGGGCAGCTTGTTTTCAAGAACTGTGATGGTTAGCATTCAGCAGAAATCACTTTCTCACAAATGAGAGGCAAATGCTAACACATTTTAAATTAGCATGGTACATTTTCCTACCACTTTAAAAGTTGTGTTTTACATTTTATGTTAAGGAAGATATTTAAGTGCCTTGAACTTGAAAGATATTATGGAGTATGTCTTCACCATAAGTTAAGGTGTACTGGCATCACCCAGAAATACTGTGTTGTGCCTCGAATCACACCATGAGTCTGTCTGTACACAGGAATTTTTCACAGAGATTTAATTCGTGTTGCTCTTGCTGTGTTAGACTTGCACTCGCAGGAAAGGGGCAGCTTGTTTTCAAGAACTGTGATGGTTAGCATTCAGCAGAAATCACTTTCCCACAAATGAGAGGCAAATGCTAACACATTTTAAATTAGCATGGTACATTTTCCTACCACTTTAAAAGTTGTGTTTTACATTTTATGTTAAGGAAGATATTTAACTGCCTTGAACATGTCAGATATTATGGAGTATGTCTTCACCATAAGTTAAGGTGTACTGGTATCACCCAGGGATACTGTTTTGTGCCTAGAATCACACCATGAGTCTGTGTGCACACAGTAGTTCTTCTCAGAGATTTAATTTGTGTTGCTCTTGCTCTGTTAGGCTTGCACTCGCAGGAAAGGGGCAGCTTGTTTTCAGGAACTGTGATGGTTAGAATTCAGCGGAAATCACTTTCTCACAATAGAGAGGCAAATGCAAACACATTTGAAATTAGCATGGTACATTTTCCTTCCACTCCCGCAATGGGTGAGGTAGTTTTTACATGTTCAAAAGTCCAATTAACCTTTACCACACATGTAGTCTTACATACATGTCTGCAGTCTTCATGCAGTTGTGCAAGCGGACATGCAGATCTGTGTTGCACCTGACAATACACGGTCTCCAGAAGCACGCTCTTAGCACACAGACAGGTGCTTCTCCTGCACTCTCATGCTTACTCTTCAGCTCTGTGTGGTATTTCAGATAGCAGGCTAACAAACTCCTGAGGCGGAAAGCCGGGAGCGCTGCTTATTTTAATTGCTTTTTAAAATTGTATTGTACTGCTGTGTTTGCTCACTCACCGGCATCTTGCCACGATCTTTGCCTGCCTTCAGAGGTCCTAGACAGCCGATTTGGGCGCTGCCTTGGGGAATCCTCCCTCGCTGCCGCCATCTACCGCGATCGAGTAAGCTCCGCCCACTTTACCGGCCACGCCCCCTTCCATTCCCTCTCTCCCTTTGATTCCCTCATAAAGGATGTGTATGGGCCGGAGGCGCAGCGGACGGGCGCAGCGGGCGCGACGATTGCGCGCCGAAGGCGCGCCTAAGGCAAGCCCGTCTGCACCTGTCCGCGACTGTCCGGGGCTAGGGGCACGTCACTCTGCCTCACTCACCATCTATGCCCCCTTTTTATAAACAACCGCAATGGAGCGCACACCGCTAGCTCCTCCTCCGGGTCGCCCCATGGGAAGCTGGTGCATGAAGTTCTTAAGTGGCTCACCCCAGTGGGTGCAAGTAAGTACTTGTTGATAATCTCTAGACCCGATACATGTCCCGGGTTTTAAAATATCGCCCGAGACATGGCTCGGGTTTCGGGATAACTTCCCTCCTCAGTAGAGAAAATAGTTAGGGGTGGAAGAGAGGGCCGCCAAGCAACCGTCAAGGGCCTCAGTGCCCACACAGGCACGCAGGTGCGTCGTCCAGGAGCTCGTCAGCTCAAAGCTCGAGGGAGCCATTTTTATAAACAACCGCAATGGAGCGCACACCGCTAGCTCCTCCTCCGGGTCGCCCCATGGGAAGCTGGTGCATGAAGTTCTTAAGTGGCTCACCCCAGTGGGTGCAAGTAAGTACTTGTTAATAATCTCTAGACCCGATACATGTGCCGGGTTTTAAAATATCGCTCGAGACATGGCTCGGGTTTCGGGATAACTTCCCTCCTCAGTAGAGAAAATAGTTAGGGGTGGAAGAGAGGGCCGCCAAGCAACCGTCAAGGGCCTCAGTGCCCACACAGGCACGCAGGTGCGTCGTCCAGGAGCTCGTCAGCTCAAAGCTCGAGGGAGCCATTTTTATAAACAACCGCAATGGAGCGCACACCGCTAGCTCCTCCTCCGGGTCGCCCCATGGGAAGCTGGTGCATGAAGTTCTTAAGTGGCTCCATGTCAGAGATCATCAGTTCTACAAGTACTTACTTGCACCCATTGGGGTGAACCACTCCAGAACTCCATGTACCAGCTTCCCCAGGGGCGACACGGAGGAGGGGCTAGCGGAGTGCGGTCCATTGCGATCATCCATGTCAGAGATCATCAGTTCTACAAGTACTTACTTGCACCCATTGGGGTGAACCACTCCAGAACTCCATGTACCAGCTTCCCCAGGGGCGACCCGGAGGAGGGGCTAGCGGAGTGCGGTCCATTGCGATTGGTCTACACCATCTATGCCCCCGACCACCTACGCAGCCTCCAGGGATCATGGTCCCTACCATCCTCCACCTGCTCTCGCATTTCGTCCCTCGGTCTGTCTCCCGTTGTTCCTCTTGACATCCCCCCTCCTCTAGTCATTCCTCCCCACTCTCCTAGTGACAATGCTCTCCCTGCAACCTCCAAAACCCTTGCGGCATTTTACCTTAACACCCGGTCTGCTGTAGCCCATGCACACAAACTCTCGGTACTGCTAGACCTTCATGCCCCAGATCTTCTTTTTCTAACGGAAACTTGGTTCTGCGATGACTCCCTCCCTGCCCTACTGGCCACTTTACCAGCTCCATACTACGCCCTCCGAGCAAATCACCTTACTGGCAGAGCCGGGGGCGGCGTGGCGGTCATCGCACGTACCGACCTTCCTTTCCAAACCCTGTCCCTGCCAGTCATCGCGAATACCGAGTATCTGGCTATCCGCACTACATCCATTACGCCCCCTCTTACCTGCTTTCTTACCTACTGTCCTCCTCGATCCCCTTTATTGTTTCTCCCTGACTTTCTGGAAGTCCTAGCCACAATCACCGTTAACAACTCCTCTATTCTACTTCTTGGTGACTTCAACTTCTGGCCCTCTGATCCAGTGGAATGCTCATCTTCAAAGGAATTTTCAGAAACTCTCCAATCCCTTAACTTTACATCTCATATTCACTTCCCTACCCATATCAAAGGTCACACATTAGACCAGATCTGGTCCCTGAACTGTCCTGTGGAGTCCCTCTCTATCTCGCCTTGCACATGGTCTGACCACTACCTGATCTCATTTGCCCTCCCCATTCACCCTCCGACCAACCCCCCTCGCCCCAAAAACATCTGGGTTCGTGCTTGGGGACGAGTTGATCCGGAAAACTTATCGTCCCTACTTACCACTTCCCTCCCTTCCCTGCAAGGCCTACCCACCCTCTCCCAGGTCAAGGCCATCGAACAGTGGCTCTCCTCAGGCTGCGATTCTGTTGCCCCTCTAAAACAAATTACCTCCAAGCGAGAGAAGGATGCCAACCGGTGGTTCAACGAAGAGCTCAAGGCCACCAAACTAGCAGTACGTCGCGCGGAGCGGGCTTGGAGGAGAAATTACTGCCCCTCTCTACGATTAGAGTTCATTAACATCTTGACCCAATACAAAAAAGACATATTGGGGGCTAAAACCACCTACTTCTCCTCCAAAATCCTCGCAGCAGAAAACCAGTCGAAGGAAATCTTTTCGATCGTGCACAACTTGGCGTTTTCGGACAGAACAACTCTAAAGCCCGTCCCTTCCAAAGAACTCTGTCACTCCCTCAATAACTATTTCATTCAGAAAATAGCCACTGTTAAAGCCAACATCCCTCCCCCTTCCCCCACTTTTGTTGACCCCCAGTGTCCCTTTCCTAAGGGAGAACTCACCACCCTCCCCCCTCTAACTAAGGAAACCCTGACATCCATAATACCCTTTGTCAAATCCGGCTCCCCACTAGACCCCTGTCCTGCCCATATTCTCCGCCACATCTTTATCACTTGCCCAGACCCCCCCCCTTCACCTCCTCAATAGCTCCCTTTCTCAGGGCGTAGTACCGAACCCAATAAAATCTGCGGTTATTGTACCCATCCTGAAAAAGCCGGGCGCGGACCCCTCAATCCCCGCCAATTTCCGCCCCATCTCCCTCCTGCCATTCCTGGCAAAGGTGCTCGAGCGCCATGTCACCTGCGCTCTGAGCTCTTTTGTGGAGAAGCATGGAGCTCTTGCCCCCCGCCAGGCCGGGTTCCGCCCTGCACACTCTACGGAGTCCGTAGTCCTCTCGGTCCTGGACAACCTCAGGGAGGGTATGGATACTAACCAGCCCCAGGCCCTGGTGCTCCTCGATCTCTTGACACGGTGGATCATACCATCTTGCTTTCCCGTGTCAAGGCGGCGGGGATCGGGGGCACCGCTCTGGTCTGGCTATCCTCCTTCCTGAGCGACCGCACCCAGGCTGTCCGCCTGGGCGACTTTACTGCGGACGTTCGGAAAGTTCAGTGCGGGGTCCCCCAAGGCTCCTCCCTTTCCCCTCTTCTGTTTAATCTTTATATTGCCCCTCTTATCTTTTCTCTGCAACAAATGGAGGTCGCCGAATTCAATTATGCGGATGACCTCCAGCTTGTATTTAATCTGTCTTCTTCCCTCTCTTCTGTTCTAAATTTCCAATCTATTATGCTCCATATCCGGGACTGGATGAACCACAACCACTTGAAGCTCAACCCAGACAAGACCGAGCTGGTGTTGACGGGTGGTTCATCCAGCCCCTGGTCCTCTTTATTCTGGCCCCCCTCTCTTGGCCCTTCACCTATCCCTTCTACCTCAGTCAAAACACTAGGCATAAAACTCAACTCTCAACTCACTCTTCACTCTCAGGTTAGTTCTGTGGTTTCTTCTTCTTTCCTATCACTGCGCACTATACGCAGGGTGTCCCGTTTTTTTTCCTTCACTGCCCTCAAACTGATCATCGTGGCCATGGTGGTTTCCCGCCTGGATTACGGCAACGCCCTATATGTAGGTATTCCTGCATATAGCCTACGGCGTTTGCAACAGATTCAAAACCAGGCGGCCCGCCTGGTCTTTAAACTCCCGAAATTTCACCACACTACCCCCCTCTTGAAATCTTTGCATTGGCTTCCTGTTCGTGCCCGGGTCCAGTTTAAGCTCGCCTCCATCACCTTTCAGGCTCGACTGGGCTCGGCACCGGCTTTCATCTCTTCTGAGATTACCCCTTACGTTCCCACCAGGGAACTACGCTCATCCACTCAGTCCCTTCTCACTATCCCACGGTACCGGAGAAAGAAATGGGGAGGTTCGAAATTTGCAACCCTTGCCCCGCTCCTCTGGAACTCTCTTCCTCTTGAACTCCGAACCCTCACCCTGTACCCGCAATTTCGGAAACACCTCAAGGCTCATCTGTTCATGAAGTCCTTTAACTAACCCTCCTGTAGTTTGTTTTTGTTTTTCTGCTCCGGTCCTTTGTTAATTGTAGCGCCAAGAAACCGCTGGTGTATGTGCGCTTTAAAAATAATTTAAATTCAAATTCAATTCAAATTCAGTGTGTAATGCTAACACATTCAACGTCACCAAGGCTCATTTCCTTTGCTCTACTCTAATCACTCACCCTGTAACACATGCTGATGGTCTCAAGTAGCTGTTAGGACATGTACTCTTTTCTGCCTCTCTAAAATATAAGGAAAATGTGTCAGGCTGCCATAGTAATTATCACTTACTCTTCCACAGTAGTAAATGTGCTTTGAAATTGCCAAACCAAAATAGTTTTTTTGCCTAGAATCACACCATGAGTCTGTGTGCACACAGGGATTGATGTTAGAGATTTAATATGTGTTGCTCTTGTTCTGTCAGACTTGCAGTTGTAGGATAGGGACAGGTCATATGATAGGATTTGAAAAGCTCAAAAAAAAATCGTAATGTATTAAAATTACATAAAGGTCTTTTTTTTTTAGTTTCTTTCAGGTATTGCTGAACAACAGTGAAATTAATTAAAGATGCCTATAAAGTCAAGAAAGAGAAAAGAACAGCAACAACATCTATATTTGAAGAAAACTGGACCAAAAAAAATAGTTGAAGAACCTCATGTTGGAAAAAAGAAAAAGTCTTCTGGTAAGCAGACTAAGGATTTTTTTTTAAATATCTTCAAAAAAAGAAAAAATTTTAAGAATATATCCACTGCAAATAGTGTTTCATGTACAAAACAACAACAGAGGCGACAGAAAATACGAAAAGCCAATGTTGAATCAGAAGTAAGAAAGAGTGAATTAACACGAAAAATAGATTTTAAAAACATTCATAGAAAAATGTGTCAGAGAAGAGTGATGTTAAATTTGCCAAAGGATGTGAAAAAATATAAGAAGAAAACCAAATTTTATAAAAAAAAAAGAAATATATTGAAACAATTGTTGCTAAGGCTTTGGAAATAAAACGAAAACTATTCATTTTAATTTTGAACAGGATGCGTAGATTAGAAAAAGTAGTCAAAGCAATGAAGTCACAAAGCAAAAGGAAAAGAGTAGTGAAAAAAAATAACTTTTGTAAAGTGTTCTTAGGAGAATGGAAGCATAGTTCAAGTACTGAGCCATTTTTTAATGAATAGAGTTATCTTCAAAGTAATATTTTGTTGCATGCAGTTGACACCAATGGTCGAGCTTATGAAGTTAAAGATGGTTGTGTAATGGAAAAGGAGAAAATGGTTCCAAGAAATGAGGAAGAAGTGTTAGCTGATGAGGTTGTGGGGAGACGTCCTAAAGCCCCAGTGTACACTTGGAATTGTAGTAGTATTTGCACTGTGCGACAGGAATCTATTGAAAAATTATGTGACTTCCTAAGAGAATATAGTAAAAAGAGTGTTAAACAGAAGATTAAGGCGCTTCAAAGACTAGACCCATGCAGAGTGAGAGAGAATACTGGTTTGCAAGGACATTCTCTTGCTTGTCTATCTAGGAAAGTTTGCCAAAGTGTTTTACACTATTTTAGGATGCTGGCTATTCATCATACTGAAATGAGAAAGTTTGTGAGAACATTGTATTTTGCTAAAAGTCCAGCACTAAAGTTAAATGAGTTGAATAGTGCTCTGTTCCGTGGATCTGTATCAGATGTAGTGAAGGTTACTGATGATATTCAGTTTTGTTACTTTGGTCCAGAGCAAGAAAGTGCAGGAAATGACACAGTTATTGAGGAAAATGTGGAAGAGAATGTAGAACTCACTGTTTTTGAAGATGAAATGACAAAATTTGCTATCATCTCTAATGAAAGACCAAATATTACTTGTATTTGTTGCCGGAGAAGCCATTATAAAATTCAAACAAGAAATGTTGATCTGTATAAAAAAAGTGAAAATGAAGATAATTATAAGTGGAAGGATTTTGCAACATATATGTTTCTGGAAAATAGTTTTGATTTGGGTGAAGATCAGCGTATTTGTAAATACTGTTATAACAAGTTAGAAGAAAATAGAATGCCAGCCAGAGCTGTACATAATAATTTAGAATTGGTTGATATTCCAGCAGAACTTTCTGATTTAAATACGTATGAGTCTATACTCATTCAATGTGTCCATCCGTTTCAGACCATAGTGCGTATGGAGCCAAAAACAGGTAAATTACCTCCTTCGGATTTACAAATAGGTTTAAAAGGAAGACTTGTCTATTTGCCATTGGATTTGAAAGAAAATATGGAAACAATTGATGCAGATAGATTGGAAACTGAACCATTAGTTATTCTGGTTAATGGAGTACCAACAAAGAATAAGAAAATTTGGCAGGAGCTGGTAGATGTACGAAAAGTACAAAGAGCAAATTTATATTTGAAAAGAAATAATAAATGGTATGAAACAATTTATATGGATGAAGATGAAGAAGTTTTGCTAGCAGACTCAGGAATACCAGCTGGGCAAATTGAAAAAGTGGATAAGTCAAAAGAAGAAGAAATTTATGAACATTTCAGCATACATCCTCTTCATTCTAAAGAAGTTATGGGAAACACTATTGATCTGTTTCAGATGAAAAAAGCACAAGGAACTCCCATGAGTGTATGGGAGGAGAGCTTGGAAGCTCGTTGTTTTTCCCAGCTGTTTCCTACAGGAAAAGGTGGACGATATGATGAACGTCCAGTACAGATTCCTGCTTCTCAGTATCGGACTACAAGGTTATATGCAGAAGATCCAAGATTTCGTCAAAGTATTCCATATTTGTTCCATCTTTTATTTGAAAGTGACTTGTCTGCACTATCTTATGCAGTAAATCACATTTTAAAAACTGGAGTACATCTACATAATGTGTCTGCAAAGGATTTTATGAACAAAGTGCAACAGCGAGATGATCATTTGGAATCTCAATTGATAAATTTGATGGCTTGTCAGCGAGGAACTAATGAATATTGGTACCGACGCCATGGAGAATTGAAATGTATGTTACGGAATTTAGGAACTCCTACATGGTTCCTTACCCTAAGCTGTGCTGAGTACGCTTGGGATGATTTACTGGATTTTCTTCGAGAGGCAAATTCAAATATTGAAAACATCCAATACAAGACAGCAGGAGAATTGTGCTCATTGGATCCGGTTAATGTTTGCAGATATTTCAATCAAAGATTTGAGGCTATGATGTCCTTCATCTGCAATAAAAAAAATCCACCTCTTGGAGAAGTTGTGGATTTCTTTTGGAGAAAAGAGTACCAAGCAAGAGGTGCTCCTCATATTCATATGCTGTTGTGGATCAAGGATGCCCCAAAATTTGGAACAGATTCTGATGATGCAGTTTTATCTTTCATTGAAGAATATGCAACATGTGCTATACCTAAAAGCACAGAAGAAAAAAACTTAAAAGAGCAAGTTTTATGTTTTCAAAGACATCGGTGTGGAAAATACTGTCGACGAAAGTACAAGAGTAAAGATAAATTCTACACAAAATGTCGATTTGGATTTCCACGACCTGTTCTTTCAAAAGGAAGAGTAAACAGTTTTATGTCAGCTGTGCGACATACTATTACAACCTAAGAAGAAAAGAAGAGTCAAAATATATAAATGACTACAACCCAGTCATTTTATCCATGTGGAATGCTAACATGGATATACAGTATGTAGCTGACAATTCTATTGCTGTTGCTCGGTATGTCACATCTTACATCACTAAATCTGAGAAAACAGAATTGAAAGAAATGTGGGAAGAGATTTCTCACGAGAAGACTGTCAGTAAAAAGCTATACAGTTTCAGTTTAAAGATGTTATCGCATCGAGAAATTGGATCCTACGAATGCTCAGATAGGTTATCATCTGCAAATCTGTACTCCAAATCCAGAAGAATAATTTGGGTAAGTTTAGGCCGAGAAATTGAATATTTAGCAGAGTACGAACCTGAAAGTACAGACATTTTAAGAACAAACATGTTGGACACATATTACCCACAAAGAAGTCATCATCTTGAGAACATGTGTCTATATGAAGTGCTGCAGAACTACATTTATAAACGGAATACCACAGAAGACATCAACAATGGAAAATATAAAGTCACTGGTGAGGAAGGATGTTTGGTAAAACAAACAAAAGGAAGTTTGATTAATCACCGGAAGATGAGTTGTGACGCTACTGACAAAAAGGAATTTTACTACTTGGCACTTTTACAGCTGTTTAAACCCTGGCGTTCAGAGGACGAACTACTTGGAGATTTTCAGAGCTATGAAGATTCCTTTAATGCTTGCAAAGATAGCATAGAATGCAGTACTTTCTCAACTTATGTTCAAATGTTAAATGAAGAAATTGAACAAGAAGCAACAATTGCAGCTGAAGTAGCTAGAGACAGTTCTCAAGACAGTCAAAGTTCTGGGATGTTCAGTCAAGATCCTCTAGGACAACCAATCGTAGAAAATGAAGCTGCAATAGCCATGACTGAAGTCGAAACAGCTATGAATCAAGCTCAGGAAGACTTAATAAACTTACCAAATATGGAACAACAACTGAATGATGAACAACAACAAATTTATGAGGAAGTCAGAAAAAAAATTGATCACGGATTACTACATGAAAATAAAGAGTGCTCATGCACATCGTTTCAACCAATCAGAATATATATGAGTGGACAAGCCGGAACTGGAAAAAGTTTCTTGATTAAAGTAATTAGAAGCTACCTACAGCAAAAAACAGATTCAACTTTGTCTTGTGTTGTTACTGCTCCAACTGGGTTAGCAGCATATAACATAAAAGGAATGACCATCCATCATTTGCTAATGTTACCAGTAGAGCACGAGAACAAAATACAATACCACAAGCTAACAGGAGAAGCATGTTTTGAAGTTGCAAGAGTATTGAATAAAATGAAAGTTCTCATCATTGATGAGGTAAGCATGGTATCAAACTTAATGCTTGCCTTTGTGCATTTAAGAATGCAGCAAATTCTAAAGACAAACTATGACGTGCTATTTGGAGGAAAACATGTTATAGTTTTTGGGGATCTTCTGCAGCTTACTCCAGTTAAAGGACAACCAGTATTTCAACGCCTTACACATGAAGACACGAAAAAGTCATTAGGAAGTATAGGTAATGTGAATATTTGGACATACTTTGAGTATAAAGAACTCATTACCAATATGCGGCAAGCCAATGATGAGGATTATGCAAGTATTCTCAAAGATATCAGAATTGGACTACTCACAGAACATGGCAGAAAAGCTTTACAGAGTCGATTGCTATGTAATGTGTTTCCAAAAGAACAAATAGTTCCAGAGAAAATATACAAGATCATTGCTGGAAAAAATACTGTAATCTGCTTAATGCCAACACTACATGAATGCTCTATATTCAATCAAGAACTTTTGAAATTGGAAAATGAAGAGATTGTCAAACTGGAAGCTGTGGATAAAATACAACATGAAGGAATAACTATTATATTGACAAACAAATTGACAAATAAATTGGATTCTCTAGAGAAAAACATCTCGAAAACAGCCGGTTTAGAAAAGAATCTTTATGTATGTATGAACTGTCGAGTAATTTTAAGACGTAATTTGGATGTAGAGAAAGGTTTAGAGAACGGAGCTATAGGTAAAGTTGTGGGTTTTGTTAATTACCAGAAAAAAGTTGGAATTGAATTTTTAAAAATAAATTTTGATCAGATTGAAGAGATAAAAGACATTTGTCGTTGTTCAGTTCGTTTCTTGCTTGTGAAAGACTTATATGTACGTAGGAAGCAGTTTCCGTTTTCTCTAGCATATGCAGTAACTATTCATAAATCTCAAGGATTAACTGTAGATAGTGCATTTGTAAACATTGGATCTACTGTGTTTAAAGAAGGTATGGCATATGTTGCTTTGTCACGTGTGAAAAAAAATCTGGTTTATTCATGATAGACTTTGATGACTCAAAAGTAAGTGCTGATGCAAACTGTGTAAAGGAGTATAATAGATTAAGAAGAAGCTATGCTCCTCATTTAGGTCAGTATTCTGTGTTTGAAAAACGTGTTGTTTGTCGGAAAAGGAGATTTGAGAATATCTGTAATGAGGATGTACAGAAGAGAAAACAAAAAGAGAGTGAAGTGACTGCAAGCAAAAAGAAAAAGGACAATGTTGAAGAGGTTGTTGGTTGTCATTTTGAAAATAGCTCTGGTGTCAACTGCTACGCAAATGTAGTGCTCAATGTTGTATTTTATCTTCAAATTTTGCAAGAGCAGATAATACTAAATCATGAAAAACGATTCTGTTCTCTGCTGAGTCTCCTTTATGAGAAGCTGAGTAATGATAAAACTAAAATAGAAAGTGCTTCTGATGTTAGAAATCTTTTAGATGAACGTTCTGGATGTACACAGTTTACACAAGATGTCCAGCAAGATGCACAGGAATTCTTGATGTATATGCTTATGGTACTGGAAGATGAAGGGGTCGAAATAGAAAATATATTAGGTGTCTCATATAAATGGGAACATTGTTGTGAAAACTGTATGAACACATGCAGCAGTAATGTTGATTCTGAAAGGTTCATATATTTAATATTACCAGAGAGAAAAACAGTGACTTTTAGTAAATTAGTTAAAGATGCAAATCACAACATGGAATGTTCTCAATGTAAATCAGACATGTTATCAACGTTATTTTTACATAAATATGGACAGTATGTAATTTTAATGATGCAACGTTGTAGAGCAGATGGAACTAAAATGGAAACTTTACTAAAGAAGTTTGTAGGAAATCAATTATCAATATTAGGTAAACCTTTTGTTGCAGTTGCAATTATTTTTCATGATGGACCTTCTATAACTTCTGGTCATTACACAGTTTATCTTAAATGTGAAAAAGGATGGACACTGTGTAATGATTCTCAATTAATTTTCAAGCAACGTTTGCCTTATGATTTACCAAATTGTTACTTAATTTTTCTAAAACCAAAATTTTAGATACAAATTCCAGCATCTGAAGAAACCATTATTTCAATTTTATAGGATTAACATTGGATATTTCACTTACAAAGGATTTTAAAATTACCATTTGGCCTCAAGGAAAGGTAAAGGTAACAATTGTGGACTTGTTTGACAGATAATATTTTGGTGTACGTGCTTAAGCAGCAAGATTTACAGATGTTATTTATTGCAAATAGTTATTGTTCTTAGAAGGTATTTTTAATATATTTGTGACATTTCTATCAAGGTCTGTTTTAGTGAGAAGAGATTCAGGGCTTTTTTTAAACAATCTTTCAGATTGTTTTTTTTTTTGCCGCTGTTAAATGATGAAAACAATTGATATCACTATTTTCAGTGAAATTCAATACATTCGGAAAACAGCAAAAAAAGGGCAAAACATTGCTTTGATAAGTATGAAAAAATATGTACTGCTTAAGAAAATGTATTGTTGAATATTAATACTTTTTTTCTTTTTTCAGATCTTGAAAGAAAATTTAGGAAATGTAATCCATTTTACTTGCAATTAAAAAAAACATTTAAAAATGTGTTTAAATTTAAAACAAAGGTGGAGAACATGGGAAGGGGGCATGGTAGAGACTTCCTGACCCCCTAGTCTTTGTCAGAGAGTCCCTGAAGGATCACAAAGGGTGAAAAAAATGATTATTATTTTTTTTTAAATCATGGGGTGTGCGCACCGTGCGCGCACCCTAAAAAAAAATCGACAAATAGATTTAAAAAACAAGTTTTTGTGTTTAGACTTTAGGTGGCTCTAAAAAGAGCCCTTGTGTTAATGTAGGGACAGAGGAAGAGAAAAACAAAAAAATGAAAAAAACTATGGCCTGGTGCATAAGTGCTGCTCTAATTTCCTCACAATGAGATCAATACTGGTCTCACCCAGAGAAATGAGAGCATGACAGTCCATACACCGTGTATACAGCCTCCCAAAAGAAGGGTGTATATCCAGAGGTGTAGAAGTAGGAGAAGGCACCACTGCAAAAGAAGTGCTCGGCTGAGCTGCCAATGGTGTGCTCGGCTGAGCTGTTGCGGATGTGCTCGGATGAGCTGCTGGTGAGTTTTCACTAACAGCGCGAGCAAAAGTCGCAGGATGCACTTTTTCAACGTGCCTTAACATTGTGTGAAAACTAAAAGAGTATTTCTTATTAGCATTTCCACGTGATAAGGTCCGGTGACAAAGAATGCAGGTGACTTTTGGTGCATTCACCTTCTTTTGGCCTTCTGGAAAAGTGAAAAACTGCCATATGAAGGAGTCTTTCTGCTTCCTCTGACTCTGTCTCACAAGAGTATCCTGTTCACTCTCAGAAGATGGCTGCTGCTCTGCCATTGTATCTCAAAAACAGATTAGCTCCTTCTCCTAGTGAATCAGAAGTAATAATGAGGGGAGTGGGTGTGGTATTGGAAGAATCTGGAACTGAAACTACTTTGAACCAATGAAAAGTGTTGTTTCTTGATCACATGACTTGTCATGAGGGGAGTGGGTGTGGTGTTGGAAGAATCTAAAACTGAAACTAGTATGAACCAATGAAAAGTGTTGTTTTTAAATCACATGACTTGAGGTGCGCGCTCGGGGCGCGCACGGCGGAGCAAGTACGCATGCGCGAACGAGTATGCGCGCATGCGCGTAGTATTACACGCGTACATAGCGCGCATATGAAGCACGTGCGCATGCGCGAACAACTACGCGTGCATGCGGGAACTCAGTGCGCGTAGTATGCGTGCATGCGCGAACGTACCGCGCAGTGCACGCACGACGTACGCATGCGTACGTAGATAACATACGCATGCGTACACGAAAAACGTACGCATGCGTACTTAGTGCACGCACCGAGCGCACACTGTGACGTATGCATGCGTACGTAGATAACGTATGCATGCGTACACGAAAAACGTACGCATGCGTACTTAGTGCACGCACCGAGCGCGCACTATGACGTACGCATGCGTACGTAGATAACGTACGCATGCGTACACAAAAAACGTACGCATGCGTACTGGGTGCGCGCACCGAGCGCGCACGGTAAAAAAACCCTTTAAAAAAAATGAATGAATTAAAATGTATAAAAGTTAATAGAAGATATTAAGTATGCTGTTCAACTTTATCCAAATTCAAAAATTAAAAAAAAAAAAAAGCTGAGCCATTCCAAATTAAAGGATACAGATAATCTATAAATATATACATAGGTAACTTGTTGTAAAAGAAATATATAAAAAATATAATAAAAAATTCAAAAATTTGCATTTAAAAAACCTTTGAAATTCACTGAAAAAACCATAGGTTTCACACACGTTATAGTTAGGAATTAGCATTTAAAAAACCTTGCAAATTCACTGAAAAAACCATAGGTTTCACACATGTTATAGTTAGCTGGACATTTCACTCGTACAAAACCATTGAAATTCCCCCGTTATAGTTAGTTCAGATAACTATAACTCGCGCGCCCGCAATGCACTGCTGATGACGTCACATATTACATCACTCATGACATGGTCAGTGACATCACTCATGACATCACTGATGACATCTCAAATGACATCACTGATGACATCATCCTTGTGATTGAGAGGCAGACCTCCTCTCCCCCTAATATAACCTTTGATACACACATTCAAAAATAGAAACAAAAATGTTCAAAACAATGGACACACCAATATCAGTTACAACAACCTATTCAGTAATTCTAAGATCCACATACACATCCACTCATTCACAAACAGTCCTATACAGTCACTCATACATGTACTCACTCATCATATGTACTCATACACCTATACATCCTGTTACACAACGCCACTCATCCATAGAGTTACTCACACACATAGTCACTCAAGCTAATAAAGAATCAAACATCCATTTACTTGCATATACAGTTATACACATACCACCACACTTACTTCTCCAGAAACTTACACATACTTAGTCTTTTCAACAATCACTTATAGAAACACATACTTATACATACAGGAACTCTTTCAATCTCTCACTCTCACATATACTCACTTATAGACACCAATAGTCACATATACTAGTTTAAAACATATGTAGTTACTCATAAAGACACTATTGAGACAGTCATTCACTCACTAACACACCCATGCACACACTCATCCACCCATACAGTCCTGCACACATGCTGTCTTCAACACATACAAACAGTGAGTCACTCATTCATGCACCTATGCACTACGTAATACCCCCACCGAACCATACAGACACTCAGACACTCATACTGATACTCAAAAAACCAACTAATAACCTATATAAACACTCATGTAGCTACTTACCAACCCATGCAGCCACTCATACACAAAGTGAGAGACTGATACAGATATTTACATATTTAAACATCACTCACTAAGCCATGTATTCACTAAGATACACTTAAACAGTCAGTTATACAATCAATTTTTCGAAAAACAAATCATCCATTTAGACACTTATATACCCATTTATTCTTCCATCGACCTTGAGATATACATATATAAAACATATGTAATTTTCAGAAAAACACACATTCACTGGATGATGTCATCAGTGATGTCATTTGAGATGTCATCAGTGATGTCATGAGTGATGACATTTGACTCATATAAAACCAGAGAAATTTGCCTGTTATAGTTAGTTGAGCTAACTATAACTTGCGCGCCCATGATGCACTGCTGATGATGTCACATATTACATCACTCATGACATGGTCAGTGACATCACTGATGACATCTCAAATGACATCACTCATGACATCATCCAGTGAATGTGTGTTTCTATAAAATGTAAATATGTTTTATATATATATGCCAAGGTGTATTGAAGAATGAATGCATTTACAAGTGCCTAAAGGAATTATTTTGTATGTATGTGACTGACTGTATAAGTGAGTGATTGAACGTGTCTTACTGAATGCATGGGTTACTGATTAAACTGTGTAAAAGTCTGTATTAGTCTCTCCATTGGTGTGTAAGCAACTGCATGGGTTGCTGAATACCAACATGAGTGTCTATATAGGTTATTGATTTGTTGTCTGAGTATCTGTTTGGGTCCCTGACTGTCTCTGTGGGTGGGTGGGTGTATGAGCCTGTGCATAGATGTCTGATTGGGTGATTCAGTGGTTGTATGGATTAGAAAATGCCTCTGGAAAGGGCTGTATGGGTGAGTTAGTGTGTCTATGAGTGTGTTGGTGGGTGAATAAATGTCTCAGTGGTATATCTGTGACTAACTACATATGTTTTAAGCCACTATATGTGAGTGTATAAATGAGAATACGTGAGACTAAGTTATTTCAAGAGTGGGTGTATAAATAAGTGTCTGCTTCTATCAGTGATTGTATAAGACAGTAAATATGTGTTAGTATCTGTATAAATAAGTGATGTGGTATGTCTAAAAATAACAAAGTTGGTGTGTATAACTGTATACATGATTAAATGGGTATGTGATTCATTCTTTGCATTACTGACTAAGCATGTGAGTAACTCTATGGATGAGTGGCAGCGTGTGAATACATGTATAAATGTATGAGTGCATAGTATAGTCCTCTATTGATGAGTAACTACATGTAAAAGTGACTGGATGTATGTGTAGACCTAGGAAATAGTGAGTGCTATGTAGTACATGGTATTCTTCTGTGTATGGTTTCAAAAATAATAGTCAGCATTTTAGAATGGGTGTATCAAAGTTTATATTAGAGCATCAGTATGTGCATCAGATTGTCACGTGGATGATGTCATAAGTGATGTCATCAGTGCTGTCATTTGAGATGTCATGAGTGATGTCATCAGTGATGTCACTGACAATGTCATGAGTGATGTAATATGTGACATCATCAGCAGTGCATTGCAGGCGCGCGAGTTATAGTTAGCTCAAATGACTATAACAGGCGAATTTCTCTGGTTTTATGAGTCAAATGTTCAACTAACTATAACGTCCCTAAAACATATGTTTTTTTAGTGAATTTCTAAGGTTTTTTAAATGCTAATTCCTAACTCTAACGTCTGTAAAACCTATGGTTTTTTTAGTGAATTTCGAAGGTTTTTTAAATGTTAATTTCAAATTTTAATGTTTATAACACCTATATTTGTTCTATTATATTTTTTAATATTTTGGAACTCTATTATACTTCTTGTTTTTAACTTTAAAAATCATGTAATGTTTTATATCTTCCCCAAAAAATATGTCTATATTTCCTTTGGGGGGGAGAAAACTACCCTCCCATACCGGTAGCATACCAAGCACCATCACCACATGAATCCTATCCGCCATTTTGCTCAACTCGTAAATGATGTGCATTTCGTATCCGACAAGTTCATGGCACTGCGTCCCGCGTAACATCATATACACATGAAGTCACCCCAGGTACTACTTTGGTATCCGACGGGTACCAAGCCACGCATTACATCATGTACATATGGGGTCACGCCTGCTGCGCGTTGCGTATTCGACAAGTACACGCTGCCAGGCCCTGTGTTACGTCACAGACGTATAGTATCGCGCTGGGTACGCCATTCCCTTTTTTTTGTCTCAAAAGTATATCTAAATAACTTTAAACAGTATATGAGAGCACGCGAAAATCTAAATTATTTTAAACATTCATATATTTCTAACTGTCATAAACTTATATTATGATAAATATATTTTGTCAAAATCGCGTCGTGGGCGGCATCCTTGCGCGCTCGGTGCGCGATTGCCATGTGACCTTAAAAAAAAGCATTTGATTAGTTCATAACATTTCCCATTGTAACAGTTGTACGACCCCACCCATTTTACTCATTCTCTCTACAGCGTTTGATGAGAGACACCTCTTCTGCTTAGAAAGTTTTTTTGAAAAGTGTTTTCCTGTATACACATATCTTATACTACATACAACATGCAACGATCATCTTGATCAATATTCATGCTCTGTGCATTAGCCTTCCACGTGTGATTGCCATGCATCTCAAACGTTCCATCAAAAAACAGATATGTGTTACACGATGCCCCTGGTGTGGGTGTCTGCACATTATTGTGCTGCCTTTCGGCCTGGGTATTGCTGGCTCTAAGGAGCATCATCAGCCACGGGCAGACTGCACATCCTAGATCACATGCCATCTCATTAACGATACTTTCCACCCTCCCGACACATGCTACATTAATCAAAATTGCACACTCTGCGAGGTCAAAACTACAAAAGTACACTTCCTGGCCAGGCAGGAACTGAACAACGGCGGAATAATTATTCACACCCCTACACTGGCCTGGCGTATGCAAGCCCAGCCCACTACGTATAAGTAGGATAATCACAACGCCACACGTCCCTCTTCTTCCATACTACCTCAAATGATTTGCCGCATCCACCTCGTATATCACAATGCTCAATAAAAAAATAAATGGATCCATGAGGTGTACTCCATCCTGGCAATCAACACAGGCTCTAAATTGTGAGCCCTACTGCCTGTCGTCCACGAAAGGGATCCATGAGGTGTACACTCTCCTGCAATCAACACTCCATCTGAATTGTGAGCACTGCTGCCCGTAGTGGTTGCTCACACAACAATGACAGCAGGTAAGCAGAGCGGCCTGGGTGCACAGGGCCTCCAATTGAGCTCATGGGGGAGCGGGGAGATGGGTGGGGCGCTTCAGCTTAGCTGTGCAGGTCCGAACAAATGATATTGCCATGTGTTATGATGTGATCTTTGACCTCATTCAGTCACATCTCTGTCTCATTTTAAAGACCTGCTAGACTGTACTGTAGACCTGAGCCAGCGGGCAGCGCTGCCATACAGACACCTCTTCAGCACGGTGTTATATGATCTTTGACCTTATTCAGTCACATCTCTGTCTCATTTTAAAGACCTGCTATACCATAAGGTAGGCCTGAACCTAAGGGCAGCGCTGCCCTACAGAAACCTGTTGAGGGTGGTTCTGTGGGAGTGGTGGGGTGCATCACCCTGAGTGCACACGTGCGAAAAAGCAATGTTGTTGTGCGTAATGATGTGATCTCTGACCTCATTCAGTCACATCGGTCTAATTTTAAGGACCTGCTGGACCGTACTGTAGGCCTGAGTCAGCAGGCAGAGCTGCCATACAGACACGTGGTGTTGGCTTTTAGGACACTGTAGTGAGCTCCTTACTAAGTGTACATGCACACATGCTCCCGCCACTGCATTACATGCGCACATTATGCTTCTAGCATGCGCTCTGTTCCTTTGTATGTGAACGCTGGCATAACATATTATTATTTAACCTTGTGTATTCTTGTGCACTCCAACTCCTCTTCGAACCACGATTACCACTAACAGTTGGTAGATCGTACTTCAAAAACGAAGGATGCACTCAACTCCTATTTTCTATCAAGCTTGAAATAAACCTTCATTTACCTCCAGACATTTCCAAGATTAAATTATTTCTCCATTTTCAGACATTCCATTGATTGCCACAAGATGGGCGGAGCGGGAGCTGACCCCGCAATGATGCCCTGGCATTCTGACACCTTCCATCGTGGTATCAAGACACCGTTCCCGACCGGAGACCTAGTCTATCGGACAAACATACCCCGGACTAGGAGCTTGCACCAACACGTCGTGGGACACATCAGTGGTGGCAGGTGAGCAGTGAAGCCTCGGTGTGCATGACCTACAATTGAGCACAGTGCGGGGGAAGGGGTTGGGGTGCAGCACCCTGGGTGAACAGGTGCATGCAAGCGATTTTCCCGTAGCTAATAATGTAGGACTATATTATCAAACAACGGCGATAACTTTATCACCACTTTAGCGACAGGAAACTGCCGCTAAAGCAACGATAAGGGATTGATAATATGCCCTTCTAAATTCCCATAGAAGCCCAGGTTCCCACCAGAACCTGGGCTTCTAAGGGAATTCACAAGGACATATTATCAACCCCTTATCGACGCTTTAGTGGCAGTTTCCTTCCGCTAAAGCGGCGATAATGTTATCGCCCTTCCTTCATAATATGGCCCATAATCTCTGGCCTCATATATTTAATTTTAAGGACTTGCTGAACCACACTCTTTCTCGCAGACCCCAGCGTCCTAGACAAACGGGTGATGGAGGGTAAACACTAAGGGCTGGGTGCAATAGGCCAACGATCTATCTCCTCCTCCCTCTCTTCTTTTGACTCTCCCTCCCCTTCTCCCTTCCACCCACTCCCCCTCCCCTCCCTTCCATTCTCACTATGGTCCTTTCATTCGGACTACCTTTCTTTACCTCTTCCACATAGCACACATACTTATGTTTCATTTTTGTCTTGCAGGTTTCCTATGCTGCTTCCACTGGAGTCCAACTCACGTTTTTTTATTATACTGTTCTATTAAAGTTACATTTCTATTTATTTCTGTTTTAATAAAGGTTACTTATTTTTTCAAATATATAACTGAGTGTATATGTCTTCTTTTTCTGACGACACGTGTCTATTGTTTATTGTGAAAATCATCTGTTTATAGGAGATTTTAAGGACAACATTATTTAATATTAGAGTGCACCTACCAAACATAATCTAACTGACTATTAGACAAATGAAGCCTGGGTAATTGTACAACTGCAAGAGTTCCACAAGTGTATCACTTTATAACACCATAAGTACTGCCCGTGTGATTACAGAACAAATAAAGCACTTCCTAGGACCACCGAGGCTTCTGGGACTGCCGAGGCCCACCCTGCATATTTAAATAAAGACCCGGAGTGTGGCGATCCCCGGACTTCAGTTGGCCTCGAACCCCCCGAACAATTAGTAAACAATACCCGGGAAGGTGGCGCTCCCCTAGGCTGCAAAATGTTTCTGTGCCCTTCCGCGCCAAATTTACATGTGACATTAATATCCCCAGTCCTACAGAGACTCCGCAATATAATAATTGGATTGGCCACGGAACATTACCCACCCACCAGGGGCCTCATTTAAAAGAACGGGTGAGACCCCGCTTTTTGTTTGTTGTTCTTTTCTCTCTATTTTTACCATCCGCTTCCCCTCTATTACAGCGATACGAGGTTTTCCTCCTCAGGCTTCAAGTAGTCGAACAAGTATTTGCTATGACAGGGTGGAAGCCATGCACCATCCTCTAATAGCAAACACAAATGTCCAGCGAATGCACACCCCGGGACATTGTATGAGCTGCGCCTGAGAGGTCGCCCTCCCTACTACCATGATGCATTTGTTAGTATAATCGCATACTAACACTACTTACACACGTGTAGTACAGCGACCAGAATGTAGTGAAGAAGCAGAGGAAGCGCAAAATCTAAAAATATAAATCCTACCAGAAGTCGGATGACATAGTTCAATGAGCCGACGACCCTGGCATGAGTAGAAACAGCCACACAAATAAAACGGGTCTTCAGCACAACGCAAGCAATTTTGAAATATTGCTGAGTGGTGCCTTCTTTTTGCCTTCTCCCACTCGGCGCCAAATTTATGTGGTGAAGAGGCAGACAGCAGTGAATCCAATAAGTAGATTTATTACAAGAAAACAAGACACCTGAAACAACCACCAACAGGAGCAGACAGCAAAGCAACCGTCCAATCCAGCACCGTGTACAAACTCCGCAAGGTTCCCCTCATGACAGCCCTACATTCTAACATTACATACTGAGGGCCATATTATCAAGGAATGGCGTTAAAATTATCGGCGCTTTAGCGGCAGGAAACTGCAGCTAAAACGGCGATAATGGGCTTGATAATATGCCGTAGAGAATTCCAATAGAAGCCCATGTTCTCGTGTTAACATGGGCTTCCATTGGAATTCTCTACGGCATATTATCAAGCTCATTATCGCCGTTTTAGCTGCAGTTTCCTGCCGCTAAAGCGGCGATAATTTTAACGCCGTTCCTTGATAATATGTCCCTTAGATTCTAGTAGAATTACATACTAACATTCTATTATGACTTACAATAGAATACTACACAGAGCACATGACTTTACAGCAATGAGCTCATAGTTTCATCCACGAGTCTTGACACCGGTAGGGGTAAGACTTTCGCTTCCCACTCCCTACATTGTATAAACGTAAACTAACACTTCTTCCACAAATATGCTACAGTACCCAGAGCACATCACTTTACAGCAATGAGCTCACAATTTAGGCTCACGGTTTAATCCCAGAGTCTTCACACCAGTAGTGATGAGTAGATTGCTTCCCACTCCCTATATACTATAAACGCATACTAACACTACTTACACACTTATACTACAGCGGCTAGTATCCTACACCGCCCAGAGCCCATCAATGTATAGCAATCAGCTTGGTTTCATCCTTAAGTCTTAACTACTTCGCTTCCTGCTTCCGGTATACTGTCAACACACAGTACCGGTCAGTAGTTCGCTTCCCACTCCCTGTATGGTATAAACGCCTACTAACAATACTTGTACACGTATGCTACAAACAGCAGACCACATCACTTTACAGCAATGACCTCACGGTTTAGACTCTCGGTTTCATATCCGAGTGTAGCACCATATCATATCACCACCATGCCACTCTGAGCAAACCGCACTTTCAGACCATTAACAGTGATAACTACCTACTGACGACCACCAGTAGGTAATCCAGAACAAATGACAATAGTTCCTTGATTCTTTTAGCTTTCAAAAATTCTGCCTATTACTGTCTTTCTACTTTTCCATATAAATAGTTTTTTTAATATCCAAGTACACATCGAAGTCAGAAATGCAACGTATTCTATCAACACACTTTCTAGAACATTCTACAACACGTGGAGGTTAAAAGTTCATCAATTTTTGTAAACCTAACAATATTTTTTTGCAACATTTTCTCGAACATTTAACGGCACGTGCAGGTTAAAAGTTCACGATTGTTTTCAGTTCGAACAGTGCCTTTCAAATGCAAGTAGCAGGTGTGGTTGAGTTGAGAACATTTTATCCTATAATATGTACTATAATATGTACGTGCAAACTGCTTTTTCTTTACCAATCACAAACATACTTTTCCACAAAACGAATGTGCACCCTACTTTTAAAAAATAATGCTTTTCATCTCCCAATCAGGTACCGTTTTGTATGCGAAAAGAAACTAGTTCCCCATCTTTAAACATATCTCTTATTCTACGAAGGAACTGCATGAGCTACAGACATCTTTCCATACCTTCCAGCCATACCTTCAAAGTGCTAGTGTGGATCGTAGGACATAGCTATGTTTTCTGGTGCAAAAGGTATGCAGAACAGAGACGTATTGACTTAGACCTAGGTTTACAAAATGTGGACATTAAATGGTTTGGACAGAGAGGATTGAAGTGGCACAAATTGTTGCCTTTGGTTAAAACCTGTTTGCATCTCCAACACCCTGACCTCTTGATTGTGCACTGTGGTGGCAACGACCTAGGCACATTGACTGGGGTAGATTTGGAAATGCTTATGAAGGACACCTTTGGACAATTGATGTTACTTTTGCCTCAAACTGTCATTGTATATTCCAATATATGCCAAAGACAGAAGTGTAAATGGTCCAAACAATTTTGTCCTCAGATTGAAAAATCTCGGAAAAAAGTCAACAAAGCTGTATCTGCATACCTCCGAGACCACAAAATGGGGTCCATATACAACAACAACATACGCTTTGATATGGCGGATATATACATAAATGATGGAGTACACTTCACAGATCAGTGAAACCGAGTTTTCCTGAATAACGTGAAGCTGTGCATCCACACTTATATGTAGCTCCAACTAATGAACACAAGGGCTCTTTTTAGAGCCACCCTATAACTTACAACTTAGGCTCGCCATTTTAGGGCCAGATAACGCCAACTCCCGCACCCTCGCCAAGATGTATTTTCCACACAGCTGTGGCGCAGCGGCCAGACCATCTCACTTTGCAGCACAGACCTCTCGCTTTGTTCCCCAGCTCTACTCACCCATAGGGGTGAGTAGTTTGCGCTCTAAAAATACCATATTTATTTACCTTCGCACTCCCTGTACAACACCACCTAAGCACCATACACAAGCTACAATGTTCTAAACAAAAGTTCATCCAAGTACCTATAACTACATGCTGACACTACTTGCACAGATGTGGCACAGCGGCCAGAGCACATGACTTCACAGCATATGACACACAGTTTGGGCTCATGCTTTAATCCCCGACTCCGGCAGCAGCTCAGCTTAGCAACATGAGACTCTAGACAATACCTCACATATATTCCATACCCCAGGAATTTCATACCAGTATGGGTCAGTAGTTCGTCCTAGTAGTTGTAAACACATCCGGACACTACTTCCACAACTGTAGTGCAGCGGCCATGGCACATGACTTTACAGCATCAGACACACAATTTGGGCTCACGCTTTAATCCCCGAGACCCGCACCAGTTCACCTTTCCCGCATCAGACTCTACCCAATACCTCACTTAATTTCTGTAGCCCACCACTTACACACCGGTAGGGGTAAATACTTTGCTTCGCACCCCCTCTATAGCACACCCTAAACACCCCACAGAGGTTACAGTGCTCCTACCCTCCTATTTCCCACTTTTTTCCCCCTTTTTCCCCCTTTTTTTACCTTACTCGATTCAACAAAATGGTGGCCAACACTTCCTAGTTGCAACCGCTCGCACCGCTCGCAGCCAATCAGCAACAAGCTTGTGCTCGTAACGCCTCAGCCAATCAGATGGCAGAATTCCCAAATATCGATATTTGTAAATTTCGACATTTCTCAAAAATTACTGAACGAATTTACACCAAATAAACAAAAGGGTGCTTTCTAGACCAAGACCCTTCTCCTTTCCAACTTTGTGGTAATTCCGTTCACCCGTTCGACCTGTAGCCTTGTCTAAAGTTTTCAATGGAAATTAACATGGAGAAAACACGTTTTGGGACCCCCCTTTTTTCTCGGCCCCCCTTGACAAATCACCCCCAAACTTTTAACATAGGAGCTGATCTCAACAAAGAATTAGTTTTGAAAATTTCGCGAAGATTTGTCAATCGGCACCAAAGTTATTGGGAATAGAATGTTGCCATTTTCCAATAGTAACTAAGTGATGAATCACCCCGAGACTTTCAGGGTAGGAGCTGAGCGGAGCGCCCCATTAGTTTTGAAAATTTCGCGAAGATTCGTCAACCGGCGCCAAAGTTATTCAAAATAGAATTTTGAGATTTCCTATGGAAACACGGTCCTAACTATAACTACCTACTGGCGATTGCCAGCAGGTTATATATATATATATATATATATATATATATATATATATATATATATATATATATATATATATATATATATAAAACCTACTGGCAGTCGCCAGTAGATAGTTATAGTTAGGACCGTGTTTCCATAGGAAATCTCAAAATTCTATTTTGAATAACTTTGGCGCCGGTTGACGAATCTTCGCGAAATTTTCAAAAACTAATGGGGCGCTCCGCTCAGCTCCTACCCTGAAAGTCTCGGGGTGATTCATCAAGCGGAGGCCGAGAAAAAAGGGGGGTCCCAAAACGCATTTTCCCCATGCATTTTTCCATAGGACCTTTAGTCGAAGGTACAGCCCGAACGGCTGAAGAGAATTACTTGAAATTTGGCAAAGAGGTAGTCCTCAGGTCAGGGAAGTGCCTTTTGCAGGTCTGGTGTCAATCTGTTCAGTATTTCCTGAGAAAATAGCATTTAAAAGCATATAAATATCTATACGCGCGCACCGTGCGCGCACGGTGCGCGCACGGTGCCGTGCGTGAGCGAAATTCTGATTGGTTGTTAGATGTCAGTCAACATCCGAATCGGTCGAAATCAGGAAGTGTGGCCGCCATTTTGTCACTCGCACTGAAACGGAAAGGGAGAAAAAAGGTGGAAAACGTGAAAAGGGGGCAGAGAAGAGAGTTCCTGACCCCCTAGCCTTTGTCAGGGGGTCACAGAAGGACCCCCAAGGGTGAAATAAACATTTTATATTTTTTTATAAAAATCGCGGGGTGCGCTCACGGTGAAATACCTTTAAAAAAATATATATATATTAATAAATACATAACTTAGCATTTAAAAAACCGTACAAATTCACTGAAAAAACCATAGGTTTCACACATGTTATAGTTAGGAATTAGCATTTAAAAAACCTTGCAAATTCACTTAAAAAACCATAGGTTTCACACAGGTTATAGTTAGGTGGACATTTTACTCGTAAAAAACCAATGAAATTTCCCCGTTATAGTTAGTTCAGATAACTATAACTCGCGCGACCACCACTCTATCACAAGGATGATGTCATCAGTGATGTCATGATTAATACCACTGACCATGTCATGAGTGATGTAATCTGTGACGTCATGAGCAGTGGATTGCGGGCGCGCGAGTTATAGTTATCTGAACTAACTATAACGGGGGAATTTCATTGGTTTTTTACGAGTAAAATGTCCACCTAACTATAACCTGTGTGAAACCTATGGTTTTTTAAGTGAATTTGCAAGGTTTTTTAAATGCTAATTCCTAACTATAACGTGTGTGAAACCTATGGTTTTTTCAGTGAATATATATATATATATAACTTCCAACGGTGTCCAAAAAGTGAAGACGCACTCCAGAGCAGTAATTCAAACCAAATTCTTTATTGAGGGAAGCCAGCGATTGCAATCCTGATCTTCTTTCCCTCCTTTCGACCGGTTTCGGAGCCCCCAGCTCCTTCTTCAAAAGCACACTGAAATCTTGCAGACGCTGCTTGCATGCTAATTAGTACATTGCCCTCCGGTAGGCCTCACAGGTGAGTGTTTCAGAAGGCATGCTGGATTTCGTAGTTTCCATGCAGCTACATCTTACCCTTCGGTGGGTTCTGCAAGAATGCAGTTTATTAAAAGGTATTCGCAGCCCTCCAGTGGGCCTCATAAAGACAATTGCATGGTTTAATTTTTAAATCTGCTGCTGCCAATTGTGGGTTTTCAACAGTTCAAGCCCCTGTGGCCCCATCATGATTTCGAAGGAGGTGTAGTCCTCCACGGCTTGGACTGTCGTGATTTATGTCTTCCAACGTAGTCCAAAAAAGCGAAGACGCACTCCAGAGCAGTAATTCAAGCCGAATTCTTTATTGAGGGAAGCCAGCAATTGCAATCCTGATTTTCTTTCTCTTTGCTTGACTGGTTTCGGAGCCCCCAGCTCCTTCTTCAAAAGCACACTGAAATCTTGCTGACCCTGCTTGCATGCTAATTAGTACATTGCCCTTCGGTGGTCCTCACAGGTAAATGATTCACAAGGATGCTGGATTTTGTAGTTTCCATGCAGCTACATCTTACCCTTCAGTGGGTTCTGCAAGAATGTCACCAGTTTATTGGCCAAAACCTCAGCTAATACTTTTGCCTCCATATTGATCAAGGAGATTCGGCGGTAGGAGCCACATTGGTCAGGAGGCTTCCCAGCCTCGTGTATCACCACAATGGTAGTCGCCCGTAGGTCTACTGGAAGTTGTCCCTTCTCGCAGGGCTCTGACAGCATGTTTGGGAATGGTGCTGATACTATGGAAGCCTAAATTTTTCATAACTCGACTGGGAGTCCGTTTGGACCCGCAGCCTTTCCTGATTTAAGGAATCCCAGGACCTCCGTTAACTCTTCCTCCGTAAGGTCAGCGTCCAATTTCTTACGCGCTTCCTCAGTTAATGGGGGTAACGAGAAGTCCCTTTATAGTTCCTCGCAATCGCTCTAGGTTCTAGTGCTGACGGGTGCATAAACCCCCTCGAAGTACGTGGTGAAAGCTTCCGCTATTTCTGCGCTTGAGGTTAGCAGTGTCCCTGCTTCGTCTCGTACCCCAGTCACCAACGATCGTTCCCTGTTGCTAGTAGCCTCAATGCTTTTTCTCCACATCGTATAAACGATGCTGCGTTGCCAGGACATACGCTCTCACTTCGCTGTCTGCCAAGGCACGCAGGTCACGCTGGCGCAGCGCTAGAGTATGACGTAGATTGTTATCAGTCCCAATCATCATCTCCCCTCCATATGGAGAATTTCCTGCTCCAATGACCTGATTTGTAGAGCCTCTTCTTTCTTTTTGGCCTCAATTAGAGCCTGTGCCTGCCCCCTCAACACCGCTTTATAGGCCTCCCATAAAGTTATGTGTGATTCCACTGACCCCATATTCTCTTTGAAATACAGATCCAAGCTCTCTTGGATTTTATCTCAAATTATTGGATCTTGTAACTGCCAAGGGTCGATCCTCAGGAACCCTGCTCTGTCAATGGGCAGACCCTTGATGACCACACTCACCAGAGAGTGATCTGAAATGCCCTTTGCCATGTGTATGGGATGCATAAATTCTCCCACCCTGTCATTTAGTGTAAAGAGATAAGTCGATTCTAGTAAAGGAGCTGTGGCGCGCAGAGTAGTATGTGTACTGTTGTGACAGTGGGTGGTGTGCCCGCCACAAGTCCACCAGACCCATGACCATCAGGAAGCCCGAGATATGCTGTTCCCCCTTCCGGCCTTCTAGTGCGCTGGACCGGTTCAGCCCCGGATCAATGTCTGCGTTAGCCTCCCCACCCACAAGAAGGGTGCCCAGGGGCAGTCCCGTTAGGAACTAACTGATCTTCAGGCAGGCGATAGTGTGGAGCCCGGGGGGGGAATACAGAACAAGCACAGTACCAATGAGCTCCCATGCCATCTCCCCGCTACCGTGGTGCAGCAGCCAGTGTCATTAGCCCAGGTGCCTGTTATAACAAAGGGCAGCGTGTTATGGATCAGGATTCTCACTCCCCGGGCCCCTGTTGAGTACCTGGAGTGAGCTACCAGCCTATACCCAAAGCAGACCAGGGCATTTCATCGACTCCCTTTTAAGTGTGACTCCTGTACTTTGTCTGGGGAGTGCCGCTTAATGTGTGGAAGGACAAGTGTTCGCTTGATTTTATTTCCCAGACCATTTACATTCCAGGTCCATACGCTTATATTAACCAGTTCTCCCATAATTCCAAGTTAGAAAAATCATACTTATAAAACCCTCCCTCCCTCCCTCACGATAGTCTTGAGTCATCCTGAAATACGTCCTGGCTATAGTGGTCTTAAGTGCTCGTACAATTGCACACAATAAAAAGTAATATTTTCCCCAACTCCCCCCTTCCTGCAACCCTGGTAGGTGAGTTGCAAACCTCCCACCTCCCAAACACGCAGAGTGTCTGTCGTCCTAACTGAATAATAAACATTGGTGAGGGGTTGTGGGTCAGCCTCCAGCATGAAGTTAAATAAATCTGCTGTTGGATATGACCAAATCCTTTTAAGATATGTCTTGAGAGTAACCTTGTTCAACCTCTCTTTGTCGATGTCCCCCAAGAGGACCGCAGGGGTCACATCACTTCAAGTGTTCACTCGGCTCCCAGCTTCAAATGGGCAGCTACTTCTGTTTCACCACTGAACCTCCCCGCAGTCCTCCAATGCCTGCTTCCGCCGTGGGCACCTTTTTGGGCCTTATTAGGAGGTCCGCTCGGAGTAAGTTTATCTCCTTGGTTACAGAATCAAGTTTCGGTTCTAGGGTCCCTCACGGCTCCCTTATTGCCACCATAATGTCTTTTGGGGATCGATCAGGGGTCTGATCGTCCTGTTCGGTCGGTGGCACCCCTCACATCGCTCCCTCCTCACGGGCCACAGTCATCATGTATTTGTCGATGTGTTTAGCCTGGCCTTGCCCCACATTTTTGGTTCGATCCATGGCTGTTTTTGCAAGATTAGTAGCTTTCCGTCGGTTTGCTCAGGTTCTGAGGAATATTCATTCTCTGGCTGGGATAATAGGTGCTGGTATTAATATCTTTAATTGCCACTCTTTATCTCGTCTTCTTGTCAAAGCTCATACAAGGCTGCAGGCATGTTACTGTCTACCTCTTGCCAGTGGGAGACCGTCTCGCCATCTCAGCCAATTGGGGGGGACCCGCTTGCTGCCTCTCTGCTTGGGCCTCTCACGATTCTTTGCTGGCTCTTGCGCCGGCTTCATTCTGCGTCTTCCTATCACCCAGACTGTAATGGTTCAGCGCCGTTTTACTAGGCACCCCTGTGAGCTCACTCAGTGCCCATCCTCTCGTAACTCCCTTGCCTTGACCCCGGTGTCCTAGCCTTCCGGCCCGGGTCACACCCCGGCAAGACTCTGTTGAAGCCTGTGAGGGACCTCACCCACAGCACCCAGTCCACACCTCGGTCATATCCCCAGGGGGGCCCCCGCTGTCGGCAACCTCCCGGGGCCCCGCACATGCAGCTACTTGGATCACTGCTCCGGCCCAGTTAAGTCTGGGAGGCGGGGTGTATCAGCGCAGCTTCTCCATGCAGCCTGGTCAGCTTCTTGCTGCTCCCAGTGCTCCGGTGTCTACCGTCATCTTTACCTGCCGGTCCTTAGCCCAGCTACGATCGGTACTTCTCGGGTCTGCGATTGGCACTCCATGTTATTCAGCACTAGCACTCTCAGCAGTCCCTTCGCTTATGTAGCTGTGCGGTACCTCATCTCCTCAGACGGAGCGCTGGGCCTCCGTCCTTCCCCTGAACACAAGGGCGCCACCATCTTGCCCGCACAGGCCGACATTGTTCTGTTCTTCTTGCCCGGACATGCAGCCTCGTTAAGGAGCTGTATCATGTACTGGGGCAGCCACCGCCTCCTTGACTGGTCCCGTGTTCCTGGTTTCCTCCGGAGCAACGGATGGTGATGGATTGTAGCAGGTTTTTAGCTGTCGGCTAGCGCTGCTCACTCAGATGGCAGCCATCTGCATAGGCTGCTGGCCACGTCCCGGGCTGACTATTGTTGAGGTAACTGTTAGAGTGGCCCAGCTCTTTCAGGTGTCAGGTGCTTGTAGTGCAGTCTCACAGCAGAGAACTTTCCAGAATTTCCAGGAGCAGCATCCTGGTTAAAGTAGTACACGAATTTCCTCATGGTTACCCAAATGAACAACCAGGTCCCAGTCTCTGATCTCCTAAGATGGGTTGGAGATGGTGTTATGGAACACATTATGATTTCGCTCAACGTTGAAAGCTTGTGATGTGAATCAGAACTCGTCAAGCTTCTAATACACTTGGAGTCAAACTCCACTTCGTCACCCCCTTCCTCCATGCATGCTGGGACACACCAATATTGATGTTGTACCTCAACAAGCAGGGGCACCCAATGCTCTCTATCAGCTATCTAGAGAGGTGATGGAAGACGATAATGTCTCAACCAATCATCATCCTCCCTCTTTCATACACTACTCTCTCCTTGCTTTTGCACTCTTCCACCTCTCTCAACGCCCCGTACATTAAGTGCCGTAAATCATTTTTGCCATAGAGAGGCAGAGATACTTTGAAAAGCAAATACATGAATTATGAAACAAACAATGGTATAATTACAGTGGTATTTGCACTGCACTTTGCTGTGGTTTGTTCCGGGGCAGTAGGCTTGACAAGCTTTGCAGGTGATGCTGCTTGTTCCACATTTTCAGTCACACAAAGAAGGGAGGTTTTGTAAACACTCTAAAAATGTAGTGGAAAGTCAGTATGTTCCTCTGATGGCTTGTGTTCCTATTATAATAACTCTCAGGTGCCATGTTGGCACTGCCTACAAAAGTTAAATATATTGATCCATATCCTGGTTTCTTTCTTCTTTGGCAAACACAAGATGATGGATGAAGCACTGAAACTTTTCAGACACTCACCCCCCAGTCACAGATCTGGATTGAATCCATCATCGTTCTTTAGCTCACTTGGCCACCCCAGTTCAGACACAGCTATGTGCAAATCAGTCTTGCCACTGTGCCTCATGGGAACAGTCCAAAAGGAGCTGCCAAGCCATGTCTTTCCTGGACCGGAACCAAGCATCCTGGGACCGGATTCTGGCTAACAGCCCTCATCAGCTAGGCGAGCTTGAATCCAGTGGCAAAGTGAGCAAGGGACCCACGTCTGGGCATACCCTGCCAACTTAGGGTGAATAAAGCAAAGACAAGGAGATGACGGACAGAGTGCTGAAACTTTTCAGACACTCACCCCCAGTCACAAATCTGGGTTGAATCCATCATCGTTCTTTAGCTCACTTCGCCACCCCAGTTCAGATACAGCTATATGTCACTGGAGTCAAGCTAGCAAGCTCTCTTCCACTCAAGCTTCCTTCTATCTGTCATGTCCAGACAGCAAAGATATTACAAAAGTAAGTTTGATCCATGATACTCCATGTTGAAGAAGAGGTCCAACAGTGCTGGTTCTCCACTGGAACACACCTTGAGAACTTGTTTTCCTGTGGAGTGCCATTAGTGCGCCAAGCAGCACATTGTTGAGAGAGATCCTGAACTGAAGCAGCAACTCGAGTTCCTGCTTGTAGGTGTGCTGACAACGATCAAGGAATTCGATACCTGTCATGGCCATATTCAGATTCAAAGAATCAAGGGAAGTTTGGTTAGCTGGGTGCAAGTAGCACAAACACCGACACCTGGCAAGTCCTAATGGCAAAGGCATTCAAGTGCAAACAGTAAGCAAGGGAAATATAGAATGATATCTCAATGCACGAGATGTGTAATTGCGGCAATATTACAAATATAGAGTAATTTTTCTGTCGATAAATGTCTTTGAATTTACATCTGAGGGTTTGAAGCTCTTTGGTGGGATGTTTATAGCAGGCGTAGAATCTAAGCCATCAATTGCATTGATTGTGCTAAGCTATTCGAGGACTATATGTTTATTTCTGTGCAAAATTATGCCTGATTGAGTAATGCATTTTCTAATGTACAGAGGCTAGTAACTGATTATTGCAGAAAAAATCATTGTTTTTTGAGTTAAGACAGAGTTATACACTCTCATAATCATTAGTATTTCTACTTAGTTTAAGGTTATTGATTGATAAGTCACAATCAAAAAGTAAAACTCCCAGGAAAGTCAGTTCAGTGGCTGTGCTTTCAAATTTCTGTGAAAAGTGTGTGTGCTTCGAAAAAGGCCTTTTACCAACAGCTTAGAAGAAATAAAGCAGGCATTAACTCGATAGTTAATTGGCCTACACTTTCAGACCACATGTGCTAGAGAATGAATGCAGAACTAGCAATGCAAAAGAAGGGTTTTTCTATCATTTTAGGCTTTGAACCATAATTCAGGCTTTAACAAATGCTAAAAAAGGCCATACGTTGAAAATAGGCAGCTCTTTGCCTCTGGTAGGGCAAAGGCAGAATTTCAAAATATCATTTGGGGCTGGGCCTCCTAATTTAAATTGGTCAACTAGTGTTGCGGACCGATTTCCCCTAAAATTGAGCCATATAAAAAATCATAACTAATAACCCACACATGATAGCAGAGGTGTATTTATTAATAGTGCAGCGGGGTCAGTCAGTGGTACTGGGGGCCCAAGGGTTAGAGGGCTACCTTGGATCACTATTATAGTTGTTTTTACCAACCAAAACAGGCATGGTGGCATTTCCCTTTCTTACATTAAGAATTGAGGCAGCTTTGCTACACCCACTGCGTGACGGAAGCATTCACTCAGTCAGTGTGTGGGTGGAGGGAGTCAAAGTGAGAGTGAAAATAGGATCTGCAGCACCACCCTAATTGGATGGGCCTTCACATACCACTTCCCAAAGGGTAAGAGGCACATACAAAATATGTCATAGAGGGTGCGTACCCATCCATAACAATATTTTATACGGTGAAAGTGGCAGATTTGAAAAAAATAATGTGAGTGTGTTCCTCCCATTGGCTTCCATTGAAACAGGCAATTTCAGGTGGGAGACTGCCATAATCGAGACTGTTGGTATGTATGCTTACCATAGCTCTGCTGCCAGGAACTCTGCCTTCCCCCTATTGGTAAATGAGGGAAAGATGAGTGGTCGTGACTGTCGCTGATTTCTGGTGAATGTCCCTTTACATCTAATTTAAACATCTCCTATAGCACAACATAAAATATATTGCTGCTTGGTGCTAGAGCAGACCAGATGAGGAAACAATGTACTGTCTGCTCTGACTGCCCCCCCCCCGACATCCATCCATGCGACAAGAACCAAAACTGACCCAATCATAAGTTAAAAAACTGGGCTTGGGCCTAAAGTGGTGAATTGCTCAAGTTCACATAACACCCCACACACCAGAAATAAGTCCCAACAGCAACCTGCAGTGCTGTGCGCAAGCAACCATTAGGACTAGCTGCCAGCACTGCAGTAAATCATGTGTTAGACTCAGATTTCCTCGACCGACAAACACTCAGCCAGACTCTATGTTTATAAAATAGCATCCATGACCACTCCCTGATTGACAGACTTACGTGCGTGAAGAAGCATCAGACACTACAGGTCAAATCTGCACAGACTCGATTCCTTGGTTTTCGAACTGTCACACCCTTTCCAACTCGTCACAGAATGGGGATCCTGCTGCAGATCGGAGCATATAAATTCTCCCTACTTCCACGGACAGAGTAAATCCACGGTCACACGCACATACACTCATCATACGCTAGGGCCCATCACACTAACATTCATTGTATTACTCTATCCACACTGAATATATGGGAGAGATCCTAAACCAATCTACATCTAAACGAGGTCAATGCGACCTTAAAGAAATTGTCCTGAGTCATGATTTTAAACATAGGAAATACATTTGAAAACTCAATAAATGACAAGGAAATAACCACCCGACACTGGAATTCAAACAAAGATCATCTTTTATCTAAATTAGTTCTAAAGAAAGTCAATCATTAGTGAAATCATTATTCTCATAGTTACCTATTCTAGCTAAATGGGTCAGGACAGGTCTCTCAGTAAAGTCTCCCGAGTCGCCGTCCTCTCAATCAGCATCGATCCTCACGAGCATAGATTCGGGAAGAAGTGGCCTTAGACCCTCTCTAGTCTAACATTATTTATAGGCAAAATAACAATTTGAAAGTAACAAATAAACTCTAAACGTCCGTTGAGCTGCTGAGCAGAGCGAGCAGGAAAGGATGTTGACTAGCAACATTTCGAAAACCTCCGCTCAGAAAAAACACAAAAATAAAAACACGGAAGAAGGAAACTCAAGCTAGGAAATCGATACATTCATGAATGCTTTTCCTCGGAACCATTGTGAAGCCACCGCAAGTTTATCAGAGTTCATTGTGACTTTATTCTCCTCCAAGGGCAATTGGCAGCAAGCCTGGAGCTGCTGTCCTCACGGAAACTTTTAATCCAGACAGAGGCTGTGGTCAGGTGACTTCCAACCATGTTCAGCAAGGCCTCTCGTCACACTTCAATCACTCGAGTACAGGCTGCAAATAGCGGCCATCTTGGTTTAGGCCAAAACGGACCATCTTAATTAAAAGAAACACAAAACAACGTTACCACATCGTAATGACTATACAGTGTTAATCCCCACTAATACCCTTATGTGTATGTAATTATCTAGCCGTCTGCGACACAGAGAAGCATTAGAGCACGTTATTTAAAAGCGCAAACACGAAACAAATAGCACTTTTGCTCACCAATTTAGTTCACGTATTAATAAAGAAACATAAACGTATTCCCACGTGTAATTTCTCTCATTAGTAATGTTGATTAGTCAAGACTTCTAACAAAGTTAGTAATTAATGATTATAAATCAGTAATTTTAATCATGACATATAACGTAAACTGGAGTTTAAATCTCAATAAATTTTCAATAGAAAACCCTGCTCCAGCAATCCCCCCTTTGGTGATATATATCACCACAAAAACCAACCCAAAACAAAATGTAGTCCCCATTTTTAGGAGAAATTGAAAATGTCTTTTATGACACAACATTAAACACCAGATTCTCTTTCATCATCCCTCTTCGACTCCAAGTAAACACTCTCCCTCAATTCTTCTAATTCTATTTCTTGTGGGTCTCTCTTTGACCTCTTTTGTTTCTTTGCAGTATTTCCTCTAATTATTCTCTTTTTCCCTCCCCTGTTTTTACAACACAAACACCCCAATCTAAGCATCAATAAAGCAACAATTACACATGTCAAAGGAAATAATATCTTACCAATAATGGTACTACCTATCTTAGCAATAAAACTCTTAACAGCAAGTAGCTTGGTTTAGGCCAAAACGGACCATCTTAATTAAAAGAAACACAAAACAACGTTACCACATCGTAATGACTATACAGTGTTAATCCCCACTAATACCCTTATGTGTATGTAATTATCTAGCCGTCTGCGACACAGAGAAGCATTAGAGCACGTTATTTAAAAGCGCAAACACGAAACAAATAGCACTTTTGCGACACTCATTTAATTAATTTGCTCATCAATTTAGTTCACGTATTAATAAAGCAACATAGACGCATTCCCACGTGTAATTTCTCTCATTAGTAATGTTGATTAGTCAAGACTTCTAACAAAGTTAGTAATTAATGATTATAAATCAGTAATTTTAATCATGACATATAACGTAAACTGGAGTTTAAATCTCAATAAATTTTCAATAGAAAACCCTGCTCCAGCAATCCCACCTACACTCTGTAACGAGTTGGTAAAGGGTGGGGTGACAATACTCTCCACTCTCTGATTGATGTGAAGGATTAGCATTAGCGGGCTTGTATTTAAAACTTTACCTCAACTCCATTAGTGGGTGGAGACTCGGTGTTGAAGTTAGGTCTTTGCCAAGCTAATGACCTAACAGGCTTCAGGGCTTCAGGGCTGTGAGGTTGTCAGCTCGGCAAACATTTAAGACTTTCAGCCTTCCTGGTGAGCAAGTTGTTGACGCAGTGAGTCATGTGTCCACATGGTTATTGGGCACAACAAAATCATTGTCGGTGAGTGGGGCAGACAGTGCCCCGTGTTCTTCAAAATTACAAGGGGGGTTAAAAAGCAATACAACATATCAGTATTGTTAATAATGCTTTGAATGTAATGGGGGAGGAGTTCCGACACCCTTGGATAGAAACCGCAGCTGACGTGTTCTAGTCTCTATCAAATCTTCAACGAAATCCAGACTCCAGACTTGCCAGAATACTTCTGGGATCTAATTCATTCAAAAAGTGTTGATATGAATAAACTACCACTGCTTCAATATTTTATAGTACCTGATAGTAGACTCGACTTCAATCCGATATTTTGAGAAGTTTAAATTGAGGAAGTCCACAACATTTTGATATCCATTACTTTCCCATCAGGAGGCATTTTTTAAAATCTAATAGAGGTATATGGCTGATATATATCCCCAAACAGGATAGTCCACTAATGTTGGGTATATTATATCGTAGTGTTTGAATATTTGTTCCTTTGCATTTTAGTGACCATTGCAAGGTCTTATATCTAAAGTTTTTGGGTGTTCTAGTAAGGCATAAGGCGTAACAAATCATCTATCTCATATTCCTTAAAAATTACATTTACAAAAAAAATTATCTATCCAATTTATTCCTGGGGATTCAAAATATCTATAAGAACAATGCACAAAATTCATAAAATAATATTCTTTTTAAATCAGACAGGGCGGGACCCTTGTCCTTAACTGACCTGTAGAATGTGCCTATCGCCAACCTAGGAGTTTTGTTGGCCCAAATAAAAGCTTAAAACTTTTCTGCCATTTCTTTAAAAAACTTCATCAGAAGAGCTCAGGGAATAGCAGCAAACAAAACATTACGCAAATGTAAAACCGACATACAGACCAGTGCAATCCACCCCACTATTGATATGGGTAAATTATCCCATCATGTAAAAAGCAACTTAATTTAACTGATCAAATGGGAACAGTTCAGTGCATATAGATAATTAATATTCTCTGTTGTGTTTATTCCCAGATAGGGCTTAGAACTGGAATTAACGAGATAATGAAATCCTGGAAGTACAGTGTCGGGTGTGCAGTTACATAAAAAAACACAGTTTTTAACTTATTAACCTTATATCCATTGTGTGCATGATACTCTTGAAAAATATCAAAAAACGTCTTTTGATTCTTTAGATCAGGGTTTAAAAATAAAGCTATTACACCAGCATACACTTTGAAATTAGTCATCTCTCTTATCGGTGGCTATATACCCATGTTTGTCCTTACAGCTATGGATAAAGGTTCTATAAAAAGAGCAAAAAGTATGGGTGACAGGGGACAGCCTTGTCTAATTCCTCTGTGGACTTCACAAGAACCAATATTTATAGAGTTAATAATCAATTGAGCTGCTGCACATTTATACAATTGTGATATACACTGTATGAAACTAGTGGGGAATCTAAATTCTCAAACAATAATGAAAAGGCTCTCCCAACAAACCAGGTCAAATGCCATTTTGGCTTCTAATAGCAAGACCTGTGAGCAAACTTGTTTTAGATGAAAATAGTCTAAAGCCTCAGCCTAAAAATTTGTATTAGAGAACAGTCGTCAGCCAGAAATAAAACCACATTGGTCCAGATGGACAAGTGTTCCAATAATTTTACTCATACAGTTGGCCAAATGTTTCAGCACGATTTAATAATCCACATTCAATAGATTAATTGGCCTATAGGAGTTCACAATTTCCCTTAACTTATTCTTTTTCAAGAAACTGGCCATCTCTGCTGCAAGCTTTTCCCTTAGCCAGGGATTTAAATACTTTCTCAACTTCTTCTGGGGAGAATTTAGCTATCAAAACTTGGGCTTTCAAAAAGTGTTTTACGATATGAATGAATGACCATTTCATCAATATTTTAGAGTGCCTGGGCTTGTGCTTCTCATTGCTTTGGAATGGGAAGCCGACTTAAAAACGCCTGAGCTGGGGAACATCCACCGTCTGATGTATACTATATATCTGTTCATAGTGTTATGAAATGTTTCCTGAATTTGAACGGGGTCTACAATATGAGTTCTTATTTCTTCACCAAAGAGTAATGTTATCCTATTCTGAGCTTGTTGCTCTCAAGCCTGCCATTCCTCTCCATAAACAGGATCTATGAATTGTTTTATGATGCTCAAAGAAATGGATATAAAGGTGCTCAAAATGATTGTACTGTGAGTCAGTCCTCATACCAGTTTCTATATGCTGTACCCCCGGCGCGGTGTTCAATTAAAACAATTGTTCCTGTTTTGACAAATGCCTCCTATCCTTGTTTTTTCAAGGTAAATTTGTATTCGAGCAACAAAAGTAACGCATGCCAAAAAGTGAAAAAAATTGGGTTTTTTCACTATTCGTTGAGGGGGCGTTCCATGGGCAGTACCTGGATGTTTCTGTGCAACCACCCATGGATTCTAATGCTAAAACCTATCTACTAACAATAGTAGCCAGGGTTTTGCACCAAACGTTAATTACACTTGAAACCAAGCATTAGAAGAGAGAAATGCTTTTATTTCTCCTAAAAATTACCGCTTTAAATGTAAATTGTAAATGTTAATTGATACTTGTATAGCGCACTACTCACCCGCAAGGGTCTCAAGGCACTTGTACGAATACCGCTGTGGAACCCATCCTGGCTTTCCCTGTGAGGCGTCCACTCCTGGGCACCCCCAAGGTGGAGGCCAGGCATCCTTAGCGTTGTGGGGGCCGTTGTGGAGATTAAGCAAGCTATTGCCCAGAGTTGCAGAGTGGGACTCCATGATTGGAATGGCACCGAGGTGAGAATTATCAGGTCCGTGGAATTTTTGAGCCCAAGACCCGCCAAGGCGGGGAATTGAACCCTGGTCCCAGGCTAGACCTCTGCATCAGGGTCTGCCGCTCTAATCATTGAGCTAATCATTGAGCTTTGCATGTGTGCTGCACGGTACAGCACACATACAAAGTAGGAAAAAATGTTAACTTCGTGTAAGCATAGTATTTTGTACCGACTAGCATAAACTGGTCTTGAAAGTAAAAAAAGTATTGCGCATTATATTTTGGAAGATGACTGACAAAATATCTGTCGGCTCCCAGGAGAAGTGAGTGCTCTACATGATGAAATGCAACTCTGCTACTACCCAACATCCTGTTGATGAGACTAGAGACTTGCTTTCCAGAGCAATTTCCACTAAGACATGGAACTGGCAAACTGCCAATCATAAGATAGACCTATGCATCTATAAATCACTTTCCGACCCCACCTCCCAACATTTCATTCCACATTTCTGAAACTACATTCCACATTGCCCTTGGTTAAATTACTTAAAAGACCGAACCTTTGCTGGCACAAATTTTGACATCTGGAGAAAATAATCGATTGTGAGTAATTTCTGAATATTTCATGTGCAACATATGGTACGTTTTTACTGCAGCTTTTTCTTTTTTCTTTACTCAGGTTATCTTGTTCGATATTTTTATCTAAGGTTGCATTAAAAACTTTTACTTCTTATTCTGTTCTTTGTACAAGTGATGATCCTGTTTCATTTGAATGCTTTTCATACTTAACTTTACAAATACAAATATAAATCTTTGTATGTATATCAGAACACAATGTGCATCATCGTATTTTATTTTTTGGTGAAGCAGCTCTAAATGTCTTTTAATGTATTAACAATTTATTATAACTTGTTCTGGGCCACAAGGAACAGCCATAGATCAAACTTCTAACAAGCCTGCATAACACTGAGTATATTTGGAGCATTTCATCATATACAAGCAACCATCTCAAATTCTTTGCAAAAGTTCTGAGCAGAGCAAGTAAACTCTGTGATTGGAGCACAACTAAGCCCTTTCTAGTGTGGTATGCTGACAATCTGTGAGCATCATGAAAATCCTGTGCCTTCTGCTCATCGCTGGGATCTTCCTTATTGGAGCTTCTGGTACGATCCGTAACATTAGAACAATGGGGCTTTAATGGAAGCAAAGATTTAAGATTCTGCAGAGTGAATTATTGTTTGGGTGAATTCTATCAGTCGCACAAAAGGTGATGGCAGGAATGCTTGCAAATAATCTAAACACTGATAATCACTCAGGGTAGCATTCAACCTATTGTTTTTTGCTCACTGTGCCAATCTAGCCAAAAACCTGCCTTATGCAAATCAATACTGACCCTGCTCCTCCTGAGAGCAATCTATCTCAAACTGCAGGTGGGGACCCCTCCAGAAGGATACACAATCAACTCCAGACCTGTTTTGGCCTCGTCAGCAAGGTATAGCGTGTATCTTATGGCACAGTGAGCAAGGGACCCACGTCTGGGCATAAATTCATAAGGAATGAGTTTATCCTCATTTATAGTTAACTATGATGCCAGATATTAAATATTTGTAACAACATATTTATTCTGTGATGGGATGGGGCATATAAGAAGAGTCTGTGCATTGTGATTATTTAATTTGTAACCCAAAACCTCGCCAAAAGAGAAGACATTAGCCTTGACGACTAAAACTGCTATTTTGTGGTCAAGTTTAATGACCAATACATCGTCACCGTGTGCCATTACTTTGATTTCATTTATAACAAGGTACAGGAGGATTTTCAATATAACCCATCAATGACAGAAAAATGATTCCATGTATAGTGGCCAAAGGGCTGGAGACAGAGGATATCATTTTAAAGTTTCTAGGGACATTAAAAATGGAGCTGAGGAGTGGATATTAGAAATGGAGCTGAGGCGTGTTTGTTACTGTCTAATACTACAAGTGGGGCAGACTATGACATGAGACTGCCCATAAAGATATACACTTCACTTGATCAATTGCCTTATTTCATCAAAAGATATAAAATAAATAGGATGTTGTACAGACTTTGCGTATTCAAACAGAGCGACAGCTAGATTGGCATTTTACATTGTATCACGACCTAGCATAAACTCGTGTTGCCAACAGATTGGTAATAGGCTAATAAATGTATTGGTTCTCAAAGAAACATGATGTGCATACATTTTATAGTCATTGCATAATAGTGATATAGTATGTTTTGAGTTTAGTTGTAAGGAAAATCTGCCTTTCCGAAGGAAAGCCCCCCTTTAAATGAGATTCCAGAAGGCGGGAGCTGCTGCTCCCTTGAATATTGCCTTGAGGAAAAATCGGGCTCATTCATTAATCACCAATCTCAGCCACTTTACCTAGTGGAACTTGTTTAACATCATCCTGGAGCTCATCCAGAGGTACTGGAGCTGTAATGATACCTTCTTGAGCTTGTGTGAGGTCAGTCGGAGCAATTTGGACTCAGAATTGCTCCAAAGTCTCCTATTCACTATAATTGCCTACTGAGGTACTATATTGATCTGTGTAGTATTTTGACCAGACAGTAATATTGGTAGGTTATGTTAGGCAAAGCTTCCCTTCCTAATGTTTAAAATAACTTGGACGGCGAGGTTGTCTCAGGCTTGCACAGCTAACAGAGGTCCAGCTTTGTCCCCAAGGTCATAGTGATCTCTACAGGATTGGAAAAGTTGATTAGCTTTGATGCTCCAATTTCAGAGCAACCAAAGGCTAATTCACCCCATGTCTTTTGGTGTTGCGTATTCCAGGTCTGAATAAATAGAGAATGTTATTTTTTCCCAAATCACTAATTTAATTCTAGGCTCTGCCTGTGTTATTATGGCATATTTTTGCTTTTGTTCTCTGTATTGTTTAATAATACCTCAAATGGCTGACTTCATGGTATTTAAGACTATACTGCTTGAGGCTAACTGGATGTTAAACTCCTGCAAATCATTTATGAAACCCTTGATCTTGTTAACATATACATCATCCCGCGAAGAACATGAAAAAAATGTCTATTATGGCCTATCTTGTGAGTCATCTGTTGATATTAACAGCAAAGTCAAACATGCATGATCACAAACCCAAATCAACTGATACATGACCTGAGAATATTCTAGTAATGCAGGACTAACCAAAAAGAATTCAATCCAATCCTCCAATATTATTGATAGAGCAGAGAGTAGAAGGAACAAACTCTCTCTCTTGCAGATGCTGAACCCCCAGAGATCAGAAATAACTAGTGATGTGGAAAGTGATAAGAACTTATTTCAAACTAGTAACAAGCCCATGCCATTGGGCATTGGTGGTATCTAACTGCGTGATACAATTGAAATCTTTAGCTATTATGATATTTCTTGAAGTCGTTAGGCGTTTCTCTTGGATGTGAATAAAAGGCATAGGAACTGGTGTGGCCATGTACTGAACAGATATGTAATTTCAGTGTACCAATTCCAATAATAACCTAATAGACATTGATACCTACAGTTATACAAAAAATGTTTAGGGCGGGATGAAACAAAATAATATGATGTTTGAGAAGTAGTATCTGATGATTTGGACCCCAAGTGAGAAAAACGCTGCAAATGTGTAAGCTCTTCTTTAATTTCATATTCCACATTGTGCACATATAGCCCTTTACCATTAAGGGAAGCAATTTTCAAATGCTCAGACATGACTATATAGTTATAAATATCACTTTCTTTCTTAAGCAGAAAACTGCCCTTGTTTTTTTCAATTTGTCTATTTCTTTTTCCCAACCCAGCACCCACCCATAACCTATGTACAGCGGTTCCAAAAGGGTGCAGAGACCTAGTGAGGTCATGTACTTTTTCTCATATCTTCGTGTTTGGGAATGTCTGTAGCAGTAATCCAGAAAGTAGCTTAACTGTACCTCACCCACATTCAATTTCTTTTATTAATGCCTACATCTGACTTACTTTAGACTAGAACTTAGTCAATAAATAAGTCTCCTTTTTTACTGACTTTTTATATGAAAATTGTGAACTTCTGGTTCATGAAAGGCATTTGTTTCCCTCTGAGAGGTGATTTTCAAACTAGGCAAGGCTAATATGGAGGCTGGAAGACCCATTGTCATTAGTTTGAATTGGGATGATCTAATTTTTCTTAATATCTTCAACGTACTACAGGAGCAGTCAGGTAATATAGAAAAGCAGATGGCAATTTACAGTAGCGGTACGTGGAGGGAGTGACGGTGGGGCAATGAGGCGGGGGAGGGGCAGGGTGGGGAAATGTAAACACAGGAATATGGATATACGGAGGTAAGTACACATTTAAATAAGTAAAACGAATTTCGTTGCGTACGCTGCATCACATTTTGCGATGCAGAGCGCGCAAAGGAATTCGTTTTATTTACACCGTTCATCCATATTCCGGTGTTTACATTTCCCCACCCTGCCCCTCCCCGCCCCACCTCACTGCCCCACCGTCACTCCCTCCACGGACCGCTACTGGCAATTTAACAATAATTCGGTGTGCAGTTCTTCTTCTTCCTCCAATATCTAATTCCTACGTTTCTGGGAGATCCACTTTATCCCCTTCTGCAGCATCTTTGACACCCTCACGAATACCCACTATCCTCATGATATTCTGTCATGAAAATCCTTCCATTTCCTGGCACATTTGAGGCTCTTTATGTGTAGACTTTGCTGTATTGTTTCTTTCTGCAATATAGATCCCCTCTTTATAACCCATTCCTCGGTCTGGGTTATTCTCTTACCAAGCACTCAAATCTTTTCAAATATTTCATCCACCCTTTCATATAAATTCTCAGACAAATTTGCATATGTTTTTTTTAAATAAAACATTTTAATATGTGATTCAATAAGATTTTTGTATTTGTTTGACTTACATCTATATTTTATTGAGCATTCAGGCACTTAATGTCCTTGTTTCGTTTTATCTGATCTAACTAATTTCTGTTTTAGTGGATTAGTTACTTTTTTCAAAGCTAGAATTTTTCACATTTTTTGAGCCAACTTAGTCAGTGAAAAGATATAGATCTGGAAACCAGAAGCTGTCTTGCAGCACATATATACAGTAATCAGGGTGTCGTTTGATGTTACTCTTTCCTTGAGCAAACTGCGTTTTGTAGCTATTGTCATGGCCTCTTGCTTTCTTGATGCTCTTCCTTGTCACGCCTTCTTCATCTCTTCATCAACATTTCTACTAGCAGTTTGCTGTTTAGCCAGGCACTGCCTTTCACCTTTGGTTATACCGGGAAAATGTCCTACACATGCAGCTGCGAGAACGGGTGGAAGATCAACCATCCTGCTGTGAAATCAAGTCCAGTCTGTGCATGAAACACAGGCAAGTCTACTCCAAGAAGAGAACATGGGAGATGTTCTTGTTAGTTTTAAATGTCTTGGTAGGGATAAACCTACCTTATTGTAACTAGTAAGCGATAATGTCTAAATAGGAGATGGTACCAAGTTCAAGTTCGGTATCTTTGCAATTGTAATGGAAGATCCTCTCTCATGGTGAAGTCAGATTTTAAATTACAATTTTGTAAATGCCACTTTTAGCCATTTAGTGCCTGCAGCCTGTCTCTGGGTCACATGACTGGGTGTGGTTGACAGTTGGGCTTTGTTTATTCCTCCTAGACAGCCACACACAACAGAGAGCTTAGATGTTTGTGGGTAGGACATCACTGGCAGGATTGGAGAGCCTGAGCTCCGCACAGCCCAACTTAGAGCTGGATTTGGCTGTGCCCTGCCTCTACACAAAGGGCTACACGCCCCTTGTAGTTAGTCTGGTGCTTAGACAGAGACACCTCTAGAAGCTTTTCCCACTTCAAAGGAAGGACCTGTTATAAATAAGGGTCCCCAGACAACAACTCTTCAGTACACGTCTAGACTTGTGGATTCTCTGCCATAAAGAAGGACTGCTGTTCTGCTGAAAGGACTGCCACTCTGCTGGACAGCTGCTCTGAAGGAACTGCCTCCCTGTTGTGCTGACTGCTACACTCTTTTTTGAAGTTTAAAAGACTTTATTTAAACTGCAAGATAAGCAAACAGGAGTAACACAATAAACAAAGTAAACAACTGTTACATCATATGATAAGAGGTCATAACATCACTAAATTCTTTATAATTTTAAGGAGACGGGGAAGGAAAACAAATAGCGAAAGGAAATTTCACATATTGCAATAAAAGAGAAAAATGTCTCCTAACCATTAAAACTAAGACAATTAATTACAAAATTGAAATAGAGGGTAACAGTAACAATAAGCAAGCATACTGTGTGAAAAAGCTGAAGTGACAGACATTTAGTTTATATTGGTTGGAGATTTTCAGACAAAGTAGAGGTGGTAGAGGATTCACAATTTGATTGATTTGAAATTGTTGACAGGAGAGGATAAAAGTAACCATAACAACTGAGCATTATGATAAGAAGAGCATTGAGAAATATACAAAGTATCCAATTTATGGTGTAAACAAATATATTTCCACCAGGCCTTATATGACAGTTTTGAGGAACACTTCCAGTTAGAAGTAATTTGCTGACAGGCAATTGCTAAAACAATATCATGGAGTTTCCAGTCGGGGAAGAACAAAGAAAACTCAGTAGTTAAGGTACCGAAAAGAGATAGAGAATGTGAAAAGTATATTGTATGTGAAATATTTGTTTAATTTGTGACCAAACCTTATGCCAAAAAGAAATCATATTGGGACATCTAAATAGTATATGTATAAGATCACTATTGGGAAATTTACAGGACCAGCATTGGGACGAAGTGGTTGGAGGGAATTTTGAACACTGAATGAAGTAAAGTATGTGATAAAAAAAAGAAAGTTTGAGTAATACTAGTTGTTCTACAGATGTTATATGTACGTGGCAAGCTCTTGTTCCAGAAGGAAGTATGCCAGACAATGCCAATATCCTTTTCCCAAAGGAGTTCATCTTTGGACTTGGGTCTAGAAGGAGATAAAGATTAAATACTTTTTATAAATAGTAGAAGCTCTCGGGCAAATAGGGAGAAGCTTGGTGAGGTTTAAAGGATGTGATATGGAAAGGGGAGTCTCTTGAAGGGAGAAAAGAGCGTATAGGATAGAATTAATGATAAGTGAGAAACAGGAGTGGAAAGATTGGGGACATTGAAAAATACTCTTAACTTTAGGAAAGGAAAAAGGGGCATAATTCTGAAATAATTGCACAATCCATATAATACATTTAGGCCTCCAAGAATGCCAAAATATCGTTCTGTTGTTAATTTTAATAAGCTTATTATGCCACATGAGCATATTGAAGAAAATGGAGGGTGTTAACATAAAGGTATAAATGTAGAACTACACAAGGAAGTAGTATGTTTAAAAACAGGGAATATGATCAGAGAAGTTTTAGAGGAAAACAAGAGAACTTATTTTTAAATATAAGGATGAAGAAGGGCTCTCTCCACTTCCGCCCATAAAGGAGAAAAAGATTAGATCAAGTCAGAAACCCAGAAGGCAGCCTGAAGCAGACCAAAAGCTTTATGGTAATGGGTAAAATCTGGGAAATTAACTCCACTCTCAAGTTTTGATTTTTGTAAAATCGACGAAGGAAACTCTTTCTTTTTATTCTTCCATAGACATTTCTTAAGTTTAAGTTCTTAAAGGTAGTCTTGGGAATAGGAACTGGCATCTTAGAAATAAGATAGAGTACTAGTGGGGAAATCATTTTAATGGCGTCTAAATATCCCTACCAACAAAAAAATAAGGGGATTTATGCAGAAAGCATGCTATCAATTTTTGCAAATAATTCTTTAAAATTAATTGATATGGATACCTGCTCTGATTTTGCAAATCAAATACCCAGGTATTTAATTTTTGAAGTTGATGCCGATTGAAACCCAGACTCTAGAAGGGGGTGTTTAATGGTATATTTATTTAGGGGAAGAATTGTGGTTTTGACTCTGCTAATTTCTAACCTCAAATGGCGGGAAGAGGGTAATTTCATTAAGTAATGCCAGCAAAGATGATTCTGGGGATGAAAGAAAGAGGAGAATATCACCTGCATAAACTGCCAGTTTTAGAAGGCGATTACCATAGTGAAAGCCAGGTATAGATGAGTTCAAACACATATGGGAAAGGAAAGGTTCAAGAGCAAGGACAAATATTAATGGGGGCGGAGAGAACCTTGTTGAATACCACATTGTAGGGGGAAATATGAAGAGGCTATACCATTGACAAAGACAGATGTGCATGGGGATTGATTTAGAAGAGAGATTAGAGCAATAACCTTAGGGCCAAAACCATGCCAAGCCAGAGATTTTGTCATAAAATCCCAGTTAATCCTATCGAAAGCTTTCTCCGTTTTAATTATCGCTGAAAGCGGGGGTTGTAAGAAAAGGATATTTACTAAGAACATTAAGGAATAATCTAGTGGTCTCTATTGCTAATTTTCCTTTTATTAAACCAGGCTGCTGTTTACCCATAAGATGTAGAAGAAACAATTCTGGTCGGATAGCTAAGAGTTTTGCAAAAATCTTATAATCTATATTTACCTAAGAAATGTATAGTTTTTACATAAAATGTAATTTTATCGTCCTTATGTGTCAAACAGATTGTGGCTTCTTGAAAGGTGTCAGAGTAGAGCCAGAATCAATAAAGTGGTTAAACAGACTCAATAGATGAGGAAGGAGAATAGTGGAAAAGTGTAGGAAAAATTCTACAGTAAACACATTCCGCCCGGAAGCATTCCCATTTTTTTAAAGAGAGTTCAAGTCTTTGGAAATCTCCTTAACAGTTAGATCCGACTCAAAGGAAGTGAAATCTAAAAGAGAAAAAACAGTTAGGCGTCCATAGTAAATAGTCATCAATGTGAGAGTGTTGTATGGTATTGCAAGGAGTGTCTAGGGTCTTGTAAAAATTGACAAATACATTCAGGATGTTGTTGTGATTAGTCAGTGAAACTCCTTGCAAATTAATTAATGAATCTATCTGGAGTCTCTGCTTTTTCACCTTTAGATAGTTAGCAAGTAATTTGCCAATCTTATTTCTTCCTCCATGATAATGAGCATTACTTCTTTATTAGATAGAGAAAGCATCATTAGTGGATAAAGCATTACATTTTAGTTTGGCATTAAGTAGGTTTTGTTGATTTGGTTTTAATTTAGATGAGAAATGTTTAGCTCTAAGATCTTAATAGAGGGAAATACCACTGCATATTCTTTATTTTGAGCTTTCTTCTTTTTAGATACATAGTTAAGGACAAAACCACATTCTGCTGCTTTTATGGTGTCCCATAGTATAGGAGGAGAGGTGGAGGTAGAATCATTAATGTGGAAAAAGTCAGAATCGAATGAAACAAAGGAAGTGGAAAATCGTGCATCCAATTAATTATTAAATCTCTGTCTATGAGAGACTAAGTGAGGGGGAACCAAGTCCAAATCTGTAATGACCATGGCGTGATTAACGAGTACGATAGGACTAATTGAGGATTGTATTATGTGTTGTGATAGCGGTTTAGAAACAAAAATATGATCTAATCTTGTAAGGGTACCATCTGTAACAGAATGTAAAGTGTATTCTCTGGATGTGGAATTAGAAAGCCTCCAAGATTCAACCAAAGCACCATGAGAGACACTAGTATGGAATTGTTTATGCATCTTATGAGGGAAAAACTGGATCTGAGATTGTCTATCCCAAAAAGGATCCATAATTTGGTTACAAACGCATCCTAGGATAACATTTGTTGCGTTATGTTGCACGCTTTTATGAGCTACTGCAGGCAAAAAGTATAATTGGGTTGTGTTGGTGCATGAATATATTGAAAACAGTTAAAGGAATTTTATTGACTAAAAGTTTTATAATGATCCATCTGCCCATAACATCATTTTCTTGCGAGACTACTACAAGGCCTAAAGATTTCTTACATAGTATAATGAACCCATTCTTTTTATTGGCAGTGTGAAACACAAACACAGAACCAACCCACCCACATTTGAGTTTTAAGGCTTAAGGCTCAGTTAAATGTGTTACTTGAAATAGTACTAAATCTGGAGCCCTATTGGCCAAGTGGGATACAACTCTGTCGTTTGACATGGTTAATGTAGCCTTTTATACCCTTGTTTACAGCCACAGTGTAGTGTATTCTGCCCTGTCTGCCTCAACCGTTTCCTGCAACGGGACTTTGGCTGTATCGCCGGTTGTGCGACTTCATCCTCCAGATTTCCTGGTCTGGTGGTGTCGTGGCACAAGGTACCGGAGCGCTAAAACATCAACAGAGGTGTACCACAGTGTGGGACCCTTGTTTACGGCTGCAGTGTGTTCTGCCCTGCCTGCCCTGCCCATTTCCAATACCCAGGACTTTTTTTTGCTGCAAACCTGGGGTGGGAGACTATGTCCCCCAGCTTGCATGGCCCGGCGGTGATGTAGCACAAGGTGCCGGATTGCCACAAAGTCAGAGGTGTCCTTCAGCACCGGACCCGCATTTACGGCCTAAGTGTGTTCTGCCCTGCCTGCCCTGGCAATTTCCTTTATCTGGGACTTTGGCTGCATCGCTGGTGTGGGAGACTTCATCCCCCAGCTTACCCAGCCCAGTGGTGACATGGCACAAGGTGCCGGAGCACCATAAATTCAACAGACATAAAATATAATGGGGTAACGCAGTATCCCTCAGAATCTGGGTGCCTAAAAAATATACTACAACTGGTTCTATTGGGCAACCAATTTCTTAGCATTCCATCAATAATGTACAGAAGTAAGAAGAAACACACAAAAATGAGATACATCAAGATTAGTATATTGTACTATTATTCATATGCAAGGCTGTCACCAAAACAAGTTCATAGTAGAAAAGACAAAGAAGTGACTTATAATTGAATAAGTGACTAGGTGTTTAAGTGAAAGCAATATGTGCAATGCAATTGGATAAAAACAGCATATATAGTGTTTGATTCAATGGATATCCATCCCTAAGAACATGAATCTCCAGCAATGCTTCTTTGGATTCTATTATTTTTAATGCGGTGGAGAACGTAGGGTATGGATTGTCAAGATCCGTCAATGTTTCGACCCAAGAATGTGTGTGATTACGACAAAGTCACCGTTGGTCTTCTTCAGGGCAAGGTGTGGACAGCCTATATGGACAGAATGAACAATGAGTGAAGTGTGTTTCACACAAGTGTCATAGGAAACTGATGGTCAGGGAGACCGACCAGTATTGGTGGTGTAGGGAACACTTATAGTCCTTGTGAGAATTAAAGATGAGAAATCCACCGTCCGGTTGGATTCTGAAAAGAAGCAAATGAAGGAAGGGTAAGAAAGGGCTAGGATGAGGCTAGCTCAGTTGGAGTCAATTGTAAGGAAAGGGGCGTACCTTTGGAGTATCAGGCACTGGAGTTTATCAGGTACCAATCTGTTCAGGGTGGAATTTGATTCTGATAGCCAGAACAAGATGGAGGCAATGAATTCAAAATTTGTGGTGTGAACATGGTGCGTCTAATTCGATTGTGTCCCAGAGACTTGCGTGGGGTGCAATAGGTGGCTGATTTGGAGCTAAAAAAAGGTGTTCGCCACAGATTAACAAAAATGACTTTGCGTGTGAATAATGCTCCAGTTCAGGAGATAAGAGGGCGAGAACAACATGAGTGACTGTCAAGAGCAGAGGGTTGCTTGCGTGTAGTAATTGTCACCACAACTGAAATGTTTAAGAGACAATGCCGTACAAGCCGGGAGCTAAACAAGGTGCATGGTATTGGAGTGTGACCCAAACACTGGCACGTAGTGCAATCAGTCTCTAAATAAATTAGTAGCTAACGAGGGTGTTTGACACATATGAGCCAAAGGACCTTGCGAATGCATAACTGAACAGCAGAACCGCTCTAATCCCAGTGCGGGAGATAAGAGGGTGGGAACATCAAGCGCAGCGGGGTACTCACGTATTAGAATGGTAGAATTACATGTTTAAGATACAATGCTGCATGAGCCGGGAGCGCATTATTACGAAAGTGAATATTTTAGGGGTAAACGGTGGACCGGAAGCATGTCCCCCAATTTGTGGAGGGCCTGTTGATCAGTAGAATAGTGAGGGTATTGTTAAGGTTACACCAAAAACGAGCAACACAGAGCAAGATGCTAGCGTGTCTTACCTTCTGTCAAGCCTTCAGTTCCCAAATGACGTGGTCTGCAGAAGGAATTTAAAGACGGGCCTGTAAAGTACAGGCAGAGACGTGCATGCAATGACGTGCTAAAGTGAAGCGTACTGATTGTTTACTACATGAGGCGCCTGTCAAAGTTTTTGACAGTGACGTGCACGTAATGATGCGCCACGGTGAATATATGTAACATAGGGCTCCATCATTCATCGCAGGAGCCAACCATTTGCGTCGAAAATTCATAACGCGGTGTAGGCTATGGCGGAATTTCTATCCTTGGATTGATTTAATCAATTTGTGTCAAAGTTGCTAAGACAAATTACCACATATGTAGACAAGTGACAAAGGTTCAATGGATATTTCAGTTTTGTATATCGTGGTAACAATTATACTTCAATGTGAACCTATTGGAGCGAACTTTGGATCTTTCAGTTTCGTATATCATGGTAGAGAACTACTTATACTCCTACTTATACTCAGTTGAAAATGTCCATCGTGTGGCAAGAACAATTGAACATGATCACTTAGCATTGCCTATACAGTGACAACAAATAAAATTGAATCACAGGTATTTGAATTGAGCAAATCACAGTAACTGATCCAAGTGCGTTCACATAATGTGCATATTCTGTTAACATAGCACATACTATCACCAGGTCATTTATAGGTACCTACATGGAACAGAGTACGATAAAACATTCAATATTAGGATCAAGAACGTCATGGTGAGATACCTGATCAAAAATTGTATTGACATGGATGCAAAAACTGGATTTCAGGATGCTACATGTAGACTCATAATGCACAACACAGGATTTAGTTTTCATAAAACAATTACTGGATTAAGGGTAGCCTGTGCAGAGTTATATTGTAGGGTCCAAGCAATTGTTTTAAAATAACAGAGTTACATAAAATCTAGATGCAAATACTGAATCAAAGGTGACATGTAGACAGTCATATTGCACACTCCTGGCAGTTGTCTTTAGATCAACAGAGTTAAATACGGTAGAGCAACACTCGAGAATTAGCTAGACTTATGCAGATGTTGGTGATGATATTTTAACCTCTCTTCATGTCTTAGACAAGAGTCCAAGTTGTCTACTGGTCTCCTCTAGCTCATTCAGGCCCTAGGTCATCGTGTTCAGAATACATATCCATTTTGCATTCTTTGCAGCTGAGGGATGATATAATATCCCCACCTCTGGAATGTTGGTAAATCCTTGCCACAACCCACCACTTAAGGCTTTCTACCTCATGTCCCATGTTAGAAAAATGATCTACTTAGGGCGCTCCTTGTACTTTGCAGAGAAGCTTGCTGCAATGTTGCAGGATCCTGCTTTTCACCTTTTGTGTTGTTTGGCCAATGTATATCTTATTACAAGAACATTTAATAGCAGATAACATTCAAACTGTTGCAGTTTGTGTGGCTTGATGGTTAGAAATTAGGGGTGGGCGGAATTTGCGTAGTCGCGCTACACAAAGCTCTACGAAAAGGTAAAAAAGCTCCGCAAGCATGCAGAAATTCCGCGAACACGCGGAACTGCTTTTTCGCAATACTTTTTTCCTGTTTGCATGCTCGTGGGGAAATATCTCACGAACCTGCATTTTGACAACGCGAACAAGCAAAAAATTCCGCGAAGTCGCGGACCGCAGAATTTTGGGCAATTCCGCATTCTCCGCGGAAAGCGAAATTACCCAAAGTTGCCGATTCCGATCCGTTAAAAAAATTTACCGTCCGACTCGTATCCGTATATTTTTACGTACGAATCGTACAAGTACTGTACAAACGGCCAAGTACGATTCATACGTGAAAAATACATACGAATGGCGTCAGGAAAATGGTCCGAGAGGGAGCCGTAAATATTTACGTCCGAATAGCGTTGGGAAAAGTGTCCGATAGGGAGCCGGACATTTTTACGTGCAAATCGTAAAACAGAAGTCCAAGCGCGCAAGTACGATCCGTACCGCCCGTCCGAATACACAACCGCATGTAAAAGGCCCAGTACGGAGCGAACGCTGTAGCCCACATGTACACGGGTAAATTTGTGCCCGAATACGAGTCGTACAGCCCCCCTCACCCCGCACATGTCAGCACCGTACCCCCGTATGTCAGCACCGTACCCCCCTCCGCACCGTACCCCAACACCATAGCACAGCCCCGCACCTGTACGGGCCACACCCCAGGTGCGGCTCCCATCCCCGCACCTGTACGCCCCGTACCCCAGGACCGTACCCCAGCCCCCCACCTGTACACGCCGCACCCCAGGCCCATCTCCCAGCCCCGCACCTGTATGCGCCATACCCCAACACCCTAGCCCAGCCCCGTACGTGTACGCACTGTACCCCAACACCGTAGCACAGCCCGCACCTGTACACGCCGCACCCCAACACCTTAGCACAGCCCGCACATGTACGCGCCGCACCCCAACACCATAGCACAGCCCGCACCTGTACGCGCCGCACCCCAACACCATAGCACAGCCCGCACCTGTACGTGCCTCACCCCTACACCGCAGCACAACCCCGTACCTGTACGCACTGTACCCCAACACCATAGCACAGCCCGCACCTGTATGCGCCGCACCCCAACACCTTACCCCAGCCCCGTACCTGTAAGCACCGTACCCCAACATCGTAGCAGAGCCCACACCTGTACGCACTGCACCCCAACACCGTAGCACAGCCCGCACCTGTACGCGCCACACCCCAACACCGTAGCACAGCCCGCACCTGTACGCGCCGCACCCCAACACCGTAGCACAGCCCGCACCTGTACGCGCCGCACCCCAACACTGTAGCACAGCCCGCACCTGTACGCACTGCACCCCAACACCGTAGCCCAGCCCCGTACCTGTACGCACCATACCCCAACACCTTAGCACAGCCCGCACCTGTACGGGCCGCACCCCAGCCCGTACCTGTACGCACCATACCCCAACACCGTAGCACAGCCCGCACCTGTACGTGCCGCATCCCAACACCGTAGCCCAGCCCCGTACCTGTACGCACCGTACCCCAACACTGTAGCACAGCCCGCACCTGTACGCGCCGCACCCCAACACCTCGCACCGTACCCCAACACCGTAGCACAGCCCGCACCTGTACGCACCGCACCCCAACACCATAGCCCAGCCCTGTACCTGTACGCACCGTACCCCAACACCGTAGCACAGCCCGCACCTGTACACGCCGCACCCCAACACCTTACCCCAGCCCCGTACCTGTACGCACCGTACCCAAACACCGTAGCACAGCCCGCACCTGTACTTGCCGCACCCCAACACCGTAGCACAACCCGCACCTGTACGCGCCGCACCCCAACACCGTAGCACAGCCCGCACCTGAACGCACCGCACCCCAACACTGTAGCCCAGCCCTGTACCTGTACGCACCGTACCCCAAAACCGTAGCACAGCCCGCACCTGTACGCGCCGCACCCCAACACCTTACCCCAGCCCCATACCTGCACGCACCGTACCCCAACACCGTAGCACAGACCGCACCTGTACGCACCGTACCCCAACATCGTACCCCAGCACCCTCACCCAGCATCGCGTATGTACGGCCCGTAGCACTATGGCGTACGCCTACGGCAACACTACTATAGTGCTACGGGCCCTACACACGCGGGTACGGCCCGTAGCACTAGGGTAGTGTTGGCGTAGGCGTACGCCATAGAGATACGGTCCGTACCCGCATATGTACGGCCCGTAGCACTATGGTGGTGTTGCCGTAGGTGTACGCCATAGAGATAGGGTCCGTACCCGCGTATGTACGGCCCGTAGCATTATGGCGTACACCTACGGCAACACTACCATAGTGCTACGGGCCATACCCGCGTGTGTAGGGCCCGTAGCACTATGGTAGTGTTGCCGTAGGCGTACGCCATAGTGCTACGGGCCGTACATATGCGGGTACGGACCGTATCTCTATGGCGTACGCCTACGCCAACACTACCCTAGTGCTACGGGCCGTACCCGCTTGTGTAGGGCCCATAGCACTATGATAGCGTACGCCATAGTGCTATGGGCCCTACACACGCGTGTACGGACCATATCACTGGAGTAGTGGTGCCCTAGGGGTACGTGTGGAACGCAACATACCTGTGTGTGGATAGTGAAATTACATAGGGGACACATGAGGGACAAGTAGAAGGGCCTAAATGCATGCTGGTTGTCATGGAGACCGAGTTTCCAGTTCAAAATTTTGCATCAGGTGGCCAGCAAAAGTCGGTTGGAGACAATATACTATGTTGCAAAGTGGTTGTTGACGTGACATCATGCTCAAATTTTGAACCATGCAAAGGCCCTCACTGGGGTATGTTTAAAGGGATTGGAGGAAACGTAGGATGCAAATGAGATTGACCAATCACTCTGTACTCCTGCAAATGAAACAGCCCAGCAAGGTAGATATAAGGCAGCCAGGACCCATGAGAGAGCACTTGCCTGCACAACCTTTTATTCCACACCACTGCTGCTGCTTGTGATTCCTCTGGCACCATGTCCAGGTCTGTGGAGAGGGCCCAGCCATTCACCCAAGAGGAGAATGAGGCGTTGCTGCACGTCATCCTCCCACAGTACCCCAGCCTGTATGGGAGACCAGGGGAGCAGGTGAGTGCTGACTCCACTAGCTTTGACTGTGCCCCTTTTTTGTGTCTGTCACTTCTGGCATTGTGTCCAGGTGTGACAGACATGCAATGTTGTTCATGGTGGGTCCCAGGGGGGGGAATGCCTTATGTCTCCCATGCAGAGCCTGATGTGGTTCATATCTGCACTCCTCACTTGCATTGTGCTTACTGTGACAATCACTGCATGGTGCATGCCACATTCAAAGCATAACCAAAGGAAATGATGGACGGAGTGTTGAACATTGCAAGCACTCACCCCCAGTCAACTGATCTGGGTTTAATCCATCACCGTTCTTTAGCCCACTCTGCCACCCCAGTTCAGACATGGCCATAGGCAAATCAGTCTGACCCTGTGCCTCATGGGAACAGTCCAGCCCGAACTGCCAAGCCATGTCTTCCCTGGACCGGAAACAAGCTTCCTGGGACCGGTTTCTGGCATTTCAGCCGTCTTCAGCCAGGCTTGCTTGAATCCAGTGGCAAAGTGAGCAAGGGACTCACGTCTGAGCATACCCTGCCAACTTATGGCGAACAAAGCATAACCAAAGGAAATGATGGACGGAGTGTTGAACATTGCAAGCACACACCCCCAGTCAACTGATCTGGGTTTAATCCATCACCGTTCTTTAGCCGACTCTGCCACCCCAGTTCAGACATGGCCATATGCAAATCAGTTTGACCCTGTGCCTCATGGGAACAGTCCAGCCCTAACTGTCAAGCCATGTCTTCCCTGGACCGGAAACAAGCTTCCTAGGACCGGTTTCTGGCATTTCAGCCGTCTTCAGCCAGGCTTGCTTGAATCCAGTAGCAAAGTGAGCAAGGGACTCACGTCTGAGCATACCCTGCCAACTTATGGTGAACAAAGCATAACCAAAGGAAATGATGGACGGAGCCACATTCAGCCTGGCTAATCCTCTTGGGAATGTTGTTTCTATAGTCCTGATGTGATCCTGTGGTCCCCCCAGTGTGACAGGTGACTGTACCCACAGATGTGTGTGAGTTGAGTGTACCTGTGGTGATAGTGTCCAAATGATGTGTACGGCCCATGGGCATTGGTGTGTGTGTAAGTCCCCTGTCTATGTGGAGTGTTGCACCCCAGCTGCATGGAGGATGCATATGCCCTACCCATCTGATGTGAGCAGGGAGCCGTGCTGTGTGTCTGACGTGCTGAGCTAGCCCCACACCTGTGACTCCCCCCAGTCAAGTGGCACATGTGCAGAGTGATGTTTGTACCTGCAGTTGTCAATGGCAGGTGATTGTCCGGTGCATGTGTGTGTCTGTGTACTCCGCTGAGGTTGCGTCAGTGGCCTGGGGCATGTGACTGCTTTGAGGTGCTGTCCATAATCCTGGTGTTGCTTGTGATGCACAGTATGAGCCATGATCATTGATTCTGTCGCACCCCTCATGCCACCTGTGTACTTTAAATGCCACGTAGTGCATTTGGCCTTCCCCAGAGGATATTGTCCCTATGACATGGTTCAATAAGTTGGCTGCATACTATGCCCTGTTCAAACAAGCCCAATTGTTCTAATGTGTGTCTCTGTGACATGGAGAAGGTGTATTGATGTTGTCTCACTTTGTCATCCTCAAAGGTAGCCGCCTATGCCAAGGGGGAGATATGGAAGCAGGCCGTCAGGGCCATGAGGTCGGTGGAGGGTCGCAGTCGGCGCCTGGCCCAGGTGAGGAAACGCTGGCAGGATATCCGGTGCTGGACCAGGAGGATCGCCCGGGTCCTGCTTGGGGACTCACCTCCATGCAAACACGGCGGGCGCGGGCGCCTGACCCACCAAATGAAGCGTGTCCTGGCTGTGGTCTTCCCTGAAATGGATAGGCGGTTACAGGAGAAGCAGCAGCAGGAAGGGGGTAGGTACATGTGTGTTTGTTGTGTGTCACTAGCTTTTGGAAGTGCTCATTCGCCTGGATACACAGCCAGGGTTTATATGTGCAGTGCATATCCTGTTCCCCAAAGTCAACCGGTCCTGTTCTTCCTCCCTTCCCCTCCTTGACATGTGTTCCCTGGTCTGTGTGTAGTCACTCTTGCACAAGGTAATCTAGGCTGGCAGTTAATCCAAGTGCCCAATGCTTGCAGCATCATGTGTGGGGGTGGTCTGTGACATGTGTTGGGACCTTGCCTGTGCCCTGTCCAGTTCAGTCATTTGGGGGTCCTTGATTGTTGGCACTGATGCAGAGTCTCAACATAGGAGTGTGTGGCTTAAAATGAACTGCCTTGCAGCATGCATGACCGATGTTGTGGCCTCAGACATGATGTGCATGAGAGGGAGATATGCATAGTGCGGGGACGGTTGCTCCTGTTGCAATCAGATCTATCCAGGTCCATGGAGCAGTGTGGCCACTACAGTCCCCTGAGACACCTTTTCCTAGGAATCATGTGTGTCATCCAACACTGTGGACATTCTCAGTGTCTTCAGCATAGGTTGGCCTCTGTGGCATTGTACCCTGGCCTTATTTGTATTTACGTAAAGTGTGCTACATGTGTACACTGTACAGGGTGACCCAATGTGGCTTGTGCATCCTCACACTGGCCAGTGCCTGTGTGTCTGTGTACAACTATCTGATGATGGTTGTTTGTCAATTATATGTGTGGTCAGCCCCACGAGGGGTAGTTAGAGTGCAATTAGGATTTAATGGAGTCCATTTCTGTGATCCCTGATTAAGAAGTGTAAGTCCTTCCTCTGTCTCAATCACATTGTCTCAGGTAGGGGGGGGTTTGTGCGGGCAAGGCCTACATGTCCAAACCTTATGTCTCCTTGCCAGGTCTGGCCTGTTTGTGATGATAGTCGGAACAGACACTCAACAAGTATTGACCCAGTCATGTTGTGCAGGGTTTAATGTTTGTGCTTTGCAGCATGTGTCAAAAGTTAAAAGACATGGTTCCTGCTCATCCATTTTTGGCAACGGTGTGTGGTCCAGATGCTGTGCTCGACTGTCCACAGACACTAGCTTCTCTGTATAATTCGATATCAAGTTCTTTGCTGTTGTGTCATGCTCTCCATTGTTTCAAAGTGGCATGGTGGGTCAACCAACTGTGTAGTGCAGGGCCTACATATGCGCGTAGTATTGTAGATGCTACTCATGATGCTTTTCATGCTATGCACTGTGACCTATGTAGTTTGGACTCATGTGTCATATGTATACAGGTGTCTGATTATTTCCTGTCTCTTCACCTTGCCCACAGCATCGTCGGGGGACACCGAGGGAGACACCGGCACGGACGTGGAAGAGGGATCCAGCACCGGTGCCACCAGTGCTGGGGAGTCTGGCGCAGAAAGGGCACGGAGGGCGAGGGGAGTCAGGCGGAGGACCTGTCCAGTCCCAACACCGACTATGACGCTGACGGGTCCGAGGCTGAGCTCCCAGAGGGGGCGGATGTACTGCTGAAAGCAGCAGTACATCTCTCGCCGCTCCTCCGTTCCCATCACCGCCCTCCCACTTGCTCGGGTCCCTTCTGTCCATGCTAGGAGACAACATGTCTCCTTCGTGCCAGGCACCGCACCCCCTGCCCCTGTCTCCCCTGCTGCCGTCAATGCCGAGTCTGTGGACATCCTGCGGCAGTTGCAGGTTGGTCAGACATCGCTGCTTAATGTCCTCCATGGCCACACCAGACTGCTGACACAGATGGTGTCGTACATGGAGGGCATGTCAGCAGCAATGTCTGACCAACGGATGTTGCTGAGATCCATGGACTCGTCACTGACGGCAGCAGTGGGTCTCCTGCAGCGCTCCGTCCCCCCCTACCCCTGCACCATCCACACTTCCCACTCCCATGCCTGTCCCAAGCACACCCAGACATCCCCATGCACGCACCCCACCAGACACAGGCAGCACACCAACAGGGAAGGCCAAGCGCACACCTCCTGTCACGCACACACAGGGGAAAGTAGGCACACCCACTGGGTTGGGGGGCAAACGGCAGCCACTCAGCCACAGTGGGAGTACGCAGTCCTCACGACCCACTTCCTCCAAAACCACTCCCCTTAGCTCCCCTGCCCAACAGTCGGACAGAGAGTCCTTCATGGCCAGTCAGTCCCTCAGCCCCAGTGTGACACCACCCCGCAAGCGGTCGAGGAAGTCCCCAGGCAGGGGAGATGAGTCTCCCCCTGTCCACACCCTCCCCCATTAGCGCTGCAACCCATCCCTCTGACCCCCCCCCCCTCCTTGGGGCTTGTGGTTCCTTCGGGTGCAGGGGAGACGCTGGGAGACCTTGCTACCGTGTGCAGTGCCATCCTAACCACCACCTTTGGCGCTGCCCCGCCCCCTGTGGTGGAGTCGTCCGTCACTGCACCCACAACACCTACCCTTGCCCCTCCTGTCCCTGCGGTGCCTGGTCCTTCCCCCCCACATGATGCCCCCCCCCTGTGGATGAAAAGGAACTCTGAACTGTGCAGGCAAGCTAGGGGAGACACGTCCCAATGTGTCCCCCCCCCCAGGAATTGGCATATGGACTGGCCTATGGGCCTTGTATATAGTGTACATTTCAAATCCAATCATTTTTTATGCTGAATAAAGCCTTTTGGTTTTCATTTGCACACAAATGCTTTTCTGATATTGCTGTTGGTGCTGCTGCTCCCTGAGTTGGGGTTGTGATAATGTGTTAGGTGTCTGGGAAATGTTGTAGTGTGCTGCTCATGGGGAGGACCCTGGTATCTGCGTGCCATCACAAGGTCTCTGCAAATAATCTTTGGTCATGTAAGCTCTTACTGTATGGTGACATTGTCCCAAGGAGTGTTCCTTCCTCTGTGGCACCTGACTTCTTCCCTGCGGGTGTTTCCCAATTGTTGTGCTGACCTGTGTCTACATTTCCTTGCTGCGTGAGGGATCCCTTCAACTTTGCCCATGCCTGCTCAGCAATGTCTCCGCCTGCATCGTCTGTGCCATCCTTGGTAGTCACTGTACTTGTGTATGGAGTATGTTGACATGGCTTTATGTGGACATGGTCCCTTTTCCGCACTATGCATGTGTGTACTCCCAGCCTAGCACACATGTGTTACTTGTTCTGCAGGGTATTTGGGCACCTGACTGACAATTGTGGGCATTGTATCTGTGGGTACTTCACCTTTTCCCTCCATGGGAGGCAACAACTTGTTGGCTGCCCCAGCACCTGTACATTCCTATCAGTCCTGGAATGTGGGTGACCGTGTGTGTTCCCTTAGGCTCTCTTAGTTGAGTGGGGTTTAACATGAGGATGCAGTCTTGTTGCATGATCTCAGTGTGTGTATTGTGCTGCCACTGCCAGGGGTGGGTATGCATGTGTAATTTGTCATCACACCCACATGTGGTGTGTCATGCAGTGGGGGAAGGACATCCATCCTCATGGGAGTGGGACACTGCTGTCAGTGATGTGTTGTCATGGCACTCTCAACATAGTCGCACATTGTGGATGCCTTCATGCACCCATGGAGTTTTGCTAATGGGAGGATGATGTACACACCCCCATGTCTCTGTCCACTGCTGGGGGTCCTCTGCACCCACCCCTCATATGTCTGGCCACTGCTGGGAGTGATAGGTACCCACCGCTCATATGTCTGGGCACTGCTGGGGGTCCTCTGCACCCCCCCTCATATGTCTGGGCACTGCTGGGGGTCATCTGCACCCACACCTCATATGTCTGGGCACTGCTGGGAGTCCTCTGCACCCACCCCTCATATGTCTGGGCACTGCTGGGAGTGATAGACACCCACCCCTCATATGTCTGGGCACTGCTGGGGGTCATCTGCACCCACACCTCATATGTCTGGGCACTGCTGGGGGTCCTCTGCACCCACCCCTCATATGTCGGGGCACTGCTGGGAGTCCTCTGCACCCACCCCTCATATGTCTGGGCACTGCTGGGAGTGATAGGCATCCACCCCTCATATGTCTGGGCACTGCTGGGGGTCCTCTGCACCCAACCCTCATATGTCTGGGCACTGCTGGGGGTCCTCTGCACCCACCCCTCATATGTCTGGGCACTGCTGGGAGTCCTCTGCACCCACCCCTCATATGTCTGGGCTCTGCTGGGAGTGATAGGCACCCACCCCTCATATGTCTGGGCACTGCTGAGGGTCCTCTGCACCCACCCCTCATATGTCTGGGCACTGCTGGAAGTCCTCTGCACCCACCCCTCATATGTCTGGGCACTGCTGGGGGTCCTCTGCACCCACCCCTCATATGTCTGGGCACTGCTGGGGGTCCTCTGCACCCACCCCTCATATGTCTGGGCACTGCTGGGAGTCCTCTGCACCCACCCCTCATATGTCTGGGCACTGCTGGGAGTGATAGGCACCCACCCCTCATATGTCTGGGCACTGCTGGGGGTCCTCTGTACCCACCCCTCATATGTCTGGGCACTGCTGGGGGTCCTCTGCACCCACCCCTCATATGTCTGGGCACTGCTGGGAGTCCTCTGCACCCACCCCTCATATGTCTGGGCACTGCTGGGAGTCCTCTGCACCCACCCCTCATATGTCTGGGCACTGCTGGGAGTGATAGGCACCCACCCCTCATATGTCTGGGCACTGCTGGGGGTCCTCTGTACCCACCCCTCATATGTCTGGGCACTGCTGGGGGTCCTCTGCACCCACCCCTCATATGTCTGGGCACTGCTGGGAGTGATAGGCACCCAGCCACTATGTCTCTGTCCACTGATGTGGATCGTAGCACAACACCCACCCACCCGCCCACACGCCCTGAAGGCCTGGGTATGGGCCGTACCCCAAATGTTGGGGTGCTGTAGGGTACGGACCGTACCCAGGCCTTCAGAGCGTGGGTACGGGTCGCACCACGCATACCCTTCCGTCACCCCAACAATGGTGGTACAGCCCGTACCCAGGCCTTCAGAGCGTGGGTACGGGTCGCACCACGCGTACCCCTACGTCACCCCAACAATGGTGGTACAGCCCGTACCCACGTTCTGTAGGCCTGGGTGCGGGCCGTACCACCATTGTTGGGGTGCCGTAGGGGTACGCATGGTGCGACCCGTACCCACGCTCTTCAGGCCTGGGTACGGGCCGTACCACCATTGTTGGGGTGCCGTAGGGGTACGCGTGGTGCGACCCGTACCCACGCTCTTCAGGCCTCGGTACGGGCCGTACCACCATTGTTGGGGTGCCGTAGGGGTACGCGTGGTGTGACCCGTACCCACGCTCTGAAGGCCTGGGTACGGCCCGTACCATGATTGTTGGGGTGGGTACAGGTCGCACCACGCGTACCCCTACGTCACCCCAATAATGGTGGTACGGCCCGTACCCAGGCCTACAGAACGTGGGTACGGGCAGTGCCACCATTGTTGGGGTGACGTAGGGGTATGCGTGGTGCGACCTGTACCCACGCTCTTCAGGCCTGGGTACGGGCCGTACCACCATTGTTGGGGTGACGTAGGGGTACGTCCCGTACCCAGGCCTTCAGAGCGTGGGTACGGGTCGCACCACGCGTACCCCTACGTCACCCCAACAATGGTGGTACGGCCCGTACCCAGGCCTACAGAACGTGGGTACGGGCTGTACCACCATTGTTGGGGTGCCGTAGGGGTACACGTGGTGCGACCCGTACCCACGCTCTGAAGGCCTGGGTACGGGCCGTACCACCATTGTTGGGGAGACGTAGGGGTAGGCGTGGTACGAACCGTACCCACGCTCTGAAGGCCTGGGTACGGGCCGTACCACCATTGTTGGGGTGATGTAGGGGTACGCGTGGTGCGACCCGTACCCACGCTCTGAAGGCCTGGGTACGGTGCGTACCACAATTGTTGTGGTGACGGGACGCGTCCACATCCACTTCCGTTGTGGCGGGATGCAGGCCTTGGTGGACACGCCCCCCCCAAGTGAACAGACCCTGTAGGTACAGTATGTACATGGCATGTATACATTTTGCCTTGGGTGGGGGTTATGTTTCCTGCCCCTGCCCCCCACCTTTGCCCCTGGGTTTTGCTCTGACCTTCTGCGGCGTCTGCGTCGGTTCCTGTGCACCAGGTCGTAGGCTATGAGGGCCGGGATGACACGTAGGATGGGGTCCATGGCTGTCCGTCACGTACAGGTGCTCCTTCCTCGCGTCCTCCTCAATTTCCCAGCAGTTTTTGGCTGCTGTATAATATTATCCGTGCGGAGTGACGTAGGCACGAATTGTACTTGCTGGTTCATAAAACGCTGCCTGACTCCGTCCGGACGTCACGTACGCGGTGTCCCGGATCGGAATTGTGGGTATATTATCGCCGGTCGGTGTTTTTTACGATTCGGACGGAAATGGTATTTCTGTACGAATCGTACTTGCGGGTTTGTAAGGTGGTTTTACCGGGTACGAGTCGGACGGAGAAAACGCTCCGTGCGACGGTTCGTACCCGTGTTTTTCAGAATCGGAATCGGCACCAAATTGCTCAAATTCCGCGAGCGGAACGGAATTTACCGCACAGGCCTATTAGAAATCACAGCCCTGATGTGTGGAGGTGAAACCTTCAATCGTGAGCTTACAAGCCTTGCAATTGCTACACTTGAAATGACCAATGTGTGGTGGTAAGTGCAATTGTGTACTAATGTCAGATGGTTTAAGAGGTGCTAGGAAGGAGTTCACTACATAGTCTTCTCACATTAATTGCTCTTTTGAAGGCAAACGTGGGGTCTGTCACGCAATTGATTTCTGAAGCTACCAAGTTCCAGTATTGTTTAACAATTTTCTTCATTTCCTGGCTCCTGGTGTTGAAGGTGGTGACACAAACCAACTTCTCTTCAGTGTTGGACCTTGGATGAACTTCTAACAAAGTATCTCTAGGACAGTACCAGGCTCTCTTCCGTGCTCTGTTGAGGAGTCCTTTAGGGTAACCTCTCTCTTTGAGTCTGGCGATTAAGGTATCCGTCTCTTTAAAGAAATCTGATCTGCATGAACAATTCTGCCGTAATCTTAAAAACTGTCCGTAGGGCAAGTTGTCACAGAGGCTTCTGGGATGGTTTGATGCGTATTTCAACAGAGTGTTACTCTCTGTAGGTTTCCTGAACAAAGTGGTATAGATCAATATGTATATATATTTTAGAAAATAAGTAATATAAGCTTTGTAGAATAGAAAAAGGAAAAGGTAGTAGAGATAACCTAAATGAATACACAAACATTAGATGAATAATAAATTATAAATATATGTAAATGAGAATATATAAATTAAAGAAGGATTAGAATGTAAGGTTATATTGTAGATAAGAGTGGAAAGAAAAGAATTCAAGGTTTGTGAACAAAGGGAGCCCATAATTGCTGAAAGATTTCCTCTTGATCCAGTAATCTATAAATAATACGTTCATGAGAAGCAGTTTGAATCATTGCTTCGATCCATTCTTCCTGCGTAGGGGGACTAGATAGAATAGAATAGAATAGAATTTTATTGCACAATTAATTAAAATCATTGCAATCGTGAATACTGAGATACAGAATAAAATGCATAAGTTTCAATTAAAAAAATGTAGGCATTCACATTAAAAAGGGTTAAAACTGATAATGGTGGAATGAGCTTTATGATTCTATGGATTTTTCGGAGGCCAGTATGTCCTTTGCGGCCATCAAAAATTTCATAAAGCGCGTCAACAACTGTGGTGAATCACCCTTCAAACATTCCACCAGGAGTCTTGACATTTCCGAATTTTTAAAATGCGCCAGATGGGTCGAAGCCAATACGTTCTTATTGGGCGCAGTGTCTCGCAGATACATAATATGTGAGTTAACGTTTCTTCTTCTCCCCCAAAAGCGCGGCACTGCATGGCTGACATTTCTTTGTAACCTTGCCCATACTTGTATGCCAATTGAGGGCTCAAGCCAAATTGTAGCCTCATTAGTTGGCACTTCGTTGTTAGCTTTCTGGGGGACAACAGATAGTGCGGTAAGCCTCTGCTATTGTATAGTGTTAGAGCCAAGCTTCTCTGCTTGAGTTCTTTTAAGCTTGTTGCATCATTGACCTCTGATATTATTTTTGCCTGTTTTATTAACATTTTTGGTTCCGCCGGTATGGGTATGGGGACGGCCCATATTTCACAGGCTTCCAATGTTTCAATAGAGTGAATGAGAAAATTGTGCCAGGTTGACCAGGTTTGTTTATCATTAGCCAGATGTAATTTTTTAATGAGTTTTCCCGTGCTTGTTTGGCCTTTAGACAGAATGCTATGAATCATGCTTTGAGTACCAGCTTTTGAGATGTCAAGTTGAATTCTTTACGAATATGCACATGCGGAGTGGAAGTGGGTAAGAGAAAAACTTTATGGAAGCAAGCAGATTGAGCTCTATCCAGCCAGGATGACATCTTATCTTTAAAGGCAATAGCGCCATGGGAGATGGAGGGTAGAAATGTTGCCCCCATTTCTTGGATTAAAGTGGTGAGGTTAGGTGAGCACATGTATTTACTTGCAGAAGGCAACCTCCAAGGATTGTGCCAGGCCGTGCATCGCTGTGATGTGTGTGGACTGCCTTCCTTTATGGTCGATCCATACACCAAGATACTTGTAAGTCGAGACTGTCTCGATGTCAACCTGCCATAAACCTCTTCTCTTCGTTTGTCTGGAGATTATCATCATCTTTGTTTTTGTCATGTTTATTTTCAATTTGCTTGCTTTGCAGTATGAAGACAATGCAGTTAGGAGTCTCTGTAGACCAATCGTAGTTTGATCTAGCAGAATGGTATCATCTGCGTATTGCGGCGATTGGATTTTAGATCCAGCAAGTTTGGGAGGGAATGCCCGAACCGCTGCCGAGAAATCAGGAAGGTCAGCTAAATACAAGTTAAAAAGCATTGGGGCCATTATACAACCTTGCTTTAGGCCTTTGTTAGTTTGTATCTTTTTTGTTGTTGACCAGTCGGCGGACACTCTGATTTTGACCCAGGTTTCAGAGTATAGAGAGCTTTGTGTATTTTATGGTGAGTTGTTAATGTCCCAGTTTTTTTGTTTCGTCCGCAATCTTGAATGGTCCACGCTATCGAAGGCTGTTTGAAAATCAATACAAGCTAGATAGAGTGCCTTCTCTTTCATGTCCAGATTTGTTTCTATTAAGTAGGACACGCAGATCAAGTTATCTTCGATGGTAGAGCCCTTTTTTAAGCCAGTTTGCGTAAAGGGGATCAGATTTTGTGCTTCAGCCCAAGCTGTCAGTTCTTTTAGCAGCACGTTAGCGTTGCATTTCCCATCAACATCTAAAAGGGCGATCATGCGATAATATTCTGGGTTCCATTCCATCCCTTTTTGTGTATTGAGACTAAAAGAGAACCCATCCATGACTCTGGAATGTGCCTTCCTGATCTATACTCCATGAATAGCGATGCCATAATGATTGCCCATTTAGAGACTATTCCCTTATATACCATTGGAGGAATGCCGTTTGGGCCTGGTGCCCCGCCGTATGATACCTACAGGAAGATTGGTGCGGAAAGAAGATGTGTAAAAACATGAATTAATGCTAAGTATTTTAAAGTCATTCTTTTACTGTTGGGGCAAAGATTACCAGAAGAATGAATGCCTACACAAAAATTCATTGTGTATTTTAACCATACACGTCTCCTGAAATAAGGCAAGGTTAATGGTTTTTATTTTGGTGTAATGTCTGTTTTCCTAAATTCGTTGCTTATAGAATGCTATGTATTTTTAAAATGTCACATTTGCTATAACGTATATTAGTCAACACAGTATAAATGGACTTGAGTTATTGTCAATGTAAGACATTGGGTTATTAGTTGAGAGGGATGGAAGCCCCACTAAAATACTAAACACAATTCTTGTCAAAGTGATAATAGCACAAAAAGTGCCACTTTCGGATACCTGGCTATGCTGGACTGCATCAAAGTCACAAGTTCAGACCAGCTGCAATGGAATGTGGGTCGGATACAGGGACCAGGTTTGTCCCATTGGAGGTTTTACCTTCTCAAAGGACAAGTCCATGCAAGAAGCCTCAGTAGAAGCTTTGCATTGGCGAGGACCAAGAGATTTTTTGTTGCCAGCACAAGGAGCAGTTGGCGCTCGAGCTTTACTTTGGCAGGTGATGTGAGCAGTTGCTGTTTGGTGCGAAGAGCAGGTCAATGTCAGAACTTCGTGTTGGCGGTAGATGTGATGCCCACTATTGAAGCGAGGAGCCCGCTTGCGAAGAGCCCCAAACTGATGGATTTGCACCTATAACTTGGTTTAGGGGCCGGTGGTGTACACTCTGATGCCCGCCAAGGGTCCAGGACCTGGGGTACAACTCTTAGGGATCAGGACACACTCCAGCAGAAGCCAGCAGCAGGGCTCAGACAAGTTCAGGCAGGTCCTGTTGGTGCTGGCCAGCTTGGCTGTTTTATGGAAGGCCTCTCGATGTTTTTTGTGGCCCTGTAGCCTGAACAGGAAGTAAGCTAACTAACCCTAGGAATCACTTCTGGAGATCCTAGGGTCAAGGCAAGTAGGTCCAGTTTTCCTTCTTCAGACAGTAGGGCAGTCCCTGTTCCCTGTCTTCTACAGGTCCAGGAGCGTTCTGATGAGAGGTTCTGAATGTACCTCAGTTATACCTAATACCAGCCTTTGTGTGTGTGTGGGGGGGAATCCCTGGCCTACTCCCAAACTGGTTCTGGGCAGTTCTTCTCTTCCCCTGGGTTTGTCTCCAATCAGCCTAGGGGGGCAAAGGCAAGGGCAGGCCTGCTATCAGGTTCCTTTGTGTGTGCTGCAGGCAGGGTCCTTTGCAGTGCGATCATAGCAAGGCACTGCTCCTACCCAGCCATGCTATCAGGAAGACCTACTCCCTCCACACTTAAACTCCTTTTCCCCCATATCTGAAAGGAATATACAACACATCACAGGAGAGCCATTCACAGACATATGACCCTGGATGCTGGCAAAAAAGCACATTAGGCTTCGGTAGAAAAACGCCAACTTTCTAAAAGTGACATTTTCTCAAATGAGAATAAGAATTATTTTTCTGTCTGTTCCCAAACTGAAGTTATCACTTATTATGTGTAATAAGTTAACCAAGTGCTGGTCTGTGGGATATATAGATTTACATTACTGAAAAACAACTTTAGTAGTTTTTCCCTGCCAGGACATGTAAAACATATGTACACATGTCATACTTTTTAAATATCATGCACCATGTTTAAAACGGAAGATTTAGGCCTAGCATAAGGTTTTATTACCAGGTCAACACAGCAGTTTAAAACTGCATGATAGGCTGCAGAAGAAGGACAAAGTCTTAGTTTATAAGTAGGCCTGGGCGAAAATTTCGTTCCCGTTCGTGGAAATTGCGATAATTTGACATTTTCGCGTTCCGCGGAGAGTGCGAAAATGTCAAAAATTCCGGTTTCCGCAGCTTGGCGATAATTCGTTTCTTGCTCGCACTGTAAAATAATACATTCTCGCGCGCGCGATCGCCTTACCTGAATCCCTGCATTCGCCGACAAGTTTTCTTGATCCGGTCGCGTTCTCCATGAGATGTTGTATTGTTTTTAGCCATTTACGCTGTCTCGCGACAGTTCGCGCCCGCAGTGACGTCATGCGTCGCGCGATCACGTCTTTCTTCTCCCGATCATGCACCGCGAGACAACTCAAAACAAGATGGCCGCGCCCGCAAGCAACCACTTGGGTAAGTTGGCGACCCGCAACCATGCAGAAAATCTCGCGAACATACCGGAAAAAAACTTCCGCATCTTCGGGATATTTCCGCTTGTTTGCGATAATTTTAAACATTTTCGCGATAATTTGCGAAAGTTAATTTCGCAAATTCTGCCCACCCCTATTTATAAGCACCTGTAGTTGGTGGCACTATGAGTCAGTGGCGGTAGGTGACCCACAAAAATGATGGACCGACTTAAAATTTAAAAACATACACATAAACATTTACATTTAAAAATGAAAAAAAAGTGTCACTACCTTCTTAGCCAGCAGCACGTCCTTGGTTCCAGACTCCTTGAGCGTGAGGTCCACAGCTTTCAAATCCAGACACTACTCTCATGCTGAATGAGAGCAGTGTCTGGATTGGCTGAAGTAGGATGCCTCAGTGCCTGCTTTCCAACCCAGCTAAGACAGCCGGGTTGGAAATGTGAATTGCGCATGTCAGTGTAGCCATAGCAAGGTAGCCGGCCAAACCGACATGCACAATTCATATTGAAGTTGCCACTTGTCACTCATTGACCCCTCCCTGCCTTCTCCATTTATTACTATTTTATTTTTCCAGCTTTCTGCAGCAGTTTGGGGGTAGGCGGCGCTCCTCAGCTCATATGGAGGAAACGCCGCTGATCATAGACGTTGTAATAAATGGTCATTCATATAATCACCGATTGATTTACAAGCGTGTTCAAAACATTACCTTTTATTTGGCTTACATCCCCCTTACAATGCATGCACCAACAGGACCTGCCTGAACTTGCCTGAGCCCTGCTGCTGGCTTCTGCTGGAGTGTGTCCTGATCCCTAAGAGTTGTACCCCAGGTCCTGGACCCTTGGCGGGCATCAGGCAAGTTCAGGCAGCCCACCAGTAGCATTGAAATATACAAGTCCTGGGTACCTGGAGTACCAAATCTTAGGGATTTATAAGTAATATAATTGCACCAATCATGTGGGGTAATTTTACCATGTTTAGAAAAGAGAGCACAAGTACTTTACCAGAAGTTACAGGAGGAAAGTGCGGAGAGGCCTACCAGCCAACAAAAACAGGTTCAGCGAAGGAAGGCGACAATCTGGGCTGACACTGCAGAAATGACTCACTCCAACAATTAATTAAAGTTTTGTGGGGGGGATTCTCTATTGACTTGCACTACTCTCTGCTCTCTTTTCATTCAGAGCTATTTTTGCTGGGGCACTTCATTTCGATGCATTTGCTCAGCAGGTGCACATTATTTATCACTGCTTTGGATCTCTTTTGATTGCAGGCCCACTTTTACTGACTTGGCAAAGTTGCATTGTTGATTTATTTTAACATATTTTCGGGTTTGGTCCCATAAGCACAATTTTCTGGATGTTTCTGAACATTCCTCTTGCAGAGTATTTTGTTAAATCTGCTCATAAACAGACCAAGTGACAGCCTTTTGGTAAATTATTTCTGGACCAGTTTTTAATCTACTTTGCCGCCCTGATCCTGCGGATCCTCCATTTCTGAGGAAAGCATGCAAGCATTTAACATTAGGGAGAACTCGACAAAAGAAAACACTGATTTTTTAACAGATGTTTTAGTTCTCATGTGGTTATCTTAAAGTCTGTGAAATTCAACAGCACAATTATAAATTTCGTAAAACAAAAGAAAATAGAAAAGTGCTACAGCATTTCTTAAATGATAAAAGTGAATTTAACTTTGAACAACAAAGAGTAACCCAGACTTAATTCTCAGGTTAATGGAAATTCCTTATTTAAGCAAGTAAATTGTACTGTGAGATAAACTATTAATTATATGTAATCTTTTCAGGAATCTAACCTGAGCATGCATTGTAAGGGGGATGTAAGCCAAATAAAAGGTAATGTTTTGAACACGCTTGTAAATCAATCGGTGATTATATGAATGACCATTTATTACAACGTCTATGATCAGCGGCGTTTCCTCCATATGAGCTGAGGAGCGCCGCCTACCCCCAAACTGCTGCAGAAAGCTGGAAAAATAAAATAGTAATAAATGGAGAGGGCAGGGAGGGGTCAATGAGTGACAAGTGGCAACTTCAATATGAATTGTGCATGTCGGTTTGGCCGGCTACCTTGCTATGGCTACACTGACATGCGCAATTCACATTTCCAACCCGGCTGTCTTAGCTGGGTTGGAAAGCAGGCACTGAGGCATCCTACTTCAGCCAATCCAGTCACTGCTCTCATTCAGAATGAGAGTAGTGTCTGGATTTGAAATGGAGCTGTGGGACCTCACGCTCAAGGAGTCTGGAACCAAGGACGTGCTGCTGGCTAAGAAGGTAGTGACACTTTTTTTTCATTTTTAAATGTAAATGTTTATGTGTATGTTTTTAAATTTTAAGTCGGTCCATCATTGTTGTGGGTCACCTACCACCACTGTCTCTGATATGTGTTGTAAATCTCCTTCCTCACAGTACGTTCCTCAAAAAACTCCCCTCATCTGAACACTCTAAACCTCTAATGACAAAACCTTGCTGAATCAGCGATGCAAGGGTGGGCTTGGGATATACTGTTCGGCAGTATTAGAAGAATTGACATTTCTGAAGTGAGTTTAGAAGCTGACATGCAACTTTTTAATAGAAGCTCTTTCTTATGGCCTACTAAAACTGCATGTGCTACACATGGATGACTCAACCCATATTGACAGCTTTATCCCTTGTGGCCAAGAAAAGTAAACAGGCTTAGTTAAACACTTTTCAGATAAACTCTGAGTCTAAATCAGTACACAAAGACATGAGATTAGTTCTTTATGAGAGCATTTGTGCATTTCTATGCCACTTTTCATTGCATTAACAATAAATCTGAAAATAAGAGCCACATTTCATTGGCAGACGAGCATGAAATAAATGATTATACAAATGGTAGCGTCTAAGAGTAAGGTTGCTTGGTCTAAATTTGACAGAAGTGAAATACAGCAATCTACACATAATTAACAGCTACTTTGAGAATGTATAATAAAATGACTCCAAGATCATTGACAAAGTATTACATGGAAAAAACCTGTAAACAACTTATATGGATGAAAGCAGGTCCCCTTAGGGCTTCAGTTATCTATACACATCTCATACACACTATTTGTATTTACCTTTAAAAGCACAGTCCTACATATCATGAGCTTGTTAAGATGCAATACATCCCTTCTTTCTAAACAGCTGTGCTCTCAGGCTAAACCCAATGCCTGGCATCTCCCAACGCCCAAAATTACAAATCATATGGCAAGACCAGAGACTCATATTGTGCTTAGCTATTCTAGCTTCATTTGTATAACAGTCCAGATAGAAAACAATTCATTCTACTGCCTTCCCCTCCTGTGCTCCTTATTGTGTTTGTTTGTCAAGTTCCCCATTAAATGCCACCAGGACATTTGTGAAGTCTTCATACTTTTGTCTTAGTTGTCTCTGTGTCCCACTGCATTGCTCACTACTAGTGGCACAATTATTGTGTATGAAGAAGTTTGTCATTATCACCCATAGCATGTATACATATAGGGCCAGATGTATGACAATTGCATTTTGCTACTCGCAATTTAGGAATCGCAAAATGCAATGTACAATCAATCAATCAGAGCATTTGTAAAGCGCACAACTTACCCGTGAGGGTCTCAAGGCGCTGGGGGGGGGGGATGCTGCTACTGCTCGAATAGCCAGGTCTTGAGGAGTCTTTTGAAGGTGAGCAGGTTCTGGGTCTGCGGTAGGAGGATGGGGAGGGTGTTCCAGGTCTTGGAGGCGAGGTGGGAGAACAATCTGCCACCGGAGGTCGCTCTTCGGATGAGGGGGACTGTGGCGATGGCAAGGTCGGCGGAGCGGTGATGGCGGTTGGGGGTGTAGAAGCTGAGTCGTCTGTTGAGGTATGCTGGTCCGGTGTTGTGGAGTGCCTTGTGTGCGTGGGTGAGGAGCTTGAAGGTGATCCTCTTGTTGACGGGAAGCCAGTGCAGGTCTCTCAGGTGGGGTGTGATGTGGCTGCAGCGAGGGATGTTGAGGATCAGGCGTGCAGAGGCGTTTTGGATGCATTGAAGTTGTTTCAGGAGTTTGGCCCAGGCTCCTGCATAGAGGGCGTTTCCGTAGTCCAACCTGCTGCTGACGAGGGCCTGGGTGACCGTTCTTCTTGTTTCGATGGGGATCCACCTGTAGATCTTGCGGAGCATGCAGAGGGTGTTGAAGCAGGAGGACAAGACAGCGTTGACCTGCTTTGTCATGGAGAGAGTAGAGTCGAGGATGAATCCTAGGTTGTGTGCGTGGTCGGTGGGTGTTGGAGCTGTTCCCAGTGCGGTCGGCCACCAGGAGTCATCCCAGGCCGAGGGGGTGGAGCCGAGGATGAGTACTTCCGTCTTGTCCGAGTTTAGCCTCAGTTGGCTGCTCTTCATCTACTCGTGACGACTTTCATTCCTTCATGGAGGTTGGTTTTGGCAGTGAGGGTGTGTCAGACACTGTTTCCAATTCCCGATGGGGTCGCAAATTGCATGTCTCATCAACATTCATGAGGCAAGCGCAATTTGTAACCCCACTGGGAAGGGCTAGCACTGCCGGGGATGGTGGCCTGCTTGGGTCAGCAGACCACCATGTCTGGGACTGCTTTTTCGATGAAGCGGGTCTTTTTTTTAAAAATGAAGCCCGTTTTCCTTAACTGGCAAAATATAATTTGTACATGCCTGGAACATTTTTTGCAGTGGCAAACGGGACGATCTCCTGTTTGTGGCCGCAAAAAAGGGTTGTACATCTGGCACATGGTGTTTGAAGCAGATTGACTCATTTGGAAGGTTTCTGTTGTGCAATTTATGTACACTCTGTCACTTTAATTGTCCTTTCATATCACCAATGTTTTAAGGTGTAAGGGTAGAATTGTCATGCCCTCAAGGTACAAGTGAGTGAATGAGGTTGAAGGTATGCAATGGCCGCTGCTATTAGGAGTTGTTGGAGGGCACATTCTGTTCTAGCACAAATCAGGGTACATTAGTACCTTTGGTAGGTTATCCCTATTTTTATAGTGCGCCACTCACCAAGAGGGTATCCTGGTGCTGATGTGGAGTATGGGCCCGGTCAGTGCCGGGTATGGTGAAGAGTCACAGAGATTTCAGTCTCTTATGGAACTCAAGAATGGGAGGAAGAGGCTCTTAAGTGCAAGGGCAGGTCACTCTAGGCTATAGCAGTGAGCTAGAAGGAGGCACGACTGCTGAATCTGAGTATGTGTGTAAATAGGATTCTGACTGAGTAGAGGTGTCTGGTAGGTTTGTGGAAGTTCATGCGGTTGTTGAAGTATGTGGGGCCAATGTTGTGAAAGTCTTTGTATGCGTGTGTGTGGAATTTGAACAGTGCTCATTTGTGGATTGGGATCTTTCAGTTCTGGCACAAAGCTAGCTTGTTTCCGGTCCAGGGAGGACCTAGCTTAGCAGTTTAGACTGGACTGTTCCTATGAGGCACAGGGTCAAGACTGATTTGCATATGGCTGGGTCTAAACTGGGGTGGCATGGTGAGCAAAAGAACAATGGATTTAACCACAGATCTATTGACTGGGTATGAATGTTTGATTTGCTCTGCATTCTGTCCATCATCTGTGTGTCTTTTGCTTTCTTGGCCTAAGTGCGCTGGGTATGCCCAGACATGGGTCCCTTGCTCACTTTGCCACTGGATAAAAGCTAGCCTGGCTGATGAGGGCTGATGCCCTGAAACTGGTCCCAGGATGCGTGTTCTGGTCCAGGCAGGACCTGGCTTGGCAGTTCGAGCTGGACTGTTCCTATGAGGCACAGGGTCAAGACTGGATTGCATGTGGCTGGGTCTAAACTGGGGTGCATGGTGAGCAAAAGAACAATGGATTTAACCCAGATCTATTGGCTGGGGGTGAATGTTTGATTAGCTGTGCATTCCGTCCATCATCTGCGTGTCTTTTGCTTTCAGTTGACATACAGCACATCCACATTTTGTCCACATTTCCAACTTCGCATGATAGTGACAAGTGCCAGCACCCCTCCTTGCACCATGATGAATGTGTGTCAGCTTAGTGTCCAGGCATGATGTCATGCTTTAAGGGACACGTTCCAGAAACACTTTTAATACAATCTGAGCTGTTCCCTCCTTCAATGTGTCATGCGGAATTCTGGACACAGTATAATTGGACATGAGAATGAGACATGATCGATCAGCCCAGTTGACTTGTACATATGGGCCACAGCGGCATAGGTGGTGTTGACTTATGTGACTTTTAGAAAATGTTTTGCCCATATGCCATGTAGTATGGGACAAGTATATCCGACCACACCAACAATGTATGCACTGTCTCATTCAACCCAAGACTGACATGTCAACACATTCCTATATGATTGAGTCCCTTGTGGTCTGTCATGTGCTTGAGATGTACTTACCAACAAGCAGCTATTCCCATAAGTCCCAATCTAGATTGATGGCAGAATGCCGGAAGATGAGTGAGTCATGCGCACTGCCCAGGTACTTACAAGGACATTGATGAAAAGGCCTAGATGGTCCACGATTGCCTGCATGTTCATGGAATAGGTGTACTTCCTGTTGCAGTTGATATGGGATGTAGCCGCTGGAGGAACAAGTTGCACATGTGTGCAGTCCATTGCCCCCAACACATATGGGAATCCTGCACTGGCATAAAAGCCTTGCTTGTTGTCCTGTTGATGCTGCGCTGTGTTGGGGAAGAAGAGGTCCTGGGGCGTGAGGCTTATGATGGCATCCAAGGCGGTGAGGAGGAACCTCGAGAAGGATGCCTGTGATATTTCTGCCACTGTGGCTGTTGTGGCTTGAAACGTTCTAGGCACCAGCCTGTGTAGTACAGCCAGTAGTTTGGCCTGTGGAGGTGGGTTGGTGCGGAGCTGTGATGTTTGCTGCAGCCTTGGCGCAGTCTGGTGCACGAGGCGGACAATGGGCTCCCTCCTGAGCCAGTAATGGGCCATTACTTCTTCCTTCCTGTGGTAAATGGGAGCTATCCTCTGGTGGTATGTCCGCTTCCTTCTCCTGCACCGCCTTTGTGGTGGTGGGCTTAGTGGTTGTCGCCTTGGTGCTCCTAGCTGCAATAACAGTAGATCCATGGTGTAGTTGAGCTTTCCAAATGGATTTGGGTCTGTTCTCCTTCTGTACCAGTGTGCTAGCATAAGTTTTAAGACCAGTATTTCCTTAGCGGTAAAATAACTGCAGCTAATGAGACCTAGTGCCATTTTTGGAAAAATAGCGGTGTTTCCAAAATTGTACATATGCCAGTGTCAGTTTTGCTAGTTTTTTTCTGAGTGAGATTTCCGGGGGGCATATCATTTAGGGGAAAATGCCTCTAGCAGAACCGGCATTGAAAAAAATTGGCACTAGCAGTGGAAAAGTGACACTAAAGGGCTCTAGCGTCACTTAGTAAATACAGAGCTAAAAAACCCTACCTGAATGTCAAAAAAGTGACGCTACGGCAGCGTTAACTCCTCGTAAATATTCCCCACAGTTGGTCACTTTGGCCATGCAGGTTGTAAAATTGGTTCTTATGGTGTTCTTATCAGTGAGGGATAGGATGAGCTTCAGAGATGTAACATTGACACCAACACCCCCACTCTGAAAAGTGTTCCAGCACCTCTATAACTTAGGGCCTGAAGTAGAGTTTGGTGGATACAATGCACTTGTAACAAGGCAGAGGGGATATGTGTCATGTTTGTAATGGGGAACCAAACTCTAATTCAGCCCCTTAATGAGGGCAAAATTGGGTTTACATTGCAGGTCACTGGTTTGAATTGCTGAAGAGCTGACTTCTCCCTTTATGCTTATAAGGCCGATACACTGAGTAAAATTAGGAACAGATTAGGACTGGGATGGGACGCTCGGACCTGTGTAGAATCTCCTGTTTGTGAAGGGGTTGGAGTACAGACTTTACTGTACAACTGATAATTGATTCACATTGTTCGTTCAAAAACTAATCACTGTAATGACTGGGTGCAATGGAGTCTGGCCTTGCCAGTAAATTATAGTGGGTCGAACCTGCCAGAATGTATTTTTTATTGAGATAAATGGCCTGGTAATGGCCAGGACATTAAGATTTTGGTGCACCTGATACATTCCAAACCCAGGGATGTTGGATTTTATCAAGTGCAATAAATACTGTAAACTCACATGTGGCACTCGTAAGGGCACCAACATTTGATAATAACAACACCTGTTGGTTACAGTGGTAGGAAATTGCATACTTGGCGCAATGAATGATATGTAGGAACCAAGGTGTTATTTTCATGAACTTTTGTGTAACCAGGTGGTTTTCTGAAATGTGTTCAGATTCCTGTAACTGATGCTTTCAGCTTTGAACAAATCGTTAGTTTGTTGTCTTTGTTTGACAGATGGTCGATTGATTTGGCTAATTACAAGATTTGAATGAACGCACGTGGAATAGAAATCTAAATGAACAAAGTCCTTCCTCCTGTCAACCATAACGCTTGGTTTCCCCAGATTTGTTTTCGGGGGCTGGATCATATGACACAGCCCTAACCCAAATAGCTTCTCAGTGGGCCTTACTAGCATATTTGAGAGGTGACAGAAATTATGACCTTGAGGACTGTGTGTGGCCTAACCAACCCATAACCCCATATTTTGGTCCACTATCGGGCCGCAGTTAGTCTTTTTGAAACCTTGAGTGGGGCAGATCTGGAAGTTCACCAGCAATGTACCCGTTCCCCCCTAAACAAAGGGGTCTGACAGAAACACTAAACACAGTGGACTGTTTTATTAAAACAATCCAGCACACAGTATTTATGCTTCAAGTGAGGCAGATCAGAGGATTTACTCTGGATCTGCCTGCCCTAGCTGGGCAGAAAGCACCAGTAGATACTGGGAATTGTGCATCTGTGAGACTGGCAGTCATGCAGGCACCAGCCCTGGTTACACAGTACCTCTTTTGGTTCACTACGAAACACTCCATTTCTTTGGTCAAGAAGAACTTGGAACAGGAACAATGTGGGTGGTCCCACTTTAAGATACATTTTTCAGAAAAGGGATGTGGAAGCACTGTCTAAGGCTTCAGAACTGGTTTGTGTTGGTTCTCTTTTAAATGTCATTTTATGACTGTTCCTCTGACACAACCTTTGTGCAAGGTGATGACCCTCATAGCAGGTAGTAATGGGAATGGCTCCAAGTAGCAGTAATCGAAAAAGGAAAAAATAAAGTGGGAGAATTCTGTACTTGGTTGTCATCAGCCTTCATGCAGGAGCAATCAGGGACTGGTAAAATAGCAGGGCCTGCCTAGAACCTTCCAACTTTTAACAACCGAATCGGCTGACTCGCACCTTTCCTATGCAATCTACCAAACAGCAGTGTTCATCAAGAACTAACCAGCAGCCCCTTGCTAACAAGGACCTCATTGAACATCTAAGGGAAATCTTGTGTCCCATTTGGGCAGTTTAGTCTCTGGAACTCCATCTTCTCGCTGCAGGAAGGCAGTCAATGCATTTCTACTGTTTGCAGAAGCTGCATTACTACCTTCTTATGCCATGTAAAAGCTTAGGCTATCCACCATAGATCACATTTCTTCCAGTACTCAGACTCATACTGCTCCCAGAGTCCTACTTATATACATTTGCTACACACTCAGCGCACATACACAGACTTGACACGCACACAGAATGTCAGCGCAAGATTCTGGGAGTCACATACCAGTGAAAAAGTACATGAAAGGGGCCATAGACTCTCTTCACACTGACACAGGAAAAGTGTGGTCACACTAATGATTCACACAAATTCAGTACCTTGGCACCTCCGCTTCCACAATTCACCCATGAGAAGGCGAGTAGCCCTACACCCAATATGAAGGCATGCTTTGTGTGCCCCTCCAGGTCACAAAATTGGTCCTAGACCTCACATTACCTGTGCACACAAGCTAGATTGGCGTGATGCCAAAAAACAAAATAAAAAGTGGACAAACACGTTTTACATATATTCAGGCACTCAGGGCGCACACACGTGTGTTTACCATGCATGGGACATTCCCATCCAACTAGACATTGAAAGAAAGTAGCACGGACCCGAGAAGCAGAGCCAGGCACATTCGTCGGCAATGTGGACTGGGCTTTCTAAAGAGTCATTTTTCCACCCTCATATATTGCGCCAGGCAGGAACCAACACAATGAATGAAGATTGAGTGCAATATCCACATTCTGATCATGACATCATAGAGATGAAAGAAAGACTAGCAGAGGACCTTTTAGCATCACACAAAAGCTCTTATCTGTAACTATTGTAGCCTTCGTGAATCCGTAAACCTATGTAAGTAATGTTACTAAAAGATACTCATGGTATTAAGCAGCCTGTGTAAATACGCCTACATTCATGGCCAAAATTACAAGTGTAATCTTAAATCTGATTTCAGCATAACAAGAGTTTCTGCCCAAATCGATATTACAAGACCAGCTTATTTACCACATTATTCAGGATTACAATGGTTCTGGACAAGTCCTCCAGTTCAAACCTTAAGTTACACTTTTTCATAGAGAAATCAGTGCAGAAGTGCCCAATACCTTCAGTTCCGGTAATACTGAGAGCAGTATTCCCACCCACAAATACCAAGCAGCTTTTATTGAAGGTCAATGTGTTATGTGGACTAAAAGGTACAGTGTGGACTAACCGCGAAGCCACCCCATAATCATAACTTCTTAGACATTTCAGCGGAGCAGGATGTTTGGCGTCATTCCAGAGGGTGCATTCCTAGGGATCCAGAGTGGCACAATGTACCTGAAAGTTTGCACTTGCAAATAACAGATTGTACCATTTACGTAATACCTGGTCTACTGATGCAACACAGAGACAAGCATTGGAGAAATAATTCATTTCTGTTGAAAAAAGAAAGCACAGTGAGTAACTTCAGATCAATGTAATTTTATACCATCATCATTATCTTTATTTCGGCCACTAAGGACCATAAAAGAATGCATCATATATACATTTATGAGTTAGATAATAAAAGGTTACAATTGAATGATTAAAAAAGATCCATAAAACAGTCATGTAAAAAATCATTTCTAAATTATCATGTACTATTGTCGGACATAGAGAGTCGATTACGGATAAACCACATAGATGTTAGAAATTTGGCAACTGCAAATACAGTTGGGGCGTATAAATCTGACTTTAAAATTCTATATGCAGGATAATAATTCCTAAATCCTAAATTCCTAAGGAGTGGGACAAGCCAGTAATTCCGGGGTGTATTATATGCTGGGCAGAAAAAAATAACATGCAAATCATTCTCTCGCGAGTGTGGGCATACTTGACAATTCACTGAGGAGTGTGTTTTAGACCAGTGTTTAGTATATGCCCTCAAGGGGAGAGTTCCATAACGCCACTGCATATATAACTTCCTTGTTATTGGTGGACCCACGTCGTCAAAAACTGGTTCTAGATGATAGTGATCTTTAACAACGAGGAAGTGTTCGGATAAAGATTCCTGGCGTGTAGACTCAGTTGTAACCCGTAACTTGTGCTCGTAGTACGCCTTTGCTAGGGATCTACGAGAGATCCTACTGCAAGCATTTTCCGGGTTGAACCACAATTCCGGCCTGCCCATAATTTCGAAAGTGTGCTTAATATATTTAAACCATGGTATTTGAAGAACTTTGGGAAGGCGCAACATTTCTGCAAGTTCAGCCCTATAACTGGATAGCTCCGACGAGCTCCATAATCTGCGCCAGAAAGTCAATGGTTTAAGTCCCAACTCCTCGGTAATTGGCCTAAGGCCAAGATCAAATCTTAGCGGGAGAAGTGGGGTACTAGATGGTAGTGCAGCCAATTGCCTTATGAAATTATTCTCAGTTATCTGTAATTTCTGGCCGGCTGTATGCCCCCATATCTCACCCCCGTATATTACTGCCCCTCTTGCCTGAGTTTTGTAAATGTGGAGGGGTGGGCCAAGTGGTTTATAAGATGACCCAGATAGCATCCTGCATATGCCGCCCGTTAGCTGAACCAATTTCAGATTTGCCTTGATTGTGTGCGAATCCCAGGTCATAGATTGGTTGAGGGTTACCCCCAAATATTCAAAGGTGGTAACCCGGTCTAGTCTGACAGGCCGGGTTTGGGCGGGTTGAGAGGGGTGGATTGAAAATCATGTACTTAGTTTTAGTCGCATTGATTTCCAATCCACGCCTCTCACAAAAGATCGCAAACCCGTCCAACACCCGTTGTAGACCCATAGGGGATTTAGAAAGCAGCAGGGTGTCATCCGCAAACATAATTGCAGGCACCCTGCTGCCATTCAACTTCGGGGCATCGGTATTACTTAACCCTGTTAGAAAATTAATGACCCCGTCCACGAAGAGGCAGAACAAGGTCGGTGCAAGCACACAGCCTTGTCTGACCCCCGTGTCTACGGGGAAGCCGTCAGAAAGTGCTCCCCCTCTGCCGCACCTCACCTTGGCAAAATTGCCCTGGTGTAATCTCATCAGCATGTAATTTTATACACACGTGCCACGATATAAAACAAATAGTGTTCTTGAAATAATGTTTTTTCCCCCCAAATATCCACTATTGGCTGCAACCAATAAGACTTCACTAACACTTTCTTCACAGCATTCAGCACCACACAGGGCCGTCTTTAGAGCTGGTGGCACCCGGTGCGACAATCAATTTTGGCGCCCCCACACCCCTTGACCACCTCTTTAGATTCTTTCACTACCACATGCAAAAGTGCCCCTCATCTCTCCTATCAAAAGATAATGCCAAGGACAGTGCCCTCCTGAGGTCACAGCGCCCCCTTCACAGGTCAGCGTCCAGAGCGGCCGCACCAGTCGCACTGCCCCAAAGCCGGCCCTGGCACCACATGGCCACTCCAGTGGGCTCAGGAATGATACGGGGAGTGCACTGAAAATCCACATTACTGGGAATACACTGTTCCAGTTCCACTAGCGTTTTTTGGGGGGGCTTAATTCACAAAAAGGTATATACCTGGAAAAGTTTTACGAATTATAAATACTATGGGCCCGATTCTCTAAAGTAAACTGTGACGAAAGACTAACTTTACAGCTTTCGGTATTCACAAAGGGCATTTACGAGTAGTAAAGATAGACTTTTGTCTCAGTTTTGGTCTCAGTTAAACTTAAGAACATAACTAACTTTACAGCTCGAAAATACCATTTGTGAATACCGAAAGTCGCAAACTTTTGTCTCAGTTTACCTTTGTGAATCGGGCCCAATATACTTACTTGCAGGGGTTATCTCCCAGCCCTCTTCATCCATTGGTCTGTTTTTATGTTATGTTCTGTTATACTTTATCTGTAAAGAGCACGTACACCAGATTGGTTTCTTGGAGCTACTCTACGGGTGCTAGTCCAGGGATGTTACTCGTCTGCCTGTCTTTAGAAGCCTTTGAAAGCTCATGAGGTCTGTGCAGAATCTGATTTCTAGAGGCAGGGAATTCCAGTATCTGAGAACTGGTATGGCAAAGCTAGTTCCACCAAAACGCTTCAGTTTGAAGGAAGGTAGAGTAAGGAAATGCATATGGGCAGATCGTAGATTGCGGGTCGGAGTGTATCTTTCAATAAGACTATCAATACATTTGGGGTTTCTACCATTCAGGGACTTAAAGATAAAGCATCCTACCTTAAAGGTGCATCTCTTGTTGGGCCACTCTCGTTTTTTCTTCCACCCTCTATAGCATGCAGCAAGGGACAGTGGGTCAGACCACTTTAGAGGTTCAGTACTTCACTGAGAGTGACAACATTCTGCTCTTCCACAAGGAGCACATCCTCCGTTCGGTGAAAGGGACCGCTATGGCAATGTATGCTTTTTGAGACTAATCACTTTTAGCAAATGTTTTACTTTTTGTTCATGGATGGTGACTCACTAAAAAGCCAGGGGTAGCAGCAGTAATACCACACATACTTTGACACCAACATCAGTATAGATAGTCAAGCCACATGACTCGGCTGCTTTCTCAGGATGCTATTCCATGTGACCTTTGACCCAGATGACATCACATGAGGTACATCATTAAAATTAAGAATTCATTAATTAGTTCAATATTAATAAAATACCACAACATTTACTAATGCAGACACATATCTATTTTAAATACCAAGACTAATTAAAGTAGGATACTGGTATTATAGGCCAAGGACCTTCATTTTCACACCTTCAGCTTTACTTCTTCGTCGATCACCACCTACATCTTACCCTATTTTATCTCTACCCTCATCCTCTCTTATTCTAACCTATATTTCATGTTCGTTTCGCGTGCAGACCTTGAATTCTCTCTGCTCAGTCCTTTCCACCTTCTTGTTCATGTTCATCCCTATTTATGATCACTAAATATCTTTATCTCTTCCTTTTCCCTCTTAGCTTTTATAAAACCTTGATTATGTAAACATCATTTCAGAAAGTTAATGTTTCTCAGATACATCTTGCAGATTCCATCTTTCTTTATTACAAATCCAATGTATTATCTTACCCTACTCTTGGCTCTCTCATTTTTCATCTCAGCTTCCTCAAGACCTGGCTTTTCGTCTGACCAGGAACTGCGCAACCCTCTTCCCCCAGCACCTTGAGACCCTCACAGGTGAGGAGCGCGCTTTAAAAGCCCTTGATTGATTGATTGATTGATTGATAGCATCCCCAAAAGAAAATAGCAATGTGGACAAGACACCCAGCACAGAAGATAAGTGTTTTCCATGTCAACAGTTTATAAGTGCTGGCAGCACGCCAAAGCGGACCGGGTAAATGAAGTGGGAGTGGGCATCTGAATAACTGCGAACTCGTCCATGTATGAATCACCATCAGGAGTGCACCTTACAAAGAACACTGCGACAACCCTTTTCATTCAGTGAGGAAAGAATTGCCCAAACCATCACTCCTACCCCCATGGAAAGGTCAGCTTAATAAAGGTATTTCTAGGACTCTGACATAGCAACAAATTAATTTATCATTCAAAAACTATTTTTAATTTTAAACTTGAAAAATTCTTACCTTCGGTTCTTTTTATTGGATTTTTTATTGTTTTCGTGACATTTTATTTACTAAAATGTTCTTCAGTTTTCTAAATTAGTTTGGGATTGTTCTTGTGTTCTGTTTTGTCTTTAATATGGTTTTGATACTGCATAAAAACGTTACCAATTGCCTCCTTTAAGTCCGTGTGCTCTGTGCCATTGCTACCAGGGTGTTGAACGACTAAAATGGTTTACCTGACAAGGATTGTGGCTATTGCTTGAGGTGGGTCATCATCCCACTTAACCAATATCCCTAATTTCTTACAACGGGCAAAAGTGTAGGGCTTGGTGTGCACATCCAGTAAGTAGTACAAAGTCATGTGACAACTTCAGCCAGTCCTGGCTTTTCATATTACAGCCCATTAACACACAGAGACTTGAGGGAAAACAAAGAGATGCAAAGTTGAGAGAGAGCAAAATGAGAAAAGTTATGGAAGAAACAGAGATAGAGAGTAGTTTGGAAGAAAGAAACGTTTACAGAGGGGTGAACAGCAAAAAGGGGAATGTGATGTAGAGTGATATTAGAAAGTTGAGAGACATATCTGAAATAGAGAAAGAGAGGTGAGGTTTATGCAAAGGAAGAGAGTTGTGAGAGAAAGAGATGGTGCAGTAGTAAGATCTTTAAAGAAAGTGGAGAGATTGATGTGTAGGAGGTGAGTTGAAATAGAGAAGGGGGTCCGACGAGATATGAGTTCTTGTGTTAGAAAGAGATGAATAGAGAGGGGTGTTAAAGATAGAGTAAATGGAGTAGAGCAATGGAGGTATCTAGCAATGAGTAAGATTTTTTGAGAGGCGAAGTAAAGAGACCAGAGGCAGAATGATAGAAAAGGAAGGTGGAGAGGTGAGGTAGTAAATGGTGAGATAAAATGGAGATTAAGAAGTGAGAGAAAGAACATTGGCATTGAAAGAGGAGGGTAGTGAGGGAGATGTGAGGTAGAGAGAGTAATTAGGAAGTTGAGGAAAAATTGTGGTGATGTAGAGAAAGGAATGAGAGAGAGGTAGAGTTTTTGCACTGGAAGGTAAGGGGCATATATATGAATTTTGACACAATGCTCCGTTGCGACAGCATTGCATCAAAACACTTGCGCTTCGTGTTGCCATTTACTTGCGACATGAATGCGCTGTAAATATGGTATGGTGCACCATGTTGCAAGCTTTGAAGCTGTGCCAAAATTAAAAAAGAAAAAAATTACACAACATGTCGTAAGGCAGCTGCCATCTATGTGACGGAAAGCTGATTTGCATGTCATAAAGCACTTGTAAGTGCCTCAATTCAACATTGCAACATTTAAGCGTGCGTTGCGGGCATGAAGCTTAAAAAAAGGCTGATTTCAAAAGACAGATCAGCAGACCAGAAATAACTTCAAAAATGGAGGGAGCACCATCCACCAGTCAGGAGGGCAACACACCCAACCCCAGGCAAGAGAACCAGACAGCAGACCAGGGAAAAAGTAAGATACATTTCAGTGAGGAGGCGAAACAAATATTAATATCTGAAGTGACAAAGAAGGAACACCTTCTCTTTGTCACTTCCAAATTGTGATTAGGGAAGAAGGAAGCCATTTGTCAGTCCATAGTTGATAAGATCAACATTGTAGGGCAAACAAAAGGACAGTGCCAGAGTGCAAAAAGTGCTGGCATGATTATAAGAGCAGGACAAAAGAGAAACTGGCCAAGAACCTGAGGGCAGCTATGAGGACCGAAGAAAGGCCCAATCTCCAGGAGGATTTGGACCAATTGCAGGAATAGGTGGCATCATCCCAAGAGAGTTGGAGGAAAGAGTGGAAGGAGAGAATAGTGCAGCAGTTGAAGACTAGGAAGAACTACAGGCTAAGTTAAAATAAGGGACCATAAGGTCAAAACTGTAATGCAGTGCAGCGCAGCAACACATTTTGCTGCACTGCTCTGTGCTGGGTGCAAGGGAAAGGGCAGGAATGTCTCACTTGTTAACTCAACCATCACATAAATGAAATTTACTTGGGCAGTGAAAATTCATTCAACCCAGTCCAGTCATGCCAAGTTACTCAGATCTGTGCGTGATGTTCTGCCCCGGTCCAAGCTGTCCTTTGAATCCTGGGACTTGTAGTGTAATCTACAACATGATTGATCAGGATTACAAGTCCCACAATACCAAGCAAAAACACATCAAATCATGCATGGACCTTTTATATTTTGCAGATATGTCAGTGACAATACAGGCCCCCCTTGCACCATGAAGCAGTGCAATGTAATGGAATGCTGTGTGCCAGAGGGTAAACTCCAGTTGCTGAGTATGTGAAGGCTCTCCAAGTAGGATCATATAGTCACTAGCACTAAATCATATTGCATGCAGCTGTCCTGATGTGCTGGATATGAATTTTTACAGGGATTGCAATTTAAGAGACCACCCTACCTCCTGTCTTGCTCAAATGGATATTGGGGGTTTGGCAAATGCAAGTGATCCATGGTTGTGTGTTGGAAGCGTAAATGGTAAGTGAGCTATGTGGGCCTCTGGTAGTGTAGTGCTTTGTAGGCGTGACTGAGCACATTGTACTGGCAGTGTCACAGAATGGGCAGCCATTGTATCTCAAGGAGGTGAGGTGTGATGTGTGTGCTGCATGGTAGGCTGAGTGGTAGTCAGCCACTGCTGTGTATGGCAGTTTACCGCTTATGTAGCAGCTGTGCAGAAATACCATGGTAGAGGGCATTGTTGTACCATAGTCTACATGTGCTGATGGACTGGGTGATGGTGTTGCAAGTGTCAGGAGGGAGCCATTAGAAGAAAAGTCTGAATAAGAAACATATGTGAAACCAGGTGCATGTGAAACAGGGAATTGTGAAGTGCCAGAGTGAGGTAGGTGCCCAGGATGATGGGCAGGTTTCTGGAGTGGTTGGAGGGTGAGGTGTTTGGACCTAGTTGTGTGACCCACCAGGGTGCTAACATGTGGCAGATTAGCCTCCCTAGTACCTTGTGAGATACTGTATGAGACACAATTCTCACATAAAGGTAGGTATGCTGGAAAATGTTACTGGGTAGCAAATGTGTGTGGTGTTGATGTCTCCTGAGGTTCATTGTATGACATGAGTGTCATCAGTATGTGAGAAGAAGTTTAGTTCCTCGGTCTGAATGATGATTGCCACAGAGGTCATGTACAAGTACAAGTAAGTGGGGATGAGTGAATTCATTTGCAAAACTCTGCAGATGAGCAGCTTAGATTGTGAGGTGCATGAGCTGTTGCATAAGTCCAAGTGTGACGGGGGCTATCCCCTTCAGAGATGGTTCTCAGTACCTAGTGTTCTAGACTCTGGAGATGAATGTGTGTGATAGGAAACAACTGTTTGGATTCCACAAAATAATATGTAAAGCATGATAAATAAATGTCATTGCCCATTCCTGCTGTGTAGCAAGGTTGCCTGCTTTGTGGAGTTGTGTGGCTATGGGTCAAATATGACCCCTAGGCAACAGAATTGCACAAATTTCATGCAAGACAGTACAGCAAGCCAGATTGGTGTGTTGTTCTGTGCGAATGGCAGAGCACAGGATTATATGTGATTGATTATAAAATACCATTACTTTCCTGTGCAGCTGCCTGTCCTTGATGGCCAACCTGTTGGTGATGGCATCCTGCCCCCCCCCCGGATGATGACACTTTTCAACAACTCCTGGACTCCATTGAATCTCCTCCTCTGACCTTAGCAAAAAAAGATAGCATTGCATGGGCTCCAGAGGAACTGTCACCTACCGGTAATGCCCAATTTATCTGTCCATTCCCACCTGAGTACTCCGAGGACCCCCAAGTTGTATTCCAACGGCAAGTGGTAGGAGAGTCGAGCAGCCAATGGTTGAAGAGGTGTGGGCGGGGATGGAGACCCGAGCCGGCACCCTAGAAGGAGTCTGTAGGTGTCTGAGTCCTAATAAGGAAATGACTAAGGCAACTGGAGACATCTACATTTGGCTCCATGGACTGGATGAATCCATAGCTGGCATTTCTGGTGACTTGAAGCAAAGGGAGCAACAACAGCCCTCTACATCTGGCAGCAGTGAAATTGCCAGCCAGCTGGAGGCAATCCTTAACATCATGGAATCCCTGGAGCAGAGATTGGACTGGTTTCGGGCAAACATTATGCCCTCAACAGCAACGTTGTGACATTGTTTGCAAGCCATCAGACCATTGCCAGGGAATTCTAGGCTGCCTTTCTGGCACCAATGAATGCCGGTGGGGACAGGGGAGCCACAACATCTGACCCTGATGTGTGTGGGCCTCAGATGGCTCCCATACAAACATACCCGATCTGCCTAATGACATTTGTCAGTGCCTCCTGGACAGTTTCATAGTGGTCATGTATTTATCATCATTCCATCTCCTTTGTCACCCATTACTGGACTTTTTGTTTGGGCCCATATTGATCTTATCCACTTGTGGACTTTGAATCATCCATACCTTTCCTAATGGTAATTTGTATCTCTTTAATGAAATACTCCTCACCTCCACATGTTGCATGACATGTCTTCTAAGCTTTCAGTAAGTGTTGATGTTTCCCTAAATTAAACATGCAGTAAACAATGTGGGAGACCTAAAATCTCTTATAAAAATGTTTCTTAAATTCCAATTTGTCCAAAAACACAAAGAGCATTGTGTGTATTTTTGATGAAAGGACTACTTATACCATGGTGGAAGTGTACATTCGTAACCAACTTGTTTGCATCTCAAGAAGAGTGATCTCAAGTCACTTGCACGTGCTGACTTTGGATATGCACCTACAACAAGTGCATCCACTGCAATGACATAATGAGGAATGTGTTGTCTCCCAATGGAATGTCAGGGTGTGAAAACAAGCGGCAGTAACTTGAATGAGACACAGTGATGAACTCTTTCTTAAGACACAAATACTTACCTGCTATAAATGGTTTGTGCGAGGAATGTTAGGCCATAAAACTGTTTCACCCATCCACATTTCTCTAGCTCGGTGAACAAGGCAACCGGATCACCCTAATATGATAACCTTTATGCTCACACTGAAGAGATTCTACAGTACATACATTTGCAGCCAAATACTCATGATCATATTCCTCATACCTGTGCCCCACAAGGATACACAAGGCCCATCCAATACCTTGATTTCCAGTAAGCAAGAAATGCAAGGGCTTCTTGTTGTGGCACTGTGTCAACTGATACATGGTGAATAATACTAATCTGGGATAAGTGGGGTAAATTGTAGCTCTGCCTCTGAGCAGCCTCATATGTGTTGAGTGTGAGTGACACCACATATTACATTCATTTTATGTGTACACAAATATTTTTCTGTAAGATCCAGACCACGGAACCAGAAACATTGCAACACCTTCCTAGAGGAAGAGGACATGTTAAACTCATTGATACTTTGAATGTAGTTAACCTAAGTGAGCTGCATGAAGTGTCACACTTAGCAAATAGTCAATAACAATTATGATGGAAAATCTCTAGGTAGGTGCGGATATAATTAAAATGATTTATACCAGCCAACAGTAATTACCCACTTGCATAATGGTGCATAATGGTGCAAGGGTGTGTGCGACACTGGCAGGTACAAGTGTATGCCCCACCACAACCAGAGATCTGTTTGTATTGACAAGACTAACCCTAATATGCCTGCCCTATGACTTGCACACAGAGCGCTACAGTAGGAAGCTACCTGTGTTGTACCGTGTGTAAAATCAACAAATGAGACTCACTGAGAGTAGCAAAAGAATAAAAAAGGGTCTAGGCTTAGATCTAATGTGAGGTACACTAACAGTTGTCCATTGGCCTCTAACTAAAGCTCCATGTATCTCCAAAGACTAAAAGTGAAATACCCAGGCAGCACCCACGACTCATTCATCTTCCGCCACAGTGGGATTCACCGACGACTCACAAATGGTGAATTTGGTGATGGCTACTTACTAGGTAAATACGTTGGTAACAAGGACACACCAGTGAAGCGCAGCAGCGGCAGGACAGTGTTTAACCTGATTCTTCTCACCCTACAGGTGACAATGCATATGCTGTCCGTGACTACATACTGACTCCGTACCTGAATCCTGCCACCACTGGGGAGCAGAGGTACAACAGTGCCCACACAGCCACCCGCTGTACCATTGAGAGGACAATTGGAATACTCAAGAGCCATTTCCGCTACCTACATAAGAGTGGAGGGGCACTACAGTACAGCCCCGAGACCTGTTGCAAGATCATGGTTGTGTGTGCCATGCTGCACAACATCGCCACCAGGAAAGGCACCCCAGTTCATCTCACAGATTCGGAATCATCAGATGAGGAGGGGCCAGCTCCAAGATTCAGGCCAGCCGGTGTTTTTGGTGCGGCTGCCGGGCGCCAGAGGCGAGATGAGATCACACAGAACTATTTCTACGTGAGAAATGATGACACAATGCTACAGATTGGTGCAAGACTGTGTTTTTATTTCCTTACGTTCAGGAAAGTTACCATCACACAGCCTGACATGCACACTATGTTGGTCTAAATGTCCCGCACATGTTGAACAAACAGTGAAAAAAAACCATAATAAACATGAGTCTGTGTGCAATGGGTTAACTCACCCATTGCCATGTGCTAGTCAGAGCTCCTCAATGTCGGCGTTGACGGCTCGTAGCCCCTCGCTCAGAGTGCACAGTGCCCTCTCCTGAAGCATTGGCAGTCCTACTCTGACGCACACTACGGCGCCTGTCCTGTTGGAGAGGTGGACTGATGCTGCTCCTGCTCGATTGCCCATCCTCCTCCAGTGAGCTGAGGGCTCACTGGAGCACCTGCACATGTGACCTGCACTAGGCCCCTGGCCACGTCCTTGCAGCAGTGTACCAACTTATTCTGCATGCTGACGCAGTGACGTGATAGCACTGAGCTGGCAGAGGACAGCCGGTTTACAGCCCTCATATAAAAGTCCAGGCGTGTGTGGAGGCGCTGTCTCTCCCTGCGTCTGGCTGCACGGTCTTCTCGCATCTCAGTGCACAGTGCCTCCAGGGCACCCGTCAGGCCCATGAATCCCACCCTCATTTGTCGCTGAATTGATTTTATTGTTTTCGCCTGCAGGCGCTGTACCTCCAGCATGTTGCCCTCAAGCACTCCGAAGACCGTGTCCTCTCCTGCGGCAGCTGGGCTTGTGGACGGCCGTGCCCTGCGCCCTGTTGGAATAGCTGGAGTGGGACGTGCAGGAGACTATGCTCTGTGGTGTGGGTGAGACTGGCCCTGGACTTGATGCTCATCCTCATCTGTGTCCAGTGTTTCTACCTCCAGTGGTGACAATGGTGGTGCTGCGATGTGCCGTCTGCGTTTCGCTGGGATCACTGAGCTGCCTTCCTCATCCTCCTCTTGCCCTGACACTTCCGCGCTGTGGGATTCATCCTCCCCTCATGCCATCGGTCCCTGTGTTTCTGGGGGTGCTGTGGACGTAAATGCACACATTAATTTGGTGTCCTGCCTTGCATTGGCCATGCAATAAATTGCACTGTTTGGAGTTACATGGGTCCTATATGTCTGTATTTTGCCTTTCCTGATACACACATACTGATTGACCCTTGCTGGGTTCACTGCTACACTGTTTGGTGCATGTGACTACATCTCCCATAATGCATTGCTTTGTGTGCTTGTGTGCATGCACTGGACTTGCATTTCTGTTAGGTGCCTGGGTCTCTCCTGAGTGTGTGGGTGAAGTAGGGATGCATCAGGGGTGTGATGGCATGCTTCTTACCTTGTCTGGGGCCTGGGGGTTCGGAGCTGTCAAGGTCTGCCATGCCACTCACATTCTCCGGCAGCAGGGTCCCCTCGACTAACTCCTCCAGTGGCGTGGAATCAGTGGCAGTGGACGTCCCACCACCAGTCTTTTTTGCCTCCTCCAGCCTGGCAGCAACCTTTTCCTTAGACCTCTGGTGCATATCGTACCAGTGTTTTCTCAGGTCTTCTACGCTGCGGTGAGTGATGCCAATGGAATTCGCAATTAAGGAATCGCAATTTAGCGATTCGCATTATTCTTCTGTGAATATTTGGGAATCGCTAAGTATTTGCGATCTTTTTTTTACATCGGGTTTAGCGATTCTCAAATTGCGCTTCGCAAATAATCGCAATTTGAGAATCGCTAATGCCGATTTTGATACATATGGCCCTTAGTGTCTGAAATGGAAGTCAAAAAGCCTCAGATGGGCAAGGCAGCAGGTTTTCTGCAAGAAAGACTCCACGAGTCTGGATAGCTGATGGACATTGTTCTGGCAGGAGAAATTCAAAATTAACGCTCGGGTATGGTCCCTCTCCAGCTGGATACTTTTGTCACCTTTGTCTGGTGAAAGTTTCTATGTTCGGACGACACTTTTTTTAAGCTGTTTTTCATCTAGCAAGGAAAGGCTGCAAGCAGTAGCCGAACAGGGCACCACAAGGTCAGATGGCCTCTTCGTAACGTTCCACTGAAATGGAATTGCTACTGTTGAAAACGTAGAGCCAAGCAACATGAATCTTTGGCCCAGTGGCAATGGCCCTTCATCACATTGTCTTGGCAGGTTTGTCCCAGTTCTCTCGAAGTCTTTGGAACCAAAATTTGGCTAAGTCCCTGTTTTTTTCTACAATGTTAGGAGGAGTACTTTTTGACACAGCCAAGGGTCCCAGGACCTCACGAACAGCAATTGGGGGCCAAGATTGACTCCAGTAGAAACCCCCAGCAGGATCCAGGGCAGGTCCAGTTGGAACGGGTCACCTGGGCTCTTCAGGAAAAGGGCTTCTAGCAGCATGTCGTGCCCCGCTATCTTAACAGGTGGTCAGCCAACTCATCCTTGGAGTCCACTTCTTGTACTGGGTACAGGTGGAGGTAGGTCCAGCCCTTCAACTCTCATCAATCAATCAATCAATCAATCAATCAATCAATCAATCAGGGGTTTATATAGCACACTACTCACCCGGTAGGGTCTCAAGGTGCTAGGGGGGCCCAACTCAGATGGGGTCATTCAAAGAGCCAGGTCTTGAGGTATTTCCTGAATTGGTTCAGTGTCGGGCTTTGCCATAGATGAAGGGGAGATCGTTCTAGGTCTTGGCTGAGAGGTAGGAGAAGGACATTCCACACGCTCTGTTCCTATAGAAGCGTTGGACGGTGGCAAGGGAGAGGACGGCTGAGTGGAGGTTTCTCCTGGGGGTGTGGAAGGAGAGGCGGTTGTTGAGGTACTGTGATCCAATTTTGTGGAGGGCCTTGTAGGTGAGCGTGAGCAGCTTGAAAGTTATTCTTCTTTCAACTGGTAGCCTGTGGAGGTCACAGAGGAGTTGGATGATGTGGTTGTGTCATGGGATATAGAGGATTAGTCTGGCTGTGGCGTTCTGGAAGGTCTGGAGTTTGCGGAATAATTTTTTGTTGATTCCAGCATGGAGGGTGTTGCCGTAGTCCAGTGTGCTCGTGATGAGGGCGTGAGTGACCGTTTTCCTGTAGTTGGAGGGTATCCATTTGAGGTTTTTGCATAGTATGTGGAGGATGTCATCACAGTTCTCAACAGCAGGAAAAATCCTTTTTGTGTCTTCCACAAGTCAAGTAGTGTTCTGAAGAGTATGCCGAAGGGTGCCACATTTATGCCTTGGACTATCCTCTAGGTGAGGGTAACTCCAGCCCTCTCCCAAACCAGTAGGGAAAACAGTTACCAGGGATAACCCTATCCACTTTTGCATCATGTTCTGTGTGTCCTAGTACAAACAATCCTACAATGCCCCTCCCTCCCTAAATCCTAAATGGTGAAACCTTTCTCCCGTTGGGCAGAGCATGTGTTTCCACCTCAGAGGTGTGGCCATAGAAAGGAGCAATCCCTCCTCTTTGGCCACTTCAAGCCAGTTCTGGGGCAGTTAATCTTCCCTTGGGATTGGTGACTGCCTGATTAGGTGAACAAAGAAGGGCCCTGCCCGAAGCATGCTAACATGTGCCTATGATAGTGTAGACCTCTTTGAAGTTAATCAAGTTCCTGGGCACCCAAGACCTTAGTCTCAGCTCTGAAAGCAACTTAATGCTTCATCAACCAGGCTATTCAGCAGCCAGGTCAGGCTTTAGGCAAGCAAAAGATATCTTTATAAAAGTACCTTTTCCCAAAAATGTATTACACATTTGACTTCAGCAGTGAATTGAGCTTCTATAAATATTTTGGTAGGTGTTTCTGAGCCAGAAATAACATTAATAAATGTACTATTATATCCCAGTGCTTTTCTATGGAACAGCTAACTCTCCAACAGTGAAAATAGCTTTTGAGGCCTTTTTCACTGTAAAAACCATTCAACTTTTCGATGTTTCACTTTTCATTATCATGAACCCTGCCTTATGGGCAGACAGGCCTATTTTGGGATGACTTGTTAACATTTAAAAGGATGGTTTATGCCCGTCAAAGGGTGCTAATTTGACAGGTCAAATTAGAAGATTTTAAAACTGCACAGACTGGCAATAGTGGCAGGCCTGTAGCCATGTTTGCACTGTCACTGTAGTGGGGTGGCACAATGGGTGCTGCAGTTCAACAGTGGTATTTGAACATGGGCACATTGTGTACCCATACAAAGGAATTATAGGTGAGTTAAATATGCCACAAGGCCAAGAGTGGTCTTAACATGCAACAAGGCAGCTCTTAATTGCTGCATATGTAAGACTAGTTGAATCTTCAAATGGTTCAAGAGGAACATTGATGTCACCGCAGACAGTCAAAGGCCCCCTTCAAATGGGGAGTTCTATTAGAAGCTCTTTATACATACTTTGATCATCTATATTAGGGGCATATAGATTACAAATGGTGACCTCGAAGGACTCCATGATCAGCCTGCAGATAAGCCACTAGTGCTACCACGCTGTGGGAAAGTTGTGGGATCACCAGGCTGACACAAATTTCCTACCACCCAGCATTCCCCCAGGTCTTCAGATAAAAATGGTACCTCACTCGTGTGGGTGGCCCAAGTACCCATGACAAGCAGGGGCCCAAAACGTATTGAGGAGACATCAACATTACCTATCACAAAAAGACCTGGTTTTGCAAGGGGGGGTCACCTGGATTTTTGCCCCTGAGCACGGTGGTACAAAATGTGTCTCACATTGTTGCTTCTCATTATATTGCGTTGGACTCTATTTCGTCAAATTCCTCCTGCTGGCAAACTTTCTTACTTTTTCCGCATTCACAGTTGAAGTGTTTCCATGTGCCATTGTTGCTTAACTTGAATTCTCTGTAAAGGAGCCAGGCTGAGTATTGATGTCATCAAGGTCTGTCTGCCGATCAGTGTCCATGGCAAAAGTAGTCTTTTTGATGTGGTTGCTGTTGCAATTTATTCACTGTAAACCAGCCTAGCACTGTGACTCTTTCAGTCTTTTGTGTGCAGTTTTATGTAGTACCGACACCACCCGAAGGTAGTGGAGTATTTTACATTAGCACCACTTACTTTTTTGTGTAGTTTTATATAGTGCAAACACCACCCAAAGGAATTGGAGAGCTTTAAATTAGCACTAACCCTGGGCGTAGTTCACGAAGTAGTACTACCTGAAGGTATTGAATTACTTTGCAGAAGCACCAGTTACTTTTTTGTGTGCAGTTTTATATAGTGTCAAGCGCCAGCTGGAGGTATTGGAGTGCTTTATATTAGCACTTGTTACTTTACACAAAGACACATTCATTTTTGTGGGCATGGGAGATTAATTGATTTGCCCAGAATCAAGGATGTTAAGCCAACGCCGAAACTCAAATCTGGTTACCCAGCTCCATAGTTGGAAGCTCTGGACCTTATGCCACATCCTCTCCAAAGAGAACGCCACATCATTTCCCTAGCCTCAGCCTCAGTTTCACATTTTGTGATTCTGGGCTAATCAATTAAGGCCTGATTTAGATCTTGACAGGACTCCTGTCGTCCCTCCGCCAAGCTGACAGAATTCCACCTGCCATGTTTTTCAGGTGTACTGGCTGACTCGCAGCCGAAAGTGTTTTCCGTCACTAAGACAGGTTTTCTGCTATGGATGCAGCAGACTTCCCTGCTGGCTAACATTACTCCCTTGCACGTTTGCAGAGTAGTGGAGAAACAAGGCGGGGCCTCCAGCGAGTTGCTGGCTTCCTTTTTTTGGGGTTATTTTAGGAAGGGGGTATGTGGCCCCCATTCCCTTCACCCTTTTGGGCCCTGGGGACTACATTCCCAGGACTTGCCCACATCATTGGGGACCGCGGGGAGGCTCAAGGCCCCCGTGGTCCATGATGGTTCTCCGCCTCCTGCGGGAACCAGCATTGATTTTGGGCAGAAGGAGCTGCAAACATGCAGCTCCCACTCCTCAAAAGCAATTCTGCTCCACTTTATGAAAGCAATGAACATTTTTCCTGCTCTTATTTCCATCAGGCAGGCCAGAGTTTGCATCCTGCAATGTCCCTGGGGTGGGCACCCAGGGACATTGCTGGACGGGCCCTGGCGGTCCCCAGGGCCATTTACGGCTCCATGATGGGGGCCACATGGCCCCCCTCCAACAATATTTGTGCCCCGGGGAGGTGGTGGTCCCGGGGCTCTGTTGGGGGGGACTCAAGCCCCCCACACTTTAGTTTTTAATATAGCCCTAGGAGGTGGTAGTCCCAGGCCCTGCGGGGTGCTGTGTGCCCCTTGCATTTAAGATAATTAGCCCTGGGAGGTGGTGGTCCCCAGGACATGCGGGGACCCTAATGGGTGCCTGCACCACACTTTTTCATTGCCCCCGGGACCTGGCCCACCTGGGGGCTTAAAGGAAATGAAGCACTGGAGCATGTGCCTCATTTTTTTGTAAATGTTCAGCTGCATTCGCAGATCCACATTGAATCCTGCTGATTTGTTTAATTTTTTTCAAATGCATTTTTTGGCCCTGGGGTCCCTGTGGGTCCCCCTGAGCAGGCCTGGGTGGTCAGGCCTGCTCAGGAATTGGTGGCAGCCATCTTTGGACCAATATACATGATAGTACCCCATTGAAATGCATTGTAGTGAATCAAAGATTTTGAGGGTTACCGAAAGGAGAACTATAAAGTGTGATAGCAGACTTTAGTTACATTAGAATTCATTTGTTGATGGTACCATACTAATTTCAGGAACTGTGGTGTGTTCTAAGGTGATTTTACCCTGTGAAAAACCTTCTGCTGGGATATCATGAATCATGTTTGAGAGAAAACTGAAGCTAAAATGAGAGCATATTTTATGTAAATTCACATTATCTTTCTCAGTCATGTGAGAATAAAGTCTGTCATTCTCAGTAAATCATGTACATCCAACAAGGGCAGAGACTGTCATTTGATTCCTTTGTGTTCTACTGCAGACAAAAGTATGGCACACCTCAAGCCATCTTGATTGGAATAAACTGGTAACTCTTAAAACATTTAATTTAAAAAGGAACAAAATGAGGGGGTCCATTTTGTCATAGAAATTATGGTTAGTGCTGTTGAAAGAAAAATTAGGACATATTTTAAGTGAGCTCTCAAATATCTTCCTGTTATATTTCAACAGGAGCAGCCTGTCAGTTGATGCCTTTGTGTTCTATTGCAGCTTCCCAGAGTGTTCTAAAGAACAACTAGAGAGCTAACAGTCTTACTTATGACAAAATTATGGCACACCTGAAGCCATCTTGATTGGAGTAAACTGGTAACACTTAAAACACTTAATTTAAAAAGGAACAAAATGAAGGGGCTCATTTTGCCATAGAAATTATGGTTAGTGCTGTAGAAAGAAAAATTAGGACATGTTTTAAGTGAGATCTCAAATATCTTCCTGTTATATTTCAACAAGAGCAGCCTGTCAGTTGATGCCTTTGTGTTCTACTGCAGCTTCCCAGAGTGTTCTAAAGAACAACTAGAGAGCTAACAGTCTTACTTATGACAAAAGTATGGCACACCTGAAGCCATCTTGATTGGAATAGACTGGTAACACTTAAAACATTTAATTTAAAAAGGAACAAAATGAGGGGGTTCATTTTGCCATAGAAATTATGGTTAGTGCTGCAGAAAGAAAATGTAGGGCATGTTTTAAGTGAGATCTCAAATCCTCTTCTATTTCATTAGAAAATTCTGACATGCAGACTGAAACAATCACTTTCAATACCAGCAGAAGACTTCCATTTAACTCCCTGGTGAGCAGCAGCTTTACTAAAGTGATCTAATGAACAACTAGAGTGCTAACATTCTGAATTCATGGCAAATGTGTGACACATCTGAATGCCTTCTTGATGGAATTAAAAGTAAAAAACTGAAAGCATTTCCTATTGAAAAGACTGCAGTAAATGAGGAAATTAGGAAACTTCATAACAAATAAGTCTCCCATGATGGCCGCCAGTGAAAAAAAGAGCCCAAATGTAGCACAAATATCACCCAGATGTAGCCGACATATAGCCCAATGACAGAAGAGTGCAAAACACTTTTTATTTTTATTTTTTCTGCAGTTTTATATAGTGCAGACTGGTCAGGTATTGGAGTGTTACATCTTAATTGGACCCCTTATTGCGTATTTTGCACGAAGTACCTGAGATTGATCTTGCGAAACATTGAACTTTACGATTCTGTTAACCTGAAGTTGCTCTGAACCGGGCTTTGTAACACCCGTTTTTACCTACTGGTTTTAATTAATTCTCACTGTATTGTATTAGGAAAGAGGATTTACTGTTTTATGTACACTTTTATGATCTATGTTTCTAAATCAGATCGAATAAAGTTTAATGAATTCTATGGCAGGACGGAGGCGAGGATTATGCATATCTTTCCTCACTTTATTTGCATAGCATTTCAAAGAAAATGTAACACAACAATCATTAAACAAAAGACTACACAAACCATGAACCATTAGGGGGGTAGTCTCCAAGGCAACTATAGTCCAATCATATCACAGTCCATCGTATATAATATCGTGAGGTCCTTTATGCTTCCTCTTTCTCCACTGCTCGTCAGTTAAGTGCATTCCTAACATTCTTGGCTTAATCTGATATTGTTGCTGTTTGTATAGCGGTTTCTTGTGCACGTTATCAGCATTATTGCCTTGGTATTGTTTCATATTCCCTGCGCAGCAGGCTCTTGCCCGAGAGTGTTCTCCCCCTCGCAGTTTCTCCCGCTGTGCGCTCTGCGCACGGTGAGATCCTGTCAGGCGCGTCTGGTCCGAGCGAGGCAGCTCCGTCGAGCACTCCCGCTGGTTTTTACGCGCGTTTGGGAATCCGGTCACTCCTTTAGTGTCTGCTTGATTCCCGACCAACCCTCACCTATTTTTGGTTGGATTTCCCCACACGGCCACGTTAGTTGGTATTGCGCCTCAGTCGATTCTTATAACAGCTTCGGGGAAAGCCCAGCTGTTGGAGCACCGGCGAGGGGGCTGCCTTAATGATTTTAAGGGCATTTGTTCTGTGCTCACACATTCCTATCATGTCTTCTCCAGAAGACCATTTTTACTCCTCCTACCAGGAAGTGGAGGAGGAATGGCCCCCCAACTTTTTCCTCCAGCAGTGGACAAAGCCCTCTCTCTGGCTATTTCTAGGGCGCTAGCTCCTCTTAGGGATCAGGTTGATAGCTGGTGAAAAGCATCCCTGGGGTGTTCAGTGACCCAGATCTGGTGGTGGCGGGTCCCAGTAGCTCCCAGATGGGGAATAAAAGGGCCGTTAAGCATAACGCGGGGCCCTTGGAAGGATTTGATAAACTTACGGAGACCTTCCTCAAGAATGCGTGAACGCTAAAACATGCACCCTGCCGGGAGGAGGAGAAGTCCGGAGAAAATTGCGACGCTGTGACCACTATTGTAGACCACGACAGCAGGTTTCCCTTAGAGGAAGAGGGTGTTTCGGAGGACGATTTCTCCTCCGATGAGGATAAGGACTTGGGGCGTCCCTGGCAGCCAGAGTCCCACTCCTCTCAGTCCCGGGTTGGGGACGGGGTCCACTCGGACATGTTCGAGCCTACCCAAGTTTACCATCCTAGGTCAGTGGAGTGGACCCCTGACACCAAAGTGGCAAAGTATGTGGTGGGAAAAATCCATCAACCCCTTGAAAGGGAGGTCAGGAATAGGATGAGGGGAGAATGCCCCAGGCACTCACTGAAGGGGAAGGTGGCACACACGCCTGAAATTGATGAGAAACTATGTACCTTTTTCTCCAAGCATATGAGGGATCCCAAGAAAGGAATTGAAAGGTCTTGGAGGGCCCTTGACCCAAATTATTCAATTGGCAGAGCGTTCAAAAGAGTCAGGATCCCCTTTGTCCACAGATATTGTGGCTGGTTGGGCACACTACCCTAAACCCTAATACACTACCCCTCCACTACCCAAACACCACTGCACTACCCTAAACCCTAAAACACTACCCCAGCATGACACCCTACACTACCCAAACATAACTGCACTACCCTAAACCCTAAAACACTACCACCAGCACGACTCCCTACACAACCCAAACACCACTGCACTACCCTAAACCCTAAATCTACTCCAGCACAACCCCCTACACTACACAAACACCACTGCACTACCCTAAACACTAAAACACTACCCCCAGCATGAGCCCTTCACTACACAAACACCACTGCACTGCCTTACACCCTAAACACTACCCCAGCATGACCCCCTACACTGCATAGACACCACTGCACTACCCTAAACACTAAATCTACCCCCAGCATGACCCCCTACACTACACAAACACCACTGTACTACCCTAAACCCTAATGCACTACCCCCAGCACAACCCCCTTCACTACCTAAACACAACTGCACTACCCTAAACCCTAAAACACTACCCCCAGCACAACCCCCTTCACTACTCAAACAGCACCTCACGACCCTAAACCATAAAACACGACCCCCTACACTACACAAGCACCACTGCACTACCCTAAACCCTGAAACACTAGAACCCAGCACGACCCCCTACAGTACACAAACACCACTGCACTACCCTAAACCCTAAAACACTACCCCCTACACTACCCAAACACCACTGCACTACCAAAAACCCTAAAACACTACCCCCAGCACAACCCCCTACACTACACAAACACCACTGCACTACCCTAAACCCTAAAACACTATCCCCAGCACGACTCCCTACACTACCCAAACACCACTGCACTACCCTAAACCCTAAATCTACCCCCAGCACGACCCCCTACACTATCCAAACACCACTGCACTGCCTTAAACCATAAAACACTACCCCCAGCATGACCCCCTACACTACACAAACACCACTGCACTACCCTAAACCCTAAAACACTACCACCAGCATGACCCCTTACACTACTCAAACACCACTGCACTATCCTAAACCCTAAAACACTACACCAGCACGACCCCCTACACAACCCATACACCACTGCACTACCCTAAACCCAAAAACACTACCCCAGCACAACCCGTTACACTACTGCACTACCCTAAACCCTAAAACACTACCCCAGCACGACCCCCTACACTACCCAAACACCACTGCACTACCCTAAACCCTAAAACACCACCCCCATCCCAACCCCCTACACTACCCAAACAGCACTGCACTACCCTAAACCCTAGGGAAAAAAACCCACCCCATGACCAATCCCCCTTACCTCTCACTCCTCGTGGTTTCTCTCTCCTCGTGGTTCCTGCTTTACGTCGTCTCTGAGGGGCGGTGCACATCGTTGTGTCGAAACAGAACAGCCTCTGTTTCCTTACAACAACGTGGATCGTCTACATGTTTTTTAGAATGCATGGTCATTTACCATACATACCTTTACAACAAAATTTGTTGTAAAAGCATGCGTGGTAAATGACCAAGCGTTCTAAAAAAATGTGTAGTAATGACTTCGCGATGTACAACGCATGCGTGGTAATGCATGCACTGTAATGGTATCGCGAAGTAAAAAAGTCGTTGTAATGGCTGTTTACCGATCGAAGCTGGCCCCAGTTCTTCAGTGAGACGTTTATTTGATTAATTAGGAGGAAGGAATGTGTTTTTTTTACCGAAAAGTGCATTCCCAGCTGTTGTATTGTGAAAGTGTCCGCGTGGCCTGGTCTCACTTCCGGTGAGAAAGTGGAAGAGTCTGGATCTAAAGGAGTTCTGTTGTTGGACGGGGCCGCCGCGACACGTCATCAGAAAACATAGCTAATGGAAAGCGTCCTCCCTGAAGTGTGGAGCAGTGCCATGAGAGGTCAACAAGTGTGCATCCCACCGTTGTATGACCGTACCGTGTGACTCATGTGCCGCCTCTAGGGTACGGGAGGGAGAAGCGGCATCACAGGTCCTCTTGAAGACCATTGTAGCACTAATTCTACATTTTGGTACTAGCGCGTTTTAACTTCATTGTTCCTGCCAGATACAAAGAGAAGGCTCTGTGTTATTCAGTGCCCTCGTTACCTTTTTTGTAGGTTGTGGTGCTTGTCACTTCGCTGCCCCGCCGGTGCACACGACTCGGCACCCCACCTTGTGTGCCAGTTGCTCCCAAAGGACTAGCCTGAACACTTAGGTGAATATCCCCTTCACCAGCATTCCACGGAAATTCTTTCCTAGCTCTCCCACTTCAACGAGGACGTCATAATAGCATGGCTCCGCTTGCAACCCCGTATGACGTCATCGGAGCCATAAGAGGACCTCGTTGGCGTGCTGACGTCAGTTCCACCCATTTTTTCTGTGCCACCGAGGCAAACAGCCGGACCGAGACATTTTCACATGTATACATAGTATAATAAATATATATATATATTCACTGAAAAAAACATAGGTTTCAGGCACGTTATAGTTAGAAATTAGCATTTAAAAAACCTTAGAAACCTTAGAAATTCACTGAAAAAAACATAGGTTTCGGTGCTTTATAGTTAGTTGGACATTTCACTCGTGCAAAACCATAGAAATTCCTCCGTTATAGTTAGTTCAGTCACATATTACATCACTCATGACATCACTGATGACATCTCAAATGACATCACATCATCCAGTGAATTTGTGTTTTTCTGAAAGTTAAATATGTTTTATATATGTATATCTCAAGGTTGATGGAAGAATAAATGGGTATATAAGTGTCTAAATGGATGATTTTGTTTTGTAAAATTGATTGTATAACTGACTGATTAAGTGCATCTTAGTGAGTAATGTTTAAATATGTAAATATCTGTATCAGTCTCTCACTTTGTGTATAAGTGGCTGCATGGGTTGGTGAGTAGCTACATGAGTGTCTATATGGGTTATTAGTTGTTTTTTTGAGTATCAGGATGAGTGTCTGAGTGTCTGTATGGTACGGTGGGGGTATTACTTAGTGCATAGATGCATGAATGAGTGACTCACTGTGTATATGTGTTGAAGACAGCATGTGTGCAGGACTGTATAGGTGGATGAGTGTGTGTATGGGTGTGTTAGTGAGTGAATGACTGTCTCAATGGTGTGTTTATGAGTAACTACATATGTTTTAAACTAGTATATGTGAGTATTGGTGTATATAAGTGAGTATAAGTGAGAGTGAGATATTGGAAGAGTTCCTGTACAAATAAGTAGGTGTTTCTATAAGTGATTGTTTAAGAGAGTAAGTATGTGTAAGTTTCTGTAGAAGTAAGTGTGGTAGTGTGTGTATAACTGTATATGCAAGTAAATGGATGTTTGATACTTTGTTTGCATGTGTGACTATGTGTGTGAGTAACTCTATGGATGAGTGGCGGTGTGTAACTGGATGTATAGGTGTATGAGTACATATGATGAGTGAGTACATGTATGAGTGACTGTATAGGGACTGTTGGTGAATGAGTGGATGTGTGTGTAGATCTTGGAATTACTGAATAGGTGTGTTGTAACTGGTATTGGTATGTCCATTGTTTTGAAAATGTTAGTTTGTATTTTTGAGTGTGTGTATCAAAGGTTATATTAGGGTGAGAGGAGGTCTGCCACTCTATCACAAGGATGATGTCATCAGTGATGTCATCAGTGATGTCATTTGAGATGTCATCAGTGATGTCATGAGTGATGTAATATGTGACGACATCAGCAGTGCATTGCGGGCGCTCGAGTTATAGTTAGCTCAACTAACTATAACAGGGGGAATTTCTATGGTTTTGTACGAGAGAAATGTCCAACTAACTATAAAGCCCCTGAAACCTATGTTGTTTTCAGTGAATATATACATATATATATATATATTCACTGAAAAAACCATAGGTTTCACACATGTTATAGTTAGGAATTAGCATTTAAAAAACCTTGCAAATTCAGGGAAAAAACCAAAGGTTTCACACATGTTATAGTTAGCTGGACATTTCACTCGTAAAAAACCAAGGAAATTCCCCCGTTATAGTTAGTTCAGCTAACTATAACTCGCGCGCCCGCAATGCACTGATGATGACGTCACATATTACATCACTCATGACATGGTCACTGACATCACTCATGACATCACTGATGACATCTCAAACGACATCACTGATGACATCATCCAGTGAATGTGTGTTGTTCTGAAAATTAAATATGTTTTATATATGTATATCTCAAGGTCAATGGAAGAATAAATGGGTATATAAGTGTCTAAATGGATGCTTTGTTTTTGAAAATTTTATTGTGTTACTGACTGATTAAGTGTATCATAGTGAATACATGGCTTACTGAGTAATGTTTAAATATGAAAATATCTGTATCAGTCTCTCACTTTGTGTATAAGTGGCTGCATGGGTTGGTGAGTAGCTTCATGGGTGTCTATATAGGTTATTAGTTGTTTTTTTGAGTATCAGTCTGAGTGTCTGTATGGTTCGGTGGGGGGTATTATGTAGTGCATAGGTGCATGAATGAGTGATTCACTCTTTGTATGTGTTGAAGACAGCATGTGTGCAGGACTGTATGGGTGGATGAGTGTGTGATTGGTTGTGTTATGAGTGAATGACTGTCTCAATAGTGTCTTTATGAGTAACTACATATGTTTTAAACTAGTATATGTGACTATTGGTGTATATAAGTGAGTATATGTGAGAGTGAGAGATTGAAAGAGTTCCTGTATGAATAAGTATGTGTTTCTATAAGTGATTGTTTATAAGACTAAGTATGTGTAAGTTTCCGTAGAAGTAAGTGTGGTGGTGTGTGTATAACTGTATAAGCTAATAAATGTATGTTTGTTTCTTTATTAGCATGAGTGAGTATGTGTGAGTAACTCTATGGATGAGTGGCATTGTGTAACAGGATGTATAGGTGTATGAGTACATATGATGAGTGAGTGCATGTATGAGTGACTGTATAGGACTGTTGGTGAATGAGTGGATGTGTATGTGGTTCTTAGAATTACTTAAGAGGTTCTTGTAACTGGTATTGGTATGTCCATTGTTTTGAAAATTTCAGTCTCTATTTTTGAATGTGTGTATCAAAGGTTATATTAGGGGAAGAGGAGGTCTGCCACTCTATCACAAGGATGATGTCATCAGTGATGTCATCAGTGATGTCATTTGAGATGTCATCAGTGATGTCATGAGTGATGTCAGTGACCATGTCATGAGTGATGTAATATGTGACGTCATCGGCAGTGCATTGCGGGCGCGCGAGTTATAGTTAGCTGAACTAACTATAACTGGGGAATTTCATTGGTTTTTTACGAGTGAAATGTCCAGCTAACTATAACATGTGTGAAACCTTTGGTTTTTTCACTGAATTTGCAAGGTTTTTTAAATGCTAATTCCTAACTATAACATGTGTGAAACCTATGGTTTTTTCAGTGAATTTGCAAGGTTTTTTAAATGCTAATTTCTAACTATAACGTGTGTGAAACCCATGGTTTTTTCAGTGAATTTGTATGGTTTTTTAAATGCTAATTCTTAGCTATAACATATGTGATTCCCATATTTTTTTTTATTGATTTTTTTTTTTTTAATAAATTCTTATATTAAATGTGTTTTTTTTTTTAAAAAACAAGTTTTTTTTTTAACTTTTTATTCTCTTAAAACACTGTTTTTTTTTCTTTAAAACCTGCAATATTTCAAGATTTTTTTATTTTTATTTAACAAACAGGTAAGATATATTAGTATAACTTTGAAAATATATATATTTTTTTTTTTTTTTTTTTTTTTTAGTGCGCGTACGGTAAGCGTACGGTTTACGCAATGTCCGTAATTTATCTACGCTGTTTGCGTATAGTTACGCAATTTGCGTAGCCGCGCGTACTGCGCGTGGGGCGCGTACGCGTGTACGCTACACGCGCACGTTACGCGGAAGTGTTGGGGAGTGACTGTTATGCGCATGCGCGCGAGCGCGTGTCTTTTTTACGCGCATGCGTACTTTTGCCGTAAGCGCACCGTAAGCGCACCGTAAGCGTACGGTTGGTCATGTGATCATGAAACACAACTTTTGATTGGTTGAAACTACTTTCAGTTCTAGAACTCTCCTACACCACACCCATTCCCCTCATTTCTGCTTGTGATCCCTTAGGAGAAGGAGCTGGGTTGTCTTTGTGATACGATGGCAGAACAGCAGAGCCCTTCTGAGAGTGAGGCTAGCAGCACTACCTTGAGGCAGAGAGCGAGGAAACAAAAGACCTCTTTCATATGGGAGTATTTTTCTTTTCCAGAGGGCCAGCAAAAGGTAAATGCACCCTTAGTGACTTGTAAGCTGTGTGGCCGTGTACTTTCAAGAGGGAATCCCGACAGGAAGTATTCCTTCGGGAATCACACCATGATGAGACACCTTAAGGATGTACACAGAAGGACACATGCTCGACTTACTGAAGGTAACCCTTCAGTAAATCAACCAAGCACATCCACAGCAGCTCAGCCTGGACCATCATCTGCAGTGCCGAGTCCTTCTTCTGCAGGTCAGGTGAGCCCTTCATCTGTGGGGGGAGCATCTCCTTTTTCTTCTCCTCAGGAAATTAACCCTCGGTTTCTGAGGGTTGAAATACGGTGCGCCACTTGTCATGATCTAATTTGTTATAGGGAGACCAGTATTTCCCTAGTGAACAATAAAATAGATCAGCACACTTGTTGTACCGTCTAATATTCCCATTCTTTCTTTCCTCTGTCCCTGCATGAACACAACGGCTCTTTTAAGAGCCAACCTTACCTTTCATCTATTTTTTATATATGTTTTTAAAACTTTTTTTTTTTTTTTTTTTTACCGTACGCGTACGGTACGCGTAATTATTATTATTTTTTTTTAAAAACACTAAAAATCAATTATCACATTACAAGGTCCTTGAGAGACTACAATGAAAAACTGAAAATGTGATTGTGGAGAAGTGGAAAAAAGGGACCATGATATTTTTGACTTACCATACCCACTCAAAAAAATATTTATTCATTTAAATTTTTTTTTAATTGCTTTAAAAATGGTTCTAGTTTTCGAAAATTATCTATCTCAATCTGAAAAAAAAGAAAAAAGTATTAATATTTAATAAAACATTTTATAATACAGTACACATATTTACATATTTTTCAAAAAAAAAAATTTGCCTTTTTTTTTTGCTGTTTTCAGAATATATTGCATTTCACTATAAATTGAGAAAGCAATTGCATTCATCATTTAACAGCGGGCAAAAAAAAAATAACAATCTCAAAGATTGTATAAAAAAAGCCCAGAATCTCTTTTAAATTAAACATAACATTATAGAAATGCATAATATTCTAAAAAAATATCAACTAATATCAATACTTATTTCTTTAAAATACCGTCTGATATTTTTGTTTCAGAAGTATAATCCCAAAAATATATCTCAAATAACTCCACAATACATCTGGTTCCATTTCCTTTAGGCCAAGTAGTAATTTTAAAATTCTTTTTTGATTAAATTTCCAATGTTAATCCAATAAAAAACTAAAGTTTAAATTGTACAGATCTCACCGATTCTCTGTAACATTTTGGTTTCCGAAAGATTTATTAATAATTAAATAAGTCCACAATAGAATTGTTTACCTTTCCGCATGGCCAAATAGTAATTTTAAAAATCTTTTTTGAATAAATTTCCAATGGCAATCCAATAACATTCCAAAATTTAAATTGTGCAGATGTTACCGATTTTGTCTAAATTTTTGTTTTTCCAAAGTTTCATTAAAAATTAAAAAAGTCCACATTACAATTGGTTACCTTTCCATTAGGCCAAATGGTAATTTGTAAAATCATTTCTTTTGAAAATTCCACTGGTAATCCAATAACATTGTAAAATTGTTTTGTCCAGATGTTGCCAAATCTCTCTAAAATTTAGGTTTCAGGAAGATTAGATAGGAATTTGCTAAATCAAAAGGCAAACGTTGCTTAAAAATCAATTGGGAATCATTACACAGTGTCCAGCCTTTTTCACATTTAAGATAAACTGTGTAATGTCCAGAAGTTACAGTAGGTCCATCATGGAAAATTATTGCAACTGTTACAAAAGTTTTTCCTGAAATTGATAATTGCTGTCCTGTAAACTTCTTTATTAAAGTATCTAATTTTGAACCATCAGCTTTACAGCGTTGCATCATTAAAATTACATACTGTTCGTATTCCTTTAAAATTAACGTTGAAAACATGTCAGATTGACACTCACTGCATTCCATGCTATGATTAGCATCTTTAACTAATTTAGCAAAAGTGACTGTTTTACTTTCTGGCAATGTTAAATAAATAAACCTTTCAGAATCAACATTAGAGCCACATATATTATAACAGTTTTCACAACTATGTTCCCATTTATAAGAGAGACCAAATACATTTTTAATGGGAACCCCTTCTTCTTCCAGTACCTGAAGAAAAAACATCAAGAATTCCTGGGCGTCTTGCTGTACATTTTGAGAAAACTGTGTTCGTCCTGAACATACATCTAAAAGTTTTCTAATTTCAATGGCACTTTCTATTTGAGTTTTATCATTACTCAGCTTTTGAAAAAGGAGACTCAACTCAGAACAGAATCTTTTTCCCTGATTTACTATTATCTGCTCTTGCACACTTTCCAGATAAAATGCAACATTCAGCACTACATTAGCGTAGCAGTTGACACCAGAGCTATTTTCAAAATGACATCCTACAACCTGTTCTTCATTTTCCTTTTTCTTTTTGCTTGCAATTACATCACTCCTCTTTTTTTTCCTCTTCTCTACATCTTCATTACAGATATTCTCATTTCTCCTTTTACGAGAAACTACACGTTTCTCCAACACAGGATACTGACCTAAATGAGGAGCATAGCTTCTTCTTAATCTATTATACTCCTTTACACAATTTGCATCAGCACTAACTTTTGAGTCATCAAAGTCTATCATGAATAAACCTGATAATGTTTTCACTCGTGACAAAGCAACATATGCCATACCTTCTTTGAACACAGTTGAACCAATGTTCACAAATGCACAATCTACAGTCAATCCTTGAGACTTGTGAATAGTTACAGCATATGCTAGAGAAAACGGAAACTGCTTCCTACGTACATATAAATCTTTCACAAGCATGAAACGAACTGAACAACGACAAATGTCTTTAACTTCTTCTATCTGATCAAATTTTATTTTTAAACATTCAATTCCATCTTTTTTCTGATAATTAATAAAACCCACAACTCTTCCCATAGCTCCATTAACTAAACCTTTTTCAACATCCAAATTTCTCCTTAAAAATACTCTACAGTTCATGCAAACATATAGATTTGTTTCTAATCCAGCTGTTTTGGAAATGTTCTTCTCTAGTGAATCCAATTTATTTTTCAGTGTGCCTGTTAATGTGACAGTAATTCTTCCATCCTCAATTTTGTCCACTGCTTCCAATTTCCTGATATCTTCCTTTTCCAATTTCAAAAGCTCCTCATTGAATATTGAGCATTCACGTAGAGTTGGCATTAAGCAGATGACACTTTTCTTTTCTGCAATGTTCTTGTATATCTTCTCTGAAACTATTTCTTCCTTTGGAAATAAATTATGTAGCAGCCGACTCTGTAATGCTTTTTTGCCAGCTTCAGTGAGTAGTCCAATTCTGATATCTTTCAGAATACTTCCATATTCTTCATCGTTTGCTTGCCTCATATTAGTAGTTAGTTCCTTGTACTCAAAGAAGAACCAAATATTTGCATTACCGATGCTTCCCAATGACTTCTTTGTGTCTTCATGTGTCACAGTATTAAACACTGGTTGTCCTTTAACTGGAGTAAGTTGCAAAAGATCTCCAAAAACTATGATGTGTTTTCCTCCAAATAACACGTCATAGTCTGTCTTCAGAATTTGCTGCATTCTTAAATGCACAAAGGCAAGCATTAAGTTTGATACCATGCTCACCTCATCAATAATGAGAACTTGCATCTTCTTCAATACTCTTGAAACTTCCAAGCATGCTTCTCCAGTTAGCTTGTTGTATTGTATTTTGTTCTCATGCTCCACTGGTAACATTAGCAAACGATGTAAAGTGATTCCTTTTATGTTATATGCTGCTAACCCAGTTGGAGCAGTAACCACACAAGACAAAGTAGAATCCGTTTTTTGCTGTAGGTAGCTTCTGATGACTTTTATAAGGAAACTTTTTCCAGTTCCAGCTTGTCCGCTTACATACATCCTGATTGGATGAAATGATGTGCATGAGCACTCTTTTTTTTCATGTAGAAATCCGTGATCAATTTTGTTTCTGATCTCTTCATAAATTTGTTGCTGCTCTTCGTTCAGTTGTCTTTCCAAATTTTGTAAGTCTATAAATTCTTCTTGAGCTTGATTCATAGCTGTTTCCACTTCATTCATGGCTATTGATGCTTCATTTTCAACGATTGGTTGTCCTAGGGGATCTTGACTGAGTGTTCCTGAACTTTGGCTGTCCTGAGAACTGTCTCTAGCTATTTCTGCTGCAATTGTAGTTTCCTGTTCAATTTCTTCATTTAACATTTGCAGATAAGTTGAGAATGTACTGCATTGTATGCTGTCTTTGCAAGCATTAAAAGAATCTTCATAGCTTTGAAATTCTCCCAGTAGTTCATCCTCTGTACGCCATGGTTTAAACAGCTGTAAAAGAGCCAAGTAGTAAAATTCCTTTTTGTCAGTAGTGTCGCAACTCAGCTTCCTGTGATTTATCAAACTTCCTTTTGTTTGCTTCACCAAACATCCTTCCTCACCAATGACTTTATATTTTCCATTGTTGATGTCTTCTGCGGCTTTCCGTGAATAAATGTAGTTCTGCAGCACTTCATACAGACACATGTTCTCCAGATGATGACTTCTCTTTGGGTAATATGTGTCCAACATGTTTGATTTCAAAATATCTGTACTTTCTGGGTCATTCTCGGCCAAATATTCAATTTCTCCAACAGATTTCAGTACCCGATTTCTCATTGCTGCAAGGCCTAAACTTGCCCAAATTATTCTTCTTGATTTCGAGTAGAGACTTGCAGAAGATAACCTATCTGAACATTCGTAGGATCCAATTTCTCGATGCGATAACATCTTCAAACTGAAACTGTACAGCTTCTTACTGACAGTCTTCTCGTGAGAAATCTCTTCCCACATTTCCTTCAATTCTGTTTTTTCTGATTTCGTAATGTAAGACGTTACATATCGAGCAACAGCAATGGAATTGTCAGCTACATACTGTATATCCATGTTAGCATTCCACATGGATAAAATGACTGGGTTGTAGTCATTTATATTTTTTGATTCTTCTTTTCTTTTAAGGTTGTAGGTATTCTTAGGTGATTTTCTTGTGATAGTATGTCTCACAGATGACATAAAACTGTTTACTCTTCCATTTGAAAGAACAGGTCTAGGAAATCCAAATCGACATTTTAGTGTAGTATTTATCTTTGCTCTTGTATTTCCGTCGACAGTATTTTCCACACCGATGACTTTGGAAACGTAAAACTTGCTCCTTTAACTTTTTATCTTCTGTGCTTTTTGGTATAGCACATGTTGCATATTCTTCAATGTAAGATAACACTGCTTCATCAGCATCTGTTCCAAACTTTGGGGCATCCTTGATCCACAACAGCATATGAATATGAGGAGCACCTCTTGCCTGGTACTCTTTTCTCCAAAAGAAATCCACTACTTCTCCTAGAGGTGGATTTTTTTTATTGCAGATGAACGACATCATAGCCTCAAATCTATGATTGAAATATCTGCAAACATTAACCGGATCCAATGAGCACAGTTCTCCTGCTGTCTTGTATTCGAGGTTTTTAATGTTTGAATTTGCCTCTTGTAGAAAATCCAGTAAATCATCCCAAGCGTACTCAGCACAGCTTAGAGTAACGAACCATGTTGGTGTTCTAAATTCCGTAACATGCATTTTAATTCACCATGACGTCGGTACCAATATTCATTTGTCCCACGCTGACAAGCCATCAGATTGATCAGTTGTGTTTCCAAATGATCATCTCGGTGCTGCACTTTCTCCATAAAATCCTTAGCAGACACATTTTGTAAATGTACTCCACTTTTTAAAATGTGATTTACTGCATAAGACAGTGCAGACAAGTCGCTTTCAAATAAAAGATGGAACAAATAAGGAATACTTTGTCGAAATCTTGGATCTTCTGCATATAGTCTTGTAGTCCGATACTCAGAAGCTGGAATCTGTTCTGGACGTTCATCGTATCGTCCTCCTTTTCCTGTAGGAAACAGCTGGGGAAAACATCGAGCTTCCAAGCTCTCCTCCCATACACTCATGGGAGTTCCTTTTGCTTTCTTCATCTGAAACAGATCAATATTGTCTCCCATAACTTCTTTTGAATGAAGAGGATGTATGCTAAAATGTTCATAAATTTCTTCTTCCTTTGACTTGTCCACTTTTTCAATTTGTCCAGTTGGTGTTTCTGTGTCTTCTTGTAAATCTTCTTCTTCTTCTTCTTCTATATAAATTGATTCATACCATTTGGTATTCCTTTTCAAATACAAATTTGCTCTTTGTACTTTCCGTTCATCTACCAGCTCCTGCCAAATCTTCTTATTATTTGTAGGTACACCATTAACCAGAATAATTAATGGTTCAGTTTCCAAAGTATCCGCATCAATAGTTTCCATATTTTTTTTCAAATCCAAGGGCAAATACACCACTCTACCTTTTAAACCTCTCAGTAAATCTGAAGGAGGTAATTTACCAGTTTTGGGCTCCATACGTGCTATGGTCTGGAACGGATGAACACATTGAATGAGTATAGACTCATATGTATTTAATTCAGAAAGTTCAGCAGGAATTGCATCCAATTCTAAATTATTATGTACAGCTCTGATCGGCATTCTATTTTCTTCTAACTTATTATAACAGTATTTACAAATACGCTGAACTTCACCCAATTCAAAACAATTTTCAAGAAATATATATGTGGCAAAATCCTTCCACTTATAATTATCTTCATTTTCACTTTTTCTATAGAGATCAACATACCTGGTTTGTTTTCTATAATGAGTTCTGCGGCAACAAATACAAGTAATATTTGGTCTTTCATTAGAGATTATTGCAAATTTTGTTATGTGATCATTAAATGTCTTACTTACAGAGGGTTCTACATTCTCTTCCACTTCTTCCTCATTTACTGTGTCCTTTTCTGCACTGTTTTGTTCAGGACCAAAGTAACAAAACTGAATTTCATCAACAACCTTCTCTACATCTGATACCGATCCACGGAACAGAGCCCTATTCAATTCATCTAACTTTATTGCTGGACTTTTAGCAAAATACAACCGTCTCACAAACTTTCTCATTTCAGTATGATGAGCAGCCAGCATCCTAAAATGATGGAAAACACTATTACACACTTTTCTAGATAGACAAGCCAGAGAATGACCCTGCAAACCAGTATTCTCTCTCACTCTGCATGGATCCAGACTTTGAAGCACCTTAATCTTCTGTTTTACACTTTTTTTAGTATATTCTCTTAGAAACTCACGAAATTTATCAATAGATTCCTGACGCACAGTGCAAATACTACTACAATTCCAAGTGTACACTGGGGCTTTAGGACGTCTCCCCATAGCCTCATCCGCCATCACTTGTACCTCATCTCTTGGAACCATTATCTCCTTCTCCATTATGCAACCATTTTTCACTTCGTAAGCACGACCTCTGGTGTCAACTGCATGCAGCAAACTATTACTTTGAAAATAGCTCTCTTCATTAAAAAAAGGTTCACTACTTGAACTATGCATCCATTTTCCTAAAAACACTTTACAAAAGTTTGTTCTGTTCACTACTCTTTTCCTTTTGCTTTGTGATTTCAGTACATTAACCATTTTATCTAATGTACGCATCCTATTCAAAATTAAAATGAATAGTTTCCTTTTTAATTCTAATGCCTTTGCTGCAATGGCTTCAATTTCTTTTTTTCTCTTATAAAACATAACTCTTCTCTGAAACATTTTTCTACGTATCTCTTTAAACGCTGTTTTTCTGTTTAAGTTTATCTTTTTAGTTGCAGAAGGTATATTTGCATTAACTAAATGCTCAATTTTTTCCTCTCCTTTTCTATTGAAAACATTTTTTCCAGTACAGACATTTTGTACATTTTTCCTTTTTTTGAATATGTTCTTTAAAAAATCTTTTGTTTGCTTACCAGAAGATTTTTTCTTTTTCCCAACATGAGCATCTCCAACTAACTTAGGTCCTCCAGTTGTCTTCAAATATAGGTTTTTTTTGTGGTCTTTCTTTACTCTGGATTTTGTAGGCATCTTAAATTTTGTTCACTGCTCTTCAGCAATACCTGAAAAAAACTAAAAAAAAATTCCTTTATTTTATTTAAATATATTACTACATTTTTTATGTTCTTTAGAAATCTTAAAATACTATAAACCCCTTTCCTATAAATGAAAATCACAATAACACCTTCACAAATTAAATTTCTAAAAATAATTCCTGTGTGCACACAAAGTCATGCTTTGAAATTAGGCAGAAAACTGCTTTTTCAGACCAGCACCATGTGTAACCTGGTTGACTGCCTACACTCCAGCAAGGGCAACCAGCCTTAGTGATGCTGAATGTATTTGCATTACTGACTGAAACCTCAAACCCCACTCGCTTGTGAATACTGTGCATGATTCCACAGGGTAAGCAGCTGGGTGTGTGCTAAGAGTCTGCTTCTGCACCAAAAAATGGCTCCCCCTTTCCATCTAATGCAACTGTGAAATCACCAGAGCAATACGCAATAAATCTCTGCCTGTAATTCCTATATGCACACAGAGTCATGTTTTCACATTAGTCACAAAACGAAATTTCTTTGCCAATTTGAAAGCACACTTACTACTCTTTTTTTTGGCAAGTGATAAACAGTTTTACAGACTGACACATTATGAATCCACTTTTCAGATTCTTAAAAAAGCACATGTCCAAACTGCTTTTTCAGACCAGCACCATGTGTAACCTGGTTGACTGCCTACACTCCAGCAAGGGCAACCAGCCTTAGTGATGCTGAATGTATTTGCATTACTGACTGAAACCTCAAACCCCACTCGCTTGTGAATACTGTGCATGATTCCACAGGGTAAGTAGCTGGGTGTGTGCTAAGAGTCTGCTTCTGCACCAAAAAATGTCTCCCCCTTTCCATCTAATGCAACTGTGAAATCACCAGAGCAATACGCAATAAATCTCTGCCTGTAATTCCTATATGCACACAGAGTCATGTTTTCACATTAGTCACAAAACGAAATTTCTTTGCCATTTTGAAAGCACACTTACTACTCTTTTTTTTGGCAAGTGATAAACACTTTTACAGACTGCCACATTATGAATCCACTTTTCAGATTCTTAAAAAAGCACATGTCCAAACTGCTTTTTCAGACCAGCACCATGTGTAACCTGGTTGACTGCCTACACTCCAGCAAGGGCAACCAGCCTTAGTGATGCTGAATGTATTTGCATTACTGACTGAAACCTCAAACCCCACTCGCTTGTGAATACTGTGCATGATTCCACAGGGTAAGCAGCTGGGTGTGTGCTAAGAGTCTGCTTCTGCACCAAAAAATGGCTCCCCCTTTCCATCTAATGCAACTGTGAAATCACCAGAGCAATACGCAATAAATCTCTGCCTGTAATTCCTATATGCACACAGATTCATGTTTTCACATTAGTCACAAAACGAAATTTCTTTGCCAATTTGAAAGCACACTTACTACTCTTTTTTTTTGGCAAGTGATAAACACTTTTACAGACTGACACATTATGAATCCACTTTTCAGATTCTTAAAAAAGCACATGTCCAAACTGCTTTTTCAGACCAGCACCATGTGTAACCTGGTTGTCTGCCTACACTCCAGCAAGGGCAACCAGCCTTAGTGATGCTGAATATATTTGCATTACTGACTGAAACCTCAAACCCTTAAAGTATTCTTTATTTTTACCAGTACACCTTAATTTATGGTGAAAACATAGTCCATATTATTTTACATGTTCTTCACATTTAAATTTCTCCCAAAACAGAAAATAATAAACACAACTTCAACAAAAGGAATCCCATTTCTATTATTCATTTCTTAATTTACCATATACATCCCCTCTCAAACTCTAAACTCACCTTTAAAATTAGTTAGTTGTGAAAGAAATGTGGCACTCAAACAGCAGATTATCAGAGCCAGGATCTCTGTTCTTTACACCTCTCTCCTCTCAGCAGAACCAGATAATGGCAAACTTTCCCTCTCTTTTTCCACACATATACATGTTAGTTTCAAATCTCAGTGCTTCCCCCTTTTTTTCAAATGTAATCACACATTTCTATTGGTTGAAAACCAACCCTTTTCCAAAAGTACCCTTCCCCCAACTTGACTTCTGCCTAGTACCCTTCCCCCAACTTGACTTCTGCCTGCTACCATAGCAACAGCTCATGGAACACTGCTGTGTGGAGTTAGGTCAGAAGTTCACCAAACAATGTTTCAATTCCACAGAGCAAGAGTGCTTGAATTTTCAAACCTAACAGCAAATCCATAGTACTGTTCTTTGGTAATACATTTTTCTGTACCAATACAAAACATGCTTCTATTAATTTACACATACAGCCTAGTTTTTATTCTAGAATGGTATGAAACAGCCAATCAGTTCTTTTTTTTATGAAAAAAATATGTATGCCTCCATTTCCAAACTGTCTTTCTTTTCATATTGCCATTCTACTGAAAGACACCTCCTGAGTGCATCCAGTTCTCCTTTGAAGATGTTCACAGTGTGGATTGTAGGGCACAGCTATGTCTTCTGGAGTGAAAAGTATGCAGAGAAAACAGATATGGTGAGAGACCTTGCTTTGCCAAATGTAGACATTAAATGGATTGGTCAGAGAGGGTTAAAGAGGCACCAATTGATGCCATTGGTGAAATCCTTCATGCACATCCAACACCCTGACCTCATAATAGTGCACTGTGGTGGCAATGACCTAGGCACTTTGACTGGGGTAGGTCTGGAAATGCTTATGAAGGACACCTTTGCACAACTGTTTTCACTTTTCCCTAAAACTGCCTTTGTGTTTTCTAACATATGCCAAAGGCAAAAATGGAACTGGTCCAATCATTTCTGTCCGCAGATTGACAAAGCAAGAAAGCACGTCAACAAATCTGTTTCTGCTTTCCTCCGTGACTATGGTATGGGTTCCATTTACCACAACAACTTGCGTTACGACATGCAAGACATTTATAGAGGAGATGGTGTGCACTTCAATGATGAAGGGAACAGAGTCTTCCTCTTGAACCTTAGACTCTGCATCGGTACTTACTTGTAGGTACCACTAAAAAATCATTTCATAAACACAACGGCTCTTTTTAGAGCCCCCTAATATCTAAACACTTAAATCTGAATTTCATTTCTTTTTTTATTTTATTTTTTCTACCGTACGCTTACGGTAAGCTTACCGTACGCGTACCCCGCGATTTTTTTTAAAATCAATAAATGTTGTCTTTGTACTTTTCTGTCCTTCTTTGACCCCCTTACAAATGTTAGGGGGTCTGTAACTCTCCTCCTTGCCCCCTTTTCAAGATATCACTCTTTTTTTTTCTGAGTGAAACACACGAAATGGCGGCCGCCGCTTCCTGGTTTCGACCGATTCGAATGTTTACTAAGATCTAAGAGCCAATCAGAATCGCGCTCGCGCACGCCACCGTACGCGTACGTTAAGCGTACCGTAAGCGCACCCTAAGCTGGCTCAGATATATATATTGATTTAAAGGATATTTTCTCAGAATCTACTGAACAGATTTACACCAAACCTACAAAAGGCACTTCCTTGAACTGAGGACTACCTCTCTGCCAAATTTCAAGTAATTCTGTTCAGCCGTTCGGGCTGTAGCTGTGTCTAAAGGTCCTATGGAAAAATGCATGGGAAAAACGCGTTTTGGGACCCCCCTTTTATCTCAGCCCCCGCTTGACGAATCCCCCCGAGACTTTCAGGGTAGGAGCGGAGCGTAGCGCCCCACCTATTTTGAAAAATTCGCGAGGATTCGTCAACCGGCGCCAAAGTTATTCCAAATAGAATGTTGCGGATTTCCTATGGAAACGTGGTCCTAACTATAACTACCTACTGGCGACCGCCAGTAGGTAATGTATATATATATATATTTCAGCAACAGAAGCATACATTGTCATGCCCCAAACGGAAAGCACTCTCGGGTGTAGTTTCAGGAAAATACTTTATTGTGCAGACCCCCCTGCACTGGCAGACGCGTTTCGCCTTGTGGCCTTTTCGATGTCAGTTTCCCTGTGCAAAAACGGCTGTATTTCACCACAGTGTCAGTCAAGTGTTTATTGTGTCAATTAATAAAAATTGTTACAAAAGATTCAAATAAAATCTCACATACTTCGTTACAATTAATGCGTACCAAGCGAGTTTTGATATATTATATCTACTAAAACTAACAAAGATGATTTTTACAAATGGGGCTTTAAAAACAGATAAAATCAGTAAAGTGCTGGTATAAAACAGTACATTAATTCAATACTGTAGGGTCCTTCCCCTTATGTGCAGACGTTGCAAGTCTTTCAGGGGAGGGTTGGAGTCACAGAGTTATGAGTACATTCATAATTATCTTCAGGATGTTCAAACCAAGTTTTAAATAAAGAGTTTCAATGAGTACTAAATATACATGGCGATTTCATTTCAATGAAGTAAGAGATGTGCAATCCTAAATAAAGCATGAGCTCTTCGCGCCAAATAATTTTATTTCAAAGGTGTGTCACATTGTCTTACAAGAACATAAATGATGGACTCACATTTCATTACTACCCAAATTCATGGCGGCCATCTTAGATGATGTTTTTTAGTTACACTGTTGGTATACCACCATAAAAAGTGTATAAAGTGCTCAACTGTATACATTTTAAAACCATTGGTAAAGAAGGGGGCAAAAATTCATAAATTAAGTAATTGCTATTCAATTTCAACTTCATTCTATACATTAATTTGTTGATTAGCAAAAATACTTAATTACACATATAAGAATTTTTTTTTTCTTTTGGAAAGTTTTTTGTTAGCCCTTCAAATCAGAATTGAGACCTGTATTGGCAAGTGACAGGGTTATCATTGGAGGAGCCGCAGTTGACTGGATTATATCTACTATCACACCAATATTTTTCAGTTTTAATTCCAAAATGGATTTCAAACAGTAAATGCCCTTTCAATCCAAATGGACCCACAGCTCCTCGTCGTTATTCAATCCTATGGGAATCTTCGTTTGGAGGTCAATAATATATTTAGACTCCAACACCCGCAGTTTCCTAATTCTATCACCCCTCTTTCATCTCTCCCCACCTGATCAATGCAATAGAATTTTAAGAGGTCTCGATTGCTTTGATGGAATTGCTCAAAGTGTCGCGCAACCGAATAGGTGGCATGCTTGTTGTCAGGGACTGGATTAGTGACCCGAATGATATTACAGCCACTAACCTTCGTCGCGGGGACTCAGCAGGAACGATGGTCGTTGCGTGAACCCCACCTCCCGTAAGCGCCCCCTCCCACAGAGAGAAAACACCCTACTGCGTGAGGAGGCCCCCAGGGGAAACGGGGAAAAAAGGGACAGAACAACAAAGGTAGTTGCGGCAGGTGAGGTGTTCCCCCAGGTCAGTTCGAGAGGACTAGGACTTCTGATGCTTGGGCTGCTCTGGAGGGGGGAACAAAAGCAACAAGGATTAATAGTTCTCTCAACTGCCTGCTGGATATTTTCCCCTCTGTGTTTGCCTCTAGAATTAACCTTACTACTCATCAGGTTTCCCCTACATCCAGGACGTTAGTTCCTCAACTCTCTGGTAGGGTGCCTGGGAGGAGGAGGATCTGCTGTCACCTGCACAAGTCACGATAATGCACAAAGGATTCCTGCAGTGACACTGGTCGAATGACAAAAAGGTTCTGTAGTCGCCTGCGGAATGTCTCGTAATAACAAAAAGGAAAGTTACCTGAGAACGGGTAAAGTTTCTGCAAGTGTCTCCGCATGGGGAGAGACAATGCTCCGGTAATACGAAGCGGTTTCACTCACCGCTTCTTCGTCCCCCGGAAGGCGGCCACGTAGCAGTAGTGCCTCAAGTAAGACGTATCTCGGTAGAATGTGGAACCGGCAATCAGCGCGTCGGAAGACCAGGTACACGCTGACGAGAGCAGGGTTTGGCGGTCGCACGCTGTTCGTTTCCTTCGCTTTAACTATTTCTTCCGTGTCCCCTGGGAGGCTCGAGAAGGCGGTTACAGTTCCTCCCGTAACTCCTGGGCTAAATGGGAATGCGGTTTTCCCCCTTGGTGAAAGGAAACAGAGAAGGCGGCGCGCTGCCCTTCCTACGAATACCTGATTCTCCCGCTCCGTTCTTCTCGCGGAGGGTTGCTTCGCAGTTCCGCTGTTCACTCGACTCGGCTTGGCGTTTGACGACTGGAGAGACGCTGCAAATACTTCCCGCTGGTATCCGGCGGGGAGCACCATCCGCCATATCCTCTCGGTCTTTGATTGTCAAGCACCTTCCTCTTGAGGAGGTGGTGCTTATATACAAGGGTGGTCCTAGCCTCATTTTGAGGCGGCCCACGGCATGCTGGGACATGTAGTATCCCAGGCCTTTCTTCCACCAGCTTCCTGACTTTGGGGTCTGTTTGTGTCTACATAGTTCCAGCCTAGCGGTTGCCCCTCGGGTGATCGCTAGAGTAACCCCTCTCAAGGACCGCCGACTCGGCGGGCGGCCTGGTTTTCCAGGGTGAGCGGCATGAAACCATTCCATCAGTTCAGGACAGCGGAGGTTACTCTCAGGTTCCCAAGTTCTGTCCTCCACCCCGAACCCCTTCCAATCTACCCCCTCGGGTGATCGCTACACTTGTTGGTTATTGCGCGCATGTGTTTGAGGATGCGCTTTCTTGCCGGGTGTATCATACTCCCTACCTACCGTTTGGAGCATGGGCATTCCAGGCAATAGACAATGAAATCTGAATTGCAATTCAAAAGCTTTTTGATTTGTCTAAGAGGCCTAGGGTCCCCCGGTCTCCCCTTAAAATTAGTGACTTTATTAATGTTCTTACAGGCTTTACAGCGAAGGCATGGCTAGAATCCCACAATATCAATTATATTTTTGGCCCTCATAGTATCTTTCTAGGGACTATGAATCAGATGGTCGCTAAGAGACTTGCAGTGTTTATATGTGATTAAAGGGCAAGTTGGAAGATGGTTTCTTAAGATATTATCTGTTTGTAGAATGTGCCAATTTTTCTTAAAAATATGTACAATTTCATTCGATCTATCGTTGTAGGTTGTAATCATCCTAGCATGTTCCTTCTGCATAGGAACATCTCTTATTTTTGTAACCAGCAAGTTCTTCCTATTTATTTTCTCAACCCTTTGCTCAGCTTGTTGAAGAGCGGCATTGGTATATCCTCCTCTTTTAAACCTCTCCATCACTTCAGTTTTAGCTGATACAAAATCTCGTTGATATGGAGCAATTGCGTTTAAGACGCAAAAGCTCCCCAAATGGGATGTTTCTTACGAGGCTTTTAGGAAGGTAACTGACTGCATGTAATACCGTGTTACCTGCGGTGGGCGTGGCCTCGGACCACCTGTCTGCAACGCAGCTCTGTGGCGCTTACTGGAGGTACCTGGTGGGCTATTTGGCCCCCAGGGATCCTAAGGATTCAAGGGGACTTTATCCACCAACTTAAAACGAGCTACGGGGCGCGTTTGCACACTTGTTACATCAGGTCCCATCCCATCTCTTCACCACTGTGCAAACGGGCCCTCTGGGGTGTTGTAAGTTGGAGGATTAACTCCCCTTGTATCCTGAGGGTCCCTGGGGTCCAACTAGCCCACCAGGTACCTCCAGTAGGCGCCACAGAGCTGCGTTGCAGAGAGGTGTAAAAGGGGGCATGGCTTTAGACCACCTCTCTGCAAAGCAGCTCTGTGGCACTTACTGGAGGTACCGAGTCGGCTAGTTGTTCCACAGGGACCCTTAGGATTCAAGGGGACTTAATCCCCCAATTTACAACGTGCTAGGGTGCGTGATTGCACAGTGGTGCAGGGATGGGTAGGGGCCTGATATTAGAAGTTAGCAATCCTGCTGTGTTGGACTTACTGGTGGTAATAAAAGGGGTAGTTGGCCCCCAAGGTTGACGTTGGGGGCTAACTACTCCTCCTGTTATCTCCGGTAAATCCCACACAGTGGGATTGCTAAGAGGTGTTTGAAGGCCACGCTCACCTTTCTCCACCACTCTGCAAACGCGACTGCTATGTTATAGTTAGAAATTAGCATTTAAAAAAACATTGAAATTCACTGAAAAAACATAGGTTTCAGGGATGTTATAGTTAGTTGGACATTTCACTCGTACAAAACCATAGAAATTCCCCTGTTATAGTTAGTTCAGCTAACTATAACTCGCGCCCCCGCAGTGGACTGCTGATGATGTCACATATTACATCATTCATGACATGGTCAGTCACATCACTGATGACATCACTGATGACATCTCAATTTACATCACTGATGACATCACTGATTACATCATCCAGTACTAATTATAACGTCCCTGAAACCTATGTTTTTTTTAGTGAATATCTATATGTATATGAGTAAACCCCTTTCCTGGGAAAGTTTTTTTATATCCTTCTGCAACTTATCAATTTTACTCTCTATCAGAAAGTCCTTGTGTTCATCGATCTCTTAAAGTCCTTGCTGGTTTTGATTTTTATGAGTAATGCTTCTGAGAGATGTTTTGCTGTATTTATAATTAGAATAAGCCAGTGTCTGGAGCATTGCAAAGCAATTAGTGATCATTCTTTTCAAAACAGGGGGTCATCCAGGAAAATCCTAGGTTCATTACTCACAAGTAGACCTGAGGGAGTAATGTTTGCCCTCAAGTACTTTGTCATTACTGCTCTGTGAAGGAAGGTTTTCATCTGATTTCGCTTAAGTTCTTTCAGTTCATACGAGTTTTGGAATTGGGCTTGACTCTGTGTGGTATGGGTGTCTGGAAGTAGGGATGGTGCTGCTAGGATCATTGATGCCATTTTGTCTGTATATGCAACTCCTAGTCGTTCTGTCATTTTTCAACCATGACAGGGTGTGTTCAGGGGTTACAGTTATTCTAGCTTTTTTTACTTAGTGAGATAATAGCCTACATCTGTGCGCTGACAACATTTTCTTACAAAGTGGGGTCTGGAGCACAACTTCAGAACCCAAAAAGGGTAGAAAGACCCTTTCAAGGCTGAAAGGAAAGGGGGTTGTGTTATGATCTGTACTGTTGGAATTCTCTCCATGTCATGGAATGGAGGGATGCATCGGGTGATGTATCATTCATTCCAGAGAGAGAGAGACGATGGCTGAACAGTTGGTACTATCTTACTGATCCTGCTGTACCTGAGAATAAACCTCCATTATTGCAATTAGAAGCGGATTGACACTTTATTACACTGGCGACGAGCAGATTTCACCTGATTGGGGACAGGCAACACGGCTAAGCACCAATTCCCCTACGTAAACTTCGTTGATGTTTCTCTCTCAAACTTGGACTTCTATGATGAATTAAGCTAGAACGGACGGTCGGACAACACTAATGTGAGTTAGAGCACATGTTTTTTTAGGGCATAAACAAGTTATTTAACGTTGCGCAAATCTTACCGTTAGACTCACGAGCTGATCCGCGAGCTGCTGGGCTGCATCAATGGAGTTCTTTGTTCGCGTTTTGAGCGTGTTGAAACGCAAGTGTTGAAACGCACGTTCCTACGCGCCTCGTCATTCATGCGGCCATTTTGTCATCGGTTACCTTGACAACGATACAACAATACTTTATGTGAAAACGTCTATGGTACCAACACACACTATTGAATTTTATATATTTAAAGGTAAAACGGATGAAAAAGGAAGTAGGAAAATACTCACGACTGATATGATGTGCATCTTCTTTGGGACAATAATTTATGCACATGTCCAATGTTAGTTTATGCCAAAGAATTGGTTTTTAATATGAGATTTCAGCTCTATTAAAACTTTCAAGTGTCTCTCTTATCTCTAACTTTTGACTGCAATGAAAGAAATGGCGTTGGCTTCATCCTCTAGCATGTCACAACCACCGGCCTTTTTGTCAGAGGAAGGTGACCCTACTCTTCATTGGAAAAGGTGGAAAAACCTTTTTGATTCGTACATTGTTGCCATCGGCGGAGAAAATTTTTCGGCTGTTAGGAAACAAGCCGCATCTCTCTCATTTTTCTAATTACCCGCACTGTTTTGCTAGAGAGGTGGTGTGTAACAAGTGTGGTATCAAGGGGCATTATGCGCGAGTCTGCAAGGCCCTTGATAAAGCCCGTAACCCACGGAAAGATTTTGAAGTAGTACGCACTATTCTTTTGAATGTTAGGGCTGATGATGGAAAAGTAGATGCAGATAAAATAATAATGTCTGAATGTAAAATTACGGTTGATGGTTATAATTTCACTGTTCTAGCTGACTCAGGTTCGCCTCTTACCATGATTGGTAATAGGCAGTGGGATGAGTGTGTGGGTCTCGACAATGTGACCTTGTTGACACCAGATATCAATCCTGTTAGTTATGGTGGTTCTAAGATCAATGTTCTTGGTTATGTTCAAGCCCTTATCAAATTTAAGGACAGACATACAATGGGTAAGGTTTATGTAGCTGAAAGAGGAGACAATTTACTTGGGTGGAGGCATCAACGTGACCTTGGCATCATGCTTAACCCCTGTGCTAAGGATCCCAAAGATCAGGTTATGTTAGTAGATTCTTTTGATTTGAGATGTGAGTACTTTGACAAGTTTCCAGAGGTCTTTTCGGATGCTTTGGGCTGCCTTAAGGGGTTTGAGCATCGCATTGTCCTTAAAGAAAGGGCCATTCCCTGTGTACACAAGGTGAGGAGAGTACCCAATATGATGGTTGAACCACTCAAAGCTGAATTGCATAGATTGCTTAACTTGGGAGTTATTGAAGAAATCGAAGCTTCGGAGTGGTTTGCCCCCATTGTTCTTGCCACTAAGGATGGGGGGGGCGAGCGTCAGGATGTGTGTGGACTTGAGGGGACTGAATGAGTGGATTTGGGTGGATCGTCAGCCCTTACCCAACATATCTGAGTCTCTCAGCATTCTCAAAGGAGCTAGGATTTTCAGTGTGTTAGATTTATCTTCGGCCTACCCCCAAGTTATGTTGCACAAGGATTCGAGACACCTTACATCTATTGTGACACCTTTGGGGGCTTATCGCTTCTTGCGGATGCCCTTTGGGTTGGCGTCTGCGGCGGCATGTTTTCAGAGGGTCATGAAAATGGTGCTCGGGAAAATACCTAACGTTATGTTATTTCAAGACGATATCTTGATATATGGGAAGGATGAGAGAGAACATAGCACAACCCTCTATACTGTGTTAGGGAAGTTGAGGGATGCAGGTGTCACAGTTAAGAGACAAACGTGCCGTGTGGGGTTGAGTTCTGTAACGTATTTAGGTCACGTGATCTCCGGAGAGGGCATCCAACCCAAGTTGGAACTTGCTGAAAGTGTTGTGAAAGCTCCCACTCCTCAAGACAAGGAACAAGTGAGATCATTTTTGGGACTCGCTGCGTTCTATTCTAAATTTATACAAGGATTTGCAAGTGTAGCTGAACCCATCAGGGCTCTGCTTAAGAAGGGGACACAGTTTGCTTGGTCTGACGATTGTCAAAAAGCCTTTGATTGCATTAAGTGTGAAATTGGTAAAATGTCCACTTTAGGACATTTTGATGTTAATCGCAAAACTATTCTAACGACAGATGCTAGTCTTAAAGGCTTAGGGGCTGTGCTCTCTCAGGTTGTGGATGGTGAGGACAGAGCAATTGCTTTTGCCTCCAGAGCTCTTAAAGATGCGGAAGCTAATTACTCATGTATTGAAAGAGAAGCTTTGAGTGTGTTCTGAACGGTATAACATTTTAAATTCTATCTCTGGGGGATTCCTTTTTTGGTCCGAACGGATCATCGTCCTTTGGTGAAAGTTTTCTCGTGCCGCCATAATGAGCACACCACACCCAGGCTCAAGCGTTGGAGTGAGGGTCTCCAAGAGTTTATTTTATCGTTCGGTATATACCCGGTATGAGCAATAAATCTGCAGATTGTCTTTCTCGCTTGCCTGTCAGTCAAACCTCAGAGTGCAGTGAAGTTGAGTGTGTACTTTGGGTTGCTGAGTCTGCCTTTTCGTCTGAAGAGTGGTTGGAGGGTGTAGGTAGTGACAATGATTTTTCTCTTCTCAAAGGATGGGTAAGTCATGGCTGGCCTGATTATAAGGTCTTGGATCAAGAGATGAGACCCTATTGGGCTGTGAGGGAGGAGTTATCATTTTGCTGTGATAATCTCATGAGAGGTGACAGAGTAATTCCTCCAAGTGTTTTCAGGGACAGAATAGTCAACCTTGCCCATGAGGGTCATTTGGGCAGAAGTCTAACGAAAGTCCGGGTGAGGGAAAAGTACTGGTGGCCTGGTATGGATCGCATGATTGAGAGTGTGGTTAAGGATTGTTTGTCTTGTGCTTCTAATGACAAATCTCACACTCTCACCAATGCTCCCCTGTCTCCTGTTGAAGTTCCTGATAGGGTGTGGTCGAAGTTGGGTTTCGACATAGTTGGTCCATTTGAACTGCTACCTTCTTTTGAGAGGTTTGTTCTTTTACTTGTGAACTATACCTCTAAGTGGGTGATCACCAAGTGTGTGTCAATGGCTAATACAAAAACAGTGATAGATTTTCTTAAGGACGTATTTGTTTCTGAAGGGGTTCCAATGTTTTTAGTCACTGATAATGGGGTCCAGTTTGTGTCTCATGAGATGTGCAATTTTCTTAAAGATTTTAATATTGTTCATCAAAAGATAGCTTTATATTCGCCTCAGGCCAATGGGTTAGCCGAAAGGATGAGCAGAGTGGTTAAAGGGTGTGCTCAACGAGCCCTTGAATCGAAATTACCTTTCAGTACTGTTTTGAGAGATACCTGGTGGGCTCATCGCACTACACCGAATGCTGTTACTCTAGGATCTCCTTTTGAGGTTTTGAGAGGGAGGAAAGCTTCTTCCAAGTTGAATCCTAGTTGGCTGCCTCCATGTATTGAAAGCGGTATGTCTGCAGCCATGAGACGTACCAGAATTTCTAGTTATCAAAACAAATATAAGTCAAGTTATGACTCTAGGATGAGTGAGAAATACAGAAAATGGTGCATTGGTGACCAAGTGCTAGTGAAGAATCCTAAACATACCTATAAAGGCAGATCTGGTTTTCTGGGTCCCTTTACCATTGTTGCCATCAGGAAGAATGCGGTGAAGGTTAACACAGACTGCTGGTGGAGCATGTCTAGACTAGTCAAATACACTGGTGGTTTCCAGAATTTGGGGGTTCCAGGGCCTTCTTTACCTGATGGAAATCGCTCTGATGGAGGGGATGTTCTTGACAGAGGAGTTTCCAATCATCATCCTTCAAGGGGTAGGAGGGTGCCTGTTAAATTGAAGGACTATGTGTTGTATTAGTGTTTGTGCTTGTGCTTATGCTTACCTTGTTATGTTAATTGATGCTGTGTTTTCTCTCACAGGTTGCCATATTGTGGGGTTGCTCTTCTTTGCCCTTTGTTGGGAATAAGCTTTTATTTTTAACATGTTTCGTTCTGTTTCTATTTTATTGGGAAGGGGATGTGTTATGATCTGTACTGTTGGAATTCTCTCCATGTCATGGAATGGAGTGATGCATCGGGTGATGTATCATTCATTCCAGAGAGAGAGACGATGGCTGAACAGTAGGTGCTATCTTACTGATCCTGCTGTACCTGAGAATAAACCTCCATTATTGCAATTAGAAGCGGATTGACACTTTATTGCAGGTATATAGTCCCGATGCAAGGACCTTGCCCTAAACATTATCCTCCCTTATAAACCAATTCGAGAGGAGAAAAAGATATACCTATCCTCAACAGCACTTACAGGTAGGAAAGTAAACCCACTTTAGTAGTGGCATGCTTCATCATTAGGCTCATCCTGACTCCTAAAGATCAGACTGGGCTCGCCCATATTCCAGGGAGCACTTGCTTTTTTCTTTTTTGGAGGGTTTAGATGTAATTAAATATAAGAATTCCTTATCCATGCCAAGGTATCTCTTTATTTGCGGGGGTGAGTGGGAATGGTAACTTCACAAAAGTAATCTGAGACAAAATCCTAAACTTACTACTTTTGGTATTCACAGAAGGCATTTAGTAGTAGTAAAGTTAGGATTTTGTCCCTAACCTAAAAGCACCAACATGTTTCTGTCCTACACTATTGGCCTGGGCATTCTCCAGGGTGATACTAGAGAGAGAAAAAAGATCCCCTGTGACTGAACATTTTACAGGTTAATGTGTAATGTGCTAAAGATAAGCTACAGCATGCAAAAAGACAAATGTATATACTGTGTTTAGGAAGCACCTGTAAAAAGAAAAAACAAGATCAATTGCAGCATAATCATATTGGCAGGTTAATTATGACTCCTTAGTCATTACATGGTTCCAGACTAATTTCGTCTATATCGTCATTTGCTAGGTGCCTTGCTACTGTGATTTTTATACAAGTCCAATTGTTCTGTATTTAACTCTATATTTTCATGTGTGCTGGTTCCGGACTAATCTCATTAGTGGGTACTAATGGGTACCATGAAAAGAAGCGACGTTCACTGTAATATTTTTTTATACACCCACTGAATAAACAAAGAAACAGGAACAACAAGCAATTAGGGCTATGTGGCCGTGACATGCAACATTTACAGAAGACACACGTGGAGACGATACCACAAGCATTTTTAGTACATTTATGTATGGGCTTACCCCAGTTCTACATAAATTATACTTACCAGGGGGCAGTGGGGGCAGGCCCTGTAGTCAACCTCTGAAGTGCATATAAAGCATGGGGCAAGCAGAGAGAGAAAAAAGGTTCAGAGGACATAGTAGAAGTATTTACCAGATGTAAATAGCGTTAGTTTTAATCATTCTGTCAGTTTTTGGCCCATCAGCCGATCATACTTACAGGTCCCAACCCGCAGCAAACCTAGTAACTGGCACGCTCTCCCTGGCTGGTAGTTTACACTAGTTAGAGCACTTGTTACATCCCCCAGGGCTCTGTGGTTCAGATCAATTTCCGGTCATGTGACCAATGTTCCGTGCTTACGGTCTTGTGTTCTTGACTATAGTGAGCTGAAAGTATTTTCAGTGCCTAAAGTTTGGAAGTGGAGGAGTGCCAGTGCGATTGATACACTATCATTCTACCATGCACAACCCCGTAGTTATGGTTGTGTCCATGTGCCCTGGGCTGGTGGGCATAATCCCACGTCAAGACATGCCTCGGCATAAGGGCGCGCAGGGTCACCTACTGTCACGTCTTGAAGTGTCGTCATCAATAGGCATTTGTGGGGCCCTATGGTATCCCATCTGCTCAATTATATTAATACTCAATGCCTAATTGTAAAAGCATCTTGATAGTGGATCAAGTGTTGGTTTCTTAAATATATACCTTAAATGTATGTCTCATGAGGGTCCGGATGATGCAATTAGTATAAACCGGACTTCACTTTATTAAGAGACACAAGAAGGCAGGAAAACCAGATATATCAAAAACCACCCAGAGGTCACAATTGGGCTCCCATCTGTTGGTGACGGTTATGTCACGTATTACGTAGGGACGTTTGTGCTATATTTGGAGGAGAGTCGTATTTATTAGGTCATTATGCCTGGTTGTTCTTATAAATGGGACCATGGTAGTAATACACCACAGTGAGTATGTGGTTTACACTCAGAGAAAGCATGATCATTAGAATTGCAGGCTTAATTGGTGCCACGGTATCGCATCGGACAGCCCTATTGTGTTTGTCTGTAATCTGTAGACCCTCTGTTGTTCCTTCTCGAGGAATCTATTGGCTGTGTTGTGATGTGGGATCTGCTTCTCAATGATTGACCATCTTAGATCTTGGATATCTATCAGAAAGGGGTGGAGGTATCACATAAGTCTCAATACCAGAGTATCAGAACTGTTCGTCTCAGAGTTCCTCAACCTCACTTGCAAAGACTGCAGTGTATGTAATCTCCATTAAGTGTGGTGAGGTGGATAGCATCATCATCAGGTCGTATTACTAAAATGTCCTACAAGTGATACCAAAACCTCCACCAGGAGGGAGACTGTTTGGATGTGGTGAGTGGATTAAAATGATCTCCTATCCTTTTGGTGAATCTTTATGGGGGGAGAGTAGGATAGTGATAAGTCTAAAAACAAAGCTGTGTTTAGTGGATGAGTCACTGATCCATGCCACCTAGTGGTCGGGTTGAGATGTTTCGGCTTGGAACAGCCCCTATGGATCTATGGTCAGCCAAAAAAAACTTTATTCGATATATACAATATCATAAAAGTATGGGTCTATGGACTTCACCAGGACCAAAGAAATATATATGGAGACCTTATACTTCAGGGCTTCACAGTGTTATTAGTAAGTGGAAGCACTCACTTGTCTTCGTCAGTGAGCACATTTTGCTGTAGACGAAACGTGGTTATTGGTACAGTCTTTAGTCTTATAACTGTGGGAGAAACAAAGAAAAATTAAATGGAGGATAGAACTAACGTTGCCAATTTCTCAATTCACCCAGTGTGACACTGAAAAAACTGTGGGCAGCGATGTTGTTGGTGGCAGCGGGTTATCTTCCTATAGATATGAATTAGTGAATGAAAAATAGAGCCAGGGTGAACAGGGACACAGTCCTGCTGTCACTCTTGGCAAATCTGTATAAAGAACTGTGAGGCAAAACGCTCTATCTTATAAATAATAATGATAGTGTGTATATAAATAATAATCATCCCTGGAGTCAATATTGGCAAACATGCTGGCACAACTAGGGGACAAACATGTCTATTAGTAGTTTAAACAATTGAAATGATAATACTATTTTCTTTAAGGAACGCAGAATAGGAGAGGGGGGTTATTTTTTTATTTAAAAAACAAAATGTACTGTTACCTGAAATATGCATTTCATGTGCATCATGGTGTTGAGAAATGTAGGACAGGGGTTTAAGCCTGTAGGTAAAATTAAATAAGTAAGGCAACAAATCCATATGCACTTTTGAATTGAAAACTAAAGCGTGTGAATTCTGTACTCTCTGTCAATTGCATTTACTTGGCTGTAAGCCGACCTGCGCAGTGCTCCTAGATCTCTCCCTAAATTAATGTTGAAGATGGTCTGGAGAGACACAAGGGCAGATTCACAAGGATCAACTGCCCTTTATCGCAGCCAAAGTAGCGATAAACTTATCGCCCCACTCACAGCACCAGTTTACCCGCGATAGCAGCCGCAAAAAACATCGTCACAGATGACCCCCGCAACTATCGCTAATGAGATGCAGAGTAGGCGTTCCCGTGCCAAAATCTGTGACAACACCACTCCACAACATTCTCAATGACCGGCCAGCTCTGCGATAAGAACACAAAACAGGCGATAAGGCGCGTTAGCAGCAGGAAAATAGCACCTGCTCTGACCTGGTGCAAAATCAGATGACAGCCTGCACCACAAAAGGGAGCCCAGCCCAGAGCCAAACCTGAAGAACAACAGATGCACCCGGGCAACTGAGCATGCAGCCCGGAGGGCCGAAAGGGCAACAACACTCGCCGCCACCACCCCCAGGACCCCCCCTCCCCAGCACCCCCGACGCAAACACATGCCACATCAGCTACACCTAAACATGTACAAAATAATCCGCATGATGTCGCGCAATCACAATTAGTGTCGTCACAAAAATGAGCATCACACATTCACTTTCGAAGCAACAAATGAAACTTTATTAACATGAACACTGAACTGAAATGAAGATACATGGCGGCTTCCCTCGGGACAATCCGTAGGTCACAGCCTGCAAGACAAAAATCATGATGAGAAGGTGTGTCCTGCGCGCATCAAAGGACAGAGAGAGAGCCAAGGGAAGAGAGAGGAAGAGAGGGAGAGAGAGAGAGAAGAAGGGAGGGGGAGAGAGAGAGAGAGTGCTGCCCCTGCGCACCCCGGCCACACTGCTCACCTTCTGCCACCTGTGTGTCTCCAACCACTTCCCGGTATGTATTGCAGTTCACCAGGTCACACATCTGAGACAGACCCATCATCTGAAAAAGAGTCCAGATACATGATTGGCACAGTGCACACAATTGCACAAGACAACAACGCCTGCCTGCCCATGCACACCCTGACAGAGGCACCCCAGCCCAACCCACCACCCATCAGAGCATGCCCACCCATGCACACCCTGGCAGAGGCACCCCAGCCCCTTCTGCCATTCAGTGGAGCATGCCCCCCATGCACACCCAGGCAGATGCACCCCAGCCCCTCGCACCACCCATCGGAGCATGCCCACCCATGCACACCCAGGCAGAGGCACCCCAGTCCCTCCCACCACCCATCGGAGCATGCCCGCCCATGCACACCAAGGCAGAGGCACCCCAGCCCCTCCTGCCACCCATCGGAGCATGCCCACCCATGCACACCCAGGCAGAGGCACCCCAGCCCCTCCCACCACCCATCGGAGCATGCCCGCCCATGCACACCCAGGCAGAGGCACCCCAGCCCCTCCTGCCACCCATCGGAGCATGCCTGCCCATGCGCACCCAGGCCTCACTGCTCACCTTCTGCCACCAGCGTGCAGACTAGAGGTCCCACCACATGCCGCTGCACGCCACAAGCTCGGGGCCCACGGACATGGCACCCTCCACATCATGCAGCCCCACTCCGCAGGCCACTAGGTCTCACGTTTGGTGCTGGGTCTTGATTACTCCATGGCAGAGGACATACCAGTGCACCCGGCCTCATTGCAGGCTAAACAGCCGCTCAGCCCAATAGGTGCCACTAACTCCGTGATCCCGGAAGCGACGCCACGTGGCGGTAGGCCCGTGCTGCCCGCTGGCTCTGGCCTACACTGAGGTCCAGCAGGACACACAAAACCTGAGCTGTCCGACCACCGGGATTGGGCATCATCGCAGACTGTACACCCGCTCAGCACTTAAGGTGCCCCTACCTCAGCGCACCCAAAGTCACCGTCCTGTGGCAGGGTGCCTGTCCCGGTGGCAAAGCTTCGGGTGCCACTAACCCTGTGAAACCCCAGTCTGCGCCACATGGTGGTAGGCCAGTGACGGCCGCAAGGCCTCGGGTGCCACTAACCCTGTGCACAACAACTCATAGGCCCTTTATGATTGACAACCGTGGAGCGACCGTCATCCAGTCACCACCGGCAGAGGAGAAAGTGACGTCGTCGGCCCCTTATGTTGGAGGGGTCACATGGCCTGTGATGCCTGTGCCGGATGGGTGTGGTGTGTGTGCAAACCTGCCATCAGGGAGTGGCTGTGACATGCTGACAACTGGACCAGTGACCTGCACACCACCACCGAGTACGCCTGTGACGGGTAGCAATGAGGGCCCCCCTCACAGCGTAAGCAGAGTGGTCTGGCCTGCTGTACACCGGACCAGCGCAGGGCTTGCAACAATGACTCGTGGGCTCTGGGCGTGGTTCAGTCCATGTCCGGACATGGAAGTGACTGATGCATGTGTCCCTGTTGTAGTGTCCGCAGCACCCGGAACACAATATGCAATGCAGCACCCTCTGACTGGCATCCCACAGGATGAGCATCATTGATGCAAGGGAAATCACTGTCCCTACATTCATCCACACATTCATACATGAATTATGAAAGACATAACACAGCAGTGCGTTACTGGATGTTTATTGCACATCCAGTGCAGTTTTGCAGCTGGAGCGGTACAGGGCAATGCCAAGCACACTACACAATATGGGCCCGTGGAGGGCCAGCCAGAGTCCATCCGGGGTTGACAAGTACTGCGGGAGAGGAAGGGTACAGTCCACAGTCTGCTCACCGTGTCATTGGTCATCAAACAGGATATGGCAGTCCATGTCGCTCTCCAAGGTGAGTGCATCGGAGTGTATTGGGGTCAGTGGAAGGTCATGGGGCCACGTGTGGCACCAAGCAGAAACAGGCCAGGTGGTGGAAATGAATGCTAGTGCCTCCTTCTGATCCTCGTCTCCGGATGTGTGCTCTGCCCCACCTGTGGGTGTTGCAGTACTGGCTGAGGCACTGTGTGCCACTGACACATCAGGTGCCGAAGTGGATACATCTGCCGCACTGTGAGGCAATGGCACACCAGGGGGCAGAGATGTGGATGGTGTGGGGGCAGCAGCATTCATCATCACCACGCCTTGTGGCAGCAATGCCATGATGAGGATCTGCAGGGCATGGTAGATCCCAGCTACATTTTGGTGGTGTGCAGCGGTGGCTGCCATCCTTTCCGCCTCCATCCGCACCATGTCCTCCATGAGCTTCCGCAGGTATGGCAGCTCACGGCTGGTCTCTCCGCATCATGACTCTAGTGATGTCAGTCAGGGCTCATTGGAGACCATGGAGTGGGCCTAGACACCCATGGATGGCTCGCAGTTTGGTAGCCATGAGGTCGAACGCCACCCCCACTTGCTCAGCCATCACCCTCTGGTCCTCCAGCACACGGTGTTGGAAGGCCGTAGGTGCCTCCTGCTGGGTGGTTTGGGTGGGGGGTGGTGTCTCCTTAATACATCTGGGCAGCCCTGATCCTGGAGGTGAGTCACAGAGGATGTCAATGATGTCTAGGAGGGCTTGTGCGTCGATGCTGGGGTTCTCCTCGTCATCACTGAAGAGTGGCTGGGACTTCTCTGCAGGGGGTGTAGACGGTGGCCCTGCAATGTGAAGGGGAGATGGTGTATTGCAATGTGTCCACATGTATGTAGCCGCATGGTACATGTTGACATTCAGACAGCATGGCATTGTACATTGTGACATGGTGTGGATCTGGGCGATGAACCAGAGTCATTGAGGGTGTGCACTGTACTCTGCTTCATTGTGCATATGTGCCATTGTGGCCATCTCCACCCGTCCCCCCAGTACCTGGTGGTCACTCACCCTGTTGCGGTTGTGTTGTGTCCTGTCGAGCAGTGTCCGGTCACCCGACTCCGGCCACAGTATCCACATTGATGACTGTCGACACCAGCTCCTCCATGTCATCCAGCACGAGCTGTGGTGCTGGGCCCCCACCTCCAATCTGCATTGCTGCCTTCTGGTTGGCTGCGAGTTCCTCCTTGGTCTTTCGCATGATGTCATTACCTCGCCTCTTGACCTCATCCATTGGCCACTTGTGCTCTCCAACGGCATTCACCTTGTCCACGATGTCCGGCCATATTCCATTTTTGGTGCCCGATGACATGTTGGAGGTGACAAACAGTTGTTGATGGTGTTCCATCACCTCCGTAACTATGATCCCGTTCACCTGCGGACTGAACTTCGTCTTCCTCTTCTTCTTGTCTTTGCCCTTCCCTGTCCCCGAGGTCCCGGGCTGGTTGTCCGGGGTGCTTGTGGAGTTGCGCTCGTCCTCTGTGCCTGTTCCGGCTGCCTCCATGGTGCTTGGGTGTTGGTCAGTTTGTGTTTGGGTGTTTTTTCTACTTTTATGGTGATGTTTTCCGCCTGCCAGGTGTGTGTTGCAGGCCTGGTGGTGCTTAGAGCTGATTTCCTCATCACGCTTTGGCACATCGCAGGTTTTTCGCGCTGGTGTTTGTGTTTTTATCTCCGTCCAGGTGGTTGTATCGCGGGCATTAGCCGCGGTTTCGGCAAACTATCGCATGGGGCCGCCTTGTTGCGAATTCCATGTTGACACAGGGTTATTTTCCCGCGATGGGCTGCGATGTGTAAAGTTGCATTAACATTCTTTGGTGATGTTTAGCACACGTTCTTGTGAATATACCCCACAGTTTTTATAGCTTGTACTGTTACCCTAAATATGCCTTTCATTTGAACAGAAATGTTCCTCACTTGTAACTTTCACATCAGATAATGATTTATGGTCCTTTTCAGCAATTGTTCACAAAACATAATTTGTTTCCATCCACACAAGCCTACAGCAACCAAATCTCAACCACTATTTCTTTATAATTCAATTAAGGTCACAGAGCAAGCTATAAAAACTGTGCCTCTCCAGATCACTTTCAACATTCGGTTGGGTAGAGATGCATGCTGAGCACTGCGAAGGATGGTTTAAATCTAAGAGAGTGAATTGACAGAGAGTACAGAATTCACACCTTTCTGGTTTAGTTTTTAATTTAAAAGTGCAAATGGATTTGTTGCCTTACTCTTTTTTCAATTTTTCTTCAGGCTTAAACCCCTGCCCTTGATTTCTCCACACCATGATGCAAATGAAGGGCAAATTTAGAGAAACAGTACATTTGTTTTTTTGGGATAAAAAACAGCACCCTTCCCTCGTTCTGGGTTCCTCAAACAGCCTAGTATTATCATTTCACTTGTTTAAATTACTAAAATACATTTTTGTCCCCTAGTTCTGCCAGCATGTTTGCTAATATTGAACGCAGGGATGATTTATCTATACACTATCGTTAATATTTAACAGAGAGAGCACTATGCTTTACCTCACAGTTCTTTATACACATTTACCAAGAGTGAGAGCAGGGCAGTGTTGCTATTCCCCCTGGCTGTATCTTTCTTTCGCTAATGCATATCTAGGAAAATAACCAGGCCGTCACCAGCAACATAGCTGCCCATGGTTTTTTCAGTGTCACACTGGGTGAATTGGGAAATTGGCAACGTTAATTTTATCATTCATTTAATTTTCTTTTGGTGCCCTCACAGTTCTAGGCTTAAAGACTATACCTATAACCATGTTCTGTCTTTGAATACAATGTTAAAAAGCTGACCGATCGTATATCCAGCCCACCTTATAGTCAGCCTGATAATAGTGCCCCAGGTATGCGCAGCAGTTTTATCATCCGACTAACGCTCCAGTCATAATAGTTCCCCATGAATGGGCTACAGTGTCCCCGAGCTTTATCACAGTGTTCATTTGAATAGTACTCTAGTTACAGGCGCCGGACTACGCATGCGCATCCTCACATTAAGCCACAGACAGCGTAAGGTCAGCGCACTAGTTTCAGGATCGTGCGAGCCTCCCATTTCTGACGACGTGATGACGCAACCACTCCCTCCTTCATCCTACTTTTACCAGTCAGACCCTATGCACACCACAAACGGCGGGATCCGGTCCACAACGTAGGTCACAGTGATTTATATCCCCAGACAAACGTGAGTATAAGTGCCCGCTGGCTACTCGCAGGAGCCACGATACGATCCAGTGCTTTACCGCAACCGCTGTCCTGGCCTCTTTACTTCTTCTTTAGGGTCAAAATTGGGTGTAGCATTGTTTGACCGGATCCATGAAGCAATTTTCAAACAGAGTCAAAGTGAGGCCGCATCAATTGTTGTCAGTCAACATGTCCCGTCTTTTCTGTGTTAAATGTGTTCTCTTGATAAATATCACGTGCAATCACTAGATACTTAATTTTAGAATACACACCAAATGTGCCATAACGCAAAACATTTGAAGACTACATATAGTCCACCATTGCTTAAATTACATAAGTCAACAAATAGACATCGTATTCCATTATTTTTTATTTGCATTTAACTAAGCACCACCGGGGCACATTGTAGCCACCCATGGTTGTTTTTCAGATAGCCATCATGCATGCTTTCACCTTGTCAAATGCATGATGCAAAATCCCAACATTTTCTGCTACTCTTCGCATGAAGGAGCGTTATTAAGTAAGACATGCATGATATACTTGAATAGTAACGACTATGTTGCATTGTACTTGTACTTAGTACTTCTTTCCTTCACAGGTACTCCCCACAGAGGATCTGTAAGTAACAAGGTCCCACCACACTCACAGCAGATTTTAGGGTGTGTGCTGAAATTTACACCTCAGTGGCCCCTTTCTTTGGCCACGCACTTAAAAATTGGTCCTGATGAAAGCCTCTTGAACACATCTGAAGGCTGCAACTAGTAGACCTAAATTTCTAAGGGATACAGAGGTACATTTTAAAACCTCATACATATCCCAACGATGTTTTTTACCCATGTCCTAGGATCCTTTCATTAAAACTTTTATAAGGGTGATTCCTAGAGATATTTTTAACACATAATTTCACTTCACATAGCACTTCACACTTCTCACACAACAACCTGCTCCGCTGTAATTCAGGCGTTGAAGCACAGCTGGATTGCACTCGGTGATCCAGCTGGGCCCCGATGATGAAGCATGCCACCTCCTAGATAGGTGGGTGAGGGGTTTCCTTAAACAACTATTTGTTGTCTGCGCTCCTTTTTCGAAGGTCCAGGTCAGGAACTACGACCTCAAACCTACTAAGGACTTGTCCACTTTGTTTATTTGCATACTACCCAGGGAAAAGGACAAGTTGCCTTTCTATCTTTCCTTACTCTCTAGTTGTTCTTTTGTATCTAGGAAAATAACCATGCCGTCACCAGCAACATAGCTGCCCATGTTTTTTTTCAGTGTCACACTGGGTGAATTGGGATATTGGCAATGTTAGTTTTATCATGCATTTCATTTTCTTTTGGTGCCCTCACAGTTCTAGGCCTAAAGACTGTACCTATAACCATGTTCTGTCTTGAGCAAAGTGTGCTCAGTGACGAAGACTGGAGTGCTTCCACTCACTAATAACACACTATTCGAGATGCCCTGAACTATGGTCCTGACGAAGGCCATAGACCCGTAAGGGCTGTTCCAAGCCGAAACATGTCAATCCGACTACTAGGTGTCGTGGACCAGTGACTCATCCACTAAACACTGCTTGTGTTTTAAACTTCTCTAGATTTTCCCCCAATAAAGATTCACCTAAATTGTAAGGGATAATTTTAGTCCACTCACCACTGTCAACATCCAGACAGTCTCCCTCCTGGTAGAGGTTTTGATGTATTTGTGAACGGGACACTCAAGTTCAAGACCCGATGATGACGCTATCCACGAACCACACTAAGCGGAGATTACATACACCACAGTCTGTGAACTCGTGGTTGAGGGTCTCCAAGACAAATGTTCTGAGTCTCTGGTATTGAGCCTTATGTGGTTCATTCCCCCCCTTTCTGATCGATAACCAGTACCTCTTGGAGGCTGAATGAACCTCTGCTTCTTCCTCCCTCCACTTTTTTGATCTGTATCATCTTAGATCTTGATCTGAATGATTTTTTTCAAGTGCACTGTTAGTTTCGTTGATAGTTTTCTACAGCGTACTGTACTCCTGTGTTCACTTATTCATATTTAGATTTTCTGGTTCTCATGCCAATGTAGCGTAAGCCACAGGGGCATGTGATCATGTAAATTACATTACTGTTATTGCAGTTAGTGTGAGCTCTTTGTTCCCATGCTTTCACCAGGCCTAGTTCCAGTGTGCGCATGTGTTTAGTCAGGACACAAAGTAAGAGGTTCCCGCAGGGGTAATGGCCTGTTACTTGCCCCTTTTTTCACAATCCATTATTATCTAATATAGAGTTCTGTATAACAGACAATAATGGATTGTGAAAAAATGGCCGATTATCTTTTTAAAAACTAGAGCATAGGAGCCACAGTGCGGCAGGCAGTGAATAGTGGTAATTGCCAGGGAAAAGGGCTAGTATGAAGGCTACTGTGAAGAGCCGTTGGAATTACAATAAACTACTTGTAAAGAACAAGATTGAGGAAACCACATCGAATAAGTACTGCATTATTACTATAAAATTTTTATATATAAATTATCTCGTGGGCCAGATGGGGGTATATAGATTTACATGGAATCTCATAGAGGGGTTCTAACTTATGAATGTTGGGTGAACATTCATCCATCATGTGCACTGTATCTACTTGGTTTGTGCAATAATACTTTGGAGTAACACTCAAGGGAGGGCTGTGGAACACTCCTTTCACCCCTCTTTTCTGTAATACGCTTTCAGAGGCCTTTCTCCCTAAAACTTCCCAACTGACAAATTCCAACTGGACCTACCCTGGACCGTGCAGCTGGCCTCTGCTGGATGAGTCCTAACCCCGAGTGGTACCTTCTGTTTTTAAAGCGTACTCCTCCTGTCACCAAGAAATTGGACAATTTGTACAAAATTGTACAAAATGTGTACAAAATTGTTGGACCTGGCCCTCTATGCAGCATCATCCCCAAACAGTTTGCCTTTACCCTCCATTATCTTTTTTGCTGAATTAGTTTTTGTTGGCCTTAGGTCTCTGTTTTACTTTACCACTACTAACCAGTGCTAGATTGCTTTTGATCTTTCCTTAAAACATGGTACAATTGGCTAACACCTGATTTGCATATGTAGTTTACCTATGAGTCCCTTGTAGAGTAGTATACCATATACCAAGGGCCTGTAAATTAAATGCTATTAGTACGCCTGCAGTTGTTATAGTACCACCCACTCAAGTAGCCCCTTAAAACATGTCCCGGGTCTTGAATTACAGCCTGAATGCAGTTTTAAACTACCAATTCTACTTGGCTATATAATCCCTTGCGGAGCTTTACACTCCCATTTTATTGCATATATGTCACAACTAAGGTAGGAACTAGGTAGCCCATATGGCAGTGTGCATTGTTGTTAAAAGGTTGGACATGTACTCTTGAGTTTTACATGCCCTTGTAGTGAAAAACTCCCTAAGGATAACATTGGGTTGCCTTATTACATTTAATAAGTGCTAACTTTTCATTGGGACTATGTAAGCATTTCATGTTTGGTATCTATGAAATTGTAATGAAAAATCCTGTTTAGTGTTAAAGTCGGATTCTAAATTACAGTTTTGAAAATGCCACTTTTAGAAAGTTGGCATTTTCCTGCTCTTAGTCAATTGGTGCCTGAAGCCTTCCCTGGGTTACATGACTGGGCGTAACTAGAAGTTAGACATTGGGAATTCCTCCTGGGCCCGCTCTGCCTTCACACAAAGTGCTTGTCCCTTCCATATTGTCTCTGTATTCATCATGGAATCAGGGCTGGGGAGTCAGGAAGTTCCAAGCCTCTCAAAGAGAAACTTCTAGAAACTTCTCCAAACTTCAAAGGAGGTACCAGGTAAATAGGGCCCATAGACTAACTCAGCAATCCACTCTCAGAACCTATGACACATCTCTCAGATCATTGCCTGCTACTGTAGCCTGCTGTGTACCACACAGGACTGCTTTGTTGCACCTGGAAGGTCTGCTTTGCTGCCTGGAGTCTGCCTTGAACCCTCAGATGCCAGCTCTGCTGTTTGAGCCCTGCTTCTTCACCTGTACATAGGACTACCATAGTGACTCCAAGGGTTAGTTGCTGCCCTCCTGTTCAGAGCAACAGGGACATAGCAGACTCCCACTATCTAGACCAACACCTGGACCCAGCCTGAGTGAGTCTTGAACCCCCAAGTGGTGTTGCACAGTCCAGGGCCCTTGATTGTGGTGCGTAAGGTGCCCAAATAGCCAAAATCCAAAACAGGAGACGTAGACTTTTTTGGGCTAAAAACTGCTCTGTGAACCAAGGTAAAACCAGGACTAATATGGGTAGCCTTAGTTCGCCACTGCTCCCACTACGTTCTTCCCCGCAGCAGCAAATCCTGTTCAGGGGTCTAAAGAGTATCTGCCCTCCTGGAACTGCCTTAGGTTACAGCCTCTTGCCTCGACCTGCAGGAGATTTCAAATTAACAAAAAGTGACTAATGTAGAAATCTTCACCGCAACCTCATCCAGCGGCTCCCTGACAATGATGATCCCTCCTTGGACAAAGCCTGCAGCCTTGCCGCACTGAACTTTACCTTCTCAAAATAATTTATTGAAAATTCATCCACGTCCAAAGCTAAGTGCTGACTGGGCCAAACCACTACTTGTATCCGATCCGCACTCCATCGTGATTCCACCATATTTTTCGACTTTGACCCGGTCTTGTGCGACTAGATGTCCATAAGTTGCACTTCTGTCTTTTAGGTGCTACCTTTTACTAAACACTCCAGTTCTGCGATTGGATTTCTGTCATGTTGGTGACAAATAATTTATTAAAATTAACTCTTGTAAATTGGTAGGGGATTTCTCTTGTGTTGTGTTTCCACTTTATTACTGTTTGTGTGCTGCATACATACTTTACACATTGCCTCTAAGATAAGCTTGACTGCTTTTTTTTCAAGCTACCCAAGGTTAAGCACATGTAAATTTAGTTACTTTTGTGGTTCATTCTGCCAGGGATTGTGGCTGTTGCTTGATCAGGGATCACACCCCAATTTCTCACATTATTCCTCCCTCGCTAAGGTCTTTCCCGTGGTATCCCATTGTCTGGCGCCTTACTCTGGATACTCTCTTCAGGCTTGTCAGTATGACTTTTTTTGATGCTGCCAGCAACCTCCCTGTCAGCTGCCATACCCTCACTCTACAATGTCCCACATTTCGGATGGTACTGTCTTTTCTGCTAGGTCTTCCTCTGGGGTGAAACCACGGAATCTCCTCCACTGTGAATGAGACAATTCATCAGCCACCTGGTTATCTAGGCAGGGATATGCCATGCCCTATATACGATGTTTCAGGTAACAAGTTTCCTCAGCAGGCACAGAACATGCTGATCCCTTGTGGACAGCCTGTTGAGCATGTGCACCGCTAGCTGGTTGTCCAACCTGAATGCCACTTTTCTGAAATGCAACCGTCAGCCTCGCCGCCAGCACTAGTGGAAAAAATTCCCAAAATACAATGCTGTACTTCTTTTTCTGCCATGCATCCAGCTATGCTTCTGCACATCACCTTCATTTCCTGCCCAAGCAAAAGCCTTCTGTCCTGGATGCATTAGAAAATATTTCCACTGTCCACATGACTGCTGTCACACTATCACTCTATTGCCATCTGCCAAAAATCGGTGACACACCACCAAGTCTCTATTTATACTATTAGTCATTCTGATCATGTGATGGGGATTGGTCACTCCCCTCATTCAGCAAGCCAACTGTCTTCAAAAACCTCTACCTGGAGGACAAGCACCTGACATGCAAAGTTCAATAGTCCGAGTATTTGCTAAAGAATACTCAGCTCCCTTTCTTCCTAATGGCCAGTGCCAACAGCACTCATAATCTTTGCAGCTTATCTGCTGGCAAATGTTATGCCATCACCACTGAGAAAAGCTCTATTTCCCAAAATGTTAGCCGCATAGTGGACCTCTCTGTTTTAAATCAGCCAAGTGGATCCCAAAATGCTGTGTTAGTTCCTGGAAGATCGCCATGAGCTGTGCATAATTAATCTCGTTCTCTACCTTGCCTACTATAAAAAAAAAGTAGTTGTGGTAGTGCAGCACATGCCTACAACTCACCACTCTTCTCACTGTCCGCTCTACAAATGTGCTGAACCTCTCAAAGGCCACACATGCACCCACCCAGCCTCTGGGCATGGCCTTGTCTACATATATCTGCCTTTCAAATTGTATACCCAGTAACTTAAGATCCCATGAGTAAACTGGAAGCCGTCTGAAAGCCGTCTGAAAGCAGACTTTATATCTGCTTTCCCATCTCAGCTGCCTTTCCACACTGTTTAACTAGTCTCGCTGTCATGTCCAAGCTGAAACCGAGCACTCATCTTAGTCCAAGTAGTTATTGACAGAGGACCCTTTCAGTCACAAAAAGGTGGTGTAATCAACAGAATGCGCCCTCTGTCTTCTTTGACCCAATGGCAATTAGTGATATTATATAGTCATTTATCAGTGATGTCTCAAACAGCCCTGGCATCCTCCCACCTACTACCTCCTTTGTCAATCTGTCACATATAGCCTGTTTTCTCCCTTTGCACGATTGCAGATTCACCTCCCACCTCTTGCTTCTGGGGATTACATAGGATATTCTGAACCAATGTGCAAATTTCCCTTCAGATAGTCTACTGCCTTCCAATTTGGGTACATCCCCTGCCATTTATCCATGCTGCCCATGTCAAGGAGTGACTGCCCTTCTTATGTACCCATTTTCCATCTCCCCTGAACCGCCACTCTGTGTTCCCTTGACCTTTGTGATAGTGGAGAACCAGATATATCCCCTCATTTTTTTGTAGTAGTGCCTGCATTTGCAACAATATAGGTAGACTTTCTTGTTTTCAGTTTCTATTTTTTGTTAATGCTGGTGTTTTTTACCCAGTGTTTTCAATACCTTAACAAAAACTGTGGTTATCAGTTGTTACACATTTTCGAGCAATTAAAAACAAAAGAAGCAGTATTTATCCAGTGTTTCTTGGAAAGTTTTGCTTTTATTATTGCTTGCATTCTGCACTGATGTGCATGGTATATAGACAGTGTACATACTGTGTATATGAGGCCAAAATACATTTTTACCAATCAAACTTATTGTAGTATACCATACAATATTTCTTCTGTGAGTCTTTGGTCATACTTGCTCGCTCTTTCCTTCCCATGTAATCTTTTATCTTTGAAAATGTCCTCAACATTTGCACTTGAGACGGGCAATGCCAAAACAACCAGTACACAATTTGCTAACTCTGGTCACTGACATAGCTTTCCATGCCAATAGTGGTGTCCCGGAAGATTGTGATTCTCGTAGACAGGTGCAGCAACATAGAAGGTGAACTGGGCACATATGCCCTCAGAGTTATTGAAGCGGTCAAAAATTAAGCAGTGCTGTTCAAAATCCGCTTTATGGAAGGGATCTAAAACTTGTGCATGAAGGGTAATTTCTATGCAAAATACTTTGTAAAAGAAATTACTTCTCAACTTTTTTTTTGCTTACCAAGTGACAAGCATTCAACAAAGTCACTTAAAGTTTCGCTCAGCCTACTCTCAAGGTGATGTTTCACATCTACACCAATTAATGCTGAACACTTGGTAGACAAGGGTGTTTTCAGACTCTAAGTTTTTGATTATATCCAGTACAGCACTCATGTCTTCGCGTAAAAATTTAATATTGCGGTAAAGTGTTCTTTTTTCACATCACTATCAATATGGGCCTGAAGATCCTTACATTTTTGGCATTTGCCATCATCACTAAGCAAAACTTCTATAAACAATCGACACATGGATAATATAGGATTCACCACCTCTATCACTGAGAACTACTGGCTAAATGACACAGTTGGAATGACCAGAATGGACTACAAAGTCAATTGCATTCATCATTAACTCTGACGATTGTAAAGATGCTTTCAGCATACCATCTAGCAAATGGCAAAGATCTCTTACAGGGAGGCACTCCAGCTCAGGTATCGATTTTTGACAGTTCATAACACAACATTTTCATATACGTAGCTAAATCACTGTAAATACAAACAATATCACTCCAATCTTTGTTGAACTTGCTATGAACATTTTGCAGAAGCATTCCAAATGATACTGCTTTCAATGTTTTCTAAATGTCTGGTGTCAGGTTTTTACCACTATCCCAGATGCTTGTTGACAGCACTCTTTTCACATATACCTGTAACTACACCGTACATTGAGGGGCCGATTCCGATCTGGGTTGGAAGGGCACCGAACGTGATCCGGCCGGAAAAACTACGAGCCGTACGCGTGTTTTCCGGCCGACTCGTACAGCTATACGAGCAAGCAAGTACGATGCGACCTACATGAGATTCACCGACCGAGTCCTTTCCGGGTCCGAACCGCTCCGTATGTCTCGGTCGTAAGCTAACCGTGGCGTGCAATGGATGCGATTTACAACCAAGCCAATACGATGCACGCGTCAGACAGCCTATGTGAGCCAGAGTGTCCGGCTTACAAAAGCTCCCGGAGTAGGACTTCAAGGTTCCACGTTGGACCCCCTGACACCCGCAGCCCTACGGCTCGGACACAGGGGGACACCTATGGGTCTCCCCAACACAGGTATGTGCGGTGCGGATGGCATCGACACGTACCCACTGTAGGGGGCGCACTTGTTCGAGACGTATCCATTCAGTCATTGGGAGCGCATGTACGTGTCGTATAACTGGCTCCCATTGACTTCTATGGGAGTCCGACCGAACCGAGTCCGACAGCATACGTGCGCATCGTACTCGCTCGGTCAGACTGTAGGGGTCCGGCTCGGTCGGAAAACACTCCGGATCCGACTCGGGCCGGAGTGCCTTCTGACCCAGATCGGCATCGGCCCCTGAATGTTTAAAGCCTAGAGTGTTTGGCAATTCAACTACTATCAATACTGAATTGCTAGAAAAGGGTGCTGATGTATCAAAGGGTTTCACCCATTCTCTGTGGGTAAATGTGATGGTACATATTGTGAAAGATTCTTATGAAACCAGCCATTTTACTTATCAGTGAAAGAATCAAATGTGGCATAAATATCAAATATGATTTTGATATTCCCTGATTCTCTACAGTTTACAAAATAATTAAATAAGACCTAAAACATGCTTCCAAACACCACAAAACTGAAAAAAGCTAACGGAAGAAGAAACAATATTTTAGTGACATCACTAAACAACAAAACTCAAGCTAAATAATGTTAGCCCAGTCTTTCTCGCTGCTACCTTGTATAACAAAGTTACATTGTATTGGCCCCTTTAGGAATAAATAAAAATTATTTTCACTCTCCTTTTCCTTTCTTCAAATGGCAATTAGTTTTTGGTTGTGAAGGTGTTTTTTCGGTTTTTATGTGTTTACACTGGTGAGGGCTATTTCCCTTTAAGTGGGGTCTTATCACTTATTATTAGTTTAATCCTAAAACAGGATAGCCTAAATATAGGTAACACTCCTTTGATGAAGTTCCACCAGCTGCCATTGGGCTTATCTGTCCTTCCTGTCCCACTCTACTCCTGGTGTAGGATGCCCTAGGAAGTGCTGTATTGGTAATGGTAACCCGCTAGCTGTGTGGTTTATAGGCTTATTGTTGTCATGAGTTGTAACCACAACTCATTGTCCAGAATTCACAATGCCTTAGTGGGGTTCAAGCTCCTCATCGGTCTTTACTCCTCATCATATCTAAGCAATGCTAATCTTCTGAAGCTGATGCTGGCCATCCTTCCAACATCCATGTTTTTAAACAGCCCTACACTGGCTTCTGAGTTCTTTTCAAACATAATGCTGCCCTAGATCATGAACCGGCTATTCACGTACTTATGTTTTTAGGCACCAACTCTCTTGCCTCTGCTTTAATCCCTTCCTTGTACAGTGTATCTCTCTGTAAAACTGCAAAGATGTTAATGAATTTGGTAACCCATATGTTTCTTGCGTGCTCATAAGAGTATGCACCCTAAAGCATCCGGTGAGCAGTCAAAATATCATTTTTTTAATATTGACCTACAGTAATATCGAGTTTTTAATATTGTAGGGACAGAATATCGATGTCAAGCATATCGGTGACCAGAATATCGACCTTATGGTAAGTAATATCGGTTTTTTTAATATCGAAGTAAGTAATATCGAAGTTAGTAATACCATTAGCAAAAATATCGTTGTTAATAATATTGATATTTATATTAGTGTTATGTATTTTAGTATGTATTTTATATGTATGTTTAACATTTTTTGTAAATTGTTATTATTTTTAAATATTTGTATTAAATGTTTAGAAATTAGTAATTTTTTTAAAGTACATTTTGCGTTTTAGTATCAGAGCGGGTTGTGGGTTTATAGGGGTATAGGGTGTGAAATAATGTAATTATAATTAATTAATTAATATGTTTTATTTATTGTTATTGATTATTAATTGATTGTTAATTATTAATTGTTCAATCATTTTCATTAATTTATTAATGTATCATTATATTAATGTATTATTCTTTTTATGTATTGTAATTGTTAATTCATTTTTTGTTAATTCATTATTAATTGGTAATTCATTATTTATTGATTGATCAATTGATAATTACATTAATTATGTTAATTTTTATGTGTTGCGGGTTGTGGGTTTATAGGGGAATATGGTGGGAAGTAATTTAATTATTATTAATTAATATTTTATTTTTATTTATTGTTATTGATAATTTATTTACTGTTGATTAACTATTAATTGGTAATTATTTTTTATTAACTGATTCATTTATAATTATATTAATCATAATCAATGTATTATTGTTTATTTGTTTTTACTGTTAATTAATCTATCGTTAATTTATTATTAATTGGTAATTAATGTATTAATTGACAATTAAATTAATTGTGTTCTTCTTATGTGTAGCGGGTTGTGGGTTTATGGGGAATAGGGTGGGAAGTAATTTAATGGTATTTAAGTACATATTAATTTAATTTATTGGTATTTATTATACAATGTTTTAGTTCATTCATTTTTAACCCCTTCAGTGCCCGCCCCTTTCCCCGCCCTGTGCCGGCGCTTTCATTAGCGGGCGGGGTCTATGACGAGCTGGACTCGTCATGGGCACAGCGCAACCGCGGCCCATGACGAGTCCAGCTCGTCATGGGCACTGAAGGGGTTAATATGTTATTTATTTTACAAAAATTATTTAATTAGTAAGTATGTTAATGTAACCCCTATGCTATCCTACATTTTCAACACTGTTACTTTCTCTGGAGTTGGAATAGTCATTTTAACCCCTACGCTATAAAACACTTTCCCTACTGTTGCACTCACTGGAGTGAGAATAGTAATGTTTACCCCTACGCTCTCCAACACTTTCCCTACTGTCGCACTCCCTGAAGTGGGAATAGTAATTTTAACCCCTATGCTATCCAACACTTTCCCTACTGTTGCACTCACTAGAGTGGGAATAGTAATTTTTACCCCTACGCTATCCAACAGTTTCCCTACTGTTGCACTCCCTGGAGTGGGAGTACTCATTTTTAACCCTATGCTATCCAACAAATTTGCTACTGTTGCACTCCCTGGAGTGGGAATAGTAATTTTTACCCCTACGCTATCAAACACTTTCCCTACTGTTGTACTGTTTGGAGTTGGAATAGTAATTTTATTACCTCCGCTATCTAATATTTTTTGTATTATTTTAGTTAATATAGTGTATAATTAAGATTAAAAATATTTAGTTTAATTTGTTATATATATTTATTTAATTTTTATTTATTTTATTGTTTTATTTGTATAGATATACTTATAATTCATATGATATTTTTAGAAAAATATATGTTATTAAAATAATTATTAAAAATTATTAGTAAGTAAGTATATATATTATATATTGTATGTATATTTTTAATTTATTTTTTCATTATATATATATTACTTATAATTTTGAAACATTTAAAAATATTTTTAATTATGTTTATTTTAATTATATGTATTATTTACTTTATTTTCCATTATTTTTATAACTTAAATAAAAAACAATATTTCTAATAACAATATTTTTAACATTGAGATTTTTTTTCCAATATTTTTGTACTTACCATAATGTAGATAGGATGTCGATATTCTTGACTTCGATATTCTTGCGTCGATATTTCTGTAGGTCAATATTCTGACCTTCGATATTCTGTCAGTGATTCAAAGCACCCACTAGTCCCATAAATTGAAAAATTTCGGCTTTTTCTTCTCCTCTCTTCCTGTCCTATTCTACCTTTCCCTCACCCATCATATCAATCAGCTTGTCCTTGCAACTTCCTTTCTCTAAATTCAGCCTTTCTACTTGGTCCATCTCCATCCATTTTCTGCCATCAAGCTCTTTGTCCCCTGTTATGTTTCTCCTTCCTACCTCTTCTGTTTCCTTCTGCCCCCTTCCACTCTTCCACTTCATCTTTTCTATCAAATACTTCTCCAACGACTCCAAAGGTGCCTTTTATAACTCCTCCCATTTCCTCTTTCACACTCCTTCATGACGCACGTCCCCCACCAATGCCCTTTTGCATACTCTCCAGCCTTTCTTCCTCCCATCTTTTACATTGCCACTTTCATTAACACTTTCGACTGTCTTCCCTCATCTATTTTATATCCTCCTGTCAACAATCGTTAGTCATCGTGCTGTTCCCCCTCACTTCAGTCCCTCACTCTTTACCTTGGTGCCCTTTGAAGTATCATCTCCCCTAATCAAATTACCTCCCAATTTGCTCCTGCCACCCTCTCCTTTGTCCATCTTCATCATTTGCTCAGACCCCAGTCTAAACTCTGAGCTTGCGTCCCTCTCATTCCATGTTTTAAAAATGGAGGCTTTCAGCAGTTTCCTAAATTGGCAATAGTTCGGAAAAATAAGGATGTGCACCGGCAGTTTATTCCAATAAATAGGAGCCAGGGAAGAAAAGGATCTCTCACCACATCTAGCCACGCAGATGAAGAGGACACACTGCAGGGCTTTGTCCTTAGACTTGTGGTGGGTACAAAGGATTTAACTGTCTGTTGAAGATAACTGTGTCCATTGCCCCTTAAGGCCTTATATGTGAGGCAGCAGATCTTTAAAATGCTCCCTTTATTTAATGGCAGCCAATTTAGAGCCTTCAATGAAGGGGACGACATGGGGACCCGGCGGAAGATTAAGGATCAGTCTGACGTAATTTGCACTACCTGTAATTTAGCCATGAGCCTTGCATGTACTGCAGCCAATAGAATGTACCCATAGACTTGTCGGCTTACCACCAGAGCTTGAACTAATGTTCATCTATCAGAGATCCAAAGGTACGGAAATATTCTCCATAGAAGATGCATATTATGATAGCACAGGCCTATAGTAGCCAAAATTTGATCTTTCATAGAGAGAGCTTGGCCCATTTTTATTCCTAGCTTCTTAACTGATAGTTTGGGAGACAGGACTGATCTCAGTTGAGAGGGCCACCACTCATATGACCACAAGGTGATGGCTTTGCTGAACAGCATGATCTTGGTCTTGTCTGCATTCAATTGTAAATAATTGTCAGTCATCCAACAAGAGATGGCTAGCATTCCTTTAGCAAAGCACTCTCTGGTTAAATATGGATCAGGATCAAAAGTGAAGGTCAGCTGAGTGTAGTCATCATATGATATTATTCCAAAGCCAAAAGTCTCAATGATCTTGGCAAGAGGGGTTAAATATATATTGCATAGAGTGGGGCTCAAGCATGAGCCCTGTGGTACACCCTTATACAAATGAACCTTGCTGGAGGTATAAGGGCCAAACGTGATTGTTTGGAATCTATTGTCCAAGAAGCTATGTGACCATTTGAGTGCAGTCCCCTGAACACCTATCTTACACAGTATCTTCAACAGGCTTGAATTAGAAACTGTTTCAAAGGCTGCAGAGAGATCCAGCAGCACAAGTCTAGAAGGAGATCCTGCCTCCAATAGGAGTCTCAAAGAGTTAGTGACTGCCAATATGGCCATTTCCGTGCTATGGCCCAGTCTGTATCTGGATAGGCTGTTAGTTGGTTGTTAATAAGCCTTCTAACAGTTTACCCAAAAGGGGTAACAGAGATATGGGGGGTAATTAGATAAGATGTTTGGGCCCAGGCTAGCTTTCTTTAGGATCGGTAGGACAAGCGTGGTTTCCATTCAGAGAAAATTGTCCCCATTTCCACCGTAAGATTAAATATAGTTTGAATAGCCGGAGAAAGATGTTTAGATAGTGCTGTGTACAAACATGCTGCCTTCTGCAGGCTATCTCGGTCCCGCTGGTTGGGAGTGCTCGCTCTTGAAAATCTACCCCTTTGGACTAGAAAATGCGACCTCCTCAATGGAGCTGTCCCCTTCCCTACCACTCGGCCTGACAAACTAGTTGTGCCTATGCCATCTTTTGTGGAGATGTGTTGTTTGAGGCCCCTGCTCTTGTTTCTTCTTCTGGCTCATCTCTCCTACACAGTCTATCGGCCTCCCCACATTTCCTATGCATGGGAGGGCCAGCTCCCAAGTACTCTGCTCTTCGTCCTTCTCTTTGCCTTTGCTGACTGGCCCCAGATCAACGTCTGTCCGTGTAATGCACCTTAACACTACCTAGTCCCATCTTCACAGTGCCGATCCTGGGCCCTTCCTGCAGTCTATTGGTCTTTCTGGCTGCTCCAGGCTCTGTCGGCGGCACTATCTCTGCTTGGAGGGTGGGAGGCTTTCTTTTGTGAAACTTTGGGCTTCCGGTTCGGTCAAACTAGCTCTGTCCGTTCCTCTCCTGGTACTGCAATCGCTCACCAAAATAAGGTTGCTCCCTCAATGACCCTCATCCTGTACTGTTCTCGGAGCCAATCTCACTCCTGGCCACGAAACTCCAGGGGAACTCAGTGACTCCTCTACCTCCTGGGAATGGGTAGTTATCTGCCAGTTCCACTGTCCTTATCCCAGCCAACTCTGCCTGCTTTGGCCTCTGTTCAGGCTCTTGTGTCAAAAGGGGATGGCTGAATCTCTGCAGTTAATCTTTTCACCACCCTCAGCACCATAAGGGCAGCCTGGTCCTCAGTCTCCAACGAAACTCCATGCGTATCCATCCCTTGCCAGTTGAGGCCCAGTGCCTCCTTTTCTAGCTCTAATAAGCACTCAAGTAATCCTTTTTTTATATACACTCAAACTGCAGGGAATCGATGCCATCAGAAGGCCCAGGCATCCTTGCCAAGTGCTGGGAAAATGTTGTCCTGAGCTTTGGTTTACGCTGCGGTGCTGAGCATGGTGTCTGCACAATAGTCACATCATCAAGGCGACATCCCAAACTTTTCCCAACGATCCCCAGGCACAGAAGGCATACTGTCCCCTCTGCCCAGGGCCTGTCTTGAAGCTTTCGCTTTGCTCTCTTCTGATTTTTGAGGAGATAAAGGCAGTGGAAGGCTGTTGTATTTTTCAGAATAATGAGGCGGTAGACTTGTACTAAGTAAGACGTGTGTATTCCACCCTCTGCTGGTCGGCATCCACAATCAACTGTCAACAGCACTTCTCTTAGAATTCTCAGAATACAATGTTATAGGAGAAATCAAGGGAGCACAAGGGGAGAGAAGGGGAAGAAAGAAGCAATAATGATAAACATGTTAACTCTCATTTACATCCATTAATAATATAACATATCTCCTTCCTTTAGAGCAAAAGACTTTCACCAACCCTGCAGCACTTTAAAAGGATGTGTTCTAATGCGTATGTTAGACCTTACCCTATCTGCTATGGTGGAAGTGTCATGTTGGAGTTCTCTGACCCTTGAGATTTCCTGTCCCTGTTCTATCATTGTTGCCTTATCAGAGGAAGTGGTCGCACTTGGATTAGAGGTTTCTGACAGAGGTTCAGGCAGCCTATAGTGCACTGACACCATGCTCCCATGAACCCTTGGCATGTGTCATTTTCCTGGGTAAATCGGTCAGTATCTAATTTTGACACTCTTTTCTTATTTCAACATTTGCCATCTTGAGTTATTACACTATTTTCATTTACTTTAACTACCTTTATAGATTTATAGGTCGATAGTATTTGCTCATTCCTTTTACTGTTCTCTGGGGAATCTGTATTCTAACTTTGTCTTCCACTTGGAAATTCTGTGTAAGGAGTTGTACTTTGACTCAGCTTTTCCTTGGTAATTGGAAATGTTGCTTTGTATGGACACCATATTTTGTTTGTAGTGGGAAGCCATGCCAATTTGCAATTAGGTTTTAAGCCACCAGGGACAAAGGTTTGAAGATGGTTGTCTTCCCTTTAGTAACCAGAATGGAGACATGGCAGTAACAGAATGGGGAGAAACTCTGTATGCCCACAACCTCTTTCGGATGGACAAAATGCAGGTTACCCAGCCCATGAGAGCTAGGTTAACGCTTTCCTTCAGGTATCTATTAAACATTGCACCTGCCCATTGCATTGTGGATCGTATAAAGCCGTACAGGTGTGTCTTATGTGATGAGGTTGTAGGACCTCAGTGATCTCCCTGGAACATAGTTGGACATCAATGTCTGTGACCAAAGTTTCAGGTTATCCCTCCCCACTTAATACTTCCATCAACATTTCAAGCATCACAGATGTGGTGATCCTGTCTGTGAATTTTACTTCAAGACATTTGAAGTGGTAGTCAATGAGTACAAGTGTGTACTGAATATTGGACGGTAAGCCGTGGAAAGGGCCTGAATTATCTAATCCCAATTTTTTTTATACCATCATGGGCCAGGCCATGCACTTCATGGGAGGTACATGGGTTTTGCAAGTTTCGTCTGAGGCAAAACAGACCGTGCATGTTCTAATTATGAGCGCAGCCTCAAAATCCATGTCTGGCCACCAATAACATTCTCTCCACAGCTTTTTCAGCGCAGATGTCCCCTTATGTCCTTGGTGACCTACTCTCACTAAACATTCTCAAACACCCCGAGGAGGAATGCATTGTCATTTCTAAAAAACACATTGCCTACTACACTGACTACAGGGGCAACCTAAGAAACAGAATAAATGGAGTCTTTTAGGGTTTTCGGGGATGGCCACCCCATGAGAATGTACTCTCTCAATAGCTTTAGATCCTCATCTTTGGTTTCTTCTCAATGCACACACTCTCACTTCATCCCTTTACCACAATCTCTGCATCTATCACCAATATAGGACACAACGTCTCCATAATCCATTGAAAGGCATGTCTCCAGTGGCTCAGCTAGGAGAAGTCTGGATAAACAATCCACTGGTTGGTTACATTTACCCGGTACATCAGCCACTTCGAAATTGTATTCTTGCATTTTGGAGCACAACCTTGTGATCGTGCTGTGGCTTTTTCCCCACCACCCGGTGACAATATCTGCACAAAAGGTTTGTGGTCAGTGTGTAATGCAAATCTACTACCCCATTCATAATGTCTAATGCGATTGATCACCCAGACACATGCAAGCAGTTCTCTTTCAATCACAGAGTATTTCTTTTTGGTTTTGCTTAATGTTCTGGATGTATATGCTACTGTCCATAGCCTGTCACTTGACTTTGTAAGAGGATGCTACTTGGACCATAAACACTTCCTTCCACCGTTATGATACACAACTTCGCATCGAAAAACTGTTGCAACATGGGGGTCTCTATTATCTGGTCTTTAGTGCTGAGAAAAGCTGTCTGTTGTTCCTCTTCCCACACATACTTGCCATCCTTTCTTACCATTTTACATAGAGGTTCCATTAAAGAAGCAACATTTTTGACAAATACACTGTAATATTTGGAGAACCATGCAAAATACCTCAATTTCTCTTTATCACCTGGTGGATGAGCGTAGGGTATAGCATCCACTTACCACCTTGTGGGTTTGACACCATTTGTGACCAAAATACTCCACTTTTGCTTGAAATGATTTGCATTTTTGGGAACGTAGAACCAGACCAGCCTTCTTCAGTCTCAACATACTTCACTGAGAATTTCACTGTGTTCTTTTTCTGTTTTTGTGAAAACTATTATGTCATCCCGAAGGTACCGCACATTGGTTTCTATATCTTTAAATAGATGGAACATCATTCTTTGGAATTTGTAAGCGGTTAATGATAAGCCAAAGGTCATCCTTTTGTACTGATATACCCGAAGCGGGTAATGAAGAGTGTAAGATGACATGATTGTTTTGACAGTTCGATCTGATGGTACGCATTGTGCAAGTCTAGAGTGGAAAAGATGGCTACTCTATTCAACATTGAAATAAGCTCAATGATCCTCGGCAGGGATGACTGTCAGCAATGATGCAAACATTGCCAGCTCTTAGGTCCACACATAGTCTCATAGTACCATTTGATTTTTTGTCAAAACAATCGTAGAAATTGAATCAGAAGGATCTACTTCTTCAATGATGTCATCTTTGTGTAGTTTCTCTAATAGCTTTTGCAAATCGTTCCTTGCACTGAAAGGCACAGTTCTAATTTTCTGTCTTATTGGTGTATAGTTTTCTTTCACTTTTATGTAACAGGTGAAACTTCTTAGTTTCCCAACTTTGTTGCCGAACACCTCCGGAAACAAATGGTAGATGTATGTTCCTTAATCTTCTCCAATGATGACCATGACCGGCTCAGTAGCAAAGGGATTGAGGATTACTTTTAAGAGCCTTTAGTCTCTCTAACCTACTAAACACTTGAATTGGCTCTGCAGATCTTTATTTCAGCTTATCTGTCTTTGAAAGATACTTTGGTGGAGAAGTACACATGCAGATTGATCCTGTTCCCACTGAATGTCCTTGCTTGAATGTCTGCTGGGATCAAAGGTATGCGTTTGGTTGGCCATTTGGTTCCAAAGTGTCTCTGGGCACTATAGTAACTGGTGACCCTGACTCGGCAAGAAATTCCAACTATTCCAAATTTACTGAAGATAAAGAACGCATTGGGGAGGTCCCAAATTTTGTATGTAATCACCTTCCTTTTAACAGTTCATTAGCACTAAGTTGGCAACAGTTTCGCTGGTTCCTTACTCTGATATATGGGCAACCTTCATACTTCCTCCATGTGTGGCATCTCTGCATACCATGGCAAAATGTCCTCAAAGATGACAAGTGGTACATTCTTTGGTCAGTGCTGGACACCCTCTGTCCAACATGGGTCATGCTTTAAAATCTGTATCAGTCAAACCTTATCCCAGACTTCTTTTCTTTGCGGAGTTTTTTGTTGCCTAATTATTTTTTCTCCATTTCCAACTCTCCACTTCCTTTTTCTGTTCTTTGACTTCATTGACCTCCTTCACCCAGGACATCGATTGTTCAATGGCTTTTGCAGACTTTACTACTTCTTGTAGGGACGAGACTCCCATGACCCATAGATGGTCTTGGATCTTTCTTACATTGGTGTTAACCAATAATTGATCCCTGATCCTCTCATCTATTTTCATACCATAAATACAGGTACTGGAGAGACTTAGTAGGTCCGTCAGAAACTCATCAAAACACTTGTCATTCCTGGTATAGAAGTGATACCGCTCCAGGGTTGTGATTAAAGTAGGTTTCAACATAGCTTCTTCAAATTCATCTAAATCATCATTTGCATCAGGTGAATGCACTTTGGGGAAATATCTGAAGATTTCTCGGCCTTCTGAGCTTAGAAGATGAAGTAAAATTATTTTTTCCCCTCTGAAGTCATTTTATCATCATCTATTGCTGTAAGGTGAGTAGTAAACTCCTCCTTGCACCTTTTCCATTCAATAGGTGGGTCTCCCTTCACTTGTAGGACCTTATGAGGTGGGTCAAACTGCATAATGACGTGTATTAAACTCAGCAGCACTAAAATTAGAGGTGGCTGAAGCAATGCAAATGTGTACAAGATAACAGTCTCTATCCTATCTATTATACAAGGCATTTGTAGGAACATTTTGTAAAGGGTATAATTGCCAAGGTTCACAGTCTAATGCACACACACATGTTGTGGTGACAAGTTGTTCTTGCTTCTTTAAGAACAACTTGTCTTCTACGTGCGCCTGTTCTCGGGCGCTGTTTGTCTTCAATGTCCACTCCACATTCTGTCGTTCTCGTCCGCTCTGCTGAAACTGTTTACTTTGGCAGTTACGACGAGAGCACCAGAATGAGCGGTTGTGGGTTGCTTATTCTCCCACGCATATTTCTTGAATAAATGGATGTTAAAACGCCATCTTCTTCCTGATCTTCACTTTCAACATTTGGCGACGATTGATTACCTTATTCTTCGCAACCCACCGACTGTCTCCAAACATTTTCAGCCGATTTCTGAATTCCTTGTGGCTGTCTTCATCGTGCCTCTTCTACATCGAATCTCCTGCTGTTAGCTGTGCCTCCGTCGACGTGACGACTCACCGCATATACAGAGGAGGGATTTCCAGACATTTTCGAGCGATTTGCATACCCCGCTCATCTATGATTCACGGCGTTTATGGTTGCCTAGCAACCTGAGTTCACTTCGACGTTTCTTCGCTGGAAAACACAGTTTATTGTTTTTCTTTCTACGTGCAATGTTACTTTGACTCCGGTAAGCTTTGCCTGCGGTTCGGTGACAGGCCCACCTTTTCATTATAATTTTATTCCTCATTTGCCTGCCAATTCAGTGACAGGCACACTATCCTTCAATTTGTTTACTGTGTTTTTGAACGTGCCAAACCTGCCTGCACATTCAGTGACAGGCACACTTACAATTTGACTTTTCTTAATCATTTTCTTATATTGCTCACTTTCTACTTGGCATCTTATATACTTATTACTTTATATCAATGGCTTCTAACAATCAGTTACTTACCATACCTCATTTTCTCTCTGCTCCTGGAAAACCAGTCATACCTTGGAAACATTGGCTCAATATGTTCCAGAACTACCTTATTTCCAATGATGCAGTTGAATATGATGCCAAAAGAAAGTTTGCTTTAATATATGGTCATTTAGGGTTTAAAGGACAACAAGTCTTTAACAATTTACCGCTGATTCAACCACCACCAGGTGCACAGGAAGGATGGAATGTATATTCAGAAGGATTAGCTAGACCTACCGGAAAATTTGCAGAAGAACCTAGAGGCCCATTAGAATGTCGGGCGGATCGCCGCCGCCCGCTTGGCGGTGGTGATCCGCCCGACATTCTTTCCCACCCGCATGCCAATTCCCCCCCGGGGGGACCCCGGCGGACGGAAAGACCGTCTGACGGTTTTCCGCCAGTAAGCAATCTGCCTGATTGCCTACCGGGCGGAAAAGCTGTTAACATGGTGGCAGTGCCTGATAGACACCGCCATCCATATTAATATGCTTTGCCGCCACGGAAAGGCATGCGGTCTTCGACATTGGGGGCCCGTAACGGGCCCCCAGGGATTCTGGGGGGTGGGGGGTGAACATGGGGGGTACCTATGGTACCCCCCTGCATTTCAATGTACAATGTGGCAGGCACCACATGGTGCCTGTCACGTTGCGCATTGAAAGGCACAACTTGCTTTTGTGGCATTGCGGCGGGCGGTGCTGAAAGCACCGCCCATCGCAATGTCATGAATGCAGTATGCGCCCGCCAGTGTGGCGGGCACATCCTAATTGTAGTTGCGGGATCGCCGCATGCATTGCGGGTGGTCCTGTTTCCCGGGTGTGTGGCGGGCTGACAAAGTCCGCCCACTATACTAATGACCCCCATAGTGTTCTTTTAGAACGTTTCAACTTTATGAAAAGAAAGCAAAATATGGATGAGTCTGTGGAGGATTACATTCCTGCTTTAAGAATAATACAAATACACTCACTGAAACAGACAAAAATAACAGGAATGCACTCTCTGAAACAGTGACAAATAACATGAATACTCGCACTGAAACAGTAACAAACAACGTGAATACACTTACTGAAACAGCACAAATATCATTTCACCCACTAAAACAGTGGTGAATAACATAAATACACTCTGTGCAAAAGCATCCTGTAAATGCCTCTGACTGTGCCCTAGGCTCTACTAACCAAGCCTTGGGCCAGTTCCTTGTTTAAAAAGATATATAGTAATTAGGTACATGTACAATTGGCCATGACAGACCCTTGTAAGTCTCTAGTATATCAATCAATCAATATATTCTTTATTCAATAAAAAAAAAAAAATCATGAAAGTCAAGCACAGTATGATACATTTCATATATATCAACATTGGATAAATTACAATTAGAACACCAAAAAGATAGCAAGGTAAACAATAGCACACTGTGGGGGTGGTTAAAACTGGAGGAACAATAGTGCAGGTCTCACTTTGTCAAAATTCATGGGCTTCAAGAGTGGACGTATGTATTTAGAACACAGATAATTATATTTCAGACAGTTAATGACAGTGCAGGTTATCATTGGCGGAAACATTATCACAATCATACAAGGTCAACCTCGAGTCCTTAAAGCAACCATGATTGGAGGGCAATAGCCACAGGAATAAATTAAACCAAAATAAGTTCAGCAATCGTCGCTGGTGGTTGGACCTGTCCAAAGAAAGGTATGGCTCTAAGCCGCTTACAGTTTTCACTAAAAACAGTTTGAACAATACCACTTGGATCGAAATAGTTTAGGACTCCCTAAACTTTTCATAGTGAAGGAGACATAGGTCAGCCAAGGAATCAAAGAGGACTCGTCCAGGTTCATGCAGTTTTGCATGATTAATCTATTGAGGCCTATTTGTATTTATTTATTGATGAGTAAAGTGCCCGAATCACCCCCAGAGGGGTTTCTCTACGCTATGGAGGTGCAACAGTTAGGCCAAAAAAAAAAAAACATTTTAGAAAAGCTCAGTTTTAAGGAACTTTCAAATAGCAGATAATCTGGGCATTTCCTACCTCCTAGGGCCTAGCTCCTCCTTAGACCAAACAGAGAGCTAGAGAAACAGGGCGCAGAGTCGGATAAAATCAGTCACATAGCCCATGTCCAACTCTTTGTAGACAACCACAGATGGTGTAATTTGTGGGACCCCAAAATGGCCTGTGAGGAATTTATTTTCCGCTATTTGGATCAGAGTGACTGGCACATATCCCCAAATACCACACCCATAGCTAGCTATTGGAATGCACTAAGCCTTGAATATATCCAAAACTGTTTTACGTGGCTACGCCCCAGCCGCAGAGGGAAGTCTGCTATGCTAAACATTGCCTTATAGAAAGCCGCTATGTTATCATTTATTAAAGAGACTTGTCAACCTGACTAATATGATGCCCTCCTACTATGAATGTCATGGTTTTTGTCTTGGGTGGGCCAAACTTCATCACATGTGATTTGGAAAAATGAATAAACAAGTCAAAGCCGTTCATAAAATCAATTAAAAAATATAAAAGTTTATGTAGCCCCCTGGCAGTCCGTGCACTTAATACTGTATTGTCTGCATAAAGCAGAGAAGGGATCTGATGGCCTCCAGCCCTAGGGGCATCCAGGTGAGAATATGTAAGAACTGATTCTAATCCATTGATATAAAAAATAAACAAAAATGGTGCTATTATGCAACCCTGGTGAACTCCTCGCTTCAATTTAAAGTGTGGTGTGCATTGCCCGTTGGGGCCATACTTAATAGATGCCAAAAGGTCTCTGAGCAAATCACTCAAAAAATAAACTAGGGTGGGGTCTAACGCCATCTGAGCCATCATGGACCACAGCTTAAAGCAGTTAACTTTATTGAAAGCTGAGCTGAGGTCCATGAAGGCTAGATGGATTGCCCCCTCTTGGCCCTCGTATACTTACAAACTAGCAAATAGAGGTTCAGACTTTTCTAAATTACAACAGGACCCGGCCAATGATTTTCATCTCCAAATCAATGAGGGATATGGGCCTTCGGGTTTAACCTATATCCCCTTTTAAAACTTGGGCCTATAACCGGTTGACGCCAAGTTGGTGGAAGGGGACCTCTGGCGGCTGCATTCAAGTGCTTGGGCCTTGTTAGAGGTAAGATTGGAGATCACTGAGGTCACCTCAGCCAATTAAAATATGATAGTATGATCCTCCTTGCTACCATCTGACACCGTGGACTCTTTCTCTTGATTATAAATGATCTTGAAGTGCTTGACCCAAGCTTGTGAAGTAATAGTTGACGCTTGGATAGAAAGATGGTCCCTGTTAAACAGAGGGAGATTAACCACCCGCCAAAAGCAGCACTATCCCACAACATACTAGTGGTAAGTAAATTATCCCAGGCTTCACCTTTTAGCTGGATCTTACACTCCTCACAAGTAATACAATAAACCATCCTAGCTCTTTTCCTGAAACCGAAGTGTTTCATGCAGGGATTTCAACAGGTTCTTGTGTGCTTTAAAACACTTTTTATCGAATCATTTAAATAGTAGAGGCGTGGAAAGGACACCTAAATTTACTAAGTGCCGATTTGATAAACCTGCAAATTTTTTAGAAGGACAGCATGATACTATGAGCTGTGGCGTCCTCTGTAAGCTATCAAAGGGAATCAGTGACCAGATCAGAGATGAAATTCGTAGAGACAACTGAAGCCCACCACACCCAGTGGCCTTGATCAACAGGGAGTACTGGCTCCTTATTGGAATAGACCACATCAGTTGGCTTTTTGTCCCATAAACAGGTGGCCAACAAAGGCTTGCGGTCGCTAAGATTATTCCACATAGCCTGAAATCTACAAAGGCTAAGGATAAACAGAAAGATACAAAGATATAATCTATAGTTGTACTAAAGCCTCTTGAATGTAGGAATCCTCTCCGCTGACCCTCTAATCTTGGATCCATTAATTGACCAGATTATACTCGACAATTAAACTATTAACATCATTGCCTTGCTGTGTGTGCAGGAGATGCACCTGATCAGTTTCTGGGTTTGCATTCTCAAATGCATCATTGACTTGACAAGACAAACAAGGATGCAAATTAAAATTCTCCAATAACATAATCACAGTAAATGAAGATTAAAAGTGAAACAAATCATCTATAAAAGGCTTTAAGCTGGAAACAGCATCTTCTTCAATCTGGGGTGAGGCTGCATGTAGAAATGTATGACCAGGAGTCTACATTTATTTCTGAAGGTTGAAAGAGTGCCCAGAACCTCCTTCGACTTGGACCTAGTTCAATTTTGCAGTAAAAGCTCAAATTTACTAATGTGACAAGACCACCACTAGCACATTTGCTGGGTGACAAAGTAAAGTGGCTGGTATAATGAATGAGGTAAAGCCTTCCAGATGCAAGCAGCCTCTGATATCCCACGTCTCCTGTAGACATACAGGGGCCGATTCTGATTCCGGCCGCAAAAAGAACCGGCCGACACGGCCCCGGACCGAATACCGACCGACATGGACCAGCGCTGTATGACCCGTGCAGTACGATGCAACGCGAGTGAATTATAACCGACACGTACGGAATACAAGCCGTACGACCAAGCCGGAGGAAAAATAGTGATCCGGCCGGAAAACCGACGCGATTTTCACCGACCGACAAGAACCCGGAATCAACCCGACCGACCCGTAACCGCGATGTTCGATTAGCGCAGTACTATGCAATGCATGTAAAACCAGACCGACTCGCACGGAGACCAAGCCGCACGACCGACACGCACAGACAACCCGGCACACAAGCAATAGAGACCGCCGCGAACGACGCCTACCAAACACAGAAGACAGGTAGCGTGAATGAGGCGGAGAAGCCTGCACGAGACAACAGCAGCGTCCGTTTCCGTCACATGAATGTCTCGTACATGCCTACAAAACACAAAGGACAAAAACACAAACAAAAGGGCCAAACAAGCAATGACTAAGCCAATAAATACCCAACACAAATGAATTGGACAAAGACACACCCAGAACTACAACTATATAAAGGACTACAATCACTACCATCATCCTTTGCAAACAGGAGACACAGCCAGCAGCAAACACCAGTACACAGCAACCACAGACACACTCACAACTCACACATCACACAACTCACACACCATCAGCACCTCAGACAAAAGCACACACACATACACACAGCAAAACCAACACCAAACCAACATCACTTGCACCCTCACACACATCCCTCACCACCACCACCCATCACCATGCCTCCAAAGACGAATCAAAAGTTCACAGATAGTGAGTTAGAAGTGCTGGTAGACAAGATCATCAGAGTAGAGCCAAATTTGTTTGGTACATTGGTTCAAAGGACCCCCATCTCACAGAAAACCAAGATGTGGGCGAGGATTGTGGACAGGGTAAACGCACAAGCACCAACGTTGCGCACAAAGGATGATATCCAGAACCGGTGGTATGACGTGCGCAGGAGGGTCAAGAAACTCATCGAGAAAGATCATGCCTTGAGTCAGCTCACCGGCGGTGGCCCTCCTGCCAAACCAGTCTACTTCAGGACCTGGGAGGGGAAGGTGCGGGACATCCTACCACCAGAGAGCGTCCATGGCCTAACAGACATCCCAGAGACTGGTGAGTACACAAATAACAAACCCAAGATTGTGTGGCAAGGGGAAGGTGAACCCATGCACCCCAAGCAAACCTACACTAACCAATAGATAATCAACCCAAGATGTGTATGCCAGTCACACAAACACAATACCTGCCAGCTCATAGTGACTGGGGACTGTGTCATGACATGCACCAACCTACAAACAAATAGAGCAAGCCACTAGCACTAAGCCAAATACATCCAGCCAGACAGTTTGCCACCACAAACACACCACCTCACAGTGCAGCTGACTGTCAGGAAGGAATAGTGGGGATGCAGGTGAAGTGAGTGTAGACAAAAGCATGATGGGGCCTGTAGTCACAGATAATGCTCCCCCTCCTGATTGGCCCATCAAGACCTCTCTGAAACATGCCCACATCACAGGGAGTGGAAAATGACTGACAAGATGGCTGACACTGGGTCCTGCTGTGGGGAGCACAAGGCCCTGCTAGGGCATGTGCGCAAATCAGAAGCAGGACACCACTGACTGACATCCTGTAAGAGAACTTGCACGCCCTACAATGGAAGCACGTGTCATGATGGGAAGGAGGACTGACAGCCCTGACCATACTAATCCGCATGGGGAGACACCCCCCCAACACAAACTCCACACAACTCACCGGGTACAATGCATTGACACACACATCATTGAAATATCAGCAAAAGATCCCCCGTACTGGGTGCTGCTGTGTGAAGCACAGGGGCTCACTTGGGACTTGTAGCCAAACAAACACCAGGATTTCACAGTCAGCCATCTTGCCATTGATGTCACACCCCCTCACAGGGAAGCAGAGTCAAGAGGGCGGAAGCATGGGCATGCTGGGAAGGGGGGTGTAGCCAAGAGTATGATGGGACTCGCAGTCACAGACAGCCTACACCCACCCACATGGCCCAGCAAGATCAATCTGAACCATACTCACCTCACAGGGAGTGGGAAGGGACTGACAAGATGTCTGACACTGGGCTCTGTTGTGGGGAGCACAAGGCCATGCTGGGACTGCTAGCCAAACAAACACCAGGATTTCACAGTCAGCCATCTTGCCATTGATGTCACAACCCCTCACAGGGAAGCAGAGTCAAGAGGGAGGAAGCATGAGCATGCTGGGAAGGGGGGTGTAGCCAAGAGTATGATGGGACTCACAGTCACAGACAGCCTACACCCACCCACATGGCCCAGCAAGATCAACCTGAACCATACTCGCCTCACAGGGAGTGGGAAGGCACTGACAAGATGTCTGACACTGGGCTCTGCTGTGGGGAGTACAAGGCCATGCTGGGACTGCTAGCCAAACAAACACTGGGATTTCACAGTCAGCCATCTCGCCATTGATGTCACACCCCCTCACAGGGAAGCAGAGTGTCAGGTGTGTGTCCTCAGGGTCGGAGTGATGCTGAGATTGGGTCCACCCCCTGATCTACCCAAGACCAGAATGCCGTAAAAGCCGTGGTCTAAAGGAGGATCAAGTGAGGGAAGGATAGGAAGTGGACTGCAGGGAAAAAGGACCTGAAATGACAAAGCACATCGGATATAACACTCTCTTTCCCCTAGACTCTCACCCTCCCGTCAGAAACCAGTAACATTAATATTCCTGCAGTGCAAAGTATAAACACAGGACAGAAGATTCTTCTCTTCTATGACCCCAAACTAACGTTGCCTCTCGGAGTGACAGTCTACCTGTGATGCAGAGAAACATGGTTTAGTAAAATCCTATTGCTACCTTGACTGGCCAATACATAGTTTACAGGAACCACAGTACCTTGGTTTATGGTGTGCGATTGTACTCTGGTCGTTGGTTTGGTGAGGCGTTGCTGACTCCTCCGATGGAAGGCAAAAGAAATCCGTGAAGTGAGTGGGAAAACCGTCCTCCGCACGAGCCGCAAGACGCAGGCTCACCAACGGAGGACACGTGAAGGTAGAGTGTAGAAGGGTAAAAGCAAGGAAACCGTGCCCCGCACGAGCCGCAAGACGCTAGCTCACCAACGAGGGCGCGGTATCTGTGGTGAGGCTGGTTAAGGAAAGAACCGGAAACAAAACGTCCTCCGCACGAGCCGCCAGGCGCGTGCTCACCAACGGAGGACCCAGGTAATAATTCAGGAGCACCGCTCCCCTTGTAGTTCCTAAACATGTCCTCCGCATGAGCCACAAGACGCAGGCTCACCAACGGAGGACACGGAACGTTGGGACCAGGGACAAAACATCCTCCGCACGAGCCGCAATGTGCGTGCTCTCCAACGGAGGACCAAGATAATACTCCTCCACTGAGGACGTGATAGATGGAATCCGGGTGCACAACGAGTTAACGGCCCCTGCCGGTGTGCTGAGCTCCGGGGACCGGGGATTGGTAACAAGGGTATCAGAGCGAGGTCCCTGAGCGTCAGCAAAGCTCAGCTTGGATATCTCGCCACTCACCCTCCGGGGACGATGTACGGCAATCCAGCTGGAAGCTGCTCCGTATGCAGTGTTCGGCAAGCTTCTGACTTCCGGGTCAGAATATCCAACGCTGGGGAAGGGATCTTGGCGGTCTTTATAGTCTCTCCTTCCTCGTTGCGTCGCAGGGCTTCCTGGGTGATGTAGTACGTAAAACCTCCCGCAACTCGCGTGAGGCGCGAATCGGAATCGTGACAGTACATCCCCCCTCACCGAGAGCGCCTCAAGGGCCCGGGCTTCAGCGGGAACTCCTCATGGAACAAGGTCACCAGCCGTGGCGCATGGACACCCGACGACGGTACCCAAGAGTCCTCCTCCGGGCCGTACCCCTTCCACGCCACTAGGTATTGCAGCCCGCGGCCCCGAAAGCAGGAGTCCACCACGTGAGCCACCTCATATTCCATCTCCCCCTGCACCAACAGAGGGGGAGGCAACCTCCGTAGCGCAGAGCGTGACGGCTTCAGCAGGGACACATGGAACACGGGGTGAATCCTGAGATGCGTAGGCAGCTTCAGCTTCATCGCCACCGGGCTCACGCACTTCACAATAGGATAAGGTCCAAGGAACCGAGGATTGAACACACTATGCCTCCGAAACCGAATGTTCCGGGTTGACAACCAGACCAGATCCCCCACCTTGTAGAGGGACCCCTGACGCCTGTGCTTGTCTGCCGAGGTTTTGTATGCAGACTTGGCGGCCTCCAGGGCTATGCGAGCAGCCCCCAACGTCTCCTTGATGTGTGCCGCTCTGTTCGCCGCCTCAGGGATCTTATCCCCCCCGCTGGTTGTAGGAAAGGGAGAAACCGTGGGTGCCTCCCATAGTTGCAATAGAACGGGGAAACCCGAGTGGAGCTATGAGCGGCGTTGTTATACGCGATCTCCACAATCCAGAGATAGTCCACCCAGTTGTTCCAGCTATGGTCCACATAGCAGCGTAGGTATTGCTTCAGTGTTTGGTTGAGGCGCTCCGTCTGCCCATCGGTTTGCGGGTGGAAGCTTGTTGACAGGGCAGCAGTGGCATGGAGAGACGAACACCACGCCTGCCAGAACTGTGCGGTGAACTGGGAACCCCGGTCCGACACTATAACTGCTGGCAACCCATGCAGTCGTACCACATGCTCCATCAGCATCTGTGCTGTTTGCCCCGCCGTGGGTACCTGGGGACACGCCACAAAGTGCCCCATCTTGGTCAGGTAGTCTACAACCACAAGAATCGCGGTGTACCCCTTGTTTCGGGGGAGAACCACCACAAAGTCCAGTGATATGCGCTCCCACGGGCAAGAAGGGGTAGGCAATGGCCTGAGCAGACCAGGAGGTTTCCGACGGTCTGTCTTGGCTGCTTCGCATACCGCGCACTTCGCCACCCACTCTGCGATGTCAGCCCGCAGTGAGGGCCACCAACACTGCCTGGCTATCTTTTCCGCTGTCTTCTCCACCCCCATGTGCCCCGCACTCGGGGATTCATGGCACCACCGGTACACCTGTTGCCTTAAGGCAATCGTAGGAAGCAGTAGCCTTCCGTTGTTTAATGGGTAGCCGTCCTTCAGGCTCCATTCCCCATGGTTCCTGAGCTATGTTTTCCATCCAGCAGTTTTCACCCCCTCACAAATCCCTCTCAAGAACGCGTCTGGCTGTATAATACACACTGCCTTGGCGGGATGAATGATTGCTTCTTCCGTCGTCTCTATTGGAATGAGGGTGGACTTCTGGTGTGTCAGGGCGTCGGCCTTTCTATTGTCCACTCCGGGTCTGTAGGTAATTACGAAGTGGAATTCTGAAAAGAAGAGCATCTACCTGAGTTGTCTGGGAGAGAGGTGTCTGGCTGCTGTCATGAACTGCAGATTTCTGTGGTCCGTGTACACAGTGACTACGTGTCTGGCCCCCATGAGGAAGTGTCTCCATTCAGTGAAAGCCGCCTTGATAGCCAGGAGTTCTTTTTCTGCCACATGGTAGTTTAGTTCGGCCTCATTCAGTTTCCTGGACATGTAGGCGATGGGATGCAGCTGTCCGGTGACTTCGTTCCTTTGGGACAGGAGGGCTCCCACTGCCACGTTGGACGCATCGGCTTCCACTACATAGTGTTTTTCCGGATCGGGGTGTGCCAATATAGGCGCAGACACAAAGGCCTCCTTCAAATCCTGAAATGCCTCCTGGGCTTCTGCAGTCCAGTTGAACGGTTGCGACTTCCGTAGCAGATGCGTGATAGGGGCAACGACCTGGGAGAACCTCCGGATAAAACGCCTGTAAAAATTGGCGAAGTCGATGAAGCACTGGATGTCCCTGACGTTCTGTGGTTCTGGCCAGTCGCGAACAGCATACACCTTGCGCTCAGCCATTTCTTGTCCTTGAGGACTGAGCATAATCCCCAGGAACTCCACTGATGTTACGTGGAAGTCGCATTTGCTCAGTTTGCAGAATAGGTTATGATCTTGCAGGAGACCGAGCACGGTCTTCACGTGGTGGACATGGTGTGTTTCTGAGTCTGAATAGATGAGTATATCATCTATATACACCACTACGTAGTGGTCCAACAATTCCCTCAACACGTCGTTGAGAAAGTATTGGAACGCCGCAGGGGCATTACAGAGCCCGAACGGCATCACCAAATACTCAAACAACCCGTATCGGGTTTTGAAAGCGGTCTTCCACTCATCTCCCCTCCTCATCCTCACCAGATGGTAAGCCCCCTTCAGATCTAGCTTTGTGTAGATCTTGGGACTCTTTACTTGTTCCAGCAAAACGCTTATCAGGGGCAGGGGGTATCGGTTCTTTACCGTTACAGCGTTGAGTGCCCTGAAGTCCACACAAGCCCGAAGTTCGCCGTTGGCTTTGGGGATGAAGAAAAGAGGGGAGGCCGCAGGGGATTTGGAGGGTCTGATGAACCCTATCTCCAGGAGTTTATCTAGGTACTGCTTTAGATGGGTGTTCTCTGACTCAGTCAGAGCATAAAGGCGCCCGCTGGTTACCACGGCCCCCGGGACGAGGTCGATTTGGCAGTCATACTGTGGGTGGGGGGGCAGTGCCTCGGCCTGGACCTCATCGAACACCCCCTTATATTCCGAGTAGACAGGAGGTAGCAGCACCTCTTTTTCAGCGGCCGTGGCAATGTGCGTTTGAGTGGTCAAAGCAGAAACCGGTTGGGCCAGTTCTCTCCGATAGTGCTGCTCACACATAGGTGAATTCAATGTGACGGTGCCCGCTCCCCAGTCTGTCTCCGGATTGTGCTTTCTTAACAAGGGTATGCCCAGAATCACCCCATAATGAGGAGCCTTGATCACACTCAGTTGGAGGATTTCCGTGTGATTTCCTACTCTCATTTCTACGACCCCTGTGTGATACCCTACTGGACCCGTATCCACTCTCCTCCCGTCTACGGCATAGACTTCCTCCTGGATCCTACGGGTGACCAGGGGAACCCCTATCCGGTGTGCTTTGTCTAGGTCAATGAACAGGCCCGTAGCCCCTGAATCTACCATGGCGTGCATCGGTACCCACTCATGTCCTACCTTTAAGGAACCCTCGAGAAACAAATGAGTAGGACCGGTTGTCGCCTGGCAGGACAGTGAAGGGATAGCCATCCGACTCCAAGGGACCCCTTCGTCATCCCGGGAGTCCTCTAGTTTTCCTGCGGTGTATCAAGCGCGGCAGAGGTCGCCCTGTTGGCCCGAAACCTGTTTAGCTTGGGTTTGTTCGGGCATTCACGGACATAATGCCCTTTCTTACCGCAATAGAGGCAAAGCCCCTGCTTGCGGCGTTCGTCCTTTTCTGCCCCCGACAGGGAGGCCCTAATGGCCCCTATGTCCATAGGTTCGGGCGTAGGAGCTGTCCCAGTCTCTGGGGACTTTGTGTGCCCAACCGCAGGTGTGGGTTTCCCTTTTCCTCGGTGGTCCCCCTTGCGTTCGCGCAGTCTATGGTCGAGGCGTAAAGCCAGGTTTATCAAGTCTTCACAAGACGCAGGTTGGAGGTCTATCTGAGCTATGATATCCTTCATGTCTTCCTGCAACCCCTGGTGAAACAGAGAAGCCTGCTTGGACTCGGGCCATTTGGTCTCTGTTACTAACCGCCTAAATGAGTTTAGGTAGGTAAGAAGGTCTTGGCTACCTTGCCTTAATTCCAATAGTTCCCGGTCGGCGGTGTACGAGTCGGCCCGTCGATCGAACACCTTGATAAATTATGCCTTGAAGGCCTCCCAATCATGAATGAGTGGGTCGTCACGATGTACAAGGGGCACCACCCACTGTGCTGCATCCCCCGACAAATACGAAACTAGAAAGGCCACCTTGGCCTGGTTTGTGGGAAACGCCCGGGGTTTGCATGAAAAATGCATCATCACCTGCGTGAGGAAGACCTGTATCATGCTGGATTCGCCCTTGAATCTCTCTGGGTTGGCCAAAGGGATGGACACCGGCAGCTCCACTACCACCGTACTAGGAGGAGGAGCCCCTGCATTAAAGGGATTCCTGTGCATGCCATCTATACGAGTACGGAGATCCGTGGCTTCTTGCCGGGACGCCGCGAGCTCGACCTGGACAGCCGCCAGGGCTGTCAGGACGTCCTCAAGGGTGGCCATCACTCACGCTACCCGACCGGGAGGACACTATGTCGTGGGTCGGATATTCTGTCAGGTGTGTGTCCTCAGGGTCGGAGTGATGCTGAGATTGGGTCTACCCCCTGATCTACCCAAGACCAGAATGCCGTAAAAGCCGTGGTCTAAAGGAGGATCAAGTGAGGGAAGGATAGGAAGGGGACTGCAGGGAAAAAGGACCTGAAATGACAAAGCACATCGGATATAACACTCTCTTTCCCCTAGACTCTCACCCTCCCATCAGAAACCAGTAACATTAATATACCTGCAGTGCAAAGTATAAAAACAGGACAGAAGATTCTTCTCTTCTATGACCCCAAACTAACGTTGCCTCTCGGAGTGACAGTCTACCTGTGATGCAGAGAAACACGGTTTAGTAAAATCCTATCGCTACCTTGAATGGCCAATACATAGTTTACAGGAACCACAGTACCTTGGTTTATGGTGTGCAATTGTACTCTGGTCGTTGGTTTGGTGAGGCGTTGCTGACTCCTCCGATGGAAGGCAAAAGAAATCCGTGAAGTGAGTGGGAAAACCGTCCTCCGCACGAGCCGCAAGACGCAGGCTCACCAACGGAGGACACGTGAAGGTAGAGTGTAGAAGGGTAAAAGCAAGGAAACCGTGCCCCGCACGAGCCGCAAGACGCTAGCTCACCAACGAGGGCGCGGTATCTGTGGTGAGGCCGGTTAAGGAAAGAACCGGAAACAAAACATCCTCCGCACGCGCTGCCAGGCGCGTGCTCACCAACGGAGGACCCAGGTAATAATTCAGGAGCACCGCTCCCCTTGTAGTTCCTAAACACGTCCTCCGCACGAGCCACAAGACGCAGGCTCACCAACGGAGGACATGGAACGTTGGGACCAGGGGCAAAACGTCCTCCGCACGAGCCGCAATGCGCGTGCTCTCCAACGGAGGACCAAGATAATACTCCTCCACTGTGGATGTGATAGATGGAATCCGGGTGCACAACGAGTTAACGGCCCCTGCCGGTGTGCTGAGCTCCGGGACTGGGGATTGGTAACAAGGGTATCAGAGCAAGGTCCCTGAGCGTCAGCAAAGCTCAGCTTGGATATCTCGCTACTCACCCTCCGGGCACGATGTACGGCAATCCAGCTGGAAGCTGCTCTGTACGCAGAGTTCGGCAAGCTTCTCACTTCCGGGTCAGAATATCTGACGCCGGGGAAGGGATCTTGGCGGTCTTTATCGTCTCTCCTCCCTCGTTGCGTCGCAGGGCTTCCTGGGTGATGTAGTCCGTAAAACCTCCCGCAACTCGCGTGAGGCGCGAAACGGAATCGTGACACAGAGTCAAGAGGGAGGAAGCATGGGCATGCTGGGAAGGGGGGTGTAGCCAAGAGTATGATGGGACTCGCAGTCACAGACAGCCTACACCCACCCACATGGCCCAGCAAGATCAACCTGAACCATACTCGCCTCACAGGGAGTGGGAAGGGACTGACAAGATGTCTGACACTGGGCTCTGTTGTAGGGAGCACAAGGCCATGCTGGCAAATGGCCAACAACAAGATCAAACTCTGTCTGTGACAAGCTGGGAAAAAGCAGTGTTCAGGCAGGCATCTGTTATAAAAGTAGAAAATGTCATGTTTGTGAACCAACGATGCATGTAGAAACATAAATCACATTGTGTGTCTCTTCCAAAGACAGGTCGTGCTGGGCACCCACTGACAAATGACGAGGATACCCAGTCCCAGACTCTGTTGGACACTGAGCTCTCTGGTCTGACTCTCTCACTGTCCTCTTCGGATGACGACGACCAACCTGGCCCTTCCGGAGTGAGCCATCATGCAGCACCAGCAGCAGCAACATCTGCCCCCCCTGTACCCACGCCTCCACCATCTGGACACCGACAGGGCACCCCCGTCAACACGGACAGACCAAGGACAATCAACACCCACAGCACAGGGACACAGGACCCCCCGGAAGCTACAGCCAACACCACCAGCAACACCACCCAAGGGTCCCGGGGTCACCTGTGCATACCGCCGCTGGTCCTGCCCGTGTGGAGAGGGGTGCTGGGAGGGGTAGGAGGCACAGGGCACGCCTTGCAGAGGGGTCTGGACTGCATGATGACCCCCAACTGGCACGCATCATAGATGCGTACCAGGATACCACCAGAGGATTTGGCCAGGTAGTGGGGATCCTCAAGGACATAAAACAGGAGCAGGTCGCCCACCATGCCTGCATGGAGGCAAAGTGGGATGCCCTTACTGCGGTGCATCGGGACATACTACAATGCCTCCGCCAGATCAACACCAACCTGTCCCCACCCCCCTGTGTGCCCACAACATCTGTCGCAAAACCATCTGCCAGGGCCACAGAGAGGGAGGAGGACTCTGGCGGAGAGTCCCCTGCACTGCAGAGACCTGCACATGAGGATCCACCCCCCCGGAAGAAGAGGGGTCGTCCGAAGAAGGACATGTGAGAGGCAGATGTCCCAGCACATCCCCCAGGGCCTCTAAACCTGTTCTGGACAATGTTCTTTGTGCGCAACCCGTTCACCTTGTCCAATCGCACACAACTCACCCACATGACATGGAGGATTCATGTTGGGCCAATGTATCAGATGACTGTGGACTTTACTCTGGACATTTCATCTACCAGCACTTCCAACTCAAATGTGAACTTTGGATTTCCAAAACCACTATACAGCATCCACCATTCTGTGCACCTCACTCACACATGTTGGTAGACCATACTTGCCTCTGTTGTAATTCAAACTTGTCATGTTCAGTGCTACACAACACAGTGCATGCCAAATACTGCAACAATGTGACCAACGTAAGGTCAGTCATGGGGATGTGACACATGTGAGGGAGGCACACCACTATGGCAACACAAAGCATACTCACCATGGCCATGTGACTCATCACACACAATGATGTTGACCTGAAACACATTGGCATGCACAGACACAACACCAAGCACAGTCAGTGGTAACAAGTCCACAGGTGAGGTAGGCAGATATCACTCAGATGTGGGAAGATAGACAACGCACATAACAAAGCGTAGCACAGGTTCATTACACATCATCAACACGTTTATTCCACAATAATTGCACGGTAATTCTACGTAACAGTGGACACACTCTCACAATATTTTGGAGAATGGTAGTCCAGGGATGTGTGGTACATCAGTTGATGGGAATTGTCAATTTCCACATTGGTGTTGGCTTCTGGGTGTTGGGGGTCAGTGTTGACCACACAACAGGCAAAGGACTCTGGGAAGGACAGACAAGATAGAGTCAAAAGCACAGACGAACAGGAGAGAAATGCAATACACATGCACAAAACATGTTGCAAAACACCTACACAAACACTAGTTAGCAGTACTACCCTATTGTGGAGTACACACCACCTGAATGGACACATCACAGTACGCATCCAGTCAAGTGGCACACAGACACACTCAGACAGCAACAGAGCTGGCTCAACACATTCCTGGCTACCTCCATACATTGACATAACAAACCCTGGAAACTCACTTTCAGGTGAAGAAGTTGTTGATGAGCTGAGAGCGGACGTCACCATCATCTTCATCATCACTGGCATCTTGGCCCAGGCCGGGATCCTCCACAGGTGCCGGACGTTGGTCGTCGTCATCCTCATCCAGCATGAGAGGCACCTCTTTCCGCACCGCCATATTGTATAGCATGCAGCAGACCAGTATTATTTTGCACACCTTTGCAAGCCTCCGGTCTTGTCCAGGCAGCGAAAGCGGCTTTTCAGGAGGCCGAATGTCCGCTCAATCACCCTCCTGCTCTGACCATGTGCCCCATTGTAGCGCAGCTCGGCTGGTGTCACAGGGTTCCTGAGGGGTGTCAGCAACCACGGCATGTTGGGGTTTTCCGGAGTCACCTACACACACAAAAATGAACAAGTAGATGAGTTTGGTAGGAGTGCGGAATACAACACTGACAAACACACACAATGAGAAACAGTCAGTACACACCAACAAGCCAGGCACGCTGAGCTGGCATCTGTGACATCAGCGTTGCATTGTGACTAATCCTCATTATGTCGGCATCGTGCGCCGAACCAGGGAACCGTGCACACACATGCGTGATCAACATGTCAGCAAGACAGACCACCAGAGCATTGATCGAATGGTAGTGCTTCCTGTTCCGGTATGCCTGCTCATGTGCCTGTGGTGGTATCAGGGCAACATGTGTCCCGTCAATGGATCCAATGACGTTTGGCATCCTCCCCAGTGTATGAAAGGCATCCTTAATTTCAGGGAGTTCATCTTGGCTCGGGAACTTGATATACAGGTCGAGGAATTGCAACATCCCCTCCAAGACATCGCATAGCACCTGACTAAACATCGTTTGCGACATACCACCAGCAGTAGCCACAGTGTACTGGAAGGTACCAGTAGCAAAGAAGTGCAGGGCTGCCATCACCTTCACCTCTGGGGTCAGTGCTGTAGGGTATGTCCGGCCAGGTAGCAGATGTGGCACCAACTGCTGCGCCAACTCCTCAATAAGTGGCCTGGTGAAGTGGTACCGTCTGATGCTGTGGCGTTCCTGCATGGTTGCAAGGTCTGGGAACGGACGATGCACAGCTGGTGCCCTGCAGTCCAGAGATGCATAAAGGAAGATTGTCAGTACATCCCCCATGTGGCCATGACCACGATCACTCTCACATGCTAGTTCATGACATTACATAATGTACTGCGGTGTGTGCTGTTGGTCATGGACACATATATCACCTACAAGACCACCACCTCACATCTCAATTCCACATGTCCACATGAGTCCCATGTAGTGCAATGGGCTAATCATCTGGCTGTGTCACCCAAACCATGTGCTGCTGCGACGTTCAAAAAACCCACCCCAGTGACTAATGAGGACTCATGTCTCCCAGGCATCACATATCTTTGCCATGCAGAAACCCAGGCTCCCTGTTTTGCCACATCAACACAGCAATGGACATGGCGTAGCAAATACACACCACAAGGCAAGCGTAAGTCCCACAGGTAGTGGCCACTGTTGTTCATGCCGGCCCTACATGTAAGTCTCTTAGACACACATGCCATCAAGGTTGATGCATATACCACATGGATGTGGAGACTGTCACTCATTGGTAACATATGATCAGACACATCTGAGATACAACATGCACATAGACTGAGGGTGCACATCAGTATTGTGGCTACAGGTCTCACTGTGACGTACGTGCCATCACCCCCAGGACTCAGGGTGTATGTGACATGCCCCAAACATATCCAACCTGACACTGTGGCCTTCACTCATGCCCATTACTGTCCAATTGCACATCACAGTGCTAATGTGCACAACACACAAAGGACTCTGCCCCCAAGTACAAGATAACAGCCTGGGAGTGGCTGTACAAAGTGCCAGACAAAAAACTGCTGTGGCCCCCTCAAACACCCAGGGAATGCAGCCTCACATGCCATGGGACACTGTGTGGCCAATGCTATAGTGTGGCAGGTGTGTGCAGGTGTCCATGGTGAGTATATGTGTGTTGCATCCGTCTAATAGTCACAGTAATGAGGTCCGACACAAGTGACAATCCGTATGTAGTGCACGGGTCATGTCAGAGCCGTGCGTACGCCTTGTCATTGAATGCAATGAGGTCCGACGCGGGTGACAATGCGTACGCATTGCATGGGTCATGTCCGAGCCGTGCGTACGCATTATCATTGAATTGAAGAACCAGAACCTTTTGGGTCCGGCGGTGCAGGGTACGCCCAAAGTCTCCGGAGTTCTCCTGCTTCGCTACACAGAGACACGGGACACTCTGTCGGCGTTAGAAGATCAAATTTATTTAGCTGCAGCTAGTACAGTTATCCTAGAAGTACACAGAGTAGGTTCTCAGGAGACTGCCACTTCACTCTGTGGCGCACAGGGTTAAATACTATACAAGGTTCAGGCATATTGACCCAGAGCCCTCCCAGAACATACAAAAAAAGCCAATAAGGAAAGTTAGAAAACAGAGTGGAACCAATGGGAAAGGTTGGAAAACAAAAGTGTCAGATGACTCGAAGAGACCTCTCCTCCAACTATGTTTGTCATCCCACCCTCAAACTAATTTATTAACAGATTCATAACTAACTTGCAGGTGGCGAGATACGTTTGTGTGTGTTGGAGGACAGTTGTGAAACGAGAGAATGCTAGCAGGAGACAGTGAAGGCCAGTTGATAAGATAAGGTCAGGAAAGAATAGTGTGAATCAACAGATAGTTGAGACGGGGATTAGGAAAGCCAGACGGGGATTAGTATACTCGGCTAGTTCCAACACCAGCTTTGCAAATAGAGGCAGAAGGCGTATTTCGACACCAGGCTACAGAAAAAGCAGAATAGACTTTGTTCGCCGTGCTGCCTGAGTGATGGCAACACAAAATGGCGGCGGGCCACAAAATGGCGGGTCGATTCGATCGCGATCAAAAAACGAAGTTCCTCAGAACCTCCTTTTCCCAGAACTCAGGCAAGATAGACTCATGCTAATCTGAGTCCAAGTCAATAGCCATGAGGTCATCGAGTTGTTGCTGTAACATCATTCTTATGTTTTCTGTTACTTGTGCTTTGGGTTTTGGGATGCACATAGTAGCACAAAGATCACAGATAGCGGGACCACAGTGCATACAAAGGCAACAGGAGAAGATAATGGTCAAGATTATACCAAGAAACGTCAATGCTTTCCAACCCCGTTTGGACAGTAGTCCCCAAAACCATTCCGTTAAAGACCAATCTCCTTCGTCCTGATGGATAGACTCAGAGATTATGTGCAACTTGGAGATAGCTTAGTATACTGTCGGAGCGTCATTAGGTATGAAAATACAGCAACTTGACCCGATCAATTTGCATACTCCACCACGATCGGCAAGAACAAAGTCTAAGGCAACTCAATTTTGTAAGGTCATAAGACGATCCGCCTGTAGTTCTGCCGTGATGTTACTTAAGGCTCCTATAGTGATGTCTATTGTAGTCTCTACGACACGGACCAGTTGCCTTATATTTCTGCTGTTAGCAATTGGACCCAAGAAGGGAAGAAATCACTTAAGGAAATCTCCTCCCTCTTGTCCTGCTGTGTCCTTTGAATCAATAATCCCTCTGCCGTATCGGATTCGGTGATGATTTGCGGAAGCAGTGTAAGTAGGGGGAAGAAGAAAGGCTATATAACAAGTACCAGAGAAACCCGTTGGTAACCAAGTATAAGCTCTATTATAGCAGATGAAATAGGTGCCTTGAGAAGGCACTAGAGGAGGCGAGTTCTGAGAAGAATAAACGTACGTGTAGGAGCAGTTATTCCTTTGTGTAGTGTCAGAAGAGCGATCATTTATCTGTAAGCAGAAGTTACCCTGTTGTGGTATAGTCCAAATTGGTGAGGACTTTCCTTTTCCAACTTTACTACTAAGACTAGACATATATTGGGTGACGTTCCAATTAGTGTACGCTTTTCTTTCGTCAATGGAGATTTTACTATTTTCCATGATTTTAGCCATAACTACCATACCCTTAATCAAAGAACTATGACTAAAATCCGGATAATTAATATGTGAACTAACAGATCGTCTGAATTTACTTTGATAAGTGTTGGAGAAGATGACGAAGTAAGCCCAAGCAGAACCCTCATAAGAAAAAGGGAGAACTAGATATGGCATTCCTTTCTCTGTGGTATGTGGCATAAGACCACACACCCAACAATCAGTTGTATTAACCACTAATTGGTGCTGATGTAATAGCTGGATAAAGGAATTGTTATAATATTCGGTTCTTCTGACAAGTTCATGTGAAGGAAGAGTGTGAAAGAGGTGTGGACAGATAGTAGAAGAAGGCAAAGAAGAAGAAAGGGAGGCATCTTTTGGCTGCAAAGCATAAATTATCCAACTAATAAACGCCAAAACAATACACAATGATATAATAATACATAAAGTTATGCTGAAACGACTGTACATTATTTTACAGGATGCTTTCTTCATTTCGTCTTTTCTTTCTTTATTACCTAGTGTAGTTTCCATCTTTCTAATGGATGCTCACGGCAATCTTCCTCAAGCACTAACTCACGATGTTCCACCGTCCTATGACACTGAAGATCCTGCAAGCCTATTGCCACTACTCAGGTCGTGAATTAGACTCCTACCGTGACCCTGCAACCGGGACAGAATACTACACAAGGGGGAAGAGTCTTAAATGTTCTTTGGTCTTGGTCTTAAATTATACCGTTCTTTCACCGGAACATTCTGGTCTTGGAACAATGTTCGTGGTTTAGTCGTATCCAATCGGCGATTTGATGGAATTGCTTCCCGTAAAATGTCGTTGTCCTCTTTCTCAGACAGTGTCCCACTCAGGTGTGCATCGCTGAAGGGTACGAATCGTGGAACTCTTTCATTTTCACAGTCACCAACACCTCTGCGTACCCATTGATCGTATGGTAAAGGCAAAGGCACTTTCTTACAATGCACACCGTGAATCCAATTTTTCTTTCCTTCCACTTTAACTGCTGTCCTTGTAGTCAACAAGACCATTCGAGGTTCCCACCACCTGGGTTGCAAATTGCTGGACCTCTGAAAATTCTTTATGCATACCCAGTCACCTGGTCGGATGGAGTGACCTGGGTCTGTGGAAGCCTCTGGCAGAGCACTCTGAACCTGTTGATGAAGAACACGCAATTTAGTCGTAAGGTCATGCAGATAATCAATCAACATTGGATATGGCAAGTCTGAGTATTTCTTAGGGCGAGGGATTCCCCATACGTTGGCCGGACGGCCAAAAACCACTTTGTATGGGCTAAGTCCCAAACGAGAGTGTACTGCAGTTCTGGTGGATAGCAGAGCTAACGGCAAAGCATCGGGCCAATTGAGTCCTGTACTTGCTTGAACCTTTGCTAATTTTAACTTCAAGGTTCCGTTGTAACATTCTACTAAACCCGCTGACTGTGGATGATTTGCCGCGTGGAACTTTGGCTTGATACCAAGACCTGCACAAACTTTTTGCATGACTTGGCCAACAAATTCGCTCCCATTGTCACTCCAGACAATGCGCGGCAAACCAAACCTGAGGAAGAATTATTTTAGAAGGATTTTAGCTGTGGATAGGGCTGTGTTATCCTTCAGAGGGTATGCTGCTATCCATCTTGAAAAGGCACATACTACCACCAGAACATATTTGAGGTTGTTGCATCACTCCATATGAATGTAATCGATTTGCAACACCTCAAATGGATGTGTCGGAGGAGCAAGTGACCCGCTGGAGTTGGGGTTCCCTTTCCTGGGTTGTACATTAAACAAACAATACAGTGCTTCACTACATTGTCTGCACATTTTGGGATACTTTCATTCTGCCACACTGGAGCCAGAAGTTTACAAATTCCTTTTGCACTTAAGTGGGCTGGACCATGCACCATAGTAACCACTGGGAGAACATAGGCATCTGGTAACAGCCAACGTTGATGTTCAGATAATTCCACCCAACAGCCCATCTCATCTAACATTCCCGTACTTTCTTTCCACTTGCTCATCTCCCTCTCTGATACCTCTTTCTGAATCGCTTTTACACTTTCCACTGTATTCTCATACATTCCTCTCTCTCTGACCCAATTCGCAGGACCTGCCACATACATTCGACTTGTTGAATCTCTCGCTGTTTTCTTCGCTATTTCGTCTGCAAACGCATTTCCCCGACCAACATCATCCGTAATCTTTTTGTGTGCACTACACTTCACTATCGCTATTTGGGTGGGTAAGGCAAGTGATTCGAGGAGATCAGTCACTAACTGACCATGTTGTATTTTGGTGCCATGTGAAGTGAGGAAACCCCTTTCCTTCCAGAGACGCCCAAAATTGAACGCTACACCAAAAGCGTATTGGCTGTCAGTGTATACGTTCACTCTTTTCCCTTTCGATAATACACAAGCTCTTGTTAATGCTATCAATTCTGCTGCTTGCGCTGAATTGTGTCTAATGCGTGCAGCTTCCACAACCGTATGTAAAGTAGTTACAGCATAGGCTGAAACTGCATCTCCATTAGGCATTTTAAAACTAGAACCGTCTACCCATAGAGTTCCATCCGGATTCTCTAGCGGTGTGTCTCTCAGGTCAATTCTTCCTTTGGTCTCTTCCTCAGTACGGAAGAAACAATCATGCTTGTCCTCAACATTTTTCTCATTTGGAAAGGGCAACAGAGTAGCTGGATTTAGGGTATTACATCGTTTGATATGTATGTGACTAGCCAAAAGTGTCAGCTCGTAACCAGTTAAACGAGCGCTCGTAAGATGCTGTGTTTTTGTTCTGTTTAGCAAAGTATCCACTGCATGTGGCACCATGACAATGAGAGTGTTATCCAACACCACTCCAGCAGACTGTCGGATAGAAATTGCTGCTGCTGCTGTTGCTTTGAGACAACTAGGCAATGCTTTAGCTACAGGATCCAACGTAGCCGAAAAATAGGCACATGGCCGCTGTTTGTCTCCAAATTGCTGTGCTAAAACTGACAATGCACAACCTTCTCTCTCATGAACATAGAGCGTAAAAGGCTTAGTGTAATCTGGGGTGCCTAGTACAGGAGCGGAACACAGGGCGTTACGTTGGTCAGTGAAACTCTTTTGGCACTCATAAGTCCATGGAAGGGGCTGAGGCGTATCTTTTAAAGTGAGTGCCAACAAAGGTTTGGCAATTAGAGAGAAGTTAGGGATCCACTGTCTACAATAGGAAGTAATACCCAGAAAGGCATGTACTTCCCTTTGTGTGGATGGTACAGACATTCGCGCAATCGCCTGAATTCGTTCTGTTGTCAATCGTCGTCCCTCCTTTGATAGGAGATGACCCAAATAGGTAACCTCTCGACAAACATATTGTAGTTTGGAAGGTGAAACCTTGTGATTCAGTTTAAACAAGTGGCGTAACAATGCAACAGTGACATCTTTGCAGATATCTTCTGAATCAGCGGCGACTAATAAGTCATCCATATGTTGGATAAGAGCAGCACCATACGGCAAATGAAAAGTATCAAGATTACATTTTAAAGCTTGGCTGTAAATAGAGGGACTTTCACAATAGCCCTGGGGTGCGCGCTTAAACCGGAAGCTTCAGCCTCCAAGAGAGAAACCAAAAATGTCCCTACTCTCATCTGCAATGGGAATACTGAAGAAGGCATTCTTTAGATCGATAACAGAAAACCAAGACGCTGTGGAAGGTATCATTGTCAACAAAGCAGTGATATCTGGAACAACAGGAAATTGTGGGATCACAATTTTGTTTACTTCTCGCAGATCAATTACGAAACGGTACACAGGAGGCTGAGAAGGATCAGTGTGTTTAAGAACAGGAAGAATAGGACTATTACATGTATTACCTCTTGTTTCTTCAACCACACCCTTCTGAATTAAGTCATGAATGATTTCCAAAAGCGCTTTCTCACCTTCAGCAGAAATTCTATATTGTGGGATGCGGGGTAATTCAACATTGGGCTTGAGAGTGACAACATAAGGCGGATTCTCAAGACAACCCACATCGTTCGGACCCGTGGCCCAAAGTGCTGTTGGAAGAGAAAGTAATTCAGGTGGAAACTGATCTTTGGATAAATACATTGGGGAGACCAATTTCTGTCCTAAAGTGAGATGTATGCCAGAAGGAGAACAATATATTGTAGCATGCATTCTTTTCAATAGGTCTAGACCCAACAAATTCTCACCGCAACCATTCGTTAACAGAAGTGGAGCTTCCAAATCATAAGGACCAACTGAAATAGGCAAGGGGCAAGAAACTGGATTGCGAACAGGGGCGCCAGAAAATCCTAGGGAAACATTCGTTAAGCCAGACAAAGGTGCCCCAGGGAGTTTAGAATGAATGATAGAACTTCTCATTGCTCCAGTATCCAGAAGAAATGGCTCTGAAACACCCATTGTAGTGACGTTAACATAAGGTCCATTTTGATCTACTGGGATTGGCACAACTTCCTTACTTTGTCCATGGCTGTCCTAGTTAGCATGAAGACTTTCATTCTCGCTTTCAACATAATGGTCTTCATTGTAATACTGTGCAGACCTCACTTTCTGCTGATCAAAGTAGTTCATGGAATTGGGAGAAGGTAGGGCACATTGTTCTTGAGACAACACACCTCGACCTCTACCTCTGTTTGCTGACTGGAGGCCAGCACGACCTCATGGAGCAGGTAGCGCTCCATTGCGCTGCAATAAAGCCGGACAACTATTCTTAAAATGACCTTCCTCTCTACAATAGGCACATTGATTAGGACCTAACAAAGGTCGCGGATTGTATGGCTCAGGTTGTTGATACAACCTCCGAAACTGTGGGGGCTGCTGAATTTGAGGCTGAGCATAACGTGGCGGATAGGCTTGTTGCAAAAGAACCTTCGTTTTTAATTCTTTCGTCTTTTTCTCTTGCTTTTCTTTTTCTTCCTTATCTCTATTCTCATAATATTGTGCAGTAGCCAATATCTGAGCAGAAGAAGAAACAGCCCATGAACTTTCTGAAACTTTTAATTTGTGTGACAGCTCGGGAAGCAAATTGAATACAAATTTGTCCACGAATAATCGCTGTCCACCCTCTGTAGCCATGTCTTGACCACTGTGGTCGATACATGTCTCCTCGAAATGAGTAAAGAAGTCAGAGACACTTTCCTCTTTCTTTTGTTTGCATGCTGCTAGTTTATCCCAGTTAACTCTCAATGCAGGCATCATAGTTTTCATTAACGTAATGATTCTACCAGGAAGTTCCGAAATCAGAGCGTCAGGCTTTGCGCCACCCACTTGGTCTCTATCTGTATTAGTTATAACATCCCAAGTAGCACCTAGTTCCTGCGCGTGATCCTCTCTACGAATCTTAGCCCATATTGTCTGTGGGACTACATTTCCCATTAGCATGTCAATATCTGCTAGGTTCATAATGCAGGCGTCAACTGTCTGCGATAATTCTTTATAATAACCTGCAGGGTTCTTACGAGGATCTAGTAGAGTCTGCTTAAGGGCCAAAACTTCAGATCTCTTCCAAGGGACATGTACCCATATACGTTGGAAATGAGCAGGGATAGGTGCATTACCACCTACTCCCGCAACCTCTTCCTTCCATACTGGAGGAACCTCTCTCATAGGATAATTTTTCGACGTCAGTCTAACCGACGGATCGGAATCAAGGAAAATCTGGGAAAATAATAAGGATCTATAAGAGATAAGCGTCCTTACAGCTTCCTCAACCTTAGAACCCACAATAACTCCTTTTTAAAAATCAGTCTGAACATTTAACAGATCCTGTGGGATCGGACTCGAACTCACATCTTCCCATTCTTTAATGAGAGTGTCGCACATTACATTAAAAACGTATCTTTGCGTAGGCGCATTCCATTGCAAAAAGGTAGGCATAATATCAAGCACACTGTATTGTGGACCCTTCTTGATCCATTTTCGTGCAAGAGAGTCTAACTTCTCTCGTTCCTCAAAATCTGGGAACTGACTACGAGATTGTCTTCGAACAAAAGCCGGAGACACATTTAAAGCTTCAAAGAAGGGAGATAGAATACTAGTGACAGAGTCTGTGAGACGCTTACGCACAGACGGTGAATTAGACATAAGAATTGGAGACAGAGTATTAGGGGAACTGACAGGAGAAGAATGGATAACCGCAGGAGGAGTAGAAGGCAAAGGAGATCTAAGATCAGGAGATGAGGGTAAAGAAGTTGAGACTAACGATAAAACCGGCAAGGGCGGCAATACTGGAGGAGGCAAATGCGGAAGTGCCGGAACAGGCGGAAGTACCACTGGTGGCTGAACAGGCTGTAACGGCTGAGGTACATTGGCACTTTGCGCATAGGGCGGAGGCAACCTTAATAAATGGGACATTAGGGGATCTTCTTCTATATCTTTCTTATTATCAGAAGAAGAAGCAGGCAACATCGGATAGCATTTATCTATCGCCATACGATGTTGTCTTTCTGAAATTTCAGTCGCATTATCAATTTCATCGTCTTTGAACTGTTGGGCAGCCTGTATAATTGTCATACACTGTGCTTTCCTATCTCGTTTTGCTTGTTTAATTTCTTTCTGTTTGGCTTCCTTACGCCAAAGGCGGAAAGAGTCAAACATTGCCGGCCGGGCTTTTCTTTTAAATAAAACTGCTTCCAAATTATCTAGCACATCAGGATCAAAACTACAATTTTCTGGCCATTTGAGAACACCATCTTTCTTCGTGTATCGGGTCCATGTCTCGTTAAAGGCAATGGGGCCGATACCATGTTTTGAATAGAGCTCATATGTGGGAGTTCCAACCAAAGGAATCGGACAAGAGTCCTCAAGTCGGGAATCCCTATTACAACCAAGACAACAAATTCTTACAAACTTAGTCAGACCAGGCATCTCGAGATTTTTCCTGTCTGTTCACAAACTTCAAGGGAGTAAAACTCAGTTTACGCAGCACAAATGCACTTACCCTCGGCTTTATCTATCGCGAGAGATAAATCTAAGTACACAAAGAAATCAATCAAAGAACCAAACTTGTGGGTGCGACCCACGAAAATACTTAACTAAGGATGTCTTCTTCCACCAACAGAGGCCCGTCTATCGTCTTGCCTTACCATACATCATCAAAGGAAGGGCCAAAGCAGGGCGGAAGTCAGGGCAGCGGTCGTCAGTAGCCGTCAGGAAGGAGTAACCACGCTGCAAAAGACCTTCGGACCACTTTCGACATACAGGGGTCGCTTAGTGTGGCTCGCGAACCCTCCGGAATTTTCTTGCGGGGTTCCTCACGACCTTCGAGCAGAACCGGTACCACTGAAGCCGCCCCACGTTGGGCGCCAGTTGAAGAACCAGAACCTTTTGGGTCAGGCGGCGCAGGGTACGCCCAAAGTCTCCGGAGTTCTCCTGCTTCGCTACACAGAGACACGGGACACTCTGTCGGCATTAGAAGATCAGATTTATTTAGCTGCAGCTAGTACAGTTATCCTAGAAGTACACAGAGTAGGTTCTCAGGAGACTGCCACTTCACTCTGTGGCGCACAGGGTTTAATACTATACAAGGTTCAGGCATATTGACCCAGAGCCCTCCCAGAACATACAAAAAAGAGCCAATAAGGAAAGTTAGAAAACAGAGTGGAACCAATGGGAAAGGTTGGAAAACAAAAGTATCAGATGACTCGAAGAGACCTCTCCTCCAACTATGTTTGTCATCCCACCCTCAAACTAATTTATTAACAGATTCATAACTAACTTGCAGGTGGCGAGATACGTTTGTGTGTGTTGGAGGACAGTTGTGAAACGAGAGAATGCTAGCAGGAGACAGTGAATAAGATAAGGTCAGGAAAGAATAGTGTGAATCAACAGATAGTTGAGACGGGGATTAGGAAAGCCAGACGGGGATTAGTATACTCGGCTAGTTCCAACACCAGCTTTGCAAATAGAGGCAGAAGGCGTATTTTGACACCAGGCTACAGAAAAAGCAGAATAGACTTTGTTCGCCGTGCTGCCTGAGTGATGGCAACACAAAATGGTGGCGGGCCACAAAATGGCGGGTCGATTCGATCGCGATCAAAAAACGAAGTTCCTCAGAATGCAATGAGGTCCGACGCGGGTGACAATGCGTACGCATTGCACGGGTCATGTCCGAGCCGTGCGTACGCATTGTCATTGAATGCAATGAGGTCCGACGTGGGTGACAATTTGTACGCATTGCACAGGTCATGTCCGAGCCGTGCATACGCCTTGGCCATTGAATCGTATGGAGACGGGTGCATGTGTACATTCAAAATACGCGTTGTACAGTCAGTTGAATGAGCCGGGCGCACCCATTGGCTCAGGACTGTCATGGAGACGGATGCGGATTCAAAACTTGTACGAGTTGTGCACTGGAAATTCAGTTGGATGCCTACAATAATGTTGCAATTTCAAGTGTTCCATGAAGGTGAAGTTTTGAACGATGCGGAAGGCGTGTACGAGTCGTACTTTTAAATGGATTGGCCAGATTCATAGAATGCAACCGAGTTGGACCTTTCACTTTGGACACATGGCACAGAGTCTGCCTCTGCAGCACAGATATAAGGCTGGCTGGACCCCAGGGAGCTCACTTGCCTGCACTACATGCTACTGGACCACATCCCTGCTACCACTGCTGCTGTCTATGCATCCTCTGGCTCCTGCTATGGCACGTACACTGGAGAGGGCCCCAGCCTTCACTGAGGAGGAGAATCAGGCCCTGCTGGACGAGCTCCTTCCAAAGTACAGAAAGCTCTATGGGACATGTTGTCTGACTAGCAGTACTAGCAGTGTGTACAGCAGTGGCAAGCATTATCACTGACTACTTTCATCCCCCAAAGTGTGTAGGGACATGTACTGAATATTTTCCTGCTGCTAAAGTGCATTTTTGCCAGCTTAAACTATCCAGGCATGATTAACATGTCAGACATGCATGTGAGTTTTCATTCTCCAGGGTTGCACTACCTGTGTAATTATTTTCCCTTTGTGATGATGACATGTATATCTAATTGTGTGCTGCACAAATCTGGGGCATGTGTGTTAATGTTATTTTCACTTTGTCCTCCTCACAGGTTGATGCCCACCAGAAGCAGGAGATCTGGCTGACCATCGCCCAGGCTGTTGGTTCAGTGGGGGTCTACAAGCGCCGCATCCGCAACTGCCAGAATAGGTGGCAGGACCTTCGGGGCTGGACCCGGAGGATAGCTAGAGTCCAGTTGAAGCTGTCACCTCCACGCAGGAGGGGCCGACACCGGACCCTGACTCCCCAGATACTGGCGGTGGTCTTCCCAGACCTGGATAGGCAGCTGAAGGCCAGACAGCAGCAGGAAGGGGGTAAGTCCATGCCTGATCTTTGTACTATGTCTGACATGCAAATAGCAGTCTTTTGTCCGGGTCACACTTCCACATTACGTAGGTCTTGTAGTGCCAAAATCAGCTCCCTCCTCATCTGTTCCACAGGTGTGGCCCCTACAGTCTTTTGATTGTGTCACTAGGGAACTGTGTCCCTGCAGTCAGCTATGTATCAGGTACCAGTTAGCATCAGTTCCCGTGACTCTGTTGTGTGTGTCATGGGTGGGTCAAATGTTTACACAATGCCTGAGATCTGACATGTGAACTGTGTGTGCCTTTGAGATGTGTACCAATTGCTGGTCTGACTCGCAACATGTTTCTGGGGTATTCAATACAAAACCATGCAGCAGGGTACTCCAATTTTTGGGCATCAGGAGTAGGTATCACAGGTATGCCACAATTGTTTAGTCACCTGACTACTGTCCGGGGCAAAACACTGTTTCACTTAGCCCTGCCCAGTCCTGCCCCCTCAATGGCATTCAGAAACACTCTGTAATCCCACTCCTGTGTGTGAAATTGCAGGTTGTGCTTCGTGACATGTGCCCACAGGTGTGTGCCTCTGTGTCATTAGGGTGTGGCTTGTTGCTACGTACAACTGGGGTGACAACTGGGGTGTCTATGATTCCGAGGGTCAGCATGACATCTGCAATGTGACTGTGGGAGACAAGACCTGTGTGACTTATAGGTGTGTGAGCATCTGACAGAGCACAATGGTGTATGCAACTGTGTCCCTCATGCAGCTGGGTTATATGCATGGCAGACTGTGATGTGTTAATGTACATGGATTTGTGTTTGCTGAGACTCATATGTCTGATTTTCATGATGTGGGGTCTTCTGGGTTCTGGATATGTTGTTTGCATGGGATGGGCAAGTGCGCCGGTCATCTGCAGAGTCATATTTGCCCCTGAGCTTGGATTGTGAGTCAGTGCATATGGTTGTTGTCTGGATGCCCTGCCCCTGTGACAGGAGACAGTGTTGACTGACTTACAGGGCATCCCAGTGCCATGGCATTGAACTTGCTATGAGTGAGCCTGCGTTGTGTTCAAGTGTGCACCATGCACCCCATTGTGGCCTTGCCCATCAGGACATGAGTACATAATAGTAAGTGTTGGTGGCATGCATCCCAAGCATGTGAAATGAGTCTCTGCCCATCCGGACACTAGTGCTGAGTCAGTCGCAAGAGATGTGCTGTGGGTCTAGTGACATACTCCTACATGTTCACTTGCATGTACAACTAATGTGTGGGTGGTGCATGTTGGCACATTGGGGTATTAGCATCCAACATGCAACAGCCATATGTGTGCAAGTCAAGGAGGGATATATGTGCCATGGTTGATGTTAAAAATGACAATTGTCTTATTCTAAACAGTGTTGGCACTTTGAGCTGTGTTCATCTGATGATGCCAGGGCTTGCCCTGTGAGGTGATGTACTCACTGTGGTGTGTGCAGTCGGTGCAGGTCACTGATGTTGTTCTCTTACTTCCTATTCCTATCCAGATACATCCACGGCCACAGGAGGGGACAGCTCCACGGAACAGGAGGAGCTACAGAGCCTTACAGGGACAGAAGGAGAGGATTCAGGTGGACCCAGTGGCACGGAGGGCGAGTTGAGCCACACAGAGGAGTCGTCAGCACCATCCCCCCCAGCTGAAGGCCACAGCAGCTCTGAGGATGACTCCCCTGTGGAGGTGGGTGTCAGCAGCCACCAAACCCCTGCTAGTGAGGCTGTCTCCGCCACCACCAACACCACCACCACCCCCCTCCCATTGGCTCCAACCCCAGAGGTCCCTGTGGGCTTCCGTGTTCGTGAGCATGTCTCCTTTGTGCCAGGTACCACACCCCCTGCCTCTGTGTGCCCTGCTGCCCTGAGTGAGGAGTCTGTGGACTTACTTTGACAGATTCATGTGGGGCAGACGTCGATGCTGAAGTTCCTCCATACACACACAGGTCTGTTGACACAACTGGTGTCATTCATGGAGGGCATTTCCTCGGGCATGTCTGCCCTACAGAGGACCAACAAGTCCGTGGCCTCATCCCTGACGGCAGCAGTGTCCCTCCTCCAACAGTCCCACACCCCTCCTACCCCTGCAGCACCAACAATTCCTAGCACACTACCTGTCCAAAGCACAGACACCCCCAAACCAAGGTCTAGACGTGCACACAAGCAAGTGCAGGGGACTGATTCCACACTCACAGGGGCTGGTTTGCTGACACACACACACAGTCATCCACAACCACTCCACAGTCCTCCAAGACCTCTCCCTCCCAGCCCCCTTCCCTTGCCTCACCTGCAACTCCATCCCCCCAGAAGCTCTTCCTCTGTGACCTTGGCCTCTTCCCCAACGACCCAACAGATCCTGATTACAAGGGGAAGAGGAAGTCCCCACAAACAGAAGGGAGTGCCCCTCACACCCGGACACCCTGCCCCAGGCGCAGTCAGACCGAGACGCCCACCCGCAAGTCCCCCCGGCACAAGAAGAGCAAGACCCCCCACCAGCACGCAGCTCCAAGGCAAAGTCTCTGTCCTCCATCCCCCAGGCCACCACCCCAGAGGTTCCCCCGCCACTCCCTGCCCCAGGTTCCCCCACACACAGATACACCATCCCCAAAATGCTAAGGCCATCCCCCCTAGCACTTGCTCCTCCACAACTGGTCAGACAGTTGCTGCCACTGATGTGGGGACCGTGTCACCACCCCCTGCCCTGCAGACCCCACCTGTCCCCCATTCCGCTCCCATGGATGTAGGCACTGCTTTGGAGTCCACGCCCACCCCGTCTGACTTGGGCACTGCAGTGGTGAGCCAATCCACTCCATCTGACCTGCCCACTGGAGTTGTGCCGGCACCCACCCCATCTGACTTGTGCCCCACAGTTGTCATCTCCACTGCAGTTGCAAGTGTCGCGCCTGCATACCCCACCTCTTCACTGCCTCCTTCTGCTGCGCCCTGATCCTGTCCCTGCGGTGACTGGCCTGCCCCCCTGTATGCCCCTCCGAGGGGATGACTCCGGTTCGTAGCAGTGCAGGCAAGCAAGGTATGACAGTTGTCACTCTAGTTCACTCCTTGGCAATTTGACATGGACTGGCCATTGGTCTTTTGTTTGCACAGACGTTTCGAATTTCATATACTGAATTTGTGACTCTATTTCACTCTTTGCCATTTGGACATGTGCTGGCCATTGGCCTTTGGTTGGAACAGACGTTTCACTTTTCATATGCTGAATAAAGCTTTTTACTTTGTCCCTGTGAACTTGATTTAGCTGTACATCATGTGGAGGTTGTTTTACATGCCATTGCACCTGTAATGCTTGGTTTACAATGTTGCATACTGATGTGTTGATGTGAGGTACTCGCTGTGGTCTATAAGATATGTATCCTATTCTGGTGGGTATCCATGTCATCCTTTGCAGCTACCTGGGTGTGTCTGGATCAACTATTTGTGTACATCTCTCTGTGAGCATTTCATTGGCATGGTCACATCTGTGGCTTGCACCCCTGTACATATGATGTGCTTCCCATTGTCCAAATTGTCACTTCCACATACTTCGTGCTCATCACAACTGGCCCTACAGGTGTGGGCATTATTGTAATAGGAGAAACTGGGTCCTCTGTGCAACTTGCTAGACATATGTTTTGGGTATGTGCAGCTGACTTAGGGGTGACTCCCGTACCCAGGCTTTGTGACCAGAGCCTTCAGTGTGCAGTAACTGATGGCTGACTGACCAAGTGTTCTGCAGACATGAGTGGGACCTGTGGTGAATATGTTTGGCACAGCTGGGCTCCCACAGGAGTTGTGTCCCCTCAAGTTAGTTTGTTGTCCAGTGACATGGCCTGGGCCCATGGTGTGTGTTGTATGTGCATGTGTGTGAGTCCACATCCCTGTTCATACACAGGCAGGGTTCCCTTGATATGTTCCTGTTGTTGATGCTTGCTGAGTGGTACTGGGTTAATCCCACTACTTTTCCAATGGGCTACCAGATGTGTGGGTGCATGACTCACTACTGTTAATTGGTGTATCATCATTGTGATTTGTCAGTTCTGAGTGTTGATGATGTTGTCAGACACAGATGGGACACAGTCATGGTTCCTCAAGGCACTTGTTTGTTCGCAATATCATGTAGTTGTCCCTAGGTGGTAGTTTTCAGTGATTGAGACATTTGTATGTGTGTGTGACTGCTCCCAGTTGTCGGGTTCACGGCAGCGATGCTGGCAGGTGTCAGCATGGGTGCCTTGTGTTCCTCCTTGGCATCTGGATAGTCCTGGGACTGTGGCAGGGATTGTGAAGGTCACATGAGCTTTGAGGTCATGGCCATGTACTGCATACTGTGCAGTGTGTCTGTCATTCCCCAGGGTTGTAAACAGTCCTTGTGTGATGTGTGTGTGCACCTTAGCTCCTGCCAACATTCCTGTGTTTGTCATGTGGGCATGTGCAATGTCACCTGTCCAAGTGGGCTTCACAGATACACATTGTTGCAGTTCAGGTGTGTGGTGTTGAGGGTGGACTGATGTGAATGTTTGCATGGATGGTCCCCTAGCTCCCGTTTGTCCATGGATGAGGGGCCATGCTGAGTGATTTGTGTTTGTGTAGTTGTGATGTACGTTTGTGGCACAGGACGCATGTCTGGGTTTCCCAGTTTGTACGACATCAGCCTTTGTCATCACAGTGGAGGTGTCATGCATGCTTGTGTCATACCAATGTCTTGTCCCTGGGGATTGTGCTGTTGTGTGTCAGTCTCTTGCTGTGTTAGTTGGTGTTCATTCCAGCTAGTGTCACATGTGTCTGTTGTGCTTCCTCTCATCTCCCAACACCTTATTGCCCACTGAGGGTGTCCTAATGATGGTTTACTTTTGTATGGCACTGTGTCCACATCTGTGTCACTGTGGTTCAGCCCCCCTCATGTGTTGTGTAGTTGCCTGGGGACACTGAGACACACACACACACACACATGTTGTGTCCGATGTGCAGTGTGAGTTTGCCTGTTTGTGTTTGTGCATCTGCACCAGTGCATTGGTATTGCTGTTGTGGGCCTTTGTCTGGATGCTGTTTCTGTGATTTTGCATGCTGTCCCTGTGAGTCATTTCCCATCATTGTGCACATTCATCCTGGTTGTTGGGTGCCATTGCTGGCATGGAATGTGAGTTAGTGAGCTGACACCTACAGTCTACACATGTTGTTTTGGTTGGTGTGTCTATTTTCGGGATGTGTGCATGCTTGGTGATGGTCACTTCTGCTGTTGTGTCATTGTACGCTGTGTGCATTGTCAGCCCCCATGTGTTATGCTTGTCTGCACATGGCCAAGAGTGTTATGTTTTCACAGCACTGTTTGCCTCAACACATCTCTGTGGGTATGGGACACAACCACTAGTTTGCCCCAGAAGTGTTTGATGTGTTGGAAGCAGGGATCATACATGCTGTTTGTTATTTGCAGCTTTGACCATGATGACACTTAACTTTTGGTCATTTTGTAAGCCCCCACTTGACTTCTGTTCTACACAGTGAGGGGTGTTCTTTTTACATTGCCACAGTGATATGGTGATACTTGCCCTGTGTATGTCACACTCATGTGTTTGTCACACATCTGCTGTTACTTACATTGTATGCTCGTAACCATATTCACTGTTGTGGGCATTTGTCACAGACTACACACTGTTGTCATGATGTCGTGGGTGTGTATTTTGCCTGATGTTTGCGTATGCTGGATGTGTTGCGCATCACCCATCCTATGGCTGGGGGTGGCAGGGGTAATGGCCAACAGGTCCCCTATGAGTGTGGGTGGCAGGGGTGATGGGCAACAGGTCCCCTATGGGTGGGGGTGGCAGGGGTGATGGGCAACATAAGCCCTGTGAGTGGGGGTGGCAGGGGTGATGGCCAACAGATCCCCTATGAGTGGGGGTGGCAGGGGTGATGGGCAACAGGTCCCCTGTGGGTGTGGGTGGCAGGGGTGATGGGCAACATAAGCCCTGTGAGTGGGGGTGGCAGGGGTGATGGGCAACAGGTCCACTATGGGTGGGGGTGGCAGGGGTGATGGGCAACAGGTTCCCTGTGAGTGGGGGTGGCCGGGGTGATGGGCAACATAAGTCCTGTGAGTGGGGGTGGCAGGGGTGATGGGCAACAGGTCCCCTATGGGTGGGGGTGGAAGGGGTGATGGGAAACATAAGCCCTATGAGTGGGGGTGGCAGGGGTGATGGGCAACAGGTCCACTATGGATGGGGGTGGCAGGGATGATGGGCAACATAAGCCCTGTGAGTGGGGGTGGCAGGGGTGATGGGCAACAGGTCCACTATGGGTGGGGGTGGCAGGGATGATGGGCAACATAAGCCCTGTGAGTGGAGGTGGCAGGGGTGATGGTCAACAGGTCCACTATGGGTGGGGGTGGCAGGGGTAATAGGCAACATAAGCCCTATGAGTGGGAGTGGCAGGGGTGATGGGCAACAGGCCCCCTATGGGTGGTGGTGTTAGTGGTGCTGGCCATGCAACCCCTATGGTGGGCTGTTGTTAGTGGCCAGGATATGTGTCCCCTCTGTGTGTGTGCCCTTTTGCGGGTACGTGTCATTTGTTTATGTGGCATGTGTCTGACTTACCATCTGCGCCGTCGGCGTCGGTCCCTGATCCGGTCATAGATGTAGAGTACTCGTATGACCTGCGCGATGGGATTCATGATGTGTTTGTGTCGTACACGCTGCTTGTTGCTCTGTCTCGTAACCGCTGCAAGCTGGTCCGTCTCGTAGCCGTGTATTGATTTGTGGCGCGAATAGTAGCTGATATGCTTGTTTTCTGTATGTTGTGACGTGCCATATGTGACGACCCGTCCGGCGCGTAGGAAGTACGCATCGTACTTGTCATGCCGGAAACTGCTATGGATACTGCTTCCGGGCGACACGGTTCCTCTTTGGGAGTTACGGCTCGGATGGAGAATGGGTCTTGATTCACAGCCTACGTGTCGGTTGTGTTTTTGGCAGTTATGCGCATCGTACTTCCTATACAGGACGGACCGGCTCCGGGTACGTGTCGGTCACAGGGTAAGGCTACAGACAGCTGTCCAACCGGCTATCAGAACTGGCCCCACAGTGTTAAAGGTAGCCAACATTCCAATCCAGCCAGCATCGGTTAGCTTACCCCGCAACTCAGCAATATACCAGCTGAGGACCCTTAGGTCTGAGGGTCTACTGGGTGCCATAGATTTGGGCGGGTCCTCTTCACTAGAGGAAGGACCCAGTCAATCAAGATCTTCCAGCTAACTCAGGGGTTCAAAACAATTACTCAGTGGTATGCTTGAAGTTTGACTTTGGAGTAGATAATTGAACAATCCGTCTTGTAGGCTGTGCTGGCCAGAGTGCAGCCCTCCCAAATCCAATTATCTTACGGTGAGAGGTGGATAGAAAAAGCCCAGTGGGAGTACTGAAATACGGTCCTTGGAGGAACCTTTAAGGCCAAGCGAATTGAAGATATGTCCAGCCTGGACAATGTTATTGAAGTTGAGTATAATAGATTCACCTGAAAACATCTTCTGAGACGGGTCAATCCAACATACTCTGCGTGGTATGATAATTTTGTTCGAAAAGAACTGGTATAAGGGCTGGGCCACATTGCCCTGGATGCCAACCAGTTGACCACTTTGTCCTTGAGTTGTCCATAGTTTTCCTGAGTCTCCTTTCTTAAGGGGGGGCGTCCACCATAATAAGAACATAAGGAGTCATAGATGGGGGCAGCTGGATTACATCAGAACACGAGTAAACTGCTGACACGGCCTAATGTGGCAAGAGTTGAGCTGCTGCTGTGGGGCATTAATGACGCTGTGATTAAGCAGTTGGGCAGAATGAGAAGATGACTGGTGAAATGGTTTATCTGAACGTATAAATGGTGCCATTGATCGTATAGGACATACAGCCTCAGTCACAAACACTGGACTGTTATTAGCTAGCTGAAGGGGGGGCACCATGCAATTTAAAGAGCCCGTGGTAAGTCCTTTGGCAGTGTCAGCCACCATATGGGTACTAGAAATGGGGCCAGAAGTTCAAGGCAAGTTTTCAAAATATGTTTGAATGGTGTCCACTGAGCCATATAGCCTTACAGCTGATGACTCCAGAGCAATAAGCCAAGTTCCAAAGGCATCAAGGGCTGAAAGAATCTTAAGTTCCAAAGTATGAATCAGCCCTAAGAAATTACTCTCAGCCTTGTCTATCACAGGAGCGGTGTGGATTTCAATTTTATTATCAGTTAGGGGCTTTGAAAGAGCCTTCCATGAGCTGTTGTAAGGATTCCTGCTAGGTTTTTGGGGGAGTGGCTGTCCTAAATTTTTAGTTTTGCATCAAGCTCCTAGCCTCTGGATGTCGTCAGATTCCTTATTAACACGGGGTTCCTGAGTCTTCGGAGGAGCCACTATAGTTGTAGAATTTGTGGACAAATGTTAGCAAAGGGTGGCCGTACTAGGAGTAGCTTCCCCCTCCTCTTGAGAATCTCTGGATAGAATAATGACTTGGGGGTTTGAGGACAGTTCTACCTCGGCACATGAAATTACATCAGAGAGCACACTCACTTTCTGGTTAAAAAATAACAGTATAGATTTGATGGCTCTAGGTCTTTTATCTCTCCCATTAGTGGATTCCGCTTTCCTCTTCCCCATACTAAAGGTAGCTCAATGCTCCCAAATTTTTAAATAATCGAGGACCAAATATAAGGCAGTCAGAGTCCATATGGGAAATTCATGAAAGGCCCACAAAATGGGTGTTAACAACACTCACCAGCTCTGGGTACAGTCGCTCTGGAAGATGTATGGGGTGGCCCAGCACCGCCTCTTCCGGGTGCTGGCGGAACAGGCTGCGCTTGGCCCAGGCTTTCCCCGGGCACAGCACGCGCGCGTCCTGCGCTGTGTGACCCCTGGCAATAATTTATGCAGCTGCGGGCTCAGGGATGATGCGGCAATGGCCGCCAAGCAGTCTGGAGGCTAGAGTCATTGCCTATTCTTGGCAACGCTTCACAGCGTTTCCGGATTTACCCCCAATTCTTTGACTGACTCTGACTTGGCCCTGCGCTCTGCTAACCAGGCTCAGGGCCAGTGCTCTGATAAAAAAGGTATATGGTAATTGGGTATAATTACAATTGGCCATGAAAGACCCCTGTAAGTCTCTAGCATATAATAAGGCAAGGGAGATTCAAACCACCTGAAAGTCCAAAGTATATAATATATATAATAGATCAGGGGGTTATAGAGGTCCAGTAGGATTCCTGCACTGGAGTGCTGTGTTGCCTGCTGGCATTTTTAAAGGCAGCCCTGCTTCACAGGCTGTCGTTAAAAGTAAATCATATGCAAATTCAACTTTGGAATTAAAGCACTTCCAAAGTCGTAATATACCTTTTTTTACATATCAGTCACCCCTAAGGTCTCCTCTAGGTATCCTAGGGATAGGTGCCATGTAACTATAAGCAGGAACCGTATAAAGATGTTTTGTATGCCCTGGTGAGTAAAAAAACGCCAATTTAGTTTTTCCCATTGTAGCATTTTAGCTCCAAAAGCTAACATAGGAATACTGTTATACAGTGTAACTACTGAGAGGAGTGAGCTAAAATAAGATATCAAGGTCTTAAAAGATTGCTAATGATAAAGCCTACTACTTGCCACTGTTGAATTTATCATAACTAATACAGAATGGAAGTAATAGGAGTTTCTTTTCTGTGAGCCAAAATCAAGCCTTCTAGCAGCCTCTCCTGATTGGTCAGCCTCAACAAGCTTAGCAAAATTGGTATGATGAGGTGATAATTGGCCTGCATATAGAGACAGAGGTTATCTGATAGGTGGAGCTCTGCAGCTGCAAAGAACGGTCCAGGAAGGGAACTACACACATTAAACTGGGCTCTCTAAGAGATCAGGACAGTAAGAAAAGCCAGCCAGGCCTACCCCCTCTTCCTGTACCCCAAGGCAGATGGCAACACCAGAAATAGAAATTGCATGAGGTCTGGAGGAGGAGTGTTAATGGAAATGGGCCACACTAGTAGGTTAGTTTAGCCAGGTCATACTCCCAAGGAGAGGAATTCTCCATCTTAGAATGTGAAGTACAATGCTTGGGGGACAAGAATATGTCACACTTTGGAGGAAGCTGTAATGCTTTTGGGTGGCACTCTGCATCTCATTGGACGGGGTGCCCCTTGAGCTTCAGCCCAGATCATTGGATAAATATTTGATTGCTGGATAGCAGCTCAGATCTGCTACCTTAAAATACAAGAAGAAGAAGGACTGCCCTGCTGGAACCCTGGCCTGCACACTCAGAACAACAGCCCTAAGGACCATGCCATGCTTCAAAAAAGATTAGGGAGTGGACTCCTGAAAGCAATAGATTAACATATCTCACCTGCACCATCTCCCTCAATGAGTCTGCAGGCTGGAGTGTGTCCAGTGGACTTTTAAAGGATTTGGCAAGATATATTGTGGGAATTGTAGCCCAAACTTTCAAGGACCATCTCAGAGCTTCTAGACCCTTGGATGTGTGTTTTGGACACTATGAACCCTCAAGTGGAACTCCGAGAAGAAGTTCCAGAAATTTGGAGAAGTTTTGTGCAACTTTTGGGAAAAGCACTATAAGGTGACTGACTTGACATCAAGAGTCAAGCCAGCGACCTTCAACCGTGTCCAGACCCGGATTTCAGGTTCATCTGGCTGAAAGCTCCTCATTTCCAGGATTTGACCAGTGCCTCGTGGAGAAGCAATCCAATGACGTCACATCAAAAATCCTCCAGAAAAGTTTCAAAGTCCAAAGGTAAAATTGTGACCGGTTCCTATCGCTTAGTGTATACAATGAGGACTCCATTGTGATCAGTCTCAAATTTTTACTTTGAGCTGGTCAAGCACAACCAGATGTCCCTAGTTAGTGCTATATGTTTCTAAGCACTAGAAAGTGTTTAATCTTAAATATTTCATTTCTCCGGTTGCATTTAATGTATTGGTGTTTTTAAATGCTTTACATACCTGTCTCCTACGTTAAGCCTGCCTGCTCATTGCCAGCTATTAAGGGTTGAGCAAGGGCATAATTTATTGAGACCATGTCTGGGCCTTATATTACGTTGTTGGCCTTATGGCTAGTTGTAGGTGCATACTTACCCCTACTAATTATCCACCTTCCAACATTTGGTATTCAGTGGTGTGGATACATACTTGGGTTTGAATTACACCATACGGTAAAGCAAGTTAAGATCTGCAGACATCTGCTAAATTGACTTAGAACAAAATGTTTGATTTCAAATTTTTGAAATTTGGACTAAACTTAATCAATTTTTTTGATTTTTCTAAATGCATTTCCTTTCTTATTTGTTAATTTTGTGTGGTCCACAACTGGTGATACCTTGGAACTAGATCAGGCTAAACTGAACAAACTCACAGTGGCTGAACTTAGGGTTGAGTGTAGGTCCAGGGGACTACCTAATAGCAACAAGATCAGGAAAGCAGAGATGATTAGGTCCCTCAAGGCCTGGGCACAGGCAGCTCCAGAGAAGGAAGGAGAGGGTGACCCCTCCAACCACGACCAGGAGATAGATGATGACACCTCATCCATTGCATCTAGCACTAGGTACACACTTCCAGCTAATGGGGGAGGGGAGGCTCCTCCACAGAGAGTACAGGTAGAGCCCTGCGAAGTGGGAGAAGGTGAAAGCAAAAAGAAATGGTGGCAGCGACACTACTCAGGGGTGGTTGGTTTAATCCCAGGCTTCCCAAGGGTATAGTTCCCATGTACACTGAGGGGAATGATATTGACTAATGAATCACTGCATGTGAAAGGGCCCTTGCGAGGAGAGGGGTACACTCCAAGTATTGGGGTTCATTTCTGTGGGAACTGATCCCAGTAGCTGGAAGGGCTAGACTCCTGACTATACAGGGGGCCAAAGCAAACTATTACTGCCACATGTTTAATCAAGAAATTTGGTCTGACCCCAGAGTAGTACAGGGTGAAGCTCAGGGACACCCAGAAAGTTAATGCATAGTAGTGGGTGGACTTTGTAGACATCTCAGTGAAGACACTAGAGGGCTGGATTAGTGTAAACCAAGTGAGCACTTACGAGGGGCTATACAATGTATTGTTGAAAGAGCACATCCTGACTCATTGTGTACAAGTGAAGCTACTCCAGAACCTAGTAGACTCTAAGCTGAGTAGTCCTATAGAGCTGGGGGAGCTCGATGATCACTGTTTAATAACCAGGGTTATCAATCAGCACCGGGGGGGAGATCAAAAAAAGGTCCCCCAAGGTAAACCCCAAGAGAAAGAAGGTCAAAAACAATAGGAGTCCTCACAAGACCCACAAAAGCCCGCACATGGGGGAGGGACCCCAAGCCAAGCCACTTTAAAGAATAAGGGGTATCAGGTTAAGTCCTTTGACCCTGCAAAGGCAGGAAAATTCCGTGACTTGGTGAAGGCAGGTCAGTGTTTTTACTGTTATCAGCAAGGACACAAGAGAGGAGATACTGTCTCCAAAAAGAAGCACTCCAATGGTGTGCAGTCCCAGTGGATTGCTAGTATAAGGGTGGGGGTGGAGATTGTCCCAGAAATGGGGAAGCAGGTTGACTGAGGCAGCCTTAAGTCCTTGGGTGGGGTAAAAATTGCACACTGGCCACCTTGCCTCCTAGTAAAGGAGCAGTATAGACAGAGGCCTAACATCAATGGAACTAAGGCTGAGGCTCTGAGAGATACAGGTGACCATGCTCACAGAGAAACTAGTTTCCCCAGGGCAGATCCTACCTGGTATGTATCACTAGCTAACCTTTGCAGACAGCAGAGCCAAACTCTATCCCACATCAATGGTGAGTTTGTAATGGAGAGGTGTGACAGGCCCTAAGCAGGTAGTTGTATGGGTCAGGCTCTGTTGCTACTTGTGACCTAGCGTTTTAGCGCGTCGCTCCTCAGCGCTGTATTTTAACTTAGAGTGCTTTTATCAGCGTGTATTTCTTCCTGCGCTTTGCTGCTTGGCCGGGGGGCTAGGGTCTCCTCTTACCTGCACTTAAACTGTTTGATGCACCGCCGTTTTGGTGGGTCCGGGTCCCGAGGGGGCATGTCGACTTAACTTTGGCCGCCATTTTGGATTGGGGCTTTGGCGCTTTTGCGGGCGCCATCTTAGAGCGTCCTGACGCTCGCTTCAGTACAGGGGACGCCTATTTAAGGCGGACTCGGGGGATTTGACGGCGGTCAGGCTCTGTTGCTACTTGTGACCTAGCGTTTTAGCGCGTCGCTCCTCAGCGCTGTATTTTAACTTAGAGTGCTTTTATCAGCGTGTATTTCTTCCTGCGCTTTGCTGCTTGGCCGGGGGGCTAGGGTCTCCTCTTACCTGCACTTAAACTGTTTGATGCACCGCCGTTTTGGTGGGTCCGGGTCCCGAGGGGGCATGTCGACTTAACTTTGGCCGCCATTTTGGATTGGGGCTTTGGCGCTTTTGCGGGCGCCATCTTAGAGCGTCCTGACGCTCGCTTCAGTACAGGGGACGCCTATTTAAAGTCGTCCTCTCCGCGCAGCGGGAACGCGCAGCTGGGACGCCGTCGCGTGGCCGGAGTCGTGCCAGAGTCCTGCCCGTCTGCGCCCGTCCGCGCTAGGGACGCGCTGGACTCTGGCTAGGCCCTGCTGGTACGAGGTGCGGTTGGTTTCTTCCAGCCATGCTGACATACTCTTGTGACACCCTGCGTGACCTGGGGCGTTGGACTGCTGGCTGTAGTCTACCCCTCCTTCATCCATTGGACGGCCCCTATTTTTGTGCTGGCTGTCAGTGGTTTTTGGAGCAAGCTATTTCTATCGCTCCCGCATGTCCGGTGGCAGCCGCTCGTTACACCCGCCCGGAGCATGCTCTCCGCATTTTCAGTTTTAATGCGAGGTCTTTGGTGGCACATTATCAGGCAGTATTTGATCTGCTGCAGGATGCAAGCCCGGACATTGTGGCTATCACCGAGACATGGTTGAAAGACGAGGACGCAGCCATTATTAATCTGGCGTTCCCCCCGGACTATACAGTCCGTACCCTTAATCGATCGTCTAGGGGAGGGGGAATTGCCCTGGCTATTCGTTCTAGTCTTACGTGCTCCTGGACCGCACTGACCATTGCGGGATGTGAAAGTGCGCTGTTTAAGATTCTGGTCACTCCTCACTTTTCGCTTTCGGGGATGGTTGTCTATCGTCCCCCAGGGAGCGAGGCGGTGTTTCGCGCCGCTTTCCCGGATGTGGTTAGCTCCTTGGTGGTGGGGTGCCCCAACTTTTCGATTCTGGGGGACCTTAATCTCCATTTCGATAGACCTGACCTACCCGCGGTCAGCGGCCTTCTCATGGATTTGGAGGCCTTACAGCTGCTGCAGCTTGTTCAGCAGCCCACCCACATCTGTGGCCATACGCTGGATCCCTTCTTCACCAATCTGACAAATGCTTCTGTCACTGCCGTTTCGCCCTTGGGTTGGACTGACCATTCTTTGGTCGCCATTAGTACCCCTTTGTCAGGTAGGACCGTCACCCCTCCTGCAAAGTTGATTGTAAGACGGCACTGGGGCAAATTACGGTTGGAAGATCTGCACCGTGTCCTCGCGGCAGAGCCATTAGAGCCGTTTGTAACCGTTGATTCAGGTTACGATGGGTTCTGCGCGTGGATCTCTAAAGCGCTCGATGCGCTCATCCCACTTACTGCCTGTAAGACCAGTGCCAGAGAATCTAGCCCATGGTACGATGGTGCCCTACGTGCGCTCAAGGGCAGTTGCAGGTGTGCAGAGAGGGCTTGGCGGAAGGCGTATGACTCGGGTAAAAAAGCTATCTATCTCGCCTCCGTCAAAGTATACCATCGGGCTGTGTGCCGTGCTCGGGCTTTGTATTATACGGCCGAAGTAGGCCACAGCTCTAACCCCTCGAAAACTATTTTCAAGTTGATGAAGGATCTTCTAGCTAAGCGCCCCGATGCTCCTACGACGGGCTCTACCGCTCACTGTGAGGCTCTTGCGGCGTTCTTTCAGGAAAAGGTCCAAAACATCTATATGACCTTTCCTTCCACAGGACCTCCAGCTGAGTCTCCAGTTTCCATCTGTGGAGTCGCAGCCCTGCACTCACTTCCCCTGTTGACATTAGAAGGGTTCAACATCTTGGCAAAGCAGGTGAAATCTGGGTCCCCCGCCGACCCTCTCAGTTCGGCTCTCTTTAGAGATGAGTCGTTCGTGGGTCGGACCGTGATACACTCCCTGATTAACATCTCGTTGGAGTCGGGCACGGTCCCCCGTAGCTGGAAGCGGGCGGTGGTCTCTCCCATCCTTAAGAAGCCCTCATTGGACCCAGACAAGCCTGAAAATTTTCGGCCCATCTCTTTGCTTCCCTGGCCTACCAAAGTAATGGAGGCCTATGTCAACAAAGTTCTCTCGGCCCACCTCATCCAGTTTAACATCTTGGATCCCACCCAAAATGGCTTCCGTGCGGGTCACAGCACGGAGTCTGCCCTTCTCTCCATGGCCGAACATCTACGCACAGTGATGGATGCGGGGCAGACAGCGGCGCTCGTCTTATTAGATCTGAGCGCCGCGTTCGACACCGTGTCCCATCCTATCCTGTTGCATCGCCTGGAGGAGGTCGGGCTGGGTGGCTCTGCCCTCCAGTGGTTCCGCTCTTTCCTAAACGATCGTTTCTTTAGCGTTGCGCAGCCTCCGTACCAGTCCCAATTTCTCCCTCTGAGACAGGGGGTCCCGCAAGGCTCCTCGCTAAGTCCCACTCTTTTCAATCTGTATGTGAGACCGCTGGCTGAGATCGTCAAGCAATGGGACATGACTATGGTCTCGTATGCTGACGATACTCAGCTAGCGGTGACTATCAGCGGGGATGCAGATCGGGATGCCCCCAGGTTTCAGAGTGGACTTAGGGCGGTGGCAAGCTGGATGAAGAACAACTGTCTCCAGCTCAACGCGAAGAAAACTGAGATCATGATCGTTGGCAGGAAGGCGGAACTGTGGGGGGACAAGTGGTGGCCCATTGAACTGGGGCCGGCCCCTTTCCCGGTCACTGAACTTAGGAATCTTGGAGTATGGATGGATCCCGCTCTAAGTTACGTGGGCCATTCGAAGAAAATCGCGGCCGGTTGTTTTGGCATCCTGCGGTCGCTGAGGCCCATTCTTAAGTTCTTTGACCGTGGTACCAGGCAGCTGATAGTCCAGGCCACGGTATTATCTCGCCTGGACTATGCCAGCTCGCTTTTGGTAGGGGCCAATATGGCGGAGACTACCCGCCTTCAACGAGTGCAGAACGCTGCGGCTAGAGCCATCGTAGGCCTACCCCGAAGGAGCTCTGTTTCAGGCGTCTTGAGATCCTTGCACTGGCTCCCCATCAAATCACGCATCCAGTTCAAGGTGTTGTGTCTGGCGTTTAAGATCTTGAGGGGAGTTGGTCCGCCAATTCTTGCTGACCTCCTGTCGTGGTATGTTCCTTCCCGCGTTTTGAGATCGGGAAGCCATGCGCTTGCGCTGGTCCCCCGTTACAGGTTGTGTCGGGCGGGTGGTCGCTCTTTTAGGGTGAGGGCGGCCGAACTCTGGAATTCCCTCCCAGTAGACTTGCGGCTTCGGACTGACCTCTTGGCCTTTCGCAAGGCGTTGAAAACGTTTCTTTTTAATTAGTTCTTTTTTGGTGTTGTGTTTTCTGCTTTCTGTTGCACTTTGCCTGCCATGCGCCAGGACGCCCCTTAGCTGGGGCAGCTGTGCGCAATACAAAAGTGCATAACATAACATAACATAACATGTCTTGCATTCCCAGTAGACTGCCTACTGGGAAATGATCTTGAAGCATCTGACTGGTCAGTGGTGGAGAGAATGGTCCATGCAAGGATGCTGGATCTCGATGCGTGGGTATATGTTGTGACCAGGTCACAGACAATCCATAAGAGAAATGCTGGACACTTAGGGGCAGATTTACAAGAAAGCGCCGCAAGCCCTTTGACTACGTCATGCTGCAGCACTTTCAGAGCACAGGAATGCAACATATTTACAATTATATGTCGCATTCCTGTGCTCTCCACTGTGCTGGCACACAAACAGCTGCCATGCACAGGCACAGGTACCCTTGCACCATGGTGCAAAGATGCCTGCGTCATGGGGAGATTGTTTTTGTGCAGGAAGGGGAGCCTTCCTGCACAAAAACAATCATTACAGGCATTTTCCCCTTTCAATGCATACTGTAGAATGCAGCACACATTGAAAGAGGAGAAAAACGAGGAGAAATGGAAACATTTCTCCTCGTTGCGCCTCGCTACGCCACCCTTAGGGTGGCGTAGCATACTGACGCATTTCCAGTTTTACGATCCCTCGTAACTCTGGAAATGTGTCTGGTTCCATGGGTGTTGCGTAGGAACACCCACAACACCACCCATGGAGCGCCCCTTTCACGCAAAGTGCTGTGTGTAAAGGGGCCATATTTACAAGGACCGGAAAAGCCATGCAGGGTGGCTTTTCCTGTCCTTGGAAATATGGGGCAGGGAAATGCACTGCCAGTGCATCACAAAAAGTGACGTACTGGCAGCACAAGGGTCTTAAAAATCTTCCCCTTAGACCCTGAAACAATGGACCAAACATCCAATGGCAAGGGAAAGAGCAATGAGTATGGTGAGCCAGCCCAAGGAACTCTGGAGGGGCATCAGGAATATGATCCTGGGTGGAAGGATCTAACCTCTGAAGAAGGTTTACTAGATTACACAGAAGTGACAGAAGCTGGCGGATCCTCCAGAGAGGAGTTTTAACAGAGAGTTTTGACAGAGAGAGTGACCCACCCTTGAGGGCTTGAGGCAGGCCGCATCCAAGCAAGAGGAGGGGGATGTCAGTGGATTCCACAGCGTATGCTGAAAGGATGGAATTTTCTACACCGAGATCCTCAAAGAAGGAGCTACCAGGAGGTTTGTGGTCCCACAGAAGTCCAGAGAATTCCTCCTGACTTTAAGCTATAACATTCCCTTACCAGGTCATTTAGGTCAGAATAAGCATTTGAACTGGCTGGTTAACCATTTCTATTGGCCCCACATGTCTATCAAAGTGAAATGTTTTGCAGCTCCTGTGCAACTTGTCAGGCCAGTGGCAAGCATGGGGCAAGCCAAAGACTCCCTTGATACCACTGGCAGTGGTTGGGATTCCCTTTGAGAGGGTGGGGGCGGATACTGTGGGCCCCCTAGAACCACCCATGCATTAGGGAACAAGTATATCTGAGTGGCGGTGGACCATGCCACAAGATAGCCTGAAGGAATACCCCTCAGAACAGTCACTGCTCCTTAGATGGCTAGGGCCCTACTTGGTGTGTTCACCAAAGCAGGTTTCCCAAAGAAGGTTGTTTCAGATAGGGGCACAAATTCCATGTTCAACTATCTGAAGGTGATGTGGGAAGAATGTTATGTTGCAAGTTCACCATCCCTTATCACCCCCAGACTCATGGTCTGGAGGAAAGGTTTATTAAGATCCTGAAAGCCATGATCAATGGGTTATCTGATAAACATAGGAGGAGATGGGATATTCTCCTAACATGCCTACTGTTTGCTTACAGGGAGGTCCCACTAAAAAGATTTGTTTTAGCCCCTTTGAGTTGTTGTGTGGGCAACATGTAAGGGGGGCATAGTGCCTGGTGGCAGAGTCTTGAGAAAAGCTTCTCAAAGAAGTCAAGGACAATGTGCTGAATTCTGTGCTAGACCTCAGATATTGTATGGCAGAGTACATGAACAAGGCAAGCAGAAAACTGATGGCCAGCCAGTAGCTTATGAAGCACTGGTATGACCAAAATGCCGCTATGTATGAGTACACTCCATGGCATGTGGTGTGGGTGTTGGAGCCTGTGACTCCTAGGACCCTCCAGAATAGTAGGCGGGGTCTTATCCTATCCTAACGAAAAAGGGAGAGGTCCCCTACTTGGTAGACCTGAACACCCCAGAAACCCTCACTGGGTCCTGCCTGTCAATAGGTTGAAACCCCACCAAGACAGGGCAGACATGACCATTTTGGTGGTCACTGATGAGGGAGGAGAGGAGGAGACTTAGCCAGTGCCAGATCTCCTTTCCCACAATGTGCAAGATGGGTCAGTAGAGAGAGTTGTACTTCCTCCAAATTGACAGACCAAAGGCAAAGAGACTGCAAGGAGGTGCTGGAGCAGTTTGCCGGTCTGTTCTCAATGATCCCAGTTATCACCAGCTGGTGTCTGTACAACATTTACACTGGTGATAGCCTACCTGTTGAGAACACATTGCACAGGTTGTCTGACCAGGTCAGAGCCCGCATATAGGCTGAAGTATTTCAGATTCTGCAATTGGGGGTTATTGAGCCTTCTGACAGTCCATGGACCAGTCTACTGGTGCTGGTACCCAAATCTAATACCCCGGGACAAAAGGAGTTAAGGTTCTGTGTACACTACAGAAGACTCAATGCAGTCACAAAGGCTCATCCTCTACCTAGAGCTGATGAGCTCATTGATAGGTTAGGGGCTGCTGAGTACCTGAGTACATGTGATGTGACCATAGGCTACTGGCAGGAGCCAAGGAGAGGTCAGCATTCTCTACCCTAGAGGGACATTACCAATTCAAAGTAATGCCCTTTGGCTTAAGGAAGGCCATGTCACCTTCCAAATATTGATGAACAGGCTCCTGTCTGGGCTGGAGCAGTTCAGTGCAGCTTATCTGGATGATATAGCTGTGTGGCTCATGTGATCCCCCACCTGGGAGGATCACATGAGCCACCTGAGGGATGTGCTCCAGGCCCTGCAGCAGACAGGCCTGACTATTAAAGCCAATAAGTGCCAAATAGGGCGTAGTTCAGTTGTTTACCTGGGCCACCCTGTGGGTGGAGGCCAAGTACAACCTCTCCAGGCCAAAATCTAAACACAGGTCAGGGGCCTCCTTGGTCTGACTGGGTATTATAGAAGATTTGTTCAGAACCATGGTACCATTGTGGCTCCCCTGACAGAACTTACTTCTAACAAGTGGCCAAAGAAAGTCATGTGGACCCCAGAGTGTAAAAAGGCCTTTGTCACTCTGAAAGAGTGTAATAAAGTAATAACAAGATCCAGGAAGAATGTAGTTGCACATCGTTTAGTTTAATGATCTTCAAGATCAGGAGAAGCACCCCAGCCACTGGACACTTCCAAGCTCTAGTTCATCTCTCCGTCAGCATTCTAATGGAATATGCACATGCAAGGATTCCAATGGAATGATAACATTGCTTTCATCTCTGTACAACAAGTGACTCCATGAAAAAGACATCAGTTATCACACACCTTCCACCTTAATAAAAAAACAACCAAAACAAAAAACCCAAAAAACCCAAAGCAAATACATAGTGGTCTGAGACTATTAACCCACATAATAGCTTCAGAAACCTCCAACAATAGATTGAACAAAATCCTTTGAGTTTTTGGGAGGTGGAACAGCTCTAGAACGCCGTCTCACATCCGTCACACTCCTTCCAAAGCCTCCAACACTTGCCTCATCTCCACATGCTTCATAGTTCACCTCTATTGAGGTTCCACATGCTCCATAATTCACCGCTTTTGAGGTTACATAGTCTTGTATCCGCAGTTTTTACAGCATTCTTAAACAACTTTACAACACAAATGGGTTTGGAAAACTTTGCACGACAACCCAGCAACTTGCCTCACACCCAATCTCCCACCTGCAAATCAGTCTGACCCTGCAATGTTCAACACTCCGTCCATCATTTCCTTTGGTTTTTGCTTTGTTCGCCATAAGTTGGCAAGGTATGCTCAGACGTGAGTCCCTTGCTAACTTTGCCACTGGATTCAAGCAAGCCTGGCTGAAGACGGCTGAAATGCCAGAAACCGGTCCTAGGAAGCTTGTTTCCGGTCCAGGGAAGACATGGCTTGGCAGTTCGGGCTGGACTGTATCCATGAGGCACAGGGTCAGACTGATTTGCATATGGCCATGTCTGAACTGGGGTGGCAGAGTGGGCTAAAGAACGGTGATGGATTAAACCCAGATCAGTTGACTGGGGGGAGTGCTTGCAATGTTCAACACTCCGTCCATCATTTCCTTTGGTTTTTGCTTTGTTCGCCATAAGTTGGCAGGGTATGCTCAGACGTGAGTCCCTTGCTCACTTTGCCACTGGTTTCAAGCAAGCCTGGCTGAAGACGGCTGAAATGCCAGAAACCAGTCCTAGGAAGCTTGTTTCCGGTCCAGGGAAGACATGGCTTGGCAGTTCGGGCTGGACTGTACCCATGAGGCACAGGGTCAGACTGATTTGCATATGGCCATGTCTGAACTGGGGTGGCAGAGTGGGCTAAAGAACGGTGATGGATTAAACCCAGATCAGTTGACTGGGGGTGAGTGCTTGCAATGTTCAACACTCCGTCCATCATTTCCTTTGGTTTTTGCTCAATTAAACAGACACCAGTTACCACAAAGAGGCTTTTTGTTCAACACCAGTTTTACTGGCCCCTGCCTACTCAAACAAATTTGTAGTTCAGAGAGATGCTTCCAAACAAGGGATTGGGGCAGTGTTGCCACAGGTAAATGAAGAGGGAATTGATCAGCCAGTTGCCTTCACTAGCAGGTAACTTCTCCCCAGAGAGCAAAGATGGAGTGCCATTGAGAGGGAAGCCTTGGCTGTGGTTTGGTCCCTGAAAAGCTGAGGCCACACCTATTTGGTACTCACGTCCATTTTCAAACAGACCACAGACCTCTCAGATGGCTTTTGCAGATGAGGGGGAGAATCCAAAGCTATTGATTTGGTACATTTCTCTACCGGAGATGGACATCACAGTAAAACACTGACCTGGGATTGCCCTTGCAGATGGGGATGGACTTTCCAGGATTTTCCACCTAGCTGATGAGGACTACTAGGTTATTTACCCATCACACTTCATTTGGGGGGGCTTGTGAGAAAGTCATCCTTTTCGCCCTGCTCACCCTCATTTTTTTGACTGATACCGACTCTGACTTTGCCCTGGTCTCTGCTAACCAGGGCCAGTGCTCTGATTAAAAAGGTATATGGTAATTGGGTATAATTACAATTGGCCATGACAGAGCCCTGTAAGTCCCTAGTATATAATAAGGCAAGGGGAATTCAAACTACCTATAAGTTTTATTTATTTATTCATTAAGTTTTATAAATCGCGAACATGACCAAAATGTTGGTGTCAGAGCGCAGTACAGCCTAATAAATAGCATCAAATATACAAGAGCAAAATATAGAATATACAGCATGAAAAGATAATACAAAGAGACATAGTGAAAACACCAGCAAAGAAATCATATGGCATGGATAGTCACCTCAGATAGGAAGGATATTGTTCAGTAGTCTCATTTTTACTTCATTTTTTAAAGGAGCAAATGAAGGGATGGTCCTGATCTCTAGGGGAAGAGAGTTCCAAATTCTTGGGGCAATTCCAGAGAAAGATCTCTTATAGGTTTTCTTTTTGTGAAATGCTTGGGGTTTCAGCAGTAGGGAGCATGTACTACAAGAAGCTCTATTCCTTCCGGATAGAACCAGTTTCTGAGCCAGGTAGCGAGGAGTGTTTTGGTGGATAGCTTTGTATGACATGCAAGCTATTTTTAGGTGGATCCTAGATTCATAAGGTTGCCAGTTCGGAGAGCGGAGGGCTTGGGTGATGTGATCATTTTTCTTTACGCCTATGATGAGCCATGCAGCGGTATAGAGGGTAGCCCTCAGCGGTGGTAGTTTTATTTTCGGTAGGAAAACAGGGGTAGAAATCCCATAGTCAAGTTTGGAGATCACTAGAGCCTGAACTGCCATCTTGAGATCTGCATTGGGCAGGAAACTCTTTATTTTTCTTAAGACTTGAAGATGGAAATTGGCCCCTCTGGTTGTGAAGTTCGTGTGATTTACCATGGAGAGGTTGTTGTCTAGTGTTATTCCTAGTGATTTGGCTGAATCAACGATGTGTGAGGTACAGTTCAAGAGTAGTGGGAGACGGTCTTTGATGTTAGAGGTGCGGTTGGGAGGCGAAATCAATAGGAATTCGGTTTTGAGGGTGTTAAGTTTGAGGTGGTGAAGTGTTAACCAGTGTTGAGTTTAGTTCAAGATGTTATTGGGAGTGCTCATGTCGTTAAGGGAGGTAATCTTCATGTACAATTGCGTACCATCAGCGTACATATGGTAGGAGATATTGGAGTGTTTGAGGATTTCAGCCAGGGGTTCCATGTAAAGATTAAACAGGGTGGGTGAAAGTGAAAAACCTTGGGGAATGCCATTAGTGACCGATGTCTGATCGGAAATGTCATGATTGATTAGGACTCGTTAGGATCTGTTTTGTAGGAATGAGCAGAAACATTTTAAGACAGTACCAGAGAGACCCATCCTAAGTTCTAAGAGGTTCAGGAGGGTTTCATGTTCGAGTGTGTCAAACCTGCTGATGGTCAAAAAGGATTAAAAGACAGGATTCATTATGATTGAGAAAGCGTAAAGCATCATCGACAATGTGGACCATGGCGGTTTCAGTACTGTGATCTGGTCTGAAACCAGATTGGCAGTGGTCGAGGAGTTGGTGTTGGTCAATGTGATTGCAGAGCTGTTGATGATCACATTTTTCCAGATGTTTGGCTAAGGTTGGGATGGTCGAAATGGGGCGAAAATTGTTGTGATAAGAGAGGTTTGCGTCAGGCTTATTTAGGATTGGTGTGACTTGTCCACTTTTTAGACATTCCTGTGTGGTAAATAAAATCTTCTTTACCGGACTGAATTTCATACGGAATCTTAAAATAAAGTAAAATAGCTCAAAATAACAAGAGGCAGAATCCGTGGTATAAGAGGTTTTCTAAATGGGTTTTATTCCATTCAAAATGGCCGACTCGAGTCGCGGCCTTCAGGTTCCGTCACCACGAGGGTTCAGGAAGTGAAGTACAATACTTTATTGACAGACATGCATTTTTATAATAAGTACATTACAATGAAACGAATGTAGAAGGCGTAACATTTGATAAGAAAAGTGACATAACAGGTATGTAATCGAAACTAGGCGTAATAAGGAATAAAAGAAACATGATTGGTTAGGATTATCAGACATAGGTGGATCTATAAGATAATACTTGGCATAGATGCGCGCGCAGCAGCATGACGTGTGAGTGACGTGCAACTAGGGGGTGAAGGGGACTTGACATTTAGCTCTACATGTGGAGACGAGAAGTCTGGGGGGTCAAGTCAACCTAATCCCAAATCATATCTAACATCCTATGTTTAGAGAACTATGTTATCCACAAGGAAGGACTCTCGGACAGAATCTAGTCTATACTGACTGTGTGCGTGCACAAACGCCTGAGTGTCTATATGAGATGCGAGGGGCAGAAAACTTTCCATGGCAGCAGGGCTATGAATCACTTGCAGGAGGACGGAAAGGCTGAGTCCTTTGCTTGTGAGCTAAAGGAAATGTTTACCTAAATCACTAGACAGGAATGCATCGGCTGAAGAGCAAAATAGATAATTCGAAGGTGAAATACAGCTTCTTGGCAGGCAGGCGAAAACTGGCCGAGGCAGGCACCGTTAGCTGCGCAGGGAGTAGGACAAAGTTCATGGATACAGATGCGAGCTCAAGCTGAAGCTGTCAGAGACAGAGAGCAGGGAAAGGCTTTGAGGACAGAATCGGGCCTACTTGCCTGAACTGTAAAAATGGAGTAACTTAGCCATATAAAGTCGGTGGCCTTCATACTTAGGAATCGAATATCCAGCCCATTGATGGCGGATCTGACAGAGAACATGTCGACGGTAGACACACATATGTTTGCGTCTTAGAAACTGGAACTGGAGGGAACATACATGTACTTGTAACATGCATATAGAACCGTTGGGGTCCAAGATAGGGGACATAACTGATCAGGAAAATCCACATTTCCACATTCCCTCCTTGTCCCCTACTTGCCCTTCAAGAGATATCAATCTTCATCATTCCATCGATTTGCTCATGGAGCATCATTTCTTCTTCCTTCTTCTTCCGGTATTTTGAACGAGAACTGTGATATGGAATACATGATGTGGCACACAGACCACAAATCGCTGGTCCACATTGCAGGCATAAACAACAACTGAAGAGCATAAGAAGGCCAATACCTAGGAAGGATAGAACTCTCCATCCCCAGGCTGATATCACACTCCAAAACCACCCGGACCACGTCCAAGTGCCTGGATTTTCGTGTATCTGGCTCACAATCTTATGAAGGCGTGTTATAGCTTTATATACAGATGGCGAATTTTCTGGTATAAATATGCAACAGCTGGATCCGATGACCCTGCAAGCTCCGCCCCTATCGGCCAGGATGACGTCAAGGACAAGACGATTCTGGAGAACAACAATTCTCATCACTGATTGTTCCTCTGTCAGATTGCCTAGGGCGGCTATAGTCTCGTTTACTACAGCTTCAAGAGTCTTGGTGAGTCTGCGTATCAGCTTACTATTTGATATGGTACCTATATAGGGAAAGATACCTTTATTGAAATCTACATACTTGTCCCATGCCGTCTCAGTATAATCGACAACTGGGAGATCTCTACGCTCTCTATTGTGTACTAAATGAACATTTCGATAATAATCAGGGGGAGCTAGGAAAACAGGTGGCAGAAGGAATGCTATGTAACAGGTACCATCCCAATCTAGAGGCAGACGCATATATGCCGTCTGACCACATATAAAGTAAGAATGGCGAGAAGCTCTAAATGAAGATTTACCTTGATCACGATATTCTACTGTAGTAACGCATTGGCTATGGCCCATATGTATGGAACCAACTTTTCTCACACATAATTCACCCTTAACTGGAAATACAGACATAGTGGGCAGAATTAGTTCAACTTCGGATTTGACATTCAAAATCATAAGATTAGGCGTAAAATTACCTAATTTATACACTTCATTTTCTAAATCAGTTCCTGTTCTACTGGGGTGACCCTCCTTATTGGGGTGACAGACTTTGAATAAAACTAGATTCAGATTTCCCCATATCCAATGTTGTTGATAAACTGCTGTGTCTGGGTCTATGGAATTTAATAAACTAAACCATGCTCCACAGGAGCCATTGTGTGTGAACGGATGTGGAAAGAAAGGCAGAACTCCTTTGTTATTCTGATAGGGAGGGAGTCGGCCACACACCCAACAATTGGTGGCATTACTAGTCTGATGGGAATGATGTAACATACTAATGAAGGTGTTGTTGCGCAGCGCAAGTCTATAGGACAACTCATGTGGGGGTAATTCACTAAAAGAATGTTCATCAGTTATATTGAAAGCACGTTTAGAAACAGGATAATACATATGCAACAATATACTTGCAGTAACTATTAAAAAACTCAAGGAAAACAAAATTAATAAAGTCACAATACAGTGGCTACGCAGTAATTTACAATAAGCATGTCGTTTCATTATGATTCTGGACTCTACATCATTCAGACCTAAGGGATACATGTCGGGACAGATTCAACCGCTTCACCTTGGAGAGGACTTAAACAATCAAATCGTCCGACAGTTTGGATCTGGACCTGAGTTTCTGCTTATAGAGTTCGGTGCTACTGGCCTCAGCCAAGGGTAGCTTTGAGTCAATGGGAGAAGACACACGGGGAGTACTGTTTGTGTCAGGAGGAAGTCCATGAAATTTCTTGATATGGCTGGAATGCACCCAGCCTTTTCTCCCTTCGATCTTCACAGCTGTTCTGGTTGTCAGCAGGACCAACTTAGGAAGCCTCCACCTTGGCTCCAGTTGGGTTTTCCGATCAAAATTCCTGACGAGAACATAATCGCCGGGAATTACATCATGAGGTTTCACCTCGGTGTTGTCGGGAAAAGCTGCGACTACCTGTGAACGACAAGATTGTAGTGCAGACATCAAGGAAGCCAGGTAATCTGTCAGCATATTACAGTCAACATCAGTTATTTTACGGGGTATAGGCGTCCCCCACATATTCGGTGGTCTACCAAAGATCACCTCATAAGGGGATAGCCCTGTTCGAGAGTGTGCTACCATTCTCATGTAAAATAGCGCAACTGGTAAGGCTACTATCCAGTCCACACCTTTTTCCTGACATATTTTAGACAATCTGATTTTTAAAAGTTGATTATGTCGTTCCACGAGACCTGCTGCATCGGGGTGTCGGACACAGTGGAATTTCCACTGATATCCCAACAAAAGTGAGACATGTTTCATTAATTCGGATGAGAAAGGCTGGCCGTTATCTGAATATACAACACGTGGTAAACCGTACCGTGGGAAGAATTCTCGAACTAGCTGCTTGGCAGTAGTCGGGGCAGTGTAATCTGATACGGGATACGCCTCTGTCCAACGGGAGAGAGCGCAGACAACTACGAGAACATATTTGAATCCTCGACAACGTTCCATCTGAATATAATCCATCTGGAGGACTTCAAAAGGATGGTCAGGAGGCTGAAATCCACCCTGCTCTACGGGAACACTCTTTCCTGGATTAAACTGACAACATATCATACAGGTACGAACTTTTTGTTTAGCTGCTGCTCGTAAATGTTTGTTGAACCAAATGTGCTGAATGCTGTCTAGCATAGCCTTCTCTCCTAAATGTGCTGGACTGTGAACTGTAGCTATAATGGCTTGAACCATGGAATCAGGGAGAAACCATACAGATTTCTCCTTCGTCATCCATCCTTGATCTGTCTGGATCCCTCCTAGTTCAGTCCACTTCTTTATTTCTTCTGCTGTGGCATGTGTCTGTATGTCAATTACGTCAAGTGCGGGATCCTTAATTGTCATACACTGTGTTGGTGTCTGAACTATTGGCTTTGTCATGTCTAATATGCGATTCTGAGCAGTCTGTTTAGCTGTTCTGTCAGCTAAATCATTGCCTTGAGAAATGGTATCAGTAACCTTCGTGTGTGCTTTACATTTCATAATCGATATAGCAGTGGGTAGATGTATTGCGTCTAACAAAGCATGAATGAGGGGTCCGTGCTGAATGTGGGCACCATGGGAGGTTAAATAACCTCTCTCTCGCCATAGCACGCCGAAGTCGTGTACAACTCCGAATGCATAACGTGAGTCAGTGTATACATTAACTTTCTTATTTGTGGCTTGAATACAGGCTTGTGTTAGAGCAATAAGTTCTGCTGCTTGGGCTGACAAAGTATCTATACAATTTGTCTTAATAACTTTAGTGTCTGTTGTGACTGCATACGCGGCCACTAAATCTCCTGTACTTGTTCTCATGCACGATCCGTCTACATACAACGTCAGGTCTGGATCTAACAATGGAACGTCTGTCAAGTCTTGTCTAGGTTTCGTCTTTATTTCAATGATTTCAACACAATCATGAGCTAGTGGGTCTGTTCCAATTATAGGTAATAGTGTAGCAGGATTCAATGTATTACACCGTCGGATCTCTATGTGTGGTTGAAACAATGTCCGTTCATAACCGGTAAGTCTTGCTATGGTCAAGTGTTGTGTTTGTGTTCGGTTCACAAGAACCTCTACTGCATGTGGTACTTGTACTGTCAATGGGTGTCCTAACACTATGGCATCGCTTTGTCTGATTGCTAAAGCTGTCGCTGCCACTGATTTCAGGCATGCAGGCAAAGCCTGAGCTACGGGATCTAATGTACTGGAAAAATAAGCACATGGCTTGCGTGATCCTGCTTGATCCTGAGTGAGTACTGACAAGGCAGTACCTTCGCGTTCTGTAACAAAGAGTGTAAAATGTTTGCTATAACATGGTGTTGCTAAAACAGGTGCTTGACATAAAGCTTCCTTTAGGCTTTCAAAAGCTTGTGTATGTTCCTGAGTCCAAGGGAGAACAGTCGATGTGGCTGCCTCCTGTGTGGTTAACTGAATGAGTGGTTTTGCTAGAAATGCGTACTGAGGGATCCACTGCCTACAATATGAAGTGAGGCCTATGAAAGCCCGCACCTCCTTTTGTGTCTGTGGTATTGACATGTTAGCAATTAACTGGATGCGATCTGGTGTAAGCTGCCTTCCCTCCTTGGACAGCGAGTGACCAAGATAAATAACTCGCTGGACACAGAATTGCAGCTTAGAAGGAGACACCTTGTGCCCCTTGTCGGCTAGAAAATGTAAAACTGTCAGAGAAGCTTTTTCACATTCTGGCTCGCTTCTCGCTGTGATCAGCAGATCATCGACATATTGAAGCAGTGCAGTATTGACTGGCATGTGGATACTGTCAAGTTCTCGTTTCAGTGCTTGGCTGTAAATGCTGGGGCTTTCTGTGAATCCTTGGGGAGCGCGTGAGAATTTAAAGCTGCGCCCATTTAAACTGAATCCGAACAAATATTGGCTTTCCGGATCTATTGGGACGCTGAAAAAGGCATTCTTGAGATCGATTACAGTAAAGAATGTTGCTTCGGAATCAATTGCTGTCAACAATGATGATATATCAGGGACCACAGGGAATTGTGGTACAATGCACTTGTTTAGTTCACGCAAATCAATAACCAATCGGTACACTGGTGGGGCAGTAGGATCAGTTCGTTTAAGAATCGGAATTATCGGTGAATTACATACATTGGAGTCTGTTTCTACAACTACTCCCTGGGCAATCAGCTCATCAATGATTTTCAGCAAAGCCACTACAGCATCATGCGGTAACTTGTATTGTCGCATTCGTGGTAGTACCACTCCTGCTTTCAATGTGACTCGATAGGGTGTAATGTTCATGCAGCCAACATCCGTAGGGCCTTGTGCCCATAGATGTACTGGTAAAGTCTGTAGTCGGGGATCCATGTCTCTAGACACATAGTGACCTTTAAAATCACGTAAAAACAACCTTACTCCTTCCGGAGAACAACATATTATGGCTCCTAGTGCTTTCAGAGTTTTAATTCCTAACAGATTTTCTGGGCATGATTTAGTAAGCAATAAATCTGTAGTTCGTGTCAAAGGTCCTATCGTAAGTGGTAGAGGCTGTGATACTTCATTAACAATAGGTTTTCCTGAAAAACCAAGGGAAACATTTTGAGAGCCTGAGAGGGGTGCCCCTGGAACTTCACTACGTTTTATAGTTGTTCGACTTGCCCCTGTATCGAGTAAGAATTTTCTATCTTGACCTAATAATTCACTATGTACATAAGGTCCTTCTTGATCTACAGGAATCTCGATAAGCGGTAAGTCAACTTCCCTCTCTAGGCTGGTTCATGCGTAACGCTGATACTCAGGGTATTCATACTGTGCAGTCTGATACATTTGTCGTGTTGTGGTTTGTGTGGCAGTAGCAGGCAACGGTGGTGCAGCTGGCACAAACTGTATGGGTTGCTGTGAGGCTGGCATGGACTGTTGCTGAACTGGCATGGACTGTCCATGCTGCATAGCTCCTTGTTCATTCTGATCTGGTCTAACTAATCGTGGTCTCTCCTTTGCAATACCTGTAGCTATATTACGTTTCAGGACTGGACAATCGTGTACATAATGGCCTAGTTGTTTACAGTAGTGGCAGGTTCCTTTTACAGGAACTGCAGAATCACCAGAATGTGTCACACCCTTTTTGTGACCATCTGCTGGTACTGTCTGAGAAACTAGCATTTTCATTTTTGTATCCTTCATACGTCTATGCTCGTGTTCTTGTTCATCCCTAATTCTATTGTGATGATACTGTAACATTTGTAGCATTTGTGACGGAGTGTTACTTTGCCAGGTACTCTCGAATTTCAATATTCTATTCTTTACTGGAGGCAATGCATTTTCCACTAATTTTGTCACAAATAAATGTGGATATGAGTCACTGCTTGCTTTTATACCACTATTTATACCAAAACATTTTTCAAATCGAGCATAATAATCGCTTGTGTCTTCATCTTGCTTTTGTTTGCAGGCTGTGATTGCACCCCAATCTTCCTTTTTTGTAGTTAATAAACGTGGCAGTACCTGTACTAGTAAACCTGGTAACAGTTTAACTTTATCCCCGAGCCCTGAACCTGCAGTTCGGTCCCTTTCTTCCTCTGCTAATGCTGTCCAGTCTATCTTTTGGTCACCCACTTCCCACTCTTTTTCTTTCAGTTTTTCATAAATGCCAGCAGGCAAAAGCACCTTTAATATCGTCATAATATCAGGAAAGGTGTACTCTCCCATCAGTAACATATCTTTAATTTCTCGGTGGAAACCCGCTGGGTCTTTGTCATGACTAGGTACTACTTTTTTCATTTCTAATAATTCCATTTTTGATATGGGTGTGTAAACAAATACACGGTGAAACTCATTGTCTTCGCCTTTTATTGGGTGCAAATCTCGTAAGGGATTTTGTCTATCCATATAGTACGGCGCTCTCTCTCTGCGGGGCAGCGGGAGAGAATCCGGACTTACAAAAAGGACATACTGCTTACGTGACACTAATATCTCTTTAATTAGCTTGTTACTAGAACCTCTCCATCTGTTCGTGAGTAGTTCCGTTAATATATCAGGTAAAGGACCAGGGTCAGCATGTTGGCTCTTATATAATATGAGGAGTTGCTGAATCATATAGATTCCAGCTAAACGTTGTTCATCTATACTGAGATTAAAAAACGTGTGTGCTACGGTCTCATCACCGTATTTTTCAGGACTGTCAATCCAGTGAACGGCTGATCTGGCTAATTCTTGCTCATCCATGGAATCGAGGAGGTGGTAACCCCTTCGTTCTCGTAGTATTTTATCTGCGGCTTGAAACGAATGTTCAGGAGACTTCAGATTTATTACAGGCGTCGGATACGTTCTGCTATTATTTGGACATACAGAGTGTATGGGATCAGAAAAACATCTAGTATTTTCACAGGATCTTCCTCTGCCTACATAGGCTATGGTCTCTGACTGTCTTGCCGAATTCCCTGATTCGGACACTTCATCTTGCTCGAACTCGTCTGTTCCCAATCTTTCTTCATGAATACGCTCTATTTCTTTACGGATTTTTCGGCACATGGCTATTATACAATTTTGCTTATCGTGTCTCCCTTCTGATATATTCTGACTCCATCTTGTAAGAATAAGCATTGCATTCGGGTCTACCCCCGGACGGTCTTGATTTCTGATCACACAGTTTATGAGGAAACGTAACAGTTCCCCCTGTATCTCTACTTTCTGGAATTCCATAGCTCTGTTAATACATCCTGGATCTCGTCCTGTTTGAACAAAATGATATATGTTATCTAGATGCGTAATCATCCCTGGTAACCTCGCTAAATACTCTGCGGCTCGCCTGATACGTAATGATGCCAGGACCATTTCGTCCTCTTTACCAACCACCGGGTCATATCTACAATTTACAAGGAGTTCTTTAAGCGTACGTTCACTTACGAATTTAGGTGTACGTGAATGTGCTGACTCTTGAAAAAAAAGTTTATTTATTCTGGGTGGTGTAAAGGTACTGCTAGCACCTCCCGTGGCCCCATCTGGGGCGTCGGGTGTGAATGGGTTCGTTGAACGTGACACAGCAACTATGGGTGTCGATACCTCTGTAGAGTCGACTGCGGAGACAGATGCGGAAACAGATGTGCTTGCCGACGCTTGCGTCGGGACTTGCTGTTGCACGGGGACAGATACCTGATCCTGACGTTGAACCCCTACACCAGACGGTCTATGTGGTGCGGCGTTAGCATACTCGGGAGCTGCGTCGTCTAGGTATGAGGAAAGAAAAACATCTTCTGCGGTTCTGGGATGCCCTTTTGGATGTACCTTAATTGGAAATAATGGGGGTGGCAAGTCTTTTGGCATCTCTGGAGCAGCCTTAGGTAGTCCTTCGGCTAGAAGGGGATACATACCATTCATAAGAGCATTTCTTTGTCTATTTACTTGTTCTGATTTCACTCGGATACCTTCCTTAATTAATAGATTTTCTTGAACTTTATTTGAACTTTCTTTACTCCTCTCTTCTTGTCTACGTGCTTTTTCTGTTCGTCTATGAGATTCTTTACGCCATAACTCAACAGCGTCTTTCTGTGATTGTCTGACCTTTCTTTTCCATAACTCTTCCTCCACTTTCATGATGCACTCTGCATCCCAGGTTCCCGCTACGGGCCACCTTTGACTTTCCGGCAATCCCTTGGTATAATCTACCCATAGATCAAGAAACAATATGGCATCTAAGCCATGCTTATGGTACATAAAATGCCCTGGAGTGTCCCTAGGAGGAATAGGAACTGCTTCCTCAAGCACCCCTTTTCTGGTAGTAATCTGTCTTAACTTCGAGAAGAGCGGCATATTGACAACTGATCTGATACTTACTCTTGAACTTACTTAATACGAAAAACACAATAATGAACAGTGAACAATGAACAATCATTCATACCACAATATGCAAGACATTTAAACACTTTAAATATTTGAACATTAAATATTTTAACAATGACCGACAATGATGACAGTCTGCCTAACTAATCACCACGCTGAATTCTTGACAGTAACTGAATACTTCGGAACACTTGATATACTGCTAAACAGTACATATACACTGCTAAACAGTGCAGACCGGATTTGTGTACCCAAATCCGTCTTGACCGGCACAACCTATGTGCGCGTCAACACGCCTCCCCGGCGATGGTACTCACCGAGTAGCTCCTTGAAACGGAAGGCCTCAGAGAATGGACAGGACTCGATGACTGCGGACAGCGGACCCTCTGGACATCGGGATTTCGAGAAACCTGGTGGGCCTCTGTATACCTCGGATCTTGCTCTCTCAGCTAGGCTCTGGTCGGGATACTTCGCACTTCTCACCGCCTCGTCTGGGTTGATCGCAGCCTCAGTCGCCCCCGCTTGACCGGAGGGAGCTTACAGGAAATCCTGCTGGTACGCGTTTATGGTCCGTCCAGCTGTGGCAGGAGACCGGGCCTGCAACGCACCGCCGGCGCGTGAGATGAGAAAGTGTCCCTATTCGGGCGCCATTATGTGGTAAATAAAATCTTCTTTACCGGACTGAATTTCATACGGAATCTTAAAATAAAGTAAAATAGCTCAAAATAACAAGAGGCAGAATCCGTGGTATAAGAGGTTTTCTAAATGGGTTTTATTCCATTCAAAATGGCCGACTCGAGTCGCGGCCTTCAGGTTCCGTCACCACGAGGGTTCAGGAAGTGAAGTACAATACTTTATTGACAGACATGCATTTTTATAATAAGTACATTACAATGAAACGAATGTAGAAGGCGTAACATTTGATAAGAAAAGTGACATAACAGGTATGTAATCGAAACTAGGCGTAATAAGGAATAAAAGAAACATGATTGGTTAGGATTATCAGACATAGGTGGATCTATAAGATAATACTTGGCATAGATGCGCGCGCAGCAGCATGACGTGTGAGTGACGTGCAACTAGGGGGTGAAGGGGACTTGACATTTAGCTCTACATGTGGAGACGAGAAGTCTGGGGGGTCAAGTCAACCTAATCCCAAATCATATCTAACATCCTATGTTTAGAGAACTATGTTATCCACAAGGAAGGACTCTCGGACAGAATCTAGTCTATACTGACTGTGTGCGTGCACAAACGCCTGAGTGTCTATATGAGATGCGAGGGGCAGAAAACTTTCCATGGCAGCAGGGCTATGAATCACTTGCAGGAGGACGGAAAGGCTGAGTCCTTTGCTTGTGAGCTAAAGGAAATGTTTACCTAAATCACTAGACAGGAATGCATCGGCTGAAGAGCAAAATAGATAATTCGAAGGTGAAATACAGCTTCTTGGCAGGCAGGCGAAAACTGGCCGAGGCAGGCACCGTTAGCTGCGCAGGGAGTAGGACAAAGTTCATGGATACAGATGCGAGCTCAAGCTGAAGCTGTCAGAGACAGAGAGCAGGGAAAGGCTTTGAGGACAGAATCGGGCCTACTTGCCTGAACTGTAAAAATGGAGTAACTTAGCCATATAAAGTCGGTGGCCTTCATACTTAGGAATCGAATATCCAGCCCATTGATGGCGGATCTGACAGAGAACATGTCGACGGTAGACACACATATGTTTGCGTCTTAGAAACTGGAACTGGAGGGAACATACATGTACTTGTAACATGCATATAGAACCGTTGGGGTCCAAGATAGGGGACATAACTGATCAGGAAAATCCACATTTCCACACCTGCATGGTGCCTTGCATAAGAGAGGCATTGATAATTCTGGTCCATAGGGGTATCAGGAGTTGTGAAGTGTCCTTGTGGAATTTGGAGGGGAGAGGGTCATTGAAGTGGTTGGAAAGTGTAGTGGAAGACAGTAGTTTTGAGATGTCAGCACCCTCTATATCTGAAAGATCGACCACGAGGCATTGTTTTTAGGTTTAAAGAGAAGCTGCTAGGTCAAATTCCCTGTGAGATGGAGGTGCATTGTGACTGGGTTTCAGGCAGTATGCAATTCACAGCATTGTGGAGCTCATTGTCAATTGACTTAGTTTTCTCAGAAAGAAGGAAGAAAATGTTTGACAATTAGGTAGAGTTGTAGTGTCAGATGTGGAGGATTTACATTTCCCATTAGTTTGCTGTTTCACCAGTTCAAAAAGTTTTTTGTGACGGTTGAAGGCTGTGTCCAGTTGCTGAATGAAAAATTATGATTTGACACTACTGATGCACCTATTGTAGTTCCTTTTTTTTTTAGGCAACAGTTTAAGGTTTGAAAGAGATGGGGTCTGTCTACTCACTCTTTCTGCAAGTATAAAGGCACGGCGTTCCTCGTTAAGGCTACAGTTGAACCAGGTATTGGTTCTTCTTAATGGGACTCTCTTTAGTCGTTTGGGGGCAATGGAGTCCATGATGTTAGACACAGAGCTAAGGTAGTTTGTGAGGCATCAATCACATCAGTGGGAGACAAGAGGTTAAGGCTGGTGGCAGATATCATGTCTGGATTGAGATTGAGTGTGTTTCTGACCCAATGTTTAGTTTTCATAGGCTGGACTTTGCGGATGGTTGCCTTTTCAACAATGGAGTGATAATCGGTCCAGTCGCAGGGTGAAAAAGAATCCAATAGTATGGTATTTTCCTTGACTATGATTAAGTCTAAGATGGCCCCTTTTATATGAGTAGGGCGATTACAGACTTGGGTTAGGTGGAGGTTGTGGAGGAAAGTCTTAAACAATTCACTAGTGGATCCTTAGTGTCATTCCAGTGAATGCTGAAATCACCTAGGAAAATCTGGTTGTTGTCTGGGGTAAGGTTGGTGGAGATGATTTCCATGATTTGTTCAATGAAGGTAAGATTATCACCTGGGAGATGGTAGAAAGTGTGCAGAGTGCAGGTGGAGTTGTCTCTGGTAGAGATATTGATCATCATACATTCACAGTCAGATGTTAGAGAGGAAAGTGATCGTTTGACAGGGAGATTTGAATGATAAATACATGCAATACCACCCCTAAGACGGATAGCTTGATCTTGACGGATGATAGAATAGCTGGATGGAACCAGGATGTCTAGTATAGCAGAAGAAGAAGCACTTAGCTAAGTTTCAGTGAGAATTAGTAGATCCAGGTCCAAGTTGAATAATAAGTCCTGTATGTCGGTCGCATGTTTCACTGCTGACCTGCAGTTGGGTAGTTAGCATTTTAGGTTGGTTGTGGTAATGGCAGTGGAAGAGTGTGAGATGGGGACAAGTTTGTGGTTAGATTTATTAATGAGTCTGGGTTTAGTATGTGGTATCCTTTGCGGTTGGGTGATAATGGTTTGAATCCTAACTTGAGGAGGGAGAGTATATCTGTGGTGGAAAGGTATTTGACAAGCTTGTTGGGTCGGGTGGAATGGTCTAGATTAGGTTTGCATCTCCATCTAGGTTCGTGATCTGAAGTATGCACAACTAACTGTGGGAGGGTGAGTGGGAGAGGGAAGATTACAGTGTTGGTGGTAGATCGAAAGGTTTGACATATTGAGTTCTAGATTAGAGGTGATGCATAGAAGAGTAAGGTAATCAGCCCGCAACATCTGTATATCAGATTGTATAGTATTCAGTGTAGAATAGAGTATTGGGGTATTAGTGTGAGTGGGGTTACGGCACAGAAGTGACCGGGAGGAGAGTTATCTAAAATATTGTGTGTGACGGAGGGGTTCTTTAGTTTTGAGCAATAGTTAATTAGTCTTAGGAGTATCCCAACCTAAAGTGATGGGATTATGGTCAGACACCATAATGTGATGAGGAGTGAGGGGACGCGAAGAGGGGAGGTCGTAGAGAAAAGAGGTGGAGAGAATGTTGAGAGGCTGCTTTTCAGAAGTATTGATGTCAGAGAAGGAGCATGTTAAGGTTGAGAAAGTGGGAGACGTGGTTTGTGGGAGCCCCTGCATGTGTAGTGATAGTGGTTTGCTGACTGGGGGAGCTGTGTATCCCAAGCTGAGAGGGAGCAGTGTTGTGAATTATTTCGTTATTAGGTTGGATATGAGGGTTGACTAAGTGAGGGTTGGAGGAATGGTCGGCTCCAATCCGAGTAGGGGTACTGTTCTGAGATGACGAGACATCTGGTGTGGTAGTGTGGGCAACAGTCTGGGTTGAGATGTAAGAGGACGAGTAGATAGGAATGGATAGACTGTGAATGTTATTGGGAGGGGGATCCGTAGGTAGTTGGGATAGGTGGGGTGAGGTAAAGTCAGTGTTGAGTTTGTCCTTGAGGAAAGGGAAGACATTGTCAAAAAGTTCCAGGTTGTGGTTAGAAGACTGAATGAGTACTATGCCAGTATTATAGGTGGAGATAGTCGTTTCTGCCTTGTAAAAAGGGGAGGGTGAAATAATTAGTTTGTGGTGGTGGGTTTGAGAACTGAGGATAGGGCATTTCTCCACTGAGCACAATGAACGGTGAAGAAGATAAGGTCATTAATAATGTACCCTTGTTAATGCAGAACTAGTAATTGAAAAGGGGTGTTTAAGGATGAGATTTGAGAGCTTTGTGTTTGAAGGTTTCTGTCGCATTTTTGGAAAGATTGGAGGGAAAGTCAAAATTAAACGAAGTGCGACCAGCGAAGGATAGTGAATGGTTCTGTCTAACATCCTGCAGAGGTTCTATGATGCTGGGCAAAATGTGGAGGAGCAAGGGAGAGAAGGGTGAGTATGGGAATAATTGTCAGGTACCACACAGGGAGAGAATGGGCGAGTATGGGGGCAACAGACTGGAACCACATAGCTGGCGGACGAGAAGCAAGCAGCAATGTGCGAAGAAATTAAAAGGGGTCCTATTTTGAATGTAAAGCTGGTGTGGTGGAAGAAGGCTTTAGGTCGTTATCACAAACCGGAAAGTTCGGGAAAATAGAGGGAGAGAGAAGGGCCATTTAGCTATCTTGCGCAGAATCAGGTAGGTGAGTGGAGGAGGGAAAAGATATGTTGACCACCAGAGAACCAAAGAGAGATGAGCTTCTCCAAAATATGAAGGGAATTTGAAGATGGGTTTAGAATAACAAAATATAGGTAGGAACGTTTCTATAGATGATGTGGCATTGATGTGAATTGTTGTCATCTGGTAGAAATATTGGAAGAGGCCAGTAGGTGACGCTGAAATCTCAAAAATCAAAACTGTTATCCTTTGAAAAAGTGTAGCACTTTTACAAATTGCTCGGTGAAAAATAGGAATAATTCCAGGGTGACCTCGATAAGTTTGTCTACAAAAAAAAGAAACCCAAAGCACTAATGAACAGACTGACTGCCCACATCCATGAAAGCAAGCACAGAGTCAGTCCCCAAGTCTCAGACGGAGAAAGCCAAAGGGGAGGCTGGTGCATAGGGGCGAGATAGGCGTCGCCCTCCCACCCTGGGGAAAAAAAAAATGCCTGATGAAAAACACTGAGCAGCTAGGAATACATTGTGCTGGCTGCTAGTGCTCAGTGAACAAACGTGTAAATTTGGGGTTTTCTTTAGGAGGGGTGGGGGGTATGGCCTTTGCTCTGCACATGCTTTTGGCTGGGCGAAGTTTTCTTCGACCTGGAGCCAGAAAGCAGGGCAGTGGCGACACACTGGTGGGTGCAGCCTGTTTCTCATTTGCAGAATAGCATTTCGATTTTGGGCGTTTTCCCCTTGGCCCAGGGAGGAGTTGGAGACCCTCCATTCATTCCAGTGGCTGGGGGTGGGGCTGCCTGGCAAGCTTAGAGTTTGTGGGGGTGTGGCAGTGGCCTTTGCCTCTTCCACCAGACCCAGAAACAGTTGTTGTTGCTTTCAAGTCATTGGTTTGCTGGGGTGTGTGGGAGGAATCCACAGATAAAAAATCCAGTATTTTCTGGTTTTTGGCTTGCTTCATCGTGGCTTGTGCGTGCATGCTCTCATAGCTATTGCCACGATGTGAACAGTGAACTGGTGCAGTCCTCTTGGTCACGGAGCCCGGCTTAGTTGGACTGTCTGAGACACAACCAGGCCTGGACTGAACAACATCGAGGTGGCGCCGGTCATCTGCATCTTCATCTCGGAACACACGGGTAATAAATGCCGGCCACCACCACCCACAACAACCTCTTAATTATAGGGGCACTGTTTAGGGTTTTTATCAGCGAGGGTAATAGGCAAGATTAGATAGAGGCCGCGGCGTTGAGGTGAAACACGAGCAGTGAATTCAAAGACAGGCCAGGAGGTGAGAGACACAGGAAGGGAGCAGATAAATGGGCAGTAAGGTCGGTGAAACAGGCAGAGAGAGCAGCAGGCGAGAGACAAGTTACAGCCAGGACGGCGAGACACAGGCAGCCTGGTTAGTCCGATAGACAAGGATCACTGCCGGAATGGGCAGCCCCGGCCGCGCACGCAGGGCAGGTGCGTCACTAGAGACCAGCCGATGCCACAAACACTGTAAGTGAGGGGACGCGGCGCGGGCGGCGAGAGGCAACGAGAGCAGCGAGGAGCGGGCGCTCAGAGCAGCAGACACAGTGTTCTGCGAAGGTGGGGGGTCTTGGGGGAGCAGGTGGCACTGGCACCACCAGCGCTGCAGAGGGTTAGGGGCTCGGGGCAGCTGGGAGTGCAGGAAGATCTGAAATTGCGTCAAGTATAGGGAGACGTTAGGAGCAACAAGCCCTCCCACCCCACTGCATCCTCAGTCCCAGACCGTAGAGTTTGGGGGGAGCAGGGCAGCCGTAGCCTACCGACAAGTAACGCCCCAGAAAGGATTACTGATAGGGCTCGTGGGGACACAAACAAATAGCCCCACGCCTGCCCAAATACTGCAGTGGTTGAGGTCAGTAGATGCAGCAGTGCTAACAGCAGGTACCACAAGGCTGGTAAAACAGCCCCGCATGGGGGAGGGGACAGAGGAGCAGGGCAATAGAGTTCCGGCAACCCCAAGAACTGCCTCGGCAGTGGGGTGAGAGCTCGGACTAAGGGGTGACCATTAAAGGCGACCCCCAAAGATCCAGTGAGGCTTGGACTGGGATAGCTTGAGCAGGGGCAGAAGCAACCCCCACCTGTGTGATAAGAGCAGGGGTGACAGTCACTGTGCTGGGACTCGGAGCCGAATCAGATAATGTATTACTTTACTGCCTGGGGGCCCGGCCGGCAGGCAGGGTGACTTTCATTCTGTGGTGGTGGGGGTGGCTTCAGAGAGGCCTTGCCTTGGCGGCGCTTTAGTGTGTAACTGTGTACACATTACACACGCAGGTCGGACACCACGCATTCCATTCACGTGGCTCCGAGTCCCGGTGCAGCCCTCAGAGTCAAGCCATAGCCTTCGTGTTCTCCTCAACAACCTCTTAAGGGGAACTGTTTAAGGTTGTTAGCACTGTGTGTGCTGGGAGCCGAATCCGATTTATTACATTACTCTGACCGTCGCCTGGGGGCCCGGCCGGCAGGCAGGCAGGGTGACTTCATTCTGCGGTGGTGGGGGTGGCTTCAGAGAGGCCTTGCCTTGGCGGCGCTTTAGTGTGTACACATTACTCACGCAGGTCGGACTCATAGGTGCAGGGGCAGGGCCAGGCACCAACGGAAACTCGGAAGGAAAGAAAAAGAAACAGGGCAACACCACGCATTCCATTTCCGTGGCTCCGAGTCCCGGTGCTGCCATCAAGCCATAGCCTTCTTGTTCTCCTGCAGGATTTTATGCACAATCCATACCCCACACGAGAGGGCAGCGCGGTGCCTCGTTGCACACAGCGTGGTTCAATCAAAGCCCCCAGAAGAGAGAGAGTGACTTGCCACTGCACTCTATCTGTGATTCATTGTATGAATTTTCTGCCCAGTGTAATATACTTCTTGCAAATTGCAATCTGTAAAGTGTAGTATCTTTTTGGCGCAGAAGCCCTATAGAAGTCCGTTCATAAAAGTGGGAGGCCAGAAAGAGAAGAAGTGCAATTAAAGACAAAAAGCACACCAGCAAATCATTAATGCAGTGTCTGGAGTGCGCCAACTATGTATGTTTGAGAGTTATATTATGCAAGACTCCCGTCTCACTCTGGTGATGCCATAGCAAATAACTGCTCTTTGAAACTCCATTACACAAGGTCACTTTCATATCGTGGACACGGGGAGGTGAAGTGATCTGCCCAGAGTCACAGGGTGCTGAGGCAACGCTGGTACTCGAACCCTGTTTTGCCAGTACCACAGTCGACAGCTCTGTAATGACCCATTCTTTTCCAGCCAATAACAGTGAGGGCTTCTAAGCACTTTAGAGTCTAAACACAGGCAGCACCCATCACAGCAACAGAAACAGAACAAGGGGGCGCGGCAGATAACAAAAGAAGTAACAAAAGGGTTTGAGGGTGACACCCTTGTGCAGACTCTTTATTGTGGTCTGCAGCAAGGATAGGCAAGGGGGTTTCTAAGCACTATAAAAAGATCGGAGGGGAAACTCAAAAGAAGGGAAAGAAAACAAAACTTCTGGCTCTGTACTTTCACTTTTACATGCTTCATCTAGCTCGCTCCTCGCAGCGAGGCTCTACCTGGAGAGTTATGACGCGCTGCTGTTCTGCCTTCTGATTAGTGGGTTCTCTTCTCCCTCCGAGCCCTGGGAGGACTGATCTCAGATTTTGTGAAGTTCTCACCGGAGCGGGTCCTCACTTCGACGCTGTGGTTATTGCCCCATCTGTGACCTCACTGCTGCCCCCACCCCCTCATCATGACCTGGGGTGCCCCCCTCCTCCTGCTCCTTGGTGGACTACTCATGCACACCTACTTCTCTGTAGGGAAATGCGAGAAATGCGCATGCCCAGGCGTCCGCGCATGCGCATTTGTCACAAGAAGTTGGAAACGAGGAAGAGGGAGCACCGGAGACGCCGCACTGCAGGTAAGTCTTTACATTTAATTATTTTATCATGCATGATATTATTTTAAAAGGAGGGCGGGCGGGAGGCGGGTGGCGGGTGGCAGGCGTGTGTGTAGCGCTGCCTGCTTCGTCTACTTCGAAAGCTGCGAAGCAGGCAGCGCTACGTACACTACGTGGACGAAGCGTAGTATAACGCCCAGGGTTAATTAAAAGGACAGCATCCCCGCTAAAATTGTTGGTAATGTTCCCAAAAACTATCTAATGACAACAAGTAAAGATACTGTGTCATTAAAATTGGAATTCTAGTGCTGACTCATTAACAGTGCTGAGAAGCGTGGACACTGTACAATTAAATATGCATCAGCATTGCTGAGTAGTAGCAACCGGTACTGTAACATTAAAAGTCCATCAGCCCTACTGAAGTTCCTGTACCGTCGTAATAAAGTTACAGCAGCCCTGCTGGCACTACTGCTCCCTGCTGGCCATCTCTGGAAAGCGGACAGTGCCCGCCGATTAGGGCCCAATTCTGAGTTACTGGGGCTCTTATACATAGGGTGAAGTCAACCTTGTACCGTATGGCGATAGATTTCCTGGGTGTATTCTAAACCAGCACATTGCCAAAGAACAATATTAACTATAAAAGGGCAGGGCAAAGCACTTAGGTTAAACAAATAAGTAAAGGGGGCTCCATTGCAAGCATACAACAGTCCTGGCATGCAAACCTTTCATAGTGTATTTTAAACTATAAAAAGTACAGAGAAATTCTCCCGTACTTTTCATAGTTTAAAATACACAATGGAAGGTTTGCGTTTAAAATACATGATGAAAGATTTGCATACTTGCATGCTTCACCACCTTTAGCTTTTAATATCCTATCAGTGTGCGCCGGCAGGCAGGGCCTGGCTCAAAGGCTGAGAATGCCAGGGGAAAACACAATTCGTGCACCTGCAGAATTCTTTCTAAAGTTGTCTATTTTTTTTAATGCATAATTGTATTAAGCTAATAACTTCAAGTCAGGCGCTTTATTTTTTAGCTTAGCATATATGCACATTATGTAATTAATAGCATCATATAGAAGAGAAAAAGGAGGGGGAATGTGTAATATTTACCGGAGGAGTTATTTCCGTCACACAGATGGCTTGGTTCTTTTTTTTAGTTGCAAGGAAATGTGTGAGTAATGCAATTGCCTCTTGCCATTTAAAGTGTTGAACCAGAACCACTGAAGTTGAGTGATTTCAAATTATAGCATGGAAGGAGGCAGTGTATAAATTAAAATTTGGAAACACTTTATAAACCAGATCTGTCTTTTTCAGTATATCTTTGCTTTCCATCCAAAAATCTTGTCGTCAGGTTCGTATGTTTTGCACCTCAATTTCTGTTATGTGGACTTTCTGTCAGTGTACATTTATAGTATATAAATGCTATATTTTTCAAAATAAACACATTTGCTGAAATATAATTTCTGTTTGTCTGGCTAATCTTAAAAAAATCAAGGATGAAATGCAATCCTGGGATGGATCTCTTTCGACATCTAATTTTCAAAGTATTTGCAATGTACGGTCTTACCAATGGTGTGAGCCTTGATGACTTTATTAACCAATACAGTAAAGAGGAAGAGATGTGTTACAGGTAGAAAACATTTAGAGGGCCTCTTCCCATTGGCTGTGTGTGCTTGGCTTGGGGGTCGTTTTGCAAGCAGACCAGTTAGAGGATTGGGCACATTTTTGATATGTTTGTAATGTTTTCTTCACACTTGTGCTTTAAAATGCTATATTTGGAACCCGTTTTTGAAAAAATTGACAGTAAATATGTGGTGTAAAACCCACCATTTGAATACATTTTTTGCAAAATTTTCTTGCGGGAGGAAATCCACCCGCACCCTCCTTTTTCAGTTCGGGCTGCAGAAACCACCATTGCACCAAACATCGCATCCAAAGCAGTGGACGTGACGCCAATGGTTTGTACACGTGCCTGAGAACCTGGTGGCAGGGAATCTGGAGCAGAGGCGGCGCGATGAGAGTTAGACCAGAGGAGGTGAAAATCAACTTCAAAGAAGTTAAATCAAGTGAGCTATAAGTGCATAGTATATAATAGGGCAAAGAGGTTTAGAGGCCCAGTAGATTTCCTGCGCTAGAGTGTGCACTGCTGTGTTGCCTGCTGTCTTTACTGTCTTTAGAAGCACATTATATGCAAATTCGACTTTGGAATTAAAGGTACTTCCAAAGAGGTAATCTACCTTATTTGTGCATAGAAGTCTGACCTAAAGTCTCCCCTAGGGGACACAGGGGAGGGGTTCCATGTAACTATAAGCTGGGACATAATATGCACTGTTATGGGAAAAACTGCCAATTTAATTTTACCCCATTGTAGCATTTTAGCACCATAGGTTAACATGGCAATACTGTAAAACAGTGTAACTATTGATAGGTGTGAGTTAAAAAAAGATTTCAAGGACTTAAAAGATTGGTAGTGATAAATCCAACAACTTAACACTGTTGAATTCATCATAACTAATACAGAAAGAAAGTTATAGGACTTTCTTGTCTGTGAGCCAGAATCCCTTCTTCTGTAACCCTCTCCTGATCGGTCAGCCTTAATAGGTTTAGCCATACTGCTTTGATGAGGTGACAAGGGCCTGTAAAGAGACAGAGGTTATCTGATGGGTGAGCTCTGCAGCAGCACAGAACAGGCCAGGAAGGGGGTTAAGTAAATCATTCTGGGATCTTCCTGTACCCCCCCGGTCAGATGGCAGTCCTTGAAATGGAATTTGCTGGAGTCCTGAAAGGAGACTGTTAATTTAAATGAGCCACACCATTTGGTTAATTTAGCCGGGTGTTAATCACAAGGAGAGGAATTCTTCGTCTTGAATTTTGAAGTACAGTGCTTTTTGTGACAAGAATTTGCCACCCTTTGGAAGACGTTTTCATGCCTTTGGGTGGCACCCCGCACCTCATTGGACAGGAGTGCACCCTGGTTTTCGCGCCTGATCATTGGACAAATATGTGAGAGCTGCATAGCAACTCAGATCTGCTGCCTTAAACTACAAGGAGAAGAAGGACTGCCCTGCTGGACACCTGGCCTGCACCCCAAAGAATAGCAATATGAAGGACTGCTTCTGCTACAAACTTGGAACTACTGACCTGAGGTCTTTGCCTTGCTTCAAAAAGAATTAAGGGATGGACTCCTGCAAAGCAACAGGTTAACAGAGCTCACCTGCACATCTCCTCTAAGGAGTCCTCAGCCTGGAGTGCGTCCAGTAGACGTTTAAGGATTTAGCAGGGTGCACTGTGGGAACTCTAGTCCCAAACTTCTAAGTATCTAGGAACTTCTAGACCCTTGAATTTTTGTTTTGGACAATTTGAAACCTCAAGAACTTCAGAAAGAAGTTCCAGAAGTTTGAGAAGTTTTGTGCAAATTTTGGCAAAATCTCCATAAGATGACTTGTTGTGTTTCGATTTAGATGCCCGTACATAGGTTTCCCTGAATCATCTCCTTATATAGGCACAATTTGCATTGCCTTTATTTAGGCATAGAATCCTAGTCCTTATTTAGGCATTAGCCATGCTATCCAAATACAGGCATGGTCACCTACATCCGTCCATCCCACGTCACAACGAGTTCTTAGAAACCAGATCCTTAAGCCGTTGGGACTTTCCATAGCAAGGATTATTGATTTCTCCAAGAACTCATCTATTATGCATGAACTACTATTCCTTAGGGGTTCATCCATGACGTCTTCCTCTGCCCGACTTTACGTCAATGCTAGCATTCCTAAACACCTTCCAGGTATAAATATACCTTCCCTCACCATGGCAAACCACAGCACGGCTCGGCACAACTTGACTGCGCGGTTCGCCACGGCAATTTTGGAAGAGACCATATCCTGGCTTGACGCACTGACCAGACGCTGTCACCCCTGCTCGCAGAGACTCCAGCTTCCAGATTCCAGTGTTCTGACTCCCTTTGTGGGGTTGTTAGGGTTTAAGACCTGGAAAGAGATTCCCACCTCTCTCATTCATAAGGTATGGAGCTGACTAGAACCTAGAGGGACTCTTGGCATACAAACTTAGTATATACCATACTATAGAATACAGCACCTACTTTTACCTCGCACTACACTTAGGTTAGGTACATTGGGGTAGAGCTATTTAGATGCATCAGGTGAGTATTCACTTTTTAGCCTGTGTTATTTATGTATGTATATATGAATATATGTCATAGCTAAAAGACAAAGCTATTGCAGTATTATTTCTTCTTACTGCTTACGCTGTGCGTAATATATCTTGCTTACTGTCTAATGATTGTAACAGCCACATCTCTTACACGAGAAACAAGACTGTTCAATAAATCCTTTTATTGAAACACCCGCCTATCTATTTCTGTGTAACTCTAGAGAAACTAAGCATGCACGATTGACTGAGTGAAATTGTTATCTTTTGTTTCCACGATTCTGAGACGCGTTCCTATTCTAAGGGAAACAAAGTTGTCATGTTTATGCGGTTGTCAGAAACTAATCCCTTCCAGTTCTTTTGAGAAGTTTCTAGGGACCTCTGAGTTAGCTGGCACACACAAGTAATTAAGTTTAATGTACTCAATAGGAGCATACTGACCTTAGTCCTATGCAAAAACTATAGTGTATATTATTCCAATGCGCAGAGCCTATAAGGGAAATAGGAGCTAAACTACAGACTGACTGGACGTCAAGAGTCAAGCTGGCTACCTTTAACCACGATCAGATCCGGATGTCAGATTTGTACCGCTGAAAGCTCAGCAGATCCAGACTTCTAGGATTTGACCTGGGCCTCACTGAGAAGCAATCCGACGACATTGCATGGAAATCGGTCTGCTGGAGAGGACCATTTGACATTGAGAGAAAATCCTCCAGAAAAGTTCCTAAGTCTAAAGGTAACATTTTGACCAGAGCCTCCCACTTAGTGTATCTGACTAGAGCTCCATCGCAGTCAGCCTCAAACTTTGACTTTGTAGCTGCTATATGTTTTTAAGCACTAGAAAGTGTTTAATCTTTAAAATTGATATATGCTGTTCCCTATATTGGATCTTTATAAATTGGTGTCGGATTTTTATTGTGTGTGTATCTTCCTTATTTAATGAATGGGTGTTTTTAAATGCTGTACATGTTTGTTACCTTAGTTAAGCCTGCCTGCTCGTTGCCAGCTGCCAAGGGTTGAGTAAGGGAATAATTTACTGAGACCTTGTCTGAGGCTTTCATTTCATTGGTCGCCTTATTACTAGTGGTAGGTGCATACTTACCCCTACTAAAAATCCAATTTAAAATACACTCTATGAAACAGAGACAAATAGCATAAATACACTCACTGAAACAGTGACAAATAGCATGAATACACCCACAGAAATAGTGACAACATAAATACACTCACTGAAACACCTAAAAAATGAATACACGCACTGACATAGTGACACATAACATGAAATTAATACACTCACTGCCACAGAGGCAAATAACACGATAGAAACAGGATTTGGGAGGCTCAAATTATGTTGATTCATTCAGTCACATATTCTGTGCAGATTGGCCGATTTGCCCTTGTGAGCTTATTAAGGTGTGTATTCGTGTCATTCAGATTTAATTAAATGTCATTGTTCAGGGTAGAGGTGGACATACAAGGGTTCTTAGCAAAGGAAGGAAGCCAGAGGTTAACCGATAATCCTGTTTGGTTTTAAAAGCCATTGCACTAGCTGGGCGATGATTGGCTTGTACACCTCGACTTGTGTTATATGTTTGTGAGCGTGCCATGCCTTCGGCTTAACGTTTCTAAGACTAAGGAGCTTGATTGTGTTTAATGGTGTCTGTCCTTCTGCACCGGACCAGCAGAAGCCCCCCATAAGGGCAGAGGGAGCGTCGCCCCCTGTTGCCAGTGCAGAAAAGGTGAAAAATAATATGATAATAAAATGAATTGCAGTGTTCGTGGATGGGGCGATTGCTGCTGACTGGCAACAGTTGAGTGGAGCTCACTCAACCAGTTTACCCTGCACAAGTTGCTTTGGCCAGCTGTCTTGCGACAGCCTGCCTTACATGCGCAGTGTCAACCTCTCCACCTAGCTGTCCCAGACAGCTGGGTGGAGAGCATCCAAAGGCATCCAGTGTCTACAGGAGCGTAGAGGCATCCCACTCCAGCCTGTCCTGGTGCTGCTCTCATGCTGTTCAACTGCAACATAAGAGCACCATAGGGATTTGCAGAAGGGGTTTTCTGAGGCTCCTTGAGGTGCTGGAATTCAAGAAGAAAACAGGAAGAGGAAGAATCGTAGGAAAGTGTATTTTTTATTTTCTTATCTTTTTGGCCCACTGACAGGTACTGTGAGAAACTAGCCCTCAGCCTCAACTTCAGAGTTCTCAGTCACGGCCCGGTTTAAATCTGGTAATGCGTCATGATTAAGAGATTTGTCCTTTGAGCTTAAAGGCATTGTGGTTTATTACAATTAAGGCTTCCAGTTTACAGTTTTTACTTATTTCTACAGATAAATACAGACAGAAAACAATGTGTTTCCTGTCAGTGTTTATTTTTAATATGGCAAAATACAAAAAAATTTACTTTTTTGTGAAAGACTCTCTGTTGGAATTGGACCTTTCCGCAGGGTCATCCCCAAGCCTTTTGCCTCCTATTTTTCTGACCCTTTTTTCATTGGCTATAGGATTCCGGGCACTTTACCATTGCTGATCAGTGCTTAAGTGCATATGCTCGCTGTATAAATTGTGATATCATTGGTTATCATTGATTGGCATGTTTGATTTACTGGTAAGTACCTAGTAAAGTAAATTAAATGCTACTTGTGGATTTGCAGCACTGGTTGTGCCATCCATATGAGTAGCCCTGTAAATGTGTCTCAGACCTATCACTGTAGTATCTGTGCGCACAGAAAACTGCCATGTTGTCCCGACAAGTGCACCTTCACTTTCCTTACATGTGCGGCACCCCATAGGTAGGCCCAAGGTACCCCCATGGGCATGGTGCAGTGTGTGTGAAAGGTAGGGCATGTACTGGGGTGTGTAACATGTCCTGAAAAGCATTGGTGATTGTTTTCAAAACATTTATGATTGTTTTCAAAACATCCATGATTTTTTTAAAAACATATTCATTCTAGAAAAAAACCTTTAGTATAAAAGACCCTCACTCCTTCTTCAGATTAGAGGAGAATTGCTTCTAGGCTGAGAAGGGGTCCTGCATGCTGAAATCTTCGACACACAGTGGCCTGACATACCTTGCAAGCTGTCATCCTTGAAGCAGAGATGGGGTTCTTCATTCCCAACCATCAGGTCCATCCCTAGGGGTTTCTTGGCTACAGAGTCACATAGCTATACACATCTCCCAACAGTCTATACAAGGTTTCGACTATTGCAGGGGCACGATAGATACAAAATCCATCTGGGAGATGAAAGATCGCCAGGTTCAGGGAACAAAGGCTTTATTTAGTGCTTGCCTCATACTGTGACAGATGATATTCCTCAACAGAACAGTGCAACAAACTACCTGCTATGGGTTTGCAAAAATTAAAGACCTGAAAACCCCACGCATCCCCTTACCCATTTCTATTGTAGGTATATCAAATGAAACACTGATTAGTGAGGAGGTACTGGGTGTAAAGATACAGAAAGGTGCGTACAATTTCTCAGCTCCCAATTTTAAGGGATGGTTGGTTTGGCCTATCAACACAAATAGGTGTCAATTAAGATTAAAGGGTACCAACAGAGGGTTTAGCATCCATAGGTCAGACCCACGCTATGTACACACTGACGACCCAGGGTAGTGACTTCTTATTGTGTTGGGAAGTTGTGCCTAGAATGGCTAAAATCCTCAACACTACAACAGGTGAAACAACACTTGTCCCTTCTATCAGACAACATGGATCTTAAGGATTTCTTGTTAGGTCCCAATAAACCGCACAAGAAACACTTACTTCTTGTATGTCTTCTCCAAAGAACTGTGGAAAGTCTACCAACAGGATGCTGCTGAGAGCTTACGTGAAATCGATAGGATTAACCAAGAAAATGCCCTGGCTGTGGTAGACAGTGGCATGACCACACTTTCTTCACGTATTTATTCACTGGGCAACATTGTGTCCTCGGCAATCAACATAATGTAACAAGATTTTTCGATTCTACAACCTGGGTAATCTCAATTGCACTCTATTATGATTTCAAGTTGGACGCTGCAATCATTGCGTTGAGGCCGCGTGCCATGGCAATACATTAACAGCAGAAGTTTGTTCTTGGTTTGCAATCTGACTGACAGACAGTTGACTATGCCGGCAGAGATGCAAAGTACACCATGATGCTCATTGAAAAATTACAGAAGTTACATTTCACAGTAGCTGATTCACCGTCTACTGAATGGGTAATTCATGGCTATAGCACATGGCCTGTCACGAACTTTCAGTTCCAGTACTGCCTAAGATACAGGCAAATATGAAGCATTGGGTGAAGGGTACATACAGGAAACATGGGAGTTACTGTATAGACATAGGAGCAGAAATAAGGACACTGAGGTTTTCTTAAGTGGTACTGACTGCGGAAAGGCTTTAAGCGGGTCTTCAGTGTGCAAAGAAGTGTCGCTTCATGGAACGTGTTATGTGTCAAATGTGAACTTATCTTGCTATTTGAAAGGCTACCCAGCTGCCGTGATTCATCCGGTTTTTGGATGCCTTTCGAATGGAAGGTATTTAGTGCTGAATGATCAAGGCTGTTGTGGAATGGCGCCAGGCATCACATATCTAGTCACAGTAAACTTCAGAGTTGTTTGCTGTAAGCAAGTATTGTTTCCCCTGGCTTGCACAGTTAGGGAGGCACCACTGTGGCCTTTGTTGAATGTTTCCAGTACAAGGTTTGATTCGCTGAGCAGACTAAAAGCCATGTTGTTATAACAAAATGTGACCTTAACTTCAGCCCAAGAAACTTTTGATTTCCAGGTTGCATGGTCTTCAGCAGAGATACAGGCCCTGGTCCGTATGAACTTCACAATCCATTTTAGAGAAATGGTTCATCGTATCTTTAACATGTCTGATATGAGTGGGACCGTACACTTATTTAAGCATCTTGGATCAGGTCTCTTAACCACCTTTCAGACCATCTTTGGAGTAATTCCAGCCTTCATACACTCAGTACTTGGAAGCATTTTTGGAGGGCTTCCTTTGGTTCTGCTTTCGGTAGCGGGCATCCTGATTTTGATACTCTTGCTTTGCAATTGATGTCGCAATTCCTCAAGAAAAGAGAACACTGCTGGAACTACGGTGGTGTGAGTGAATGGTGTGCTACCTGACTATGCCTTGGCTTTGAGAGCTGACTGAGCATTGGTTCCAGTCTTTCAGACCGGTCTGGCTAGACTGTGCCCTGCCTGTGTTCCGTTGCCTCTTCTGCGGATTTGGCTGCGTGTTGGACCTGTGCCTGTACACTTCCATCAGTTGCGCCGGCGGACATAGAAGCGCTTCTGGTGTCTTTGCAGGCCCACGTGTGCGTTGTCCCTAGTGTTTTCCCATGTTGATGACGGCATTCTTGAAGCCTCCACGGGATGCTTCCACTCCTGTTGGAAGGGATCTCGGAGACTGCTCAAGAAGTGAAGGCATCGGCATGAGGCATGCAGGCATCTAATTCTTCCCCGGCGGCTGCTGTGGAAACCAGAGATCAACATCTTTGCTAACTCGACATGATACTGGAAGTTCTGGAGGGAGTGCCACCTGCGGACATGATGCTCAGGAGTGTTGAGTCTTCAGCGCAGGATTCTTAAAACAATCCAGCCTCTCCTGTGCTGGGAACGATTTGGCAACTTTTTAAACATTTAACAAATTGAAGGTCAAGTGTGAATTTGTTTTATTTTTCTTCTGGGCTTTAACTGAGCTCCATTGCTTTCAATGTGCTCAGTGCAATAATCACAATATGAACAAGTTTAGAGGACCTTTTAAATGCTTTTTAGTGAAAAATGACTTTTTTTTATGCCTTTCAACAGCGTTAACTTTATCATTACCTAGCTGACCTTGTTGAACTTTTGATGAGGAGTGGGTCTCATGTCCTTTAGGATGGTCCTGTCCTGTGTACCCCATTTAGCTTACATTGTTCCATCCACATGACAATAACGATTCCGTTTACTTTGTAGCTAGCTCCTGTCTCTTCAACATCAGGCTCTCTGTACTTTATCATAATCTCTATACCTGATGTACATAAACATGTCCTCTGGCACAGCAGAATTATTCTGTATAAGGGTCACCACTTTTTTTCATCCTTGGCCAACAGCCAGCTGTGCATGATCGCACTTGTTTAGAAAAACATTGGTGATTGTTTTCAAAACATTTATGATTGTTTTCAAAACATCCATGGTTGTTTTAAAAACATATTGATTCAAGAAAAAACCCTGTAGTGACCACTTTAGTATAAAAGACCCTCACTCCCCCTACAAAGTAGAGGAGAATTCCTTCCATGCTGAGATGGGGTCCTGCATGCTGAAATCTTTGACACTCAGCCGTCTGACATCACTTGCGGGCTGTCATCCTTGAAGCAGAGACGGGGTCCTTCATTCCCAACCATCAGGTGAGGGGGCTGGTTCATCCCTAGGAGTTTCTTGGCTACAGATACACATAGCTATACACATATACACTTACACAACCAGGTTAGGCTAGGTACATTTAGGCAAATTACTTAGGGCGCGTATTTGTGGAATATGCAAGTGCTACTGTTTTTGTCTGAACTGCTTATGTTCATCTTATTAGCACTTTGGTAGAAATGTATCTACTAATTACTATATTTGTGCTAGCAATCTCTTATGTTTCTATCTCCTGATTGGCACTGCATATATGTTTTACACAAGGCTGTCACTGGACCAATAAATACTTATTGAAACGTCCTAATCGCCATCCTGTGTATTTTCTGAGAGAAAGCAAGCACGAGTGTCTGAGCAAAACGTACTGTACTGTTTTCCACAATCCCTGAGGAATCAGGGTTGTCATGTTCAGTGGTCGCCAGAGACTGCCGACACCGCTGTAGAATGCAGGGGGGTGGTAGTGGCACTATAGAGCTGCAGGGCTAATCGTTGACATATCCTGTGGGGGTGTCTGGAAGCGGTTGGGACACCAAGCCCTCAGTTTAGGTCATCCAAAACGCGCAGGTCCTGGGGGACTCCTGGGAACTACACAACACCTAGGAAAGTGGGGCATTGGTTGGCCGCTACTCCAGTGTGGAAGAAGTACCCAGAGAGGGTGGTGGCTGCAACGCAGGGTTGTCAGCAGTGGCCTTAATGTGATTCCACCCGCTGGGAACCCAGTGAGGTCTCCCCCCCTCAATGGGGCAGGTTGTAAGTAAACTACCGCCTTGGTATTGCTGGCATTACTGGGGCACAGCTAGTCCCATCAGCCAGAGAAGAGTGGCCAGGCCCCCGTAGCATTTGTCTCAGTGGCCCCGAAACAGAGTGGGCAGCTGCCCCTCACTTGGAAAGCATTGTCTCTAACATGGGGAGCCCAATTCGGTTACCAGCCGCCAACAGTTGCCACCAGTTGCCACACAGGGGGAGACAGCGGAGCCCGTGTGGCAAGCCTCGCAATTACTGCCGCCATCACCGCTGCCATAACCAGCTGTACCAGCACTGCTGGGAGGTAGGAGACTACACCTCCTAGCAAGATTTGCGGCAGGGACACCGCTTTGTGACCGGGACACGCCAGGAGGCGAAAAAACTGCCCAGGGCTCCCGCAGCGCGGAGTCCAATTCAATTACCAGCCGCCACCAGTTGGCACAAGTTGCCACGCAGAGGTAGACAGCGAAGCCCGTGCGCCAAGCCGCACAATTACTGCCGCCATTACACCCGCCATCAACAGCTGTACCAGCGCTACTGGGAGGTAGGAGACTACATCTCCCAACAAGCATTGCGGCAGGGATGCCGCGTCGTGACCGGGACACGCTAGGAGGTGATAAAAACTGCCCAGCGCTCCCGCAGCACGGGCGTGCCCGGGCAGAGCGCGAGCTAAGGGCGGGCCCGGCCACACTGGTCGGAGCCCAGAAGAGGCTGGGCTGGGGCCCCCACGGACTTAAGACACCCGGTCACCAGCACTAGAGCATCTCACCCAACCCTCAGGTATTGTTGCGCACATTTCTATTTCAGCTGTTAGATTGTATTTGTGTTGAACTTGGTCCTGTCCATACACAGACACAATCACCGTCATGAGCAAGCGCAAAGGAGTAGCGGGGACCCTAAATGCATTTATCGTGGGAGCTGAATCACTGTTAACCCACAAAATAGAAATGACTGAAAGCCGACTCTCTCTAGACCCCAGCACACTACAAAGTCGTTTGTCTCTAGGCATTTCCAACTCGGTTGGCAGCCCCCAATTACTCCTTCCTTCCACGCCCTCAACTCTGCCTCAGAATACCCCTCTGGTAAGCCTGGTTTTAGCACCAACGGCAATCCCTAACGGACCTAGCATAATTACTAGATGACGGGTCGCAAAATCCCGTGATGAGCCTAAGGCGAGAGCACCACCAGTCAAACGGAAGCGGGGTGTTGCCACCCAAAAATCCAAAAGCACAAAAGGTACTAGATCTGTCAACCCTGCGACCCATGCGCCAAGTGATGTCATAACATCAACTAACTCTGTCAGCACACAGACCGATGCCGTCCTACCAGTAACATCGAAAGATACTATTGGGGATGTTTTACTTTCCACTGTTGTAGAGAGCATTTTGGAAAAAGCATTGGGAAAAGCACTGGCCCACTTCAAAGATCTGCTTGATAGGAATCTTACCCCCCTCCGGGAAAAGGTACAACATCTGGTCACTGCCATGGACACTTTAAATAGTCATGGTACTAATTAGAGCCCAAAACCGGTTGACAACGCGGGGTGGACTTTTTAACGCTGGTAGATGCCAACTCAAGATAGAATCTGCCAACCTCAAGTTCAAACTTGCATGAAGCATCCTCTTCTACCAATCCTCGTACCATCAGTCGTAAACCCAAAGTACCCCCTGCGCCAAAATCTTTGAGCTGAGAAACTCACAGGACCTACATGGGGAGCCTATTACGAGAACCCTGGGCCTATGCAGCAGTCAGCCTGAACGTTCAGTTTCTGGCAACATACCATCCACACTATCTGTCATAAGTCGGAATACAATAGACAGCGTGAGGAGAAAACACCCCCAAGACCCAATGCAGATGTTTTAAATTTACCTCCAGCCACCTGCCCTTTTGTATTGGCTCTGGCTGGTGTACCTGTTCAATTAGAGGGTCAGAGGGAATCTTGAGCTGATCTCCGTAACAAGACTGTGGATTGACTAACTAATCACAAAAGGTTCCACCCATCCTGCATAAACGAGATCCTTTTGGTCCGCCAAGCAGGGTGGATTGGTCAATCTCCCAAAAATATCGATGGGGACTGCATTGGGATTAACTTCCGCAGGCCTTATTTGGTTTGTTGTATTTTAAGCTTTTGTGAACAAACATTCAGCCAAAGCTCGAGAATTTGTGCACTCCCCTTGGGTTATTTTTACAAACCACAATTCAGGCCCACAGACCATGTGTTTAACGTAACTTCTGTATCTAATAGATTCCAGGCCCTGTCAGATTTAGACACACAGGAACACCTTCCCTGTCCCCTGGTAGATTCTCAGGATTTTGCTCCCTCCCCCCCTAACTGATATCCCAGACGATCAGCTCACCACACTCAAAGCTAAGGCCGATACAGACATAAGCATTTTGAGCTGGAACGTTGCCGGCCTTCAACAGAGGCTTGGTGACCCGGACGGGCTATGCCTGATTAAGGATCAGGACATAGTCATGTTTCAGGAAACCTGGGCTACCCAAGATCTACACATTAATGTCACAATATTTTAGCCCCCAGTACCAAATTTGGTCGCCCCTTGGGGGGCTTATTTGTTGGGATCGATATTGCCGCTGGGGGCAGCACCAAGGTTCTGCCTACTAACAGTCGTAACTTCCAAGTCCTATTATATAAAAGAAGAGTCTCTTTTTATTTGGCCAATTTTTACAATAATGATTTTAACACTATCCCCAATGGGAATGTTATTAAGCTCTTTGATTTCATCTCCTATCTTGATTCCCAGCAAGAATCAGCAAAAATCACTGGTATTCTTTTGGGGGGTGGTTTCAATGCAAAACTAATGGACAGACTAAACAGCTCAGGGTCTTATAACTCTAGCTCTACCTGTCATAGGGGCGCTGAGTTGGCCATGTTTTTGAACCTGCACAATTTCACCAATGTTATGGACATTGTTGGAGCAAATCACGTAAATAACCACCCTGTGCCAACATTTAGGGGAAGAGGGGGTTCCTCTACCATAGATTTCTTTTTTATATCCCCCTACCTCGCCGACCACTTAATGGAAGCTGAAATCATTGCCACGAGTCAAGGGGATCACAATCCCATTAGAATAGGGCTGAGTCTAGCCCCACAGCCCATGTTCACCTCTGAATTTGGGGCCAGGAATCTAACACCCTCCACTGATAACTTGAGACTAATATGGAGGGGCGTAGACAATAACGATCTGTTTCAGACGGTGGTAAAGGAAAACATGCATCTCATAAACTCATGTCTATCAGCTCAAGACCCACCGCCCAAAGCTGTTCATGGGCCATATTCTCAAGGAGCTATCGCTGAGTCATCGGCACTTTATCGCAGCCAAAGTCGCGATCAATTTACAGCCCCATTCACAAGCTGGTGCAAACAGCGGATATCACCAGTTTTCCGGCGACAGCATCTTCAAAAAACATCACCACATGGTGACCCCGGCAACTATCGCTAATGAGATGCAGAGTAGGCATTCCCGAGCAAAAATCCGCGACAGCACCACTCCGCAACATTCTTAACAACCAGTCATATCGGCGATAAGATCACAAAACAGGCAATAAGGCGTGTTAGCTCCAGGAAACTAACACCTGCTCTGACCTGGTGCAAAGTCGGACTACAACCTTAGCCCAGAGCCACACCTGAAGAACAAAGATGCCATGGAGCCAGTGAACATGCATGCCGGACACCCAAGAGGGCCACAACACCCACCGCCACCACCCCCAGGACTACACCCCACCCCCCCGGACCCCACCCGGGCACCCCCCACCTCCCCCGGACCAAGACACTTCACATCAACGGCATGAAAACATGAACAAAAGCACCCGCCTGATGTCACTTAATTGCAACAATCAACATACATGTGAGCACCGAAATCTTGATTCATACATTCACCATTGAAAGGCCAAACAAAATGTTACATCCTAATTTGTCACCAAACAACTATTTTGAAGAGTCATGGCGGGGCATCCCTGGACACACAGCCTGCAAGACAATATCCAAGATAAGAAGGTGTGTCAGGCACTCATCAAAGGACAGGATGAGAGAGAGAAAGAGAGAGACTGAACAAGGAGCGCAAGGCCAATCGGGCCCTTGGCTCATGCAAACATGCCAACAGCTGCGTGTGTCTCGAAATCTGTGTACCCCAAATCACAGGCAAGGCATCAAAGTCAACACGAAGTCCACATCACATCCAAGTAACGCAACCAGTAGTCAGACTGATATTAAGAATAAAAGCCCCTTTGTCTCAACACACAAGGCTGAAGGCCAACCGGAACCCCAACCTTGGTCCTGAATGCGGCTGGCACACCCTTTGTGAGACACCATACCAGCCTCCGACAACTCTCACACCACGAACTGCGCCAATGAAACACCAATGTGCCCACACCCCATACACACTTGTCCCTGCACAACCTACACCTGCAAGGGATGCTCTTGACACAGAAGTTAAAAACTACACAAACGTCCAAACATCGCACACACATACGACTCATTGCCCAGAGCTGTGGCATATCGTCCACAGAACTTCCGCCGGTCTGAGGAGTGCTGGTGCCATGAGCCCAACAAACGCAATGGCAGGCATTCCCGGGCACATGCACTACCCCTGTCACGTGGAACTGTACCGTGCACGAATGCTGCATCTGTTGGGATCCCTGCCAATGGCAGTTTTGCAAATCAGTTTCCATCTGAGTTTCTGTCTTGCCTACGTCACCTGCGTCCAGCCCTAGTTCCAAAGTCGATCATGCACATTCGAGTGGCCCATGGAGGTCTGCCTAGCCAACGCAACGGTAGCTGAATTGGATTATGACCTGAGAGTGTGCCCCCTGTTGGCCCATGAACAGGAGTATCACCAGGATAGCAGTGCATGGGATGCACGTCCTCGTGTGCAGTGACCACATCGAGGCGCTCCCCTATTGGGCTGTGTTGCGGATCGGGGAAACGGCGTGGACTGAGCACATCTGCCCAGACCAGTTAATGGATTGGCTCACCCTGGTGTTCCTTGAACCCGACAACGACGTACTATTGGAACACATTGCACATGAGGCTGCACTGGCATTCATGGACAAGTAACTACATTCCTGCAGCCACATCGGATTGTCACCCACAACACAGATCCCAAAACCTTGTTGCATCGTGGGTAATGCTCACATATCTCACCACTACAGAGGACATGTCTGCCTTCGTCTGGACTCTGAATGCATGTGCGTGGAACTACGCATATGTACACACACCTGTGCAAGGTGATGCAATTCCATAGTCGGAGCAGCACAGCGTCATTTGGCAACGTTAACAATTTGGACACACTGCTGGGGGAGAGCACACACATGGCAATGTAGCACGGCATGTGACCTTGTCAGACCCTTTCACCTGATCACTGTCAGCAGAGCAGACAGTCGGCGCAGTCCGGTGGCAGAGCACTATGCAGACCCCATAGGCTGTAAGTTGTGCCCCCTCACACGGGGCAATGGGCAGACGCCAAAAAACACATGACTCATCCAGCAAGGCAAGGAGGGCTGAGACCGTTGCCATCCGTAAAAATTGGTGTTCAGCTCTGCCTCCCCATTTCCTGCACCTCAAAAGGTTCCCATGCTGCGTGCAAGTGCCTTAAGCATGTCGCTGCCTATTGTGGCCATTGCCTTGACCCTACTGGCACGCACATGCCAATAAAGTCTATGCAACTTCACTGGTGTCTAACTGTGATGAGTGTTGATAAGATTGACCACTCATGTGCCACAATGAGCATCGTCCATACACGGGGGGTCTGACTGACGCATGTACAATCGGTGTGGGTCCCTTTTTACAGCTCCACCTCTGTGAGCCAGACCATTGTTTTGGTATAGTTGCTGGCAGACCTGTGCACTTACGTGTCTTCAGCAATCTGAGTATGGTTTACAACCTCTGACCATGTGGAGCAATGCCATATATCATAACAGAATGTGTCCACACAGATGTGTGTGAGTAGGTATGTGATGTGAAGTTCTGTTGTCACATGTGATGTAGGACACCACTTCTGGCCTGCTACCGATTTGGTCATTCTTACACACAGCCCTATGTATGTATGTATGTATGAAACTTATAAAGCGCAGGAATCATCCCCATAGGTGTATCTCCGCGCTAACATAGAAAACAGACTGACATAGCTTTACAAAGCTCAGATCTTAAATAATTCCGTCTTCAGGAGTTTTCTGAAACGCATCAAGCTAGAACATTTCTGAAGAACCTCTGGTAAGGAGTTCCAGTGTTTAGAGGCCAGGAAGGCGACTGTTTTGCCTCCAGTTCAACTTTTTCTAAAACGAGGAATCACCAGAAAACCTCTATTTTCTGATCTCAGATTCCGGTTCTGGCGATACATCTTAAACTTATCTGCCATATAGATAGGGCATTTGCCAAAGACGGCGTTGTGCGCAAAGCAACAGAGCTTAAACTTAATTCTCTGGCGAATAGGAAGCCAGTGATGCGACTTCAAAAGTGGCCTGGCGGTGGTACGAGGTGATTTACTAAGAACTAAGCGTGCGGCCACGTTTTGGACAACCTGTAGTCTACTAAGGAAAGCCTCATTTGCAGATGCCAATAAGGCAGTACAATAATCAAGACGACCGATTATCAAAACCTGAACTAAGGTTTTGCGTACTGTCAGAGGAAGCCAAATGAACACTCTGCGCAGCAGGCTCAGGATGCGATAGCAGGTCCCAATAGTGGTCAGAACTTGATCTTTCATTGACAACCGTATGTCCAACTGAACTCCTAAATTGTTTGCCACCAAAGTAGGAGAGGGGGCAGGGCCCAACACTGCCGGCCACCATCCAGGCGCCCACGAGGTGAGTACAGGACCAAATAACAAGATATCAGTTTTGGCCGCATTCAGCTGCAAAAAATGATCCGTCATCCATTCTGCTATGGCAGTCATGCCTTCCGCAAAGCGTTGATCAACTAACTCCCTATCTTTATCAAAAGATAGGAGTAATTGAGTGTCGTCTGCATAAGAAAATGGCTTAAAGCCAAACTTTCGAATAGTTTTAGCAAGGGGGGCCACATAGATATTTAATAAGGTCGGGCTTAGACATGAGCCCTGGGGCACCCCCTTACTAAGCTTCACAGTACGTGAGCGAAGTGGGCCTAGATTAATAGTTTGTGTACGCTGGTCCAAGAAACTAATAAGCCATTTAAGCGCCAACTCCTGCAGACCGATCTCTTTTAGCAGAAATATCAATTTCTGATGAGACCGTGTCAAAAGCTGCGGTTAAGTCTAATAGGACCAGCATCACTCCTTTATTCTCATCTAAGGCCATTTTTATATAATCCGTAACTCCGATAAGGGTTGTCTCTGTAGAATGGTTAGATCGAAATCCGGACTGTGATGAGTCAAGAATGCCATTGATTTCCAAATGTTCCGTTAGCTGCGTGTTAATATGGCTCTCTACCATTTGGCCCATTAAAGGAAGAAGCGAAATGGGACGGTAGTTGGAGAGCACATCATTCGCCACCTGATCTTTCTTCTTGATGGGAATTATTTGGGCTGCCTTCCAGTCTAAAGGCAAACTACCTTCATATAATGATGAGTTCAAAATCTCAGCAATGGGAGCGGCCAAAGATGAGGCTAAGAGAGCAAATTTATGTGCAGGCATAATATCCAAGGGCGAACCAGATTTAGCCTTTTTTAACATAGCTTCCACTTGTGCGATGTTCATACAGCCAAATCGTTTCAACCCATCTCCTGAGTCCAATCGCAAAACTGAGTCTGATTTAACCAAAGTCTCTTGATCCCTCCCCAGAGGGAATTGCTTGTAGATCAAGGTGATTTTATCATCGAAATATGAAGCAAGGTTATCACACAGCCCCTGCGAATGGATGTTCACCTGCACACATGCCTTCAGATGAGTAAGGGTTTTAATAATTTTATAAAGGTCTTTTGATGTATTGCCTGCCTGATCCAATTTGGCTATAAAATGAACTTTACATGCTTTTTAAAATATTTTTATGATAGTTGGCAAGGGCCAGTTTAAATCTTAATTTGTCATCCTCCAACTGGGATTTGCGCCAAGATTTTTCCATATTTTTGCATCTGGACTTTTCACAGCGCAATACATCCATGTACCATTCTTCACTTTTCTTTTTCCTCCTGGTAATACCAAGATGATTTGTCCTAGGTGCCAATGTATCAATCACCTTACTTACAGAAGTATTAAAAATCTTAAGTTTAGTAGAGCTGTCCATACACTCACTAAACCTAGGGGGAGTATAGATTTTATTGAAAGATTCAAGAGTGACCTTCGGCCATTGTCTTTGTGGAACTATCGCTGAATGTTCCATCAGTAAAGATCTAGACTTACTAAAAATTTTAAAAGGAATCATAAAATGATCTGACCATAATAATGGATAGGTGGGATCAGCAACAATATGTGGAGATGTAGAAAATATGATGTAAATTGTATGACCCGCTGAATGTGTGGGCCCAGAATTAATTTTGTTAAGGCCTAAGGAGGCCATGTCAGCTAAGAAAGTCGACGCCTCTAGATTTTCCTTTTCCTCACAGTGAACATTAAAATCTCCCAGTAGCAAAAATTGCGTTGATGCAATTATATAAGGACTAATGTGTTCCATAATCTTTAAATTGAAGTCTTTTAGTGGCCCCGGAGGGCGGTAAACAAGAGCGCCTTTAATAGTATCTTAGGGTGTAATCTCAATTTTAAATATACACATTTCCATTGTGTGATCTTGGAAGGAATCAATCATAATTATTTTTATTGCCTCTTTATAAATAATTGCCACCCCTCCTCCTCTTTTTCCTGCTCTGTCCACTCTGAGGATACGGTAGTCATGTGGCAAAGCAAGGGCAATATCCGGCATAGAATAAGATTTAAGCCATGTTTCAGTAACAAAGCCAAAATCAAACGAAGCCGAGCTCAGCAAATCCCAAATTTCAGTTGTATGTTTAGGTAAGGGCCGCACATTTGCCAGAAACCCTTTCCAGGAACAAGCGAGTTCAGGAGGATGGGACTTTAAACAATTATAAACAATTAAATCTCTATCTGATAGATCAATAGAGCATGAAAAAAGACAGTATGGGCAAGAGAAAGGACCTTCCAGATTCACAGCGCAATGGGCGCGAGAACAGGGTGTTAAAGCTTGTCTCACCTGAAACAACTGCAAAGAAGTAAAGTAATACCTAGGGGCATTAGCGTTCAACACCCCCACAGAAGTTCTAGCATCTGGCATCGTCCTGGCGCGGACGGGCACAGACGGGCGCAGACGGGCTTGCCTTAGGCGCGCCTGCTACCGATTTGGTCATTCTTACTCCCAGCCCTATTCAATACATTGACATATGCCTACGTTGGGGGGTTGTGACTTTGTTGTTAATGTGCAATGGGGACACAGCTAGTGTTCACCTTCACAGTCATCCAATTGGCTATGTGTCTCAGGGATGACCATGCGCATTGATGTCATTCACCAGGGTGTACCTTCTTGTGCAATCATTGTCTCTACATCCAGCCATACTTTCATACACGAGTGAACATAGTCATGACACATCTGTGTGATTTCGAATGTTTTATTCACATTCTGGTGAATGATGGAGCTGGACCCGTACATGGTCATCCAAGCCCACATGACATGGAAGCCCAGTGGTGGGACAACCAGAGTTCTTTGGGGATTGAAAAGTGATTGGGAAGAGGGGGAGTGCAGTCCGCAGCAGGTTTGCTGTGTAATTGTCAAGCAGTGAAGATGTGGCAGTCCATGCCGGGTCTGGGTGGATGTCGCAGAGTAATCCTTGGGACAGTGTGAGGTGTTGTCCCAGGGCATGATGCATATGGATAACCAGGCAGGAACAGGCCATCTGACAGTGATGGATGCTACTACCTCCTTCCTCACACAGTAATTACCATCCACATCTTACTCCACTGATACTTCTTCGGTGTCCGGTGTGTGTGGCGGTGTAATGGCTGCATCACTGTGTGCCACTGGCACATCAGGGCTTAGAGATGTGTGTGTCAAAGTTTCCGCTGCCGTCATCTGGGACTGGTTCAGTGGCAGCAATGGCAAGATGATGAACTGCAGGGCATGGAAGATCCCAGCTACATCTCGTTGGTGTTCAGCCGTGGCAGCCCTACTTCCGGCCTGCAACTGCTCTATGGTCTCCATTGTCCTCCGCATCTGTGCCAACTCTGTGCTGTCATCGCTTGTCAGTGAGCATGGTGCGGACAAGCGGTGCCCGTAAGGGACTGTATGTGGTCCCTGATGGGACTCGGACACCCACATATGGCCTCGAGTTTGGCTGCCACAAGCTTGAAACACACCCGCAGCTGATCCGCCAACTCCACCTGGCAACCCAACACACGGCGTTGTAATTCCATGTATTGTTTGTGGGGGTTCTGGGAGACAGCTGTGGTGGTGTGTTTCCTGCTGTGTGGTCTATGCAGGTGGTGGGGTCACCTTGAGGCAGCTGGCCTGCCCTGCTCCTGGGGGTGGGCTGTGGAGGCTGTCCATTATCCGTTGTAGGATGTCTTGACATATCTGCAGGTTGTCCTCTTCATCATCAATGGTGGGGTTTGGGGTCTGCTCTGCAGTAAGTGTTGATTGTCCCTCTGCAATGTTAAGGGGAAATGCAGGTTAACAGAATTTCCCCTGTATGTTGACGCTTGGCAGATGCTTACATACAGACTACATGACAATGCACATTGTGACTGTTTTGGTGGAGCTTGCTATTTGATACCAGACAGTGGGATTTTTGAATACATGACGGATGTGTGGTAGTACTCGTACATTATCATCACACAATGTCAGTCAATGCCAGATGTGAGTGGCCAGTTACTATGCACAAGCGGAACCTGCTGTTTCCTCTGTCCTGTGGTGTAGGTGTTGCACTTTGAACCACATTGTCGTCATTGCTAATGTTCTGTGATAGCTATGTGTGTGTGCTGCATTGTGGGGAAGTTGCCCCTGCAGCTCTGATTTTGTGTACCCTTATCCCTTTGAGGCGGTGTGCCTTTGAATTCTGTGCTTTTCGGGGACTGAAATGTTTGCGACTTTGGTCATATGTGCTCTTGGACAGATTTTGGGTTCTTGTGCATTGTTCGTCTGCTGCGTGTATTGGACGGCATGGGTTGTGGGTGCACGTGGATATGTCAGAGTGTGACCTGCTCCTTTACGGATGTGATCCGCACTGTGCCCCCTTCATGTCAAATTGTGCACAATGTCATGTATATTGGCTGCTGCCATGCTATCGGTCATGCAGTATCACTTGCATAGTCAGTGTGGCTCACATAGCCACTGCTTTTCTGTATTCATCACGTGCATGGCTGGGTTGTGTCGTTGGTGATTTGGAGGGAGCCCATGTGTGCCCATAGTGGATGGGGGCCTACTTGGTGTTCCTATGTGTGCTGCAGTGTGCCAATGGTATCAGGGACATGTTCCACAATCATTGTGGGTGTGCAGTGTGCTACACATAATTTTTCATGTGTGCCATTGTGCCCATCTCTCCCCTGTCCCCCAGTCCCAGGTAGTTACTCACCCTGTTGCTGTTGGGCCAGGTCATTTTGAGCTGTGTCCATGCCCCCAACTCCTGCCACTGTCTCCACACTGATGACTGTGGGCACCATTTGCTCCAGCTCATCCAGCTCCTCCTGCGGCACAGGAAGCCCACCTCCAGTCGCCCTTGCTGCCTCCCTGTTGGCAGAGAGCTTCTCCTTGGTTTGGCTGTGCACTTCATGCCAGCGCCTCTTGACCTCCTCCATTGACCTCCTCGACACTCTGACTACATTGACTTTGGTGACGATGGACTGCCTAATTTCCGTTTGGGTTGCCAGTGCCTCAGTGGAGGTGACGAACAGTTGTTGATGGTGTTCTATCACCTCCATGCGAATGATCCGGTCTTCCTGAGCACTGAACCCAGTCTTCCTCTTCTTCTTGCCCTTCCCCGAACACAGGGTTCCTGGCTGGTCCTTTGTTGGGCTTGTGGGGTTCGGCTTGTCCTGTGCACTTGGACCGGGTGCGTTCATGGTGCTAAGCAGTTTGAATAGGTTTTGGTGTTTTTAGTTTTTTGCGTTTATAGTGCATTTTCACGCCTGGCGCGTGGGAATTGCAGGCCTGTGGCTGGTTTTCACTGATTTTGGTATTGCACTTTGAGGCATCGCAACTTTTTGAGCGTTCGTGTTTCGCATTTTTTGTTTGTCACGTTGTTTTTTACGCGGTCCTTTGGCGCGTTATCATGCTACTATCGCATGGTGCCGCCGGGGTGGGAATTGGACGTTAAGACGGTGTTATTTTCTCGCGATTGACTGCGATATGCAAAGTTGCGTTAAGCTAAATTTGCGATGGTTATCACATGTTCTTGAGAATATCCCCCTCTGGCTTTAAGAAACTTTGCTCAGCCATACAAATGCTTTTGTCAAGACCCACCTCCCGTGTGAGGCATGACCCCAGATGGTTCGATCACAAGTGCTCTGATGCCAATAAACAAATGCGCAGAGCCTTATCATCTGATCCAAGATGTATTTCTGAAGTGAAATCAGCCAGGCGGAGGTATAAAACTGAGATTGCCAATCAGAAAGGGGAAATTAAAAAAAAACTTTGGGAGGCATTAGTGATAGCGGCAAACACCAAAATGGAGATACATTCTGGCCAGCTGTGAGGGACTTGCGATCTATGGGGCAGCTTCTCACCCCCATAAGCTGCACCATCACGTGCGAGTCCTGGGAAAAGCACTTTACAGAAATGTATGCTGCACCCGCACAAGAGACGGACCTCTATGAGCTGGGGCCACTAACCAGAATACAGATGACCCTACCTGAGGTGGAAGAAGCGATCCATCAGAGCGTGGGTAATAAAGCCCCTGGACCAGATGGCTACCCATTGATCTTATTAAACACAAGCCAGACTTTTGGGCGCCCCTACTTTTAAATGTTTTTAACAACCTAATGCACGCTCCATTACCCAGCTCTTGGTCCACAAGCACTATTGTCTCAATTTTTAAAAAAGGGGATAAATCTCAACCCAATAGTTATAGGCCCATCTCCGTAATTGACAATAATTTAAACATTTTAGGCAGAGTCCTATACAATAAGATTTTAGAGTGGTCTGAGGAAAATGGAATTTTAGATCCTTGTAAACTGGGCTTCCGAAGTAAGGTGGGCACCAACGAACAATGCCTTAATCTTAATTTAATCATGGGCAAATACACCATTGCGCGGGTCTCCCCAGTCTATCTGGGCTTTATGGATTTGACCTCAGCTTTTGACCTTGTCAATAGGTCAAAGTTCTGGTCTATCCTGCTGACATAAGGATTGGATGAGCCCTTGGTATATTTCTTGGCACACCTGCACAAAGATCTTAAAGCCCGGTGAGGATTGGTTGCGGGGGTGAGGTTTCTGAAGCCATCGATGTGGGCAGGGGGGTCAGACAGGGTTGTGTTCTGGCCCCCCTGCTTTCTATTATCTACATCAATGGACTGAATAAAACTTTAAAATCATTAGCCCAAGATTTTCCAAAAATCAATGGGAAACCACTCCCCATAATACGTTATGCGGATGATGTGGTCCTTATGGACCACCCTCCGAATTCCTTATGTATGCTAGTGCAGGGCTTTGTCAACCATATGGATAGCCTGGACCTACGTACTAATTTTAAAAAGTCTATTATATTGTTGTGTGGTCCAAAGAAGCGTCAACTTAGTTCCATATCTGTGGGCAACCAGAAGCTGATGAGTAATAGCACCTTTCCTAATCTTGGGGTGGTCTTTGCTGCGAACAACTCCTGGAGTGAGCATATGGCTCACTCCAGGAGCAAGTTCTCAAAGGCCTCCAACTCGATCCTCAGCCTCCCATGCATAACAGGTGCCATTTAAAAAATGTTTAATGTGTGCCAACAGCTACATATGGCGCTGAGGTTTGGGGCTTTGCCAATAGTACCTGCATCCAACAGGAAGAGAATAGATTTTGCAGGAAATTATTAGGAGTCCCACACCCCAATATACCTGCCACAATGAACTTAACCTACATTTTATCGAAGATTTCAGTAGGGCTCGCCCTGCCCTTTTCTGGTTATCGGTCTGGAAAAACCCGGCCGCATCCTTAACAAGAGAGATCATTAGTGACTGTATGGGATGTGCGAAAGGGAAAGACATACCATGGCTGTCAGGGGTGTATCAGAGCCTTGGTAGCGTTAATAAGGGAAGACTTTTATACAGCTCCTAGCACAGCAATGGCCGCGAACAAAAGTGAGCTTAGGAGTGCGCTCTATTCATAATATAGAGCAGAAAGGTTCCAAAAGAAATCCCAAAAATCCCTTGTTTATAGTTACATCGCCATTGAAAATTCTGCACACCCTCTGGCTAATTATATTTCCCTGCCAATGAGCAACTGAGAGAGGAGCCTTTTGTCTCATTTAAGGGCTGGCACTATTAAATGTGTATTATGTTTTCCCCTTGGCTACCACTCTGACCTTGATTGCATAATTTGCCCGTGTAACGACCAGAGTGGCAAACCTGTTCTGCACTTCTTGTATTTTTGTAAATACTATGTAAAGTATATTAAGTGGCTTTTAACTCCGTATTTTAAAAAGCATATGCCCATCAGCTTGGATAATGATTATTTAAAACTTCTTACCCTGGACGATGAAGAGTTGGTCTTTCGCACAGGCACTTTTTTGAGAATTGCAGTCCGAGCACATCAAATGATGTCTAATCCCTGAGCTTTTATGATTTGAATTAATGAATTTTTATGAATCTAAAGATTATTGTACATTGTATGCTGCTATGGTTTTATTGTGACTCTCTAATTTGCACATTTTTAACTTGTTTGTTGTTGTGTTTTTGTGCTTTTATGGATACGACGTTATCCGAATAAAGTGTTGTAGAACTTTTGAACCTTTGAGCACTATGGTAGAAATGATTCTACTAATTACTATATTTGTACTAGCAATCTCTTTCATATGCTTCTGTCTCCTGATTGTCGTGGCACATATGTTTTACACAAGGCTGTCACTATACCAATAAATACTTATTGAAACGTCCTAATCGCCATCCTGTGTATTTTCTGAGAGAAAGCAAGCACGAGTGTCTGAGCGAAACGTACTGTACTGTTTTCCTCGATCCCTGAGGAATCAGGGTTGTCATGTTCAGTGGTCACCAGAGACTGCTTACACCACTGTAGAATGCAGGGGGGTGGTAGTGGTACTATAGAGCTAGCAGGTCTAACGGTTGACATATCATGTGGGGGTGTCCGGAAGCGGCTGGGACACCAAGCCCTCAGTTTAGGTCATCCAAAAGGCACAGGTCCTAGGGGACTCCTAGGAACTACACAACACCTAGGAAAGTGGGGCATAGGTTGGCCGCTACTCCAGTGTGAAAGAAGTACCCAGGTAGGGTGGTGGCTGCAACGCAGAGTTGCCGGCAGTGGCCTTACTGTGATTCCACCCACTGGGTGCCCAGTGAGGTGTCCCCCCCAATGGGGCAGGTTGTAAGTAAACTACCGCCTTGGTATTGCTGGCATTATGGGGGCACAGCTGGCCCCATCAGGCGGAGCAGAGTGGCCTGGTCCCTGTAGCATTTGTCTCAGTGGCTGCGATATGGATTGGGCAGCTGCCCCTCACTTGGGGAGCTTTGTCTCTAACATGGGGCAAGCTCAGGACAGGGCCCCCAATTAGGAACTCTCTGCCTTTGGGAGGAGCATAAGGAGCTGTAATCTCCCAAGAAGGCACACAGGAGTTCTGGTACTCCGTAATCTCCCAAAAAGGCACGCAGGAGTTCTGGTGCCTTAGGGGTCCAGGTTGGGTCATCCCATAAGCTGTTGTGAAGGGGCCAGGAAGCTGCACCCTATAGATTCATGGTTATAACAATGATATCTGGTGATATATGTGTAACAGAACTTTAGCAGTTTTATGTTCTCAGGTTATAATGTGCTATAAGCATTGTACAAAGTGATTTGTGTGCATGGTACGGGTACTGGTTCAGTAAACGGTTGTGATATTATGCCTTATGTTCCCTAACGTGTGCAATCTATGATTATATATCTTATTTCACTATCTATGCTGTTTTGATAATTGTCATGACAAGGTCCTAGTAGCACATTGATTGATGTGATTCTTGTTCTTATGTGTTTTATATACAAAATAGGAGATATTTTTATATAAACCTGTGTGGAGTCTCTTTTTGTGGTGTGCCAGGTGTGTCCCTGGTGTTTGTGTGTGTATTGAGCGAACACTTTACACATTGCCTCTGGGATAAGCCTGACTGCTCTGCCAAGCTACCAAGGGGGTGAGCAGGGGTCAACTTGTGTGTGTAACTCCCTTATCCTGACTAGAGTGATGGGTTCTGCCTGGCTTAGGTGCATACTCTAGCCTACCAGAAACCCCATTTCTAACACTATCCATGCTGTCTTTCATGAATTCCAGGCAAAAGCTGAGCAGACAGACAGAATGGAGAGTTTCAAAACAGGATCATATTTACTTAAATACATGCATATGTATTTGTAGCAGAACACTAATATGCACCCATGGGTGTAGTATTTTTGTTATACGTGGCTGCTAGATGTGCCAAAACACGGCACGCATCCACATATGAGTGCATGTCTAAGAGTTGAAAAAAAGGGGGAATATACCAATTTATTCTCAAAATACAAAATAAATATGGATAAATACTAAGATGACTAAAAAATAAATGTGGATAAAGACAGATGGAAATGTTAAAGCCCTAATTCCAATGCCTGTTACAGCGTTTGGCTCTCTATCCGTTTCATGCCCCACCACTGTTGAGGGTCATCGACCACCACTGCACATGACTCATTTTCTTTACCAGGATTGCGAGTACTAGTATTTGAGTCTCTTACAATGAAGTGCAGGGCATGCAGTATAATTGTAGAATTATTATCACGTGCATTGAAGCAATATGCAAGTTCCTCGTCTTTGTGATGCTAAAGAGGCCACCATTGCTGCATACCTGTGTTAGGAAGGTGAATGGGGTGGTCACCTGCACTGGGCTTGACACCTGCAGGCGCCCTGACCTTGACATAATTATACTGGCTGGTTCTCTGTAGTATGGGACATCATCTTGTTACAATTAATTATTGGTAATCATTATAATGATGGTATTAACATACACATTGCTTAAAGGGAGAAAGTGTATACTGTATTTTTCCCATTTTGTATGTATGTGGAAAACCCCTGGTACCATGTTGTAAGTGTTCATAGGTGTCTTACACTAAGTAAACAATAAGCTGCAAAGTGAACTGTTGCCAATAAAGAAATAAAAACAAACATGCTTTCCAGTTTCTAAGTCGGTTTGACACAGTTTTAATGATTTATTTCAGTACTGGTTTCCATTGATGCAACCATTGGTATACTGTATGTTCGAGGCTGCTCCTGTCTGTTAGTTTCTCAGGGCTGGCAGGCAGCAGGCTGAAAATCCATTGTAGCTGGTTCCATTCTGGCGTGTCCTGGAAGGCAGCTCTTGCCTACTCTGCTTGTGCCGTCACTTCTATGACTGGCTGTTGTCATTAGCACCTGGAGCTGTGGAAAAAAACTCGATCAGATTCGCTGTTATTCGTCAGGTGTAGGAGAGTTTAACAGAGCCCTTGCACAAAAGCTTCTATTTTTCATGTTTGTGTTTAAACTTGACATCTTTCTAGAAAAGTGAATTTGCCTGCTTTTTACGTACATGAGAAAGTACTCAGAAAGTGTTCTGCTTGCATCTTCGTGAACATTTTATCACATCACAACACTGTACAATTATGTTCAAAGATAAAGTACACTTAGCACACTGCCCTTGCATATTGTTGTTGTTGTTTGGAGACAGCTCTGAACCGGAAATATAAACAACGAATAGCTAAGGACATGAGACACAGTGCGAATGAGGCCAGTCTTTATTATCTAAACTGTTTTTGACATTTAGCTCGCGAAAGGAGCACTGTCATGGATTTATTCTGGAAGTTCGCCCATGGCTGATTTCTAGCCTTTTTGACTTGTGTCACCATCATGCAAAGGTCAGAGGCCTGTTCCACACAAGCCTGGCTTTCTGATGCATCACTCATACAGGCAAATGGGGGGTTAAACTGCTTTTTCTGGCAGAGTGCACTAATCATTATGCTCTCAAGAGTAAGGTTACGGTAGGAAGGGTTCTCATTATGATATATATTCAATTATGCATATAATCACTACAACATAATAATGGTTGAATTATTTATCTTTTTCACCGTTCTTGTAATGCTGGTAACAATGCTTTGTTTCCTTGTACTAATAAATGCAGCACCTGTATTTTACGCAAGAATCTAATTGCTTCAATAAATGTTTGAACAGCCAAATGTGTGCGTTTCTTGTGGGATCTACATTTTCGTTATTACCTTAATAACGAAAAGTAGATCTGTTTCCATGATTTCTCCGAGTGGGGAATCAGAGTGGTCGTGTTCGGAGGTTGCAGAAACCATCCGGTCAGGTTTAGATGTCCTGATGGCACACTGCGAGTTAGCCAGGAATTATACCAACATATTCAGATTATATCAGTGGACTAAGTTCCCATATTTTGGTGCAATGTAGTCCAACCGCACAGTCTTACTTGATTAGGACTGCCGAACCACATCAATGGGCAGAAGCTCTTTGTTTTCTCTAATCAAAGCATTTGGAACAAGGAAACAAGTGAGGCTGCAGCTCCCTCGGATGTTCATGGAAGCCTAACAACTAAATCCTTGTCCAGGTTACAGATGGAAACAAATTTAGACGAGATGGTAAAACGTTGCTAAGGCTTTTAATCCAGGCCCAGCCAAAGGATTCTGGGTTTTTGGAGGGATGTGAAGACAAATTGGTGGCCAGAAAGATGCATTTGAAAATGGGGAAAAAAAACAAGGGTTCGGAGATCTGCAGGTATACACTGACAATTTTAACATGTATACGAAGAGAAGGTATACTTACTTGTTAATGTTGGGCCTAAAGGATAGCACCAGTTCTCATTGTATACTGTACGCCGGGGTATTGTTAACAGGGCATGAATGAAGACCGTGCCACAACCTGAGTGTCCACTTGGCATAGCTGCAAACTGTACTCAGTGGCTACCGGTAGCAGGGGCACTGGGCTCAGGGCATGGGCACAGGTCATGCACAGTCTGTAACTAGTGCTCACGAGGCATTGAAATACCTAGTGATTATCACGGATACAGGCATACTGGCTACAGGGCAAGTCTGAAATGCATAACCTTTGAATGCAGGGGTGGTATGATATTCCAGCTGACCATTAATGGTGCAAAATCAGTATCTGTTAGGTTTTACATATAAATAAGGTCCTTGTGGCAGTGGTCTCAGCAATTATATTTTGCAGGAATTAGATTAGAATTCATGAGTCTGCAATCATTGTATAAAATCTGATCTAATTTTTACTATTATATTTCAGTTGTGAAGTTTTAAGTCATTCTGTAATAAGAACATGACATAGATGTTTAACTGTAATAACTTATTACGTCATAATGTCGGATGTCATAGTGAGCAGCCAAGGTGAAAGGGAGGCCACAGAACATTATTACACTTGCAGCTTAAAGAAGGAAAACAACAACTGGATTTTCTTTCTTCTGGTCATTTTTCCTCAAATAAACAGGAAGTCACAGGAAGGAGATAATTATTGCACTTTAATGTTTGTGCAAAATACATCTATTGAGAAAAACCTCTCCCTATATGTTTAAACACATTCTTAGCCAACATCTTTTAATCTGACCTACTTTAAACTGATTCTTGTGTCTTTTTGTAACAAATTACTAACTGCTTTCTGTCGTCTTTTATTTCACAATACAGATTTTGCTTTCATTCTTCATGTCTGCAAACATAGTATCTCTTGTATGTGAAAGATACAGACACCAAAGATTTAAGTGGCATGTGGAATGGGTGATGGATGACTATGCATTGTAAGGAATGAAATACTGTCTGCCGTACATTAAGAGAATACCTCAGAATTCTATGACTATTTAAAGAAATTCCTCAGTGACTGGAAATATCCTTGGGATGTATAGTAGAGAGTACTCTATCTTGTATATACATTTTCATGTTTGTTAAGACTTGTTGGCATAAGATCAAGCATTTTTAATAAACTGAAACTGATGGCACGAGAACCCTACGTTGACAATATATAATTAAGAGCATGCAGATCATAAACTTTGCCAGTGTAGTTTTATATTATCCTGTCATATTTCCTGCAGCTTGAAGTCCATTTGGGCATCTGGCTGCAAGGAATTGTGTTTTTTTCTCTGTCACTCAGACCCACCAACCATGAATGGCAGCAAGGGATGCAATAGTTGCCTTGAGACAAGCAGTATGAATCCACTTCTCTGCTGCCAAAAATTCAGTGAAGGGAATTTAAGTATCAAGGTAGACAAAGTGTGTGGTTCATCAGAACCCATAGGATACAGCAGAATTGTGGGCCCGTTTGGTAATGGGAATATACCAATTACTGTGCGTAGCTCCTTTTTGCTGCTTTGTTTTTTAAACCTCTGAGCCTTTACCTGTTCAAAAAGTTTTGAAATTTAAACAAATATGTATGACATGCTAATTTCTGCAACTTTTTATACCTCTACACAGACTAGCAATGCAAGGTTGATAGGTTATCCTTTGTGTTTTAATATTCATTTGACCTCTTTTGTTTCATTCATTATTTTGGCTGATGCTCAGTTTCTAGTACAGAAAAGTGGTAGCAACTATGACTTTTCCCTTAAACCCCGGGAATATAATGCCTCAGTCCCATGTTGGATGACCAATATCCTTTGGAAGCTCAATGCGGATAAAATGATTCTACTGAATCAACTTTAGACCTGACCCTTCGTTTCGTTGATATCTTCTTCTTGGTTTTGGCTCCTACTTCCACTACACCAGAGGTTAAAGATTCTGCCCAGCTGAGTGCAGGCTAAGTGATAAACCTTCTAAACTTCAAGGTGCCACGCAGTAAAGAGAGGCCTATTGAAATTGTCAATACTTGGTGTTTTAACAACCTTAGAAGCCACATACTTGCACAAACAATTCAGTCTTGGAGTTCTTTCCAATAATAATGATTTAGAGCTTCGAGAACATGGTTCTCTGCCACAAATAGTCAGTCAGGCAGTAATTTTTCCTGAGGCGGTGCTACTACTGGATTAGCTGGCGGAAACTCTACAGTTAAGGCGTTGGGGCTGTTCCTTTAGGAGCATCAAATCATCCACCCTATGTAGAGCAGACGGTCTGATGTACGTTTGTAATTCTGGACTGCCAGGTAACTTCTTTTAGGCACGGGTCGGCAGAGATCTCTCAATATGGTGGGCAAAAATCTGGCCAGGGTGGTAGAGTCAATTACCTCTGCCACCCTGACAGATGGCGGGCTGCCCACCATATTCAAAATGAGCCCTAACTTTATTTTCAGTATCCACATCCTTCTCCTAATTTCCTATCACAATATATTCTGTCTCTCTATAAAAACTACAGTTTCTCAGAAATTTTGTGTAGCCAATGTATATTTCAGATACCAATATATATGTTGATAATTTGACAAGACAAGAACTTTAGTATGTTGCTATGGTCTATACAAATAGACATTACATATTTTCTTTAACTGGCACGCTGCTTGGATTCTAGACATGCACAACAGCTGGATTTAGGTTTAAGGTGTATGCTTACGTATTGAAATCCTGTCTGTTCGTTTTTCTTCCTCCTTTTGCTCTTCTAGTGCCGCGTTCAATATGTGGCCTGAAGCGCAGATGATAGTTGCCATCGGAGAATAAGAAAAAAGAGGATTAAGAGTTAGTGTATCTGCACCAAGGAGCATTAAACTCTATACAGAATCTACACACACATTGTCATCGTTTCACAGGCATTGGTGTTGGCAGAGTGAGGCCAGAAGGACCCGATTCCCCAGTTCTCTTTGACCTAGTCCTCACTTGGGTCCCAACACCTTAGGCGTTGAAAGTGAAAAAGGTAAAATCGGAAAAAAAGACACTGAACCTTCCCACACACATTTATTTGTCAATCAAATCAATCTGTGTTTGTTTGAGACTACCTGATTGCTTAAAAAGTTCAAGTCAGATTTTCTATGATTGTGTGCATATATGTCTATCACTATAAATTAAGATATGAAGGTAAACTGTACATTGTATGTGTTGTGACACAGTTAAGGAACAATTGTTTTATTTGTGAAACATATGAATATAACTTACAAACACTTCAAAATCCAGAAGGGGATCTACCATACTCAATAAAGAATTTGTATTGTTTGCATCAAACATAGTCACACAGATCCGACACACAGGTACACACAAGTCAACAGACTTTCAAGGCAAAGTTAAAATACTGGGTATTTCCTATAAGAGAAAAAACTATAAATGTGGCTATGGATATGACGACATTGTGACAAGTAAGGTTCCCGCTGGTGTGCAGGCATCATTTTCCTTTTTGCCACTGTGGAAATGTGGATTTTCCTGGTCAGTTATGTCCCCTATCTTGGACCCCAACGGTTCTATATGCATGTTACAAGTACATGTATGTTCCCTCCAGTTCCAGTTTCTAAGACGCAAACATATGTGTGTCTACCGTCAACATGTTCTCTGTCAGATCCGCCATCTATGGGCTGGATATTCGATTCCTAGGTATGAAAGGCCACCGACTTTACATGGCTAAGTTACTCCATTTTTACAGTTCAGGCGAGTAGGCCCGATTCTGTCCTCAAAGCCTTTCCCTGCTCTCTGTCTCTGACAGCTTCAGTTTGAGCTCGCATCTGTATCCATGAACTTTGTCCTACTCCCTGTGCAGCTAACGGTGCCTGCCTCGGCCAGTTTTCGCCTGTCTGCCAAGAAGTTGTATTTCACCTTCGAATTATCTATTTTGCTCTTCAGCCGATGCATTCTTGCCTAGTAGTTTAAGTAAACATTCCTCCAGTTACCAAGCAAAAGGCCAGGCTTCTCTGTCTTCATGCAAGTGATTCATAGCCCTGTTGCTATGGAAAGTTTTCTGCCCCTCGCATCTCATATAGACACTTAGACGCTTGTACGCGCACACAGTCAGTATAGAATAGATTCTGTCCGAGAGTCCTTCCTTGTGGATAACATAGTTCTCTAAACATAGGATATTAGATATGATTTGGGATTAGGTTGACTTGACCCCAGACTTCTCGTCTCCACATGTAGAGCTAAATGTCAAGTCCCCTTCACCCCCTAGTTACACGTCAATTACACGTCATGCTGCCGCGCGCGCATCTATGCCAAGTATTATCTTATAGATCCACCTATGTCTGATAATGCAAGCCAATCATGTTTCTTTTATTCCTTATTACGCCTAGTTTCGATTATGTCACTGTTACGTCACTTTTCTTATCAAATGTTACGCCTTCTACATTCGTTTCATTGTAATGCACTTATTATAAAAATGTATGTCTATCAACAAAATATTGTACTTCACTTCCTGAACCCTCGTGGTGACGGAACCTGAAGGCCGCCACTCGAGTCGGCCATTTTGAATGGAATAAAGCCCATTAGAGAACCTCTTATACCACGGATTCTGCCTCTTGTTATTTTGAGCTATTTTACTTTATTTTAAGACTCCGTACGAAATTCAGTCAGGTAATATTTATTTTATTTACCACATAATGGCGCCCGAATAGGGACACTTTCTCATCTCACGCGCCGGCGGTGCGTTGCAGGCCCGGTCTCCTGCCACAGCTGGACGGACCATAAACGCGTACCAGCAGGATTTCCTGTAAGCTCCCTCCGGTCAAGCGGGGGCGACTGAGGCTGCGATCAACCCAGACGAGGCGGTGAGAAGTGCGAAGTATCCCGACCAGAGCCTAGCTGAGAGAGCAAGATCCGAGGTATACAGAGGCCCACCAGGTTTTCCGAAATCCCGATGTGCAGAGGGTCCGATGTCCACAGTCGTCGAGTCCTGTCCATTCTCTGAGGCCTTCCGTTTCAAGGAGCTACTCGGTGAGTACCATCGCCGGGGAGGCGTGTTGACGTGCACATAGGTTGTGCCGGTCAAGACGGATTTGGGTACACAAATCCGGTCTGCACTGTTTAGCAGTGTATATGTACTGTTTAGCAGTATATCAAGTATTCCGAAGTATTCAGTTATTGTCAAGAATTCAGCGTGGTGATTAGTTAAGCAGACTGTCATCATTGTCGACCATTACCAAATGTTTAATGTTTAATGTTTAAAGTATTCAGAAAATGTCTTGCATATTGTGGTATGAATGACTGTTCATTGTTCACTGTTCATTATTGTGTTTCTCGTATTAAGTAAGTTCAAGAGTAAGTATCAGATCAGTTGTCAATATGCCGCTCTTCTCGAAGTTAAGACAGATTACTACCAGAAAAGGGGTGCTTGAAGAAGCAGTTCCTATTCCTCCTAGAGACACTCCAGGACATTTCATGTACCATAAACATGGCTTAGATGCCATATTGTTTCTTGATCTATGGGTAGATTATACCAAGGGATTACCGGAAAGTCAAAGGTGGCCCGCAACGGGAACCTGGGATGCAGAGTGCATCATGAAAGTGGAGGAAGAGTTATGGAAAAGAAAGGTCAGACAGTCACAGAAAGACGCTATCGAGTTATGGCGTAAAGAATCTCATAGACGAACAGAAAAAGCACGTAGACAAGAAGAGAGGAGTAAAGAAAGTTCAAATAAAGTTCAAGAAAATCTATTAATTGAGGAAGGGATCCGAGTGAAATCAGAACAAGTAAATAGACAAAGTAATGCTCTTATGAATGGTATGTATCCCCTTCTAGCCGAAGGACTACCTAAGGCTGCTCCAGAGATGCCAAAAGACTTGCCACCCCCATTATTTCCAATTAAGGTACATCCAAAAGGGCATCCCAGAACCGCAGAAGATGTTTTTCTTTCCTCATATCTAGATGACGCAGCTCCCGAGTATGCTAACGCCACACCACATAGACCGTCTGGCAGAGGGGTTCAACGTCAGGTTCAAGTATCTGTTCCCGTGCAACAGCAAGTCCCGACACAAACGTCGGCAAGCACATCTATTTCCGCATCTGTCTCCGCAGTCGACTCTACAGGGGTAACAACACCCATAGTTGCTGTGTCACGTTCAACGAACCCATTCACACCCGACGCCCCAGATGGGGCCACGGGAGGTGCTAGCAGTACTTTTACACCACCTAGAATAAATAAACTTGTCTTTCAAGAGTCAGCGCATTCACGTACACCAAAATTCGTAAATGAACGTACGCTTAAGGAACTCCTTGTAAATTGTAGATATGACCCAGTGGTTGGTAAAGAGGACGAAATGGTTCTGGCATCATTACGAATTAGGCGAGCCGCAGAGTATTTAGCAAGGTTACCAGGAATGACTACGCATCTGGATAACATATATCATTTTGTTCAAACAGGACGAGATCCAGGATGTATTAACAGAGCTATGGAATTCCAGAAAGTAGAAATACAGGGGGAACTGTTACGTTTCCTCATAAACTGTGTGATCAGAAATCAAGATCGTCCGGGGGTAGACATGAACGTAATGCTTACTCTTACAAGATGGAGTCAGAATATATCAGAAGGGAGACACGATAAGCAAAATTGTATAATAGCCATGTGCCGAAAAATCCGTAAAGAAATAGAACGTATTCATGAAGAGAGATTGGGAACAGACGAGTTTGAGCAAGATGAAGTGTCCGAATCAGAGAATTCCGCAAGACAGTCAGAAACCATAGCCTATGTAGGCAGAGGAAGATCCTGTGAAAATACTAGATGTTTTTCTGATCCCATACATTCTGTATGTCCAAATAATAGCAGAACGTATCCAACGCCTGTAATAAATCTGAAGTCTCCTGAACATTCGTTTCAAGCCGCAGATAAAATACTACGAGAACGAAGGGGTTACCACCTCCTCGATTCCATGGATGAGCAAGAATTAGCCAGATCAGCCGTTCACTGGATCGTTAGTCCTGAAAAATATGGTGATGAGACCGTAGCACACACGTTTCTCAATCTCAGTACAGATGAACAACGTTTAGCTGGAATCTATATGATTCAGCAACTCCTCATATTATATAAGAGCCAACATGCTGATCCTGGTCCTTTACCTGATATATTAACGGAACTACTCACGAACAGATGGAGAGGTTCTAGTAACAAGTTAATTAAAGAGATATTAGTGTCACGTAAACAGTATGTCCTTTTTGTAAGTCCGGATTCTCTCTCGCTGCCCCATAGAGAAAGAACGCCGTACTATATGGATAGACAAAATCCTTTACGAGAAGTGCACCCAATAAAAGGCGAAGACAATGAGTTTCACCGTGTATTTGTTTACACACCTATATCAAAAATGGAATTATTAGAAATGAAGAAAGTAGTACCTAGCCATGATAAAGACCCAGCGGGTTTCCACCGAGAAATTAAAGACATGTTACTGATGGGAGAGTACACCTTTCCTGATATTATGACGATATTAAAGGTGCTTTTGCCTGCTGGCATTTATGAAAAACTGAAAGAAAAAGAGTGGGAAGTGGGAGACCAAAAGATAGACTGGACAGCATTAGCAGAGGAAGAAAGGGGCCGAGCTGCAGGTTCAGGGCTCGGGGATAAAGTTAAATTGTTACCAGGTTTACTAGTACAGGTACTGCCACGTTTATTAACTACAAAAAAGGAAGATTGGGGTGCAATCACAGCCTGCAAACAAAAGCAAGATGAAGACACAAGCGATTATTATGCTCGATTTGAAAAATGTTTTGGTATAAATAGTGGTATAAAAGCAAGTAGTGACTCATATCCACATTTATTTGTGACAAAATTAGTGGAAAATGCATTACCTCCAGTAAAGAATAGAATATTGAAATTCGAGAGTACCTGGCAAAGTAACACTCCGTCGCAAATGCTACAAATGTTACAGTATCATCACAATAGAATTAGGGATGAACAAGAACACGAGCATAGACGCATGAAGGATACAAAAATGAAAATGCTAGTTTCTCAGACAGTACCAGCAGATGGTCACAAAAAGGGTGTGACACATTCTGGTGATTCTGCAGTTCCTGTAAAAGGAACCTGCAATTACTGTAAACAACTGGGCCATCATGTACACGATTGTCCAGTCCTGAAACGTAATATAGCTACAGGCATTACAAAGGAGAGACCACGATTAGTTAGACAAGATCAGAATGAACAAGGAGCTATGCAGCATGGACAGTCCATGCCAGCCTCACAGCAACCCATACAGTTTGTGCCAGCTGCACCACCGTTGCCTGCTACTGCCACACAAACCGCAACACGACAACTGTATCAGACTGCACAGTATGAATACCCTGAATACCAGCGTTACGCATGAACCAGCCTAGAGAGGGAAGTTGACTTACCACTTATCGAGATTCCTGTAGATCAAGAAGGACCTTATGTACATAGTGAATTATTAGGTCAAGATAGAAAATTCTTACTCGATACAGGGGCAAGTCGAACAACTATAAAACGTAGCGAAGTTCCAGGGGCACCCCTCTCAGGCTCTCAAAATGTTTCCCTTGGTTTTTCAGGAAAACCTATTGTTAATGAAGTATCAAAGCCTCTACCACTTACAATAGGACCTTTGACACGAACTACAGATTTATTGCTTACTAAATCATGCCCAGAAAATTTGTTAGGAATTAAAACTCTGAAAGCACTAGGAGCCATAATATGTTGTTCTCCGGAAGGAGTAAGGTTGTTTTTACGTGATTTTAAAGGTCACTATGTGTCTAGAGACATGGATCCCCGACTACAGACTTTACCAGTACATCTATGGGCACAAGGCCCTACGGATGTTGGCTGCATGAACATTACACCCTATCGAGTCACACTGAAAGCAGGAGTGGTACTACCACGAATGCGACAATACAAGTTACCGCATGATGCTGTAGTGGCTTTGCTGAAAATCATTGATGAGCTAATTGCCCAGGGAGTAGTTGTAGAAACAGACTCCAATGTATGTAATTCACCGATAATTCCGATTCTTAAACGAACTGATCCTACTGCCCCACCAGTGTACCGATTGGTTATTGATTTGCGTGAACTAAACAAGTGTATTGTACCACAATTCCCTGTGGTCCCTGATATATCATCATTATTGACAGCAATTGATTCCGAAGCAACATTCTTTACTGTAATTGATCTCAAGAATGCCTTTTTCAGCGTCCCAATAGATCCGGAAAGCCAATACTTGTTCGGATTCAGTTTAAATGGGCGCAGCTTTAAATTCTCACGCGCTCCTCAAGGATTTACAGAAAGCCCCAGCATCTACAGCCAAGCACTGAAACGAGAACTTGACAGTATCCACATGCCAGTCAATACTGCACTGCTTCAATATGTCGATGATCTGCTGATCACCGCGAGAAGCGAGCCAGAATGTGAAAAAGCTTCTCTGACAGTTTTACATTTCCTAGCCGACAAGGGGCACAAGGTGTCCCCTTCTAAGCTGCAATTCTGTGTTCAGCGAGTTATTTATCTTGGTCACTCGCTGTCCAAGGAGGGAAGGCAGCTTACACCAGATCGCATCCAGTTAATTGCTAATATGTCAATACCCCAGACACAAAAGGAGGTGCGGGCTTTCATAGGCCTCACTTCATATTGTAGACAGTGGATCCCTCAGTACGCATTTCTAGCAAAACCACTCATTCAGTTAACCACACAGGAGGCAGCCACATCGACTGTTCTCCCTTGGACTCAGGAACATACACAAGCTTTTGAAAGCCTAAAGGAAGCTTTATGTCAAGCACCTGTTTTAGCAACACCATGTTATAGCAAACATTTTACACTCTTTGTTACAGAACGCGAAGGTACTGCCTTATCAGTACTCACTCAGGATCAAGCAGGATCACACAAGCCATGTGCTTATTTTTCCAGTACATTAGATCCCGTAGCTCAGGCTTTGCCTGCATGCCTGAAATCAGTGGCAGCGACAGCTTTAGCAATCAGACAAAGCGATGCCATAGTATTAGGACACCCATTGACAGTACAAGTACCACATGCAGTAGAGGTTCTTGTGAACCGAACACAAACACAACACTTGACCATAGCAAGACTTACTGGTTATGAACTGACATTGTTTCAACCACACATAGAGATCCGACGGTGTAATACATTGAATCCTGCTACACTATTACCTGTAATTGGAACAGACCCACTAGCTCATGATTGTGTTGAAATCATTGAAATAAAGACGAAACCTAGACAAGACTTGACAGACGTTCCATTGTTAGATCCAGACCTGACGTTGTATGTAGACGGATCGTGCATGAGAACAAATACAGGAGATTTAGTGGCCGCGTATGCAGTCACAACAGACACTGAAGTTATTGAGACAAATTGTATAGATACTTTGTCAGCCCAAGCAGCAGAACTTATTGCTCTAACACAAGCCTGTATTCAAGCCACAAATAAGAAAGTTAATGTATACACTGACTCACGTTATGCATTCGGAGTTGTACACGACTTCGGCGTACTATGGCGAGAGAGAGGTTATTTAACTTCCCATGGTGCCCACATTCAGCACGGACCCCTCATTCATGCCTCGTTAGACGCAATACATCTACCCACTGCTATATCAATTATGAAATGTAAAGCACACACGAAGGTTACTGATACCATTTCTCAAGGCAATGACTTAGCTGACAGGACAGCTAAACAGACTGCTCAGAATCGCACATTAGACATGACAAAGCCAATAGTTCAGACACCAACACAGTGTATGACAATTAAGGATCCCGCACTTGACGTAATTGACATACAGACACATGCCACAGCAGAAGAAATAAAGAAGTGGACTGAACTAGGAGGGATCCAGACAGATCAAGGATGGATGACGAAGGAGAAATCTGTATGGTTTCTCCCTGATTCCATGGTTCAAGCCATTATAGCTACAGTTCACAGTCCAGCACATTTAGGAGAGAAGGCTATGCTAGACAGCATTCAGCACATTTGGTTCAACAAACATTTACGAGCAGCAGCTAAACAAAAAGTTCGTACCTGTATGATATGTTGTCAGTTTAATCCAGGAAAGAGTGTTCCCGTAGAGCAGGGTGGATTTCAGCCTCCTGACCATCCTTTTGAAGTCCTCCAGATGGATTATATTCAGATGGAACGTTGTCGAGGATTCAAATATGTCCTCGTAGTTGTCTGCGCTCTCTCCCGTTGGACAGAGGCGTATCCCGTATCAGATTACACTGCCCCGACTACTGCCAAGCAGCTAGTTCGAGAATTCTTCCCACGGTACGGTTTACCACGTGTTGTATATTCAGACAACGGCCAGCCTTTCTCATCCGAATTAATGAAACATGTCTCACTTTTGTTGGGATATCAGTGGAAATTCCACTGTGTCCGACACCCCGAGGCAGCAGGTCTCGTGGAACGACATAATCAACTTTTAAAAATCAGATTGTCTAAAATATGTCAGGAAAAAGGTGTGGACTGGATAGTAGCCTTACCAGTTGCGCTATTCTACATGAGAATGGTAGCACACTCTCGAACAGGGCTATCCCCGTATGAGGTGATCTTTGGTAGACCACCGAATATGTGGGGGACGCCTATACCCCGTAAAATAACTGATGTTGACTGTAATATGCTGACAGATTACCTGGCTTCCTTGATGTCTGCACTACAATCTTCTCGTTCACAGGTGGTCGCAGCTTTTCCTGACAACACTGAGGTGAAGCCCCATGACGTGGTCCCCGGGGACTTTGTCCTGGTTCGGAATTTTGATAGGAAAAGCCAATTGGATCCTAGGTGGAAGTTGCCTAAGCAGGTCCTGCTGACGACCAGAACAGCTGTGAAGATCGAAGGACGGAAAGGATGGGTGCATTCCACCCATATAACAAAATTTCATGGACTTCCTCCTGACACAAACAGTACTTCCCGTGTGTCTTCCCCCATTGACTCAAAGCTACCTTTGGCTGAGGCCAGTAGCACCGAACTCTATAAACAGAAACTCAGGTCCAGATCTAAACTGTCGGACGATTTGATTGTTTAAGTCCTCTCCAAGGTGAAGCGGTTGAATCTGTCCCGACATGCATCCCTTAGGTCTGAATGATGTAGAGTCCAGAATCATAATGAAACGACATGCTTATTGTAAATTACTGCGTAACCACTGTATTGTGACTTTATTAATTTTGTTTTCCTTGAGTTTTTTAATAGTTATTGCAAGTATATTGTTGCATATGTATTATCCTGTTTCTAAACGTGTTCTCAATATAACTGATGAACATTCTTTTAGTGACCTACCGCCACATGAGTTGTCCTATAGACTTGCGCTGCGCAATAACACATTCATTAGTATGTTACATCATTCCCATCAGACTAGTAATGCCACCAATTGTTGGGTGTGTGGCCGACTCCCTCCCTATCAGAATAACAAAGGAGTTCTGCCTTTCTTTCCACATCCATTTACACGCAATGGCTCCTGTGGAGCATGGTTTAGTTTATTAAATTCCATAGACCCAGACACAGCAGTTTATCAACAACATTGGATATGGGGAAATCTGAATCTAGTTTTATTCAAAGTCTGTCACCCTAATAAGGAGGGTCACCCCAGTAGAACAGGAACTGATTTAGAAAATGAAGTGTATAAATTAGGTAATTTTACGCCTAATCTTATGATTTTGAATGTCAAATCCGAAGTTGAACTAATTCTGCCCACTATGTCAGTATTTCCAGTTAAGGGTGAATTATGTGTGAGAAAAGTTGGTTCCATACATATGGGCCATAGCCAATGCGTTACTACAGTAGAATATAGTGATCAAGGCAAATCTTACCAGAAAATTCGCCATCTGTATATAAAGCTATAACACGCCTTCATAAGATTGTAAGCCAGATACACGAGGATCCAGGCACTTGGACGTGGTCCGGGTGGTTTTGGAATGTGATATCAGCCTGGGGATGGAGAGTTCTATCCTTCCTAGGTATTGGCCTTCTTATGCTTTTCAGTTGTTGCATATGTCTGCAATGTGGACCAGCGATTTGTGGTCTGTGTGCCACATCGTGTATTCCACATCAAGGTTTTCGCTCAAGATCCCGGAAGAAGAAGGAAGAAGAAATGATGCTCCATGAGCAAATCGATGGAATGATGAAGATTGATGTCTCGTGAAGGGCAAGAAGGGGACAAGGAGGGAATGTGGAAATGTGGATTTTCCTGGTCAGTTATGTCCCCTATCTTGGACCCCAACGGTTCTATATGCATGTTACAAGTACATGTATGTTCCCTCCAGTTCCAGTTTCTAAGACGCAAACATATGTGTGTCTACCGTCAACATGTTCTCTGTCAGATCCGCCATCTATGGGCTGGATATTCGATTCCTAGGTATGAAAGGCCACCGACTTTACATGGCTAAGTTACTCCATTTTTACAGTTCAGGCGAGTAGGCCCGATTCTGTCCTCAAAGCCTTTCCCTGCTCTCTGTCTCTGACAGCTTCAGTTTGAGCTCGCATCTGTATCCATGAACTTTGTCCTACTCCCTGTGCAGCTAACGGTGCCTGCCTCGGCCAGTTTTCGCCTGTCTGCCAAGAAGTTGTATTTCACCTTCGAATTATCTATTTTGCTCTTCAGCCGATGCATTCTTGCCTAGTAGTTTAAGTAAACATTCCTCCAGTTACCAAGCAAAAGGCCAGGCTTCTCTGTCTTCATGCAAGTGATTCATAGCCCTGTTGCTATGGAAAGTTTTCTGCCCCTCGCATCTCATATAGACACTTAGACGCTTGTACGCGCACACAGTCAGTATAGAATAGATTCTGTCCGAGAGTCCTTCCTTGTGGATAACATAGTTCTCTAAACATAGGATATTAGATATGATTTGGGATTAGGTTGACTTGACCCCAGACTTCTCGTCTCCACATGTAGAGCTAAATGTCAAGTCCCCTTCACCCCCTAGTTACACGTCAATTACACGTCATGCTGCCGCGCGCGCATCTATGCCAAGTATTATCTTATAGATCCACCTATGTCTGATAATGCAAGCCAATCATGTTTCTTTTATTCCTTATTACGCCTAGTTTCGATTATGTCACTGTTACGTCACTTTTCTTATCAAATGTTACGCCTTCTACATTCGTTTCATTGTAATGCACTTATTATAAAAATGTATGTCTATCAACAAAATATTGTACTTCACTTCCTGAACCCTCGTGGTGACGGAACCTGAAGGCCGCCACTCGAGTCGGCCATTTTGAATGGAATAAAGCCCATTAGAGAACCTCTTATACCACGGATTCTGCCTCTTGTTATTTTGAGCTATTTTACTTTATTTTAAGACTCCGTACGAAATTCAGTCAGGTAATATTTATTTTATTTACCACACCACAACAAAATTCCTCAGCCAAGTCAAATGACATCTCTGCCGCAGATGCCAAAAGAAGATTTTCTTATTTTGCCTTCATGACATCTACATGTGGTGTCCCATATCCAAAGGCGATCTATTCTGCTCCCAAAAGCCAACTTATTTTTGACTGAGGGCCACAATTACATGCCAGGTCCCTTCCCCTGGTAAATAAATTTCTTAATATGGAACGATCTGGCTAGAAATAGTTCCACAAAAAACCCAAATATGCTCTAGGAAGGAGAGGTAACCTGTTCTTCGAGGAAACCGTCCTGCTCCTGGGATGATTAAGAGACTCGAAGCAATTCACTGATACTGGTCTCTTCCTCAAAGTCAGAGCTAATTCTGAGCTTTAAAAAGCTAAAACAGGAGTTTCCTACCCCATAGACTGATCTGTAAACAGTCAATCCTTTCAAACACACTATGTTAGTTAACCCTGTTACCATCTGAACAGTTCACAAAGGAGAGTCCACTACTACAGGTTTGACAGCAGCTCCTGCCACTCCACTCCTTCAATGTCTGCACATCCGGAGGCTCTGGTGCCATTCATGTAAACTTCAGCACCTTCAAAGGTGCTTGTCCCGTCCACTCTGCTCCATCAGCAACAAAGCCTCTTGTTGTCATAATATCTGAGCCAATACTTCCACTGACTATACCCTTGAAGTTGGCTCACATTATCTGAGGGCTAACGAAAAGGTTTGAGCCATTTCAACAACGAGCCTTTGGCTGAGCTGCTCCCTAAAACCCAGACTCCAAAGAGTCTGGTGGTCCAAAGTTAAGCATTTTTCCTACAGCCCCTCCAGCACAAGAAGCTAGGAGATTGTCCTGTATTTTTGTGCACTGCAAAGGCCTCGTATCTTCTGGGTCTTCTACCAACACTCTGTTGGTGCTTGTAAGAATTCCTGTCATTGGTCTCCCCGTCCACATGAAAAAAAGCCCTTTTCTGATCTGGTCAATGATGGTCTCAATGCCTCAGATTATGAAGACTGGCCTGGATTCCAAAGAAACTGGCTTAATCAATGGACACAGTTTACCCTAAGTTGCTATGCTCAGATGTGTTCCACTGGCTTCTCTGGAGATGTCCAGGTGACCCACATGAACATGCTATTTGATGGAAAATTGTATTCAGAGGAAAAGCTGACTCCTCTGTAGAGTACAGCTGAGCCACATCACACTCACTGGGCCTGGCCATCCCAATAAAGAAATTTCACTAACAATACACAAAATGTTTCATGGCTACTCCAGAACACAACAGTCCATTCAGAGGGCCCTTGCAGCATTCCAAACATTCCAACACAATTACTGCTCTATTTGGGTCGTGGTGAACATAAGTGACACAATCACTCATACAGCAGCAGTATTCACCATATTCTGCTCATCTTGCTGCCTCAAAACCTTAACTCCCAATACACACATGAGATTCCCTGGGGTGAAGTTCTTTGATTTCTCCATCATTGGGAGATAATCAAGATTGATATCTGGATGGTCGAGCTCACCTTCAAGTGCTATATCCTTGCCTTCCTCTTCCTCTCTCTGCATCGCTTTACTTCCTCCAGGACATGGTCTCTAGCTCACACCTCAAATTTGGAGATGGAGGTGTGTAATGACAGAATTCACAATACAGGACACTTGGGGTTAGTGAAAGAGAGTTCCCACACCACCGGTCACTCTAGTCAATCTCCCTTCAACATTATACTGGTTCCTTTAGCTCGTGAGCTGCTCATGGCTCAGGAGTAGCTTGTGACATCCATGAGCTCAACACTGGTTCAAGAGCAGACATCACAAGGCGATTACTCCGATGAGCAAAATTGCCTTAGAAGTAATGGCCTTGGAAGAAAGGGGTGCAGGATTCTACTGCTTTTATTTTTAGTTCAATAAAAGCAAACGAGGTCTCAGACCCATCAAGGACTTGGCCTCTTTTGATATTTTTATTTGCTAGGACAAGTGCAAAATGCTGTCCTTGAGATTTGATTTGCTGATACTCAATGAGGATGATTGGCAGGATCTTAAAAATGCCTATTTCATCCGCCAATAATTCTAGATCACAGGAATTACTTGTGGTTCACTATGGGATTTCAGCACTTCCTGTGGGAGGTTCTTCCATGTGGAATGACAAATGCACCTTGGATCTTTAACAAGGTGCTGGCTAATGGGACAGATTTACTGCAGAGTTTAGGAGTTCATGTATTTCAGTACTTGGATAATTGGCTGGTCAAGGCAGGGTCCCTGCCCTGGTCATAAAATATTTTCAGTGCACCATGTCCCTATTGCATGATTTGGGCTTCCAAATCAACACCTGGAAGTCCCACCTAATTCCAACGTAGCTGTTAACCTTGATAAGTATGGTGCTAGATACAACCTACATGAAGGCTTTTCTTACTCCTTGGAGGAATGCAGATTAATGGGATGTGATTCTCATTTTCTGACTTAGACACTAATCCTGGTTCTCAAGAACTATGATTGTTTGAACTGTTGGTCTCATGCATCCTCCATGTGCCAGACACCAGCTGATAAAAGAGGGTCCTTCACTGATGCCTGAGGAATTAGTGGTCCCAGTACTATGGGAGACTACTGGTTTAGGTGCAGACTTATAATTCTGTCAACCCAGATTTACAATGGTGGATGTGCCCCTCTAATCTGAAGAAGGTCATACTTTCAGTCCTCTTAAGGTGGAACCTACCATGATCATTGGGCTAGGGTGCCTATCAGTGTGACATTCCAATGCAACGCCTGTACTCTGTATCAGCACTGTGTCTACACATAAATACGTTGGTGCTGCCAAGAAAGCTCCCAGGAGCAGCCACCTTGCAGCGCCTTTGCCAGGTGATGCTCTGAGCCTTCTCTATCAAGAAGACCACAAGAGAGAACTTTATCCCAAAATGACACAAATGATCTTCTTAAGATTAGAGTAGTTGCGCTGGATCTCATCGCACAGTCTAGGCCTGCTTTCACAGCAGGATGGTTGATCTTCCATCCCAGTTCAGCAGCTGCATTTGTAGAGATTGAGTGGTGCCTGCTGCAGTCCTTCTTTTTGCCATTAGAAGTTGCAGACGTCTTCTTGGTTGTGGGGAAACCTGCCACAAAATCCATTTATGTGGAAAACTAGAAAAGGTTTGTTGACTAGTGTGAGTGAGAAGGCCTGAATCCCTTTCAGTCCTGCCTTTTCAATGTCTTTCCAAAGTAAATCCAAAATGTTAGCACATTTGTTAGGGTCCCTGCCAGAAAAAAGAAAAATTATCTTTGACTCAGTTCACTTCTAAAGTAAGGCAGATGTAGATATTAATCGTAAACACTTGGATGACGGTGATGAACAGTTAAGCTGTTTACTGGAATGCTGCTATATACATTCAAAAACAAGGAGACAGTAGTAACTGTACAAAGCCTCACTAGGTCCTGCAAGATGCTTCGACCTGCTGGACATAAGGGATGGGTGGGTATTGGGTTTGCTGAAAAGGAGAGGACAAATAGAAAAAGAAGGGTTGGTTTTGTGCTTGAGACAGAAATCTGTAAAGATTCCATGTATAACTACATTGTTAAATCTAAGCTTTTGAGAATTTCTACCTTTAATGTTAATGTTTATGCAATATAAAATAAAAGGAGAGCTAGCATATTTGAAACCAAGGTCGCTTATAGAAGGGTTGTATTTTTTTTCACATTGGGGGCCAAATCATCAGATACTTCTTCTCAAATGGCATTGGTGAAGGCAACCAAAATATTTAGTTAGACCCCTCTTTCAAAGTTGTCTATGTTACTAAAAGTTTCAATGTTGGTTAGGTTATCATTGGAGTATGAATCGGTACACTGGAGTTTCTTAGCTGTTCAGTACATGGCCCAAATAAAGAGTTTGCTATGTCGTTATTTCACATCAAAGACAAATGCCTTTAACTAATTAAATAAATATCATAATAGGCAGTGTTTTCAATTGTATCACATGCCTGACGTTAGATATCAACAATACCCAATGGCAAGTGGGTCTCATTCTGATATATATTCATATATGTATATAATCACTGCTACATAATAATGGTTATATTATTAATCTTTTTCACCATTCATGTAATGCTGGTAACAATGCTTTGTTACCTTCTACTAATAAGTGCAGCTAACGTATTTTACACAAAAATCAATTGCTTCAATAAATGCTTGTGTCTCCATTTGGGCATCCCTAAGGTAATAACGAAAAGGTAGATCTGTTTCCATGATTTCCCTGGGGTCGGGATCAGAGTGGTCGTGTTCTAAGGTTCCAGACTCAATCTGGTTCCCTGTGAGGTTTAGGGGTCCAGATGGCGCACTCTGAGCTAGCAGCCAGGAATTGGTCCAACCGATTCTGATGATATCAGTGGACTAAGTTCCCTTATTTTGACGCAAATGTTGTCCAACCACACAGTCCTACTTGATTAGTAGGAACCATATGGCACAGGAATTCAATGATATAACGCGTAGTACCCCTGAGAACGAGCCGAAGCGCATCAATGGAAGGATGCTCTTTGTTTTCGCAAATCAAAGCACGAGGAACAAGGAAACGAATCAGGCTGCAGTTCCCTCAGCCATTCACAGAAGCCCAACAACTAAATCCTTACCGAGATCAATGATGGAAACACATTTACACAAGATGGTAAAATGTCGAAAAGGTCGTCACACCAGGCCCAGCCACAGGATTCTGGGTTTGGGATGTATGTGAAGAAGAATGGGAGGTACAGAAAGATTTATTTGGGATTGAGGAAAAATAATCCAAGGTTTCAGAGAGCTGCGGTTATAGAATGACAGTTTTAACATGAATACGAAGGGAAGGTTACACTTATTTGGCAATGCTGGGCCTAAGGAACAGCATCAGTTGCCATTGTGTAATGTAAGCTGGGGTATTGCACAATGAGCATTGATGAAGGCCTTGCCACAACTCGAGTGTCCACTCTGCACAGCTGTAAACAGTATTCAGTGGAGGCCGAGAGAAAGGCACTGGGCTCAGCGCATGGGCACAAGCCATGCACACTCTGTATCTAGTGCTTGCGAGGCATAGGAATGCCTAGTGATTGGGACAGATACAAGCATCTTGGTGATTGGGCATGCCTGAAATGCATAAGCTTTGAATCCAGGGGTGGTATGATGATACGGCTGACCATTAATGGTGCAAAATAAGTATCATTTAGGTTTTGGATATTAATAAGGTCCTTGTTGCAGTGGTTTCAACAACTATATTTTGTAGGAATTATATTGTAAAAGATAAAAGTCTGCAATTCTTGTGTAAAAACCTTTCTCTAATTTTCATATTACATTCCAATTGTGATGTGTCAAGTCACCCTGTAATCAGAAAATGACATAGCTGCTCAGCCATAATAAATTATTACAGCTGAATACTGACAACATAATGTCAGATGCCCGAGTCACCAGCCAAGGTGAAAGCCAGGCCACAGAGCATTATTACAGTTGCAGTTCAAAGAAAGAAAACAGCAATTGGCTTTTCGTTCTTTGGTCATTTCTCATAAAGCTTTTGTAACAAATTACTAGCTGCATTCCTGCATCTTTTATTTCACAATAGAGATTTCGCTTTCATGCTTCATGCCTGCAAACATAGTATCTCTTGTATGTGAAAGATACAGACACCAACAATGTAAGCGCCTTGTGGAACAGTTGAGGGATGGCAATGCATTGTAAGGAATTAAATACTGTCTGTCATACATTAAGAGAATGCCTCGGAATTGTATGACTGGAAATTCCTCAGTGACTGGAAATACCCTTGTGATATGTAATTTTATATTATCCTGTCACATTACCTTCAGTTTGTTGTCCATTTAGGCACCTGGCTGCAAGCAATTGTGTTTTTTTCTCTGTCACTCAGTTCCAGCAACCATGAATGAAAGCAAGGGATACAATAGTTGCCTTGAGACAAGGAGAACGAATCCACTCCTGTGCTGTCGAAAATTCAGTCCAGGTTATTCCAGCACTAAGGTAGGCAAAGTGTGTGGCTCATCAGAACCCATAGGGATGCAGCAGAATCGTGGGCGAGTTTGGTAATGGGAATATACCAATTGCTGTGCAAAGCCCCTTTTTTGCTGCTTTTTATTGTTAAACCTTTGTACTGTTCACAAAGTTTTGATGTTTAAAACACGATATACTACACGCTAATTTTCGCAACTTTGTTTACCTCTTCCTTCACACACTCGTGATGCATAGTTGAGATGTATATCCTTCGTGATTTCATGATTATTTAACCCCTTTCGTTTGATTTAATATTGTGACTGATACTCAGTTCATAGGACAGAAAAGTGGTAGCAATTCTAAATTTCCCCTTCAGCCTCGGGAATATAATGCCCATGTTGGCTGACCAATATCCTTTTGAAGTCCAATGGATATACAACGATTCTACTGAATCAACTTTAGACCTGAACCTCAGTTTTCTTGGCCTCTCCTCATTGGCTTTGGCTCCTATATTGAGTACACCAGAGGTAAAAGTCTTAGCCCAGCTGAGTGCAGAGTAAGCGATGAACCTTCGAGAGTGCAAGTACCACACATTAAAGAGAGGCCTATTGGCATTGCCAATACTTGATATTTAACGACCTTACAGCTACATATTTGCACAAACAATCCAGTTTTGGAGTTCTGTCAAATAATTATTATTTAGAGCTTGGAGAACATAATCATCTGCCCCACGAAGTCAGTTGAGAAGTCATATTTCTGACGGCAGTGCCACCGGTGGCTTATCTAGCGGAAACCCTTTAGTAAAGGCATTGTGACTGTCCCTGTAGGTGCATCAAATTACCCGCTCTATATAGAGCAGATGGTCGGAAGTACATGTTTATAAATCTGGACTGGCAGGTGACTATTATGATGCATCGGTTGGCAGAGATTTCCAAATATGGTGGGCAATAGTCAGGTAACAGTGGTAGAGTCAATTAACTTTGCAATACTGATAGATGGGGTGCTGCCCACCACATTCTAAATGAGCCTGAACTTAATTTTCAATATGCACATCCTTCTCTTAAGTTCCTATCACAGTATTTTCATTCTCCTTATAAAAACTACAGTTTCTCAAACATGTGGATACCCAATGTATATTTCAGATATCAATATATCTGTTCACATTTTGGCAAGGCAAGTACATTTCTTTGTTGCTATTCTCAAAAGAAATGAAGGTTACATATTTCCTTTAACAGGCATGCTGCTTCTTTCCTAGACCCATACAACAGCTGGATTTTGATTTAAAGTGTATGCTTACGTAATGAAATCACATCTCTTGGATTTGCTTCTTCCTCTTGTTGTTCTCGTGGTTGTTTCGATTTTTGGTCTGATAGTTGCCATTGGAGAATAAAAAAAAGAGACGATTAAGAACGAGTGCTTCTGCACTATGGAGCCTTAGACTCTAGACAGAACCTACACACATAGTGTCATTGCTTCACGGGCAGTAGTGTTGGTAAAGTGGGGCCAGAAGGAGTCCATGCCCCTGCTCTCTTTGTCCAAGTCCTACCTTGGGTCCAACTTCATCAGGTGTTGAATGTTAATGAGGTAACATGGGGAAAACATATGCAAAATTCTGTAGAACTTAAAATAGGGTGTTGACATTTAATCTACAGAAAAAGAACATGAACAAAATTATGAGCAAGTAAATTATATGGTAGAGGAAATATATGAAAACATTGGGATGATAGGTAGGAGGGTATACCCAGACGATTGGGATGTGAAGCTGGAGTCCACAATACAGCAAGACGAAATGCAGCAACATCTGTCCAGAAAGAGTCTCAAATGTGTGAGGAAATGGAAAGACATTCATGGTGGAATAGTATAAGGACAGCGGGCATTCCTGAGGGCCTCAAATATGCTACAGAAAGGGTATCCCTAATCAAGTGGGTCATCCACTTTATTAGGGATTACCCACTTTCTAGAGAATGTCAGATTCCGTACAATACCCTGAAATCTGGCACTCCACCCATAACTGGAAGAGTTTTTCCAAGACTTTCTCATTAAGGAGAAAATTCTGCATGTGAAAAAGGTGAATTTAGTCTTCTGCTGGATAATGTTTATCCAAATTTCCAAATTTCCAGGATATTCCAGTAGTGTGATCACTTGATTAAGAGAAATTAGATAATGCCAATTCAAATTAAAGACAATTGTTATTCCAGCTCCCATATTAGTCTTGACTAGTTTGAAAACCACTTGGCAGGCATAAAGACATATATTTCATGAACCAGAAAGAGTTGACAATACTCCTATTAAAATCTGGAAAAAAATGAAACAATCATTGACTAAGATCACATCTAAAGTAAGCCAGATGTAAACATTAATCGTAAAATTGGAATGTCGGCGATGAACTTTTAGGCTGCTTCTTGGAATTCTGCTACAGACATTCCCAAAGAACGAGAGAGTACTAAATGTACAAGGCCTCCCTAGGTCTTGAGACCCACTTGGACCTCCTGTACATGGGGGATGGGTGGGTGTAGGGTTGGTGAAAAGGAGGGCAGTTTTGTGCATGAGGCAGAAATCCGATAAACTTAATTGTATAGCTACATACTTATGAAAAACAATTTGAGAATTGCTACCTTTAATGTTAAAGAGCTAAATGTCCCTACTAGGCAATATAAATGTTAAGAAGAGCTCCCACATTTCAAACCAAGGTTGCTTAGAGAATCGTAGCCTTTTCTTCAGGCTTGGGGCCAAATCTTCAGATACTACTTTCAAAAGGCATTGGAGAAGGAAACCAAAAAAGTTTTTTGATCCCTTTTTCAAAGTTTTCTGTGTTGGCATGTATAAAAACCATTGTCCATTAGGTTATTATTGGGGTACAAATTAATACACTGGAGTTTCATAGCTGTTCAGTACATGGCCCCAAAAAAGAACTACCTTTGCCTTTAACTCAAATCCATGAGAAATGCCTTCAATGACTTCAAGAAATATCATAAAAGGCAAGGATTTTATAGTATCACTTGTCTGCATTTAAAAATGACCTATACCCAATGGCAAGTGGTTCTCCTTATTATATATATTCATATATGCATATAATCACTGCTACATGATAATTGTTGAATTATTCATCTTTTTCACCATTCTTGGAATGCTGGTAACATTGCTTTGTTTCCTTCTACTAATAATTGCAGCACATGTGGTTTACACAAGAATCCAATCAATAAATGTTAGAAATGCCAATTTACATTTTTCCTGTGTCTCCCTTTGGTCATGTCTGAGGTAGAAACAAAAAGGTAGATCTGTTTCCATGATTTTCCTGGGAGGGAGATCAGAGTGGCTGTGTTCTAAGGTTTCGAACCCCATCTGGTACCCGGTGAGATTTAGGGGTCCAGATGGTGCACTGTGAACTAGCAGCCAGGAATTGGTCCAACCGATTCGGATGAAATGAGTGGACTAAGTTCCCATATTTTGACGCATATGTTATCCAATCACACACTCTTACTTGATTAGTAGGAACCATATGGCACAGGAATTCATTGACAGAACACTTCGTACCCGTGAGGACGAGCCGATGCGCATCAATGGAAGGATGCTCTTTGTTTCCTCTAATCAAAGCATGGGGAACAAGGAAACAAAATAGGCTGCAGTTCTTTTGGCCATTCACGGAAAGCCCAACAACTAAATCCTTGGCGAGGTTAAAGATAGAAACACAATTACACAAGATGGTGAAATGTAACAAAGGTCTTTATACAGGCCCAGCCAAAGGATTCTGGGTTTGGGAGGGATGTTAAGTAGAATGGGTGATTCAGAACGATGTATTTGGAAACGGGGAAAATTAACCCAAGGTTTCAGAGTCCTGCGGTTATAAAATGACAATTTTAACATGAATACAAAGGGAAAGTTACACTTTTTTGGTAATGCTGGACCTAAGGAATAGCATACGTTGCCATTGTGCAATGTAAGCTGGGGTAGTGCATAGAGAGCATGGATGAAGACCTTGCCACAACCAGAATGTCCACTCAGCACAGCTGTAAACTGTATGCTGTGGAGGCCGAGAGAAGGGCACTGGGCTCAGCGCATGGGCGCAAGTCATCCACAGTCTGTATCTAGTGCTTGTGTGGCGTAGGAATGCCTAGTGCTTGGGACAGATACCTCCTACCACTTTGCCCCTACGAATATTGATCCCACCCCCTTGGCGGACAACCCTCCCACCTTCGCCTCCCCTTCCATCCCAACCAGCCAACCAGGAATCAGCCATACTCTCAACCACAGATTTACTAAGCCCAATCCATGACATGAGCCAGTGCTCCTCCTTCCCATGATCCCACCCAGAGATAAATCAGGTAGCTCCTCCTCCAATAGCCACCAAAACTTGGAACCGTCCCACCTCCTTGGTCAACTCTGCCCAAGACACCCTCCCTCCCACCTCGGATAGTATGATGCATCGCCTCACCCACCTTGAAACTCAGCTTGAAATCCTAATCCAAGGCCTGAGTGAAATTTTAACTAACCTGGACACGGTCCAAAAGCCCATTCATCCCCCACCATAGCGCCAAATCTCACCCAACTCTGGCCTGCCAAGGTGCCGCCCCCTAGTGGGCTCCCTGCCCCCTCAGGTCCCGGCCATCGACCCCTAGAATAACGGTAACTGAGAAAAGCTTAGAGAGACCCAGAAGATCAAAAGCCGCACTGTCCTCTCTGGATGAGGCAGATCTAGCTTCAACCTATGACTCTCCCTCCACTACCTCCCCCAAATCTAAGATCCAAGTGATTACAGGAGTCGGAAGAGACCACCCTCCACCGAAATCCCCAAGACCTCCGGTTCACCTCACTTCTCTACTTAGGGCCCCTTCTACAAAGAATTAGAGCACAAAGGGTCCCCCATTAATTGCATGCTCCTAAACTGCAGATCAGCCTCTAAACATGCAACCGAACTAGCAGAAGCCATCCTGGCCCACGATATAGACATAGCATTCATTACGGAGACTTGGCTCAACAATCTCTCCTACCCTAGCTTGGACATGCTGGTGCCTCCTGGTTTCAAAATGATCAACAAAGACAGAAAAGAGGAGGAGGTATAGTAATCATACACAAAAATAACATTTCCATTATGGAAACTGCCTCTTGCCTGTACAGCTCCTTTGAATGTCTCACAGCCAACATCAACACAAATGACAACAGGCCAACACTTTGCCACCTCTTGTATCACCCCCCAAGCAACACCGCCGCATTCGGGGAACAGCTCTTCGACCTGATTGCCCATTGCTCACTCAGAAACTCAAACATCATAATTCTTGGCGACCTCAACCTAAGGTGGAATGAAACAAATAACTCACTAATTCAAACCCTAAACAACCTCCTACTAGAAAAAGATCTGACCCAACACTGCTCAGAAGAAACTCATCACAGAGTAGCAACCCTTTACGCAATCTTTGCCCAAAGCAGTGCAATTACCATTGACCACATCCTTCCCGTAGACTGCTCCAACCACCACATCATCTTATTTCATATCAACCATTTGGTCCCAACTCAGCCCCCCACGCAGGACCCCCCCAAATGAATTAGAAACATAGCCAGATCCCTCAAGCTGAACTAGAAGAAAGGGTAAGCTTGCTCCTTCCCAACATCACTGAGCACCTCCCCGCTACCGAACTCACCTCTCTCTACAACTCAAATATGACGCTCATCCTGGATGAACTGGCTCTGCTGAAAGTAAAAAAAGACAGGAGCATTCCATCCAGTTCATGGTTCACCACTGACATCAACGAAGAAAGAAGACAACTAAGAGCCTCAGAAAGACTCTGGAGGAACAACCCCACCGTCATCCACCGTGATCAACTCCAAGCAGCCAGCAGGAAGTACAAAAAGCACATTAAGAACAAAAGTAATCTTTTTTCCGCTCCGCGCTAGACAATGCAAAAAACAGACCTAAAGAGCTCTTCAATATCATCAGGAAAAAAACCTCCAAATCCGTTGCCTCCCCAATTCAGGCATCCTATGAACTGTGTGACAACTTCCCAATCTTTTTCAACTACAAAATCACCAAGATTGATCTCTCACTAGACACCAATGACATCCTCTCCACCGAGAACCCGACGCTGGAAACCAACAACAGCGCCTCCAAAAAAAACCAAAACACTGGTCCTCCTTCATTCCCATTCAGTAAGCAGAGATAGTCAAACTAATCTCCAGGGCTAAGCCCTCATCCATCGCCCTTAAACAGCTACCCCTCAACTGACCAGTGACCTGAAGCTCGTCCTAGCCCTGCTATGGTGCAAGATCATAAACAGCTCCCTAAGATCAGGAGTCGTACCAGACTGCCTCAAAGTCGGTCAAGTCACGCCACTGCTGAAAAAGCCCGGCCTAGACACAGAGGATCTGAATAACTTCAGACCTGTCTCAAACCTACCTCTTCTGTCCAAAATCCTGGAAGGATGTGTACTTCCATAAACTGACCCAACACTTAGACAACATCAACCTTCTAGATCCCCACCGATCGGGCTTTAGAAAAGGCTGCAGCACTGAAACCGCGATCCTTAATGTCATAGATGATTTAAACAATTTACTTGACTCAGACCTTTGTTGCCTTCTCATTCTCTTGGATCTATCGGCTGAATTCGATACGATCGACCACAAACTTCTCATCGAGGTTCTACAAGAAAGGGCAGGTCTTGAAGAGACGGTCCTACACTGGTTCTCTTCTTTCCTCCACAACCGCTCACAAAGAATAAAAATCAAAAACTTTGACTCTGACCTTAACCCCGTTAACAGGGGTGTTCCACAAGGGTCAGTGCTCTCCCCTCAGCTTTTCAACATCTACATTGAACCCCTTATCACTCTACTCGGAAAATCCAAAATCCCTTTCAACCTATATGCTGACGACACACAGTTATATCTGGAAACCACCTCCATTGATGACATCCAGAGACTCAACGCCATGCTCAGAGAGGTACAACATCGGCTCTCAAGTAATCATCTAAAACTCAATCAAGAGAAAAAAAAAATACTCCTCATCTCCAAAAAAGACGAGAACCCCCAAATTGCAGAATGGCTCAAAGCTATTGATGCTCTCAATGGTAACCTCACCCTGACAGAATCGGTAAAATCTCTAGGTATCACCCTAGATCCAAAACTGGACATGAACAAACACATTACAAGTTCTGCTAAAAGCGCCTTCCTTAATTTGAAGCTACTGCACAAAATAAAACCCTTCCTCCTGCCCAAGGACCTTCAACAAGCCACCCAGGCACTGGTGCTGTCCAGACTCAACTACGGGATTGCAGCCCTGACTGGTACAGCAAAATCTCACCTTGTCCCCCTCAAAACAACCTTCAATGCAGCAGCTAGAATGGTCACAAGAGCTAAGAAATTCGACCACATCTCGCATGCACTCAGAGAACTAAAATAGCTCCCAATTGAAATGCGGGCTAGCTTCAGAACAGCCTGCCTTACGCACAAAGCCCTTCACACCAGCAAACTGGAATACCTGGCCACCAAACTCAAAAGGTCCGGCCAGTCCAGGAATCTCAGGAGCTCCAATATGCTGCTACTCATCCCACTGAAAACATGCAAACAAAAAAACGCGGCCAGGTCGTTTGCTGGTAAAGTGCCCAAAATCTGGAACTCCATCCCCCCCACATCAGAACGATCCCCTCTTTTGCAAAATTCAAAAACCTGCTCAAAGTCCTCTTCCTCAACCGTTCACTAGCAAACTGATAGGATCCACGGAAGTACCTTAGCCGCCACTCCATCTGACTTTAACCCTGTGTCCTGTGACACACATCCTCTACCCCCGGACCCCTGCAGGAAACCCTATTCCCCCCTCCGCCCTGAACAAGAAATCTTATTGGCTACTCGTTCTGTGTGACCTGCAATCATGTTTCCTTCCGCTCAAGCACTCCTTTGTTCGAACTCTACCCGTTGCAAATCTCTATGTTCTACTATGATTTCTGCACTTCTTGTTTGCTTATAAGTGACCTGTTGTGAAGTGCTCTGATACCCTCGGGTCCAGCTAGCGCTATATAAAACTCCTAAAATAAATAAATAAGTTACAAACATTTTGGCTACAGGGCATGTATGAAATACATAAGCTTTTCATCCAGGGGTGGTATGATAATACGGCTGACTATTAATGATGAAAACTAAGTATCATTTAGGTTTTGGATATTAATAAGGTCCTTATTGCAGTGGTTTCGACAACTATGTTTTGTAGAATTAAACTATAAAACATGAAAATCTGCAATTCTTGTATAAAAACACCTGGCTCTAATTTTCATATTACATTCCAATTGTGATGTGTCAAGTCACCCTGTAATCAGAAAATGACATAGCTGCTCAGCCATAATAAATTATTACAGCTGAAAAATGACATCATAATGTCAGATGCCAGAGTCAGCGGCCAAGGTGAAAGGCCCGCCATGGAGCATTATTGCAGTTGTAGTTTAAAGAAGGAAAACAACAATTGGCTTTTCGCTATTTTTGGTCATTTCTCCAAAAGCTTGAAGGTAATATTAATTGCAGTTAGATTTTTGTACAAAATACATCTATTTAGGAAAAACTCGAAATGATTTGACTCATTCTGAACAACAGCATCTTTTAATCTGACTTAATATAAACTGATTCTAGTGTCTTTTTGTAACAAATTACTAGCTTCATTCCTGCATCCTTTTTTTCACAATTCAGACCGCGTTCATGCTTCATGTCTGCAAGCATAGTATCTCTTGTATGTGAAAGATACAGACACCAATGATTTAAGCGGCCTGTGGAACAGTTGAGGGATGACCATGCGTTGTAAGTAATTAAATACTGTCCATCATACATTAAGAGAATACCTCAAAATTGTATGACTGTTTTAAGAAATTACTCAGTTACTGGAAATACCCTTGTGACATATGATAGAGAGTACTCTATCTTGCATATACATTTTCATGTTTGCTTTAACTTGTTGGAATACGATCAAACTTGTTTAATAAATGGAAAGGGATGTCAGGAGATTCCTATGTTGACTATATATGATTAAGAGCATGCAGATCATACAATTTTCCAGTGTAGTTTTATATTATCCGGTCATATTACCTTCAGTTTGTTGTCCATTTAGGCATCTGGCTGCAAGCAATTGTTTTTTTGTCTCTGTCACTCAGGTCCAGCAACCATGAATGAAAGCAAGGGATACAATAGTTGCCTTGAGACAAGGAGAACTTATCCACTTCTCTGCTGTCAAGAATTCAGTCCAGACAATTTCAGCACTAAGGTAGGCAAAGTGTGTGGCTCATCATCAGAACCCATAGGATGCAGCAGAATCGTGGGCGAGTTTGGTAATGGGAATATACCAATTGCTGTGCACATCCCCTTTTTGCTACTTTTTTTTGTTAAACCTTTATACTGTTCACAAAGTTTTGAAGTTTAAAAAAATATATATGAAAGGCCAATTTTCACATTTTTGTTTACCTCTTCACACACTCTTGATGCATAGTTGATATGTATATCCTTCGTGATTTCATGTTTATTTAATCCCTTTCTTTTGATTTTTTATTGTGGCTGATGCTCAGTTTGTAGTACAGAAAAGTGGTAGTAATTCTGACTTTCCCCTTAAACCTCGGGAATATAATGCCTCAGTCCCATATCATTTTGAAGTTCAATGCAGATAAAATGATTCTACTGAATCAACTTTAGACCTGAACCTCAGTTTTGTTGGCCTCTCCTCATTGGCTTTCACTCCTATTTTGAGTACGCCAGAGGTAAAGCTCTTTGTCCAGCTGAGTGCAGGGTAAGCGATAAACCTTCTAGAGGGCAAGTTCCCACACATTAAAGAGAGGCCTATTGGCATTGCCAATTCTTGATATTTTAACAATCTTACAGCTACATATTTGCACAAACAATCCAGTTTTGGAGCTCTTTCAAATACTTATTATTTAGAGCTTGGAGAACATGGTTCTCTGCCACAAGTAGTCAGTTGGGAAGTCATATTTCCGACAGCAGTGCCACTGGTGGCTTATCTGGTGGAAACCCTATAGTAAAGGCGTTGGGACTTTCCCTGTAGGTGCATCAAATCACCTGCTCTATGTAGAGCAGATGGTCCGAAGAACATGTTTGTAAATCTGCAATCGCAGGTGACTTCTAAGAGGCATGGGTTGGCAGAGATTTCTAAATATGGTGGGCGATAGTCTGGCCAGAGTGGTAGAGTCAATTACCTCTGCCATACTGATAGAAGGCGGGCTGCCCACCACTTTCAAAATGAGCCTTAACTTCATTTTCAATATGCACATCCTTCTCTTAATTACCTATCAGAATATATTCTTTCTCATTATAAAAATTACAGTTTCTGAGAAATTTGGATACCCAAAGTATATTTCAGATATGAATATATCCCTTCACAATTTGGCAAGGCAGGGACATTTCTATGTTGCTATCCTCCATAGAAATTGATATTACATATTTCCTTTAACTGGCGCACTGCTTGGTTCCTAGCCCCATGCAACAGCTGGATTTTGGTTTAAAGTGTATGCTTACGTAATGAAATCAGATCACCTGTATTTGCTTCTTGCTCTTCTCGTGTTGGTTTCGATTTTTCGTCTGCAGCGCATGTGATAGTTGCCATTGTAGAATAAACAAAGAGAGGATTAAGAGTGAGTGCTTCTGCACTAATGAGCCTTAAACACTAGACAGAACCTATGCACAGTGTCATTGCTTCACGGGCAGTGGTGTTGGCAGAAGGAGTCCATGCCCCAGCTCGCTTTGTCAAAGTCCTACCTTGGGTCCAAACAACTTACGTGTTGAATGTGAAAGAGGTAACATGGGGAAAACATATGCAAACATTTTGTTGAACTCATGTTAAAATAGGGTGTTGAGATTTAATCTACAGAAAAAGAACATGAAGAAAATTTTGAGCAAGTAAATGATATGGTAGAGGAAATTAAAAAATTGGGATGATAGGTAAGAGGATACACTCAGACAAGTGGGTTGTGAAGCTGGAGTCTAAATTATTGAAAGACAAAATGCAGCAACATCTGCACATAAAGAGCCTCAAATGTGTGAGGAAATGGAAAGACTTTCATTGCGGAATAATATGAGGATAGCGAGCATTCCTGAGGGCCTCAAATATGCTACAGAAGGGGAATCCCTAATCAAGTGGATCTTCCACTTTCTTAGGGATTACCCACATTCTAGAGCATGTTGGATTCCGTACAATATCCTGAAATCTGGCACTCCACCCATAACTGGAAGGGCTTGTCTAAGTCTTTCTCACTAAGGAGAACATTCTGTCTAAAACATGTGATAAAAGGTGAATTTATTCAACTGCTGGATACTGCTCATCCATATTCCCAGGACATTCCTGTAGTATGGCCAGGTGATTAAGTGAAATGAGATAGTGCCAATTCAAATTAAAGACAATTGTTATTCAAGCTCCCATATTAGATTTGACTAGTTTGAAAACCAATTGGCAGACATAAACATATATATTTCATGAACCAGAAAAAAAAATTGACAATATTCCTATTGAAATCTGGAAAAAGTGGAAATGTCACTGTGGAATTTTTAAGCTGCTTCTTGGAATGCTGCTACAGATATTCTCAAAGAAGGAGCTAGTAGTCAATATAAAAGGCCTCTTAGGTTTCAAAACCTGCTTGGACCTGCTGTACATGAGGGATGGGTGTTGAGTTGGGGAAAGGAGGGGACAAAAGGAAATAACAACGGCATTTTTGTGCTTGAGGCAGACATCTGATAAAGTTATTTGTATAGCTTCATACTTATGACTAACCATTTGAGAATTGCTACCTTTAATGCTAAAGAGCTAAATATCCCTACTATGAAATATAAATGTAAAGAAGAGCTCCCACATTTGAAACCAAGGTTGCTTATAGAATTGTAGCATTTTCTTCACGCTTGGGGCCAAATCATCAGATACTACTTTCAAAAGGGCTTGGAGAAGGAAACCAAAATAGTTTTTTGATCCCTCTTTCAAAGTTGTCTGTATTAGTGTGTATAAAAATCAATGTGCATTAGGTTATTATTGGGGTACAAATCGGTAACCTGGAATTTCATAGCTGTTCAGTACATGGCCCCAATAAAGAACTTCCTTTCCCTTTAACTCAGATCCAAGAGAATTGCCTTCAATGACTTCAGGAAATATCATAAAAGGCAAAGATTTTAGATATGACCTACACCCAATGGCAAGTGGTTCTCCTTATGATATATATTCATATATGCATATAATCATTGCAACATGACATTCATCTTTTTCACCATTTTTGGAATGCTGGCAACATTGCTTTGTTTATTTATACTAATAATTGCAGCACATGTGGTTTACATAATAATCTAATTGCTTCAATAAATGTTTGAAATGTCAATTTACATATTTATCGTGGCTTCCTTTGGGCATGTCTAAGGTAAAAAAAAAAAGTAGATCTGTTTCCATGATTTCCCTGGGAGGGAGATCAGAGTGGCCGTGTTCTAAGGTTTTGGACCTCACATGTTACCCAGAGAGATTTAGGGGTCCATATAGTGCACTGTGAACTAGCAGCCAGGAATTGGGCCAACCGATTCTGATGAAATGAGTGGACTAAGTTTGCATATATTGATGCATCTGTTGTCCAACCACACAGTCTTACTTGATTAGTGGGAACCATATGGCACAGGAATTCATTGATAGAATGCTTCATACCCGTGAGGACGAGCCGATGCACATCAATGGAAGGATGCTCTTTGATTCCTCTACTCAGAGCACGAGGAACAAGGACGCAAATCAGGCTGCACTTTCTTTGGCCATCACGGAAAGCCCAACAACTGATTCCTTGCAGAGGTTAAAGATGGAAACACATTTACACAAGATGGTGAAATGTAACAAAGGTCTTCATACCAGGCCCAGCCACAGTATTCTGGGTTTGGGAGGGATGTTAAGTAGAATGGGTGATTCAAAATTATGTATTTGGGAACGGGGAAAATTAACCCAAGGTTTCGGAGACTTGCGGTTATAGAATGACAATTTTAACATGTCTACAAAGGGAAAGTTACACATATTTGGTAATGCTAGGCCTAAGGAATAGAATAAGTTGTCATTGTGTAATTTAAGCTGGGGTATTGCACAGAGGACATTGATGAAGACCTTGCCACAACCAGAATGTCCACTCGGCACAGCTGTAAACTGTATTCAGTGGAGCAGAGAGAAGGGCCCTGGGCTCAGCGCATGGGCACAAGTCATCCAGAGTCTGTGAGGAAAAGATCGGTTTATTAGAATCTGAGCTCCTTAAGTCATCAAAATTTCCTGAAAGACAAAGTAAGGTGCAGATGGAACTCGAACAGGCCAGACAAAACTACAGAGGAATATTAGAAACGAAGTGTAAGGCCCAATGGGAAAGGAAGAAAATGGAGAATTATGAATATGGGGAGAAGGCTGGCGGTCTCAAGGCATGGAAGGCTAGATCTGATCGCTCGAAAAATGACATCGACGAGCTAGAGATAAATAGTCAAGGGAATAGATCGACAAATATAGGTGATATACAAAATTCCATGCATACCCTATTTTCGGATCTATATAGGGAGAATTTATTCCCCTCTAAACAACTAATTCATGATTGGCTGAGCTCAAAATCACTTTCTTTGTTAACTCAGGCTAATAAAGACTTCCTCGACTCTCCAATTTCATTGTAGGAGATAAGAACTCAAATAAAGATTTCTAAAAATAACAAAGCCTCCGGTACGGATGCCCTGCCAAATGAAGATTACAAGTCCCTCTCCGAAGAAGTAACCCCAGTTTTGGGATCCCTGTTTCGTTCAATTTATAGTCTAACACGTCACATCCCAAGTTCCTGGAGGGAGGCAACTATTGTCTTAATTCTTAAGCCTGGGAAGGATCCTGCTAAAGCGGACTCTTACCGCCCAATCTCCCTGCTGAATGCAGACTATAAGATCTTTATGGGCATTTTGACAGGGAGATTGGGTAAATTAGTCTCGGGACTGGTCAATACAGACCAGAAAGGGTTTATTAATGGTAGATACATTCAGGAACAGACCCAGCTCCTTATCGGAAATATCGACCTGGCGACTACTCGGGCGGAACCCTTGGCAGTGGTCGCGTTAGACGCTGCCAAGGCTTTCGGCAGGGTATGTTGGACCTACCTCTGGGAGGTATTGGAGGAGATGGGTTTTGGTCCAATTTTTATCCACACCCTGAGAGGATGTTATAAGGGTGCTTCAGCTAAAATCCTTATCAATGGCTCATTTACTTCTAGCTTTGAAATTCAAAGAGGGACTAGGCACGGCTGTCCTATTTCACCCCTGCTATTTGATTTGTACATTGAGCCTTTGGCTCAGGCTATAAGGTTAGACGAGTCCATTCCTCCGTTTAAGACTCAGCAATATCAGTCCAAAATTGCACTATACGCGGACGATATAATTATATATACAAATAATCCCGAGATAATAATGCTAAAGTTTGGGTTTTTGCTGGAAGAGTTTGGCTTAATTTCCGGGTATTTGGCTAATTCCACCAAGAATGAGGTTATGTGTTGGAACATCGATCAGTGGAGTGGGGCCACCAGTAATACATTTAAATATCTTGGGATTATAATAGTGAAAGATCTTGAAAAAATCCCACTGATCAATTTTGATTTTTTTTTAAAGGAAATAGACCAGCTTTTTGCAAGGTGGAGGAACCTTCCTTTGACCATCTTTGGGAGGGTGAATCTAGTAAAAATGATCATCTTCCCGAAGTTAACATATCTGTTTAATGCGGTTCCTTTTGGGTTTCCCAAGCATTCTATTTCCAAGGCGCAAAGTAAAATCTGGAGTTTTATATGGGGGAGAAGAGTGTGAGGTTATCGTGGAAAAAACTGAGGCGCCGTTTAGCCAAAGGGGGATTGGCCCTTCCCGATATCCGTTGGTATTTGGCTGCTTTTCAATTTAAAGCTATCAGGATGCTCCTGGCCGAACCAACAGCAAGTTCCTGGGGCAAACTGTTAGGGGAATCGGTCACCACTGAAGGAGGGGGGTGTAAGGCCGGGTTTCTCTACAAGTTTGGTTCACCAATTTTTTTTAAAAGAGTAAGGTTAAAGGTCATCAAAAATGCCTTGGAAGTTTGGTATAACATTCGTACTAGATGTGGGATAGGTTATTATTCCGATCAGGCTCCGATTTGGGACTCCCCTGGGACACCCCTCTGTCTTCAGGATAGTATGGCTGTCCCCATAAAAAGAGCGGGAGTCTTCATATGGTCGGATCTGGGGGATGAAAATGGCATACACCCCTGGGAGGTATTAAACGTAAGAATAGGCTCGGGGTTATCAAGATTTAAGTTTATTCAATTAAAATCTTGGTTTGAAACGGAGAAGGAAAATTTCAGGGGCAACGGGGAGGTTGCAGCCGTGCTTAAAATTACTCAACATTTGAAGAAGGAAATTTCAATCTGGTATAGGTTTTTGATAAACGCAGATGATGCGGGTATTCCACAACAGGCGTCAGTATGGAATGACTCTGTCTTATAGCTACATATTTGCACAAACAATCCAGTTTTTGAGTTCTTTCAATTAATAATTATTTAGAGCTTGGAGAACATGGTTCTCTCCCACAAGTAGTCAGTTGGGAAGTCATATTTCCTACGGTAGTGAAACTGGTGGCTTATCTGGTGGAAACCCTATAGTAAAGGCGTTGGGACTTTCCCTGTAGGTGCATCAAATCACCTGCTCTATTTAGAGCAGATGATCCGAAGAAGATATTTGTAAATCTGGAATCGCAGGTGACTTCTATGTGGCATGGGTTGGCAGAGATTACTAAACATGGTGGGCGATAGTCTGGCCAGAGTGGTAGAGTCAACTGCCTCTGTCATACTGATAGACGGCGGGCTGCCCACCACTTTCTAAATGAGCCTTAACTTAATTTTCAATATGCACATCCTTCTCTTAATTACCTATCAGAATATATTCTTTCTCATTATAAAAATTACAGTTTCTGAGAAATTTGGATACTCAAAGTGTATTTCAGATATGAATATATACGTTCACAATTTGGCAAGGCAAGGACATTTCTATGTTGCTATCCTCCATAGAAATTGATGTTACATATTTCCTTTAACTGGCGCGCTGCTTGTTTCCTAGACCCATGCAACAGCTGGATTTTGGTTTAAAGTGTATGCTTACGTAATAAATTCGCATCTCCTGGATTAGCTTCTTGCTCTTCTCGTGCTGATTTTGATTTTTCGTCTGAAGCGCAGATGATATTTGCCATTGTAGAATTAAAAAAAACAGGATTAAGAGTGAGTGTTTCTGCACTAATGTGCCTTAAACTCTAGACAGAACCTACGCATAGTGTCATTGCTTCACGGGCAGTGGTGTTGGCAGAATGGGGCCAGAAGGAGTCCATGCTCCTGCTCGCTTTGTCAAAGTCCTACCTTGGGTCCAAACACCTTAGGTGTTGAATGTGAAAGAGGTAACATGGGGAAAACATATCCAAAGATTCTGTTGAACTCAGTTTAAATAGGGTGTTGAGATTTAATCTACAGAAAAAGAACATGAAGAACCCTATGAGCAAGTAAATAATATGGTAGAGGAAATAATTGAAGACATTGGGATGATAGGTAAGAGGTTACACCCAGACAATTGGGTTGTGAAGCTGGAGTCTAAATTACAGTAAACCAAAAGGCAGCAACATCTGCACAGAAAGAGCCTCAAATGTGTGAGGATATGAAAAGACTTTCATGACGGAATAATATGAGGATAGTGAGCATTTCTGAGGGCCTCAAAGATGCTACAGAAAGGGCATCCCTAATAAAGTGGATCATCCACTTTTTTAGGGATTACCCACTTTCTAGAGCATGTTGGATTCTGTATAATACCCTGAAATCTGGCACACCACCCATAACTGGAAGGGTTTTTCCAAGTCTTTCTCACTAAAGAGAACATTCTGTCGAAAGCATGTGAAAAAAGGTGAATTTAGTCCTCTGCTGGATTCTGTTTATCCATATCCCCAGGATATTCCTGTAGTATCGCCAGGTGATTAAGAGAAATGAGATAATGCCAATTCAAATTGAGGACAGTTGTTATTCCAGCTCCTATATTAGACTTGACAAATTTGAAAACCATTTGGCAGACATAAACACATATATTTCATGAACCAGAAAAATTTAACAATCTTCCTATTGAAATCTGTAAAAAAGTTGAAACAAACATTGACTGAGATCCATCTAAAGTAAGCCAGATGCAGACATTAATCGTAAAATTGGGATGAAAGTGAGGAACTTTTAAGCTGCTTCTTGGAATACTGCTACAGAAATTCCCAAAGAAGGAGCGAGTAGTCAATCTACAAGGCCTTCCTAGGTCTCGAAACCCGCTTGGACCTGCTGTACATGAGGGATGGGTGGGTGTAGAGTTGGGGGAAAGGAGGGGACAAATAGTAAAAACAAGGGCAGTTTGTGCTTGAAGCAGAAATCTGTTAAGTTAATTGTATAGCTACATACTTATGAATAACCATTTGAGAATTGTTACCTTTAATGTTAAAGAGCTAAATGTCCCTACTACGCAATATAAATGTAAAGAAGAGCTCCCAAATTTGAAACCAATGTTGCTTATAGAATCGTAGCATTTTCTTCAGTCTTGGGGCCAAATCATCAGATACCACTTTCAAAATGCCTTGTAGAAGGAAACCAAAATAATTTTTTGATCCTTCTATCAAAGTTGTCTGTATTAGTGTGTATAAAAATCAATGTGCATTAGGTCATTATTGGGGTATAAATTGGTACACTGGAATTTCATAGCTGTTCAGTACATGGCCCCAATAAAGAACTTCCATTGCCTTTAACGCAGATCCAAGAGAAATGCCTTCAATGACTTCAAGAAATATCATAAAAGGCAAAGATTTTAATTGTATCACTTGTCTGCATTTAGATATGACCTATACCCAATGGCAAGTGGTTCTCCTTATGATATATAGTCATATATGCATATAATCATTGAAACATGACAATCATTGAATTATTCAGCTTGTTCACCATTCTTGGAATGCTGGTAACATTGCTATATTTCCTTCTACTAATAATTGCAGCACATGTGGTTTACACAATAATCTAATTACTTCAATAAATGTTTGAAATGTCAATTTACATATTTATTGTGTCTTCCTTTAGGCATGTCTAAGGTATAAACAAAAAGGTAGATCTGTTTCCATGATTTCCCTGGGAGGGAGATCAGAGTGGCCATGTTCTAAGGTTTTGGACCTCATCTGTTACCCGGAGAGATTTAGGGGTCCAGATGGTGCACTGTGTACTAACAGCCAGGAATTGGGCCAACCGATTCTGATGAAATGAGTGGACTAAATTCGCATATATTGACACATCTGTTGTCCAACCACACAGTCTTACTTGATTAGTAGGAACCATATGGCACAGGAATTCATTGACAGAATGCTTCATACCCCTGAGGATGAGCCGATGCGCATCAATGGAAGGATGCTCTTTGTTTCCTCTAATCAAAGCACGAGGAACAAGGAAACAAATGAGGCAGATCTTCCTTTGGCCAGTCACGGAAAGACCAACAACTAAATCCTTGCAGAGGTTATAGATAGTAACACATTTACTCAAGATGGTCAAATGTATCAAAGATCTTCATACCAGGCCCAGCCACAGGATTCTGGGTTGGGAGGGATGTTAAGTAGAATGGATGATTCAGAACGATGTATGTGGGAAGGGGGAAATTAACCTAAGGTTTCGGAGACCTGCGGTTATAGAATGACAATTTTAACATGTATACAAAGGGAAAGTTACACTTATTTGGTAATGCTGGGCCTAAGGAATAGCATAAATTGCCATTGTGTAATGTACGCTGGGGTATTGCACAAGGAGTATTGATGAAGACCTTGCCACAACTCGACTGTCCACTCGGCACAGCTGTAAACTGTATTCAGTGGAGGCCGAGAGAAGGGCACTGGGTTCAGAGCATGGCCATAAGTCATCCACAGTCTGTATCTTGTGCTTGCAAGGCATAGGAATGCCTAGTGATTGGGACAGATACAAACATTTTGGCTGCAGGACATGTCTGAAATGCATAAGCTTTGAATCCAGGGGTGTTTTGATAATACGGCTGGCCATTAATGATGAAAAATAAGTATCATTTAGGTTTTGGATATTAATATGGTTGTTGGTGGATTGGTTTCAACAACTATATTTTGTAGGAATTATATTATAATACATGAAAGTCCGCAATTCTTGTATAAAAACCTGTCTCTAATTTTCATATTCATTCCAATTGTGATGTGTCAAGTCACCCTGTAATCAGAAAATGACATAGCTGCTCAGCCATAATAAATGACTGCAGCTAAATAGTGGCATCATAATGTCAGATGCCAGAGTCACCAGCCAAGGTGAAAAGCAGGCCACAGAGCATTATTACAGTTTAAAGAAAGAAAATAACAATTTGTTTTCGTTATTTTGGTCATTTCTCCTAAATCTTGAAGGAGATATTGATTGCAATTAAATGTTTGGACAAAATAGGTCAATTGTGTAAAAACTCTAAATGATTTGACACATTCTGAGCAACAGCATCTTTTAATCTGACCTAATTTAAGCTGATTCTAGTGTCTTTTTGTAACAAATTACTAGCTGCATCCCTGCATCTTTTTTTTCACAATTCACTTCTCTTTCATGCTTCATGTCTGCAAACATAGTATCTCTTGTATGTGAAAGATACAGACACCAACAATTTGAGTGGCTTGTGGAACAGTTGATGGATGACCATGCATTGTAAGGAATTAAATACTGTCTGTCATAGAATACCTCAGAATTGTATGACTGTTTAAAGAAATGCCTCAGTTACTGGAAATACCCTTGTGACATATGATTGAGAGTACTCTATCTTGCATATACATTTTCATGTTTGCTTTAACTTGTTGTAATAAGATCAAACATGTTTAATAAATGGATAGTGATGTCAGGAGAACCCTATGTTGACAATATATGATTAAGAGCATGCAGATCATAAACTTTGCCAGTGTAGTTTTATATTATCCGGGCATGTTACCTTCAGTTTGTTGTCCATTTAGGCACCTGGCTGCAAGCATTGTGTTTTTTTCTCTGTCACTCAGGTCCAGCAACCATGAATGAAAGCAAGGGATACAATAGTTGCCTTGAGACAAGGACAACTTATCCACTTCTCTACTGTCAAGAATTCAGTCCAGGCAATTCCAGCACCAACGTAGGCAAAGTGTGTGGCTCATCAGAACCCATAGGATGCAGCAGAATCGTGGGCGAGTTTGGTAATTGGAATACACCAATTGCTATCCACAGCCACTTCTTTGGTACTTTTTTTAATTAAACCTTATTAAGGTTCACAAAGTTTTGAAGTTTAAAAAATAAATATATGAAACGCAAATTTTCGCAACTTTGTTTACCTCTTCACACACTCGTGATGCATAGTTGATATGTATATCCTTCGTGATTTCACATTTATTTAACCCCTTTCATTTCATTTATTTTTGTGGCTGCTGCTCAGTTTGTAGTACAGAAAAGTGGTAGCAATTCTGACTTTCCCCTTAAACCTCGGGATTTAATGCCTCAGTCCCATGTTGGATGACCAATATCCTTTTGAAGTTCAATGCGGATAAAAAGGTTCTACTGCGTCAACTTTAGATCAAAAACTCAGTTTTCTTGGCCTCTCCTCATTGGCTTGGATTCCTATTTTGAGCACGCCAGAGGTAAAAGTCAAGGTCAAGCTGAGTGCAGGGTAAGTGATGAACCTTCTAGAGGGCAAGTTCCCACACATTAAAGAGAGGACTATTGGAATTGCCAATACTTGATATTTTAACAACCTTATAGCTACATATTTGCACAAACAATCCTGTTTTTGAGTTCTTTCAATTAATAATTATTTAGAGCTTGGAGAACATGGTTTTCTCCCACAAGTAGTCAGTTGGGAAGTCATATTTCCTACGGCAGTGAAACGGGTGGCTTATCTGGTGGAAACCCTATAGTAAAGGCATTGGGACTTTCCCTGTAGGTGCATCAAATCACCCGCTCTATGTAGAGCAGATGGTCCGAAGAACATATTTGTAAATCTGGAATCGCAGGTGACTTCTATGTGGCATGGGTTGGCAGAGATTTCTAAATATGGTGGGCGATAGTCTGGCCAGAGTGGTAGAGTCAATTACCTCTGCCATACTGATAGACGGCGGGCTGCCCACCACTTTTCAAATGAGCTTTAACTTCATTTTCAATATGCACATCCTTCTCTTAATTACTTATCAGAATATATTCTTGCTCATTATAAAAATTACAGTTTCTGAGAAATTTGGATCCTCCAAGTATATTTCACATATGAATATATACGTTCACAATTTGGCAATACAAGGACATTTCTATGTTGCTATCCACCATAGAAATTAATGTTACATATTTCCTTTAACTGGCGTGCTGCTTGTTTCCTAGACCCATGAAACAGCTGGATTTTGATTTAAAGTGTATGCTTACGTAATGAATTCACATCTTCTGGATTTGCTTCTTGCTCTTCTCGTGCTGATTTTGATTTTTCGTCTGAAGTGCAGATGATAGTTGCCATTGTAGAATTAAAAAAAACAGGATTAAGAGTGAGTGCTTCTGCACTAATGAGCCTTAAACTCTAGACACAACCTACGCACAGTGTCATTGCTTCACGGGCAGTGGTGTTGGCAGAATGGGGACAGAAGGAGTCCATGCCCCAGCTCGCTTTGTCAAAATCCTACCTTGGGTCCAAACAGCTTAGGTGTTGAATGTGAAAGAGGTAACATGGGGAAAACATATCCAAAGAATCTGTTGAACTCATTTTAAAATAGAGGAAATAATTGAAAACATTTGGATGATAGGTAAGAGGATACACCCAGACGATTGGGTTGCAAAGCTGGAGTCTAAATTACAGAAAGCCAAAAGGCAGCAACATCTGCACAGAAAGAGCCTCAAATGTGTGAGGATATGGAAAGACTTTCATGATGGAATAATATGATGATAGTGAGCATTCTTGAGGGCCTCAAAGATGCTACAGAAAGGGTATCCCTAATCAAGTGGATCATCCACTTTTTTAGGGATTATCAACTTTCTAGAGCATGTTGGATTCCGTAAAATACCCTGAAATCTGGCACAACACCCATAACTGGAAGGGTTTTTCCAAGTCTTTCTCACTAAGGAGAACATTCTGTCTAAAGCATGTGAAAAAAGGTGAATTTAGTCCTCTGCTGGATACTGTTGATCCATATCCCCAGGATATTCCTGTAGTATCACCAGGTGATTAAGAGAAATGAGATAATGCCAATTCAAATTAAGGACAATTGTTATTCCAGCTCCTATATTAGACTTGACAAATTTGAAAACCATTTTGCAGACATAAACACATATATTTCATTAACCAGAAATATTTGACAATATTCCTATTGAAATCTGTAAAAAAATGGAAACAATCATTGACTAAGATCTCATCTAAAGTAAGCCAGATGTAGACATTAATCGTAAAATCGGGATGTCAGTGAGGAACTTTTAAGCGACTTCTTGGAATACTGCTACAGAAATTCCCAAAGAAGGAACGAGTAGTCAATGTGCAAGGCCTCCCTAGGCCTCCAAACCCGCTTTGACCTGCTGTACATGAGGGATGGGTGGGTGTAGAGTTGGGGGAAAGGAGGGGACAAATAGTAAAACAAGGGCAGTTTAGTGCTTGAGGCAGAAATTTGTTAAGTTACTTGTATAGCTACATACTTATGAACAACCATTTGAGAATTGCTACCTTTAATGTTAAAGAGCTAAATGTCCCTACTATGCAATATAAATGTAAAGAAGAGCTCCCATATTTGAAACCAAGGTTGCTTATAGAATCGTAGCATTTTCTTCAGGCTTGGGGCCAAATCATCAGATACCACTTTCAAAATGCCTTGTAGAAGGAAACCAAAATAGTTTTTGATCCCTCTTTCAAAGGTGACTGTATTAGTGTGTATAAAAATCAATGTGCATTAGGTTATTATTGGGGTACAAATTGGTACACTGGAATTTCATAGCTGTTCAGTACATGGCCCCAATAAAGAACTTCCTATGCCTTTAACTCAGATCCAAGAGAAATGCCTTCAATGAGTTCAAGAAATATCATAAAAGGCAAAGATTTTAATTGTATCACTTGTCTGCATTTAGATATGACCTATACCCAATGGCAAGTGGTTCTCCTTATGATATATATTCATATATGCATATAATCATTGCAACATGAAAATCATTGAATTATTCATCTTTTTCACCATTCTTGGAATGCTGATAACATTGCTTTGTTTCCTTCTACTAATAATTGCAGCAGATGTGGTTTACACAACAATCTAATTGCTTTAATAAATTTTTTAAATGTCAATTTACATATTTATTGTGTCTTCCTTTAGGCATGTCTAAGTTATAAACAAAAAGGTAGATTTGTTTCCATGATTTCCCTGGGAGGGGACAGAGTGGCCGTGTTCTATGGTTTCGGACCTCATCTGTTACCCGGTGAGATTTAGGGGTCCATATAGTGCACTGTGAACTAGCAGCCAGGAATTGGGCCAACCGATTATGATGAAATGAGTGGACTAAGTTCGCATATATTGACACATCTGTTGTCCAACCACACAGTCTTACTTGATTAGTAGGAACCATATGGCACAGGAATTCATTGACAGAACACTTCGTATCCCTGAGGACGAGCCGATGCGCATCAATGGAAGGATGCTCTTTGTTTCCTCTAATCAAAGCACGAGGAACAAGGAAGCAAACCAGGCTGATCTTCCTTTGGCCATTCACAGAAAGCCCAACAACTAAATCCTTGCAGAGGTTAGAGATAGAAGCACATTTACACAAGATGGTCAAATATATCAAAGGTCTTCATACCAGGCCCAGCCACAGGATTCTGGGTTGGGAGGGATGTTAAGTAGAATGGGTGATTTAGAACAATGTATGTGGGAAGGGGGAAATTAACCTAAGGTTTCGGAGACCTGCGGTTATAGAATGACAATTTTAACATGTATACAAAGGGAAAGTTACACTTATTTGGTAATGCTGGGCCTAAGGAATAGCATAAGTTTCCATTGTGTAATGTAAGCTGGGGTATTGCACAGAGAACATTGATGAAGACCTTGCCACAACTCGAGTGTCCACTCGGCACAGCTGTAAACTGTATTCAGTGGAGGCCGAGAGAAGGGCACTAGGCTCAGAGCATGGGCATAAGTCATCCACAGTCTGTATCTTGTGCTTGCAATGCATAGGAATGCCTAGTGATTGGGACAGATACAAACATTTTGGCTACAGGGCATGTTTGAAATGCATAAGCTTTGAATCCAGGGGTGTTTTGATAATATGGCTGGCCATTAATAATGAAAAATAAGTATCATTTAGGTTTTGGATATTAATATGGTTGTTGTTGGAGTGGTTTCAACAACTATATTTTGTAGTAATTATATTATAATACATGAAAGTCTGCAATTCTTGTATAAAAACCTGTCTCTAAATTTCATATTACATTCCAATTGTGATGTGTCAAGTCACCCTGTAATCAGAAAATGACATAGCTGCTCAGCCATAATAAATGACTGCAGCTAAATAGTAACATCATAATGTCAGATGCCAGAGTCACCAGCCAAGGTGAAAAGCAGGCCACAGAGCATTATTACAGCTTAAAGAAAGAAAACAACAATTACCTTTTCGTTATTTTGGTAATTTCTCCTAAAGCTTGGAGGAGATATTGATTGCAGTTCCATTTTTTTACAAAATAGGTCTATTGAGAAAAAACTCTAAATGATTCAACACATTCGGATCAACAGCATCTTTTAATCTGACCTAATTTAAACTGATTCTAGTGTCGTTTTATAACAAATTACTAGCTGTATTCCTGCATCTTTTTTTCACAATTCAGACTTTGTGTTCATGATTCATGTCCGCAAACATAGTGTCTCTTGTATGTGAAAGATACAGACACCAACGATTTAAGCGGCCTGTGGACCAGTTGAGGGACGACCATGTATTGTAAGGAATTAAATACTGTCTGTCATACTTTAAGATAATACCTCAGAATTGTATGACTGTTTAAAGAAATTCCTCAGTGACAGGAAATACCCTTGTGACATATGATAGAGAGTACTCTATCTTGAGTTTGCTTTAATTTGTAGGAATAAGATCATGTTTAATAAATGGAAAGGGATGTCAGGAGACCCCTATGTTGACAATATATGAATACGAGCATGCAGATCATAAACTTTTCCAGTGTAGTTTTATATTATCCGTTCATATTACCTTCAGTTTGTTGTCCATTTAGGCATCTGGCTGCAAGCAATTGTGTTTTTTCTCTGTCACTCAGATCTAGCAACCACGAATGAAAGCAAGGGATACAATAGTTGCCTTGAGACAAGGAGAACTTATCCACTTGTCTACTGTCAAGAATTCAGTCCAGGTTATTCCAGCACTAAGGTAGGCAAAGTGTGTGGCTCATCAGAACCCATAGGATGCAGCAGAATCGTGGGCGAGTTGGGTAATGGGAATATACCAATTGCTGTGCACATTCCCTTTTTTGCTACTTTTTTTGGTTAAACCTTTGTACTGTTCACAAAGTTTTGAAGTTTAAAAAATGAAATATATAAAACGCTAATTTTCGCAACTTTGTTCACCTCTTCACACACTTGTGATGCATAGTTGACATTTATAGCCTTTGTGATTTCATGTTTATTTAACACCTTTCGTTTGATTTATTATTGTGGCTGATGCTCAGTCTGTTGTACAGAAAAGTGGTAGGAATTCTGACTTTCCCCTTAAACCTCAGGAATATAATGCCTCAGTCCCATGTTGGATGACCAATATCCTTTTGAACCTCAATGCAGATAAAACGATTCTACTGAATCAACTTTAGACCTGAACCTCAGTTTTGTTGGCCTCTCCTCGTTGGCTTTCCCTCCTATTCTGAGTACACTGTTATGTCTTATATAGAGGCCCTATGGAGAGGTGTGGCTCACTGGTTAGAGGCGGCAGATCCGCAAGCAGAGAATCGGCCAGGGACCAGGGTTCAATTCCCGACGCGGCAGGGTCGTGGACCAGGGTCAAAACGGACTCGATAATTCTCGCCTCGGTACCTACTCTAACCAGGAACACACTCGGCAACTCTGGGCATTAGCTTGCCTCATCTCCACAACGGCCCCCCACATTCGCCGGGGATGCCTGGTTTCACCTTGAAGATACCCAGGAGGGACCATCTCACAGGGATAGCCAGGACGGGTTCCCCAGCGGTCTACAGCGCCACGACGCCTCTGGGCAGCAGTGCGCTTTACAAGACACATACATTTACATTTACATTTACATTTACATATAGGCATGACTCTAGATGTCCTAATATAGGCATGATTCTAGATGCCCTTATATAGGCATGATCGTTCACCTACATTAGTTCCCTACACTACACAATAACAAGCTCTGAGGATTGAACCTTATCTAGTTTCAGTTCTGGGTGCAGACGGAGGGTTTTTCCCTGAACAAAGGCCTCCTATAACATCTGCGATGGGCTCATACATTATGTATAAGCATTCATGAGGGTTCTTGGAAACGAAGCGGAAACTACATCACCTGCATAATATCTATGTACAAGGTTCATCCCTAACGTCTTCCTCAGTCCGTCAATGACCCATACAGAACATACTTTTGGGTATAAATACACCACATCTTGCCAAGATAAGGCAGAGGAAACTGAGACTTCCAGGCTTACACACTGACCAGAGGCGCTGATGCTCCTGCATGCAGACGCTCCAGCTGACAGTGGTCTGAGCATCCCTTGCGGCATGTCCAACTCGAGACCAAGAAGGACTCCGACATTTCTCATACTTCAGGTAATGAGGTTCAACTAAATCCTGGAGGGATTCTTGGCTTTTACACCTATTCATATGTTAGGTACATTGGGGTACATCTAGATAGGCATCGTAGGAGTACGCGCACTTTTATCATGCTAATTGCACAATTGTAGAATTGTACTATCCGTTTATATACATAGTACTGCTAATTATATATATCTGCTACTGTTTAATGATTGTCTGAGCTCATATATTCTACACGAGAATAACAACTGTTCAATAAGCCTTTTATTAAAAACGCCCAGACTGTTTATTCTGTGTACCTCTGAGATAAACTAAACAAGCACGAGTGACTGAGCGAAAAGTAGTACATTGTTTCCACGATCTTGAGGGATCAGAGTTGCCATGTTCTGAGGCTGCCTGAAACTAATCTCTCCCTGATAAGAGGAGACACTAGTGGTACTGTCGCTTGCTAATGCAAAAACCAGCTAATATACAGAGGGTGATGCACCAGAGGAATACGGTCCCTGCAAGGACATAGAGGTTCCACTCACGTACCAGGAACATTTTTACTGGTTTAAAGGTGCCCTACCCCACATAAGACACAGAATAAGATTAGGCCCGCTCGGAGGAGATAGGGCAACATGGCCAATATTAGCGGCTTACACACCGCATCCTGACATTGAAACAATGCCACAGCCAGAATCACTCATATAACACAAAGATTTAATTAATATCTACAGAAACTTGACTCAATACGTCATGAGGACCTTCACAGTCCAACCAACAACAGTTGTAACTAATGGTACTCAATCCCAGGGTACACTAACTAAAATAACTCTACAAACATTACACGCGGTAATAGGCAAAATGCCCACGAAACGCGAACAAATACCATTCTGAGTAGCTCAGAAAATAACTCAGCTCAAAGCTGTATTTCCAAATAATACCACATTTGAAAAACACAGAATGTTAACAATCTGCTTGTCCATGGGAATAACATCACAGTTAGAGGATTGTACGACTTGTAGTATAGTCTTTGCTGTCATATATACCAGAACTCATGCTATTCCTTCATTAACGGTGATACCTGATGTATTGAGACAAATACAGAATGAGTACGGAGTGGATCCTGCTCTGAACTTAGGGATGAAGTTATTAAATAACTACAAAAAGGTATTAGCCATAATACTGGCAAATATTAAAGGGAAGCAGCGTCAGTGGCAATCCGCCAACGTCTAAGGGAGCTCGATCCTTTAGATCAACCACACAAACCATCCAAAATAATTCAAACTGCATATGCAGAATTAGGCAGAGACAGTTTTGGTGGGAAAGCGTTAAAACCATAACTGAAGTGCAGTCCTGAAAAGGACCCTTCTAAGCAGATACCTGCTTTTTCTTCTTCTAAAAAGAAGTGAGATAATAAAAAACAATCAAACTATACAGAAAAGAGATCTCAATCCCGAGGTAGATCTCCTCCACAGGAGCCCTCTGAAAATAGATACAACCTTAGGAATAGGGATAATATTAGGACACCTGACAGGTATCAGGATACTGATACACATTCCTCTCGTTCCTTTCAGGGCTCGACGAAAACTTCTGAGAGAGAAAGACGGTCAGAACACAGAGAAGAGCGTACAAAGTCCAGAGACAAGCAACATGGTCAAGGCTATACTTCCAAAACAGAAGACAAGCCAAAATCAGTACCTCAGTTTAAGAAAAAGAAAATTGCAGGTCTGAAGATCGACATTGCCAGAAGACTGAGGACGCAGCTTCTGAATGGGGAATGGACACAGACTATGCTAGACATTGCGGCAGAAGTAACAATAGCTCGCCAGAACCTGAAGGAATTTCTGGTGAAAGAAGACTTAAAATATTACAACACTGTGGAAATACCAGACACCAGGGTGAGCATCCCACATAAGTTACACAAGATAACACTCCAAATGGAGGGGGATAAGCCCAGGAAAGTTAAGGGTCTCTTTTTGGAAAATCTTTCATATGGGTATGACATCCTATTACCAGAACAAGATTGGTCGCCAGCATTCGTTCTGGAGTGTCCAAGTGGAGAAAATGTAATTTTTCCATCTTTTCCGACCTTGTTCCCATACATCTTAAACATGCATATGCACGGGAGTAAGCAGTAGCACTAGCTCCAGCATTGTATAAAAATCATGCAGGGTGGGATGTCAACCCACCATGTAATCCCGTTAAAAGTTTCACCAAATGCTCAGAGGCAATATCCTATAAAGCAAGAAGCTAAAAAACAGGTCATGAAGATCTTAGATCAACTTGAATACCAAGGGGTGATCGAAAATTGCACCTCACCAATGAACAATCCTTTGTTTCCTGTATCAAAACCAGATAATTCATTTTGTCTAGTTTTAGATTATAGACATTTAAACACTTGCACAAAGACATTTGCTGTCCAAAATGCACACAGTGCCGCATTAATGAATAACATTGTGCGAAAAAAATACAAAACAACACTTGATATCTCAAATGGATTTTTCTGCCAAAATATAGCGCCTCAAAGCAGGTATTTGACCTCATTCTCAGTGTTAGGGTCACAGTCATAATTTTCTCGACTCTCCCAAGGGTATAAGAATAGCCCCGGGGTATTTTCAGCAAGGGTACCTGAGTTACTCCAAAAATGTGATGAAGAAGCATCATCTTATTGTGGATGATATTTATCTGACGGACGATGACTTAATGAGGCACTTGACCAGAGTGAGCACAATTATTATGGGATTCGCTTCTGAGGGCTACCAATGTAACTTAAACAAATCAATAATAGCCCACCTCAGTGTCCTATTTTTAGGATACAAGCTTTCAAGTGAAGTAAAAAGTCTAGCAGCTAACGTTTTAGAAAAGCTCTAAAAACATTTAAAAACTCACAATCAATACTGGAATTCCTAAATTTCAGCAGAACATTCATTTTGGATTACACAGCAAGGGTAAAACCTTTCTACGACTTAATAAAACCTGACTTTTCAGTTAGACATGGGACACAGGAACATTTAAAGGTCCCACGTTAATTACAAGAATACATGATTGCTTCCAAACACTTATAGACATGCCTAAACGTACGCAACTTGGTGATCCGTGTAATAGCGGATCAAAGTGGGTACACTTACTTAACCTTCAATGAAGGCGAAATGGTACCAATCGCATATAAATCACACCTGTACACAAATGCAGAAATGCGTTTCAGTTCAACAGAAAAAATACTGATAGCTGTTCAGACTGCTGTAGCAAGAGAAAGAGCACTGGCTCAGGGGAAACGCATAATTGTCATAACACCGGTGCCAGCTTTAGAAGCTGTTAAAAAGGCTAGCATTCTAAATACAAAAGCCTTACATCTGAGATGGATACAATGGGCTAATTCTCTTACTGAAACGGACGTTAAATACAGATTTGTTTCAAGCATTCCTGCAATACGAACAAGAATATCCTCCACCTAATGAAATTTTGCCTCTAAATCAGTACGAATACATAATTTACACTGACGGATCTGCACAACCAGCCATAGGAAGTCAATCGTTAAAGGTCGCATGCGGGGTGGAAAGTTCTATCCAAGTTGCACTAAAACGCAATCTCTAGGAGACTGCATGGCTCCGTTGGCAGAACTAAAAGCACTGATACTGGCACTTTAAATACCGATCACGAATTCCCACACTAATTGTGTGTGATTCCTTTTACTGTGTTCAGTCGTACAATGAGTACTTACATAATTGGGAAGTAAACAGGTTTAAAGATGCGAAAGGTGGCACAATGAGGCATAAAATGCTATGGGAACAGGTAGTGGAGTTGAAAAACGAACTACCGCGGGCTCTCGTGATCCATACACTGAGTCATCAGCGTGATGGCGTTCATGTTGAAGGGAATTTATTGGCTGATGAAGCCGCAAAGGGGGCTGTACGCATGGCTTCCGTAGCTGCAATCACTTGCTCTAAAACGAGAATAAACGGTGAGATTATGGTAGCTGTAATCGCTTCACGCAAAGGCAGCACAGCAGTACCTAAAAAGTTTCCACTCAAATACTCCTACAAGTTAGATCTACAAAACATTCCATATGCTCAGATTCCTGGAGTGGGGAATAGGGTAATACCAAATATATGTATCGTAGACAAGGTTTAATACTAGCAGCACACGAGGGTTTGGGCTCTGCACACACAGGCATTACAGCGACTATTTTGCTATTGAAACAGCGCTACTGGTGGCCAGGTCTAGCAAATCAAACTAAGGACTATAGGCCCCATTATGATGGTGGGTAGACTCCTGTCAATCAATTATATGGGGTTCAGAGAGCACTTAACACCAGCCAAGAAGTTCTCTAGGGAGTGTCACTCCACATGAGGTCCTATATGGGACGAGAATGTTGGTACCTGGTCTTGATTGTGAAGGCGCAGTGGCGGATAAGAAACCATTTGATATCGATGATCGTTTGGCTATTTTACAGGATCTAAATGAATCCAGGGAAAGACAAAGTAACGTCCTTTTAAAACAGTCCGCCACTGGGGAAGTCAAGGCAGTCATGGCAAGACCTGTCTAGTTCCCAAAAGTCGGGGATCTGGTCAGAGAGAAAATAGCAGACAAAAAAGAATTTGAACCATCCTACAGAACACCTGTACCTGTCCTAGCAGTACACGGAACAAGAACTGTGCTGCTCCCGTCTCTTTCCAGAGAAAAGATTTGTCTCAATTGACTTAATCAAACAACACTATGTGACCAATACTGAATAGTAGGCCTCGTGGACGCCACAGTAGTAGACACCCTCCTCTCGCTACAATCCAAGAAGTTCAAACAGAAATACTCATCATGTTTGAAGAGCCACCTGTACGGAATGAAGGACTATGCAGCAATGCTATGGAACTCATTCCCCTGGAATCCGAACTTCAAAATCAAACTCAAAGCAGCACCCAAGTTGCAATTAGACCAAACACAGACGTCTATATCAACACTTTCTTCAAAAGACATACCTGGTATCGCCTTGGGTAGAACTCTGGGTAATTACTGGGATACTGTTTTTTCTTTTCTGGCTAGGCTTAGTAATAACTTTTAGCATTCTTATTAATGGAAGATACCTTCAGCAAAGCACTAGAGCCCAAAAAGTCAACTTGATTTTAAAGCCACATCCATCATCACACCGTGAACAAAGAGACTTGTCATCAGTGAACATTACAGCAGTTCTTATGGTATAGTTTGGGACAAGGTTGATTTCAATATATTCGGCCCGGCCGAACTTTCAAAAATTCCTCATTTATTTAAAATTTCTTTAAGTGATATTATTACCTCGAGTACATTTTCTGATGATTGGGACACTGAAACTATTAATAACATGTTGTCTGATTTAGTAAAAAATGCTGTATTTTTGAACACTGAAATGCTAGAAGGTAATTCAGACTATGACACTTTGTACTGTTATCAACAATATGGTCATCATTTTCAACACAAATCTATTTCACTTAGAAAAGTATTTGAATACCATCAATGGGAACATTGTCCTTGCACTGAGATTTTCATATTTTTCAGGTTTTAACACCACTGACCCAACCTCATTTTATCATAAGGTTACACTGACATCGGCACTGATAATTATGCTGACTAACATCAAACAGATTTACTCTGCTTCCTTCATTGCCGAACAGTCTGAACAGGGTTTTGACCGATGGAAGGACACAATAGACTTAACATCAGTCTGGGGTTCTGGGGACTGGCAAGTCCAGGGAACAGAAGCAATATTTAGAGCATGACTCATTCCACAGCAGATGATAATTCTAAATGAAACTGTGCAAAAGACTTTCTGTCTTGGATTAGCCAAGATAAAAGACCTTAATACACCTCGGCTTCCAAAACCATCACAGGGGTGGCAAAATTCGACTACACAGGATGGGGCAATGGTAGATGACATTTTACAGTACAATAGAACAGACCCAAATTGGAAAGAATGGGTGGTATGGCCCTTAGACACAAACATATGTCACGAGAGATTCTTGGGTATTACCGAAGGGTATAGTATCAACAGGCTAGACCCACGTTATGTACAGCGGAAACACCCAGGGTAGTGACATCCTATAGCATTGGGAAGTTATGCCTTAATTGGCTAGAGACCTCAACACTCACAGAAGTGAAACAAAACTTATATTTACTTTCACAAAACATGGATCTTAGGGATTTTTTATTAGGTCTCAGAAAGACACGTCAGAAACGTTTCATATATGCTGGCATTTACGCTGCCTATAATGAAATCTGGAAAATATCCCAACAAGAGGCTGCAGAAAGAACACGGGAAATAGACCGTATTAAAAATCGTTAGCTGTGGTAGACAATGGGTTAACAACTTTGTCTTCCAGGATATATTCCTTAGGCAACATTGTGTCTTCTGCGATAGACATCCTAGAACAAGATTTAACCCTATTACAACACGGGCAATCTCAATTACGTTCTATCATTTTATTGAGCTAGACGCGGCAATCTTTGTGTGCAGGCTTTGTGCCTTGACCTTTTATAAACAGTACGTCTCTGTTTTCTGAATGCAATCTAACAGATAAACAGTGTGAAATGACACAAAGGTGAGCAAAATATACAATGCTGCGTATTGAGAAACTGGAACGACTACCATTTACAGTGGCCGAAGCGTCATCTACTGAATGGCTTATCCATGGCCACATAGCTCTATTGGTCACTACTTTTTAGTTTCAATATTACTGTGAGCAATGGCAGTCGGGCAAATATGAAAAATTGGGTAAAGATTACATTAAGGAATCCTGGGATTTACCATATAGATTTCGATGCTGGAGTGGGGATCGAGAAGTGTTTCTAAGTGGTTCAAACTGCAAGAACGCTTTGAGCGGTTCTCTTATGTGCCCGGACATTACGTTGCACGGGGCTTGTAATGGGTCAATAGCAAACTCCAGCTGCCGTAATTAAACAGGTTTTTGAGCTGCTCTCGAATGGGAGTTACTTGATGCTGAACGATCAAGGTTGCTGTGGTATGCTTCCGGGTATTGCCTATTTGGTCACTGTGAAATCCAGGGTTACTTGCTGTATGCAAGTTTTATTTCCCCCAACAAACACAGTCAGGGAGGCGCCCTTATGGCCTTCGTTGAATATTTCTTTCATACGATTTGATACTTTAAGCAGACGGAAAGCTATGCTTTAACAGCTTATCCCTTAACCTCAGCTCGAGAGACCTTTGATCTTCAAGTTGCAAGGACCTCGACTGAGATACAGGCACATATACGAACAAACTACCCCATTCATTTTGCAGAAATGGTGGGTCTTATCTTTAATATGTCAGATACGAGTGGTATTGTACACCTATTTAAGTCCATAGGGTCAGGATTTCTTAGCACCTTTCAGACAATCCTCGGAATTATTCCAAACTTTATACACTGTGTATTTGGAAGCATTTTTGGAAGTTTGCCTCTGATCCTGCTCTCAATAGCTGGAATCCTGATTGTGATTTACCTGCTACACAATGGACGGCCCAATCACCAACGAGATGGCAAAAGCGCTCCTGGAGCGGAAGTACCGTGAACGCATGGTATGGCATCTGGGCGCACCTTGCCTATGAGAACAGAGCAACTCTTGGTTCTTGTCATTTAGACCAGTCTGGATGGACTGCATCTTACCTGTTCTTTGATGCCTGTTTTGCAGAGACGAATGTGTGTTGGATCTCTGTCTGACATGTTCATCAGCTACACCTTCGGACTTGGATGCTATGCTGGACCCCTTAAAGGTCCATGCTATGCATTGTCCCAAGCGTATTCTTATACTGGTGACTGCATTCCCCGGGAATCCACAGGTGCCGTTTGCTCCTGCTGGGTTAGGTGATGAGTGTGTGTTCCACAGGCACGCAGGTAACAACTGCTGCACAAGCTGCCCCAGCACCGGCTGTTGGCAGTACTGAATATCATCTATGTGCAATTGACGTCCTCTGCAAGGTGTTAGACTTGTCATCTGCTGCTACAAGCACCGATACTGTTTCATCTCCCAGCCAGAATATCTCATCTCGAATTGGCTCATGGTGTGCTAAGAAAGAATTTGGCTTCTTCCTTCTTCTCATAAACAAAATGTACTAAATTTGGAACAGTTCCTAAATTGACACTTTCAATTGAAAAGACATGGCCTTCTTCTGCTCATAGTAATGCAACGTCTATAAATGAACAAATAGGACTGTTTGCCTGAGTGGCAATCCAACAGATCAGAGCTTTTCCTTTTTATTTTTAAACACTATTTTTAAATACTTTTACAATGGTTTTAAAAAATCAAATTTTTATTGTGCGCTAGTTACCTGAATAATAGTGCTTTGCTAGCATTTATTATTGTTATCTGGTTCGGAAGAGGAGTGGGTGTTATGTCTCATATAGAGGTCCTAACATAGGCATGACTCTAGATGTCCTAATATAGGCATGATTCTAGATGCCCTTATATAGGCATGATCTTTCACCTACATTAGTTCTCTACACTATAATAACGAGCTCTGAGGATTGAACCTTATCTAGTTTCAGTTCTGGGTGCAGAAGGAGGGTTTGTCCCTGAACAAAGGTCTCTTATAAAGTCTCCGATGGGCCCATTCATTATGTATAAGCATTCATGAGGGTTCTTGGAATCGAAGCAGAAACTACATCACCTGCATAATATCTATGTACAAGGTTCATCCCTTACGTCTTCCTCAGTCTGACAATAACCCATACAAAACATACTTTCGGGCATAAATACACAACATCTTGCCAAGATAAGGCAGAGGGAACCGAGACTTCCAGGCCGACACACTGACCAGCAGACGCTGAGGCTCCTGCATGCAGAGGCTCCAGCTGACAGTGTTCTGAGCATCCCTTGTAGGGTGTCTAACTCGAGACCAAGAAGGGCCCTGAAATGTCTCATACTTCAGGTAATGGGGTTCGACTAAATTCTAGAGGGATTCTTGGGTTTTACACCTACTCATATGATAGGTATACTGGGGACATCTAGACAGGCATTGTAGGAGTACGTACACTTTTATCATGCATTTGTATTTATTCATGCTAATTGCACAAGGGTAGAAGTGTACTATCCGTTTATATTCATAGTACTGCTAATCATATATCTCTGCTACTGTCTACTGACTGTTACAGCTCATATATTCTACACGAGAATAACAACTGTTCAATAAACCTTTTATTGAAATGCCCAGACTGTTTATTTTGTGTACCTCTGAGATAAACTGAACGAGCACGACTGACTGAGCGAAAAGTAGTACATTGTTTCCATGATCTTGAGGGATCAGGGTTGTCATGTTCTGAGGCTGCCAGAAACTAATCTCTCCCCCATAAGAGGAGACTCTAGTGGCACTGTGAGCTAGCTAATGCAAAAACCGGCTAACATACGCGGTGGGGGTGCTCAGAGTCAGTCTGCCACCAATCCTACAGTTTATGTTATTGAAACGCGCTCGTCCTGCATGGGTACTTTGGGAACTACACGACAACACCAGAGGTAAAAGTCTTGGTAAAGCTGAGTGGAGGGTAAGCGACAAACCTTCTAGAGGGCGAGTTCCCACACAATAAAGAGAGGGCTATTGGCATTGCCTATACTTGATATTATAACGATCTTACAGCCACATATTTGCACAAACAATCCAGTTTTGGAGTCCTTTCAAATAATAATTATTTAGAGCTTGGAGAACATAGTTCTCTGCCACAAGTAGTCAGTTGGGAAGTCATATTTCCTACGGAAGTGCCACTGGTGGCTTATCTGGTGGAAACCCTAAAGTAAAGGCGTTGGGATTTTCCCTGTAGGTGCATTAAATCACCCGCTCTATGTAGAGCAGATGGTCCGAAGAACATGTTTATAAATCTGGAATTGAAGGTGACTTCTATGAGGCATGGGTTGAAAGAGATTTATTGTGGGCGATAGTCTGGCCAGAGTGGTAGAGTCAATTACCTCTGCCATAATGATAGACGGCGGGCTACCCACCACATTCGAAATGAGTCTGAACTTCATTTTCAATATGCCGATCCTTCTCTTAATTTCCTTTCACAGTATTTTCTTTCTCATTTTAAAAACTACCGTTTCTGAGATATTTATACACCCAATGTATATTTCAGATATCAATATATCTGTTCACAATTTGGCAAGGACATTTCTACGTTGCTATTCTCTATAGAAATTGATGTTACATATTTCCTTTAACTGGCCCGCTAGTTGGTTCCTAGACCCATACAACAGCTGGATTTTTGTTTAAAGTTTATGCTTACGTAATGAAATCACATCTCCTGGATTTTCTTCTTGCTCTTCTCGTGTTGATTTCGATTTTTCTTCTGAAGCACAGATGATAGTTGCCATTGGAGAATAAAAAAAGAGAGGATTAAGAGTGAGTGCTTCTGCTATAATGCGCCTTAAACTCTAGACAGAACCTACACACAGTGTCATTGCTTCATGGGCAAATGGTGTTGGCAAAGTGGGGCCAAAGGGAGTCCATGTCCCAGCTCTCTTTGTCCAAGTCCTACCTTGGGTCCAAACACCTTAGGTGTTGTGTGTGAAAGAGGTAACATGGGGAAAACATATGCAAAGATTCTGTTGAACTTATTTTAAAATCGGGTGTTGAGATTTACTCTACAGAAAAAGAACAAGAAGAAAATTATGAGCAAGTAAATTATATAGTAGAGATAATAATTGAAAAAAATGGGATTGAAAGGTAAGAGGATACATCCAGACGATTGTGTTGTGAAGCTGGAGTCTAAATTACAGAAAAACAAAATGCAGCAACATCTGCACAGAAAGAGCCTCAACTGTGTGAGCAAATGGAAAGACTTTCATGACGGAATAATATGAGGATAGTGAGCATTCCTGAGGGCCTCAAAGATGGTACAGAAGGGGTAAACCTAATCAAGTGGATCATCCACTATTTTAGGGATTATCCACTTTCTACAGCATGTTGGATTCCGTACAATACCCTAAAATCTGGTACTTCATCCATAACTAGAAGGGTTTTTCCAAGTCTTTCTCACTAAGGAGAACATTCTGTCTAAAGCATGTGAACAAAGGTGAATTTAGTCTTCTGCTGGACACTGTTTATCCATATTCCCAGGATATTCCTGTAGTATGGCCAGGTGATGAAGAGAAATGATATAATACCAATTCAAATTAAAGACAATTGTTATTACAGCTCCCATATTGGAATTGACTAGTTTGAAAACCAGTTGCAAGACATAAACACATATATTTCATGAACCAGAAAAATTTGACAATATTGTTATTAAAATCTTGGAAAAATAGAAACAATCGTTGACTAAGATCTCATCTAAAGTAAGGCAGATGTAGACATTAATCGTAAAATTGGGATGTCGGTGAGGAACATTTAAGCTGCTTCTTGGAATGCTGCTTCAGACATTACCAAAGAAGGAGAGAGTAGTCAATGTACAAGGCCTCCCTAGGTCTCGAAACCCACTTGGACCTGCTGTACATGAGGGATGGGTGGCTGTGGAGTTGGGGAAAAGGAGGGGACAAATAGAAAAAACAAAGGCAGTTTTGTGCTTGAGACAGAAATCTGATAGAGTTAATTGTATAGCTACATAATTATGAATAACCATTTGAGAATTGCTACCTTTAATGTTAAAGAGCTAAATGTCCCTACTATGCAATATAAGTTTAAAGAAGAGCTCCCACATTTGAAACCAAGGTTGCTTATAGAATCGTAGCATTTTCTTCAGGCTTCGGGCCATATCATCAGATACTACTTTGAAAAGGCCTTGGAGAAGGAAACCAAAATAGTTTTTTGATCCCTCTTTCAAAGTTGTCTGAATTAGTGTGTATAAAAATCATTGTCCATTAGGTTATTATTGGTGTACAAATTTGTACACTGGAGTATCATAGCTGTTCAGTACATGGCCCCAATAAAGAACTTCCTCTGCCTTTAATTCAGATCGAAGAGAAATGCCTTCAATGACTTCAAGAAATATCATAAAAGGCAAAGATTTTAATTATATAACTTTGTTTGCATTTAGATATTACCTATACCCAATGGCAAGTGGTTCTCCTTATTATATATAGTCATATATGCATATAATCACTGCAACATGACAATCGTTGAATTAGTCATCTCTTTCACCATTCTTGGAATGCTGGTAACATTGCTTTGTTTCCTTCTACTAATAATTGCAGCACATGTGGTTTACAAAAGAATCCAAATGCTTCGAAAAATGTTTGAAATGCCAATTTACATATTTTATGTGTCTCCCTTTGGGCATGTTTAACGTAAAATCAAAAAGGAGATCTGTTTCCATGATTTCCCTGGGAGGGAAATCAGAGTGCCCGTGTTCTAAGGTTCCGGAACACGTCTGGTACCCGGTGAGATTTAGGGGTCCAGATGGTGTACTGTGAGCTAGCAGCCAGGAACCGGGCCAACTGATTCTGATGATATGAGTGGACTAAGTTCCCATATCTTGACTCATATGTTATCCAACCACACAATCTTACTTTATTAGTAGGAACAGTATGGCACAGGAATTCATTGATAGAACGCTTTGTACTCCTAAGGATGAGCCGATGCGCATCAATGGAAGGATGCTCTTTGTTTCCTCTAATCAAAGCACAGGGAACAAGGAAACAAATCAGGCTGCACTTCCTTTGGCCATTCACGGAAAGCCCAACAACTAAATCCTAGCAGAGGTTAAAGATAGAAACACATTTACACCAGATAGTGAAATGTAACAAAGGTTTTCATACTAGGACCAGCCACAAGATTCTGGGTTTGGGAGGGATGTTAAGAAGAATTGGTGATTCACAACAATGTATTTGGGAACGGGGTAAATTAACCCAAGGTTTCGGAGACCTGCGGTTATAGAATGACAATTTTAACATGTATACAAAGGGAAAGTTACACTTATTTAGTAATGTTGGGCCTAAGGAATAGCTTGAGTTGCCATTGTGTAATGTAAGCTGGGGTATTGCACAGAGAGCATTGATGAAGACCTTGCCACAACTCGAGTGTCCACTCGGCACAGCTGTAAACTGTATTCAGTGGAGGCCGAGAGAAAGGCACTGGGCTCAGCGCATGGGCACAAGTCATCCAGAGTCTTATCTAGTGCTTGCAATGCATAGGAATGCCTAGTGATTGGGACATATACAAACATTTTGGCTACAGGGCATGTCTGAAATGCATAAGCTTTGAATCCAGGGGATTGTATGATGATATGCCTGACCATTAATAATGACAAATAAGTATCATTCAGATTTTGGATATTATTAAGGTCCTTGTTGCAGTGGTTTCACCAACTATATTTTGTAGTAATTATATTATAATACATGAAAGTCTGCAATTCTTTTATAAAAACCTGTCTCTAGTTTTCATATTACATTCCGATTGTGATGTATCAAGTCACCCTGTAATCAGAAATTGACACAGCTGCTCTGCCATAATACATTGTTACAGCTGAATAGTAATGTCAGATGCCAGAGTCACCAGCCAAGGTGAAAGGCAGGCCACAGAGCATAATTACAGTTGCAGTTTAAAGAAAGAAAACAACAATTGGCTTTTCGTTCTTTGGTCATTTCTCATAAAGCTTGAAGGAGATATTGATTGCAGTTAAATTTTTGCACAAAATAGGTCTATGGAGAAAAAACTCTATATGATTCGAAACATTCTGAGCAATAGCATCCTCTTATCTTACCTAATTTAAACTGATTCTAGTGTCTTTTTGTAACAAATTACTAGCTGCATTCCTGCATCTTTTATTTTAACAATACAGATTTTGCTTTCATACTTCATGTCTGCAAACTTAGTACCTCTTGTATATGAAAGATACAGAAACCAACGATTTAAGCGGCTTGTGGAACAGTTGAGGGATGACCATACATTGTACGGAATTAAATACTGTCTGTCATACATTAAGAGAATACCTCAAAATTGTATGACTGTTTTAAGAAATTCCTCAGTGACTGGAAATACCCTTGTGACATATGATAGAGAGTACTCTATCTTGCATATACATTTTCATGTTTGCTTTAACTTGTTGGTATAAAATCAAACATGCTTAATAAATGGAAAGTGATGTCAGGACAACCCTATGTTGACAATATATGATTAAGAGCATGCAGATCATAAACTTTGCCAGTGTAGTTTTTTATTATCCGATCATATTACGTTCAGTTTGTTGTCCATTAAGTCATCTGGCTGCAAGCAATTGTGTTTTTTTCTCTGTCACTCAGGTCCAGAAACCATGAATGAAAGCAAGTGATACAATAGATGACTTGAGACAAAGAGAACCTATCCACTTTTCTGCTGTCAAAAATTCATGCAGGCATTTCCAGCACCAACATAGGTAAAGTGAGTGGCTCATCAGAACCCATAGGATGAAGCAGAATAGTGGGTGAGTTTGGTAATGGAAAAATACCAACTGCTCTGCACAGCTCCTTTTTTGCTGCTTTTTTTAATTAAAGCTTAGTACTGTTCACAAAGTTTTGAAGTTTAAAAAGGACATGAAACACTCATTTTCGCAACTTCGTTTACCTCTTCACACACTTGTGAAGCATAGTTGATATGTATATCTTTCGTGATTTCATGTTTATTTAACCCCTTTCATTTGGTTTATTATTGTGGCTGATGCTCAGTTTGTAGTACAAAAAAGTGGCATCAGTTCTTACTTTCCCCTTAAACCTACGAAATATAATGCCTCAGTCCCATGTTGGATGACCAATATCCTTTTGAAGTTCAATGCAGAAAAAACAATTCTACTGAATCAACTTTAGACCTGAACCTCTGTTTTCTTGGCCTCTCCTCATTGGCTTAAATTTTGAGTACGCCAGAGGTAAAAGTCTTGGCCCAGCTGAGTGCAGGGTAAGTGATAAACCTTCTAGAGGGCAAGTTCCCACACATTAAAGAGATACCTATTGGCATTTCCAATTCTTGATATTTTAACGATCTTACAGCCACATATTTGCACAAACAATCCAGTTTTGGAGTCCTTTCAAATAATAATTATTTAGAGCTTGGAGAACATGGTTCTCTGCCACAAGTAGTCAGTTGGGAAGTCATATTTCCGACAGCAGTGCCACCGGTGGCTTATCTGGTGGAAACCCTATAGTAAAGGTGTTGAGACTTTCCCTGTAGGTGCTTCAAATCACCTGCTCTATGTAGAGCAGATGGTCCGAAGAACATGTTTATAAATCTGGAATCGCAGGTGACTTCTATTAGGCATGGGTTGGCAGAGATTTCTAAATATGGTGGGCAATATTCTGGCCACAGTGGTAGAGTAAATTACCTCTGCCATACTGATAGACCGCGGGCTGCCCACCACATTCTAAATGAGCCTTAACTTCCTGTTCAATATGCACATCCTTCTCTTAATTTCCTATCACATTATTTTCTTTCTCATTATAAAAACTACATTTTTTGAGAAATTTAGTTACCCAATGTATATTTCAGATATAAATAGATCTGTTCACAATTTGGCTAGGCAAGGACATTTCTATGTTGCTATTCTCTATAGAAATTGATGTTACATATTTCCTTTAACTGGCACGCTGCTTGGATCCTAGACCCATACAACAGCTGGATTTTCGTTTAAAGTGCATGCTTACGTAATGAAATCAGATCACCTGGATTTGCTCCTTGCTCTTGCTCTTCTCGTGTTGGTTTCGATTTTGCGTCTGAAGCGCAGATGATAGTTGCCATTGGAGAATAAAAAAAGAGAGGATTAAGAGTGAGTGCTTCTGCACTAATGATCCTTAAACTCTAGACAGAACCTGCACACAGTTTCATTGCTTCCCGGGCAGTGGTGTTGGCAGAGTGAGGACAGAAGGAGCCCATTCCCCAGCTCTCTTTGTCCAAGTCCTACCTTGGTTCGAAACAACTTAGGTGTTGAATGTGAAAGAGGTAATATGGGGAAAACATATGCAAAGAATCTGTTGAACTCATTTTAAAATAGGGTGTTGAGATTTAATCTACAGAAAAAGAACAAGAAGAAAATTATGAGCAAGTAAATGATATGGTAGAGGAAATAATTTAAATAATTGGGATGATAGGTAAGAGGATATACCCAGACAATTGGGTTGTGAAGCTGGAGTCTAAATTATAGAAAGACAAAATGCAGCCACATCTGCACAGAAAGAGCCTTAATTGTGTGAGGAAATGGAAAGACTTTCCTCATTGGCTAATATGAGGATAGTGGGCATTCCTGAGGGCCTCGAATATGCTACAGAAGTGGTATCCATAATCAAGTGGATCATCCACTTTCTTAGGCATTACCCACTTTCTAGAACATGTTGGATTCCGTACAATACCCTGAAATCTGGCATTCCATCCATAACTGGAAAGGTTTTTCCAAGACTTTCTAACTAAGGAGAACATTCTGTTTAAAGCATGTGAAAAAAGGGGAATTTATTCTTCTGCTAGATACTGTGTATCCATATTTGGAGGATATTCCTGTAGAACGGCCAGGTGATTAAGAGAATTGAGATAATGGTCATTCAAATTAAAGACAATTATTATTCCAGCTCGCATATTAGACTTGACAAGTTTGAAAACCAGTTGGCAAACATAAACACATATATTTCATGAACCAAAAAAGTTGTCAATATTCCTATTAAAATCTGGAAAAAATAGAAACAATCATTGACTAAGATGACAATGTACAAGGACTCCCTAGGTCTCGAAACCCACTTGGACCTGCTGTACCTGAGGGATGGGTGGGTGTTGAGTTGGGGAAAACGAGGGGACAAATAGAACAAACAAGGGCAATGTTGTGCTTGAGGCAGAAATCTGATAAAGTTAATTGTGTAGCTACATACTTATTAATAACAAGTTGAGAATTGCTACCTTTAATGTTAAAGAGCTAAATTTCCCTACTATGTAATATAAATTTAAAGACGAGCTCCCACATTTGAAGCCAAGGTTGCTTATAGAATCATAGCATTTTCTTCAGGCTTGGGGCCAAATCATCAGAGACTTTCAGAAGGCCTTGGAGAAGGAAACCAAAATAGTTTTTTGATCCCTCTTTCAAAGTTATCTCTAGTAGTATGTATAAAAATCAATGACCATTAGGTTATTATTGGAGTACAAATTGGTACACTGGAGTTTCATAGCTGTTCAGTACATGGCCCCAATAAAGAACTTACTCTACCTTTAACTCACATCCAAGAGAAATTCCTTCAATGACAACAAGAAACATCATAAATGGGAAAGATTTTAATTGTATCGCTTTTCTGCATTTAGATATCACCTATATCCAATGGCATGTGGTTCTCCTTATGATATATATTCATCTCTCATATGATCACTGCAACATGACAATGGTTGAATTATTCCTCTTTTTCACCATTCTTGGAATGCTGGTGATACAATTGAAATGTAGTTTTACTATTTTACTTGTGTTTTACCCTATAATATGTTAGCATTTATACGGCTAATACATTATATTTACATATTGTGTGTAAGACGTGATCAGTTGATACAGATGTCACGTTAGTTGGGTTGACATCTGTGCCACCATTTTAGTTGGAAGACGCCATGTTCTGTTGCAATCAAAACTTTTACTTACACATTTGAAGGTGTTGTTTGCCCATTACGTGAAATAGTCCTTGTTGAGTTTTGTTTTTTCGATGCTTATATTAGCTCGTTAGTGCATATCTTTTCTCATAGATCAAGGCCTTCTCCCACCTAGCTAGAGGAGAGGATTAGCCAGACGACCTTGAAATGTAGATAGCTTGTATCAGGCTGCAGAATCAAAACTTATGTTCTGTACTCCCATTGTATTACAACACCTACCAGTGTTTTTCCATGGGAGGCGGGTCTTTGTGGACTCTGCAACATTCATAATGTAACTTAATGCTTGTTGAAGTCAGTCCCTCATCAGCCATCATAGACGGCTGGTCAGATTGGACTCCACTGCAGAATATTTTATAAACAAACTAGTTTGCTTGTATTCTCTACTGCATTATTGACTCTTCATACTTGGAAGGCTAGAGGCAGTCGAAAGTGACCCGGGTGGCCCTAATCAGGTCCCTTCCTTCACTGGTAGCATTGCTTTGGTTCCTTCCACTAATAATTGAAGCAAATGTGGTTTACATAAAAATAATCCAATTGCTTCAATACATTTTTGAAATGCCAATTTACATATTTCTTGTGTCTCCCTTTGGGCATGTCTGAGGTAAAAACAAAAAGGTAGATCTGGTTCCATGATTTCCCTGGGAGGGAGATCAGAGAGGTTGTGTTCTAAGGTTTCAGACAACATGTGGTACCCTGTCACGTTTAGGTGCCCAGATGGCACACTGTGAGCTAGCAGCCAGGAATGGGGCCAACCGATTCTGATGATATGACTGAACTAAGTTTCCATAATTTGACACATATGTTGCCCAACCACACAGTCTTACTTGATTAGTAGGAAATATATGGCACAGGAATTCATTGATAGAATGCTTCGTAACCCTAAGGACGAGCCAAAGCATATCAATGGAAGGATGCTCTTTGTTTCCTCTAATCAAAGCGCGAGGAACAAGGAAACACATTAGAATGCCCTTTCTTTGGCCATTCACAGAAAGCCCAATAACTAAACCCTTGCAGAGTTAAAGATGGAAACACATTTACACAAGATGGTGAAATGTAGCAAAGGTCTTCATACCAGGCCCAGCCACAGGATTCTGGGTTTGGGAGGGATGTTAAGTAGAATGGGTGATTCAGAACAATGTATTTGGGAATGGGGGAAATTAACCCACGGTTTCAGAGACCTGCGGTTATAGAATGGCAATTTGAACTTGTATACAAAGGGAAAGTTACACTTATTTGGTAATGTTGGGAAGAAGGAATAGCATCAGTTGCCATTGTGTAATGTAAGCTGGGGTATTGCACAGAGGGCATGGATGAAGACCTTGCCACAACCCGAGTGTCCACTCGGCACAGCTGTAAACTGTATTCAGTGGAGGCCGAGAGTAGGGCACTGGGCTCAGCGCATGGGCACAAGCCATGCACATTCTGTATCCAGTGCTTGCGAGGCATAGGAATGCCTAGTGATTGGGACAGATACAAACATTTTGGCTACAGGGCATGTCTGAAATGCATAAGCTTTGAATCCAGGGGTGGTATGATGATACGGCTGACCATTAATGATGAAAACTAAGTATCATTTAGGTTTTGGATATTAATAAGGTCCTTGTTGCAGTGGTTTCACCAACTATATTTTGTAGGAATTATATTATTAGACACAAAATTCTGCAATTCTTGTATAAAAACCTGTCTCTAATTTTCATATTACATTCCAATTGTGATGTGTCAAGTCACCCTGTAATCAGAAAATGACATAGCTGATCAGCCATAATAAATTATTACAGCTGAATAGTAATGTTAGATGCTCGAGTCAGCAGCTAAGGCAGACCACGGAGCATTATTACAGTTGCATTTTAAAGAAAGAAAACAACAATTGGTGTTTCATTCTTTTTCTAATTTCTCCTAAAGCAGGAAGGAGATATAGATTGTAGTAACATTTTTGAACAAAATAGGTCTATTGAGGAAAAACTCTATATGATTCAACACATTCTGAGCAACAGCATCTTTTAATCTGACCTAATTTAAACTGATTCTAGTGTCTTTTTGTAACCAATTGCTGACTTCATTCCTGCATCTTTTATTTCACAATACAGATTTCGCTTTCATGCTTCATGTCTGCAAACATAGTATCTCTTGTATGTGAAAGATACAGACACCAACGATTTAAGCGGCTTGTGGAATGATTGAGGGATGACTATGCATTGTAAGGAATTAAATACTGTCTGTCATACATTAAGAGAATACCTCGGAATTGTATGACTGTTTAAAAAAATTCCTCAGTGACTGCAAATACTTATGTGAGGTATGGTAGAGAGTACTCTATCTTGCATATACATTTTCATATTTGCTTTAACTTTTAAAAATAAGATCAAACATGTTTAATAAATGGAAAGTGATGTCAGGAGAACCCTAGATTGACAATATATAATTAAGAGCATGCTGATCATAAACTTTGCCAGTGTAGTTTCTATATTATCCTGTCATTTTACTTTCAGTTTGAAGGTCATTTAGGCATCTGGCTGCAATGAATTGTGTTGTTTTCACTGTCACTCAGGTCCAGCAACCATGAATGACAGCAAGTGATACAATAGTTGCCTTGAGACAAGGAGTACTTATCCACTTCTTTGCCGTCGAAAATTCAGTCCAGGCAATTCCAGCATCAAGGTAGGCAAAGTGTGTGGCTCATCAGAACCCATAGGATGCAGCAGAATCGTGGGCGAGTTTGGTAATCGGAATATACCAATTGCTGTGCACTGCCCCTTTTTCGATGCTTTATTTTTTCTTAAACCTTTGTACTGTTCACAAAGTTTTGATGTTTAAAACACGTTTATATGACACGCTTTGTTTACCTCTTCACACACTCCTGATGCATAGTTGATATGCATATCCTACGTATTTTCATGTTTGTTTAACCCCTTTCATTTGATTTATTATTTTAGCTGATGCTCAGTTAACAGGACAGAAAAGTGGTAGCAATTCTGACTTTCCCTTTAAACCTCAGGAATATAATCCCTCAGTCCCATGTTGGATGACCAATATCCTTTTGAAGTTCAATGAAGATAAAACGATTCTACTGAATCAACTTTAGACCTGAACCTCAGTTTTGTTGGCCTCTCCTCATTGGCTTCGGCTCCTACTTTTAATATACCAGAGGTAAAAGTGCTGGCCCAGCTGAGTGCAGGGTAAGTGATAAACCTTCAAGAGTGCGAGGTCCCACATGTTAAAGAGAGGCCTATTGGCATGCATAAATTCTTGATATTTTAACAACCTTACTGCCACATATTTGCACAAACAATCCAGTTTAGGAGTTCATTCAAAAAATACAATTTTAGAGCTTGGAGAACATGGTTTTGTGCCACAAATAGTAAGTTGGGAAGTCATATTTCTTAAGGCAGTGCCCGTTGTGGCTTATCTGGTGGAAACCTTATAGGTGGTGAACTTACCCTGTAGGTACATCAAATCACCCGGTCTATTGGAGCAGATGGTCCGATGTACATGTTTATAATTCTGGACTGGCAGGTGATTTCTATGAGGCATGGTTTGGCAGAGATTTCTAAATATGGTGGGCGATAGTCTGGCTAGAGTCAATTATCTCTGCCATCCTGACAGATGGCGGGCTGCCCACCACATTTTAAATGAGGCCCTAACTTAAGTTTCAGTATGCACATCCTTCTCTCAGTTTCCTGTCACAGTATTTTCTTTCTTCTTATAAAAATACAGTTTCTGAGAAAGTTTGTATAGTAAATGGATATTTCAGATTCCAATATATCTGTTCACACTTTGGCAAGGCAAGTAGTTTTGCATGTTGCTATTCTCTATAGAAATGGACATTACATATAGCCTTTAAATGAGGCACTGCTTGGATTCTGGACCCATACAACAGCTGGATGTTGGTTTAAAGTTTAAAGTGAATGCTTACGTATTGAAAGCCCATCTCTTGGATTTTCATCCTCTTGCTCTCCTCGTGTTAGTTTCGATTTGTGGTCTGAAGTGCAGATGATAGTTGCCATTGGAGAATAAAAAAAGAGAAGATTAAGAGTGAGTGCTTCTGCACTAAGGAGCCCTAAACACAAAGTGTCATTGCTTCACAGGCAGTGGTGTTGGCAGAGTGGGGCCAGAAGGAGTCCATGCCCCAGCTCTCTTAGTCCAAGTTCTTCCTTGGGTCCAAACAACGTAGGTGTTGAATGTGAAAGTGGTAACATTGGGAAAACATAAGTAAAGAGTCTGTTGAACTCATTTTAAAATAGGGTGCTGAGATTTAATCTATAGAAAAAGAAGAAAATTATGAGCAATTAAATTGGGTTGTGAAGCTGGAGTCCAAATTACAGAAAGACAAAATGCAGCAGAATCTGCACAGAAAGACATTGGCAGCTCACCGAGGGAGTGCTGCAGGTTGGTGGGGTGGGGCTGGAGAGTGGCAGGGTGGGGGTTGTAAACTCCAGCATACGGCGGAACGGAGTTATGTAAATAAATAGATAAATAAAACAATTTACATTGCGCACGCTAGATCGCCAAGTTGGCGTTGCAGTGAGCGCAATGTAACTAGTTTTATTTATTTAGTTATTTACTTGACTCTGTTTGCAGTATGCCAGAGTTTACTACCCCCACCCTGCCCCTCCTCCGACACACCACTTCGCAGCACTCCCTCTCGGCAAACCGCCACTGCAGAAAGGGCCTCAAATGCATGATGAAATGGAACGACATTCATGACGTAATAATATGAGGATAGTGGGGATTCCTGAGGGCCTCAAAGATGGTTCAGAAGGGGAGTCCCTAATCATGTGGATCACCCACTTTCTTAAGGATTTCCCACTTTCTAGAGCATACAATGCCCTGAAATCAGGCACTCCACCCAAAACTGGTAGATTGTTTCCAAGACTTTCTAACTAAGGAGAACATTCTGTCTAAAGTATGTGAAAAAAGGCGAATTTAGTCTCCTGCTGGAAACTGTTTATCCATATTTCCTGGATATCCCTGTAGAATATCCAGGTGATCAAGAGAAATGAGATAAAGAAGATTGGGCCAGATTCACAAACGTAACCTGAGACAAAATCCTAATTCAACGATTTTCGGTATTCACAAAGGGCATTTAGGAGAAGTAAAGTTAGGATTTTGTCTGAGTTAAACTTAAGTTTTGGTCTTATGTTTAATTTAAGATCAAAACCTAAGTTTAACTGAGACAAAATCCTAACTTTACTATTCCTAAAAGCACTTTGTGCATATCAAAAATCGTAAAGTTAGGATTTTGTCTCAGATTACGTTTGTGAATCGGGCACTTAGTTATTTCAGCTCCTATATCAGTCTTGTTAGTTTGAAAACCACTTGGCAGACATAAACACATATATTTCATGAATCAGAAAAAGATGACAATATTCCTATTAAATTTAGAAAAAATGGAAACAATCATTGACTAAATTATCATCTAAAGTAAATCAGATGTAGACATTAATTGTAAACAATTGGATGTTTGTTAAGAACTTTTAAGCTTATTCTTGGAATGCTGCTACAGACATTGTCAAAGAAGGAGGCAGTGGTAAATATACAAGGCCTCCCAAGGTCCCAAGACCTGATTGGACCTGCTGTACATTAGGAATGGGTGGGTGATGAGGTAGGGAAAAGGAGTGGACAAATAAAAGCAACAAGGGCAGTTTTGTGCTTGAGGCAAAAATATGATCAAGTTAATTGTATAGCTACATAGTTAAAAATAACCATTTGAGAATTGCTACCTTTAATGTTAAAGAGCTAAATGTCCCTACTATGCAATATACATTTAAAGAAGAGCTCCCACATTTGAAACCAAGGTGGCTTATACAATCGTAGCATTTACTTCAGGCTTGGGGCCAAATCATCAGATACTACTTTCAAATGGCTTTGGAGAAGGAAAACAAAATAGTTTTTTTATCCCTCTCCCAAAGTTGTCTGTATTAGTATGTATAAAAATCAATGTCCATTAGGTTAATATTTGGGTGAAAATTGGTACACTGGAGTTTCATAGCTGTTCAGTACTTGGCCCCAATAAAGAACTTCCTCTGCCTTTAACTCAAATCCAAGAGAAATGCCTTCAATGACTTCAAGAAATATCAAAATAGGCAAAGATGTAATTGCATCACTTGTCTGCACTTAGATATGACCTGTACCAAATGGCACGTGGTTCTATTTGAGATATATATTCATATATGCATAAACTCACTGCAACATAATAATGCTTGAATTATTCATCTTTTTCACCATTCTTGTAATTCTGCTAACAATGCTTTGTTTCATTCTACTAATAATTGCAGCACATGTGTTTTACACAAGAATCCAATTGCTTCAACAAATATTTGAAATTCTAAGTTATATATTTCTTGTGTTGGCAGAGTGGGCCTAGAAGGAGTCCATACCCCAGCTGTCTTTGTCCAAGTCCTTCCTTGGGTCCAAACACCTTAGGTGTTGAATGTGATATAGGTAACATGGGGCAAACACATGCAAAGATGTGTTGCATGCATTTTAAAATAGGGTGCTGCGTTTTATTCTATAGTAAAAGAACATGAAGAACATTATGAGCAATTAAATGATATGGGAGAGGACTTAAATGAAAAATTTGGGAAGAAAGGTGAGAGACACATCCAGAAGATTGGGTTGTGAAACTGAAATCCAAATTAAAGAAAAAAAAATGCAGCAAAATCTGCACAAAAGAGCCTCAAATGTGTGAGGAAATGGAAAGACATTTATGACGGAATAATATGAGGATAGTAGGGATTCCTGAGGGCTTTAAAGATGCTACAGAAGGGGAATCCCTAGTAAGGTGGATCACCCACTTTCTTAGGGATTACCCACTTTCTAGAGCATGTTTGAGTATGTACAATGCCCTGAAATCAGGCACTCTACCCAGAGCTAGTAGAGTTTTTCCAAGAAGTTTTCACTAAGTAGAACATTCTGTCTAAAGCATGTGAAAAAAAGGTGAATGTAGTCATCTCAGCTGGATACTGTTTATCCATATTTCCTGGCTATTCTTATAGTATTCAAACACAAAGAGATGATGGACAGAGCTCTGAAACTTTTCACACATTCACCCCCAGTCACAGATCTGGGTTGAATCCATCATTGTTCTTTAGCTTACTTCGCCACCCCAGTTCAGACACGGCCATTTGCAAATCAGTCTTGATCCTGTGCCTCATGGGAACTATCTAGACCAAACTGCCAAGCCAGGTCTTCCCTAAACTGGAAACAAGCATCCTGGGACCGGTTTGGGGTAACATCCCTCGTCAGCCAGGCTAGCTTGAACCCTGTAGTATGGCCAGGAGATTAGGAGAAATGAGATCATGGCAATTTAAGCTAAAGAAAATTGTTATTCCAGCTCCCATATTAGTCTTGACTAGTTTGAAGACCACTTGGCAGAGATAAACACATACATTTCATGAACGAGAAAAAGTTGACCATATTCCTAATAACATTTTGAAAAAAGGGAAACAATCATTAACTAAGTCCCCATCTAAAGTAAGTCAGATGTATACATTAATCGTAAAAATAATGGATGTCGGGGAGAACCCTTTAAGCTGCATCTTGGAATACTGTACTGCCAGAGGCACTCCCATGTATTGGGACCATGTTATCAACTTTGACTACCATTGTTTTAATTGATTTTAGGTGTTTTGATTTATTCTATCTTGAAAGTATGACATACGTTTTCTGTATGTGTTTTATTCCCACTTTGCACTTGCATTTCATGTCTCTTTTAAGCTGCAGAGTGAGAGTGTTTTCACAGAGTAGAACAGTCTTGCCAGGAACAGAACTTGTGGGATGTGCATTTGAAAGCATGAGAAAGAGAAAGGTGTGGAAATATACTTTTCTGTCTCGGAGTGTAATGTTATAGGCTGGGGTGCACAAATATGCATATGTTGAACATTGGAAAGTTTTGTGAAGTTTTGACTTTTGGCTTTGACATTTCCTCATGCAATCTTGAATTCTGACTCTGTCTAGATTGAGCTTTGCGCACAAAAGCAGGCCCCCTGATCACTCAAATTCTTTAGGCTATTCACGTTCAAGATTGTTTTCTGTACTTTTGGAGATGTTTTATACTTTCCTAAGCTTCACAAAGGGGCTGTAACGTGTGAGCGTGCAGAAGAATACATGAGATCCTTTGCCTTTGGAATGCTTGTGGGAGTTTGGTCAACTTCAGTAAGTTTCCTTGGCACAGAAGAGGTCCTCTTGGAAGTTTCTAGTGCATTGAGTTTATAAAATAGGGGTTTGTTGACTTGGAAAGTGGTCATTTGGACCTGAATGAATGTCAAACGCGTCTAATTCAGTGTAGCAGTTCCCGTATTGCTGAGTCTCTTCATCCCAGCTGTGAATCCCCCAGTCTGGAGTGTGCTAAGATGAAGTTATTGCAACCGGTGATGTATTTTCTCTGATTATTGGTATTGTGATGTGTGAGTGTATCTGTGTGCATATTCAATCTCCAATGGTTATAATAATCTGACCTATATGTATATATCTTTCATGCTTTTCTTTGACAGTGTTTATTCCTTGTGTCTGGTTATTTGCATTTAACAGTGTTTATTTCTTGAGGTGGACGTCCAGTATTATTATCATCATTATCTACTTGTATTTTATTCCATGCATTTAACAGTTGCAGATGCTTGCTGTAAGTGTGTTATTATTGCTTGCACATATATATTTCTCTATTCATGTATATATTCTTTCATTTGACAACTGGGAAAGCCTTTCTGTTAGAGAGTGTTGCACAAATAAAACCCCATCTTTTATTGCCGGGTTTATTGGTTCAGTGGACTAATGTGTCCACTGCAGGGGCCTGTGTTCGACCTCATGGTCGCAGGTTCAAATCCCAGTGGGTCCACTCAGCCTTTCATTCATCTGAGGTCGATATAGTGAGTACCATTAAGTTGTGTAACAAGAAACATCTGTTATTCAGCTCCAAGATGCCTATGGGTGAACGTGTACTTTACAAATACACATGTTATGTTATTCTGAAAATTGTCTTTTGAAGTGCTTCCTTTTATGAGTGTGAAACCCCTTTCCAGGTGTTTTTCTTTCTTTGCCCTGTGTGTGCCTCCATGTGGCAAAGCTGTATTTTCTATTATTTGGGAATGCAAGCAATACAAATGCTGGTAGAGACATTCCCAAAGAAGGAGACAGTAGTAAATATCCACGGCCTCCCTAGGTCTCGGCACCCACTTGGACTTGCTGTACATGAGGGATGGGTGGGTGTTGAATTGGGGAAAAGGATGGGATAGATAGAAAAAACAAGGGCAGTTTTATACTTCACGCAGAACTCTGATGAAGTTAATTGTATAGCTACATAGTTATAAATAACTATTTGAGAATTGCTACCTTTAATGTTAAAGTTTAAATGTGCCTACTATGCAATATAAATTTTGAGAAGAGCTTCCACACTTGAAACCAAGGACGCTTATAGAATCGAAGCATTTGTTTCACTCTTGGAGCCAAATCATCATATACCACTTTCAAAAGGCTTTGGAGAAGGAAACCAAAATAGTTTTTTAATCCCTCTTTCAAAGTTGCCAATATTAGTGTGTATCAAAATCAATGTCCATTAGGTTATTATTGGAGTACAAATTGGTATACTGGAGTTTCATAGCTGTTCAGTACATGTCCCCAATAAAGAGCTTCCTATGCCTTTAACTCAGAACCAAGAAAAAAACATGCAATGACTTCAAGACATATCAAAATAGGCAAATATGTAAATGCATCACTTGTCTGCACTTAAATATGACCTATACCAAATGGCACGTGGTTCTATTTGAGATATATATTCATATATGCATATAATCACTGCAACATAATAATTGGTTGAATTCTTCATCTTTTTCACCATTCTTGTAATGCTGGTAACAATGCTTTGTTTCCTTCTACAAAAAATTGCAATACATGTGTTTTACACAAGAATCCAATTGCTTCAACAAATATTTAAAATGCAAATTTACGAATTTCTTGTGTCTCCCTCTTAGCTCTTCTAAGCCATGGACGTCACACCTTCCCAGCAACTCTGCGACAAGCTCAGCACATACTTCACATCCGGCATCTTCCCAGATGACTGAAAGCGGGCGGAGGTTAAACCCCTTCTCAAGAAGCCCACGGCCGACCCAACGGACATGCAAAACTACTGGCCCATCTCGCTCCTCCCTTTCGCAGCAAAAGTCACAGAGAGACTCGTGATCGCTCAGCTGACCACCTTCATCGAAGAGAACTCCATCCTAGACGCCTCCCAGTCTGGATTCCGCAGCAACCACAGCACTGAGACCGCTCTCCTCACCGCTACAGACAACATCCGCCTGCTACACGACCAGGGACACACCGCGGCCCTCATCCTTCTTGACCTCTCCGCAGCCGTCGACACCGTTTCTCATCGCACCCTTGCAGCCAGACTTCACGACGCTGGGATACAAGGAGCCGCCTGGGACAACTCCTGCTGGCCCTCTGCCCTCGGGAACCCACCCACTCCTACAGACCACGCACGCAACCTCGGCATCATCCTCGACTCTTCCCTCTCCATGAACCGCCAGGTCAACGCCGTCGCTTCCACTAGCTTAAACTGCCTGTGCATCCTCCGCAAGAAAGACCGTCACCCATGCGATCATAACCAGCAGACTGGACTACGGCAACACCCTATACACTCAAATCAACAGATCTCTCCTACACAGGCTCCAGACCATCCAGAATGCCGCCTCGGGATTCCACGCCAAAAACACATGACCCAACACCTACAAGACCTCCACTGGCTCCCTGTCGAGGACAGGGAGCCAGTGGAGGTCTCCTCACCCATGCCTACAAATCCCTCAACATCATCGAACCAAGATACCTCAACGAGAGACTATCCTTCCATCTACCCAAGAGAAACCTCCACTCCGTCGACCCCGGATCCGCAGGAACAGAACAGGTGGGAGAGCTTTCTCCCACATCGCAGCCAAGACCTGGAACGAGCTCCCCGTGAACATCAGATGCTCCCCAACCCTGCACACATTCAGGAAGGACCACAAGACCTGGCTCTTCGACTGATCCGGAAATCCCCCCCTCCCAGCACCTTGAGACCCTCATGGGTGAGTAGTGCACTATATAAACCCCTGATTGATTGATTGATTGAATGATTGAAGGTAATAACAAAAAGGTAGATCTGTTTCTATGATTTCCCTGGGAGGGAGATCAGAATGGTCGTGTTCTAAGGTTTCCGACACCATCCGGTGCCCTGTCAGGTTTAGGGGTCCAGATGGCTCACTGTGAGCTAGCAATCAGGAATTGGGCCAACCGATTCTGATGAGATGAGTGGATTAAGTTCTCATATTTTCACACATGGATTGTCCAACCACACAGTCTTACTTGTTTATAACGATTCGTACCTCTGAGAACAAGCCAAAGTCCATCAATGGAAGGATTCATTTTGTTTTCTCTGATCAAAGCACGAGGAACAAGGAAACGAATCAGGCTGTAGTTCCCTTGGTAATTCACAGAAGCCCAATGACTAAATCCTCGCCCAGGTTAAAGATGGAACACATTTAAACAAGATATTAACATTTAGCAAAGGCCTTCATACCAGGCCCAGCCACAGGTTTCTGGGTATGAGACAGATGTGAAGAAGAATGGGTGATCCAGAAAGTTGCATTTGGGAACAGGGGAAAAATCAACTAAGGTTTCAGAGAGCTGCGTTTATAGAATGACAATTTTAACTTGTGTGCGAAGGGAAAGTTACACTTATTTGTTAATGTGGGGCTGTGGAATAGCATCAGTTGCCATTGTGTAATGTAAGCTGGGGTATGGCACACAGGGTATTGATGAAGACCTAGCCACAACCTGAGTGTCCACCCGGCACAGCTGCAAACTGTATTCATTTGGTAGAGGGAGAAGGGCACTGGGCTCAGCGGGGAACAACCTTTACAACGCAACTTTTACAACGCACTACACTTACAACGCATTTTTTACAACGCACAATCCATTACAACGCATGACTTTACAACGCATGACATTACAACGCATTTTTAAAAACTACCTTTACAACGCATTCCATTACAACGCATACTACCATTACAACGCATAACATTACAACGCATAATATTACACTACACTATCCAACACTTACCCTACTGTTGCACCCCCTGGAGTTAGAATAGTAATTTTTACCCCTATACTATCCAACACTTTCCCTACTGTTGCACCCCCTGGAGTTAGAATAGTAATTTTTACCCCTATACTATCCAACACTTTCCCTACTGTTGCACCCCCTGGAGTTAGAATAGTAATTTTTACCCCTATACTATCCAACACTTTCCCTACTGTTGCACCCCCTGGAGTTAGAATAGTAATTTTTACCCCTATACTATCCAACACTTTCCCTACTGTTGCACCCCCTGGAGTTAGAATAGTAATTTTTACCCCTATACTATCCAACACTTTCCCTACTGTTGCACCCCCTGGAGTTAGAATAGTAATTTTTACCCCTATACTATCCAACACTTTCCCTACTGTTGCACACCCTGGAGTTAGAATAGTAATTTTTACCCCTATACTATCCAACACTTACCCTACTGTTGCACCCCCTGGAGTTAGAATAGTAATTTTTACCCCTATACTATCCAACACTTACCCTACTGTTGCACCCCCTGGAGTTAGAATAGTAATTTTAACCCCTATACTATCCAACACTTACCCTACTGTTGCACCCCCTGGAGTTAGAATAGTAATTATTACCCCTATACTATCCAACACTTACCCTACTGTTGTACCCCCTGGAGTTAGAATAGTAATTTTTACCCCTATACTATCCAACACTTACCCTACTGTTGCACCCCCTGGAGTTAGAAAAGTAATTTTTACCCCTATACTATCTAATACTTACCTTAAATGCAATTTAATATTATGCGTTGTAATGGTATGCGTTGTAATGGTAGTATGCGTTGTAATGGAATGCGTTGTAAAGGTAGTTTTTAAAAATGCGTTGTAATGTCATGCGTTGTAAAGTCATGCGTTGTAATGGATTGTGCGTTGTAAAAAATGCGTTGTAAGTGCATGCGTTGTAAAAGTGTGCGTTGTAACGACATACATCCGGCTCAGCGCATGGGCACAGCTCATGCACAGTCTGTATCCAGTATTTGCAAGACATAGGAATGCCTATTGATTGGGACAGTTACAAACATTTTGGCTACAGGGCATGTCTGAAATGTGTAAGCTTTGAATCCAGGTGTGGTATGATAATACGGCTGACCATTAATGGTGCAAAATCAGTATCTTTTAGGTTTCGGATATTAATAAGGTCTTTGTGGCAGTGGTTTCACCAACTATATTTTGTAGGAATTATATTATAATACATGAAAGTCTGTAATCCTTGTATAAAAACCTGTCTCTAATTTTCATATTGCATTCCAATTGTGATGTGTCAAGTCCCCTCTAATCAGAAAATGACATAGCTGCTCAGCCATAATATATTATTACAGCTGAATAGTGACATCATAATGTCAGATGCCAGAGTCAGCAGCCAAGGTGAAAGCCAGGTCACAGAGCATTATTACAGTTGCACGTTAAAGAAGAAAAACATCAATTGGCTTTTCATTCTATTGGTCATTTTTAGTAAAGCAGGAAGGAGATACCTAATGCACATTATTCTTTGTACAAAATGGGCCTATTGAGAATAAACTCTACAAGCTTCAACATACTTTGAGCCACAGCATCTTTTAATCAGACCATCTAATATACAAGTTTGTAATTCTTGACTGTCAGGTGAATTATATGAGGCATGGTTTGGCAGAGATTTGGAAATATGGTGGGCGATATTCTGGCCAGAGTGTTAGAGTCGATTACCTCTGCCATCCTGACAGACGGCAGACTGCCCATCACATTCTAAATGAGGCCCTAACTTCATTTTCAATATACACATCCTTCTTTCAATTTTATGTCACAGTATTAACTTTCCTCTTATAAACAACAGTTTCCGAGTCATTTTGTATAGCCTATGGATATTTCAGATACCAATATATCTGTTCACAATTTGGCAAGACAAGTACTTTTGTATGTTGCTATTCTCTATAGAAACGGACATTACATATTTCTTTTAACTGGGCCGCTGATTGGATTCTAGACCCATACAACAGCTGGATTTTGATTTAAAGTGTATGCTTACGTATTGAAATCTCACCTCTTGGATTTGCTTCTTCCTCTTGCTCTGTTCGCATGTGTTTCGATTTGTGGCCTGAAGCGCAGATGATAGTTCCATTGGAGGATAAAAAAAGAGAGGATTAAGAGTGAGTGCTTCTGCACTAAGGAGCATTAAACTCTAGACAGAACATACACACATTGTCATTGCTTTACGGACAGTACTGTTGGCAGAGTGGGACAAGTAGGAGCCCATGCCCCAGGTATCTTTGTCTAAGACCTACCTTGGGTCCAAGCACCTTAGGTGTTGAATGTGAAAGATGCAACATGGGGAAAAAATATGCAAAGATTTTGTTGAACTCATTTTAAAATAGGGTCCTCAGATTTAATCTAAAAAGAACATGAAGAAAATGATGAGCATTTAAATGATATGGTAGAGGAAATAATTGAAAAGATTGGGATGATAAGTAAGAGAAACATCCAGAAGATTAGGTTGTGAAGCTGGAGTCCAAATTACTGAAAGAAAAAATGCAGCAAAATCTTCACAGAAGGAGCCTCAAATGTGTGAGGAAATGGAAAGACATCCATGGTGAAAAATTATGAGGATAGTGTGATTTCCTGAGGCCATCAAAGATGCTACAGAAGGGAAATCCATAAACAAGTAGGTCACCCACTGCCTTAGGGATCACCCACTTTCTAGGGCATGTTGGGGTACGTACAATGCCCTGAAATAAGGCACTCTACCCAGAACTGGCAGGGAGTTTTTTCCAAGACTTTCTCACTAAGTAGAACATTTTGTCCAAAGCATGTGAAAAACAGGTGAATTTAGTCTTCAGCTGGATACAGTTTATACATATGTCCTTGCTTTTCCTGTAGTATGGCTAGGTGATTAAATTAAATGAGATCATGCAAATTCAAACTACAGAAAATTATTATTCCAGCTCTCATGTTAAGCTTGCCTAGTTTGGAAACCACCTAGCAGAGATAAACACATATATTTCATAAAATCTAGTTGACAACTTTCCTATTAAACGTTACAGAAAATAGAAACAATCATTGACTAAGTTCTCATCTAAAGTAAGTCAGATGTAGACATTATTCGTAAAAAATTGGATGTTGGTGAGGAACTTTTAAGCTGCTTCTTAGAATGCTGTTACAGGCATTCCCACAGAAGGAGACAGCAGTAAATGTCCAAGGCCTCCCTAGGTCTCAGAACCCGCTTGGACCTGCTGCACATGAGGGATTGGTGGGTATTGAGTTGGGGAAAAGGATGGGACAAATAAAAAAAACAAGGACAGTTTTGTGCTTGACCCAGAAATCCGATAAAGGTATATCTATAGCTACATAGCTATGAATAAGCATTTGAAAATTGCTACCTTTAATGTTAAAGAGCTAAATGTGTCTACTATGCAATAAAATGTAAAGAAGAGCTCGCAAATTTGAAACCAAAGTCGCTTTTAGAATTGTAGCATTTTTTTCACTCTTGGGCTAAATCATCAGATGCTATTTCTCAATAGGCCTTGGAGAAGGAAACCAAAATAGGATTTTGATCCCTCTTTCAAAGTTGTCTATATTAGTATGTATAAAAATCAATGTCCATTGGGTTATTTTAGGAGTACAAATTGGTACACTGGAATTTCATAGCTGTTCAGTACATGGCCCCAATAAGGAGTTCCCTCTACCTTTAATTTAGATCCAAGATGAATGCCTTCAATGACTACAAGAAATATCACAATAGGCAAAGATTGTAATTGTATCACTTGTCTGCAGTTAGATATGACCTATACCCAATGGCACGTTGTAATCCTTATGATATATATTCATATATGCATTTAATCACTGCAACACATTAATGGTTGAATTATTCATCTCTTTCACCAATCTAGTAATGCTGGTAACAATGCTTTGTTTTCTTCAATTAATAATTGCAGCACATGTCTTTATCTCAAGAATCCAATTGCTTCAATAAATGTTTGAAATGCCAATTTACGTATTTCTTGTGTCTCCCTTTGGGCATGCCCAATGTAATAACAAATAGGTATGTCTGTTTCCATGATGTCCCTGGTGAGGGAGACCAGAGTGGTCCTGTTCTGAGGTTTCAGACACCATCCGGTACCCTGTCAGGTTTAGGGGTACAGACGGCACACTGTGAGCTAGCAGCAAGGGGAAATGGCCAACCGACTCTGATGATATGAGTGGATTAAGTTCCCATACTTCTACGCAAATGTTGTCTTACTTGATTAGTAGGAACCTATGACACCGGAATTCATTGATATATTGTTTAGTACCCCTGTGGATGAGCCTAAGGGCATCAATTGAAGGATGCTCTTTGTTTTTTTTTATCAAAGCACAAGAACCAAGGAAACGAGTGAGGTACAGCTCGCTCGGCCATTCACAGAAGCCCAAGAACTAAATCCTTGCCCAGTTAAACATAGAAATAAATTTAGACAAGATGGTAAAATGTAGTGAAGGCCTTCATAACAGGCCCAGCCACAGTCTTCCGGGTGTGGGAGGGATGTGAAGAAGAAGAATTTGTGGGCCAGAAAGATTCATTTGGGAATGGGGAAATATCAACCAAGGGTTTAGAGATCTGCGGTCATAGACTGACAATTTTAACATGTATACGAAGGGAAAGTTACACTTATTTGGTAAGGTTGGGCCTACGTGATAGCATCAGTTGCCATTGTGTAATGTAAGCCAAGGTTTTGCACACAGGGCATGGATAAAGACCTTGCCACAACCTGAGTGTCCACTGGGCAAAACTGCAAACTGTATTCAGTGGAGGCCGGGAGAAGGACTCTAGGCTTAGCGCATGGGTGCAGGTCATGCACAGTCTGTATCCAGTGCTTGTGAGGCATAGGAATGCCTAGTGATTAGGACAGATACAAGCATTTTGGCTAAAGTGCATGTCTGAAATGCATAAGCTTTGAATCCAGGGGTGGTATGATAATACGGCTGACCATTAATGGTAAAAAATCAGTATCTTTTAGGTTTTGGACATTAATAAGGTCCTTGTGGCAGTGGTTTCAACAACTATATTTTGTAGGAATTATATTATAATACATGAAAGTCCTTGTATAAAAACCTGTGTCTAATTTTCGTATTACATTCCAATTGTGATGAGTCAACTCACCCTGTAATGAGAAAATGACATAGCTGCTCAGCCAATAATATATTATTACGGCTGAATGATGACATCATAATGTCAGATGCCAGAGTCAGCAGCCAAGGTAAAAGGCCCGCCATGAAGCATTATTGCAGTTGTAGTTTAAAGAAGGAAAACAGCATTTTGACACCTTGTAGCCCCAGGTGGTACAACTTAAGCCTAGTAACCAGCTGCTGACTTGATTCCTCTGATCCGGCCTGGACTATATAGAGAAAAGACCAGTGTGCGCCTGTGGCCCGGTTGATGTGGACACCCCCCTCGATGTGATAAGAGCTCTACCGATTGAAAACCGGCATTACCATGCATGGGGGTGGCCTGCGGGGACCAGGGCGCTCCTCTGCACGGTGAGATCTCGGGGGCTTGACTTAGGACTCTTGCGCCACGCAGTGCTACCCCGGGCAAAAAAGATAAATGTGCCACATGAAAAAAATCGCTAAAGGATCTCTTCACCCGGTCGCAGGGTGGGGCGGTGGTGAAACCCGGGCGGTCGGACATGGCAGCACAGATGGCCGTTCCCCAGGACGAGCCAGTAACAAGGGCCTTCCTGGAGTCCCTGTTTGCAGCGCTGCGAGACAATCTCCAAGCAGTGAAGCGCGATCTCACAGCAGAGATCCAAGATATCATCAAAGATGTGGATGATATTGGGGAGTGAGTGGCATCTTTGAAGGACATGAGCGACGCCAGGGACACCGAATTAGCAAGCATGCAGCAAGAGGTGCTCCACATTTATGACCAACTAGTGGATGTCCAATCTCACCTAGAGGATCTTGAGAATCGCTCCCGCCGCCATAACATCAGAATCGGGGGGGGACACACCAACGAAGAGGCTGGCTACACCTTCACATATGTAAGGGGATCTTTAACCATATCCTGGGCAATGCGTCAGATGCACATCTTAAGCTGGACCGAGCACACAGGGTGGACCCACCCAGAGCGGCGTCTGCACCCCCGCGGACAACCTTGTTTGTGTGCAAGACTTCCGCACTAAAGAGAAGATTTTATGAAAAGCTAGATCGTTGCACCCGATCACATTCTGAGGACAGTCGCCTATTCTCTACCAGGACTTAGCAGCAGTCACACTTCAGAAACGCAAGACCTTCCGGTCCATCACGGAGGCCTTGCGCCAAGGCAATATCTCATTCTCCTGGGGGCACCCGTTGCACCTCATCTTCCGGCACGAGGGAAAACTATTCCAACTCCGCTCTCTGTCCGAGGCAGGCAGATTATTGGGGATCACCATCCCGGAAGACTCTGACGTTTGTGAACGCACTGACCATGGGTCTAGGGACAGCCGCCCGAAATGGAGGCAGCAGCGGCGACGTAAGTGCACTACCCGACCGAACCCTATGGCGATCAAGAGAGAGCAACAGGCTGCTCTCGAGGCTCTGCCAGAAACCTTGGCCAAGGCGTCAACCATGTGACTGAGCTGGACTTCCATGAAGTGTTCTTCCTTTGATGCCTGAGGTGGTGGGAGGGGGGGCAGGGGGCTCCATTTGGCCACATGACAACCCAGTGGATCCTTTCTCTGCTTGCCTCTGGGTGACGGACTGATGGCCGAAAGGCAGACTTTGTTAGGCTCCTGTTGTGCTTTTTTTCCTCTTTTATTCTCTGCATGTCTTTTATTCCTCCTTACTCTTTGCTCAATCTTTCCTTTGCTTCCTTTTTCGGGGGGGCCCACGGTCCAGGGTGCTTAGCGACTTCCCAGCTTTCATGCTAGTGTGAGGGGTTCCTCCTGCAGGTTCTCCCTGGGTTCATGCTCATCAAGCGCTTCAGATCAGCGACACTCCCACCTGTAGGACCAGATACCAATGCCCACAATCAAAATCCTCACAATTAAAGTGCGAGGGCTCAATAACACCATCAAACATAGATCTATTCTTTCCTACCTAGAGAGTACTGGGGCGGACATCTGCCTCCTTCAAGAGACACACCTCCTCCCCAAAGACTGTCACCGGCTCCAGTCCTGCGCCTTTCCTACACAATCTTTCTCCTCCAGCTCCTCCAAGACCGCAGGGGTGGCATTGTTAGTTTCCAGAACTTTCCAGGGGATGGTGCTACGGAAGGAGGATTAGATAAAAGGCAGATTGCTCACTTACCAATTTAGCATGGGGAATTACACACTGCTTATAGGATCTATCTATGCACCTAATGAGGGCCAAGAACGGTTCCTACAAGAGGCTCTCACCGAGGTGACTGCAACTCAGGAGCACAACATCCAGATTGGGGGGGACCTTAACTTGGTATTCGACAATGACCTTGACAGATCAGCACAGCGCACAGGCCAAGTTGGTGCACTCTCGCGCTCAGGGCTCTCTAGGCTACAGGATCTCGGTCTCACAGACCTGTGGCGATAACAACACCCTCAGACACAAGAGTTCTCTTTCTACTCCAATGCTCACAAAACCTATGCCAGGCTTGAATACTTGTTAGGATCGAGGGCCCTCCGTGACATCACACTCTCTACTGATATCCTCACGGCGGCGCTGTCCGATCACGCCCCAGTAATGGTCACACTGGATGTCCCATAGGTCCAACAGCCGACCTGACACTGGCGCTTCCGCGACACTCTCTTACACCGCCCAGACACAGTGGTTCAGCTACAACGCACCCTGGATGATTATCTGTTCCACAATGACAACTTTGACACTACGCTATCTGCCAGATGGGAAGCTCTGAAAGCAGTAGTTAGAGGTGAAGTTATCGCCATCTCCTCCGCAGACAATGTAGAGCACAAAAAGAAGCGAGAGGACCTGACACAAAAAGTACGAGAACTGGAGCAGATGCACTGTTGTACTGGTGCCCCGTGAATCTGGCGACACTTGACCGCAACCCGGGCACAACTTGCAGCCATTGACCGTGACAAGGCGGAATATGCCGTGCTACGTCTGAGACATTCTTTCTGTGTCGGGGGCGACAAGTGTGGTAGACTGTTAGCACACCTATATGATGAGCAGCCACTAGAGAGAGAGGACATAGCTTACTTATCGCAGGCACGACTCCTGGCACTAACCCCGGAACAGGTGGCCCACATAGAGAGGGAGATAAGGCCGGAGGAAGTAATAGTGGCCATAGCGCGCTTGAAGCCCGGCAAATCACCTGGCCCTGACGGCTATACAGCAGCTTTTTACAAACAATTCTGCTCCACACTCGCTCCTTTGCTCACTAGGCTTTTCAATTCTTTCACGAAACCCGGGGCGATCTCCCCCTCCATGGGGAAGGCAGCGATAGTTGTCATTCCCAAACCGGGGAAGGACAGAACAAGTTACGGATCATACCAACCTATCTCACTCTTGAATATTGACCTGAAGTTGTACACTGGAATATTGGCATAGAGGCTCGCACCTTACATGCCGGGACTAGTGAACCCAGATCAGGCAGGTTTTATTCCGCATAGGCAGATGAGCAACAACACCAAATGAGTTCCGCACCTCATAGAAAAAGCCTCCTGCATTCCAGGGAACTACATGCTCCTTACCATAGATGCGGAGAAGGCCTTCGATCGTGTCCTCTGGCCTTACCTTGAACAAACACTAACCCATTTTGGCATAGGAGACAAGATGCAGACACACATTCTTAATTGCTACCGCCTCCCCACAGCTACAGTGCGGGTAATGGACACACATCCGCCCCGTTCACCATCAGCAGAGGCACGAGGCAGGAATGCCCACTGACGCCTCCTCTCTTCGCCCTTTATATGGAACCAATGGCACAAAGGGTCAGCGACCATCCTCGCATCGAAGGCATCCGCTTTAGGGTAGACATGCACACTACAAGTCTATACACCGATGATGTTTTGGTCACGCTGACGAACCCAGAGAATGAGTTGGGGGCCTTTCTAGAGGAACTGGACTCTTTTGCGGGCACCTCTGGGTTTAAGGTTAACCTAACGAAATCCACAGCATTGAACCTTTCATTGTTGCCAACGGTACGGGCAGCCCTTGAAGCTCGGCACCCCCTATAGTGGTCCGAGGATGCTGTCCCCTATCTGGGTATACAGTTGGCACCTACCCTGTTGGCCATGAGAGCGATCAACTATTCCCAACTCCAAACGCAAATCCGCTCTGACCTGAGGGGATGGAAACACTAACCGATCTTTTGGCTTGGGCGCATTGCAGCCATTAATATGACGATCCTTCCGAAAATCCTATATCTCTTTCAGGCACTTCCCCTGCCTGCCCCCATGGGTTGGCTGAACAGGGTGCAGTCAGAACTTTCCCCATTTATTTGGCAAGGGTGCAAACCGAGGATGAAAGAAAAGCATAGTTAGCTATCTCCCACCTAACGAAGGGGGGCTTGGCATCCCGGACCTCATGCTCTATTATAAAGCCGCACAACTTAGTCACTTGGTTGAATGGAGCCGAGTCAGAGAAACATTGGCTCTTCCAGGACCACGCATTTGCCGGCACGTCCCTCATGAAGATTGCTTTCCCCCAGAAATCTCAACGCCCGCCCAATCCATATGCCTCGGAAGTGACACGCACCACTCTCAGGGATCAGACGAGCTAACGCCACGAGCTAATGACCTTCCCCTCTCCACTTACATCTCTCTTTGGCAACACAGACATTAGTCCTGGGGTTAGCCCGCTCTCCTTCTCGTGGAGGGACGCTGGGTGTCGAGCCTTGGGCCTATTATTCGAAAAAGGGGATATTATTCCCTACCAACAGCTCAGAGCTGACTACAGCCTCCCAGAGACCGAACGGATGCTCTATCTACAAGTACGACCCTGGGCCATGCACCCTGATAACTGAACCCTAGTGACTAGGCTTCTCACCCCCTACGAACGATGGCTAATCACACGGTCGTCGGACAAGAAGTTGATTTCGGTTCTTTACACATATCCGCCACGCAGGTCGCACCTGCTGGGAGAAGGCTCTGGCCCGTGGTCTTAGCCTCAAAGAGTGGGAGGGAGCATGTTGTAGGGCCCGTCACACAGCGACTCACACAGACCTTACTGAAACGTACACCAAGCTTGTCTATTACTGGTACTACAACCCGGAGAGACTCCACCACGTTGACAGTACACAGAGCCCTGAGGGCTGGAGAGGCTGTGGGATGAGGGGCACACTAGTTGACCTCTTGTGGAAATGTACACATCTACAGGCCTATTGGACGCAGATACTCAATGAGGTTGACAAGCGCTTCTACACAGAGCTCCCCCGGCTTCCTGCATATGTTCTACTGGGGGTTCCAAACCCACTCACCTACCCATTGAAATCTAGGCGAGGGAAGAAGATAGCAATAGCACTAGGTACGGCCATCCAGAACATATTGGTACATTGGAGGTCCCCATGCTTTGCAACTCACACAGGGTGGCTCCACCGACTGTGGCATGTCCTAGGCATGGAAAAGATCTTATTAACTCTGGTGGGGAAGGGCTTCTCCTTAAGTGACCTATGGCAGCCATTCTTAAACCTGCTCACACAGGAGTTCCGGGAGCTGACCTGCCCCAAGTATTTAGCCTCCTGCGTCTTACTACCCCGGACTCCTCTACATAATTGAGCCTGACTTCACAAACAGCACCTAGCGCTGCGTAGCGACACATAGCAGTTGATGGACCGAGGGGGTTGGGGGTCTGCTCTGTGGTTTCTTCTTTCTGTTTCTTCCTTTTCTTTGGGAGGAGGGTGGGATTATGTCAGTTACTTTCTGTTCTTTTATTGTATTAATGCCATTGCTATTATTTAAGATGGGGCCCTGTGTGGCCTGCTTTGACACACGTTTGCATTCTTCAATAAAAAGATTTAAAACATAAAGTTCAATGCAGATAAAACAATTCTAGTGAATCAACTTTAGACCTGAACGTCCGTTTTGTTGGTGTCTTTTGCTTTGGCTCCTATTTCGAGTACACCAGAGATAGAGGTCTTGGCCCAGCTGAGTGCAGGGTAAGCAATAAACATTCTAGAGTGCAAGGTGCCACAAATTAAAGAGAGGCCTATTGTCATCGCCAGTGCTTGATATATAATGACTTTGAAGTCATATAATTGCACAAACAATCCAGTTTTGGGATCTTTCAAATAATATATATTTAGAGCTTGGAGAACATGGTTCTCTGCCACAAATAGTCAGTTGGGAAGTCATATTTCCTACAGCAGTGCCACTAGTGACTTAGCTGAGAGAAAGCCTACAGTAGAGGCTTTGGGACTTTCCCTATAGGTACATGAAATCATCTGCTCTATGTAGAGCAGACAGTCCAATGTACATGTATTTAATTCTGGACTAAAAAACACACAAGATACAGAGGGGTGAGAGGATAACGATCCCTCTTCGACCTCCCGCTCAACAATTATATTTCACAAAAAGAAGAGGGATAATAAAATTTCCTGGAGGTAGGTGAGTGTGTGGGAATGCACCTAATTTTCTAAAACTGCCCTCACACACAGCAAGCTGTTTCATGCTTCATCATAGGGCTGCTAACACACCTCCGCGTCAGCCCAATGCTGGAGATGGAGCAATAGGGAGGGGAAGACAATACAACACAAAGTGTAAAGTGTAAGTTTACAGGTGAGATAATGGTGCAGAAGAAGTGATATAAAACTGGTGTCAGGGAGTCCTTATTGTAATTTTAATATTAGGTACCCTGTCCAGAATTAAAAAATGAACGTGGTTGGGGAGCTTATAATGAGACGCCAACCCCTCTACTCTGCATAGGTGTCGACATGTTTCAGCCAGCAAAAAAGCTAATACCCTGGCTTTCCTCAGGATTCTCACCACTGTGATCCCTGGGTGCTCACCCTCCCTCTTACAAATCCAGAGGTAAAGGGGATATCACCTTTAGTAGAGCCTCTCACTCTTGGAGAGGAACCAAGTTTATTAAATTATTAAACTCGAAATGGCGGGGGAGTGAGGACAGGTCCCTATTAGCACTTTTGCTTGCGAAGTCAGCTGTCGCTACTCGTACTCCATCTCTCCCTCAACGCAGCGTAGAATGCAGGACTACCAGGTGACTTCTATGAGGTATGGGTTTGCAGAGATTTCCAAATATGGTGGGCGATAGTTTGGCTAGACTAGTAGGGTTGATTACGCTTGCCATCCTGACAGACAGCGGGCTGCCCACCACATTCTAAACGAGGCCCTAACTTCATTTTCAATATGCACATCCTTCTCTTCATTTCCTGTCACAGTATTTTCTTTCTCCTTATAAAAACTACAGTTTCTGAGAAATGTTGTATAGCCGATGTATATTTCAGACGCCAATGTATCTATTCACAATTTGGCAAGGCAAGTTCTTTTGTATGTTTCTCTTCTCTATAGATTTGAAGATTACATATTTCCTTTAACTGGCGCTCTGCTTGGATTCTAGACCCATACAACAGCAGGCTTTTGGTTTAAAAGGTATGCTTACGTATTAAAATCCAGTCTTTTGGATTCGATTCTTCCTCTTGCTCTTCTCGTGTTGGTTTCGATTTGTGGCCTGAAGCGCAGATGATAGTTGCCATTGGAGAACAAAAAAAGAGAGGATTAAGAGTGAGTGTTTCTGCACCAAGGAGCATTAAACTCTAGACAAAACCAACACACACATTGTCATTGCTTCACTGGCAGTGGTGTTGGCAGAGTGGGGTCAGAAGGAGTCCATGCCCCAGCTCTGTTTGTCAAAGTCCTTCCTTGGGTCCAAACACCTTAGGTGTTGAATGTGGAAGAGGTAACATGGGGTAAAAGAGACACTGAACCTTCCCACACACACTTATATGTAAATCAAGCTTTCATTGCAAATCAGTGTTTTTGGAGGCTACATGATTGCTTAAAAAGTTCAAGTCTGACTTTCTATGTTTGTGTGCATATATGTTTGCCGCTATAAATAAATAGAGATATATACAAGTATTAATACAAAGTCAGTTTTAAACATTTTAAGAATGGTGCAAAACGTTCCTCTAAGTCGGTGTTCCTTTTGAATCAGGCACTGAGAGCCTAGTATTGGAAATTGGCAGTTATTGGACAAAAATAGGGTATATTTTAAGCCTAACTCCTCATTTACATTAGTGCTACTTAATTTAGAAGTTAGGTCAGAATCAGAGTTTTTTTCCATGGGTAAGTTGTCATAAGTAAGTCCCACCTAGAGCAGACGCAATCACAACCACTTACAATGTTAGTTCAAACAATTCTGGTAAATATTAGAGACTGCACAAAAATCACTGTATTAGTGATCATGTTTGATAGACAAATCACAACTGAGATGTATTCCATGAAAGCTCTAGTAAGTGCCCATGTTGATCAGTATATGTTTTAACAGGTTAGAGACTTAAATGTCATGGCACATACATTATATACATATATACATATTACTGAATGTCTTTTGTGAGACAATAAATGTCAAGGACTACTTAGCTTTTCTTATCCGCTGTAGATAAGAGCTGCTACGTCACATGCATACCTTGGTAGGAGCCTTACATCCCTGCTAAATGTGTTTCTGATTAGACTGACACCCTCAGTTGTCGAATCAATCTCCATATCTAACTTTGCTAATGGGTGTGAGTGCAGGAGCAAAAGTCAAAACCTTTCTTGGGAGAGTCCCTGGGCAGTTATTTCATTAATATTAAATACATACTTCAGTGCATCCTGCCTGGAGCACAGAAAGAGAACAGCAGATTGATCAAACAACTGGAAAAGATCAGTTCTCTGTAGGGTGTCTGAATGTGAGAGAGAGAGAGAGAGAGAGAGAGAGAGAGAGAGAGAGAGAGAGAGAGAGACAAGGAGAAAGAGAGTGTGTGCATGCAAGTTTGAAGGTGAGTATTGCTTCTTCCTCCCCTCCCTGCACACTGTGGGTGATCTCTGAATGCCTAACCCATTCTGGTACACTGTACATTGTTTGTGTTGTGACATAGTTGAGGAATATTCATTTTTTTATATAACATCTGTTAATTAGAAAAAGAACGACAAGAAAAACAAAGGCCAAGCAAGTAGAAGGCACATGTCTCAATGAGAAAAGCAATGAAATATCATCAGTGTCCAAGCCGCACATTGATACATCAATATAAAATCAACCCATCAAATACAGAGGTCGGACTGTATATATAGAAAAAAAAAGAGAAAAGAGAAAGGAAAAAGCAAGCGCATCCCTACAAAATATAGTAGACTGGGGCAGTATAGGGCGTGATACCCTCCTAGGTCTACAGCATAGAAATAGCCCCAGTTCTAAGGTAAAATATATGTGAGGGAAGCTAAGGTACACAGTTTAGTCAAGAGTCCGAACACCTTGTGAAAGGGTGATGCAGCACCACCGCTGGACATACAGAAGCGACCTGGGAAACTTAGTGTTATCAACGATGAGGCCTACTCCTCATGGAGAGGAAATACCATGCACTGTAAAAACAATGGACAGCCATCTCCATTATTAATAGAAACAAAAACACACAACAAACAGAAAAAGGAAAAATGGATCTTAAAAGACAAAGTCACATAAAAAGAAAAAAAAGACAATCAGAAGGAGCTATCATCCTGGGGGGGGGCGTGGATATCGGATGCGCTGTGGGCAGCTGGGGCCCAGATTGGGGGCGGCGAAGAGTGTCAGGGGGCAGAGAGGCCAATATCCCAGTTCAAGTGGGGCGTTCCGGGGAGTCTGGTTTCCGATCCCGAGAGAAATGCTCCAAGGGATCATCAAACAGCTACAGGGCGCGCAGTTTGGGGGGCATCATTCGGGAATGCTCAGTCTCAGTGAGGTGGCATATAAGGGGCTGCCAAAGGGGCTGCCAAATGCGCTGGAATTGTGTGTCCGTGTGGTTAAGATGGGCTGGGACTAATTTTAAGGCCAGCATATCCCACAGTCGAAGAAACCAAGTGGCAATGGGGGGGGGTTGGGGCTTCTTCCAACATAAGGCGATGGACTGCCTAGCCACCCATAGAAGTTGGAGGATCAGATGCCAGTCTGCGTTAGACATGGCTTTCAAGGTGCCGGGTTTAAGACCCAAAATCGCCAGTGACGGGGTACATGGAACTGGTACCCACCACATCCTTGATATGACCGAGGACCTCCTTCCGAAATAGCGTGAGACCTGGGCAGGACCGCCAGATGTGCACACGTTAACATCCATGTAACATGCTTCATAGCATTTAGCATAGCATATAGAGATAAGATTGCAGAGGAACTCTTTGACAATCTAGCCAAAGGGCAATCAGTAGCAGCAAGTGCTGGGCCTACCATACCCACACGCAATGAGGGATTACGTGACAAATTCATGAAACTAGAAAGACTGAAAAGAGCAGAGAACTCTAAATGGTGGGATGGCGCCACATTGAAACAGTATCTATGCCTCAATAGGGTCCCCAGGGGTTTAAGATCCCAAATTTTTCCAACTTATGACGACCTGGAGGAGGACCTTTTAAAAAAATGGGAGGACACTCTAACTGACAAATCCCAAACGCTGATGAGAATCCTCATAGATAACACAGACAGGAAATTGTTAAAACTTCAGAAGGAAATCGAAGATCTAGAACAAGAGATAAGATCCTTAGACTTAAAAGACGCAACAGGGAAAAAAATTATGTGATACTCAATGATATTTTAATGAAACATCAAAATGAAATTAAAGAAAGGAAAGCAAGAAAGTTAAAACGAGACGAAATAGACTACAGAGAGGGGAGAGGGTACACATATGCGAGAAAGTATGACCACCTTTTCCAGACAGGAAAGGAGCCAGAAAAGAACCAGAGACAGGAGACCATTTCAATCGGCTCTAGCTCTTCATCACTGAACGCACCAATCACTAGCGACAGTGAGATAGAGAACGTAGGGGCGTCATCTTCTTCCTCTTTTTTTCGAGAGGTGCTGAGAATCAGGAAGGGAAACAGATTACCACCGATCCGCGACCCCATAAACGTAAAACCCGCAGAGGGGAAAGGGCAGGGAGACAGAGAAGACTACCGAAACAAATTGAGGTCAAGGCAGAACAAGAAATAACGGAAGGGTCTGCAGATGATATTGGGGTTATAAACCTTTCTTCCACACCATTAAATCAAGATATGGTTAATTTGCTACAGAAAGGTTTAAGTTTCAACCCCACGAATGAAGGAGATTTGTGCAATACCAAGGTAGACCTCTATAAATTCATCAGAAACTTGAAATTGAAGAAATTCTTTGAAATGAACCCTGTACCCAATAAAGTTGCTGTGCATATACCTACTGACTCCCTGGATGTGAATTACAGTATTCAAGATGCATTAAACACTCAACTCCTACTATCTAAAGCAGACACGGAGGAAACCCCCCAACACATGGAACAACTACTACAGGAGTTGAATATTCAAACTGATTACTCACTTCCCAGTGGGCTCCGATCTAAATCCAAGTGGACACCCACATTATTAAGTGGTAATTCAATCGACACATTTCATAAGTTAGTGCAGACAGACCTCGACAAATTTGAAGATAAGAGGAATCAGAAGAAATTGAGATATTCTGATAATTTGTTGAAAGGGGAACGGGTGGCCCTGAAAGAATTAGCAACCAACAAGAATGTAATAATCAGAGAAGCGGACAAAGGAGGAAACGTAGTGGTGATGAACAAGCAGGACTATAATGCTGAAATATTAACACAACTTAACGACACAACATGCTATGAACCTGTGTATCACAACCCAATAGGCCCTTTAACGTTACTAGTTAATAGGAACCTCACTGATTGGTATAACAATAGCTTGATCACTTTAGAGGAAATGACATATTTGAAAGTATTCAGACCAAATTACCCATGTATATACACACTCCCAAAGGTACACAAACAGCTCACCTTCCCTCCGGGCAGACCTATAGTCGCAGGAATTGGGGGTCCCACTGAGAGATTAGTAGAATACGTTGATCTATTTTTGTCACCACTAGTTAAAAACCTACCATCGTACATCAGGGACACGAAACACATTTTGAACATCCTGTCAGACTTGAGATGGGAGGAGGGCATGATTTTGGTCACAATGGATGTGGTCTCCTTATACACCAGCATTGAGCTAGATCTAGGCATCACAGCCATAGAAACCACTTTGTTTAGAAGAGCTGCTTCTCAATGGAAGCACACGGAGATGCTGGTTGACATGATGCGCATTATCCTCCAGAACAATGTATTTCTTTTCAATTCTCAATAGTACAGGCAAAAAAAGGGAGTAGCAATGGGATCCAAATTTTCTCCTAGTTTTGCTAATTTGTTCATGGGTAGATTGGAAGAGGATTGGATTTGGGGACCCGGAGGAGGCAGGTTTCATGACTCTATACTATACTGGGGGCGCTACATTGACGATTGTTTGTTGATATGGACGGGCACCCCAGACAGTTTGACGGAATTCTTTTCATACCTAAATTCAAACACCTCACATATGCAGTTCACACCTGAGTGGAGTTATACATGTATTACATTTCTTGACATTGAGATCCTGATTAAGGACAATAAACTACTGTCGTACTTTAATATTCGGGACCGCGTAGGGAACAGGGCCCTACCCCTGTCTATCTTGGTATTAACAAACCGCAAATGGTAAATGCGGCATGTACAAGTGCTTTATATATCGTTCTAGCTATGAATGCACTGTGTACACGTTATTCTGCTTCACTATGCGGGTTCCATTTTGGAAGCAGTGGCCATCTTGTCATTGCCCTCACATAGGCTATAATGGAGTAAATACGGGCCTCACAGTACATAGGCTTTCCCTCTGACTTCTCTGTGACCTGGGCAGCTGGCTCTGCTGCCCCAGGTGAAACCGGTCTCATGAGCTCCCCTTCCTCCGTCCACCTGTGATTAGCATCAGGGCTTGACCCATCATAAAACCCTTTCATTCTACACAATCCTCCGGCTAATCTCTTTCACACCTGCTTGTTCCTGCTTTATGACTTGTTTCCCAAAACAGGAGATGCTCATGTTTATTGGGGGGTCTATTGACATCAAATGTGGGATCTGAACCTTACTGTGTAAATCATTGTGGGCTGGCCGAACTGGAATGTGGGATGGTCATCATGACTCTGCTTTTTCGTTTGTAATGTATACTTGTAATGGCCATATCGTAAACCAAGGAATGTGTGCCTGAAGCATGATATTTTGTATTTAAGGAGAAGCCCGTTCCTATGATTTTCAGCAGTCTCCTGAGAACATACACGCTGTTGTACTTCTAGGATACCTGTAATTGGTCTGCAGCCAATAAACGAATCTTTGACTTCACCCAGAAGACTCTGTGTTTCTGTAGGTCTGGAACAGGGTGAACCCAGAAGTCATAGGGTGTGTGCCCCTGCACCGCTGGGTCTAAAATACCCAGTACTTCAGTTTGGCGCCCAACGTGGGGCGATTTCAGCGGTACCAGTCCAAGCCAGAGGTTCGTGAGGAGCTTCGTGTGGAAATTCCGGAGGAAGGCCGCCACTTCATCGACCCCTGCATGTCGACGTGGTCCGAAAGTCTTTTCTGCGAGGTTCTCCGCGTCCCGACGGCTACGAAGGACTGCTGCCCTGATTAATCGACCTGTTTTGGACCCTTGACGAGTTTTGAGAGAGCGAAACAATCGAGAGAGTCTTCTGGTGACGCCATCGATCAGCAATATTCAGTTAAGTATAAGTGGAGCGTCTCCCATTTGTTTTTGGTATCCTTCGGGATCGTTTGATTTGGTAATTTGGTACTTTGGAGTTTGCAAACGCCAAAGCCAGAGGACTCGTGTATTCACGAGACTATCGTAATCGATAATCCTTTGACGTTTGGATCTAGACTAGTGAGCAAAGATGCCTGGTTCTGGACTATTTGGTAGATTATTCTGTTTGGGTTGTGGAAAGGATTTCCAGCTAGAGGAATCATGTCCGGTTCCTCCGGTTGGAACTCCAACTTATGAGCTCTATGTAAAACATGGCGTAGGCCCCATTGCATATAACGAAGTGTGGATCCACTACACCAGGAAAGACGGTGTTTTGAAATGGCCCCAAAATGGTAGTTTCGATACCGATATTTTAGATAATTTGGAAATTAAATTGTTTAAGAAGAAACCCCGGCCGGCGATGTTTGACTCTTTCCGCTTATGGCGAAAGATAGCCAAACAAAAGGAAATTAAGCTAGCGAAAAAGAATAAGAGAGAGAGAGGTATGACAGTAATGCAAGCAGCTGTACAATTTAAAGACAATGAGGAGGAGCAGATGAGTGAGCAATTGCACAGGCAGCGCAAGTTAGGGATTGACAAATGTTACCCAGCTTTACCACATTCTAAGCAGAATGAGTTAGAAGAAAAGGAGAAAGATCCCCTGATGTCACATTTGTTGAGTTCGCCACCCCCGTATGCTCAAAATGCCACGGCACCTCCCCAGCTTGTGAATATGCCACCTCCAGTGAATATATTGCAAGCCTTGCCGCAACCGCCAGCTGCTTTGCAGCCGGCTCTTATCCATGTAGCGCAGCCCTCTCAAGGGCCGCCAGTTGTGCTTCCAACTGCCCCCGCACTTCCTGCGACTTTGCCTAATACAGCAGCTGCCTCTTCTGACACTCTTCCTTGCACCACTCCAGTACCTGTTTCTACATCCTCTTTTCTCCCCTCTGTTTATCCCCCTGTTTTCGCCTCAGCTTCTCCTTCAGCGCGACAGCGCTTAGCTAATGTGGTTACTACATTAATGTCGCCCCTCTTTGAGTCATCTGGTGCGACTCCTGGTTTACAGCGTAAGCAATTGCGTAGCCAATTGCCTAACCCTGATGAGAAAAAGGTAATAGATAACATGGCGCGTAGATGGATTGTTTTCCCTTCACTGTATGATGTGGAATCAGTTGTCAACGTTTTCCATCAGTGGGATGCCCCAAAACAGAGATATGTGTTCGAGAAAATGTGCGAAATTCTCTGTGAAGAATTGGAGGATAGTGGTAAAAATCCGAACCCGCAGGAATTGTGTAGAGTGAGGTTCGATTTTGGAACTGGTATAATTGTGGACCGCGGAGTAGATAAAGCAGTTGCGGTTGTATTGTCCTTTAGGAATGATGATTGCCAACAGTCATTGTTTGAACAAGATGTCCTTGTGGGGAAAAAGGTAAAAGCACGACAATACCCTATGAGAGAAGTTCCCCCGGTATGGAAGGAAGCGGTTGCAGCTGCCGGTGGTAACCCCGCTGTGGCAGCGCATTTCCAGCGTGTTTGGGTGCATGTTCCATGGAAGCGCTCTGAGGTGTTAGCGCTTAAGCAGTCCTTGCCTGATCCCCGTAAAAACCCAGCAGGTTATTATAAAGAGTTGTCACAGACGGCAGGGTCATGCGTTATGAATCTGGCCGACATAGACATGTTGTTTGGTAATGTTGTTCCACAGCCTCTATGGGGATCAATACGTAATGTAGATCACAATGCAGAACTAGGGGATACATGGGCTAACATTGTTGCTGCTGATGCTAGACAAACTGGTGGTGCGAAACCAGAACCTTTAGTAGCTGAACTGCCTGGTAGAATCATCACGTATATGAAGACAATAATGCCTGCAATGCGCGTAAATTGGGACAAGTTATCTGCATGCAAGCAGAAGAAAGATGAGACAGTGTCAGACTTCTTTACTAGGTTTGAAGAAACGTTTATTGATCACAGTGGGCAGGATATGAGTACTGAGGGTGGCCAACGGTTATTTGTGGATACGTTTGTGCAGAATCTACTTCCTGACCTGTGTAAAAAGTTAAAAGATTCAGAAAGTTCTTGGGCTGTTTCAACTTCAGCGCAAATACTGGCTACTGCACAGTATTATGAAAATAGAGATAAGGACGAGAAAGATAGAACAGAGAAGAAAACGAAGGAACTAAAGACAAAGGTCCTTTTACAGCAGGCTTACCCGCCACGTGGTGGTCAGAATAATAATAGGCAACCCCAAGGTGTCTATCACCAACCCCAACAGTTTCAGAACAACCAGCAAATGAACGGGTATTATCAACCACGTGTCCCTGTAGGTCCCAACCAATGTTCATACTGCAAAGAGGAGGGTCATTATAAATATAGTTGCCCTAAATTGATGCAGCGTAACGGCAATATGTATGGCGCCAGAGGAAGGGGTGGTCAGCAAGCTCCTAGAGGCAGAGGGCGTGGAAGTGTTCCCCAGAACGCGCGTCCTCTGCCGCCTCAAAGTACCATCAATAGCTTTGATCAGCAAGCTAACGCGACTAGTAATACGGCCCAGTATTATAATAATGATTATTATGCAGAGGACGGTGATGCAGAAAGTAATGATTATTAGGACAGCCATAGACAGAGAGAGGGAGTTGTTTCAGTGCCAGTGGATCAGAGTGGACCGTATGTTGAGGTGACTACAGCAAATGTAACGGAGCCCTTTCTGCTAGACACTGGTGCTGCAAAGAGTTCAATCATGCATTCAAAACTCCCTGGCGCACCTTTGTCTGGCGATATAAATGTTTCAGTAGGTTTTTCTGGCGCCCCAGTTAGGAACCCGATTTCTAGTCCCATGTCACTTTCTGTTGGGCCCTGCGAGCTGAAAGCACCCCTGATCCTAACAACAGGTTGTGGTGAGAATTTGCTGGGATTAGATTTGTTGAAAAAATTGCACGCTACACTGTATTGTTCTCCTTCAGGAGTACAACTTACATTAGGCAAGAAAGTGATTTCCCCAATGTACTTGTCTAAAAATACAATGCCGCCTGAATTGTCATCCCTTTCGGATGCCCTTTGGGCTACTGGTCCCAATGATGTGGGCCTCTTGGAGATACCGCCATATGTGGTGACTTTAAAGGCTAATGTCAGACTGCCACGTATTCCCCAGTATAAGATCTCTAACGAAGGCCAGAAAGCATTGTTAGACATTGTCAGCGACTTGATTAATAAGGGTGTGATTGAAGAGACAAGAGGCAACGTTTGCAATAGTCCGATTTTACCTGTCTTAAAACGAACGGATCCTTCACAGCCACCTGTTTACAGATTTGTGATCGATCTCAGAGAGGTTAATAAGATTGTTGTGCCACAGTTTCCGGTTGTCCCCGATATAACTGCCTTGTTAACGATGATTCCAGCCTCTGCTGCATGGTTTTCAGTGATTGATTTAAAGAATGCTTTCTTTAGCATCCCAATTGCAGAAGAGAGCAGAGACATTTTTGGTTTTAGTCTGGGAGGCCGAAGCTTCCGCTTCAAACGCGCTCCCCAGGGCTACTGTGAAAGTCCATCAATATATAGTCAAGCTTTAAAAGCGCAGCTTGATGCACTTGTTTTACCTAGTGGCGCTATCCTGATTCAGTACGTGGACGATTTACTGATCGCTGCGGATACTGAAAAGATTTGTAAAGAAGCCACATTGTCACTGTTGCGCCATTTATCTGCTTTCCATCACAAGGTGTCTCTCTCTAAGCTGCAATATTGTCGACAAGAAGTGACCTACTTAGGTCATCTCTTATCGAAGGAGGGAAGGAAACTGACACCAGAAAGAATTCAAGCCATTGCACAGTTGAGTGTGCCAAGAACACAGAGAGAAGTGCGTGCTTTCTTGGGCATCACTTCATACTGTAGGCATTGGATCCCTAGTTTTTCTTTATTGGCAAAACCTTTAGTAGCCTTAACATGCAAAGACACACCGAATCCTATCCCATGGTCTGAAGAGTGCCAGAAAAGTTTTGTGGAATTGCGTAATGCATTATGTTCAGCACCTGTGTTGGGTACCCCTGACTACAGTAAGCCTTTTACATTGTATGTTCACGAGAAAGATGGTTTTGCGTTATCAGTGTTAACACAGCCTTTTGGCGACAGACCGCGCCCATGCGCATATTTTTCATCAACCTTGGACCCTGTAGCGAGGGCATTGCCAAGCTGTCTGAGAGCGACAGCTGCTGCAGCGATGTCTATCCGACAATCTGCTGGTTTGGTAATGGACAATACATTGATTGTTATGGTTCCACACGCAGTAGACACATTATTAAATAGGACCAAGACACAACACTTGACTAGTGCGCGATTATCAGGTTATGAGCTCACACTGTTAGCAAATCACATACACATAAAGAGATGCAATACGCTGAATCCAGCTACATTGTTGCCAATTCCAGCAGACTCAGATGAGATTGAGCAACATGACTGTCTGTTCAGAACGGAAGAAGAGACGAAAGGGAGAGTGGATCTCAAAGATACTCCCCTGACTGAGTGTGATGGCACTTTATGGGTAGATGGTTCATGTTTCAAGCTCCCTAATGGTGACACGACTGCTGCATATGCTATCACGACTTTGCACACGGTCGTGGAAACTGCACGAGTGCCACATAATTCGGCCCAAGCAGCAGAATTAATCGCCCTCACGAGAGCATGTGTGTTATCTGAAGGAATGAGAGTAAATATATACACAGATAGCCAGTACGCCTTTGGCGTGGCTCATAATTTTGGGCGACTGTGGAAGGAGCGTGGGTTCCTGACGTCGCATGGAGCTAAAATTCGGAATGGCAAGATGGTGAATGATCTCCTTGAGTCACTGACCCTACCGTTGCAAGTTGCGATCATGAAATGCAGTGCGCACAGGAAAGTCACAGATGATGTTGGACGTGGGAATGCGTTTGCTGATGAGACCGCGAAAGAAACAGCACATAATGTGAAGACTAGAATGTATGTTGCAGGCCCCGCAAGATGGGTTAATGATGTGGGAATGTGTGGGAACACAATAGAGAGTGTGAAGTCGCTTCAAGCTGAAGCCACAGAGGAAGAGTTAAGCAAGTGGAGAGAAAGTATGGGTAAGTTGGATGAGAATGGTTGTTGGATTGATCTGACAGAACATAGGCGATGGTTGTTGCCTGATGCATATGTGCTTCCAGTGGTTACTATGGCACATGGAATGGCACATATCAGTACGAAAGGTATATGCAAGTTGTTGGCTCCAGTATGGCAGAATGCTGGGATTCCCAAGTGTGCAGAGAATGTGGTCAAAAATTGCATAGTATGCTTGAAGTACAACCCTGGTAGGGGAACCCCAACTCCAGCTGGTCACTTTGCACCCCCATCATGTCCATTTGAAGTTTTGCAGCTGGACTTTATTCACATGGAAAGATGCAACAACCTGAAATATGTACTGGTGGTTGTTTGTGCTTTCTCAAAATGGATAGAGGCTTATCCTCTGAAAGATAACACTGCCCTATCCACAGCCAAAGCCCTTGTGAAGGAATTTTTCCCTAGGTTTGGGATGCCAAGAATGGTGTGGTGTGATAATGGAAGTGAGTTTGTGGGTAAAGTGATGAAGAACGTATGTGAAGGGCTAGGGATAAAGCAGAAGTTCCACGCTGCAAATCACCCCCAATCAGCTGGATTAGTAGAACGCTACAATGGAGCCTTAAAGCTCAAGCTGGCCAAAATCCAGGCGAGCACCGGTCTTAAATGGCCTGACGCTCTGCCTTTAGCACTCCTGTCCACCAGAATGACCATACACTCACGAGTGGGACTTAGCCCTTACGAGGTTGTTTTTGGCCGTCCGGCCAACGTATGGGGTGTACCGAGGCCTACGAAGTTCAGTGAGATAGAGCATCCAGTACTGCTTGATTACCTGTATGATTTGACTGTTAAACTGCGTGTTTTGCACCAACAGGTACATGATACTCTCCCTCAAGCCTCTGAAACTCCTGGACACCCTATCAACCCTGGTACATGGGTGCTAGTTCGAAATTTCCAGCGCAAGAGCAACGACGAGCCTCGCTGGATCGGCCCTCATCTTGTTCTTCTTTCGACAAGATCAGCAGTGCGAGTAAAAGGGAAGAAGCACTGGATCCATGGTACCCACTGCAAAGTAGTCCCCTTGCCTCTGCCATATGACCAGTGGGTCAAGGAGGGTATCGCCGACTCTGAGACAGACACTGTACCTCGTTTTGTACCATTCAGTGACGCACGCCTAAAAGACACAGTTTCAGACCAAGAGAGTGACAATATTCTGCAGGAAGCTGTGCCACCATCAAATCGACTGGACACCACTGAGCCTGAACTTTTGTTTCAAGACCAAACAGCACCTGGCCGTCTCCGCTATAATTTGAGACCAAGGCCCATGGACAAATAAAGATTTCCTCACTATTTCCTTTTTAACATTTTTGCTCTCCCATCTGAAGGACTTTCTTGATTTTTGTTTTTCGAACCACCATCCGGGTTCTGCCGCAGGGTCGCGGTGCCAAGACTTTGGGGTACAGGCCGAAGACGTTAGGTCAACGGTTCTGGTTGATCTAGGGCGTTTCCCTGGACTGACAGGCGTACCCCTTAGCAGAAGACACTCATCCGCCGCGAGCGGCCCGAGTAGAGGATGGAGTTTTTTAAGATGGAGAGACCGATTGAGGAAATGAACTTTAACGCAAGGATGTGTAGAATTGTAAAAAGTAAATGTTTTGTATTTCTGTGCCTTTTTACACTGTGTAGTATCATAATGTTTATTGTAGGATTTGTGTTTTTCTCCGCTCAAAAGCCCATTGCACCCACTCAACAGCCTATATCTCCTTCTACCGCCTCCTCTCACTCCTTTCACCCTTTGCCTGAGCACGAGCAGACCAGACGATCAGAGTTCGTAAATAACTCGTTTATCCAGCTCTTGCACCAGCACCAACTAGTAATGAATACGACCAATTGCTGGGTGTGTGGGTTAATGCCACATACCATTAACAAGGGTATTCCCTACCTGGTGCTGCCGTATAGTTACAATGGATCGTCATGGGCATTCCAGACCATGTTTCTCTATGCTCTAGATACATACTCCCCTCGCCAACCGCGTTCCATTAGACCTATCACCAATAATAAGGCTTTGATAAAAGGAGTTGCCGATATGAGTAGGGATATCGATGCATACTCATCCATTCCCAAAGAAGAGTTGAGACCTTATGTAGGATGGAACGCGACGGGGTATAGTATTAGTCTGGGTGAAAGACAGCGAAAAATCTCATCTCCAATCTGGGTCGTACCCCACATGGGTCGGTTCTGCTTACAAGGTAATGGTCAGAATCCTAGAGCTCAACTGGGAAGAAGTGACTGTACTGAAACGTACACCTTCCCGTCACAGTTTTCCCCTGCGTTTTTGGCTGCCAAGGGCACATATTTCATCTGTAATGACCGAGCATATACATGGTTGCCCCCTGATTTCTCGGGCACATGTTATATTGCGAACTTGCTACCGCCGACATTTACTGCTGCCTCTGACTATCACAAGACCAGAGTTGTGAGAGGCGTGATTAGTAAGGAGGATACTGCCGGTCAGGAAGCTGGAGACTTCTTCTTGGGTTTCCTGCCGTTTTGGGGACCTATGGTCAATAGTAGGAACCTGAGACAGCTGACTCGTGTGGTTGAATCCACTGTCAATGTAACGGCTGGTGCCCTTGGTAATCTGACAGCTGAGCTCCAAGCGGATCGCCTTATGACTTTGCAGAACCGCATGGTTCTAGACGTTATTCTTGCAGACCGCGGTGGGGTATGCAAGGTCATCCAATCCAGTTGCTGCATTTTCATACCAGATAATGCTCCAACAGTGTATCAAGCCATCTCCAAACTCCATAAAATATCTGAATCCATACACGTGGATAAGGGAGACTGGTCACTGATGGGGTGGTTCTGGGAATTGATATCTGCCTGGGGTTGGAAAGTTCTGATGGTCATTGGAATGATCTTAGCCGTTCTTTTCCTGTTCTGTCTGTGCATACAGTGTGGTCCTACGATATGTGGCCTCTGTGCTACCTTATGTGTAAGGAAACCTGTATCGAGGGACAAGCTAAGTAATAGGATGATGCTACAGCAACATCCCCATGACTTCGTGAACATTGACCTAGACTCGGATTAAGATGAGTATAGTGATTGCCTATGTAAGGGCAAAAGGAGGGTCTGTCGTACTTTAATATTCGGGACCGCGTAGGGAACAGGGCCCTACCCCTGTCTATCTTGGTATTAACAAACCGCAAATGGTAAATGCGGCATGTACAAGTGCTTTATATATCGTTCTAGCTATGAATGCACTGTGTACACGTTATTCTGCTTCACTACGCGGGTTCCATTTTGGAAGCAGTGGCCATCTTGTCATTGCCCTCACATAGGCTATAATGGAGTAAATACGGGCCTCACAGTACATAGGCTTTCCCTCTGACTTCTCTGTGACCTGGGCAGCTGGCTCTGCTGCCCCAGGTCAAACCGGTCTCACGAGCTCCCCTTCCTCCGTCCACCTGTGATTAGCATCAGGGCTTGACCCATCATAAAACCCTTTCATTCTACACAATCCTCCGGCTAATCTCTTTCACACCTGCTTGTTCCTGCTTTATGACTTGTTTCCCAAAACAGGAGATGCTCATGTTTATTGGGGGATCTATTGACATCAAATGTGGGATCTGAACCTTACTGTGTAAATCATTGTGGGCTGGCCGAACTGGAATGTGGGATGGTCATCATGACTCTGCTTTTTCGTTTGTAATGTATACTTGTAATGGCCATATCGTAAACCAAGGAATGTGTGCCTGAAGCATGATATTTTGTATTTAAGGAGAAGCCCGTTCCTATGATTTTCAGCAGTCTCCTGAGAACATACACGCTGTTGTACTTCTAGGATACCTGTAATTGGTCTGCAGCCAATAAACGAATCTTTGACTTCACCCAGAAGACTCTGTGTTTCTGTAGGTCTGGAACAGGGTGAACCCAGAAGTCATAGGGTGTGTGCCCCTGCACCGCTGGGTCTAAAATACCCAGTACTTCACTACACACCAAACTGTACAGGAAAGACACTGCGTGCAATGCAATTTTACACGCAACCAGTGCACATCCACCGCACCAAATCAATGCTATTCTCTTCGGGGAATTTACGAGGGCTAGACGCAATTGCAGTGCAGATTCAGATTTCGAACTATGCCTACACAACATGAAAACCAGATTCACCCAAAGAGGCTATAGTAGATCCACTATTCAGAGAGCAGAGAATAGAATCAGGAATACAGACAGAATCAATACCATCATAGATAAGGAGAAGAAGCCAATGGATACAGTAGTCAGATTAATCACTAATTTCGATGATTTTAGCAAGGCCCTGTCTAAGAGCATGCATAAACACTGGCACATTCTAACTAACGATTCTTCTTTAGTCAAATTTGTTTGTAGAACACCACGGATCACTTATCGAAGGGGTAAAACACTCCGTACCCGCCTTAGCCCCAGTTACACACATAACGAAACCTAAGACACATGGTTGGCATCGCGGTCTAAGGGATTTTATAAATGTGGGTGCTGTGGTACATGCAGATGGGCAGATGATAAAAAAAAGGTGTTCAAAGGCCCTAATAAATCCTATGACATCAGAGTCAACATAAATTGCAACACCAAATATGTAGTCTATGTGTTAGAATGTACATGTGGAGGTAAATACGTAGGTAGTACCATAAGATGCCTCAAAGAGAGAATTGGTGAACATGTTCGGGCTCTAAAACAAAAGGATCCGAGATACCCCATGGCGACACATATCTGGGAGTGTCCCACACAAGACCCCAATAGAAGGTTTAAATTCTATAGACACATGCAAACAAAACCCCAGAGGGGGGAACAGGGAGCTTAATTTGAGAAAGCTCGAAGCGTTTTGGATCATGCGTTTACGTACACATGACCTATGTTTCAATAGTGACAATGAGATGCACTATTTTCTAGGGGATTAATAACTACATATACGTATGGCCCCAGGTATTTCATCTGATGCCTCATAAATTACATTAGTGTTTTAACCACTTCATCCGAACAAATAGGGTAAATATGTGTTACCGGAGGTATATGTGTACCATGCACGCAAGATTAATATGTCTTTTACATCAACCTTGATACCCATTCTGAAAATGTTTTGATATACATGAGACCGACAGTTTTGGGTTATATCAGGGTAGGGTGATAATGACAAATCCAAATATGTCTTGTATTCGAACATTTTACTTCCAGAAATGTGGAAATCTATTGTATAATTATTTTTAATTTACGTTACCACTTGGTTGACATCTCTGCTTTAACTGTATACCCTCTATGATTAGGGATTTATTGACTGACTGCAAGTGTTTTCCGTACCCGATGACTTTGCTTACTTACATCTGTTGTAATTGTGCCCCTCTTTTGCGTGGCCCTTTTGATTCGCTTCTCTTGTATATTGTTCGGTTTTCTTCGGTTTTATCAATTTCCTGTTATCACTCTCTGATTCAACCTTCAAGTGTTTTCTCAACATTATATTTTTAAATAAAACGTTATCGTTAGTTGATATTTCTTGACAAACACCGGGACCCGAGACACGACACTCTACGCATGCGCACTTTAATCTAAGTCCAAATACACACGCTCTAGTGGTTTTCTCGGAACTCACTATATAAATCACTTCCGGGCATGCGCACTGCTCACATTCGGAACTACACGCGGGGAGGGACAGGCTGTGACTCATGGATGTATTCGTCATGAGGTAAGATATAGTTAATTAATCCCAAGAGTTACATCTCTTGATGGTGTACTTTTCAATGACTTCCCGGCTAGCTTTAGTAGTAATAACTGAGTACACATTTTTACAGATTGACATCGGCTCTACCCCAACTGGCTTACTAGGTCAGCACAAACTTCCTCTTACACTGCTCTACACCGATTACTTTTGGACCGATCGTGTTTTCTTAGGACCCGCTGGGTCGGAATTACAACCAGGTTTAAGGTAAGCCCGGCTGTATGATATGCGCTCTCCTTTGCATTTCCTTAATGACTTTTATAACTGGTGAGAGATTCTGACTAGTTTATAATATATTTTATACCTTTTGGTTCTTTCATATGTTTGCAGGTCCGATGTGTCTGATTTACAAAGTAAAGGTAGGGGTATTCACACACCTCTCATACGTCCACTTTCACGCGTGATATTCAAGTGGTGTTATAGGCTTATCTTAAAATCCCTCTCAGAGGAACCACGATACATTGTCCTTTTGTTCACGCACAACCGCCTTTCTATGCATGATCGCATTTTGAAATAGAGACAACATTATTAGTTGTAACAATTACCATAGAGACAATACGTGAGATTTACAACTTGCGCATGCATGTCGAACCACACCTTTTCTCTTTGTCAAGATTTCTCAATTTAACTCGGCTAGTGTTTTCACACTAACCAAAAGATTTGGACTTTTCTGTACACTACCCATTCTCACACGGTGAATGATTTATGTCAATATGTTTTAATGATGGTAGCATGTCCCATCGCGCATTGTTGGCACATAAGATTGTACATAACTTGAGATTAACAATGTTGTACATCTCTGTGGTGCGTACCCCACATATGTTTTTTTCCCCAGCCCTGAAGAAGTCAGGGGAGACTGTGCCCCGTGACGAAACACGTGTTGGCTGGCTGTAAATCCAAATTCATCATAATACAGAAGGATAAAACAGAAATCAGAACATTGTGGTCCTTCATTGTCATTCGTTGTGTAATTGAATTGATTTGTTTGAAACTAAATGCTATGAAGCATGTTACACGGATGTTAACGTGTGCACAGTTTTGATTTGTTTGTACAGTGGGCCGTGGCCCACTACTAGAGGGTTCAGGGGTTTTATCCCTCTCCTGTAGCACCGTTTTTGATATATACCTAGTAAATACTATACGTATTAACGTATTATAAAGAGAGCGCCCTGAAACAACCTGGCAGATAAATAATAAACCCCCCCCCTTTTTGAAAGGACCGCCAGATGTGCAGGAAGTCCCCTCTATCGCTCTGGCATCTCTAGCAAAGCGGAGGGAAGTTCCGGAACATCTGATGAAGGCGAGTGGGGGCATAGTACCAGCGTGTCATCAGTTTTTATGCTGATTCGCGTTGCAGTGTACTGCGGTACACCTTAGGGATGTCCCTCCACAAACGGGCCCACCACTTTGGAGGAATTTCCTCATCCAGGTCTGAGGCCCAACACATCTGGTAGCCAAGGGGCTTAGGATGTTGAGACTGTTGTAAAACAGAATAGGTTTTAGAGATCAGTCCCTTTCTGCCCCTCAAACCTACAAACCAGAGTTTCAAAGGGAGTGAGTTGTCGAGTAGCTTCCCAGACATATGACGTGGAGCTAAGTCAATGCTGCAACTGATAATATTGCATTAGCGTTCCTTCCGAAAGGTGAAATGATTGTCTGCAGTCTTCAAATGTATGAAGGGCAGAGCCCTGAAAAAAGTCCTGGATGACTCACCGTTCCTCAACTGTCCACCCATCAAACACCTGAAGTTGTAAAGCAGAGAGAAACATAGGGTTACGCGTTAGAGGAGTGTTAGGGGAGGGGAACGTCGTGAGGCCCCGGGGTATCGCCAGCTTATCCCAAATATCCAGGACCGTTCTCCTAGGGGTAGCTATATAAGCCCTGCGGGAGCGTGCTCCACGTGGGAGCCAAGCCAAATCCCACAATGGTCTACAGGATACCGCCCAGTCCAAATGGAACCAATGCTTCTCGCTTTCACGTACGATCCATTCTGATATAAACCGAAGGTGACAGGCCCAATAGTATTCCAACAGATTAGGGCAGGCCTGCTGACCAACCGGGATCTGGGAAGCATACGAATCTTATTGGAGAAGTGAGGGCGAGAGTTCCCTCAAATGAATTTGGTAATGTCCCGTTGCAGAGCCAAGATATGCGCTTGTGGCATAGGGGTGGGAAGGGTTTGAAAAAGATAGAGAATTTTAGGAAGAAGAAACATTTTAATGGTGTTAATCCGACCGAGGGACACCAGGGGGAGGCCTTTCCATCTAAGCATTTCTTCCCGTATGGATTTCCTATACCGAGGTCAATTAGTCGAAGTCCAGGACAAAAGTGTACGAGTCAAGTCCAGGCCCAGGTACCGAATCGACACATCGGTCCACTGCACCGGAATCGAATCCCGCAGTTCCTGGACTTCCGAGGATTAAAGTGTAAGATTAGGAGGGTGGGATTTGGCAAGCCTGATCCGGAGGCGGCTTTGAAGGACCCCAGGAGTGTCGCCACTGCAGGAAAGGAGGTCGTTGGGGACGACAGAGATAAGAGGAGAGCATTCGCAAAGAGGGAGGCATTATGCTCATAGCCACCCATGCGGAGACCCTGTATATCCTGATCACGGCATATAGCAATGGCTAGTGGCTCCACCACGAATGCAAAAAGAAGGGGGGAGAGCAGGCACCCCTGTCTAGTGCCGCGGTGGATGGGAATAGGGGCCGTAAGACGACCATTAAAACGAATGCGGGTGGAGGGCTTCGCATATGGAGCCATCAGTTTAGAGATCCTAGACCAACTTTCCAGAGGACCGCTCTGAGAAAGCCTCAGTCTACGCAATCAAATGCCTTTTCTGCGTCAAGGGACACTAGACAGGCAGGGATATTTCTGAATCGCGCTTTCTCCACTAGGTGGGCTATCCGGAGGATATTGTCCGCACCTGGATTGTGGTGAATAAACCCCACTTGGTCGCGGTCGACGAGACCCAGGAGATGAGGTTCCAAGCAATTTGTCAATATTTTAGTATATATCTTGGCATCAGTGTTTAATAGGACAATAGGGCAGAGGAAGCAGGCAGGGTTAATCCTTTCCTGGCTTAGGGACAAGCACTATTTCAGCCTCATTCATGGTGGAGGAGAGGCCCAAACGATCAGTGAAGCTATTAAAGAGTTGGAGCATATGGTCCCGGAGTTGCGGATAGAATACCTGATAAAAAGCAACCGGCAGGCCATCAGGTCCCGGAGTTTTGCCTATCGGAAGCTGTTTCAGTGCTTTGGCTATTTAATCATGAGTAATAGGGTCATCAAGCAATTTTGTGAAGTAGTAATCTATAGGGTCCCAGGGGCAGGAGTCGAGAAAAGCTGTGACAGTGTCAGGCAGATAAGGAGCCTGCGCATACAGATCCCTGTAAAAGGTTTCCAAATTTAAGGCTTTTATCCGCATCCGAGATGGCCCAGGAACCATCCTGCCGCTTAAGGTTAGCGATGTGTTCTCGAGTAGTCTGAGCCCGAAGTCACGGACTTCGGGTAGAAGCCACTTATTGCAGAGGGACGAATGAGCATGGTTCGTACGCTCTATTATCTCTAGAAAGGGTAGACTCAACTAGGCGCGCCTCCCTAGACAGGGTGAGTGGTAATGATGTGATGAACCCCCGAAAAGTGGCTTTGAAGGCGTCCCAGCGAGTATCTTCAGGGGTATCAGAAAGGAAATTGCCGAGAAAGAAGGCCTCAATCTCCTTACGTATGTCTACCACGTCCATGGGGTCTCAAAGAGTCTGGGGGGCAGTCTCCACCGAGGCAGGGGCTTGCAGCGCATCAGGATGCTGGAGCACGAGCAGGACATGTGCATAGTCCGATAGAGATATATCAGAAATCTCTGCACTACACAGCATATGGACCAAGGGGAGCGAGAGAAAAAAATAGTCTATACGAGAGTACGAGTGGTGCACGTGGGAGAAGAAGGAATAATCTCGAGAGTCCAGGTGTAAGTGTCTCTAGACTTCAACCAAGCCGAGGTCAGTGATGACATTCCGCAGTGCCGCTGACATGGCTCCGACAGAATGATGCGCTTACGTAGTGCAGCCCCACTCAGGGCTCCAAACCAAGTTAAAGTCCCCCCCAAGGACAATAGGGGTAGAAAGTGAGTGAAGGAGGGTCCCGAGGTGCAGGCGAAGAAATGCGTCTTGATTCTGGTTGGGTGCGTACATGTTAACGAAAGTCAAAGACCCCTGACCCCAAACCATGTGTACTTTAAGAAACCTCTTCCCATCATCTGCCATACACTTGGGGGTCGTAGCTCGCCAGCCCGGTTTGAAAAAAATGGCCACCCCTCCAGTTTTGGAAGGGGAGCACACCCAGTATCGAGTGGGGTATCGAGGGTGGGACATAAGGTGGATGTCAGAAGAAAGTAAGTAAGTCTCCTGAAGGAAAACCACATCAGGATCCTGTTGAAGCAGGTATCGCCATACCTGGCGACGTTTATTAGAGGAGTTCAGCCCTTTCACATTGAGAGAAAGGAATTTAACAGGAGTCATCATGTTACAAGAAAGGGAGTGTGATCTTCCTCCTCCGCCCAGCAGCATCCCGCATCCCCCAGTTCCTCCCCAGTACCACACGTCCCGGGAAAAAGGTGAGAAAGACATCCCCAATCCCCAACCCGGCATGGCACATCCCCGCAGGTCCCGGAAATACAGCCCCAAAAAGGTGAGATAGTTCAGCCCCCCGTAGCAGCGCATCTAAAGATGGAAAACGTACAACGAAAGGGAAAAGAACAAAAAGGGAGAACAAGAAAAAAACAGCTGACCAACTGGGCCAAACACCTGCAGAGTCTAACAGGAATAGCCCAGAGTCACTCAAGAGGGCTATTCCAGAAAAGTCACTCTCCTAGGGGACTCTGAAGTGGGGTGGTGGCAGACACAGTGAAGTGTAGGGGTCTCCCCCGCTCGTGTCCCATGGCAGTACAAAGTACACAATGTTTGTTCCGGACATCGGGCCATTCCAAGACAATCTATCATAGGGGCCGCAGAGGTGCCATTTGCTGGGCCAACCAAAGCAACAGAAGGAAGCACAATCATAGCCGCTGACCCATGCGGCGGACCACTCCACGTGACACACAGCAGCAGGGCAAGCCACATCACAGGGCGCTGATAAAACCCATTAGTCAAAATAGGATGCAAAGGATTCCAGCATTATACCATAGTTCAGCATCATCAGTAGGGTATCACTCAGCATGAGCCTGCGGATGCGTTGCAGAAGAAGAGACAGTGAGAGAACGGATATGGCCTATGATTTCTTGCTTAGTTTGCGAAGATTTGAGCTCATGCAGACGGCGTCTGGATCTAGGAGGGAGTACAGTGGACCATTCCGGGCAAAGAGGCTCAGACCGGCGATCCCGCAAAGAGGAAAATCCACATCCCTCCAGTTCAGTGGGCAGATGTAAGAGCAGTTGCACCTCTCTTAAGAAGTGGATAATACGTTGCTTGCCCTCCCAGGGAAACATCAAAGCAAAAGGGTGGCCCCACTGCTACTTAAAATTGAGATCTCTCAGTTTGTCCGTAACCGGTTTGAACTCCTTCCGCCTTCGGAGTGTGGCGGGCACCAGGTCTTGGAAAAATTGTATTGTTAGGCCATTATATGACACCGATTGAATCCCCTAGACCTTTTTCAAGATGACTTCCTTGTCTGTAAAAAAGTGGACCCTCGTGAGAATGTCTGGGATAAAGTCAGGGCGATGGCGAGGGCCCGGAACCCGATGGGCTCTACCCAGCATAGGCGGAGAGGTGTCTTCGTTCTCACAAACAGTGTGGAGAAGGCCCGCCGTATACAATAGGATGTCCTTCCCCTCCGTTCCCAATGGCACGCCTTTAATGCGTAAGTTGTTCTACCGACTGTGGTTTTCCAAGTCCTCTTGCTTCAGTTATAGGGTAATGTTCTGGTCTTCAAGGTCCGCCATTCTTTTCTAGAGGCTTTTGAGGTCCTCCGTCCTGGTGTCCATGGTGCGTTTGAGATCATCCTCTCTGCCCCCAACCTCTGTGACCTCCCTGTGTATCTCATGAAGACCGGCCTTGAAGTCCTGTCGAAGTGAGACAATCTCCTCCTTGATTTCACGCAGAAAAGACGTCATGAATCCTTGCATAATCGGTACATCTGATGCGGACTTCCCAGCTGACGCCAAGGAAGAGTTGGGGTCCTCTTGGGTTTGAGAGGATGTCTTGGACCATAATGACGTGACCGGGTTGTCACGTTTAGACGCAGCATCAGAGTACTTGTTATCCTTGTTTTTGGGCGGCATGACAGCTGTTGTTGTAGGTGCCGAGGTACCGGTAAAAGAGGGAAGGCAAACCAAGCAGACAGGTCCTTGAGCTGTCAGGAGCTAAGGGCTCAGCGCCGTTCTTTATGAGCAGTCTGTCCACAGCAGCACACAGGTGAGAGAGTTCCAAATAGTTCGCCGAGCCAAAGGCCAGGGGGGTAATCGCGATGAGGATTGCCTCTGAGCTGTAGGGTGAACAGAGACCCAATCCGTGTCACAGGTGGAATCCAGGAGTCCGAAAAAGAGGGTCACTCCACATGTAACAGTATCACCTCGGACCCCAATAGAGACCCCTGGGTGTCAGAGAGGGAGCTTTCCCCACAGGGGGAAGGCAGCACGAACAGCCACGGGACAGCCTACAGCCACCTCCTCGTCCCAGGGCCCTCTCGAGGCCTGTGCCGCAATGTGCTCCAAGGTAGCACCACCAGGTACCCCCTTAGTCTCCACACACCCAGGGCACTGTCAAAGTTCAGGGGCCCTGTGATGGATAGCCGAATCGCATATCCACTGGTATGTCGCAGGGGCCCAGGCAGAGGGGAGAGGATGGTTGTTGTACCCCGAAGAGGGGGGGGATCCTCCCAGTAGCAGGTTCAGCGTCTCAAACACCAAAGAGGTCTACAGCCGAAATCTAACAGCAGTAGTTCAGCAGGGGAGGCGGGACATCTGGGCTGGGGCATTTGAGTGTCACTCCACCATCCCCAGGGCCCCCGCAGTCAAAGCGCTGGTCCCCCACTCACCACAGCCTTCTCCTCTCACCAGCACCCCGCAGGATCAGGAGCTCTAACTCACCGTCGGGCGACTTCCCCCAGCAGCACAGGCAAAGGATTCTGCCAGGGCAGGCAGGACAGCGCACAGTGGGTGGCTCACCCCAGGAGTCCCCACTCGGAAGATTCCCTGCTGTCGGTGACCAAGGCCGGTGGGCGGCATCACCGAAGTCAGAAGCAATGTAGGCTGCAGGAAGGCCTCAGAAGGCCGGATGTTGCCAAACGGGGAGCCCGAGTCCAGCAGGGCCCTCCCAATCACCGAGTGGCACGTCCGTCATGCTCTGCAGGCTCAGCTCGGTGTGGCACTTCTGGGCATGGTGGGGTACAATGCAGGGCTCCACAAGCTGCCTGCATGCCCAAGCAGCTGGAGTAGAAGAGGGGCAAACGGTCTCCCTGAACAGTACCAGGGGACGGGCCCCCCCACACATCCAATGGCACGAAGCGGCCTGGGGTCCTCATCAGCACTGTGGGCTCCCTCGTAGAAGCAGGTCCCCCTCGGCACGCAGTGGCAGATTCGATGCACAGCAGAAGCGACTCAAGATGGAGGCCAGAGGGATCTGATCCACAGCTGAACAAAGATCGCGGCTAGTCAAGACCCGCGGGGTCACTCTCCACGGAAAACTCAGTGCCCCTGTGCCACCTCTGGAAGCTGAGTGACCTGCCCCGGGTAACAGGCCTGATGGCTGCGAATACAGAAATTGCAGGACATGGTGGATCGGAAACCTGTGAAAACACATCTCACTCCATTCGTGCCGAAGCCACACCCCAGGAATATTCATTTTATTCGAGCAACATATAAATAGAAGTCATAAACACGCTACAAAATCTAGAAGGCGATCTACCATACACAATAAACAATTTGCACTGCTTGCATCAAACATAGTCACACAGATATTACACATAGGCACACGCAACTCAACAGATTTTCAAGGCAAAGTCAAAATACTGGATATTTCCTACCAGAGAAACAGCTATATCCATGCCCACCCAGCATATGACGACTTTGTGACATAAAGGGTTCCTACTGGTGGGTGGGCATCATTTCCCTTTCTTCCACAATCCTCTCGCTAACAAAATTCCTCAGCTTGAAAACAGCCAGATCAAATGCCTGCTCTGAAACTGTCAGGGTTCAAACACTGCCACAATGCCAAAACAAGATTTTCTCATTTTACCTTCATGATATCTACATGTGCTGACTTAGATCCAAATACAATCCATTCTCCTGCCCCTGATCCATGATGCTTCCTAAAGCCAACTTATTTTTGACTGAGGCCCGCAATGACATGAAGGTTGTCCCTTCCCCCTCTAAGTAAATCTCCTTCTAGGGAACAATATGGCTAGAAATAGTTCCACAAAAATACAAAAAAAGCTTGAGGAAGGGTAAGTCCTCCTATTCTCAGAGGAAACAGTTCAGCTCCTGGTATCATCAAGAGACTTTACTCCATTCACAGATAATGATCTCTTCCTCAAAGTAAGAGCAGATTCTGATCTTAGAAGGCCGATAACCTCCTTCATCTTACATTACAGAATCTGACCTCTTCCTGAATTTACAAAATGCAAGCTGTGTAGATACATTTCCAGAAAGAGGCATTCCTTAACACTCCGGTCCTCCTTCAGCAGAAGTCTCTTTGTTCACACTAGTAGTACGGTAAGCTCCAGATATGTTGAAATTAACTTTGCCCAATACAGAGGCTAAATCTTACATTTCAGCAGAACATTTTAAACATTCCTCTGCAGTTTCAGAGGTCCTAATACCTTTCATTGATTCACTACTTGACTCTCTTATGGCCGCCTGTGAAAAACCTCTCAGTCAGTCTATGAGTAAATTGCTTAATGATACCAGCCTGCACCTTGTGATCCAAAATTGCTGCGTTCATGACTTTCTCCAGAGAGTCTGGTGTTCCAAGGTTAAACTCAAGCACCTTTCCGATAGCCCCCCTGATCAAGAAACTAAGAGATTGATATTGTAATGTGTCATATGGGTTCTGATGTATACATGTGCTTTCTACTCTGCTTGTAGAACGTAGCAGAGCTGTGGGTTGCCATTGGAGCATGGGTGTTAGATGAATGCGAGTTTTAAGAAGCTGACAGAGAGAGGAGTCACATACAACTTATTTGTAGATTAAAGCTTAATTTCAACATCACCCATTTGTTGTGGGGTTATTATACAACATAATTTTGACGGCGAGTTGTCTGCCAGTTTATCCTGCAGAGGTTGTCACATTAACTCCGGAAGAAAATAGGCACTGGAGCGTATCCAGAGCAGCTAGGAGAGGGTTGTTGGACAGCAGAGAAAAGCTTATGGTGCCATTGAGGGGAGGTGCCCCGCTGCCAGTGCTGCATCTAGAGATTGTGGATGTTGTTGTCAGCACAGCGCTCGCTGTGTGAGGTAACGCTACAGTGCTGCTTCAGCAGGGACGCATAGTGAGCACTGTTTGAAGTAATGTTGTTACAGCATTTCTGCGATTTCAGTGATTTCAGTGATTTTGACGACGCATACTGAATCTTTATCAAAACGCAGCCGCAGCATGCTAGTTATACCCGGCGCTTAATCGGGGGTTTTTTACCCAATAAATAGGCATGCAATATATGAAAGATGGCGACGGCACTTTATATGAGAGATGGCAACAGCACTTTATATACTTGATATACATCAGAAGCAGATGGCGATCTGTGTGTGAAAACTAGGCCTGGGCAATGAACTCCGCGCCAGAGTTTGCAGAGATTTGTTATCTACGCATTCCATTAAAACCACGGAATTCAGGGCAAAGTCAGCTACTAAACTACACCCACAAATGCTATGTTAAAGCAACTCTACATACTTAAAAGCATATAACCAATTCACAAAAGTGAACTTTAAAAATTTCAAATATTAGGCCATGAGAGAGGTGATGAAATTGGGGTCCCCCCTAACCTAGGGGGAGGACCAAGCAGATGCCTTGAACACAAAGAGCATATCATGCTGAATGATTTAGTGGTGGTCCCCTCCTCTTAGGACCACCCCAAGCACAGTTATGGGCAAAAATACAATCCCAACCAAAGGCCCTGAAAAGCATTATGGGACGAGATTAGCAGTGGGCAGTGAATATTATAGTATCAAATATTAACCTCTTCTGTGCCCATGACGAGATAGTCTCGTCATGGAGCACGGTCGCGCTGTGCCCATGACGAGACTATCTCGTTATGAAACCCACCCGCGTGGGAAACGCCCGGCACAGGAGGGGGAAAGGGCGTGGCACCGAAGGGGTTAAAATAATTCTACAAAGAGCTACAGTTCAACTAGTCGTTATTAGGTGGCCCTCACGAGTCAAATGCAAAAGCATTGAAATTATTACATCAAGCTGCAGTTCAACTAGTCGTTGCTAGGTGTCCCTTAAGTCAAATGCTTTTACATTTGACTCATGAGGGACACCTAGTAACGACTAGTGGAACTGCAGCTTCATGAAAGGGTTTCAATGCTTTTGCCTTTGACTCGTGAGGGACACCTAGTAACGAGTAGTGGAACTGCAGCTTCATGAAAGGGTTTCAATGCTTTTGCATTTGACTCGTGAGGGACACCTAGTAACGACTAGTTGAACTGCAGCTCTTCGTCGTAGAATTATTTTGATATTGGATACTATATTAATCACTGCCCACTGCTAATCTCGTCCCATAATGCTTTGCAGGGCCTTTGGTTGGGATTGTAATTTTGCCCATAACTGTGCTTGGAGTGGTCCTAAGAGGATGGGACCACCACCGAAGATGTGCTATTTGTTTTCAAGGCATCTGCTTGGTTCTCCCCCTAGGTTAGGGAGGATCCCAAAATCATCACCAATCTCACTGCTTGCTAAATTTTCATTTTCACTTTTGTGAAATGACTATATATATATAAGACAGAGATACTTGTTATTTTACCAAAAGCATATGAGGTTTCTGTTTCATTAATTGGGAGTCTGTTTAACTTTGTGGAATTCCATATAGTAGCACTCCGCAAATTACTCCCACTCTTAGTGAAAACAGACACTTGGTGGGGAAATGTGATCGGCAAATCTTTTTGTACTGTAATGTTCAGCAGCGTGGCAACGTTTTTGTCGTTTGTTAGGGTAGCACGTTATCTCAGCACAAAGATCTTAAGTCGGCCTAGAAGCAGGGTGCCTCGAGCCCAAGCATACGTGCAGCATTGTGAGTGCTGAGGGAAACAGAATCATCCAGTCAGCTGAGTGGGAGGCGCGAGCAGGAATCTCTACAAGTCTCTGTCTTGCCATGAGTGTCTTGCGGCTCGAGAAACAGTTAATGTCCGGCAGCGCTTTGCTTGTCTGTTTGGACACTGACCTAATTAACCAGGCGCTCCACGATATTCATCAGAGTTGGAGTTCTTGGTGAACAGGAAGTCTCCACTTTTTGAAAGGATTAGAGAAAAGACCACTCCATGTTTAAGCAAGCGGCGGTCAAGGGAACAAGGGAAAAGTACTTCTCGATTATTTTGTTCCGTTTGGGAACATGTTTTCTTGTTTTCAGATAAGGAAACACTAAGAAACACTAATGGGTCATCTCTATTGAAACAAATCCCTGCTCAATTGTAGATGAACATATATGTACTCATTGTTTTTCTTTGCATTGTTTATTGTTTCTTGATTTTGTTTCTCAGCAATTTCACACAGATAGTTTACATCTTCCATTTTCGATTTAATATGGATGTGTCATCTATAACACCACCACCTCCATTCCTATCTCAGGCAGGTGCCACCAGTTGAATGGGAGGAATGGTTAGAAATATTTGACAATTATTTAGAAGCAATGGATGGACAAGATTTTAGGCCCAATCGCAAAAAAGGATTATTGTTGAATGCTTCATGCAAGGAAGGGCAGCATATTTTTAGGTACTTGCCTGCATTGCCGATCCAAGAGGGTCAACCAGTTTTGGATGTATATGGTGAAACACGTAAGAAGTTGGAGTTGAGGTTTGCCAAGGAAAGGGATGTGGTTATGAGACACCATCAATTTTACACTCAACCTCCGCGTCAGGGAGAGTCCGTTGAAGACATTGTTTAAAGATGAAGAGAATTATCGATGAAATGCCAATTCGGTGCAATGACGGATGAGATGATCCGTGATCAGCTTATTGTGCAGTGTAGGAGTCGGAAAATGCAGGAGAAACTCTGGGCTGCTAAAAATCCTTTATTAAAAGATGCAATAGATATAGCTAAGATGGTTGAAGAATCTGAATATTGCATGAGGGAGACGGATAAAAAAGAGGTTAAAGGAAACATTTCCTCAGTTGAGAATATTTCTGCTAATGTGGCAGCAATGCAAACATCAGTGAGTGTTAGCAAGGCAGCCAAAGCACAGTCCTTTGCCAAAACTCAGGGTAAAAGGTGTGGTAGTTATAGTCACTCTTCTGAAGCAAAGAATTGTTTTGCAATTGGTAAAGAATGTCGCAAATAGGGGGTGCAAGGGACATTTCACTCACATATTTAGAGCTCAATCAAAAGATAAGGTGGCATTAGTGTATGAAGATGCTCCTTCTACGTCTGGCAACATGGGGGTGAACAGGGTTTCGAGTGTGGAGGAGAACGACAACAGTGTGGGGAGGATTGTGAGAACCAAAACAGAGTATGTAGTAGGTGGGAAGCAGGTTGGCTTAATGGTAGATTCTGTATCTCTATATGCAACTGTGTCAAAGAAGATGTTCATATCAAAATAGCCTAGTGTGCGATTTCTCCCTAAAGAAATTAATCACCGTGGCAATCAACGTGAGAAGATTAATATACTGGGCTACATGGTTGCAGACATCAGTTTTGGTGAGCTGAACATCAAAGCCAAAGTGTATGTTGCAGAATCGGGTCCAGGTTGGATTCACCAGTATGATCTGCATATAGAGATAAACCTGAGGACTCCCAATAAGGTCATGGTGGTTGGTGGGATGACATTGGAGGATATCCTCCATGATGCACAAAATGTGTTTCGGGAGCAGATGGGTTTGTTAAACGGATACACACACAAAATAATATTGAATCAAGGAGTGCTCCCAGCAGCCGCAGCCCGTGGAGGGAGTACCGTGGGGCGGAAAGGCAGGGTGGGGGAGGGGCAGGGTGGGGGGTACTAAACACCGGAATATGGATAATTGGAGGTAAGTAAACAATTAAATAAATAAAATGAATTTTGTTGCGTGCCCTACATCGCAAAATGCGATGCAGCGCGCACTACGAAGTTGTGGTCACAATGCGGATGGCAAACTCAGAATCTGTGTCGACTTGAGAAGTCTTAATCAAAATGGGGTGTCAGAGAACTTTCCCCTATCGAATATCAATGAGCTACTTTCCTTGCTCAAGGGAGGAAAATATTTTTTTAATTGGATTTCCATCACGCCTACCTTCAAGTAAAGTTGCCTGAACCTCTGACAGCCTTCATAACTAAGGAGGGCAGGTTTCAGTTTAGTGGATGCCTTTTGGTCTGTATTCCGCAGCCAGTGTCTTTCAGAGAGTTATTACAGAGGTTTTCAAAGGTGTGGCTAATATTGTTTTTTCAGGATGACATTTTAATTTATGGTGACATGTTGAAACAAGTTCTGGGCAGGATTATCAAAGCAGGTTTAATATCGAGGATGGAGGAGTGTGTCTTCTTGGCTGAAGAAGTGGTTTATCTGTGGCACACTTTGACAGCAAACGGAGATAAGATCTTTTGGCTGCAATAAGGATGGCTCCTGCACATCGTGACAAGGATAAGTTAAGATCTTTCTTCGGTTTTGTCAAATACTACTCCATATTTGTGTAAACAGTTGCTGCTAAGACACAGGAACTCAAAGTACTGTTGAGAAAGGGTGTCAATTTCTGTGGGACAAGTCCTCAAAAATTGTGCTTTGCATATATAAAGGAAGAGATTTGTGAGTCACACATTTTGGCACCTTTCAACATTAGATCCAAATCTATTATTACCGTGGATGGGAGTGCTAATGGGGTTGGGACAGTATTGTCTCAAATTCATGGTAATGTTGAGAAAACAAAAAAGCTTTTGCCTCTTGTTCCCTGACATATACTGAACTTCATTAATAAGTGATTGAGAGGGAAAGGGAAACATTAGCAGCTGTGTGGGGTATGGAATATTTTAGAACATATGTGTGGGGCAGCCAGATTAAATTAGGAACTGATCACAAGCCCTTGATGAAAATTCTTTCTCCAAGTAGAGCTGGTAATGGTTCTGCACGCCTTGCCAGGTTGGCGGCACACTCATTAGATTATAATTTTACTTTGGAGTACATACCCAGGTGGAGAAATATGCAGGCAGATTGCTTGTCACGTTTGCCTATGGATTGGGAACTGGTTGATGATGAAGCGGTGAGAAGTGAGAAAGATTGTGCTGTTGCCAGCACAGAGGATGTGGTGTGTTGGTCTTCAGGAGCAGTGTGCACTGAGGAATGATGTGAGGCCATGTTACATGATGAGGTACTGAGTGGTGTTGTTAGTTTAATTTTGAAAGAAGGACGGAGGGAGAGTACCTTACCCAAAGCTTCACGCATTTATGGCAAAGTGGTGGATGAGTTTTCTTTGGTGGGAGACATGGTTTTGATGCATGATGAGAGAATAATACCACCTATTGGTGTCAGGGAAAAGTTGTTTGATATAGCTAATGAGGGACATTTGGGGCAATCAATGACTAAAAAGCATCTCTGAGTGGAGGTTTGGTGGCCTGGGATTGAGGATGTGGTAAACTGGGTAGAGAGATGTACGGAGTGTATGGAAGGTGTAAAAAAGGCTGAAGGTGGGGAGTCAGTTGAATTTTGGTAGCATATGGGATCCAGGCCATGCACAGCATACCGAATGTGCTGACTTTATTTGCCCAATGGATGGAGCTAGGCACAACCAGAGGTTTTCTTTAGTGTTGATGGATGTACACTCAAGGTGGTTGATAGTAAGATTTATGAGTGAGATAACGACTGCAGCCACAATAGGAGTTTTTGCAGATATTTTTAAGGAAGAAGGTTTTCCGGAGTGCATTATAACAGATAATGGCAGACAATTAACAAACCCTTAAGATGAGATGAGGAGGTTTTTGGATGCATCTGGCATAAAGCATTCCCGCACTTCTCTGTATAATCCGCAGGCAAATGATATTGTGGAAATGGCCAGCAGAATGATCAAGGGGGCGATTCAGCTGGCTGGTGTGAATAAACTCAGTGTGGAGAGTACTGTTTTTGATTTGGTATGGGCCTACCACACCACAGAAAATGCGGCAGTGAAATTCACGCCATTTTGGTTAATGAGAGGCAGAAAGCTCAACTCTAAGTTGGCTCCCTCTTATATAAGAGCACTGGTAAGAGGTGACACAGAAAGAATGGTGGATAGGTGTTCCAGTGAGAAAGACAGGCCTGATCCAGGTGTTGTGGGAGACAAATGTGGGATTTAATCGGGTGAGTGAGTAAAAGTCAAACAGGGCATGTAATCAGATGTTTGAGTAAGTTTCAGGGTCCCTATCAAGTCAAGAGGGTATTTAAGTGGCATGTGGAGCTCACTAATGGTGAGAAGTGGAATTGCAGATGGGTGGAAAAATTTCAGTCTAGCAAAGATAGGCATGACGTTTCTGAAAGGGTGTGTGGTTGGGTTGTGAAGGGTGTTCCTACAACCAGGCTTCAGGGGGAAGTTCAGCACAGGTGCCGGATCTCAACCATGATGTCTTTAGGGAAAAATTCCATTCTATATACAGATATCATTCATGATCAATCGTTGGTACTTACCCCTGTCCATTTGTTGAGTTCTGAGGCTGAAGAAATGTCTGGTGTTCCAGTTGAGCATGTTAAAAATAAGGTTCAAAGGCAAAGAAGGGCTCCAGCATATTAGCAGGCTTATGTTGTGTAATGTGGTTATGTTTATTCTTCATCCATGTGGTAACCTTTATCTGCTGGGTATTCTTTACCTTTGTCTATTCTTTTGTGTAGGTCATTTTTCATAATCTTTTTTGTTGTTTTTTTTGCTCAATGGGTTTGCACTGTATATGAAGGGGGGAAGATATGTTGTAATATATCATATGGGTTCTGATGTATTACATGAGCTCTGCTTGTAGAACACAGCAGAGCTGTGGGTTGCCATGATAGCGTGGGTATTCGATGAATGCGAGTTTGGAGAAGCTGGCAGCGAGAGGAGTCACGTTCAACATATTTGTGGATTTAAGCTTAATTTCAACGTTACCCGTTTGTTGTCGTGTTACTTCACAACAATAGTCCAGCATTTTTTTGCACTGCAAACGCCATGTACCTTCTGGAACTTCTACCCAAATTTTGTTGGAGCTTCTAAAAATTACTGTCATTAGTCTCCCTAGCCACATAGCCACATAAAAAAGCTCTTTTCTGATCTGGTCAATGTTGGTCTCAAGGCCTCCTTTTACAGCCTGCATTCCAAAGACACTAGCTTAATCCATGGACATAGCCCACAGCCATACCCTAGGTTCCTATGCTTAGATGTGTTCCACTGGCTTCTCTGTAGATGTCCTATTGACCCACATGAACATGCAATTTGATGGAAAATGGAATTCAGAGGGAAGGCTGACTCCTCCTCAGAGTACAGTTGAGCCACATCATACTCACTGGGACTGGTTGCCCCAATAAAGCAATTTCTCTAACAGTACAGGAGAATTTCCATGGCTACTACAGAACACAGCAGTCACTTCAGAAGGCCCTTGCAGCATTCCAGACACTCCAACACATTTACTGCTCCATTTGGGTTTGGTGAACCTAAGAGACACAATCTCTCAAACAGCAGTGGTATTCACCATCATTTGCTCATCCTGCTGCCTTGAAACCTTGTTAATTCCCAATTACCCTGCTAGATTCCCTTGGGTGAAGTTTTCCCATTTCTCCACCAATGGGAGATGATCAAGATTGATCTCTAGGTGGTCAAGCTCATTTCCAAGTGCTATACCCTTCCTTTCCTCTTCCTCTCCCTTAATAGCTTTACTTTCTCCACAACATGCTCTATAGATTATGCCTCAATTTTGGAGCTGAAGTTGAGTGAAGATGGAATTCATAACATAGGACACTTGGGGTTAGTGGAAGAGAGTGCTCACACTAACTGTTACCATAGCCGATCTCCCTTCAATATTCAACTGAAACCTTCAGCTTGTGAGCTGCTCGTGGCTCACAAGCAGCTCGTGATATCCAAGAGCTCAACCCTAGCTCAAGAGCAGACTACACAACATGCTTACTCTGATTAGCAAAGTGGCCATAGAAGTGATGGCCTTGGAAGAAATGGGTACAATATTCTACTGCTTTTATTTTTAGTTCATTTAGAATGAGGGAGGACTCAGACTCATCAAGATCTTGGCCTCTTGAATGATTTCATTTGCCAGGACAAGTGCAAAATGATGTCTTTGAAATTCGGTTTGGTCACCAAAAGGCTGACCTAAAGATTCTGCTAGAGCACGACTGACGTGAGACGCAAGGTGAGGCAAGGCGGAACAAGGAGCGAGGAGCCAAGGCAGAGCGGTTAGCAGAGCGGCTGGCGGTCGGAGGCGCTTTTCTGCAGATTGTGGTTTGCTGGTGGCTTGCCGGTGTCGGTCTCCGCAAGGAGACTCACACAGGAGGCGGCTCAAGGAAGGCTCAAGGAAGTCACGGTAGGAGTCAGGAAGCGTGCAAGAGCGTGCCACCATTAGCGGTGGCCGCAGAGTGGAGTGCCCAGGTGCGACCGCGGAGGCGGCCCAACTAGGTTGGGCGCGGCTTGCGGCATCCAGTGTGCCCTGCTCTCGCATTCCACCCCTGCCATCAACCCTGGCCCAGCCCTTCCCGGATTTGCCCTGCCCAGCCCATCACTCAAACTTCCTCGCTATCCCCTAGGGATGGCCTCCTATTAACAGCAGCCAGCCGCCCCCTCACCTCTTCACCTCTTTGCCCCTTGACCTTCTATGCCGGCTCGACCGGTGCGCACAGTCGAGGAGGAGGAGGGGGAGAGACCTGCAGATTTGTGCGGCTGGTCAAGGGCTCCAGTGAACCGTTTTTGATTTGCCTCTCACCTGCTCACCCCCGCTCAACTTAGAGGCTTATTTCAGAGGCAAGAATCACCCTCTTTGCCGCTGGTAGAGATCACGTCGCACAAAAGAACCACGCGGTGTGGTGCGGTGCTGTGTGGTCCGGCCAAGCACCGTTTGTTTGTTATTCCTGTCAGCAACAGCGAGCCCCAGCCAGCTGACAGTTGACAGAAGGGCCAGCACATGACGTGTGTGCAAGAGTACTGGCTGCTCCCTCTTCTGTCCTCTACCTCTACCTCATTAGCCTACCTCATTAGCCACTCACAATTTTACCTCTAGCCCACCAGAACCACAAGGGTCAATATCAGCATCATATTCTCATCTCCACTAATCATTACCTAGTGCAGTGCGGCCTCCCAGGAATGATCATGCGCGTGCTGAGGGATATTGAGGAGCATTGAGTGACCTGCATCTTCAAGAACCAGTGTCCAAGCCAGGAACTAACCGTGAGCCTGCAATCCAGCCTTCTCCCTGTTAGAGACTTGACTAAGCATTGGCAATAATTAAGACAACAAGGGGGCACCATGAGATCCGTCAGAGTTAGGAAACCACTTCTAGAGCCAAAACGTAAGTCAACAAAGAAGAAAACTGACCCTAAAGACCTTAAGGAAGACCTTAAAGAAGTCTTGCAATTAGAGATGGCCCACGATACGGACCACACTCACGACCATGTCTGCGACAAGACAAGTACAAGCACAAGAGCAAGTATAATCAGAAATACGAACGACCTCACACAACCCAGAAGGGGTGTCCCCACAAGCTCATTTGCGGAGAAGCGAGGCACATGTAAGGCCTATGACTCAGCGTCAACCAGCCTTCTAACCCCGGTTGACAGCATATTACCATCACCATTACCAACTTCACTACCGCTACCAGCACCACCAAGGGATCAAGACCAACAGGATCTTGTAACCATTGAAGGGATGCCCCAGAGAAAAAAGTTGTGTACCTATCAGCCCAAGATCTACACAAAATGTTCCTTCCCGAAAGACACCGGAACAGCTATCTACTCCAACACTGAGAACATAAAGGGGCTGCAAACACCACTTCAACCAAACAAACTCCATCAAAGCCCTTTGACTAACACCGGTTCTGCCGAGCCTTCACCATGTGTAAGGATTAGCTCTCATCAACGTTCCAAGAAAACAACGGCAAAGGCAATGGGGGGCATAGCCATCCTGACAAACGGTGAGGCAGGCAGCCTAGAAGGGGCCAGAGCTGATAGAACTGGTGACGAACCACCATCTGGCTCGCCTTGCAACATCAAGAACAAGCCCTGTAGTGTAAAAAACAGCTTGCTGGGCTGTCAGAAGGCGGGCGGACCCCCCCCAACAGGACACACACAACCACTTAGCCAAACGTGCCGTGAAAAATTCAAATCAAACAGACACTGATGACTGGGCGGATCTTAGGGATCTCATGGATCCACTTGCTTTCACCCTGGGTCAGGATCAACATGGCCAAAAACCACGAGACTTACTTCCTCAACCAAAAAACATTATCCCATTCAAATGGAAGCAGCTAAAGCATACGCCTGGGATGACTTAGCAGCGTACAACAACTCAATAGTAAACACACCTCGAGTGCGTCGTACACTGCTACCTTACGACGACTCCCACTTGATGTACACCAATATGACTTTTATAGCAACACAGGAATGGGAAGAACTTGTCGCCTCCTACAAAAACCCATCCTGCATCACTCGACTGAAGAAGCAACCAACATCCCACGGCTGGAGAAATCCGATAACACCGGAAGCTTAATCCCAGAATCCATCTAGATAACAATTCTAAGTACTCTGCAAAGTTCAGCCGCAGCATTACAATCCCAATCCCACAAAATGGACATGCAGCTCACAGTCCTCCAAACAGTGGCTGATTCCATTTCCGGGATTGACTGGAAGATATCTGAGCTCAACGGCCTCATAAAGCGAGGACAAGAAGCAGCTCACGTGTTTCAGACACCACCATTAGTATGCTCCTATGTACCAATTGATGATAAGCTACAACCATTACCATCTATCATAGCGGACCTGATATCAGACTTAAAAACAACTGTCGTACCGAACCCCCATCAGCGTAATATATCACCTAGACCATCAACAACGGCACTAGAGCACCCTAAAGTAGAGCGGTGCAAACTAGGAACCACCTAACAGCGGGCAGTGAAGCATCAATAACCCCATTAGAGAGTGTGCAATTATAACCAGAAGTCACCAGCCAGTAGCCTGTGAATCAATAACAACAGCAGCAGAGAGCGCAGTAATCAAAAGTTCAGACACCGCGAAAAGCTCGCAGGAAGAAAAAAAGTAAGGGAAGATACAGAAACGTAGCAGGTGAAGGATTACGTATAAAGTTTCAGCCACATCTAACCTTAACCACCCATGGGCCAGCCGCTGAGAACACCAGCCAGGTTTCTATCTCTTTCCTGGTTGATGACCCCGAATGTTCCTTTACGGGATCCAACGCCATTTCGCTAATGGACTCTGGCCTACCTCCATTAGACTCAACACAGAATGCTCCAACTAGTGACAACAAGCAGGCGTTATCTGAAGCTAGAAAAGGAGTTATTCCATCAAAACCAGACCCAAGAAGATCATTAAAACCAAACAACCCTCAAGCTTAAGACCCTGCAATGATACTCAGATTAACAACACAGAGTTAATGCAACAGCCAACAGGAGGGATCCCGAATACAACACAGGGCTCTGGGAACACAAGGTCGCAATGCAACCGACAGCAAACTCACCCAACAAGCGTCAACCTAGGAGTCACCTCAAGACGTCTCACTCAACCCAGACCACCTGAAAACGAGGCGCCCTCCATAAAACAAATGGAGGTGCAATACGGGGAAGGCATGACCACAATTATATTCACCCCTGAATACGCAACCCGGGGCAGAGAAGATATACTGAATAGAGGGAATATACTGCGGCTTCTACATACCATCACAAGCCTCGACAGTATTAGCTCCTCCGATCTCCTATCAATAGAGTTTCAACCAACTAACAACCCGCAGTGCCCAGAAGTAACTAAAACAACCTGTAATTCTAGCGAGGTAGTTAACGAAATCATGATAGAAGATAACACGTTCAAGCAATGGGGGATAAGATTGGAGGTCGAATAAAAACCTCCCTATCCGACACCTTTTCTACCCTCCAGCATAATTGCTCAACGTGAAAATACCACCTCAGTATTAAAAAGAGCTAGGAGCAGCTCCCCCGGAGTACATGCCTTAGATATAAAGGCATCCACCTCAAATCTAGATCCAAGTAAAGCATGTTACGCTTCATCTGCAACAACCGAAAACTGGAGGAAAATGCAGCACACAATCACCATGGATCAAACAAACTGACAGAGGGGGAGCAGCCCGCAACCAGCCCAGGGGAACCACGATATGTACCTGGAACATCAATGGTGTAGCCAGCAAAACTGAGGATCCTGAGTTTTTGCAATACTTAAAATCATTTGACTTGGTACTGCTCCAAGAGACCTGGGAGGATAAAGTCTTTGAGCTTCAAGACTACACCTCCCATTGAGTCCCGGCAATAAAGGGCTCCGACTTTGGCCGCCGATCGGGTGCCTTAATGACCTTGGCACCAATGACAACAATAGGAGAAATTACACCAATAGAGGCACAAATAGCACCTCCAAGTTTCATACAAGCAGGAAAGATAACACTTGAGCTCAACATTCTACGCCAAGAAGTCATAATAAATAATGTCTACGTCCACCCCAAACAAAAACTAAAAGTGGCCAAGCAACTAATAGAAGTAACAAAAAAGATAATAGATGAGGAGGACGCTGATTGCATTATTCTGGCAGGCAATTTTAACATGCATTTAATTGGCTCTGGATCAGACGAATCCCTTGATCAAGTCCTTAGCGCTGCCTGGGAAGTACCAAATCAGGGCTCTCCAAAAATCAAAAAACCCACAAGAAGCTCAAAATATCTGTTACGGCAACTCGAACATCTTAACCTAAGAGCTTTGAATGGGCGCTTTCAGGGGGACAATCCACTGGTTGCTACGTTTTACTCAACAAAACAATCTTCCCACCTAGACTTTACATTTACATCTTTAAATATGCTTGGCAAAGTCGTAACCTTCACGATAAGTACTAATGAACACAGCGACCACCTGCCTCAAGAAATGACAATAAAAGCCAATACAGTCCTCAAGATCGAGACATTCACAGGAGTCAACATGGAAGGGGCCTCAAACCTTAAGCGGTTGCGCTGCAACCCCAGCAACATCTCTCAAGGCTAAAACAATATATACCCAAGGGGCAGGTCTTCCAACAAAAACAGTTGATGCATAGCAAAGATTCACAGTGACTGTCGTAGATAAACTATTGAACGGTATAGTGGCAAGGCCGAGCCAACTAGGGGGAGCATCGATAAGATCACCAGCCAGTCCAGAATCAAAAAAACTAAAACACACCATAAATCATACATTAAGACAGATACACAAAACCCACACAACCAGGATTCGCAAATCGCTCTCCGGAAAGCAAAGGTGCTGATGAAGAGGAAAAAATGGGAAAATAAAAAATAAAAAAATAAAAATTATGGGCCAAGCTGCTCCATGAAGTCAAACAAAAAAATAGTGCCAGGTTCTGGCAAATAATTAAAAGAATCAAGAATCCAAATCATCCAGGAATAAACTCCAATATAACGGAGGAAACATGGGCAGGATACCTTTTTGCACATTTTAATAGTATAGCTGCTGATAAATATAAGATCGTTAAGGAAATAGGGAATACGATGGAGCACAGCGGTGAAACCAAAAGTGAAAAAGCAGTAAACAGCTATACTACAGTCATGCCGCAAGATCCATATGGAACTGCAAAATCTTCCTGCAAAAGCGAACAGGCGCAGTGCCCAAATTGCCCTCCCCCCACCAAATCAGAATACCATGGCCCCACACCATCTGACATCAAGAGGCAAATAGCCAGGGGCAGCTTGCTTAATCTCCACAACGGCCCCCACAACGCTAAGGATGCCTGGCCTCCACCTTGGGAGTGCCCAGGAGTGGACGCCTCACAGGGAAAGCCAGGATGGGTTCCACAGCGGTATTCGTACAAGCGCCTTGAGACCCTTGTGGGTGAGTAGTGCGCTATACAAGTATGAAATTTATTTATTTATTTACCAATGCTTTACAAAGCCGACGCAGAATTTTGGAGTGCAGCACTAACACCTTTCTTCAAATACCTAAAGGATCCTGCACAAATCCCGAAATCCTGGCTAGGATCAATATTTAGCCCAATTTTCAAACAGGGCGACAGGAATCTCCCAAATAATTACCAGCTTATTGCCCTCATTGACGTGGAGGCAAAGTAGTTTGCAGGAACCTTATTGGATGAATTAACATCATGGGTGCCTGAAAAATCCATTATTCCAATTAACCAAACAGGGCTCTGCCGGGGTCAAGGTACCATAACAAACATCATGGCACTAACCTTATTAATGGATGCAGCAAAAGAGGCCGAATCCCCTCTATTCCTTCGCTTCATTGATTACACTGCCGCCTTAAATCACGTTGATCGCTTCAAACTCTGGCGGAAACTGGAAAATTGGGGAATACCCAAACTCCTTTCGCTGTCAAACTTGCTGTATGCGGATGATTTGGTATTGAGAAGCCGGACCCCTATCGGCCTTCAACATCTTTTAAATGTAACCTATACCTTTTCAGAAAGGAACTCCCTGCAATAAACTTCAAAAAAACTAAGATCATGGCAGTAAATTACTCAAAAAGTAAAAAAAAAAAACTGGCATCTAAATGGACAGAAGTTGGACTCGGTAACCAGCTATAAATACCTTGGAGTACTTATGGACCACAAAATACATTCAAACCCCAACTAGAGTCCTTGCGGGGGAAGGAAACTGCAACTTATCTGGCTATGAAATCAATAAAGAACAAACTGCCAGACTTAACTTTTGACCCCTTGCTCCAGGTACTGCGTGCAAAGCTGCAGCTGACCCTCACATACGGGATTGAATCCCTCCAAGGAAAGGACACTATAGTCCTGGATACAGTGATAGCCAACTCCTATCGAGCAATCTTCCACCTGCCAAAATATGCTTCACCAGCACAAATACGGTTGGAATTTGGACTACAAAATCAAACGCTCCAAGGGAAATGCCTTCAATGACATAAAGAAATGTCATAATAGGCAAAGATTTTAATTATATCACTTGTATGCAGTTAATATCACCAATGCCCAGTGGCAAGTGGTTCTCATTATGATATATATTCAGTCAGTATAACTTTATTTCGGCAATAAAATATCAGCATAAAAAGTATTCTACAAACATACATTCATCATTATTAAAAGCAACCAATAGAGATTTGGGCTGACATGTAAATAAAACATAGTTTAAAACAACGACTGGAGCATTAAGGATAAGAATTTGTTTTTAAAAACATTTGCAAGCTAAAAACAATAGTTCATATATTTGTGTACAAGTTTCCAACAAAACCGTTTTTTTGATTAAGTTTTAAAATCCGGTTATAGATTCAACTTCCTTCTTTTTAACACAGATAAAAAGGACGAAGCCAAGCAGAAACATTTAAAAGGGGGTCTGATAATGACACAAGATAATATAGGTCTACATGACATTGACTAAAATGCATTTTCTTAATAAGAGGGACAGTATATATTTTCCTTTCAATTGTATAAAGTTTACAAAAAAGTAAAAAATGTAGGTCTTTCTGAGGCTATCGGTTATCACAGGGGCTAGATGGAAGTGCACTAATCATATGGATTTTAGGCGGGTAAGCTAGTATAAGGGAGATGTAATTTAAACAGAATCTCGCTAAGCTATATCTGCGTTGGAGATTCGACACAAATGTTAGATATGACAACTTAGTATTACTTATCCTAGGTACGGTTTGGTAATGTCTTACTGTAGACAGTTTGCAGTTGGAATCATACCTCTTTGTATTGAAGTAGGCTAGTAAATGAGTCTTCAATTCCTTTTTAGTTATTGACATGCATAGGTTTGGATCCTCAGATAGGTTATATAGGCCAACGGCCTGCAAGGTGTTCCTGATGTATTTTAACCACCTTATTTTACTTACACCATCTAAATTCAGAGAATCGTTTATAATAGCTCTAGTTAATGAAAGAGTTTCTTTTCACCATACTGAGTGCCACATCAGAATGGGAGCAATCCAGGTCGTATCAGTAATATAGGAAACTCTTAGCTCCATATGGCTGGAATAATTAGAGCAGGATTGGGGAAGAGATGTCAATTTTTTCAAGAAACTATCCTCTATATGCTGTAGTTTAGAGATGTCAGATATACCCCAAACGGTAAACGACGTTTACCCCGAAACTTTTTAAACGCAGGGAATCACAACATCCGCCTTATAAAGAGGAGACGGCCTGATGTACAAGTTACTAATTCTGGACTGTCAGGTGACTTCATTGAGGCATGGGTTGGCAGAGATCTCAGAATATAGTGGGTGATAGTCTGGACAGGTTGGTAGAGTCAATTTCCTCTGCCATCCTGACGGATGGCCGGCAGCGAACCATATTCCTAAATGAAGCCCTAACTTTACTTTCAATATTCACACCCTTCTCTCAATTCCCTGTCAGAGTATATTCTTTCTTCTTATAAAAACTGCAGTTTCCGAGAATTTTGTATAGCTAAATGTATATTTCAGATACCAATATATCTGCTCATAATTTTGGGGAAGGCAATTACTTTTGTATGTTGCTATGCTCTACACCAATGGTCATTACATATTTCATTTAAGTGGTGCCCTGCTTGGATTCTAGACACATACAATAGCTGGATTTTGGTTTAAAGTGTATGCTTACGTATTAAAAGCCCGATTTTTAGATTCACTTCCTCGTCATCCTCCTCTTGCTCTTCAACTTTTGGTTTTAATTGGTGGCCTGAAGCGCAGATGATAGTTGCCATTGGAGAATAAAAAAGAGAAAGTTAAGAGTGAGTGCATCTGCACCAAGGAGCATTAAACTCTAGAAAGAAACTACACATTCATTGTCATCGCTTCACTGGCAGTGGTGTTGGCAGAGTGAGGCCAGAAGGAGCCCAGGCCCCAGCTCTCCTTGTCCTAGTCCTCTCTTAGATGTTGAATATAAACGAGGTAACATGGGAAAAGAGAGACACTGAACCTTCCCACACACATTGATTTGTCAATCAAGATTTCATTACAAATCAGTGTTTGTTTGAGGTTATATTATTGCTTAAAAAGTTAAAGTCTGACCTTCTATGTTTCTGTGCATACATGTCTATTTCTATAAATAAAGTGATGAAGATATAAACAAACATTAATATAAAATCTGTCTTAACCATTTTAAGCATGTTGCAAATTGTTCTCCAAGTCAGTGTTTCTTTTGAATCAGGCACAGAGAGCCTAGCTTTAGAGCTGGGCAGTTATTGGACAAAACTAGGCCATATTTTAAGACTACATCCTCCATTGACAACTTATTTTAGCACTTAGGACAGAATCACACTTTTTTTTCAATGGGTAAGTGTCTTACATCCAGCTGTTCAATAGTAATTCATAGAGCAGACTCAACCTCTTACATTAGTAGTTCAAACAATTCATGTAAATATTACAAACTGCGCAAAAATCACTGTATTATTTATCATGTTTTATACACAAATCACAACTGAGATGTATTCTATGAAAGCTCTAGTAAGTGCCCATGCTAGTCAGTATACATGTTAACAGGTTAGAGACATAAATGTCATGGCACATACGTTAGATACATATTACCGAATGCCTTTTGTGAGACAATAAATGTCACGGACAGAATGGACTACTTAGCTTTTCTTATCCGCTGTGGATAAGAGCAGATACATCAAATGCATGCCTTGGTAGCAGCCTGGCATCCCTGCTAAATGTGTTTCTGATTAGACTGACACCCTCAGTTGTCCTATCTATCTCTAGATCTAAAATCACTAAGGGGGAGGGTGTGGGAGCAAAGGTCAAAATCTTTCCACTGGGAGAGTCTCTGGGCAGTTAGGGCATTAATTGTGAAGACATACTTTGGTACATCCTGTACATCCTGCCTGGAGCAGAGAAAGAGAACAGACTGGAAAAGATAATTTCTCTTCGGGGTGTTTGAAGGTGGTCTGCACAGAGAGAGAGAGAAAGAAAGAGAGCAATAGAGAGAGAGCAAGAGAGAGAGAGAAAGAGAGGGAGAGAGAGAGTGCGCACACAAGTGTGAAGGTGAGTGGTGCTTCTTCCTCCCCTCCTGTCACACTGTGCATGTTCTCAGAATGCCTAACCCATCCCGATACACTGTACATTATATGTGTTGGGACACAGTTAAGAAACAACCGTTGTATTCATGCAAAATATAAATAAAACTTACAAACACTAGAAGGATACCTGCCAAACACAATAAACAATGTGCACTGTTTGCATCAGAGATAGTCACACAGATCCCACACATAGGCAAACACAAGTCAACACACTTTCAAGGCATTACAAAATACTGACGTAGAGTGGATCAGCACTGGTCACCGGGTCCTAGGAGGCAGAGTCAGCACTGGTCACAGACCGACGCCAAAGAGAGCGTGAAGCGACCCCCCTAGAGTACCCGTTGTGGCCTGTAACGAAGGAGACCAGATTGAATGTGCATCCAAGAAGGAAATAAGTTTCCCGCACATCCACAAGGGTGCCCGTAGTTTGGGCTACTCTGTTTTGCACCAGGTCCTGAAGAAAGCCCACTTGACCCCTAGGGGCTGACGAGGGCTGAAACATGTCGACCTTTTTTGGACACAACTTTTAAAAAGTGCACTTGACCATAATAAGTCGGATACGTGCACAACTAGAATACTCTTTTTAAACTCATCCCGAATCCAGTACCAATAAAGAAATCTACTGGCTTTACGAGATTTTTAAACAACCTTTTTTCTTCACCACAATCACTTCACTCTTTTTGATTCACGATCACTACTGTGATTACCAGTGGTAAAAGCCTCCGGGTGGAGGAAGCATTGGATTAACCCAATGATTATGCGATCACGTTAAATACCACATCTAGCGGAGAATCAAGATATACCGCTAATCTCGATCCTGAACTAAACGTGAATGAGGGTTTCTTAAAAAGTACAAAGTACTAACCATGCAATACCCTGGTTTCCCAGGACCAGTGATCCACTCTACAACTGATTTTTTTATATATTGAGACAAGGAAGCTGAGTGGATCTAAGCCCTTCTTTCTCCCTCCCATTTGATTTTTGAATTACAAAATACTGGACATTTCCTGCCAGAGAAACAGCTATAACTTAACCCGTCAATGATATGACGACTTTGTGACATATATGAGGTCCCCATTGGTGTGTGGGCATCATTTCCCTTTCTTCCACAATCCTCTCGATTTTTTACCAACAACATTCCTCAACTTGAAAACAGGCAGGTCAAATGCCTCTATCAACCTTTTGGCAACATCTTACTTTGGCAGTTTGGAGGAGAAAGGAGAAAGCACTGAGCACTTTACTGGCATGCCGTCACTTTAGTGGTGCCAGGACCGGGAAACGGACCACATTGCCTGGCAGTCTTTGCGCCAGGAGGCGCCAAAGCGCATTGTCACCGTCAGGCGGTGCTCTTAAGCGACCGCGGGCTCCCGTGGGGCGGGAGCCTCTATCAACCTTTTGGCAACAGCTTACTTTGGCCGTTTGGAGGAGAAACGAGAAAGCACTGAGCACTTTACCGGCATGCCGTCACTTTAGTGGTGCCAGGACCCGAAAAAGGACCACATTGACCGGCAGTATTTGCGCCAGGAGGCGCCAACGCGCATTGTCGGCATCAGGCAGTGGTCTTAAGCGGCCGCGGGCTCCCACAGCGCGGGACGCGTGCCGGCGTGCCCGGGCTGCACTCGTGCAAAGCATCCGGACGTGGCTGAAGCTGGGCCAGGTCTCCTCTCGGGGCCACGAGGGCTGCGGATACGGCTTAGGAAGTCTCCCCAGACATACCTGAGAAAGGTAAGGAGATGGAAAGCGAAAACCTGCAATGTCTACCACAGGGGGTCGCCCTCTGACCTCATCTATCACCAGATTTCTGACCACAGCTATGGGGGCAATTGCAAATGAAATTGAGTCCATGGAGGAGAAATTGGGGGCAACCTCCACCCAAAAAATCAAAGGCATGTAATAAGGCCAAGAAAGACGCACAGTCCTTGTCAACATGTAGTAAAAACACAGTCCCCCTCCGAAAAAGAGTCTCAAAGGCCCAAGTCCGGGGAAACTGTTACTGCTACTGTTACCACCATGGGTCCAAATGACACTGATCACACTTGTAATTCAGCGCTTTTTACACACCATACCAGTGCACTAGGGGCAATCATAAAGTCAATCATTGAACCACTTGATGGGGTTTTAAACAGCATTGATGTGTCTTTAAAAATACTTATTGGTTCCAGCCTTTCGAAGAGGATCTCTGGCTCGGCAACTAGTTTGAAATCTACTACCAATTTAAACTTTGACACACTGCAGGCAACTTCTCTCCCTCCGGTACCCCCATTACATAATCCTCCTAGTAATACCTCTCAGACTTCTCAGTCTGTTACACAATTAGTTACACAACAACCTGCTCCGCCAACAGCAGACACCATCACGATGGGCGCTGGTAGGACACGCGCAATAACTGCACAAAGGGAGCCTGGTGTGTTAAATCCCATTAACAATCAGCATGACACAAGTACTTTGAGTAGGCGGAAAAGAGAGAATACTCCACCTCCCTCCGGAAGCAACCCCATTCGTCATTGTCCTTAAAATTGTCCCCCCTTTATCAACTAATAAGGAGGGAGGACTGGAAGCAGCTCAAAAATGAAACAGTACATTGGCTTACAAAAGCTGTTGATTGGACAACTAGTGCCGATTTGTATTATAATATAATTAATGTTGAACGTGTTTCCTGGGTGGGCTCACAAGCAAAAATTGAACCAGGAGACTGTGTTGTTGTTAATCTCAAGGACAGATCATTAGTACGCTGGCTCATGGATAGGCTCCTGTGGATTAACACTACAATGGGCGCAATTGAAGCAGTACCACTAGGGTACTTTTACAAACCGCAGACAAATAAACAGTCTAGGCCTGTGCCTCATTCTGCTAATTTATTGCCTGCATTTCCAATCCCAACTTCTAACTACTTTTCTCCTTTAGACCATGTAGACTGACTAAACCCTCAGGTATTGGGCGCACTTGATGCCAATGAACACATTTCTAAATTTATATCCTCTCAGGCTGAGAAATGTGGGGTGGATATTTTATCAGCTCTCCCCATTTCAAGGTTGGGCAGTGCTAATTTTTTAGACACCAAAGCGAATAGCACTCCATTCGCCAATGCAGACCCGCAAGGTGTGTTACTCTCTGTACAAGTGTGTGATCAGGATAATATAATCTCCCCTAATAGGCACCAGATAGTTAACTCGAATCAGCCTGTTCCCCCATACACTCCTTTAGCGCAATGTAACGCATCACTGCCATGTGGGCTGGACCTCACTGTCCCATCAACCGTTATGGCTGGCTCGGGTCATACAAAGTGTAGAAATGGTAACCTAAGTAACACACTAATGCATGGTAGCCTTTTTTGGAACATTGCCGGTCTGCGGACACAACTGAAGTCCAGAGAATGGGCTGACTTTATTGGGAAATATAGCATTTTGTGCTTACAGGAAATGTGGATGCAAGACATTGCACACATAAATGGATTATTTTCCCTCCACACAACAGCTAAAGCTTCCCTAGGTGGCCACAATAAAGAGGGACTATTAACTTTGGTATCCACGACATTGAATGGGAGACTAGGAAAAGTATTGTTGGATTCACCCCATTTCCAGATAATTCATATTTTGCCGAGAAAAAATGTGACTCTGTTTCTTGTAAACTTTTATCACAATAATTTTAATAATACAAACACTAAGGGTTAGGGCGGCACATTTAGTCTCTAATAAATTGATCACCCACTCGATTTTCCCGCAGCAAGCCCCCCTCCCCCCAGTGGCTGAGATTAACATATTGACCAGGAAGGGAAAACAGATCAAGCAGGAGGGGATTTTTGGAGTCTCAGAGGCACCTGTTTCTTTCCCAAAACCTCAAAGGGGTAAGGCGAAAAGAAAAGAAATTGGTGGGTAAGAACTACGCCCTCATTGAAATCCTACAACCAGGTTATGTCTCTGACCTCCACAAAAATGAATCCCCGATCTCAATCACAAGCCCCTGTCAGCTCCAAAGTGGCATCTTTATTAAGATCAGAGTCCACTGTGTCCCATCCGCCTGTCTCCATTCCCCCCTCCTCCCCCTTCCCCCTAAAGGGAGGAAAGGGTCAATATTGGAGGTTATTGACTGCAAGCAGAACAGTATGCATAGGGAAAGCCCCCTCTCAGAGTCAAGAGGTTTAGTTAACTTGGCAGAATGTATTGAAAAATCTGATCTGGATTCAGAAGTACACCCAGCTATTACCCTTGTTAACAGATACTCCATTTTGGATCAGCAGAAAGAGGATGATCAGGGGTTTGACCAGCTACAGGGAATGCAACAAGTTCAAGGCCGGGAGGAAGGGAATGGAATGGACAAGCAAGAACTATTAGAGCTATTAATAGGGGAACAAAATAAAGGAAAGGTAAAAGGACAATCAGAGGATCCGAGTTGTTCCACCAGCCAGTACACCAAAGGCTCAACCCCCCTTCCTATGGACATAAAGGCCACTTCAATCCCAATCTCCCATTCATTGGGTGATATCCTCTTGACGCTGAAAGACGAAATGGCAAATAGATTTACAGTTTCCGAGGCAAACCAAGCTGATCTAGCGAATAGATTCTTGGTCTCAGAGGCAAATCAGGCTGCCATTCGATCTTCTTGTGAGTTGCTGGCCCAGAAATTGGAACTAGTTACCGCAAGGACAGATGCAATTGAGGAGGAAATCCCCAAGATTAAGAACGTGATGGAGGGCACCACGGCACAACTGGAAAAAATATCTATCCAGAACAAAGATCTCAAAGACGACCTTGAGAGGTTGGAGAACCACTCAAGGAGAAATAATTTGAAAATGTTGAACATTCCTGAAGCAATGGAGGGAGATGATACCAAGAGTTTTCTGATCTCCTTATTGAAGCGCACTGTACTGAAAGATCATACTGGTATAGATTTAAGCTATGAAATCCAGAGAGTTCATGGAGATCCATTTAAAAGAAACCCGGGTCGGTTGAAACCCCGGAATATTTTGGTCAACTTCCTATCTTATTCAGTGAAAGAACAGATTTTATCTGCTGCCCTAAAGGAAGGTGCTATCCCCTCGCCATTCTCAGAACAGTCTTCCTTTTCCTTTTTTATAGGATCAGACATTTCTCACATAACAGCGGAAAGGCAATGGGAACTGGGGAAAAGACTATCAGAATTGAATGGGTTGGGGGCGAAGGCTCAACTGAGGTTTCCAGATACACTGTGGGTTATGTGGAACAATCACAGGCACATGATTCACTCATCACAAGAAGTTGACAGTTTAATTGCAAAAGTTCAGCACGATAAACAGGGAGGTCCGTGAGGGGGAAGGGTAGAAACTCATCATGATGCCTCAGTCAAGTCAAGCCGTTAGTTAATGATTTATGTTGCCGGAGAGGGGAATAGCCCGAATAGGCATTTGCCTTTTGGAAGGTAGGGTTCCTCAGGGTGTAAGGGGGTTAGGGGATCAAGAGGGGTTAGGGAGGGCAGGGGGGGAGGGAGGGTGGGGGAATGGCGGGGCACAGGGTAGCAGGAACAATGGTAAAAAAAATTCTCATCTCACTGGCTATTTAGATCAAATTGTAAGTGTTACGTGTTACGCAGGGAATTCACCTCGAAAGGATAAAAGAAAAGGGGGGCCGTAAGATCCAAGTTATTTCGTGGAATATAAATGGTTTAAGATGTCCCAGAAGACAAATATTGATTTTTAAATATCTAGAGATGTTACCAGTTCAGGTTTGCTTATTGCAGGAAATACACCGAAACCAAGTAGAGTCTAAGACTATTTTCTCCAAACTCCCGTGGATACAATCTTTTTGCCACTCTCAACAATCAATGAACTGCTGCGGGGTGGCAATTTTGGTTAAGAGGGGATTCTCTTGTGAAATAAAATCGGTTTTAACAGACCAATCAGGAAGATGGATTATCGCCCAGTTGGATTTTGAGGGGGAAAAGTTGACCTGTTCTTCCTTTTACGGCCCTAAAGTGGACGATCCCTCCTTCCTGGTTAAATTAGAGGATAATCTTATCTCAGCATCTCCCCCCTAATCGTGGGAGGTGATTTCAATGTCCGGCTCAACCCGGTCAAGGATAGGTCTAATCAGATTCATACCATCGGCTCTCCAAGATCTTGAAGGGTCCTGAAAAACCTCTTATTAAATATCAACTTGGTGGATGTATGGAGATCTAAAGATGGGTAGTGCACAGGGCTTTACTTTTCATAGTAAAAAGTATCATCATTCTGTCAGGAAAGATTATGTCCTGATAAACAAAGAGGCCCTGGATAAGATCCTTAGTATCTCCATTCCACCAAGTCATCTTTCAGACCATGCACCTCTGCTCCTGCAATATTCTATGAGCAATCCACGTCCGCAACCAGGGTGGACTTTGAATAGAGCATTCTTGTCAGATTCAGGGATTATTCAGGCAATCAAAGAGGCTACCACTGAATTTTTTGTTTTTAATATAGGCTCCGCCGCAATAGATCAGGTTAGGGAGGCATATAAACCAATTTGAGAGGGGTGCTGGGTAGTCAAATAGGAATAAAAAATAAAAAAAAGATTCTTGAACTACAGTCATTAGAGTCAAGAATATCTGCCCTTGAAAAAGAAAAGAATCTCATTAATCAAGAAAATACTAGGGATTCGGACGAACTAGAAAAGGAACTTGAGAAAGCTAGACAGAATCTCAGGATATTTCTAGATGAGAAATGCAAGGCCCAGTGGCAGGAACAGAATATGGAGAATTTCGAATACGGGGAAAGAGCCGGAGCATTATTGGCCTGGAAAGCAAGGTTGGATCGGGCAAAAAATGATATAAACGAACTTATCATAGATAGCGAGGGTACTAAATCAAGTAAGCATGTAGAAATGCAGGATTGCCTTCGGCCCCTCTTTTCAAAGCTGTATAGAGAGGACATAACTCCTTCTACTGAAGCAATTAGCTCATGGCTAAGGGACAAGTCCCTACCTGTGTTAACTGAAGCCGCTAAAGATGTGTTAGAAGCGCCTATCTCTATTGAGGAGATAAGGGTTCAAATTAAGAGGGCAAAAAATAAAAAAGTGGCCGGTCTTGACTTTCTCCCCAATGAAGTCTATAAATTGTTAGCAGATGAACTCTTGCCTATTCTTCACACACTTTTTAATTCAGTCTACAGCACCTCCGGTGTGGTCCCTAGATCTTGGAAAGAGGCCACAATAGTATTAATATTGAAACCAGGGAAAGATCCCCTGGCGGCAGACTCTTATCGACCAATCTCCCTGCTGAATGCCGATTATAAGATCTTCATGGGCATTTTAGCAGGGAGGCTGGCAAAATTGGCACCAAGCTTAATAAATATCGACCAGAAAGGTTTTATGGTCGGGAGATCTATCCAGGAGCAAACCCAAATTTTGATCGGGAATATTGACTTGGCAAAGATTAGGGGTGATCACTTAGCGGTAGTGGCATTAGACGCCGCTAAGGCTTTTGATCGAGTATGTTGGAGATACCTATGGGGGGGCGTTAGAGATTGCAGGTATAGGACCGATATTTGTCCAGATCCTAAAAAATTGTTATGCTGGGGCATCGGCGAAAATCTTGCTAAATGGTTCTTTGATCCCTAGTTTCGAAATACAGAGAGGAACAAGGCAGGGATGCCCTATGTCTCCTCTTTTGTTCACTATATATATTGAACCTTTGGCACAGATGATCAGGCTGGATAACGGCATAAGACCATTTGAATCACAAGATTATCATTGTAAAATCACACTCTACTCGGATGATATTATCATTTACACCAGTGATCCCAACATTGCTATCCCCCGGATTGAGATATTGTTACAGGAGTTTGGCTTATTGTCGGGATATCTAGTTAATTCGGCTAAAACCGAAATTATGTGTTGGAATACAGCATATAGGCGATGCCCTGAAAGTGGGGAGTTCAGATATCTCGGGATAAAAATAGTGAAGGTTCTGAAGAAAATACCCCTCTTAAATCTGGTCAAAATTGAAAAGGACATAGATTACCTCTTTGATAGGTGGAAAAACCTCCCTATGACGATCTACGGAAGGGTAAACCTAGTAAAGATGTCGGTCCTCCCTAAACTGACATATCTTTTTAACACGATCCCCCTCACTTTTCCACAGAAAATCATTAGTAAAATTCAGGGTAAGATTGGAAGTTTTATATGGGGGCAAAAGAGTGCAAGACTATCATGGAAGAAACTAAGAAGAAAGCTCTTGAAGGGTGGCCTGGCCTTACCAGATATTAATTGGTACCTAATGGCATTCCAGTTTAAGGGTACTAGGATGTTATTAACAACCCCGGCGGAGACTAAGTGAGGCAGGCTTTTGGGAGAAATGGTATAAGCAGAGGGGGGCAATGGGCAAGGTGGGTTTTTGTATAAATTTGGAGCTCCCAGATTTTTTAAACGTGTGCGCCTCAAAGTCCTAAAAACTGCCTTGTCAAACTGGTACAAAATGAGGCGAACTCTGGGTATAGGCTATTTTTTCTGACTTTGCCCCGATATGGGAGTCACTGGGGTCTGCAGAATGTTTGAAAGATAGCCTAGCGACTTCTATATGGAAGGCTGGCTTGTGGAAATGGTCGGACTTGGTCGATTCAGAGGGGCTATTCCCATGGGAGCTGTTAGAGGTCAAGATTGGCTCCACCTTCTCAAGGTTCAAGCACCTCCAGTTAAGATCATGGTATGAGGCGGAAGTGGGTGGCTGATAGGCTAAAAAAGAATCACTTTTTTGTGCTAAACATGCTTTATTATACCCCGGCCAGAATTGCTAGGTTTGCCCCGGTCCCGACTCCACAATGCCCCAGATGTAAAAGTGATAAAGCTGACGATATTCATATGTTTCTTGAATGTATAGAATTGTGTCTATTTTGGAAGAATGTGGGGGATATCTTGGCATCTATTTTCGACATAGAATTGGAAGTAGATGAAAACATCTGGTCTCCCCTTTTAGTGTGGGGAGGCCGTCTGCAATTGACTAACTGGTAGAACTATGGTGGTCGAATCCTGGTCCAATGATTACACCTGTCCTCAATAACGTGAGGAAGCCCAAGGGGGGTAGAGACCTATGCAGTGAGCCGAAGGGCGCCCAGATCCTTAATTCTCGGCTTGTAAAATCTGCCTTGGTCTAAGGTGAGATGAGGACAAAATAAAAAATAATAATTCAAACACTGGAATTGCACAAGATCTAGAAGCTGCACTTTCAAAGCACATCGAGGATATAAATATGGATTTTGTGGTATTGTGGGGAGGTGATTTCAATTGCAAATGATGTCCCCTTTCGAAACAATCAGCATGTCACCTAGTAGCCAGGGATAATGATGATGGTTGTCATTTTTATCATAACCCCTGTGGGGATGTTTTGAACTCATTATTGTCAAACTTGTCTCTTTTTTAACTATTGATCCTATTGAAGCGGAAGGCCATGATTTAGTATCCTATGTTGGGAAAGGCAAAGGTACCTTAATTGATTTTATTGCTGTGTCTGACTATTTTAACACATATCTTGTGACTTTTAGTATACATAAAAACTGTTTTAGCGATCATTATCCTTTAACTTTGGAATTTGAGAGCCAATCGGACAATTTAGCCACCCCTGAAAGTTTGCCTCCATTAACCCATGATAAAAACAAGGGGTTACTGCGGAAGTGGTGTACTGTAGATCCCAACTTAGTTCTAAAACAGATCATAAAAAACAATTTAAATCAAGTTTTAACTTGCCTGGAAGATAGCATAAATCCTCAAGCGATGATAACTTCATTCGAGGCTATAACAAAGGCAATAAAGGTGGCACTTACCAAGAAACAAAATGAAGTCAATGTACACGCTTACACAATAATCTTATTAAGACCTTAAATGTGAGACCCCGAAATGCATTTGAGGTAAAAACATTGCGACTTGAATACAGGCAGGCACTAGAAAAACGTAAGCGAGAAATTAGGCAAGATGCCTGGGAGCAACTTCACGTAGCATGCAGGAGTAAGGACTCTAAACTTTTCTGGCTAACTGTAACCCAGGATTATTGTAAAGGCAACAGCAATGGAAGTATTGATGCCACAATCATGCCTGACACATGAGTAAAACATTTCTCTGGCCTCTATAAAATTGGTAGTGACCCACATATTAGCGACTGATCATCATGTACCACCGTCAATAGATGAATTGAAAAGGGCCTTATCTCAAACCGTGAAGAACAAGGCCTCAGGCCCTGACGGTAGCCCTGCGGACCTATGCATTGCCAATACTCCATTGTGGCTTCCACTGTTAACAAACATCTTTAAATGCTATGCGACCCAGGGCCCCCCGTATCGTGGAGAACAGTGACAATAGTCCCCATCTTTGAAAAGGGAGACAGATCGGACTCCAAATGCTACCGGCCAATATCTCTGATCGACAGTACCTGTAAAATCATGGGCCATGTGATATTGGAGAGACTTGAGGATTGGGTGTCGGAAAGTGGGAGCTTCTCTGACATCCAATACGGTTTCAGGAGTGGCCTGGGCACAGTGGAACAGTGCCTCAATCTGCACCTGGTCATAGGCAAATACACCTTAGCCAAGCCTGGATCTCTATATCTTGGATTCATGGACTTGACGTCTGCCTTTGACTGGGTGCAGAGAGGAAGGCTCTGGGAGAAAATGCTGATCATGGGCATCGATCCGTCCATCGTGCACTTCCTGGCAGCTATGCATCAGGAAGTGAGGGGGAAAGTACGATACGGCGCAGATGGCGAACTCATTGCTCCGCTAAGGATGGATCGTGGTGTATGTCAGTGCTGCGTCCTCGCTCCCTTTTTATTTTGCCTATATATAAATGACTTAGAGAGCCAAATCAACGAGGGGAACGTGGACGCGCTGCTGGTAGACCACAGGTCACTACCAGCACTGCTGTTGGACCCGGCCCTTCTGGCAGGTTCACCCCCGAAACTTTTTGCTTTTTATGGGTGACTTGATGTAATGATTTTGGGTTTCTGCGCACTTCACCGCTGTGTCCCAGGGTAAAGTGCGTGCGTGTGTTGAGGTTGGCCTGCCCTCCCATAGGAATGCATGGGGGAATGTATGTGTCCTGGTAGTTCCTGATGCGGGGGGTGTGCAGGCCCGTGTTTGGTATGTGCGGACTCGTGTGAGTGAATGCTGCGCGTTGGTGTGTGTGGCGTGCATGTACCTAGTGTGGAAGTGCCACTTCTAGAAGTGGGCACTTCAGTGTGCAGTATGAAATGTGTGGCTTGTCTGGCGATTGGCTGGTGAGGTCATGTGACGGGCTAGGGAAATCCCCAGGGACAGGAGGAGTCGCCCAGTGGTGAATGGGGAGTTAGCGTGCTGATGGCTGGGGAGGAGTATACCTGGGTCCTGAATAGGACAGGGCTTTCCCCACACACTGCTGGCTCCGGCCCCTGTGGTGCGTCTGATGACCCTAGCCCTGCCAGTGAATAGGGAGAGGGCTGAGCAAAACAAAGTGCTCAGGAACCTGTTGGAACTGGTTCGCCCCTCCCCTGCACCTTCAGACAAAGACTTTTTACTGTATAAAAAGGGGCTGTGTCCCCTTGTCAGTTGTTCTCTTCCAGGATCACTTGAGGGGGGCCTGCTGCTGCTGGGCGCCAGGAGAGACCGCCACTGGGGACTGCCTCCCTGTTGGAGGGCCCTGTGAGCTGGCCCCTGGGCCCAGTCTTTGCCCCCCTGCTCTGTGCAGACTTTTTGGTTGCTGAACTTTGCTTATAGCGCCTGGGAGCGCTTTCTAGGCTTTGTAGCGCTGGGAGCGCTGTTTTGCTTTATAGCGCTGCGAGCGCTTGAAATCTGAAAGCGGGTGCCCACCCCGCTTATTCGTTCAAATTACGAGGGAGCCTACCCCTCTCAGTTCCGAGGAAATCACCGCTGCAGCCCGGACCGGAAGTCAGGCGGACTGGGGGCGGGCCTCCGGGTCAACTGGAACTGAGGAGAGGAGGGCGGGAGCCTACCCCGCCTCCTACTGAGCGTCGCAGCTACTCGGAGCCCCGGAGCAGGCAGGAGCCTACCCTGCGCCCCGGGGCGCTTGGCCCAAGAGAAGAGTGCGGCCAGAGCTTGTGCGGAGGGGGCGCGAGGCACGTTGTCGGTGCCTGCCCCTCCGCGGTGCGAACGAAGTCTCGGGGTCCTCCCGTCCGCCGGAGCAGAGAAGGACGCGAGACAAGTGCTGCCGGTGAGTGGGGGCTCCTCCCGAGAGGGCGACGGAGCAGCCGGGTTGGTGGCTGAGCGCTCGGGCGCTCCAGCGGGGCGCGCGTTATTTCCTGGAGCGTTGGTGCGCTCCCAAGTATTGGTCGAGGAGCGCACTGCCAAAAGGGGGCCTGTTATCTTGCTGAGTCCCCCGAGAAGGACTCTAACGTCGGGGGCATTTCTGTGGCACCCAGAGCGGCCCCGGAAGGCAGCGGGCCGCTCCCACGACCGGGGGCCTTTGGACAGAGCCCCGTGAGGCTCCGAAGGGGGCATGAGTCTTTCGAGCGCTAGACGCTCCAACGTGTGGGGCATTGTTGCTCGAGCCCCGTGAGGCTCCTACGTCCAGGGCAGTGGTTGCTCAGAGCCCAGTGAGGCTCCAACATTGCGGGGCATTGTTGGTGCAGAGCCACGAAGGCTCTAGGGGCATTTTGGATAGACAGAGCCCAGAGAGGGCTCCAGAGGCACACCGGTGCCTGAGTTTCGTTCTACAGCTGCTCAGCACTTAGTGGGCAGCTGCAACGTTTAGGTTGGGGGTATTTTCGCTTTAGTCTGCGCAGCTGGCGCAGCTTGACTGGACACAGGGTGTCCGAGCCCCGACAAGGCCAGTGGGCCTAGGGACTGCCACAGGGGGTGGCTGATGTGAGCTTCCTAACCTGCACCTCTGAATGTATGTTTATGCGTCATGTACCATTGCTTTACACCGCTGAATGTATTTTTATGCATCATGTGTTTTCCTTCCTTACACCTCTGAATGTTTTAGGCATCATGTGTAATGTGTGTTTACCCCTACAGGTATTGTGATACTTAGGTGGTTGTTTGTTTCCTACTAGTACAGGTGGTGCTAGTGAGGTCCTAGTCCCCTGCGCAGTATTTTCCTAAGGTGGTTAGGGTTGCGTAGGTGGTACTTTCTTGTTACCAGTAGTTACTGGTTGTGTGTTATATGTATATTTGGTGCTACAATAATTCTATATTCTAAAAGTGCTAATTCCTGACAGTGGTCCATGTGGCCCTGTCCCCTGTATATATAATCCCTTGTAAAATTCTGCCCGTGCCTGTTGGCACATTGTAAAGTGTGTGTTTTTATCTAATGTGTTTTATTATAATACAAAGGCTATTTTTATAGAATACCTTGTGTGGAGTTTCTTTTGTGGTGGGCCTTGGGTGTTGTTGCTGGGTGCGCGCGCAAACGCTTTACACATTGCCTCAGAGATAGGCCTGACTGCTCGTGCCAAGCTACCAAGGGGGTGAGCAGGGGTTATCTTTGGCGTGTAACTTCCTTGCCCTGACTAGAGTGGTGGTTTCTGCCTGACTTTGGCGCAAGCCTTAGCCAACCAGAAATCCCAGTTCTAACATTGGTGATCAGCGGTGGGATTTGGACTTGCGTTGCGCTGTACCGCAGCAGCGACTGGCTACACCACAAAACTCTGCATTAGATAAATCACATTTTAGGGATTATTGTTTTTGAGTTCCATTATTTCCTCTCCTAAAGGTGTCCTTTTTGAATCGTGTACTCCTGTGTTAGCTCAGACACTCAGGTTCCTTGTGTTAAACTCTTCTCAGGAACGTCCGCCAAAATGGAGCCTGCTTTTAATTTCTGTGGTCTGTTTAGATACAGTAGGTTAGAGTTGGTAAGGTTCTGTGAGGAGAGGGACATAGAGGTGGGTGAGTTAGATACCCAGTCCAAACTGAGGGACAACCTGATCCTTTGGCAAAAGGATGAGTGGGAGCGAGAGCGCAGTGAGGAAGATAGGGCCCGGGCCGCACGCTGAGAGGGTGGTGGGTCTGAGGGGAGCCCTGAAGATTCAGAAGAGGAGGAAGGTTACCTGACAGGGACGCCAGTAGAAAGTGAAGACCCCATAGATAGGGAGTCCCTTGCTGGGTCCAGTGTCAGGAGCAGCACCCCATCCCTTTACCTGTCCCCAGAGGAGTGGATAGATAGGAGGGAAGAGAGGGAGCATCAGCTGGCCATGGAGAAGCTCAGGTTAGAGCATGCCAAGGAGATGGCGCAGCTGGGTGTGGAGGAGAGGATGGCGGAGGCTGAGAGGGCCTTCGCCAGGGAGAGATTAGCTCTGGAGGGTAAGTTGTCCCCAGAGCGCAGTGGTAGTTTTCTGGATTCACCAGTGAGGGTAGAGTCCAGTGGTGGCAGCGATAGAGAGCCCAGTGCAGAGAGTCCCAGTCCCAGTTCACCCAGTCTGGTACCTGTTTCCCAAGAGGAGGAGTATAGGTTGAAGTTCAGGGGCAGTAAGAAGCTGTCTCACCAGGATTGGGGGAATTTTGTGGATGACTGTTATGATGCACTGTGCGATTGGGTGACGGTTAACGTGGTAGAAGATTTGGATGAAATGTTCAATCTGATTATCAAAGAGCAAGTGCTCAGTGGTTGTTGTCCCGAGTTGCGCCAACACCTGTTGGGGTGTGGGTTTGCTAGTCCATGGGACCTGGCAAAGGAAGCAGAGCGCTGGGAAAGTGCCCCAGGTTCTGAGGAGGTATGGGAGAGTACTTCCAACAGTAGTGGCTCAGGTATCTTCCCATCCTGGATGGGGGTAGAGGTTCAGAGTAGCCCAGCTAGGTCCCAGAGTAGTGAGAGGGGTGTAGGGGCTCACAGCCTATCTCAGCGGAGTAGGAGTGAGCGGGTGACTTTGAGTCCCCAGAGGCCCGAAACCCAGTCTCAGAACCTGGATGGTTTCTTCAGGGAACACCAGGTAGGGGGCCTAGGCTGTCCTGTTAGGCCACTTGAGGAGGATCGCCCAGAGTATGGAGAACCTGGAGTCTCTGTAAATAGAGCTCCAGTGGTTCTGGTGTCAGGCAGTACCGCTCCAGTAGTGAGGGTGCGGAAGTCCAGCGAGAGGAGTGGCATGGGGCTGTGTTCCCCAGGGGAGGAGCCAGTGGGTCAGGGACCAGCCGGTAGGGCTGAGTCTCCTAGAAGTGACCATGGCGACTACACGTCTGTCCTGGGGGATCTTCGCGCACTGTCAGTTGGACAGGGGACGGGAGATCTGCGCCAGGCAGACTGTCATGCAACATATGAGGCATATGTTACTCTTGGGGGGATACTGTGTGAGTCCCCAGAAGTCCTGGAGTGCCAGGCAAGTATTCCACCGAAGGTTCTAGACCAGAGGTTGGGAGGCCAGGTTCAGGGTCAGCCTGACCTGCAGGGTAGGACGACTGTAATCAGTGTCCTGACCGGTTCTTCTTTCAGAGGTACCGCCCCAGTTGGTAGGGAGCAGGACTCTGGAAGGGGGTGCAGAGGGTGGGAGAGCCCACCTCTGACCCCGGTGCAACCTGAGGGGTTAAACCCTAGGTTGGTAGACCAGTTCTCAGGGAGAGGTCCTGAGCTGGTGGGAAAGTTGATTTCTGAGGGTGCCTCTCAGAGGAGGAGAGGACGGAACCCTAGAAGAAGAGGTAGGGGGAGGAGAGCCTCGCCCGTGACTTGTGGTCAGCTTGAGGGTACAGACTCTGGGCTGGAAGATAAGTGGATGTTTAGAACCGCCCTGATGAGGGGTAGAGTGGAGAATGGCTGCTATGTGCCAGGGGTTACTACCCCCACTCTGTGGTTAGGCAAGGATCAGTGGCGCCTGGATGGCCTAGGGCCTGGTCCTGGCCGCGGACAGCTGAGGAGTACCAGTGGGGTAGCCCAGTTGGTCCGCCGAGTTCTTTTAGAAGGAATTCCATGGGTTCAGAGTGGCGAAAAACCGGAGAGTGTCCCTGCCGTTGCGGGCCTGCGTCCGTGTTTTGTCGCCCAAAGCAGGGAAGACCTTCACGGTGGTGATTGGTCTACCCTGCGTTTTGGCTGGAAGGGGGTTGTGTTGGACCCGGCCCTTCTGGCAGGTTCACCCCCGAAACTTTTTGCTTTTTATGGGTGACTTGATGTAATGATTTTGGGTTTCTGCGCACTTCACCGCTGTGTCCCAGGGTAAAGTGCGTGCGTGTGTTGAGGTTGGCCTGCCCTCCCATAGGAATGCATGGGGGAATGTATGTGTCCTGGTAGTTCCTGATGCGGGGGTGTGCAGGCCCGTGTTTGGTATGTGCGGACTCGTGTGAGTGAATGCTGCGCGTTGGTGTGTGTGGCGTGCATGTACCTAGTGTGGAAGTGCCACTTCTAGAAGTGGGCACTTCAGTGTGCAGTATGAAATGTGTGGCTTGTCTGGCGATTGGCTGGTGAGGTCATGTGACGGGCTAGGGAAATCCCCAGGGACAGGAGGAGTCGCCCAGTGGTGAATGGGGAATTAGCATGCTGATGGCTGGGGAGGAGTATACCTGGGTCCTGAATAGGACAGGGCTTTCCCCACACACTGCTGGCTCCGGCCCCTGTGGTGCGTCTGATGACCCTAGCCCTGCCAGTGAATAGGGAGAGGGGCTGAGCAAAACAAAGTGCTCAGGAACCTGTTGGAACTGGTTCGCCCCTCCCCTGCACCTTCAGACAAAGACTTTTTACTGTATAAAAAGGGGCTGTGTCCCCTTGTCAGTTGTTCTCTTCCAGGATCACTTGAGGGGGGCCTGCTGCTGCTGGGCGCCAGAAGAGACCGCCACTGGGGACTGCCTCCCTGTTGGAGGGCCCTGTGAGCTGGCCCCTGGGCCCAGTCTTTGCCCCCCTGCTCTGTGCAGACTTTTTGGTTGCTGAACTTTGCTTATAGCACCTGGGAGCGCTTTCTAGGCTTTGTAGCGCTGGGAGCGCTGTTTTGCTTTATAGCGCTGCGAGCGCTTGAAATCTGAAAGCGGGTGCCCACCCCGCTTATTCGTTCGAATTACGAGGGAGCCTACCCCTCTCAGTTCCGAGGAAATCACCGCTGCAGCCCGGACCGGAAGTCAGGCGGACTGGGGGCGGGCCTCCTGGACAACCGGAACTGAGGAGAGGAGGGCGGGAGCCTACCCTGCCTCCTACTGAGCGTCGCGGCTACTCGGAGCCCCGGAGCAGGCAGGAGCCTACCCTGCGCCCCGGGGCGCTTGGCCCAAGAGAAGAGTGCGGCCAGAGCTTGTGCAGAGGGGGCGCGAGGCACGTTGTCGGTGCCTGCCCCTCCGCGGTGCGAACGAAGTCTCGGAGTCCTCCCGTCCGCCGGAGCAGAGAAGGACGCGAGACAAGTGCTGCCGGTGAGTGGGGGCTCCTCCCGAGAGGACGACGGAGCAGCCGGGTTGGTGGCTGAGCGCTCGGGCGCTCCAGCGGGGTGCGCGTTATTTCCTGGAGCGTTGGTGCGCTCCCAAGTATTGGTCGAGGAGCGCACTGCCAAAAGGGGGCCTGTTATCTTGCTGAGTCCCCCGAGAAGGACTCCAACGTCGGGGGCATTTCTGTTGCACCCAGAGCGGCCCCGGAAGGCAGCGGGCCACTCCCACGACCGGGGGCCTTTGGACAGAGCCCCGTGAGGCTCCGAAGGGGGCATGAGTCTTTCGAACGCTAGACGCTCCAACGTGTGGGGCATTGTTGCTCGAGCCCCGTGAGGCTCCTACGTCCAGGGCAGTGGTTGCTCAGAGCCCAGTGAGGCTCCAACGTTGCGGGGCATTGTTGGTGCAGAGCCACGAAGGCTCTAGGGGCATTTTGGATAGACAGAGCCCAGAGAGGGCTCCAGAGGCACGCCGGTGCCTGAGTTTCGTTCTACAGCTGCCCAGCACTTAGTGGGCAGCTGCAACGTTTAGGTTGAGGGTATTTTCGCTTTAGTCTGCGCAGCTGGCGCAGCTTGACTGGACACAGGGTGTCCGAGCCCCGACAAGGCCAGTGGGCCTAGGGACTGCCACAGGGGGTGGCTGATGTGAGCTTCCTAACCTGCACCTCTGAATGTATGTTTATGCGTCATGTGCCATTGCTTTACACCGCTGAATGTATTTTTATGCATCATGTGTTTTCCTTCCTTACACCTCTGAATGTTTTATGCATCATGTGTTTACTCGCCCGGCACCTCTGAATGAGTTTATGCGTCATGTGCCATGTGCTACACCTCTGAATGTTTTAGGCATCATGTGTAATGTGTGTTTACCCCTACAGGTATTGTGATACTTAGGTGGTTGTTTGTTTCCTACTAGTACAGGTGGTGCTAGTGAGGTCCTAGTCCCCTGCGCAGTATTTTCCTAAGGTGGTTAGGGTTGCGTAGGTGGTACTTTCTTGTTACAAGTAGTTACTGGTTGTGTGTTATATGTATATTTGGTGCTACAATAATTCTATATTCTAAAAGTGCTAATTCCTGACAGTGGTCCATGTGGCCCTGTCCCCTGTATATATAATCCCTTGTAAAATTCTGCCCGTGCCTGTTGGCACATTGTAAAGTGTGTGTTTTTATCTAATGTGTTTTATTATAATACAAAGCCTATTTTTATAGAATACCTTGTGTGGAGTTTCTTTTGTGGTGGGCCTTGGGTGTTGTTGCTGGGTGCGCGCGCAAACGCTTTACACATTGCCTCAGAGATAGGCCTGACTGCTCGTGCCAAGCTACCAAGGGGGTGAGCAGGGGTTATCTTTGGCGTGTAACTTCCTTGCCCTGACTAGAGTGGTGGTTTCTGCCTGACTTTGGCGCAAGCCTTAGCCAACCAGAAATCCCAGTTCTAACAACTGCTATACGCAGACGACTGCGTACTGAGGCTGCAGAGGCTTCTAAACAGTTTTAACAACTTCATGAACAATCTTGGCCTCAAAACAAATGTTGCAAAGTCACACATCATGGTGGTGGGTAAATCCCGTAAGGTTTTAAAGGAATGTTATAACAAATGAAAAACTGTCTTATGTGTCGATCTTTTCTTAGCTAGGGCTTTTGTTCAACCAAAATAGTTCTTGGCAACACTTAGTTGAGGCCAAGATTAGGGTCTTTAATAAAAATGTGCAGGCCATCTTTAGATTTACTAAGAAATTAGGCTCCAGGCCCATCAAAGCGATTATTGACATCTATAAAGCCTGTAAGTGTGCTGTCACTCTGTATGGCACTGTAGTCTGGGGCACCAGTAATACCAAGGACCTACAGAGGGCAGAGAACACGTTTATGAAACGACTAATGACAGTACCTAAAAGCACTGCTGCACCAGTTGCCATAATAAATTGGGAGTGATCCCATTGTCTTCATATACAACTAGCTCCCCTACTGCTATGGTATAACATTTGGGCAAAAGAAGAAGACACCTTGAATCGCGCTCTCGTTCTACAGTGTTTAAAACTGGACCATTTTTTTAAAATCCCCTGGATTTCTTACATTAGCGCACAGCTTGTGAAACTGGGACTGCCAGATTGCTTCGAAAGTCCTGGTAATATAGCCAAAGTATCGAGAGCCAGGCTGAAAAAAGAATTCTTAACCCACCTGTATACGGCCAGAGATAACCTGGAGAGGGTTAAAAAAAGGGTTTGTTGACCATTCACTACTGATTTACACACCAGGCATTGCGCCATACCTCTACTTTTATTTTAGTCACCCTAAAATGTTATATCTGATAAGATTTAGGATGGGCACTTCCTATTTACTAGTGTCATACCCAGGTGATGCACATTGTGATGCTAATTTGGAATTGTGCCCATGCGACTCAAAGTCAGTTCAGTGTACCTTGCAATTTATGGTTTTTTTGTAAACTCTATACAGAAGCGAGACGTGCCTTTTTGAAACCGCTTTTACAATTTCTAAATATTTGTAAGTGTTGGGCTGTGTTATGTTATCTTCAATTGCTAAATGATGAATTCATTTGCTTGATGGTGTATAAGTATATCTCCACGGCCGTTCGGCAACAGAACATTGTTGGAAAATGATCACCTTGTATACTGACCACATCATCATGCTTGTGACATAAGATTTTTTCTGTGGAAATACAACATGATACTGCTTAACTTTTGAAAGTGAAGTAAATATCCATATGGAATTTTGCATACAAATGTTTTTCTATGTTTGGCATTAATCAAATTGTAACGCTGTCCCATTCATGGAATTATAGCTCTCAGTGATTAGTTTTGCACAAAAGTCTGGCATCAGGCTACTTATAACCACTACTGCTCCTGATTTACCATTGATTGTTTGCATATTATTGTATCATGAATTGCTTGCATCTTATTTTATTAAATAATTTTTATGATGATCTCTTTTATGGGTGGCACACAGCCGAATAAAGATGTTCTGACTGACTGGCTGTCAGGGTTTAATCCTTGCGGCAGATGCCAAAAGAAGATTTTCTTATTTTACCTTCATGACATCTAAATGTGGTGTCAATGCTTCTCCTGATCCTTGATGCTCCCAAAAGACAACATATTTTTGACTGAGGCCCGCGATGATATGCAAGGTGGTCCCTTCCCCACTAGTTAAATCTCCTAATAGGGAAGGATCTGACTAGAAGTAGTTCCACAAAAAACCCGAATGTGCCCTAGGAAGGAGAGGTCCTCCTGTTCTTCGAAGAAACATCCTGCTCCTGGGATGATAAAGAGACTCTATGCCATTCCCCAATACTGGTCTCTTCCTCAAAGTCAGAGCTGATTCTGATCATAGAAAAGTTAAAACAGGAGTTCCTACTCCATGAACACTGATCTGCAAACACTTGAGCCTTTCAAACAAGCCATGTTAGACTTCTTCAGGACGGCCTTGTTACTGTTTAGGTAATTCACAAAAGTGGGTCCACAACTACAGGTTCAGCAACTCCAACTCCACTTCTTCAATGTCTGCACATCCACAGGCTCAGATGCCAATTCTGTAGACTTGAGCACCTTCAAAGATGCTTGTTCCATTGACTATGCACCATCATCGCACAGTCTGGCCTGCTTTCATAGCAGGATGGTGGATCCTCCATCCCAGTTCAGCAGCTGCATTGCAGAGATTGAGTAGTGTCTGCTGGAGTCCTTCTTTTTGCTCTCATAAGTTGCAGTCGTCATCTTGGCAGTGAGGAAACCTGCCACAAAATCCATTAATGCGGAACACTGGAATAGGTTTGTTGACTAGTGTTAGTGAGAAGGCCTGAATCCTTTTCACTCCTGCCTTTTCAATGTCTCACCAAAGTAAATCCTCAATGTCAGCACATTTGTTAGGGAGGTACAACCCTTCAGCATTTAGAATCAGGGCCTTTAATTTCATGGCTGAGTCCCGCTTTCATTCTGTTATTTACCTAATACTTTCCATGTATTATCCATTCCATTCATCCACAATCTGCTACCCTCACCCCTACCAATAAAAAGAACAAACTTAATGTAACAGATACAAAAATGAGTAACCCTCACCCAGAGGAGAGACTTGTGTGTTCCCTTTGGGGCCAACGCTATGATGTAGTGGAAATGTTATTGTATTTGTAGGGGTGCATTATAATCACTCATGTAGAGTGTAGCCGCATATAATCCTTTGTTCTGTTAACATAAAGTGTTAGGATCTTGAAATGTAAGAACATATAATGTCATGTATTTAGCTCATTGAATAGAAAACATGAATGGTTGATGTAGAAAGTGAATGTAACCAGCAGAAAACACTAATGTGAAGAACTCGTGCAACTTACAATCATTCATTATTAAATGTATTTATTAATCATGTCATTTTTCATGTAGGTAGGAATATTAACTAAACGTGTCTTATTTCCTATGCACTTTTGTGAAGCTCATACGCTATTTTCTTATGTTAACTGAATCTTGTAGGCCTGAAATGCATTTACTTGTTACTCTTGCTTTAGAATTAACAGTTTGAATTTCATGTGTGCAGTGGATTTCGTTCTGTCTCCTTTTTTATGTTGGAGGTGGAAGAAGCACCCTTGTTAGCTAGAGTAATGTCTTGGTTTTATTAGTCAGGCAAGGAGAGAAGGGGATACATTGCAAGATAAAGCCTATAAGGAGAACTGTTGTATTTTCACACCGGAGAAGGCCTGAGAATCAAGGTCAACATGTTAAGTTCAGGAACATCGCTGTCCCGTGGAAAAGTAACAATGAGATCGTGGCCGGAGCAGATGGCGTGACACGCAAGAAATCTTGGGAAGATACTTGTAATATTGGAACGCTGCTATTAGGGAAAGGAGCCCACTTCTTCTCTGCCTTTAGAGAGAGAGCATCTCAGAATTAGACAAATTGATGGTAGAGAGACTTCTTAGGCGGACTCCACTTGCTGACACCTTACATTTTTTTTCCCTGAGGGATGTCACTTTAGCGCTAGTTTAGGGATACATTGATTGTTTATATTTATCAACCCTCGATGCAGGGAAATTTGGACTCATGCTTTATGATCCTCTGTATTCTATTTCTTGAGTTAATTGTTTTTGTACATGTTGCACCAACACAATTGTATTAGCAGATTTGGCTTAATGTTGATATCAATGTATTCCTGCACTCTCATTTTGAGGTGTCTTTATGTTTAGTTCTTTTTGGATCTTTAATAAACTAACTAACCTTACGTAGTTGTCTGTGGTTACTATGTGTGCAGAGAAATTCCTGTTGAATTGATTGGTGTTATTACTCTTTTTTCCTGTTTAGATTGTGATTCCAGAACAGATCTAGAACTTATGGCCCCAGCCCTTTCAGCTACATACAATGTAGTGTTTCAGGTATTACTGCAGGATTTTACCATAGTCTGACTACTTTCCTTACTGTGTCCTCTTCGTATCTTCATGTGCCCAAACGTTATGTGGTTCTGGAGCTCCAAGAAGTTGCCAATCAATAACGGAGCTGTGGGCGGTCAGCTACTTAACCTTGTGAAACTGTAGGGCTTTCTCTTTTGGCAAGGCTCACACTGCACTTGGCACCCTCACCAACGTCATCCTCCTCTTCCAACTGGGGCCTGGAGTCCCAGCTCAAGTCTTCTCTGTAACCGGGTCTGAGCTCACTTTACAGCTATGGAGATTTTATAAATATCTCATTCTTCTGAACTCCAAAGATACCGAGTAGGTCTCTAGCAAGTCTGTAGTTGTCCCTGTCATGAAGAATCCGGTTTACAACATGTTTAGATAGTCATCCCTCTGTATGTGGAGTTGCCAGAAAAGGTGAGCTGTTTCTCCCATCTCTCACAGCAGCAAGCTTCCCTGAGAGATGAAAGAGAATCGTCATGTTCAAGAGACAGAAACAATAGGGGAATCTATCCCTTTAAGGTAGTATTCCTGATACAAACATCACATCCACACCGAACCTGAGGACTTTCATTGAACAGACAAGAGATTAAATTCTCGAACTCAGTAGGGGCTGACTATTAGCCGAACAACTTAAGGAACATAGGTCTACAACAGAAGAGGAGACCATTAAAAACATTTAAATTGAAGGTGATTGTACTCAAAACAATTCACCCAGCTTAACCAAAGGCAAATTCATAGGTGAAAGGCAGTGGTAGACTCTGCAGCAAAATGCTAGTAAAAAGTCCAATGAGACAGATGAAGAAGACGAGACAAGGAGGAGAGTGATGAAAGCAATAAGTCATGCCTATGGCCATGAAAAGTCCCTTTGCCAATGAAAGAGAACTGTTAATACACACACTGAATACTGTACTTGTGTACAGCAAGACATCTCATGGTTTCAACATCTACACCATTTCACTGACTCAGTTGGAACAAGACATTTGGAAGAGTCTAACTTTGAAAACAAGTCATTGATCCACAGAGACATCAAGTGCCAATATGATCACCAAAAACATAGATGAAAGTGAAACATATGCAAAGATTTTGTTGAAGCTCATTTTAATATAGGTTGCTGAGATTTAATATGTAGAAAAAGAACATGAAGAAAGTGATGAGCTATGAAATGATGTGGTTGAGGAAATAATTCATAAAATTGAGATGATACGTAAGATACACATACAGAAGAATGGGTTGTGAAGCTGGACTCCAAATTACAGAAAGAAACCATGCAAAATAATCTGCACAGAAAGAGCCTAAAAAAAAAGGGTAAATGGAAATATATTCAGGATGGACTAATATAAGGATAGTGAGGATTCCTGAGGACATTAAAGATGCTACAGAAGTGGAATCCCTAATCAAGTGGATCACCCACTTCCTTAGGGATGAGATAGTATTGGAGGAAAAAGAACTGTTTACAGAATTAATCTCACTTTGTAGAGCATGTTGAAGTTGTACACTGTCCTGAAATCAGGCACTCCACCCAGAACTGGTAGACAGTTTTTCCAAGACTTTTTCACTAGGGATAATACTATGTCTAAAGCACATACTGTTTATCCATATTTCCTGCAGAACGGCCAGATGATTAAGAGAAATGAGATCATACCAATTCAAACTAAAGAAAATGGTTATTCCAGCTTCCATATTAATCTTAACTAGTTTGAAAACCACCTGGCAGAGATAAACACATATATTTCATGAACCAGACAAAATTCACAATAGTCCTGTTAAAATTCAGAAAATATTAATTGACTAAGATCTCGTCTAAAGTAAGTCAAATGAAGACATTAATCATAAAAAATTGGATGCCGGTGAGGAACAGCTAAGCTGCTTCCTGGAATGCTGCTACAGACATTCCAAAACAAGGGGACAGTAGTAAATGTACAAGGCCTCGCTAGTTCTCAGCACTGGCTTGGACCTGCTATACATAAGGGATAGGCGTGTGTTGGGTTGGGGAAAAGGAAGGGCAAATTGAAACAAGCATTTGCAATCCATCGGTCTTGCCTTTGGGACCTTATATGTGTTTAGCAATGCAGCACATTAGCCTGGGGTCTGAAACATCTACTGTTCTTTAATATGGAGGGAAAGTAAGCACCAAACTGCGTGACACACCAGGTATGGGAACACATGGAGAGAAATACTGCCTAGCAGCGGGAAATGGTATAGTCTAAAGCTATGTTTTTAATATAAATTAAGGGCCTTTGGTGGTCATATCACCGAAAATATTGTTATCTACCAACAATGCCATACACCACATAGAAGAAGAGGCAAGAATTTCAAAGTCAATCTTTGCCTGGTTTGGATAATGGTATTTTGACTATGACTGTGAGCTAATGGTGATTCAGAAAGGCATCAAATTCTCCTTTTGATGTTTATAAATTACACTGAACATGATGATCTGGAAAGTATGAAGTGTTATGTATAAGGTGGAACCACATGGTTCAATAGAGTTTCCCACAGAAAGCTAAACTGATTTAGTTTGGGTTCTCTTACCTGAACAGTTTTTAATCCATATTGGCATGTTTTCCTGGCCAATAAATGTCACCTAGTTGACCAAAATTCCATGTGGGTATTAATTAGGAATGTTCAAAATTGCTACAAATATTTGTTCTTTTTGTATTAAAATGCACTTAGTACACTTGATGATCCAGGCTGGTACTACTCAAGGTGTCCTGGAGTAAGCAGGTGATGCATTATGTGACGTTTGGCAAATCCATAGGAAAAGGCCACTGTCGCAAAATTTCACAATTCCAGTCGCCCTTGACCTTAGTCCAAGGGTGCAAGCATTCAGTCAAGCAGAGGTTTTGTCCTGGAAGGATATCCTTCCAGTACAAAAAAAATGTCCTTTAAGACTTTTACAACTGAATGTGTGCTGTACAGTGGAACACATATGTAAATTTTGAAAAATATGTAGACTTTTAAAAGTTGCTTAACTGTTACGTATGCTACGAGGAGACAATTTTTGGGCTCAAATTCCAGTTTATAAATGTTAGTAGATAAGGATTTGCCTCAAAACTTATGGGTGGTTGCATTCAAATGCCCATTTACCACCCATGGTAGGCCCCCCTTGAAGCAAAGTAGAGCAAGGTAGGGCATACTGCGTTACTGAGGGCAACTTTCCCACATAAATCATGACCTGCTTTGGAAAGTAAATCCCACCACAATACTGTGTGCTGGCTTTTGTCCACAACCTATGCATGCTCTGCAAGATCTCCAAGTGGCTCCCAGTCAACATCAGAAGAACGGTCAAGCAGACTGGACCAGCAGGCTGGACTACAGGAACAACCTCTACATAGGAATCACTGCACGCCTCTTGAGGAGGCACTACAGACAATACAAAACTCAGAGACCAGGCTCATCCTCGACGCCCCCAGACAAACCCACATCACTCCCCACCTCAAGAAGCTACACTGGCTCAAGATGCTGACCTACGCATACAAAGCCTTACACAATGAAGGGCCAGCATACATCAAACAACGCATGATCTTCTACCAACCGACCAGACACCGACGAGCCGCCTCCTTCTTCCCTCATGACACCCCCTGGATCCATTGAGGCAACAGTGATGGTCGCGCCTTCTCACACCTGGGAGCCACAGTTTGGAAGGGCCTCCCACTGCACCTCAGGACCGCTCCAGCAATTCAGGAAAGGACTCATGACCCGGCTGTTCAAATGGAGATCACCACGAGGCAGTTAGCAACTCCGGCGCCTTGAGACCCTCAGGGGTGATTTGCCACGCTCTACAGATCCCTGACTGATAAGCAGGGACTGTTATAATGAAGAAGTGGCAAGCAAGTGACTAACACAACACTTTAAAAAAATATCAAAACATACTAAAGATCAAAAATTGTAAGGTGAGTTGCTGCTAGACAGCTGCCAAATAGGAGACTTCTAGAAGCACCTGCTCATTTCATTTCTTTCTGTTTCATATACCTGAGGTTGCCTGGTGCTCGAGCCAGGTTGTTCAACACTTATGACATTCTTTATAATGCACCTGCATTGCTTATACGCGCTGGGTAAATCTTGATCCCTCCCAGCGATCTGGGATTCAGAAGCCTGTCCCTTTTATGTGAAAATGCAAACAACATGTCTCACAATGCAAAAGGCGGTGGGCAAAATGTGGTAAGATATTGCTGGTGGACTCACGTTACCACTGAAACTGCTAAATGATTTATGAGGACTCGTGCTCGCACCGGCCCTTGCACAGAATCTCTGCCAACTCTTGGCAGGCGTATTTAGTATAATTTCAGTTTTTAACGTAGTCACCATGCATCTAGGCTGCCTTTCAGCAAGTCCTGTTTTTCAAGCCAGAGCACCAGCCATGCGGACTCCTGTACAGAGGCACATTGAATTTTAAAACTACAAGTCTCAGCATGCTCGGCGCTACCAGGCGAACACAATTGCTTTTTGTTTGTAGTTTTGTAGCGAACTCGACGATAAGGTATAGGAGCGATTTATGAGCACCAGTTCCATTACACAAGGACACATTCGTTATTGTAGGTACGGGGAGACTAAGTGGTCCACTTGAGCCGACGCCGAGACTCGAACCAAGTATTACGCCACATTCCCTCCTCCTTTTTGTTTTTCTTTGCAGTTTTAGGATCAACCCTGTGACCCTAAAATGTGACTTGGAAGCTGCTGACAGCAATGTGTCAGTGTTTTACTGTGAAAATAAGGTCACTCCACCCATTTCCCCTAATATATACCGTTAGATCCAGCTGGGTCCACAAGTGACTGCGCCTCATCGGTCTCCAGGAGCAGTTCTAGCTGCAGTTATTGGCGACCCCCGAATATGAAGGTTGTCCCTTTTCCCCTAGCTATAGGAGCCTGCATGTCCGACATTGAGGGGTGCTGGGGTAGTGGGGGAGCGGTCTTGGGGCTGCCAATGCTCTCGTAGATCCCCACCCCTCTCCCCAGACGCCCTATGCGGTTTACCTTAGTGACGGGCATTCGCAGGAGAGTCCATGCGCTCTTCCTCCCCAGCACCTCTAGTGGCAGGCTGCATGGCATGGGCGCTGCCATTACTGTTTTACTCTGAGCTGCTGTCAAAGCGACACGCACTGCATCCAACCTAACTTCCGTGAAACTGTGCATCCGCGTGAACCTGTCCTACCTGGAAGTAAGTCTCAAGCGCGATGTAGAAGTGAGCAGTATAGTCGTTGTGGGGGTGGAGCCAAGGGGGCCAGGAGGAAGAGGCGGGGATACAGCCGGAGGCGAGTTAGTTAGAGCAGGGACGGGGACCGAGCAAGGAGTCAGAGAATAAAGCTCGTAACAAAAGTACATATAGTGTCTGTGGTCATTGGTAAGGACACTACAACCGGCGACGAGGGTGGGATTCTGCAGCCCACCACCCATCGAACCTCAGGAAGAGCGTCCCGTCCCCTGTAGCGTGAAGAAAGAAAACGGCGTCTGAAGCAGAACGCCGGTCCGCGCCAAATTCTGATTCACCCCTGATGCGTGCGAGTTAGCACACGAGTGAAGAGGAGAAATCGGGAGCCCACCCCGAGCCTGCCTTGCTGCTCCGGTGATCGGGAGGTGTTTGAGGAACTGTTGACGCCGCGTAGAAGGGATCGGAATAAAGAGAGCTGTTGCGCGCCAAGAACAAAAAAGAAAAGCTCACCCGCGATGCGTGAAGAACGGCACGCGCACAAAGAAAAAGTCGGGAGCCTACCCCGAGCCTACCTGGATGGGTGAAGTGTCCAACAACTGTGTGAGACACTGCTGATGTCCTGGCACCTGTGGAAGTGACTGCGGGTGAGTGCCAAATGAAGCTTGGTGAGCCTGAAGAAAGACTGCAGCCAAAATCTCAGGGGTGTGAGAGTTTCTGTTTGGCTGCCATCTTGGAGTCAGGCGTCCTTGAAAGACACCCCTATGAAGTTCATGGGCGGCCATTTTGAAGTCAGGCAAGGCCAAACAAACAAGCATTGACTGAGGAAAAGGCCTGAACAAGTAAACAAGCACAAGCTAATGCAAAGGGGAAATAACAAATAAGCCAGAGACAAAGCAAACGGGAAGCAACAAACAAGCACGTGCATAGACAAGAGAGAAACGAAAGCATACTGTCAAGATGTCAAACCACAACTCTCCACAAAGAAATGAAGTCAAACCACTCCTGACAGGGGTGTCACACCTGCGTCCCCCGGAACCCCTTACGCTGACGACTGGAGGGAGCATGGGTCCCCGATGGCAGGAATGGCTCGAGGACTTTGAAGATTATATAAAGGGATCAAAAGTGACAGAGGATTAAGACAAAGTGATTGCACTGAGAAATCTTGTGGGTAAAGAAATTAGCAAGTTAATCAAAGAACTGCCGACGGCAGATACAGGAACCTATGATAAGGTGCGAGACGCTCTGAATAAAAAGTTCCTACCTAAGAGAAATGTGGATTACGAGAGATATGCTTTTCATCAAGTCCGTCAAGGGAAGGAAGAAGTGATGAGCACATTCATAACGAGACTACGTCGACTGTCCGGGTACTGCGAATTTGACGCGTTCTCAACAGATGATGCCATCAGATCACAAATAATCGATGGCTGTCAATCCGAGACGCTTAGGAGAAGACTATTAAGAAAGAGTCATAATCTGGAGGAGATTGAGGAAATGACCCGAGCTTACGATCAAGCAGAGGAACACGCCAAGAGCATGGAGACCGGGTGCACTGATAGAAGGGAGCAGGTATGCCGAGTGCAGGCCAGTCGTAGTCGCTGGCACTCGAAAGAGCGACAACACAGATCGCGACCGTCCTCTCGCCAGCGATACACTGAGCGTAGAAGTCATGAGTCAGGCTGGAGAGACAAGAAACAAAACAGCTTGAGGAAATGTTATCGGTGCGGGCACGACTTCCCGCACAGGGATGCCTGTCCAGCCATGGGCCAGCAATGTAGGAAATGTGGACAGATGAATCATTTTGAAGCAATGTGTGGAGACTATCGCAGGGAAAGAAGGAGTGAAAGGACAAGGCCTACTCGCTCTGACACCAGACGACACCATGCGAAAGCCGTACAAGATCGACCGGAGTCGTCCTCTGGCTCTTCGCATTCCAGCAGAGAATCAAAGAGATCCCAATGGTCGAGGAGGTCGTTGTCCAGGGATTCCCGATCAGGGTCGCGGGAATCGGAATACACTATTGAATATGCAAGTATGGTCGCGGATCCTGACCAGCTCAAGAAATACCAGAGACTAAATATAAGTGTAGGGAATCACGCCACGAAATTTGTTCTGGACAGTGGAGCGTCACTGAACTATATCTCCGTGACGGAATACAAGAAAATGAAGCCACCGCCGCCTTTGAGTCCAGCATACCTCAAGGTATTTACCTGGATGTCGAAGAAGCCTCTTCCCTGTCTGGGAAAATTCCCAACAACACTCAGGCACCAGACCATGTCTGTGCCGGCATTCATACATGTAATTGATGGCCCGGAGGCTGATTGTCTTCTCAGCTTACCCACTGCAGAGCGCCTTCGTCTAGTTGAGATTCTGTATAGGGTTAGTGATGACCCGGACATTTTACACAAATTCCCCAAGCTATTCACCGGGCTGGGAAAGATGAACAGATGTCAAATTCGACTTCACATTAATGAACAGATAAGACCGGTAGCACAACATCCCAGGCGAGTGCCGGTCCACCTTCAGCAAGCAGTGGAGGATGAACTTCAGGAATTATTAGCAACTGACATCATTGAACGGACCGACGGTCCCACACCATGGGTATCACTGGTAGTTATCGTGCCGAAGAAAGGCACTCCAGGGAAGGTGCGTCTATGTGTTGACATGCGGCTTCCTAACACTGACATCGAAAGGGAACGTCACCCCGGGCCCCATCTGAGTGACATGATCTCTGCTTTAAATGGTGCCAGGGTATTTTCGAAACTCGACTTGAATAAGGGATACCATCAGCTGGAGTTGCATGAAAAGTCGAGATACATAACAACATTTGCAACTCACCTGAACTCTGCAGCCCGTGCGATCTTTGGTCTGCATAGACGAGCACGGGCTTCTGGGCTGCTGCAGACGCTTCATTGGCTGCCGATCCGGAAGCGGATTATTTTTAAATCCCTGACGCTGGTGCACAAAGCTTTGTTTGGCTCAGGCGCAGGATATCTGCAGAAAAGATTGGCTTTTTATCGTCCTGCGCGCTCACTGCGTTCGGAATCCCTTTTCACTGCTGTGGTCCCACGCGTGAGGAAGGCCCGCATTGGGGGACGTTCTTTCAGCCTCAAGGCCTCCCAGCTGTGGAATTCGCTTCCACTGGCACTCCGCAGCACTCCCAACTTGCTTCAATTCAGGAAGAATTTGAAGACTTGGCTTTTTAATCATTCTGTTTAGGTGGGCTTCTTTCTTTCTCTTTTGGGTTCTGTTCTTCTTGTTATGTTGTTATACTCTGTAGTTGCCTGTGGAAAGCGCCGGGACACTCTTTTAGAGTAGCCGAGCGCTATAAAAATGCACTTTAACATAACATAACATAACCTGGGGCTGTTCCGATACAAACGGTTGCGGAGATCTTTCAAGAGGCTATCCGTCAGACTATACTCCATATACCCAACACGTTGAACTACAGCGATGATATTCTCGTGTATGGTCAAATGTTCAGGAACATGATAAAGCTCTAGATCGGGTATGTCATGCTCTCTTGGAAGCTAATCTAACCCTAAACAAGGACAAGTGTGAATTTCATCAAACCACTCTCAAATTCTTTGGACATGTGTTCTCTGGAGCTGGGATGAAGCCTGACCCTGAAAAAGTGATGGCGCTCAATGACACCAAGAGTCCCCAGAATGTCAATGACATTTGATCGTTTCTGGGCATGGCCAGTTATTGTGCCAGATACATAAAGGACTATGCCACAATTAGTCATCCCCTCCGAACGCTTACGAAGCAAGGACAGCCTTTTGTCTGGACTCCTCAGTGTGAGCGGGCGTTTCAAGACATCAAACGTGCAGTTGAGTCTGCCGACAACTTAGCTTATTTCAGTCCTAAGAGAAAGACGGAGATAACCGTGGATGCTAGCCCTGTGGGCCTGGGTGCAATTCTGGCTCAGTATGACAATGACATCGATCAACGGCACATTGTGGCCTACGCCAGTCGCAGTTTGTCGTACACGGAGAAGGCGTATTCTCAACCAGAGAAGGAAAGTCTGGCAGTTGTATGGGCCTGCGAACATTTCCATGTCTTTATCTATGGCAAACATTTTACCATGGTGACTGATCATCAGGCGCTCGTCACCATCTTTGGAAACCCCAGGTCAAAGATACCACCTCGGATTGAGCGGTGGGGTTTGCGTCTACAGGAATATACCTACACAATACTGCACATGCCGGGAAAGTCAGCAAATCCGGCTGACTACATGTCACGACACCCTTTATCATCACCGGCATCACGACCATCGATGGCCGAGGAATACATCCACTTTGTGGTGGGCCAAGCTCGGCCGCCCGCAGTTCCTCTGGAAGCCATTCAAGAAGCCACTGCGCAAGACATCGGCCTGCAGAAAGTATTACGCCGACTGCAGACTAATCGGTGGAGACATGACAGTGAAGAAGAAGGGAATGATCCCACAATTCGACAAGAAATGCAAGCATTCCGACATGTGAGTGATTAACTCTCTGCCACCTCGGAAGGTCTGTTGCTGAGAGACCAACGGATCGTCATTCCGACACAATTGCGCCAGGGCATCATCAATCTAGCCTATGAAGGTCACTGGGGAGTGGTCGCGACAAAAAGAGCTCTCCGGGAGCGGGTGTGATTTCCGCTTTTGGATCAAATGGTGGAACTCACCCTCAAAGACTGTCCCCAGTGTCAACTTGTCAGTCAAGGAGCTTCCCCCAGCTCCTCTGCAAATGACAAAACTGCCCAGTGGAGTGTGGCAAGAACTTGCCATGGACTTTTATGGACCTCTTCAGTCGGGAAAATATGTCCTGGCAATAATGGATGAATATTCAAGATTTCCACTCGCCCAGTTCGTATCATCCACCAGTGCATCAAGCACCATTGCGGTGTTAGACGAAGTGTTTGCGGCATGGGGTATTCCCAAAGAACTCAAGACGGATAATGGCCCTCCTTTTTATGGACACGAATTTAGTGAATTCGCAAAGCATTTGAATTTCAGGCACCGTAAAGTCACGCCCTTGTGGCCGCAGGCCAACGGGACTATTGAAAGGTTCATGGCCACTCTCAAAAAGACCTTTCAACAGGCTACAGTCGAGAAAAGGGATCTTCAAGTGGCTCTCAACGAAGTTCTAAGGGCTTACAGAACAACACCGCATGCCACCACAGGAAAGTGCCCTGCCACACTAATGCTTGGGCGACCAATCAGAACTTGGATACCTACCTGGGAAGGTGCGCTGAGAGCGGTCTCACCTGCCCGGGTTCATCAGGAGGTAACAACAGCTGACCGAATTGGAAAAGACAAAATGAAGTCATATGCGGACGCCAGGCGGAGAGCAAAATCACCATCCATACATGAAGGGTACTGTGTCATAGTTAAACAGGAGCAGCAAAGGAAAACGGACTGAAAGTTCAGAGCTGAGCCCTTGACGATTACCCAGCAAAAGGGTACCATGATGATCGCAGAGTCTGACAGCAGGAGAATCACCAGGAATGTATCACATTTTCAAAAATGCACCCCAGGCATGAGAGAGTCGCTCCAGAAGATGATGGGAAGACCAGAGAGTGAGGAGAGAGAATGGCCTGAACCGGCAGTCGCGGTTCAGCAACATGATACTCACGTAGAGCCTGAGTCTGAATCAGGAAGCGCACTTCTCCGACCTCGACGAGACATTCGACGGCCAAAACGACTTATTGAAGAACTATGAACAAGTCAGTTATTTTGTTTTGTTAACAAAGGGGGAGATGTAGAAGTGAGCGGTATAGTCGTTGTGGGGGCGGAGCCAAGGGGGCCAGGAGGAAGAGGCGGGGATACAGCCGGAGGCGGGTTAGTTAGAGCAGGGACGGGGACCGAGCAAGGAGTCAGAGAGTAAAGCTTGTAACAAAAGTACATATAGTGTCTGTGGTCATTGGTAAGGACACGCATGAGCTTCACCTTCGGAAGTGTGGCAGCATTCAGAGTTGATGGTGTTAGAGCACTACGAGTGTGTGACATTTAACGCTCTTGAGGGGACAAGGGGAACACAGACTGAAACCGGGGTCACTGCAGAGGGCAAACAGGCACAATAGGGACAGGAGAACAGGGCCAATGTGCGGGGTTCTCCTTGCTGCACAGGAGCCCCACCCAGACTCAGGCGCGAGACGCCTGACTTCCAGTCTTCTAGCACAATGTGCACTACTTTTAAAACAAGCATTTGCAATGCAATACAACTCACCTTTACGCAAGACGTATTCCATTACAAATGGGAGTGCGGGTGTTCAAGAAGGCACCAACGGGAGTGGAGAGGGTGATGGGGGGCGAGAAGTGATGAACTGCGGGAGGGGGCGGGGGGGGGACACAGGGCAGAAAATAGTGTTGGAGTAAAAGGGCCAATAGCCAGGGAAGGATACAAATGACAAGACGGCCATCAGGAGGAGGGACTAAGAAGCCTAAAACAAATCAGAAGGCAGCATTTAGGATGTAAGCAAATCAAAAAGATGGGCGGAGAGTGGGTGGAGCTTCCAGCAAGCTTCCACACTATAGAATATACTGCATGTCTCAACAAGACAGCGCAAATGCTGCCTAGGCGAGACCTAAGAACTAGGGCAGTTTTGTGCTTGAGACAGAAATCTGATAACGTGATGTGTATAGCTACATAGGTATGTCTAAGGATTTGAGAGTTGCTACTCTTAATGTTAAAGAGCTAAATGTGCCTACTATCCAAGATAAAATTAAAGACAAGTTTGCACATTTGAAAACAAGGTCACATATAGAATTGTAGCATTTTTTCACACTTGGGGCAAATCATCAGATACTACTTCTCAAACGACCTTGGTGAAGACAACCAAAATAATCTATTTGATCCCTCTTTCAAAATTGTCTATATTACTGTAGGTATCAATGTCCCTTAGGGTATTATTGGAGTATGAATGGGTACACTGGTATTTCATAGCTGTTAAGTACATGGTGCAAAAATAAGAGTTTCCTCTCCCTTTAATTCAGATATAAGAGAAATGCATTCGATGACTTCAAGAAATATCATAATAGGCAAAGATTTTAATTGTATCACTTGTATGCATTTAGATATGACCTATACCCAATGGCACGTGGTTCTCATTATCATATATATTAATATATAATATATAATCAATGCAACATATTAATGGTTGAATTATTCATCATTTTCACCATTTTTGGAATGCTGGGAACAATGCTTTGTTTCCTTCTACTAATAGTTGCTGCACATTTTTTTTACACAAGAATCCAATTGCTTAAATAAACGTTTGAAATGCCAATTTCCGTATTTCTTGTATCTCCCTTTGGGCAAGCCTAAGATAATAAAGAAAAGGTAGATCTGTTTCAAAGATTTTCCTGGGAGGGGGATCAGAGTGGTTGTGCCGTAAGGTTTCAGATACCATGCTGTACCCTGTCAGGTTTAGGTGTCTAGATGGGGCACTGTGAGATAGCAGCCAGGAATTGGGCCAACCGATACTGATGCTATTAGTCGACTAAGTTCCCATATTTTCACGCATATGTTGCCCAACCCCACAGTCTTACTTGATTTGTAGGAACCATATGACACAGGAATTCATTGATATAATGCTTTGCACCCCTGATGATGCACCGAAGCGCATCAATTGAAGGATGCTCTTTGTTTTCTCTAATCGAAGCAGGAAGAACAAGAAAAAGACTGAGGCTGCAGCTCCCTCAGCCATTCACAGAAGCCCAACAACTAAATCCTTGCCCAGGTCACAGATGGAAACACACTAAGGCAAAATGGCAAAATGTAGCAAAGGACTTCAAACCAGGCCCAGCCACAGGATTCTGGATCTGGGAGGCATGTGAAGAAGAATCGATGGGCTAGAAACATGTATTTGGGAACGGGAAAAAATCAACCGAGGGTTCTGAGATCTGCAGTCATATACTGACAGTTTCAATATTATTATGAAGGGAAAGTTACACGCATTAGGTAATTCTGGGCCTAAGGAATAGCATCAGTTGCCATTGTGTAATGTAATCAGGGTGTTTTGCACACAGGGCATGGATGAAGATCTTGCCAGAACCCGAGTGTCCAACGGGCACAGCTGTACACTGTACTCTGTGGGTGCGGCGAGAAGGGCACTGGGCTCAGCGCATGGGCACAGGTCATGCACAGTCTGTATCCAGTGCTAACGAGGCATAGGAATGGCTAGTGCTTAGGACAGATATGAGTATTTTGGATACAGGGCATGTCTGAAGTACATAAGATGTGTCAAGTCACCCTGTAATCAGAAAATGATAGCTGCTCAGCCGTAATAAATTATTACAGCTGAATGGTGACATCATATTGTCGGATGCTGGAGTCAGCAGCTAAGGTCAAAGGCAGGTCATGGAGCAGTTTAAAGAAGGAAAACAACAATTGGTTTTCTGTTCTTTTGGTCATTTTTCCTTAAAGCAGGAAGGAGCTATCCATTGCACTTAAATTTCTGTACAAAATAGGTCCATCTAGAAAAAACATATGTTTCAACACATTCTGAGCCATGGCATCTTTTAAATCAGAACTACTTTAAACTGATTCTAGTGTCTTTTCATAATACATTATTAACTGCTTTCTGGCGTCTTTTATTTCACAATACAGATTTCGCTTTCATTCTTCATGTCTACAAACACAGTATCTCTTGGATGTGAAAGATACAGACATCAAAGATTTGAGCGCCTTGTGGAATGGTGGATTGATGACCATGCGTAGTAAGGAATTAAATTCTGGCTGCCGTGCATTAAGAGAATACCTCGAAATTCTATGACTGTTTGAAGAAATTATTCAGTGACTGGACATACCCTTGTGACATATGGTGGAGAGTACTCTATCTTGTATATACATTTTCATGTTTGCTTAACTTGTTGGGATAAGATCAAACATGTTGGGCATCTGGCTGCAAGCAATTGTGTGTTTTTGCTCTGTCGCTCAGGGCCAGCAACCATGAATGACAACAGGTGATACAATAGTCGCCTTGAGACAAGCAGAGTGAATCTACTTCTCTGCTATCAAAAATTCAGTCCAGGCAATCCATCATCAAGGTAGGCAAAGGGTGTGGCTCATCAGAACCTACAGGATGCAGCAGAATCGTGGGAGAGTTTGGTAATGGGAATATACCAATTGCTGTGCATAGCCCCTTTTTGACGTTTTTTTTTTACTTTTTACTTAGACCTGTTTACAAAGTTTTGAAGTTATAAAAAAAATATTTTTTGTAACTTTGTTCACCTCTTCACACACTCGTAAATAGTTGATATGTATATCCTTCACCTTTTAATGTTTGTTTGACCCCTTTCATTTGATTTATTATTGTGTTTGATGCTCAGTTCCTAGTACAGAAAAGTGTAAGCAATTCTAACTCTCCCCCTAAAACCCGGGAATATAATGCCTTAGTCCCATGTTGGATGACCAATAATACTTTGAAGTTCAATGCAGATAAAAAGATTCTACTGAATCAACTTTAGACCTCTGTTTTGTTGGTTTGCCTTCCTTGGTTTTGGGTCCTATTTCCAGTACACTAGAGGTGAAAGTCTTGGCTCAGCTGAGTGCAGGGTAAGCGATAAACCTTCCAGAGTGCAAGGTGCCACACATTAAAGAGATGCCTATTGGAATCACCAATACTTGATATTTTAACGAACTTAAAGCCAAATATTTGCACAAAAAAATCTAGTTTTGGAGCTCTTTAAAAAATAATGATTTAGAGGGTGGAGAACAACCGGGCAGTCATATTTCCTACAGCAGTGCCACTGGTGGCTTAGCTGGCGGACACCCTACAGTAAAGGCATTGAAACTTTCCCTGTAGGTCTATTAAATCACCCGCTCTATGTAGAGCAGACGGTCGCAAGTCCATGTTTGTAACTCTGACTGCCAGGTGACTTCTATGAGGGATGGGCCGACAAAGATAATATGCTGTGTGATAGTCTGGTAAGGGTAGTAGAGTCGATTACCTCTGCCATCTTGACAGACGGCGGGCTGTCCACCACATTCTAAATGAGGCCCTAACTTCATTTTCAATATGCACACCCTTCTCTCAGTTTTCCTGTCACAGTATTTTATTTCTCCTTACAAAAAATTACAATTTCTGAGACATTTTGTATAGCCAATGTATATTTCGGATACCAATACATATGTACATAATTTGACAAGGCAAGTACTTTTGTATGTTGCTATTCTCTATAGAAATGGACATTACATATTTTCTTTAACTGGATTCTAGAGCCATCCAACAGCTGGATTTTGGTTTAAAGTGTATGCTTACGTATTAAAATCCAGTCTCTTCGATTAGGTTTCTCCTCTTGTGCTTCTAGTGTTGGTTTCGATTTGCGGTCTGAAGTGCAGATGATAGTTGCCATTGGAGAATAAAAAAGAGAGGATTAAGAGTAAATACTTCCGCACCAAGGAGCATCAAGCCATAGACAGAACCTAAACACACATTGTCATTGCTTCACTGGCAGTGATGTTGGCAGAGTGGGGCCATGCCCCAGCTCTCTTTGTCCAAGTCCTCCCTTGGGTCCCAACATCTTAGGTGTTGAATGTGAAAGAGGTAACATGGGGAAAAGAGACACTGAACCTTCCCACACACATTGATTTGACAATCAATCTTTTGTTGCAAATCAGTGTTTGTTTGAGGCTACGATTGCTTAAAAAGTTCAAGTCTGACTTTCTATGTTTGTGTGCAAATATGTCTGCCTCTGTAAACAGATGGAGATATGCACAAACATTAAAACATTTTACGCATGTTACAAATGTTTCTCAAAGTCAGTGTTCCTTTTGAATCAGGCACAGAGAGCCTAGTTTTCGACCTTGCAGTTATTGGACAAAACTGTGGATATATTTTAAGACTTCATCCTCTATTGACATAAGTGCTACTAACTTTAGAACTTAGGCCAGAATCACAGTTTTTTTCCATAAGTAAGTTGTCTTACATCCAGCTATTCAATTGTGATTTGCACTTAGAGCAGGCCCCACTGCTTACATTGTTAGTTCAAACAGTTCCTGTAAATATTACAGGCTGCACAACAAATCACTGTATGAGGGATCATGTTTAACAGACAAATCACAACTGGGATGTATTCCATGAAAGCTCTAGTAAGTGTCCATGTTAGTCAGTATATATTTTAACAGGTTAGAGACTTAAATGGCATGGCACATACGTCAAATACATATTACTGAATGCCTTTTGTGAGACGAAAAATGTCACGGACAGAATGGACTACTTAGCTTTTCTAATCCGCTGAGTATAAGAGCAGATACATCAAATGCATGCCTTGGTAGAAGCTTGATGTCCCTGCTAAATGTGTTTCTGATTAGACTGCCACCCTCAGTTGTTGGCTCAATCTACAGATCTGGCATCACCAAGGCAGTTGGTGCATTAATAGTGAAGACATCTTTTGATGCATCGTGCCTGGAGCAATGCAGATTGAGCACATAACTAGAAAAGATCAGATCTCTGTAGGGTTTCTGAAGGTGGTCTGCACAGAAATAGGAAGAGAGAGAGAGAGAGAAAGAGAGAGAGTGCACGCTAGTGTGAAGGTGAGTGTTGAATCTTCCACCCCTCCCGGCACACTGTGGGTGATCTCTGAATTCCTAACCCAACCCGGTACACTGTACATTGTATGTGTTGTGACACAGTTAAGGAACATTCATTTGGATTTGTTCAACATATAAATATAAGTCACAAACACTCTACAAAATCCAGAAGGTGACCTTCCATACACAATAAGCAATTTACACTGCTTGCATCAAACATAGTCACACAGATATTCCAAAAAGACACACACAAGTCAACAGACTTTCAAGGCAAAGTAAAAATACTCAGTATTTACTACCAGAGAAACAGCTATAACTTCGCCCACCTAGAACATGACGACTTTGTGACAATTCCCACTGGTGGGCAAGCATCATTTCCCTTTTTTCCACAATCCTCTCAGTTTTTCGGTAAGAAAATTCGTCAGCTTGAAAACAGCCAGGTCAAATGCCTCCTCTAAAACTGTCAGGGTTCAAGCCCGGCTGCAGATGTCAAATGACGATTGTCTTATTTTTTCTTCATGACATCTACATGTGGTGTCTCAGATCCAAATACAGTCCGTTCTGCTCCTCCTGATCCATGATGCTTCCAAAAGCCAACTTATTTTTGACTGAGGCCCCTAATGACATAAAAGGTTGTCCCTTCTGCCGCTAGGTAAATCTAATGGGGAACGATCTGGCTAGAAAGTGTTCCACAAAAAAACAAAAAAACTCAAGGAAAGAGAGGTCCTCCTGTTCTCCGAGGAAACAGTCTTGCTTCTGGGATCATTAACAGACTCAACGCCATTCACGGATATTGGTCTCTTCCTCAAAGTTAGAGCTGATTCTGATCTTAAAAGGCCAATCACCTCCTTCCTCTTGCATTACAGATTCTAACCTGTTCTTGAATTTACAAAATGCAAGTTGTGTAGATACATTTCCAGAAAGGGACATTCCTTACCACTCTTGTGCTCCTTCAACAGAAGTCTCTTTGTTCACATCAGTGGTACGGTAAGCTCCAGAAATGTTGAAATTAAGCTTGCCCACTACTGAGGCCAAATCTTACATTTCAACAGAACATTTTAAACATTCATCTGCAGTTTAAAAAGTACTAATACCATTCATTGAATCACTACTTAACCCTCTTATGGGTGCCTGTGAAAAATTGCTGTTTTCACTACTTTCTCCAAAGAGTTTGGCGGTCAAAGGTTAAACTCAAGCACCTTTCCTACAGTCCCTCTAGCTCAAAAAAAGAGATTGTCATGTATTGTTTTGAACTGCAAGATCAATGTACCTTCTGGGTCTTCTACCCAAACTCTGTTGGGGCTTGTAAAAATTACTGTCATTAGTCTCCCTGGCCATATAAAAAAAGCCCTTTTCTGATCTGGTCAATGATGGTCTCAATGCCTCCTATTATGAAGATCAGCCTGGATTCTAAAGACACTGGCTTAATCCGTGGACACATCCTTACCCTAAGTTGCTATGCCCAGATGCTTTCCTGTGGGTTCTCTGGAGATGTCCAAGTGACTTCCATGAACATGCCATTTGACGGAAAATCATATTCAGAGGTAAGGCTGTCTCCTCCATAGAGTACAACTGCATTCCAGACACTCCAACCAATTTACTGGTCCATTTGGGTCATGGAGAACCTAAGGGACACAATCACTCAAAGAGCATCGGTTTTCACTATCTTCTGCTCATCCTGCTCCCTCAAATCCTTGTTAACTCCCCACTACACCACTAAATTTCCTGGGGGGAAGTTGTCCCATTTCTCCACAAATGGGAGATGAACAAGATTGATCTCTGGGTGATCGAGCTCATTTACAAGTGCTATTCCCTTCCCTTTCTCTTACTCTCTCTAAACAGCTTTACTTTCTCCAGGACATGTTCTCTAGCCTATGCCTCAATTTTGCAGATGGATGTGTGCGAAGATAGAATTCACAATACGGGACAGTTGGGGTTAGTGGAAAAGAGCAGTCACACCAACTGTCACTCTAGCCCATCTCCGTTCAACATTCTACTGGAACCTTTAGCTCATGAGTTGCTTGTGGCTCATGAGCAGCTTGTGACATCCACAAGCTCAACACAAGCTCAAGAGCAGACATCACAAAGTGCTTACTCTGATAAGCAAAGTGGCCATAGAAGTGATGGCCTTGAAAGAAAAGGGTATGGAAATCTATGTTTTTTTTTTTTAGTTCAATAAGAATGATGGAGGACTCAGACCCATCAAGAACTTGGCCTCTTGAATTATTTCATTTGTTAGAACAAGTGCAAAATGATGTCCTTGAGATTTGCTTTGGAGGTCCTGAATGTGAATGCTTGGCTGGGTTTCTAAGACACCTATTTCAACCACCAATAATTCTAGCACACAGGAATTACTGGCAGTTCACTAAGGGTTTTCAGCACTGTCTGTGCGAGTTTCTTCCATGCGGAATGACGACTGCACTGTAGATCTTTTCGAAGGTGCTAGGAGTGGGTGCAGGTTAACTGCAGAGTTTAGGAGTCCATATATTTCAGTACTTGAATAATTGGCTAGTGAAGGCAGGGTCCCTGCGCTGGTCATAAAACATCTTTGGTGCACGTCTCTCTTGCATGATTTGGGGTTTCAGATCAACACCGAGAAGTCCCACCTCATTCCGACTGGCTATCCCAAATTCAACCCCACATTTTATCTCCCACAGTGAATTGGGTGTGGGCTATTTAGAAGACAAAGTTAAAATGCCCCCCCCCTTACTCTGGGTTAAAATATATTCTACCCCGCAAGCAGGTTTCTCAAGAGACATTTTGGGCGACTGCCTGAAATTGGACAACAGATGCTCTATCCTTAAGCTGGCATATGTCAAGAAAAGCTTTAATGACATGGGCCTGATTAACCTTTTTGGGCTCTTCAGATTGCATCGTGCCTCTAATTAAGGCCACACTTAAGGAAAAGTGTATTACGATAAATGAAGAGATCAGAATTGCAAGGGCAAGTTGTTTAACCTCAGTTCTTAACTATTTGCCTATTTCCACAATGAATGGGACGGGGAACAACCTTTACAACGCAACTTTTACACCGCACTACCATTACAACGAAACTTTTACAACGCATGCGATGTTACAACGCATGCTTTTACAACGCAAGTCTTTACATCGACTTGCACTAGATGGCGTGCTAACATTAGAAATAGTGTAGTTTACTATCCAAACACCTTCCCTACTGCAACGTGGACTGGAGTTAGAATAGTAAATTACACATTTCTAATGTCAGCACGCCATCTAGTGTATGTCGATGTAAAGACTTGCGTTGTAAAAGCATGCATTGTAACATCGCATGCGTTGTAAAACTTTCGTTGTAACAGCATGCGTTGTAAAAGCATGCGTTGTAACGTCATACATCCAATGGGACAGAGTAGTGTTTTACCTGGGTAGAAAAACCAGAAAATAGACTTTATCTCACGAGGTTCAGGTTACATACAGTTCATTATTTGGTTGCTTTACCTAACTCTGGCTCCTAGTTTGAATCTCTGCCCATGTAATAACTTCTGACACCATACTTTATACTTTTTTGCACTTTATATAGTAGTTTGGGAGGCTCCTTTTATGACCACTTTTAAAGCATAAGCACTTTACATCGCACCAAGAGGGATTGATTGTTTAAAAATGTGTAGATACCCCTACGATTTGATTCTCTGTCCTTAGCTATATTTTGTCTAGATTAAAACTGAGAAGGAGGTATGCTTCACATGGATACCTATTTCAGCGCTGATGAGACTGCTAATAGTTCTAGATGAGCACTAATCACTAGGGGTGCCAATACAATAGCTTATATAAATGTTTACATAGATTATATTTTATTATGTTTTCAATCTGTTTTAAATCGATGTGTGAAGCCTTTTAATAATCTCTGAATTCGGAAAACAAAGTGATGTATAATCTATTTTCATTTGGTGTTTTTATGGTCATTGCTAAGACAGAATAAAGTCTCTTGAACTAAGTTGACAACTGCATCTTGGATCTTTATCAAGGTGCTGGCTGTGGGTACAGATTCACCACAGAGTTTAGAAGTCCATATATTTCAGTACTTGGAAAATTGTGTGGTAAAGGCAGGGTCCCTGCGCTTGTCAAACATCTTCAGTGCACCATGTCCCTCTTGCATGATTTGGACTGCCGGATCAACACTTAGAAGTCCCTCCTCATTCCTACCGAGTTGATCACCTTTATAAGTACAGTGCAAGATACAACTTACATGAAGGCTTTTTTTACTCCTCGGAGGAATGCAGATTAATGGGATATGATTCTCATGTTTCTAACTTAGACAGAAATCCTGGTTCTCAAGATCTGTGATTGTTAGACCTGTTGGCCTCATGCATCCTGCATGTGTCACACACCAGATGGCACATGAGGGTCCCTCACTTATGCCTGAGGAATTAGTGGTTCCAGTGCCAGGGCAGCCTATTGGCTTAGGTACAGATTTGTAATTTGGTCATCCCAGATTTGCACTGGTGGATGTGCCCCTCCAATCTAAAGGAGGTCATACTTTCAGTCCTCTGAAGCTAGAAGCTACCATGATCGTTGGGCTTGGGTGCCTATCAGTGTTCCATACCAATGTGGAACCTGTAGTCCATATCAGCACAGTGTCTACACATAAATAAGTTTATGCTGCCGGAACTCCATCTTGCCATGAAAGCCTCCCAGGAGCAGGCACCTTGCTGTACTTTCAACTGGTGATGCTCTGAGCCTTCTCTATCAAGAAGACCACAACAGAGAACTTCATCCCAAAATGAGACAAATGATCTTCAGATTAGAGTGGCCGTACCTGGATCTCACGCACAGTCTGGGCCTGCTTTCACAGCAGGATGGTTGATCCTCCATCCAAGTTCAGCAGCTGCATTTGTAGAGATTGAGTGGTGCCTGTTGCAGTCCTTCTTTTTTTGCCATCAGAAGTTGCAGACATTATCTCGGCAGTGAGGAAACCTGCCACAAAATCCATTTATGCTGAATACTGGAATAGGTTTGTTGACTAGTGTGAGTAAGAAGACCTGCATCCCTTACAGTCCTGCCTTTTCAATGTCTTGCCAAAATAAATCCTCAATGTCAGCACATTTGTTTGGGAGGTTCAACCCTTAAGTACATCATGTTTGAGTCCCATTTTCATTATTGTCATCTACCTAATCCATGTACCGTCCATTCCATCCATCTATAATCTGTTACACAAGGCAGCACACATGGAAAAAGCAAAAACGAAGAGAAATGATGCATTTCTCCTCGTTTTGCCAACTTGAGACCAGGTTTTCACTGCTCTTATACATAGGGGGTAGCGTCAAAATCAATGGGTGTTGCAGTGGAACATCCACCGCAACACCCACTGCCCACCCCTATCACGCTAAGCATGGTGTGAAAGGGGGTCTTATTTACAAAGCAGCATTAAGCTACGTTAACTGGCTTAACGTTGCCTAGTAAATAAGGCTAAGACCCTATCACCACCACGACATCGATAAAAGTGACATTGTGGTGGCGATAGGGACTTGTACATATGCCCCTAACTTTCACATCTTTGTATACTTTTTCACAGACTCCTAAAGCATATTTTATAGTTTATCCTTCGTGTTTTAATGCTTATTTGGCCCCTTTCATCTCATTCATTATTTTGGCTGATGCTCAGTTCCCAGGACAGGAAGGTGGTATCAATTCTGACTTTCCCCTTAAATCTCGGCAATATGGCTGTCCAATAACCTTTTGAAGTTCAACGCATATAAAATGATTCTACTAAATCAACTTTAGACCTGGACCTCCGTTTGGTTGGTCTCTCCTACTTGGTTTTGGCTCCTATTTTCAGTGGACCAGAGGAAAAAGACTCTTCCCAGATGAGTGCAGGGTAAACAACAAACCATCTAAAGTGCCATGTGTCGCACATTAAAGAGAGGCCTATTCGCATTCCAAATATTTAGTATTTTAACGACCTTAGGATCCACAAATTTGCACAAATAATTCAGTGTTGGAGTTCTTTCAAACAATAATGATTCAGAGCTTGAAGAACATGGTTCCTTGCCACAAATGTTCAGTCGGACAGTCATATTTCCTACGACGGTGCAACTGCTGGCTTAGCTGGCGGAAACCATACAGTAAAGGCGTGGGACTGTCCCTGTAGGTGCATCAAACCATCTGCCCTAAATAGAGTAGATGAACTGATGTACATGTTTGTAACTTTAGACTGCCAGGTGACTTTTTTGATGCATGGGTCGGAAGAGATCTCTAAATAAGTCTGGCCAGAGTGGTAGAGTTAATTACCTCTGCCATCCTGACAGACGGTGGGCTGCCGAACCATATTCTAAATGAAGCCCTAACTTCATTTTCGATATGCACACCTTTCTCCAGCCGCGGTCCGTGCAGGTAACATTAATTATTTATTTCATTTCCTCAGCATCGCCCCTCGAATCCCCCCCACCCGGCCCCACCGCCCCACTGCTGTTACCTGCACGGACCGCGGGTGCCTTTCTCTCAATTTCATGTCACAATATTTTCTTTCTCCTTATAAAAACTACAGTTTCAGTACAATTTTATACAGCCAATGTAAATTTCCAATATATATGTTCATAATTTGGCAAGGCAAGTACTTTCGCATGTTAATATGCTCTATTCAAATGGATGTTACATATTTCCTTTAACTGGCATGCTGCTTGAATTCCACACATACAACAGCTGGATTTTGGTTTAAAGTGTATGCTTACTTATTGAAATCCTGTCCCTTAGTCTTTCTTCCTCCTTTTGCTCTTCTGGTATCTGGTTCGATTTATGGCCTGAAGCACAGATGATAGTTGCCATTGGAGAAAAAAAGAGAGGATTAAGAGTGAGTGCATCTGCACCAAGCGGCATTAAACTCTAGACAGAAGCTACACACATATTGCCATCGCTTAGCTGGCAGTGGGTTTAGCAGACTGGAGCCAGAAGGAGCCCATGCTCCAGTTTTCTTTGTCCCAGTCCTCCCTTGGGGCCCAACACCTTAGGTGTTGAATGTGAAAGAGGTAGCATGGGAAAAATGAGACAATGAACCTTTCCAGACACCTTTATTTGTCAAACAAGCTTTCATTGCAAATCAGTGTTTGTTTGAGGCTACTTGATTTCTTAAAACGTTCAAGTCTGACTTTCTATGTTTTTGTGCATATATGTCTATCTCTATAAATGAAGAGATGAAGATATAAACAAACATTAATACAATGTCAATTTTAAACATTTTAAGCATGTTGCAAATTGTTCTACAAGTCACAGAGCCTAGGTTTGGACCTCCGCAGTTAGTGGACAAAACTAGGCCATATTTTAAGACTACATCCCCCATTAGCATTAGTGCTACTTACTTTAGAACTTGGGTCAGAATCACAGTATTTTTTCCATGGGTAAGTTGTCTTACATTAGCCTATTTCAATAGTAATTCACACCTAGAGCAGATGCAACTGCTTACATGGTTAGTTTAAACAATTCCTGAAATTATTACAGACCACTCAAAATCACTGCATTAGTGATCATGTTTGATAGACAAATCACAACGGAGATGTATTCCATGAAAGCTCTAGTAAGTGCCATTGCTGGTCAGTAAACATTTCAACAGGCTAGAGACCTAAATGTCATGGTACATACATTATATGCATAACCCTGGGCGTAGTTCGCGAAGTAGTGCTACACGTAGCTACGCAAAGTGCACTTCGCACTACGCGAGCTACGCGTAGCACTTCGCGAACTGCGTAGTACCCTGTTCGCACTGTGCAAGATGCCGTTTTCAATGATTGCACAGTGCAGACAAGCATCCGGCACTGTGCAATCATTGAAAACGGCATCTTGTACAGTGCGAGCTGTAGTTTTCTGCCCCTCAAGTAGATTTTTACTCGAGCGGCAGCTTTCTCAACGCGGACTGGTAGTTTCTCATCGCGAGCGGTCGCGAGCATACGCAACCATTCGCAATGAGAAACCTGACATCCCCGCGTTGAGAATCTCGCCGGGAGGTTTATTTTCCACGCTCGCGATCGGCAACTTGATGTTGCTGATTGCGAACGAGGAAAAATTCTCGCCGGGATGTCATTTTGCTTGCTCGCGGCCGCCAACTTGATGTTGAGGACCGCGAGCAAGCAAAAAATGACCGCTGTACTACGCTACGCGTGTTTGCACCTAGGATATGACGACTTTGTGACAAATAGGATTCCCACTGGTGTGCGGGCATCATTTCCCTTTTTCCACAGTCCTCTCTGTCACCGACAAACATTCTTCAGCTTAAAAACAGCCAGGTTCAGTGCCTTCTGTGAAAATGTCAGGGCTCAAACACTGCCACAGATGTCAAAAGAAGATTTTCTTATGTTACCGTCATGACTCCTACATCTGGTGTCTCTGATCCTAAGGCAATCCGTTATTCTCCTCCTGATCATTGATGCTCCTAAAAGCCATCTTATTTTTGACCGAGGCCCACAATGTCATGGACGGTGTCCCTTCCCCCGCTAGGTGAATCTCCTAATAGGGAACAATCTGGCTAGAAATAGTTCCATAAATAACCCAAATTTGCTCTTGAAAGGAGAGGTCCTCCTGTTCTTCAAAGAAACCGTCCTGCTCCTGTGATGATTATGAGACTCTACACATTCACCAATACAGGTCTCTTCCTCAAAGTCAGAGCTGATTCTGATCTTAGAAAAGCTAAAACAGGAGTTTCCTACTCCATAGACTTATCTGGAAACAGTGGAGACTTTCAAACATGCCATGTTAGACTTCTTCAGGATGGCCCTGTTACCATCTGGGCAGTTCACAAAGTTGGATCTACAATTACAGGTTTGGCAACTTCAGCCACTCCATTCCTCCAATTTGCTGCACATCCACTGGCTCAGTTGCCATTTCTGTAGACTTCATCACCTTTAAAGGTGCTTGCCCCGTCCCCTCTGCACCATCATCGACTCAGCCTCTTGGTGCCACTGTCACTGAGCCATTTCCTACACTGAGTCAACTCTTGATGTTGGCTCATGATATCTGACGGCTAAAGAAAAGGTTTGAGCCCGTTTCAACAACAAGCCTTTGGCTGAGCTCCTCTCTAAGATCCAGGGATCCATCTGGATAGAAGCTCTTGATCTGATGCAAATGCCTTACCCAAGCCTCACAGAAGATAATGACTTGGGCAAGATGGTAAAATGTAGTAAAGGCCTTCAAACCAGGCCCAGCCACAGGATTCTGGGTTTATGATGGATATGAAGAAGAATGGGTGGGCCAGAAAGCTGTATTTGGGAACAGGGAAAAATCAACCAAGGGTTCGGAGATCTGCGGTTATAGACTGACAACATAAACATATATACAAAGGGAAACTTACATTTATTTGGTAATGTTGGGCCTAAGGAATAGCATTAGTTGCCATTGTGTACTGGAAGCCGGGGTATTGCAAACAGGTCATGGATGAAGACCTTGCCACAACGTGAGTGCCCACTGCATGGGCAGAGATCATGCACAGTAGGTGTTCAGTGCTTGTGAGGCATTGGAATGCCTAGTGATTAGGACAGATACAAGCAGTTTAGCTACAGAGCATGTCTGAAAGGCATACGCTTTGAATCCAGGGGTGTTATGATATTAGAGCTGATCATTAATGGTGCAAAATCAGTATGTTTTGGATATTAATATGGTCCTTGTGGCAGTGGTTTTAACAACAATATTTTGTCGGAATGATATTATGATTGCATGAAAGTCTTCAATCCTTATATAAAAACCTGTCTCTAATTTTCGTATTACATTTAAATTGTGATGTGTCAAGTCGCCATGTATTGAGAAAATGACATAGCTGCTCAGTTGTTATAAATTATTACAGTTGAATAGTGATAGCATAATGTCAGACGACAGAGTCAGCAGCCAAGGTGAAAGGCAGGCCATAGTTGCAGTTTAAAAAAGGAAAACAACAATTGGCTTTTCCTTCTTCTGGTAATTTTTCCAAAAATAAACATGGAGTCGCAGGAAGGAGACCTTGATTTTTGTACAAAATAGGTCTATATTATAAAAAAGTCTCTCTAAGTGCCACAGCATCTTTTAATCTGACCCACTTTAAACTGATTCTAGTGTCTTTTTGAAACAAATTACTAACTGTTTTCTGGCGTCTTTTTTTTCATAATACAGACTTTTCTTTCATTCTTCATGTCTGCAAAAATAGATTCTCTTGTATGTGAAAGATACATACACCAAATATTTAAGAGGCGTTTGTAATGGATGACCATGCATTGTAAGGAATTAAATACTGTCTGCCGTACATTAAGAGAATACCTCGGAATTGTATGACTGTTTAAAAAAATTCCTCAGTGACCGGTAATATCCTTGTGACGCATGGAGGGGGTACTCTATCCTCTATATACATTTTCATGTATGCTTTACCTTGTTGGCATAAGATCAAACATATTTAATAACCTGAAACTGATATCAGGAGAATATACCAAATAGTGGGGCATATCATCAACAACGAGAAATAAATATCGCTAAACGCGCGTTTTACATTATTGCCGTATATCGCCGGATCACATCGCCATGTTAGCGGTGTATTTGCAACGATTTGCTAACAGGCGATGTGAAATCCGGCGATATACGGCGATTTTCATCAATATCGCATGAAAACCAGCGATGTTAGAACAGCGCTGAAGAAAATGTTGTAAATCGGGAGAAGTGGATGTAACCAAACAATCCACCTCCCATTATGTACATGGCTAAGTTGAGAATTAGCAGACGTTAGTATTAGGCGATATCAGCGGTTAGCGCAGAGTTTTTCATCGCTAAGCTTTTTCTGAGACGGCTTGTAAATACGTCGATGTACGGTTAGTGATAATTTTCCTGTTGTTTCCTGAAAGCAACGCCTACTTTGCATCTCATTAGCGATGCAAAGCGTGGCGTTTGAAAAACGGCTGCTAAGATGTGCTAATGCATGTTAGCGCCGCCTTGTTAATAAGCCGATGTAATTTTCGACACTTTTTCGGCTTTTAAAGCCAAAAAAGCGGCGAAATGGCCCTTGAAAATATGCCCCTACGTTCGTAGCCCCTTTTTTCCTGCTTTTAAAAAAAATCTTTGAGCTTTGACCTGATCACAAAGTTTTCAAGTTTTTTAAAATAAAGATGAAACACAAATTTTTGCATCTTTGTATACTTCTTCACAGACTCGAAATGCATAGTTGATGTGTTTTAATGCTTATGTGGCCCCTTTCGTTTCATTCATTATTTTGGCTGATGCTCAGTTCTTAGGATAGAAAAGTGGTAACAATTCTGACTTTCCCCTTAAATCTCGTGAATATAATGCCTCAGTCCCATGTTGGATGACCAAAACTTTTTGAAGTTCAATGCAGATTAAACAATGCTGCTAAATCACCTTTAGAGCTGGACCCCCGTTTGGTTGGTCTTTCCTACTTGGTTTTGGCTCCTGTTTTCAGTTCACCAGAAGAAAAAACACAGTCCAGTTCAGTGCAGGGTAAACGATAAACCTTCTAAAGTGCAAGTTGCCACCCATTAAAGAGAGGCCTATTGGCATCGCAAATACATGGTATTTCAACGACATTAGAAGCCACAACTTTGCACAAACAATTCAGCTTTGATTTTCTTTCAAACAATCATGTTTTAGAGCTTGGAGAACATGGTTCTCTGCCATAAATAGTCAGTCGGGCAGCCATATTTCCTACGGCGGTGCCACTGCTGGCTTAGCTTGCGGAAACCTTACAATAAAGGAGTCGGGACTGTCCCTGTAAGTGCATCGAGTCATCTGCTCTATATAGAGCAGAAGGACTGATGTACATGTTTGTAACTTTGGACTGCCACGTGACTTCTTTGAGGCATGGGTCGGCAAAGATCTCTAAATATGGTGGGCGATAGTCTGGCTAGGGTAGTAGCAACAGATACCTCTGCCATCCTGACAGACGGCGTGCTGCAGAACCATATTCTAAATGAGGCCCTAACTTCATTTTGGAGATGCACACCTTTCTCTCAATTTCACATCACAGTATTTTCTTTCTCCTTATAAAAACAACAGTTTCCCAAAAATCTTGTATAACCAATGTAAATTTCAGATAGCACTATATATGTTCATAATTTGGCAAGGCAAGTACTTTTGTAAGTTGCTGTGCTCTATACAAATGGACATTACATATTTCCTTTACCTGGCACACTGCTTGGATTCTAGACATGTACAACAGCTGGATTTTGGTTTAAGGTGTATGCTTACCCATTGAAAACTCGTCTCTTGGTTTTTCTTCCTCCTTTTTCTCTTCTAGTGGGTTCGATATTTGGCCTGAAACGCAAATGATAGTTGTCATTGGAGAATATAAAAAGAGAGGATTAAGAGTGAGTGCATCTGCACCAAGGAGCATTACACTCTAGACAGAACCTACACACACACAGTGTCATCGCTTCACTAGAAGTGGTTTTGACAGAGTGGGGCCTGAAGAAGTCCACGCCCAAGATGTGTTTGTCCTATCACTCCCTTGGGTCACAACACCATAGATGTTGAATCTAAAAGAGGTAACGTGGGAAAAAGAGACTCTGGACCTTCCCACACACTTCTATTTGTCAATCAAGCTTTCATTACAAATCAGTGTTCGTTTGAGGCTGGATGATTCGTAAAAAGTTCAAGTGCGACGTTCTATGTTTGTGTGCATATATGTCTAGCTCTTTATATAAAGAGATGAAGATATACACCAACATTAATACAAAGTCAGTTTTAAACATTTTAAGCAGGCACAGTGAGCCTAGGTTTGGACCTCGGATGTTAGTGGACCAAGCTAGGCCATATTTTAAGACTACATCCTCCATTGACATTATTGCTACCCACATTGGAATTTAGGACAGAATCACAGTTTTTTCCATGGGTAAGTTGTCTTACATCTGGCTGTTTAATAGTAATTCACACCTAGAGCAGACGCAGCAGCTTACATTGTTAGTTTATACAATTCCTGTAAATATTACAGACTGCACCAAAATAACTGTATTAGTTATCATGTTTGATAGACAAATCACAACGCAGATGTATTCCTTGAAAACTCTAGTAAGTTCCCATGCTTGTCAGTATACATTTTAACAGGTTAGAGACCTAAAATTCATGGCACATACAATATATACATATTACTGAATGCCTTTTGTGAGACAATAAATGTCAAGGACAGAATATACTACTTAGCTTTTCTTATCCGCTGTGGATAAGAGCAGCTACATCACATGCATGTATTGGTAGTAGCCAGACATCCCTTCTAAAGGTTTTTCTGATTAGACTCACACTCTCAGTTTTCGGATGAATTTCCAGATCTAAAATCATTAAGGGGGAGGATGCAGGAGAAAATGTAAAAATCTTTCCATTGGGAGAGTCCCTGGGCAGTTAGTGATTTATTAGTGAAGACATCCTTTCATGCATCCTGCATGGAGCAGGATTGTTCTTGTGTCTCCCTTTGGGCATACATAAGATAATAACGAAAAGGTAGATCTTTTTCCGTGAATTTCCTGGGAGGGTATCAAAGTGGTTGTGTTCTAAGGTTTCAGCCACCATCTGGTACCCTGTCAGGTTTAGGGGTGAAGATGGCGCACTGTGAGCTTGCAGCTAGGAATTGGGCCAAACTGTTCTGATGATATGAGTGGATAAAGTTCCAATTTTTTTACGCATATGTTGTCCAAAAACACAGTCTTACTTGATTAGTAGGAACTGTAGGAAAGTAGGATCTGCTTTCATGGTGACCCCCACGTGTTTCTGGTGCCTTTATGTTTTACTGACTAATCTGACTGGGATCCTGCTAATCAGGACCCCAGTCTCTGTGCTTCTTTCCTAAATTTGAAATTGTGAGTACGTAGATACACTCCAGATTGGCTACTGGTGTACCCTTGTAAGTCCCTAGTATATGATACTAAGGTACCCATGGAATAGGTACACCAGGGGTCTCCCATGGGCTGTAGCCTGTATTATGCCACCCATGAAAGACCACTCAAATTGTGAATACAGGCCTGCCACTGCAGCCTGTGTAAGCTGGTGGTAGCACCACTTACGACAGATATACGTTTCCTTATATCTGAGCTCAGTACACTTAAAACCTATGTCACCCCTAAGGCAGGCCTTTCATTACTGAAGGCAGGGTGCTTGGTTAAAAGTGTGAGGGTGCCCCTGCATGAGGAAGACCCCACTACAACACTCAGAGTCCATACTCCCGGGTTGTAAGTGAATCAGCCATTACGATATATAGAGTGGCCATGCGACATTATGTGATGGCTATCTCTAAACTGGCTGTAACAAACCCTGTCATGTTTGGTGTTAAACATGTTGGAATCATACCTCCAACACCATAAATGGTGTTGGAGGTATGATTCCATGCATTGTAAAGCGCCTCCGGGACGCTCTCAGTGCTCCTGGTACCGGTCTTCTAGACCCAGACAGCAAATTATGGCTGCTGCCGACCAGAGACAAGATTCTGCCCACCTCCTGTGGGTGGGTCCCTAGATTCATCGTGGGACAGGATTCAGATTGAAACCACTTCAACTTCAACCCTGTGGGCGCTTTTGGAGTTTGCTGGACTCCGCTTTGGAAACCAAGACTGCAACTTGGAAGACTCCTGCTGCTCCTGGTCTCGTCTTTCTGCAAGTCTGCTGCATTGTTTGTGCCTGTGCTCCATACAGGTTCTTCACAAGGCCTGTGTACATCCAAGACACCCATAGGACCCTCCCGTGGAGAGAAGGAGTCTCTCGCCTGCATTTACAGGCACTGCAACAAAGCTGACAGGCCTGCTGTGCCTGAGTTCCTTCAGACTCTGAAAGGTTCAGAAACACAGGTGATAGTTCTGCAACTCCCTTGAGGCATGCATTGTCTTCATAGCAAGTTTGAAGCCAGTATCCCTTGTCAGAACAACTGGACCAGTACCCCTGTGCACTGTGTCGACTTGCAGATGCCAAGGTTTGTTGACTCTCTCCTCCAGAGATCTACAGGCTCCAAGAACATCCAGCCTCAAGCATCTCCTACAGCCAAGATCTTTGCCTGCACCGTATCCTCTGTACCATGGGTCTTCACCCTTTGGTGAGCTGCTCAAGGTCGTCTTGCAACTCCTGTGCCTCCAGCCTGTGGGTCCTCTTGAGGATATTCTTTGGCTCCAGTGGGCTCCCCTGCTTGCTTGTGCCTGTTCTGACTTACCTGCTCATGGTGAGTCATTTGGAGCTTGCTGGCCCGACACTGCACCTTTTTTGATGACTACGTTGTTTGCTGCTGCCAAGGCTTGTTGGTGCCCCTGCCAGACACTGACCCCTTGGCTCTTGACATCCGACATGGGACAGCTCGTGAACAGCTCCTGGTCTTCCTCTCGTCACCTGGTCCGTACATCTGCAAATTCAAAGGTACCATCAAGTCTTCTGCATCCCCAATATTGGTAGGCATTTTCTTCCGTGCCTCCTGGTCACTCCTGAGTGGCATAGACTCTGTCCCCTCTGCTAATAGGTACCTCTCATCTTGAATCCACCTTTGGGTTCCACCGGACACTTTCACCTTCTTCGCCAGCAGCATCTTTTCTGATGTCCTCCATTGTGGTCTACGGCGGTTTCCGACGTCACTTCGCACCTATGCACCCGGCATCCATGGTGTAGGTATCCTGGTTCCTGGTGTATCCACAGGTGGGTTGACTCTCCAACCTTCCATCTTCCACACGGTTTCTTTAGGGTCCGCTGGGAAGGGTCCTTGTGCTTTAAACTGAAACCGTGACTTACCCATTGACTTACATTAAGCACGCAGTCGTGTTCCCACTCTGAACACAACCTCTGTGGGGTTCCTAGATACTTACCTTGAGTGGTTCCTTGGGTCCCTGACTTTTATACGTCTTCTGGGTCCAGTCTTGACTTAAGTTATGGTTTACATTCCACTATTTTAGTATATGGTTTGGTCTCCCCCTAGTGACCACTGTGTATTTGTGCTGCTTACGTATTCTATTGACAAAGTATTTTCTGCATTGTATTTATATCTCCGGGTAGGAGATATTGTAATGTGTTACTGAGTGTTAATAATAAATTAACTGTTTGGTTCTTTTTCACTTAACCCATTCTGTCTATCAATTGTTCTTATTGCAATTGTAACCCTGAGTGGAACAGGCATATCCAGACATAGGTTGCATGCTCTCCATGCCATGGGAGTCAAACTATCCTGGCTGATGAGGGGTGAAACCATGAATCCGATCCTAGGATGCTTGTTTCCAGTCCAGGAGTACTTGGCTTGGCAGTTCTGGCCGGGCTGTTCCCATGGAGAACAGGGTCAAGACTGATTTGCCTATTGCTGGGTCTAAACTAGAATGGCATGGGGAGCAAACAAATGATGGCTTTAGGCCCAGATCTCTATACTGGGGTGAATGTTTGACATTATTCAGCATTCTGTCCATCAGTTGTTCTTTTTGCATTTGTCACCCCAAGTGGTTCAGGTAGGTTGTATGATATTACAACATATGCATTACAACGCATGCAGTTACAACGCATGCCTTTACCCCGACTTGCTGTCGGGGTGCGCTGGAAGTTGGATAAGTATAATTTACTATTCCAACTCCTGTGTGTGCAACAGTAGGGAAGGTGTTGGAGTTAACTCCAACACCTTTTACCCCCTTCAACACTCCTTTTACGTTGTAACGACATGCGTTGTAATGGCATGCGTTGTAACGCTCCCATTGTAAAGGCTGTTTCCTGGTCAGGTATGCCAAGATGTGGGTCCTCTGCTCTGCATGCCACTGCAATCAAGCTATCCTGGCTGATGAGAGGTGAAACCCCAAAACCAGTCCTACAATACTTGTTTCCAGTCCAGCGAGGACTTGACATAGCAGTTCGGACTGGAATGTTCCCATGGGGAACAGGGTCAAGACTGATTTGCATTTGGCTGGGTCTAAACTGGAATGTCATGGGGAGCAAACAAAATGATGGATTTAGGCCCAGATCTCTGTACTGGGGTGAATGTATGACATTGCTTAGCATTCTGTCCATCAATTGTTCTTTTTGCATTTTGTCACCCCGAGTGGGACGGGTATGCCCAGATGCGGGTCCCGTGCTCTCTATGGAGTCAAGCTATCCTGGCTGATGATGGGTGAAATCCCAAAACCGGCCCTATGATGCGTGTTTCTAGTCCAATGTTCAGCATTCTGTCCATCAATTGTTCTTTTTTTCTAATTTTCATATTACATTCCAAATGTGATGTGTCACGTCGCCCTATATTGATAAAATGACATAGAGTCAGCAGCCAAGGTGAAAGGCACGCCATAGTTGCAGTTTAAAAAAGGAATGAAAACAACAATTGGCTTTTCCTTCTTCTGGTATTTTTTCCAAAAATAAACACGGAGTCGCACGAAGGAGACTTTGATTTTTGTACAAAATAGGTCTCTCTATATATTTCAACACATTGTGTGCCACAGCACCTTTTAATCTGACCCACTTTAAATTGATTCTAGTGTCTGTTTGTAACAAATTACTAACTGATTTCTAACGTCTTTTATTTCATAATACAGATTTTACTTTCGTTCTTAATGTCTGCAAACATAGTATCTCCTGTATATGAAAGATACAGACACCAAAAATTTAAGAGGTATGTGAAATGGTTGATGGATGACCATGCATTGTAAGGAATTAAATACTGTCTGCCGTACATTAAGAGAATACCTCGGAATTCTATGACTGTATAAAGAAATTTCTCAGTGACTGGTAATATCTTTGTGAGGTATGAAGGGGGTACTCTATCGTCTAAATAACTTGTTGGCATAAGATCAAACTTGTTTAATAAACTGAAACTGATATCAGGAGAACCCTACGTTGAGGGATTATGAGCTTTGTCAGTGTAGTTTTACATTATCCTGTCATATTACCTGGAGTTGGAAGTCCATTTGGGCACCTGGCTGCAAGCAATTGTGTTTTTTCTCTGTCACTCATGGCCACCAACCATGAATGACAGCAGGGGATACAATAGTCACCTTGAGACAAGCAGTATGAATCTACTTCTCTGTTGTCGAAAATTCAGTCCAGGTAATTCCAGCATCTAGGTAGGCAAAGTATGTGGTTTATCAAATCCCATAGGATACAGCAGAATCGTGGAACCGTTTGGTAATGGGAATGTACCAAAAGCTGTTAATAGTCACTTTTCTTACAGCTTTGTTTTTTAAACCTTTGAGCATTGACTTCTTTACAAAGTTTTAAAGTTGAAAAAAATATATAAGAAACACAAATTTTCGCATCTTTGAATTCTTCTTCACAGACTCGTAATGCATAGTTGACAGGTTTACTCTTCGTGTTGTAATGCTTATTTGACCCCTTTCATTTCATTCATTATTTTGGCTGATGCTCAGATACTAGGACAGAAAGGTGGTAGCAATTCTGACTTTTCCCTTAAATCTCGGGAACATAATGCCTCAGTCCCATGTTGGATGACCAATAACCTTTTGAAGTTAAATGGAGTTAAAACGATTCTACTGAATCTTTAGACCTGGACCTCCGTTTGGTTGGTCTCTCCTACTTGGTCTTGGCTCCTATTTTCAATTCACCAGAGGAAAAAGACTCTGCCCAGTTCAGTGCAGGGTAAATGATAAACCGTCTAGAGGGCAATATGCCACACATTAAAGAGAGGCCTATTGGCATCGCAAATATTTGGTATTTCAATGACCTTAGAAGCTACAAATGTGCACAACCAATTCAGGTTTTGAGTTCTTTCAAACAATAATGATTTAGAGCTTGGAGAACATGGTTCTCTGCCGCAACTAGTCAGTCGGGCAGTCATATTTCCGTGCCACTGATGTCCTAGCTGACAGGAACCCTACAGTTATGGTGTTGGGACTGTCCCTGAAGGTGCATCAAATCCTTCACCCTATATAGAACAGACGTACTGATATACATGTTTGTAACTTTGGACCTCAAGGTGACTTCTTTGAGGCATGGGTCAGCAGAGATCTCTAAATATGGTGGGCGATAGTCTGGCCAGGATGGTAGAGACAAATACCTCTGCCATCCTGACAGACGGGTGGCAGCCGAACCATATTCTAAATGAAGCCCTAACTTCATTTTCGATGTGCACACCTTTCTCTCAATTTCTTGTCACAGTATGTTACCCTATGTATGCTGCTCTTGTTCATAGGGGGCAGCTTCAAAATCAATGGGTGTTGCGGTGGAACACGCACCGCAACACTCACTGCCCACCCCTTTCACGCTAAGCATAGTGTGAAAGCGGGCCTTATTTACAAGGCAGCGTTAAGCCACATTGGGTGGCTTTATGCTGCCTTGTGAATAAGCTAGGCCCTATCGCCACCACGATATAGATAAAAGTGACATTGTGGTGGCGATAGGGGCTTGTATATATGCTGGTAACAATAAATTTTGGGGGAGGGCCGAAGGGAAATATTTTTAATGACCCAAGGGTTACTAATCCCTAAACCTTACATGTTATAACAACCAGAAGTAACCTGGGTCAAAAGATCAGAGCCTTATAGTGTAATGAACAACATATAAAGAGAGAAAAAGCACGTGTGAGTAATACCATCGATGTTGAATCCCATCAGCCACTGTGAATAGCGGTTATCATCATGTAGGATTCGTCCATACACACTACTCTTGTGTTAGAGATATGTGTAGTGTGTGGAACCAGGGACAATAGCAGTTATTTTTTCAAACTGCTTCCTGCACTGTTTTTAACTACATCACTCGGTCAGTCATGAATAAAATTGTGGGACTGACTCAGTAGTTGTTTTTAACATTTGCACTCACTTCTGTTTGTTTTTGCACTGCTTCTAAACCATTAGCCACCTTCAACTTATTGGTAGCGACATCATAACATACCAGGGCAAAAGAATCTTATGAACCTGTTTGCTTTTCCCTGGTTCCACACACTACACATATCTCTAACACAAGAGTAGTGTGTATGGACGAATCCTACATGATGATAACCGCTATTCACAGTGGCTGATGGGATTCAACATCGATGGTATTACTCACATGTGCTTTTTCTCTCTTTATATGTTGTTCATTACACTATAAGGCTCTGATCTTTTGACCCAGGTTACTTCTGGTTGTTATAGCTTGTATATATGCCCCATAAGTTTCAAATATTTGTATAATTTTTCACAGACTCCTAAAGCATATTTGATAGTTTTATCCTTTGTGTTTTAATGCCTATGTGGCCCCTTTCATCTCATTCATTATTTTGGCTGATGATCCGTTCCCAGGACAGAAAAGTGGCAGCAATTCTGACTTTCCCCTTAAATCTCAGGAATATAATGCCTCAGTCCCATGATGGCTGACGAATAACCTAAGTTCAATGCAGATAAAACGATTCTACTAAATCAACTTTAGACCTGGACGACCGTTTGGTTGGTCTCTCCCACTTGGTCTTGGCTCCTATTTTCAGTTCACCAGAGGAAAAAGACTCTGCCCAGTTAAGTGCAGGGTAAACGATAAACCGTCTAGAGTGCAATGTGCCACACATTAAAGAGAGGCCTATTTGCATTGCAAATACTTGGTATTTGAATGACCTTAGAAGCCACAAACTTGCAAAATAATTCAGTGTTGAAGTTCTTTCAAACAATAATGATTTAGAGCTTGAAGAACATGGCTCCTTGCCATAAATGGTAGGTCTGGAAGTCATATTTCCTACGGCGGTGCAACTACTGGCTTAGCTGGCGGAAACCATACAGTAAAGGCGTGGGACTGTCCCTGTAGCTGCATCAAACCATCAGCCCCTAAATAGAGCAGATGAACTGATGCACATATTTGTAACTTTGGACTGCCAAGTGACTTCTTTGAGGCATGGGTTGGCAGAGATCTCTAAATATGGTGGTCGATAGTCTGGCCAGAGGTGTAGAGTTAATCATCTCTGTCCTTCTGACAGACGGTGTGCTGCCGAACCATATTCTAAATGAAGCCCTAACTTTATTTTCGATATGCACACTTTTCTCCAGCCGCAGTCTGTGCAGGTAACATTAATTATTTATTTAATTTCCTCTGCATCGTCCCTCGAAATACCCCCCACCAGGCCCCACCTGGCCCCACCGCCGTTACCTGCAATTTCATGTCTCAATATTTTCTTTCTCCTTAAAAATCGACAGTTTCCGAGAAATCTTGTATAGCCAATGTATATTTCAGATACCAACATATCTGTTCATAATGTTGCAAGGCAAGTACTTTTGTATGTTGCTATGCTCTATACAAATGGACATTGCATATTTCCTTTAACTCGCATGCTGCTTGAATTCTAGACACATACAACAGCTGGATTTTGGTTTAAAGTTTATGCTTACGTATTGAATTCCCGTCTCTTAGTTTTATTCCCTTCTTTTGCTCTTCTAGTGTCTCGTTCGATGTGTGGCCTGAAACGCAGATGATAGTTGCCATTGAAGAATACAAAAAGAAAGGATTAAGAGTGAGTGCATCTGCACCAAGGAGCATTAAACTTTAGACAGAACCTACACACACAGTGTCATCGCTTCACTAGAAGTAGAGCCTGAAGAAGTCCAAGCCCCAGCTCTCTTTGTCCTAGTCCTCCCTTGGGTCCCAACACCATAGGTGTTGAATCTGAAAAAGGTAACATAGGAAAAACGAGAGACTGATCCTTCCTACACACCTTTATTTGTCAATCAAGCTTTCATTACAAATCAGTGTTCATTGAGGCTACATGATTGCTTAAAAAGTTCAAGTCTGACTTTCAATGTTTGTGTGCCTAGACGTCTAGTTCTGTAAATAAAGAGATGAAGTTATATACAAACATTAATACAAAGTCAGTTTTAAACATTTTGTATTTGTATGTTGTTTTTATATAGCGCGTATATACCGACAGGTCTCTTAGCGCTTGACAGAAAAGAGGTCGCATTCAGGCCGGGGTGGACAGTCATGGTAGCGAGTAATTTAAAATGTATCTCTAAATAACAGAGGGGCAGATTTATGAGGTTTTGCCGTAGGGAAGCGCAGCAGGCCTTCCTGCTGCGCTTCCCTACGGCAAAAGAAAAGGGCAGGGATGCACCGTATCTATAAAATGCGGCGCATTCCTATCCTTTTCCCCTGCGCCGGCGCACAATGGGCTGCCTGCGCCAACGCAGGGACCTCTGCACCATGGTGCAAGGGTGCCTGCGTTGCGGGGATGAATATTTTTGTATAGGAAGGGAAACCTTTCTGTACAAAAATAATCACAAGAGGTTTTTCCTCTTTGTATGGGTGCTGCAGAATGCAGCACACATAGAAAAAGGAAAAACGAGGAGAAATAAAGATATTTCTCCCCGTTGCGCCTCCCTTACGCCTCCCCTGGGGAGGCGTAAGCTTTTGGCGCTGCCTCAGATTTACGATTTCTCGTAAATCTGGGGCAGTGTCCAAAGGCCATGGATGTTGCTGGGAACGCCCCCAGCAACACCCATTGCACGCCCCTTTAACGCAGAACACTGCGTTAAAGGGACTGATATTTATGAGGCAGCATTAAGCCACAAAAAGTGGCTCAGTGCTGCCTGATAAATATCACGCAGGCTTCTGCGCCACGGAACGTCACAAAAAGTGACGTTCCGATGGCGCAACGGGCCTCATAAATCTGCCCCAGAGTTTTTAGCAGCTTCCGGAAGGAGAACAAACCCGATTCCTTCCATAAAGTGTCCGGCAGCTGGTTCCAAAGTTGTGGCAGAATGACTGAGATAGCTCGTCCACCCTTGGTAACCAAGTTACTCCGAGGGCAGACTAGCTGAGAGGCTTCTGTAGGGCGAAGCACTCGCCCTGGTACATATTTAACTAGACGTTCCCTTATGTTCCCGCGAGCGTGACCATAAAGGGCTTTGTGAGCAATGCACAGTCCTTTGAATTTTGAACGTTGTCTGACAGGCAGCCAGTGCAGCTTGCGTAGCAGGGGTGATTCATGGGTCCTCCTGGGAAGGCTGAAAATCAGCCTAGCAGCGTCATTCTGTACTACCTGAAGTCTATTCATAAGTTTCAGGGGAAGTCCTAAGTAGAGCGCATTCCCGTAGTCGAGGCGCGAAAGGATAGTGGCCGAAACTATGGACTTCATAGATGAGACTGATAGAAGTTTCCTCAGTTGTCTCAGGACGCCGGTACATGTGCCCACCACCGAATAGACTTGGTGACTCATAGAGTTCTGAATCGATCTTGATTCCCAGACTTTTCACAACTGGTGATGGGCTTGGAGGGGCCCCAAGTTCTTTGGGCCAAAACATGCCACTCCAGGGATTGTTTTTTGCTGGAATGACGAGAACCTCTGTTTTATCCGGGTTAGTTTTCAAAGAGTTAACCGTCATCCAATTAGAAGTAAATCTTAAGATGTTTTGGACTGTCTCTTGAGCACGGGCCGAGTTGTCGATCCTCAGGATAAGCTGGGTATCGTCTGCATAGTTGAAGACTCGGCATTCCGTATTGGTCAGTGCAGTCACTAAGGGCTGCAAGTATATATTAAAAATAAGTGGGGATAATGCAGAGCCCTGAGGGACACCGCAAGGGATGTCACCCCTGTCCGATAAATGATCGCCGAGTTGGACCCTTTGCGAGCGTCCAGATAAAAAGGACTTGAACCAGTTGTAGACAGGCCCCCGAAATCCCAGATCCGCCAGTCGAGTCAGTAGTGTTGAATGACTGACCATGTCGAACGCTGCAGAGAGATCCAAAAGTATCAGGGCGTTCAGCTCTTTGTTATCAGCCTTTAATCTGAGATCGTCAAGTACAGATAACATAACTAGCTCCATACTGTGGTGGGCCCTGAAGCTGGCCTGGCGTGGGTGGAATAGCTCAAATTTTTCAAGACAACCAGATAGTGTTTTCAAGACATGTTGCTCCATGACCTTTGCTAAGAAAGGGAGTTGAGAGATAGGCCTATAATTTTTCAGCTCAGCCTTGTCTGCTCCAGGCTTTTTTAGTAAGGGGATAACTCTAGCCTCCTTCAAGTTGGAGGGTACTTAGCCAGTGGCCAGGGAGTCATTTAGAAGGGTGAGAATCTGACAATCCAAAACTGGGAGGGCCATCTGGAAAAACCTTGGTGGACATGGATCGGCCGGTGAACCTGATTCAGTTTTATTTATCAGTGTTTCTAAAGATTCTAAGTTCAAAGGGGGAAAATTTGTGAGGGATTGATCTGATGAGATCGAAGGCAGAGCCTATTCCTGGGTGCTCAGGGTGATAGGAGATTTGTCGATGTCGTGAAGAATATCTGTCACCTTCTGGAGAAAGAAGGCCTGTAAGGTGTTGACGTCAAAAGGTATTGATGTTGATTTGGCGTCGACCTTTTTGCTGAGCTCATTTAAGATCTTAAAAGTTTCCTTCTGTTTATTAGGGGCATCTTCTATCCGAGCCTCATAACATTCAGCTTTCCTAGTAGTAATAGATTTTTTATATAGGGCTAGTGCAGCTTTATAAAGGATTAGATCGGTGGAGTTGTAGGCTTTCCTTCAGTGTCTCTCCACCTTACGCAGGCTCTGCTTGTTTTCCCGCAAAGCTTCATTGAACCAAGGGGGCCCCCTTACGTTTGGATTTTATTCTTTCCCTACGTTCCGGAGCTAATTGGTCGATAGCTGATTGGAGGGTATTACTGAGGGATTGGCTGGCTATTTCAATGTTGGTGTAACCTCCCTCCGGAGTGCGTGAGGGTGATCTCTGTAGGATATCTACGAGATTTCCCAACTGGATCTTATGCCAATTTCGCACTCTCCTCCATTCCAATAAAAATTTTGTTGAGGAGATATCCAGAGGGACCAAACAAGAGATTAAGGAATGGTCCGACCAAGCACATGGGAGAATGTTTAGAAGCCTGTCTTGCTGGTTAGATGACCAGACCACGTCAAGGGTATGCCCTTTGATGTGAGTAGGGCAGTTTACCAGTTGGTGAAGTCCTAAATTCGACATTGTCATGTCAATTTATTTAGCTTGTGGCTCTCGTGGATCCCTCTCCCAATGGAAGTTGAAATCACCTACGACCATGAGCCTTTGGTATCGTGTGCTAAGGTCCGATAGAGTCTCGCCAAAGTAGTCAAAAAAGCCAGGAGTTGCATCCGGGGGACGGTAAACTGTCAAAAGTACGAGGCACGAGGAGTTAAAGCTATTAACATGGTGGCCATTAGACTGGATTTAAAAAGAGTCGCCACCCCCCCCTCTTCTGTTATCTTGCCTATTGTGCCAGATGGCGTCAAAATTCCCTGGCAGAGCCGAAATAATGTCGGGGGCCACTGCGTCACCCATCCAGGTTTCTGTCAAAGACAATATATCAATATCCCCCTCCTGAAGGAGCGAAAAAATCTCTAAATGATGTTTTTGCAGAGATCTTGTGTTCAGAACCGCCACTTTCAAGCCCGGTGGTTTTCCTGGCGTGGGCGAAGAGTGAGCTAAGGGCCCAAACAAAGGGACAGGGGCTGTCCCGGGGTTCCTCAGGAGGTTTTCGGCTTTCAGTATAGAAATGATGCAGGGCTTTAGAGCACAATTGCCTGTGTCGAAGGACAACAATTCACTTGCTGAGTACAATATATTTGGGCCAGGGTTTATGGCCCCTGGTCCCGGCCGGGCGCGGCCGGGCGCGGACGGGCACAGACGGGCTTGACTTAGGCGCGTCTTTGGCGCGACTGCGGAGCGCCCACTGCGCGCGTCCGCTCCAGCGTCCTAATTAAGCAGCCCCCTTCCGCCCGCCAACCAATCAGCTCTGCTGAGCAGCAGCTGACGACTCCCTCCCAGCACTAGACCGCGTTTCTAGAGCGGAAGTGCTTTAAGGTTGTTCTTTAGGGGCAAGGTGCATACAAAAGTGACTAACTTCCTTAAAGATAGAATCACAGCCTGGATTGAGTTCACAATCTTTAAAAATGCATTCAAGCAGTGGAGCACGGCGAAAATTAGCAGCAATTTCAACAGTACATTAGCATTTTAAGCATGTTGCAATTTTTTCTCCAAGTCAGTGTTCCTGGATCAGGCACAGAGAGCCTAGTTTTGTACCTGGGCACTTAGTGGACAAAACTTGGCCACATTTTAAGACTACATCATCAATTGACATTAGTGCTACTTACATTAGATCTTAGGCCAGAATCATAGTTTTTTTTCCATGGGTAAGTGTCTTACATCTGCATATTCAATAGTAATTTTCACCTAGAGCAGATGCAACAGCTTACATTGTTAGTTTAAACAATTCCCTCAAATATTACAGACCACACAGAAATCACTGTATGTGATCATATTTGATAGACAAATCACAACAGAGATGTATTCCATGAAATATCTTATAAGTGTCCATGCTGGCAAGTATACATTTTAACAGGTTAGAGACCCATATGTCATGGGACATACAATATATACATATTACTGAATGCCTTTTATGAGACAATGAATGTCAAGGACAGAATGGACTACTTATCTTTTCTTATCCGCTATGGATAAGAGCAGCTGTATCACATGCATGACATCCCTGCTAAATGTTTTTACTGATTAGACTATCGCCCTTAGTTGTTGTATCAATCTCCAGATCTAAAATCACTAAGGGTGAGGGTGCAGGAGCAAAAGTTCAAACTCTTTCCATTGGGAGGGACTCAGGACAGTTAATGCTTTAACAGTGAAGATATCCTTTGGTGTATCCTGCCTGGAGCAGAGAAAGAGAACAACAGATTGAGCACACAACTAGAAACGATCAGTTATTTGCAGGGTGTCTGAGCGGTCAGTGAGGTGAGTAATGCTTCTTCCACCCCTCCCAGCACACTGTGTGTGCTCTCTGAATGCCTAACTCATGCCGGCACACAATACATTGTATGTGTTTTGACACAGTTAAGGAACAATTGTTTTATTTGTGCAACATATAAATATAACACACACACACTCTAAAGAATTTGCACTGATTGCATCAAACATAGTCACGCAGATCCTACACATAGACAAACACAAGTCAACAGACTTTCAAGGGAAAGTTAAAATACTGGGTATTTCCTACCAGAGAAACAAATATAACTTTGCCCACCTAGGATATGACGACTTTGTGAAATATAAGATTCCCACTGGTGTGCAGGATCACTTCCCTTTTATCCAGAATCCTCTTGGTATTTTACTAACACAATTCCTCAGCTTGAATACAGTCATGTCAAATGCCTTCTCTGAAAATGTCAGGGTTCAAACCCTGCTGCAGATGCCAAAAGAAGATTTTCTTAGTTTACCTTCATGACATCTACAGGTGGTGTCTCTGATTCAAAGGTGACATGCTATGCTCCTCCTGATCCTTGATGCTCCCAAAAGCCAACTTATGTTTGTACGCAATGTCATGCAAGTTGGTCCATTCCCTTGCTAGGTTAATCTCCAAATAGGGAACGATCTGGCTAGAAATAGTTTCACAAAGAACCCAGATATGCTCTAGGAGAGGTCCTCCTATTTTTCGAGGAAAAAGTCATGCTCCTGGGATGATTAAGAGACTCTACGCCATTCACCGATACTGGTCTCTTCCTCAAAGTCAAAGCTGATTCTGATCTTAGAAAAGCTAACACAGGAGCTTCCTGCTCCGTACACTCATCTGGAAACAGTTGAGCCTTTCAAACATGCCATGTTAGACTTCTTCAGGCCAGGCCTGTTACCTTCTGGGCAGTTCACAAAGGTGGGTCCACTACTACAGCTTTGGCAACTTCAGCCACTCCAATCCTTCAATTGCTGCACATCCACAGGCTCAGGTGCCATTTCTGTAAACTTCAGCACCTTCAAAGGTGTTTGCTCCATCTTGTGTGCACCACTATCGACACTGCCTCTTGGTGCCACACTCTCTGAGCCAATTCCTCCACTGATCCTACCCTTGAAGTTGGCTCATATTATCTGAGGGCTAAAGAAAAGAATTTGAGCCTGTTTCAACAATGAGCCTGTGGCTGAGCTCCTCCCTAAGACCGAGGGATCCATCTGGACAGAAGCTCTTGATCTGATTCAAATGCCACTCCTAAGCCTCACAGAAGATGATGTCTTGAATGCCAATAACCTCCTTCCTGTTTCCAGAAAGGGACATTCCTTACCACTTTAGTCCTTCTTCAGCAGAAGTCTCTTTGTTCACACTAGTGGTACGGTAAGCTCCAGAAATGTTGAAATTAACTTTAACAAATACTGAGGCTAAATCTAACATTTCAACTGAAACCTTTACTTATTCATCTGCAGTTTCAGAGGTCCTAATATATTTCATTGAATCACTACTTGACACTTTTATGAGTGCCTGTTAAAAATCTCTCAGTCAGTCCATGAGTAAATAGCTCATTGATACCGGCCCGCACCAGGTGATCCAAATTGCTGTTTTCACAAATTTCTCCAAAGAGTCTGGTGTTCCAAGGTTAAATTTAAGCACCTTTCCCACAGCCCCTCCAGTTCAACAAAACTAAGAGATTGTCCCGTATTTTCTTGTACTGCAAAGATTATGTGCCTTTTGGATCTTGTATCCGAAATCTTTTGGAGCTAGTAAAAAGTACTGTCATTAGTCTCCCTATAGCCACATAAAAAAAGCCTTTTTTTGATCTTCTCAATGATGGTCTCAAGCCCTCCTATTATGAAGACAGTCCTAGATTCCAAAGACGCTGGCTTAATCCGTAGACACAGCCATACCCTAAGTTGATATGCTTAGATGCATTCCCCTGGCTTCTCAGAGATGTACAAGTGGCCCACATGAACATGCAATTTGATAGAAAATGGAATTCAGAGGAAAGGTTAACTAGTCTCTAGAGTTCAGCTCAGCCACATCACACTCACTCGGCCTGGCCACCTCAATAAAGCAAATTTAATGGCTACTCCAGAACACAACAGTCCCATGAGAAGGTCCTTGCTGTATTCCAGCTACTCCAGCACATTTACTGCTCCATTTGGGTCGTGGTGAACTAAGTGACACAATCACTCAAACAGTAGCGGTATTCACCATCCTGTGCTCATCCAGCTGCTTCGAAACCTTGTTAACTCCTCACCACACCATGGGATTCCATGAGGTGAAGTTCTTCCATCTCTCCACCAGTAGTAAATGATCAAGATGGCTCACTGGGTGGTTGAGCTCATTACCACTGCTATACCCTTGTTTTCCCTTTTTCTCTCCCTGAACCACTTTACTTCTTCCAGGAGATGCTCTCTAGCTTATTCCTCAATTTTGGAGACGGAGGTGTGTGAAGACGGAATTCACCACAGGGGACACTTGAGGTTAGTGGAAGAGAGTGCTCATACCAACTGTCACTCTAGCCAGTCTCTCTTCAACATTCTAATGGAACCGTCAGCTCATGAGTTGCTCATGGCTCACAAGCAGCTTGTTACATCCAGAAGTGCAATGCAAGCTCAAGAACAACAATCACAAGGTGCTTACTCTGACAAGCAAAGTGGCCATGAAAGTGATGGACTTGGAAGAAAGGGGTACAGAATTTTACGGCTTTTCTTCGATGGAGGACTCAGACCCATCAAGAACTTGGTCTCTTGATATTTTTTATTTGCTAGAACAAGTGCAAAATTCTGTCCTTGAGATTTGCATTGGTGGTCCCCCAATGTGGATTATTGGCTGGATTTCTAAGACTCCTATTTCATTCGCCAATCATTCTAGCACACAGTCATTATTGCAGTTCACTAAGGGATTTCAGCACTACCTGTTGAAGTTTCTTCCATGTGGAATGACAACTGCACTGTGGATCTTTTCAAAGGTGCTAGGTGTGGGTGCAGATTCACTACAGAGTTTAGGAGTCCATGTATTTCAGTACTTGCATAATAGGCTGGTCCCTGCACTGGTCATAAAACATCTTTGATTTGTGGTTCTGGATCAAAACCTAGAAGTCCCACCTCATTCCATCTGAGTATCCCAAAATTGACCCCAAGTTTTATCTCCCACAGTGAGTTGGGTATGGGCTATTTAGAACACAAAGTTAAAATGCCCCACTCTTACTCTGGGTTAAAATATGGTCTACCACACAAGCGGGTTTCTTAAGAGACATTTTTGGCGACTGCCTGAAATTGGACAACACATGCTCTATCCTTAGACTGACACATGTCAAGAAAAGCTTTAATGACATGGGCTTGATTAACCTTTTTGTTCTCCAGATTGCATTGGGCCCCCAACTAAGGCCATAGTTAAGGAAAAATGTATTATGCTAAATGAAGAGATCAAAATCGCAAGGGCAAGTAGTTTAACCTCAGTTCTTAACTATGTTCATATTTCCACAATGAATGGGACAGAGCAGTATTTAACCTGGGTAGAAAAACCAGAAAATAGATTTTATCTCACGAGGTTCAGGTTACATACAGTTCATTATTTGGTTACTTTGCCTAACTCTGGCTCCTAGTTTGAATTTCTTACGGTTTGCCCATGTAATACCTTCTTATTACAAACGACACCGCACTTTATACTTTTTTGCACTTTATATAGTAGCTTGAGAAGATACTTTTTACGACCACCTTTAAAGCATAAGCACTTTCCATCGCACCAAGAAGGATTGATTTTTTGAAAATGTTTAGATATCCCTATGATGGGTTTCTTTGTCCTCAACTATATTTTGTCTACCTTAAAACTGAGAAGGAGGTATGCTTTATATGGATACTTATTTTAGCTCTGATGAGACTGCTAATAGTTTTAAATGAGCACTAATCAGCAGGGATAGCAATACAGTATCTTATATAATTGGCTAAATGTTTACATAGAATATATTTAATGATGTTATGAATCTGTTTTAATTTGATGTGTGAAGCCTTTTAATCTATGAATTTGAAAAACTAAATGATGTATAATGTATTTTAATTCTGTCTTTTTATGGTCATTGCTATGAGCGAATACAGACTATTGAACTGAACTGAAAACTGCAATTGGATCTTTATCAATGTGCTGGCTGTGGGTGCAGATTTACTGCAGAGTTTAGAAGTCCATATATTTCAGTACACGGATAATTGTCTGGTGAAGGCAGGGTCCCTGCCCTGGTCAAACATCTTCAGTACACATGTACCTCATTCATGATTTAGGGTTTCGGATCAATACCTAGAATTTACACCTCATTCCTACCAAGCTGTTTATCTTCATATGTATGGTGCTTGATACAACCTACATGAAGGCTTTTCTTACTCCTGGGAGGAATGCAGATTAATGGGACTTGATTTTCATGTTTCTAACTTAGACACCAATCCTGGTTCTCAAGATCTATGATTGTTAGACCTGTTGGTCTCATGCCTCCTGCATGTGCCAGACACCAGATGGCAAATGGGGGTCCTTTTCTGATGCCTGAGGAATTAGTGGTCTTGGTACCAGGGGAGTCTATTGCCTTAGGTACAGATTTGTGGTTGGGCTAGGGAGCCCATCAGTGTGACATCCCAATGCAGAGTCTGTAGTCCATATCAGCACAGTGTCTACACATAAATAGAGTTGTTCTGCGGGAATTCCATCTTCCCATAAAAGACTCCCAGGAGCATCCACCTTGCAGAACCTTTGCCAGGTGATGCTCTGAGCCTTCTCTATCAAGAAGACCACAAGAGAGAACTTCATCCCAAAAAGAGACAAACGAGCTTCCTCAGATTAGAGTGACCGTACCTGGATCTCATCGCATACTCTGGGCCTACTTTCACAGCAGAATGGTTGATCCTCCATCCCAGTTCAGCAGCTGCATTTGTAGAAATATAGTGGTCCCTGCTTCAGTCCTTCTTTTTGCCATCAGAAGTTGCAGATGTCATCTTGGTTGCGAGAAAACCTGCCACAAAATTCATTTATACAGAACACTGGAATAGGTTTCTTGACTCGTGTGAGTGAAAAAGCCGGAATCCCTTTCAGTCCTGTCTTTTCAATGTCTTGCTAAAGTAAATCATAAATGTCAGCACATTTGTTGGGGATGTTCAACCCTGCTGCATTTAGAATCAGGACCTAGTACATCACGGCTGAGTCCCGTTTCATTAATGTCATCTACCTAATACTCCCCATGTATCATCCATTTCATACATCTACAAATTGCTACCCTCACCCCTACCACTAGCCAGAAGGAATATAATTTAACAGATACAAAAATTTGTAAACCTCGGCCAGGAGGAGTGACTTGTGTGTTCCCTTTGGGGACAATGATACATACAGTGTAGTGTTTTGGGCATTACTGCATGTTTTCACCACAATCTCACTACTTTCCTTACTGTGTCCTCTTTATATCTTCATGTGCCCAGGAGTTCTGTGATTCTGCAGCTCCGAGAAGTTGCCTATACAATTCCAGTGCTGGTGGCGGTAGGCTTCTTTACCGTGTCAAATGGTAGGGCTTTTGTTTTTGGGAAGGCTCACACTGCACTTGGCATCCTCACCAACTTCATCCTCCTCCTTCAACTGGGGCCTGGTGTCTCCACTGTAACAAGGTCAGAGCTCACATTACAGCTGTGGACATTTTAACAACTTCTCTTTCTTCTGAACTCCAAAGATACTGAGCAGGTCTCTAGCAAGTTTGTACCCATGTTTATGCATGTGAAGTTGCCAGAAGAAGAAAAGGTGAGCATCTTTTCCCATCTTTCACAGTAGCCAGCTTTCCTGAGAGATGAAAGATATCAGTCCTGTCAAAAAGACAGACGAGACAGGGGACTCTATACCTTTAAGGCAGTCTTCCTGATATAAACATCACAGCCACAACGAACAAGAGGACAGTCATTGAACAGACACGAGATTACATTCCCGAGCTCAATAAGGACTGACTATTAGCAAACAACTTAAGGAACATAGCACTACAACAGAAGGGAAGAGCATTAAAAACAGGTGAAATAAATGTATATTGAAGGTGATTGATGGTGCTTGAAAAAATTCACCCAACATAACCAAAGTCGAATTCATGGGTGAAAGGCACTAGTAGGCTCTGCAGCAAAATGCTAATAAAAATTCCAATAAGATAGATGAAGAAGATGTGACAAGGAGGAAAGTGAAAAGCAAAAAGTAATGCCAAAGCCCACGATAATTCCCTCAGTCACTGAAAGAAAACTGTTAATCCACACCCTGATTACAGTACTTATGAACTGCAAGACAACCCATGGTTTCGACATCAACACCTTTTCACTGACTCAGTTGGTACAAGAAATTTCAGAGATTCTAACTTCGAAAACAAGTAATCGCTCCACAGAAACAGAAATGAGTTAGATCAAAGAAAAACAAATAAGGACATCAAGTGCCAAATTGATCACCAAAAACATATATCAAAGTGGAACATATGCAAAGATTTTGTTGAAGCTCATTTTAATATAGGTTACTGAGACTTAATGTATAGAAAAAGAACATGATGAAAATTATGAGCAATTAAATGATACGGTAGAAATAATTGAAAAGATTGGGATGATAGTTAAGAGACACATACAGAAGAATGAGTTGTGTAGTTTGAGTCCAAACTACAGAAGGAAAAAGTGCAGCAAAATCTGCACAGAAAACCCATAAAATGTGTGAGAAAATGGAAAGACATTCATGACAGAATAATATGAGGATAGTGGGGAGCCCTGAGGGCATCAAAGATGCTACAGAAAGGGAATCCCTAATGAAGTGGATCACCTACTTCCTTAGGGATGAGATATTAGAGGAAAAAAAACAGTATACAGAATTATTGTTATTTTCTATAGCATGTTGGAGTCTGTATACTCCCCTGGAATCAGATACTCCACCCGGAACTGGTAAAGAGTATTTCCAAGACTTTCTCACCAAGGAGAACATTCTGTCTAAAGCATGTGAAAAAAGGTGAATTCAGTGTTCAAATGTTTACTGTTTATCCATATTTCCTGGCTATTCCTGTAGTATGGATAGATGATTAAGAGAAATTAGATATTGTCAATTCAAACTGAAGAAAATGGTTATTCTAGCTTTCATAGTAGTCTTGACTAGTTTGAAAACCCCCTGGTACAGATAAACACATTCATTTCATGAACCAGAGAAATTTAACAAAATTCCTAATAAAATGTAGAAAAAAGAAAAACAATCACTGACTGAGTTGTCTTCTAAAGTAAGTCAGATGTTGACATTAGTCGTAAAAACTTGGAAGCTGGTGAGGAACAGTTAATCTGCTTCCTGGAATGCTGCTACAGACATTCCCAAACAATGGGACAGGAGTATATGTACAAGGCCTTGCTAGGCATCAGCACCCACTTGAACCTGCTGTACAGGTGGGATTGATGGATGTTGATTTGGGGAAAAGGAGGGTGCAAAATAAAAAAACAGGAGCAGTTATGTGCTTGAGTCAGAAATCCGATAAAGTTATATTTATTGATACATAGCTATGTGTAACATCCCAGTGCAGAGTCTGTAGTCCATATCAGCATTTGAGAATTGCTACCCTTAATGTTAAAACGCTAAATGTGTCTACAATGCAATTTAAAATTAAAGAAGAGCTCGCACATTTGTTATGTTACTGGGCACTTGTAAAGTGCACGGCTACTCCATGGAGTGTCCCGGCGCTGAAACCAATGTCACTTATAGAATGGTAGCATTTGTTCACACTTGGGGCCAAATCATCAGATACTACTTCTCAAACGGCCTTTGTGAAGGCAACCAAAATCATTTCTTTGATCCCTCTTTAAAAGTTGTCTATATAACTATAAGTATCAATGTCCAATAGATTATTATTGGCGTACAAATGGGTACACTGGAGTTTCATAGCTGTTAAGAGAAATGCCTTCAATGACATCAAGAAATATCATAATAGGCAAAGAGTTCAATTGTATCAATTGTCTGCAGTTAGATATCATCAATACCCAATGGCATTATGATATATTTTCATACATGCATATAATGACTGCATCATAATAATGGTTGATTTATTCATGTTTTTCAACATTCTTGTAATGCTGGTAACAATGCACTGTTTCCTTCTACTAATATTTGCAGCACAAGTGTTTTACAAAAGAATCCAATCTAATCCAATTGCTTGAATACATGTTTGAAATGACAGTTTCCGTTCTTCTTGTGTCTCTCATTGGGCATGCCTAAGATAATAATGAAAAGGTAGATCGTTTTCCATGGGAGGGGGATCAGAATGGTTGTGTTCTAAGGTTTCAGAAACCATTGGATACCCTGTCAGGTTTAGGGGTCCAGATGGTGCACTGTGAACTAGCAGAATGGAATTGGGTCAAACTATTCTGATGACATGAGTTGACTAAGTTCCCATATTTCAACACACATATGTTGTCCAGCCACACAGTCTTACTTGATTAGTAGGAACCATATGACACAGGAATTCATTGATATAGCACTTTGTACCCCGAAGAATGCTCCGAAGCGCATCAATGGAAGAATGCTCCTTGTTTTCTCTAATCAAAGCATGAGGAACAAGGAAACAAATGAGGCTGCAGCTCTCGAGGCAAATCACAGTCAATTAATCAGGGTTGGTAAAGTGTAACTACTCACCTGTGAGGGTCTCAAGGTGCTAGGGGGAGGGGCCGGCTCTGTTGCCAGTTCATTCATTCACAGAAGCCCAACAAATAAATCCTTGCCAAGGTTAATGGTGGAAACACATGGTTAAAGATTGAAAAACATGGTTAAAGTTGGAAACACATTTGGACAATATGGTCATATGTAGTAATGGCCTTCAAACCAGGCCCAGCCACAGGATTCTGGGTTTGAGAGGGATGTGAAGAAGAACGGGTGGGCTCGAAAGATGTATTTGGGAAAGGGAAAACGTCAAGCAAGCGTTCTGAGATCTGCAGTTATAGACTGACAGCATTAACATGTATACGAAGGTAAAGCTACATTTATTTGGTAATGTTGGACCTGAGGAGTAGCATCAGTTGCCATTGTGTACTGTAAGCTGGGGTATTGCACACAGGGCATAGATGAAGGCCTTGCCACAACCCGAGTGTCCACTGGGCACAGCTGCAAACTGTACTCAGTGGGAGCTGAAAGAAAGGCACTGGGATCACTACATGCGCACAGGTCATGCACAGTCTGTATCCAGTGCTCGCGAGGCATAGGAATGCCTAGTGATTAGGGCAGATACAAGCCTTTGGCTACAGGGCATGTCTGAAATGCATACTTTGAATCCAGGCGTAGTATGATATTACAGCTGATCATTAATGGTGAAAAACCACTATCTTTTAGGTTGTGGATATTAATCGGGAGCTTGTGGCAGTGGTTTTAACAACTATATTTAGTAAGAATTATATTGTAATGCATGAAAGCCTTCAATCCTTATATAAAAACTTGTCTCTAATTTTTGTATTACATTCCAATTGTGATGTGAGTGTAATGAGAAAATTACATAGCTGCTCAGCTGTATAGTAACATCATAATGTCAGATGACGGAGTCAGCAGCCAATGTGAAAGGCAGGAAACAGACCATTATTACATTTGCAGTTTGAAGAAGTAAAACAACAATTGGCTTGTTCATCTTCAGGTAATTTTTCCAAAAATAATTAGGGAGTCGCAGGAAGAAGTCTTTCATTTTTGTACAAAATAGGTTTATTAAGAAAAAAGTATTTCTATATGTTTCAATGTGTATGTGAAAGATGTAGACGCCAAAATGTATGAGGCATGTGGTATGGTTGATGAATGACCATGCATTGTAAGGAATTAACTACTGTCTGCTGTACATTAAGAGAATACCTCTGAGTTCTCTGGCTGCTTCAAGGAATTCCTCAGTGACTGGAAATATCCTTTTGACATTTGGTAGAGAGTATTCTATCTTCTATATACATTTTCATGTTTGCTGTACCTTGTTTGCATGAGATCAAACATGTTTAATAAACTCAAACTGAACCCTACGTTAACAGTATATAATAAGGACCCTGATAGCTTTGACATAGGAACAAACCTAGGAAATGGACTAACTGTTGATATTCCACTCATGACATTAAGCTCTCCCCACATTGCGACTAGAATGAATCAGGAAGATAACAACAGAGTTGATTTATGTTCCAAGCTATTTTGGAATGTTGCAGGTTTGAGTAAAAAAGTCCTAACCCAGGAATGGAAAGACTTTGTAGGGAAATTCAATATCCTTTGTATGCAAGAAGCCTGGGCAGAGGACACTGTACCCATTATCGGGTATAAGACCTTCCATACTCCAGCTGTATCATCTGCACATGGGAGATCTAAAGAAGGTCTATGTACATATGAGTAAAACTATATGAATGTAAGCAGGATAATTCTGAGGATCTCCGAAATTTACTACCAAATCACCATCATTGAAATTGGCAAGTCCAATTGTGTGGTTGTAATAAATTACTACAATAATGCTCCGCACGATCAGATCCCGCAGGTTCTTAAAAAAACTGAGCAATGATCTTAACCACATACGTAATGAAAATGAAAAAGATATGTTTGTTCTCTGCGGCGGGGAGTTTAATATTGGATTGTGTTTGGTCTATGGGGGAAAAAATTGTGGAATATCATTTGACGAGAACACAAGTTATACCCATGACCCACATTCGAATTACAGGGATTTCTTGAATGAGATTTTGTTTTCATTGACTTAGATTTTTCCAATGATTTATATATCCCTATGGTTCCTTTCAGCCATAAATTCAATAGGAGAGGTGTGAATTCAATCATTGACTATATAATTATAGCCAATAGACACTCAATAGGAATTAATGGCTTAAAAACAAATAAGAACGCTTTAAGCGACCATTTCCCTTCTGAGAGTAATTTTTCAACTGTTTAGCAAGGCAATAAAAAACAAGGGTTTAGAACAGCTAGTGGTTCAGGATATTGCCTTGAATAAAACCAATGGTTAACCCCTTTGTTGGTCCAAAGTGGACCCAGAGTATTTCACTAAAAATATAGTGTATAAACATAATACAGCCTTTTTATCTTGCTTCGATGAGTCGACTGCCCACACTGAAACTTTAGAATCTCTCAACAGATTTCTAGAGGAATCAAGGAAGCTTTAATGGTGGCGAAGAAAAAAGAAAGCAAGAAAAAACAAGGGTGGTTTAATAACAGGTGCACAAAAGCCAATAAGAAACTTAAGTATGTTCTACATAAGCCATTAAGAAACAGACAAAAAATAAAAGAGTGTAGATTGAAGTACACACAGGCATCTGAAAGAATAGAAGCGGGATATTAGAAAGGAAACCTGGAGAGCACTACATGAAGCGACCTTAGCCAGAGACAACACAGCCTTTTAGCAGGTAGTAAACGCTCCTTTCTTGATATCCCACGATATTCCTACCATAAAGATTACTATTAGCTAGGATGAATGGGTGAAACACTGTTCAGCAAAACCAAAGGGGATGATGGACAGAGTGTTGAACATTGCAAGCACTCACGCCCAGTCAACTGATCTGGGTTTAATCCATCATCATTCTTTAGCTTACTCCACCACCCCAGTTCAGACATGGCCATATGCAAATCAGTCTGACCCTGTGCCTCATGGATACAGTCCAACCCAAACTGCCAAGCCATGTCTTCCCTGGACCGGAAACAAGCATCCTGGGACCGGTTTCTGGCTAATCAGCCCTCATCAGCCAGGCTAGCTTGAATCCAGTGGCAAAGTGAGCAAGGGACCCACGTCCGTGCATACCTTGCCAACTTGGGGCGAACAAAGCAAAACCAAAGGGGATGATGGACGGAGTGTTGAACATTGCAAGCACTCACCCCCAGTCAACTGATCTGGGTTTAATCCATCATCATTCTTTAGCTTACTCCACCACCCCAGTTCAGAAACACTATTCAAACATGTTTAACCCCTCACTACAGACACAGGCGATACACAGTTGACACAAAGTATTATTCCTCCATGGAAATTTTCCGTAGACCTTTTGTCACGTGGCTCATAGGGACATTGTCATTTTTCACTAAGTTAGCATGAGCACGCTGCAGCTTGTCTACTGCTTTTGCTTATTTCACTACATGCCTTTATTTTTGCAATGCAATATTTCAATGACTGCTTTCACATGAGAGCTTATTGCTGTGTTCACTCTCTGCATGTTCCTGGGATTTTGACTGAACATTATGTACAAGGTCGAACAACAATGCCCCTTGTTATTTTGTTCTGGCCAGACCTTAGCCCTTGGACAAAAACATATCATTGCAGCTGTATTTTAGACAAATGTACTTGGGTTTTTATTAGAATACATGAATAGGTAGCACACACTTGGAGAGATACCTTCTTCGGAGAAGAGCGAGACAGCACCTATGATGTATATCTACCATCTATAGGCTAAGGTATGGGGTCTGCTGACAAAGCCCAGAGATCTTCTATTAAATAATAATCCTTCTTCTTAGCAAGGAGAGGGAGGTTAGGCACTATAGTCTTTTCTCCATTGTCTTTCTATGATGACATCTCCCTTCATGATATATGGACAAGCTGCTATGCTGACTTTACTTGTACTATGCATTTTCCTGCTTGTTTGGCATGTATACTGCATGTTAGGGCACATAAGTTAAAATAAATATTTGAAACTGTTTCATGTCTCTGTTAGATCTTATTGTGGACAAGTCCAACAGTGTGAGCGAAAGAGTGTGTCTTGTTACCGTGATTTTTGAGAGATCTGGGAGCGTTGTGTTCTGGGGTGTCTAATCATTTGTTTCTCTGGGAGTGAGCAGGAGAGCAAGTGAGACACTATAGCTAGTCGATCCTGGGTTCATGGGTACTAAGGTGGTAGGAAGACCCAGTCCCTATACACGATGGTCTCATATACCTGTGCATAGTTCTTTGTTTGTGCAGAATCCCTGCAGCAGTTTATGTTAACTTAGATTTAGGACAATCAAGTAATCGAAGCCAGCAAGGGAAGCAAGGCGCCTGGCCCAGATGATGTGCCTGTAGACCTTTTTAATGCCAATCTACCTTTATGGGGCCCACTTTTGACACAAGTCATAGCAGCCTGCTGCACTACAGGTTTTATTCCCACCTGGTCAGAATCACTATTGGTACCAATTTATAAAAAAAGGTGATCATCAGAACCCTGCATTTTACCGGAAAATCTCATTGATCGATTCACTGGCCAAGGTGGTGGGGCGCATTGTACTTAACAAGCTCCAAGAGTGGGTTGAAGATAACAATGTTTTATCCAAGTTACAGTTTGGGTTCTGCCCGGGCCTAGGCACAGTGGAGCAAGGATTAAATCTTACTATATTAATCGGTACATATTATTGAAAGTCGCAGCTGCCTTCACCAATTTTTCAAGAAAGCTGGGTAATAGACCACCCGTAGAGCTGCTAAACATATCTAAGGCGAAATGCGTGACAACAGCTATATATGGAGCAGGTGTGTGAGGGCTACAGTGACCCTCAGCCTTTACAATTGGTGGAGAATGCCTTCTTACAATTTCTCTTGGCCGTTCCAGGCAGTTGTTCTATGTACATATGCCATGCAGAGTTAGGGTTACCTTACATAGCTCCAAAAATCAAACACGTTCTTCAGTGGCACAGGATTTGGACCTCGGAGGGAACCACCCTTAATAGGGAGAACATAAAACATAATGTCAAATTACACCGGGCTCTTACTATCCCATGACTGAAATATGTAAAGGAATTTATGAATGACCTGGGACATCTGGAATTGTTGGGGGGATTCTGCACATACACAGAACATGTGTGCAGGAAAACAGGACCTCGGTGTATAGGGGTTGTACCTTCCTACGACCTTAGTACCCAAAATCCCAGAACCAACTAACTATAGTGTCTCACTCATTCTCCTATATAATCACAAAGCTACAAATGATTAGACAACCCAGAACAAAACACTCCCGACTCTCTCAGGAATCGCAGTAGCAAGACATTCCTTTTCACTCACTCACTCATACTTGTCCACAATAAGGATTGTCAGAGTCACTGTATAGTTCAAAATATTTATATTAACTATTGTGCTCTATAATGCAGTATAAAAGCCAGCAGTGAAATGCATAAACCCAGAACAATTAGCATTGTTACAATTCCATAGAATATAAAGGGGGATGTCATCATATACAGACAGTGGTAAAAGGACTGTAAGGACTAACCACCCTCCCCTTGACTGGAAGACGTTTTATTATATAAAAGAAGATCTCCAGGCTTTGTCAGCAGACCCCATACCTTAAAGCTTAGATGGAAACTTTACATCATAGGAAGAGCATAGCTCTTCTCCATGGAAAGTTCTCTCTCCAAGTGTTTATTTGAACAACATGCATCCCCATAATATCAAAGCACAAGTCTCTAGCAGTGCAGCTGTGTTTAACATGTTTTGTTTATGTGCTAGGGACTGACCAGAACAGAATAACAAGGGGCAGTGTTTATCGACCGTGCACATCATGTTCAGACTAAACTCCAGCAACTAGCAAAGAACGCAAAAAAGCAGAAAGTTCTCATGTGAAAGGCATAAACAGAGTCTTGTAAATAAAGTCATGTAGTAACGGGCGCAAATGCAGTATCATGGCAGCAGAGCTCATGCTAACTTAGCAATGTCGACAATGACCGTAATGGCCATATAACAGAAAATTATGATGACCCAGAATCCATAACATCCGTTCCCAGAAAAGGTTTTAAACTAGACTGCATGACACTCTTGGAGACAAGTAGACCATCCGTAGAAATATCAAGGTCAACCGTACAGTCCAACTAATTGATATTGACAACCTCTGGTATGCAGCCTTACCTTAAAAACATCAAAGGCATACAGGACAGATTTGTTCTAACTAGGCTAAGACTTGACATCTTCCACCATTTAATAGGTTTTCCTGCTACCAATGACTGGGAGAAATTACTGCCCATGTGATGAAATGTCCCAGCAATCAACTATCCACGTAGTGTTTTTCTGTAAATTTTATGAAGGGCAAAGAAAGATGTGGATTTTGCCCATTTTAAATCTGTATGGTTTTAGGCAATTTTTATTTCACCAATTTTTAGAAAATTGTTATGTTATGAGGTCTGTCACAATCTTTTTACAGAATGTAATTAGATGTAGGAAATTGATTATATTATGAATTTTATCAGGCTGCACTTATAACTAGATGCCGTAGAAGATTTTAAGTTTTTATTGATTGTTGTATATTTATCTATGTCAACATATGAGAATTCTAGCCATGTAAATATCATTGTCTTATTTGTATCTGCTTTCGTGATTTCCTTTGTAGAAATCGAATAAAGCTTATTTGAATTGAATTGACAGTATATAATTAAGGGCATGCAGATTAGAAACTTTGCCAGTGCAGTTTTACATTATCCTGCCAGCTTGAAGTCCATTTGGGCATCTGGCTGCAAGGATTTGTGTTTTTTTCTCTGTCACTCAGGGCCACCAACTATAAATGACAGCAAGGGATGCAATAGTCGCCTTGAGACAAGCAGTAGGAATCCACTTCTGCTGTCGAAAATTCATTCCAGCAATTCCAGCATCAAGGTAGGCAAAGTATGTGGCTCATCAAATCCCATAGGGTGCATCAGAATTGTGTGCCAGTTTGGTAATGCTGTTCATAGTCCCTTTTTTGCTGCTTTTTTTTAAACCTTTGAGCATTGACCTGTTCACAAAATTTTAAAGTTTAAAAAAAATATGAAACTCAAATCTTTGCATCTTTGCATACTTCTTCAAAGACTCGTAATGCATAGTTGATAGGTTTATCCTTCGTGTTTTAATGCTCATTCGACCCCTTTCATTTCATTCATTATTTAAGGTGATAATCAGTTCCTAGTAAAGAAAAGTGGTAGCAATTCTGACTTTCCCCTTAATCTCGTGAATATAATGCCTCAGTCCCATATTGGATGACCAATAACCTTTTGAAGTTCAATGCAGTTAAAATGATTTTACATAAACAACGTTAGACCTGGACCTCCGTTTGGTTGGTCTTTCCTACTTGGTTTTGGCTCCTATTTTCAGTACACCAGAGGAAATAGACTCTGCCCAGTTGAGTGCAGGGTAAACCATAAACCTTCTAGAGTGCAATGAGCCACACATTAAAGAGAGGCCTATTGGCACCGCAAATACTTGGTATTTCAACGACATTAGGAGCCACAAATTTGCACAAACAATTCAGTTTTGGAGTTCTTTCAAACAATAATGATTTAGAACTTGGAGAACATGAGGGCATATTATCAAGCCAGGCGATAAAATTATCGCCGCTTTAGCAGCAGGAAACTGCCGCTAAAACGGCGATAATGGGCTTGATAATATGCTCTATGGGATTCCAAATGATGCCCATGTTAGACGTCCATCACATTTAACATGGGCTTCAATTGGAATTCCATAGAGCATATTATCAAGCCCATTATCGCCGTTTTAGCAGCAGTTTTCTGCCGCTAAAGCGGCGATAATTTTATCGCCTGGCTTGATAATATGCCCCATAGTTCTCTGCCATAAATAGTCAGTTGGGCAGTCATATTTCCTTCAGCGGTGCCAGTGCTGGCTTAGCTGGCGACACCCTACAGTAATGGCGTCGGGACTGTCCCTGTAAGCGCATCGAGTCATCTGCTCTATATAGGGCAGGCAGACTGATGTACATGTTTGTAACTTTGGACCACCAGTGGACTTCTTTGAGGCATGGGTCGGCAAAGATCTCTCAATATGGTGGGCGATAGTCTGGCCAGGGTGGTAGCAACAGATACCTCTGCCATCCTGACAGACGGCGTGCTGCCGAACCATATTCTAAATGAGGCCCTTACTTCATTTTGGAGATGCACACCTTCCTCTCAATTTCACGTCACAGTATTTTCTTTCTCCTTATAAAAACTACAGCTTCCAAGAAATCTTTTATAGCCAATGTATATTTCATATACCAATATAGCGGTTCATAATTTGGCAAGGAAAGTACTGTTGTAAGTTGCTGTGCTCTATACAAATGGACATTACATATTTCCTTTAACTGGTGCGCTGCTTGAATTCTAGATGCATGTATAGCTGGATTTTGGTTTAAAGGTTATGCTTACGTATTGAAATCCCATCTCCTAGTTTTTCTTCCGCCTTTTTCTCTTCTAGTGGGTTCGATATTTGGCCTGAAACGCAAATGATAGTTGTCATTGGAGAATATAAAAAGAGAGGATTGAGAGTGAGTGCATCTGCACCAAGGAGCATTACACTCTAGACTGAACCTAAGCACACATTATCATCACTTCACTGGCAGTGGTTTTGGCAGAGTTGGGCCAGAAGGAGCCCATTCCCCAGATGTATTTGTCCTTGTCCTCCCTTGGGTCCCAACACCTTAGCTTTTGAATAACATGACATGGGGAAAACGGATACTGAACCCTCCCACACACCTTTATTTGTCAATCAAGCTTTCATTACAAATCAGTGTTTGTTTGAGGCTATATGATTGCTTAAAAAGTTCAAGTCTGACTTTCTATGTTTGTGTGCAGATATGTCTCTTTCTATTAATAAAGAGATGAAGATATATTCAAACATTAATACAAAGTCAGTTTTCTACATGTTAAGCATGTTGCAATTTTTTCTCCAATTCTGTGTTCTTTTTGAAGCAGGCACAGAGAGCCTAGTTTTGGACCTGGGCAGTTAGTGGACAAAACTAGGCCATATTTTAAGACTACATCCTCCATTGGCATTAGTGCTACTTACTTTGGAACTAAGGCCAGAATAACGTTTGTTTTCCATGGGTAAGTGTCTTACATCTGCCTATTCAATAGTAATTCACACCTGGAGTAGATGCACCCACGTACATGGTTAGTTTAAACAATTCCCGTAAATATTATAGACTGTACAAAAATCGCTGTATACATGATCATGCTTGATAGACAAATCACAACTGAGATGTAATCCATGAAAGCTCTAGTAAGTGCCCATGCTCTTTATACATTTTAACAGGTTAGAGATCTAAATGTCATGGCACTTACAATACATATTACTGAATGCCTTTTGTGACACAGTAAATGTCAAGGACAGAATGGACTACTTAGCTTTTCTTAACCGCCGTGGATAAGAGCAGCTACATCACATGCATGCATTGCTAGCAGCTTGACATCCCTGTGAAATGTTTTCTGATTAGACTGAAACCCTCAGTTGTCGGATCAATCTACAAATCTAAAACCACTAAGGGGGAGGGTGCAGGAACAAAGGTCTCAATCTTTCCAATGGGAGAGTCTCTTGTCAGTTGGTGCATTAATAGTGAAGACATCCTTTGGTGTATCCTGCCCGGAGCAGAAAAAGAGAACAGATTGAGCACACAACTAGAAAAGATCAGTTCTCTACAGGGTGTCTGAAGGTGGTCTGCACAGAGAGAGAGAACGTCTGTGCTCACAGAATAATGAAGGTGAGTAGTGCTTCTTTCACCCTTCCCATCATACTGTGTGTGTTCTCTGAATGCCTATCCCATCCTAGCACACAGTAAATTGTATGTGTTGTGACACAGTTAAGGAACAATCATTTTATTTGTGCAACATATAAATATAACTCGCAAACACTCTACAAAATTCAGAAGGAGACCTACCATACACAATAAAGAATTTGCACTGTTTGCGTCAAACTTATTCACACAGATCCTACACATAAGCAAACAGAAGTCAACAGACTTTCAAGGCAAATTCAAAATACTGGCTATTTCCTACCAGACAAACAACTATAACATCTCCCGCCTAGGACATGACGAATTTGTGACATAAAAGATTCCCACTGGTCTGCGGGCATCATTTCCTTTTCTTTCACAATCCTCTTGGTTTTTCACCAACAAAATTCCTCAGCTTGAAAACAACCAGGTCAAATGCCTTCTCTGAAACTGTCAGGGTTCAAACCCTGCCGCAGATGCCAAAAGAAGATTTTCTTATTTTCCCTTCATGACATCTACATGTGGTGTCAGTGTTTCACCTGATCCTTGATACTCTTAAAAGCCAACTTATTTTTGACCAGGGCATGCAATGACATGCAAGGTAGTCCCTTCCCCCGCTAGATAAATCTCGCAATAGGGAATGATCTGGCTAGAAATAGTTAAAACAAAAACCAAATATGCTCTAGGAAGTAGAGGTCCTCCTGTTCTTCGAGGATACAGTCGTGCTCCTGGAATGGTTAAGAGACTCTACACTTTTCACAGTTACTGGTCTCTTCCTCAAAGTCAGAGCTGGTTCTGATCTTAGAAAACTAAAACAGGAGTTTCCTACTCCATAGACTGATCTGGAAACAGTTGAGCCTTTCAAACATGCCATGTTGGACTTCTTCAGGAGGGCCCTGTTACCATCTGGGCAGTTCACAAAGGTTTATCCACATCTACAGGTTTGGCAACTCCATCCCCTCCACTCCTTCAATGTCTGCACATCCACAGGCTAAAGTGCCTTCAAAGGTGCTCACCCTGCTCACTTTATGACATCATCAACGCAGACTCTTGGTGCCACACTCTCTGAACCACTTCCTGCACTGGATATACCCTTTAATTTGGCTCACATTATCTGAGGGTCAAAGAAAAGGTTTGAGAACGTTACAATAACGAGCCTTTGGCTGAGCTCCTCCCTGAAACACAGGGATCCACCTGAATAAAAGCTCTTCATCTGATTAAAATGCCAAACCCATGCCTCACAGAAGATGATGACTTAAAGCCCTATAATCTCCTTCCTCTGACGTTACAGATTCTGGACTCTTCCTGAAGTTACAAAATGCAAGTTGGGTAGATACATTTCCATAAAAGGCCATTCCTTTCCACTCTGGTCCTCCTTCAACAGAAGTCTCTTTGTTCACACCAGTGGTACGGTAAGCTCCAGAAATGTTGAAATTAACTGTGTAACCTACTGATGCCACATCTAACATTTCAAAATCACATTTTAAAAATTCATCTGCTATTTCAGAGGTCCAAGTACCTTCCAATGAATCACTAATTGACCTTCCTATGGGTGCCTGTGGAAAGCCTCTCAGTCAGTCCATAGTAAAATAGGCCAATGATACCGTCCTGCACCCTGTGATCCAGTATTGCTGTTTTCACAAGTTTCTCCAAAGAGTCTTGTGGTCCAAGGTTAACCTCAAGCACCTTTCCAACTGCCCCTCCAGCTCAAGAAATTAAGAGATTGTCCTGTATTTCTTTGTCCTGCAAGGCCATGTGCCTTCTGAATCTTCTACTCAATGTCTGTTGGAACTTGTAAAAATTATTGTCAGTCTCCCTGGCAACATAAAAAAGCTGTTTTCTGATGTGGTCAATGATGGTCTCAATGCCTCCTATGATGAGGACCCGCCTGGATTCCTGAGACTCTCGCTCAATCTGTGGACCCAGCCATACCCTAAGTTGCTTTCCTTAGATGCATTACACTGATTTCTCTGGAGATGCCCAAGTGACCTGCATGAACATGCAATTTTATGGAAAATGGGATTCAGAGGAAAGTCTGACTCATCCTTAGCGTCCAGCTTAGCCACATCACCCTCACTGGGCCGGCACACCCCAATAAAGCAATTACACTAACGGTACAAGAGAAGTTTCATGGCTACTCCAGAACACAGCACTCCCATCAGAAGGCCCTTAGAGCATTCCAGACTCTCCAGCACATTTACTGCTCCACTTGGGTCATGGTGAACTTAAGGGACACAATCACTCAAACAGCAGCGGTATTCACCATGTTCTGCGCATCCTGCTGCCTCTAAACCTTTTTATCTCCCTACTACACCACAATATTCCCTGGAGTGAAGTCTCCTTTTTCTCCACCAATGGGATATGACCAAGATTGATCTGTGGGTCGTCGAGCTCATTCGTAAGTGCTGTACCCTTCCCTTACTCTCTCTGAACTGCTTTACTCCTCCAGGACATGCTGTGGGAAGACAGAATTCACCACACATGACACTTGGGGTTAGTGGAAGAGAGCACTACCACCAACTGTCATTCTAGCCGATCTCCTTTCTGCATTCTACTGGAACCTTAAGTTCGTGAGCTGCTCATGGCTCACACGCAGCTTGTGATATCCACAAGCTAAACTCTAGCTCAAGAGCAGACATCACAAGGTGCTTACTCTGATAAGCAAAGTGGACATAGAAGTGATCGCCTTGGAAGAAAGGGGTACGGAATCCTACTGCTTTTATTTCAGTTCAATTAGAATGATGAAGGACTCAAACTCATCAAGAACTTGGTCTCTTGATTGTTTTCATTTACTAGGACAAGTGCAAAATGGTGTCCTTGAGATTTGGTTTGTGTCCCTCAAAGTGAATGATGGCTGGATCTCTAAGACGCCTATTCTGCATGTGCCACACACCAGCTGGCAAATGAGGGTCATTCACTAATGCCTGAGGAATTAGTGGTCCATGTATCAGGGAAGCCTATTGGCCTAGGTGCAAATTTGTAATTCGGTCTTCCCAGATTTGCATTGGTGGATGTGCCCCTCCAATCTGAAGGAGTGCATACTTTCAGTCCTCTAAAGTTGGAAGCTACCATGGTCATTAGGCTGGGGTGCCCATCAGTGTGACATCCCAATGAGGAGCCCGTAGTCTATATCAGCTCAGTGTCTACACATACATACGTGGATGCTGCGGTAAGTCCATCTTGCCATGAAAAGCTTTCAGGAGTGGCTACCTTGTAGCACCTTTGTCAGGTGATGCTCAAATCCTTCTTTATCAAGGAGAAAACAAGAGAGAACTTCATCCCAAAATGACACAAATGAACTTCTTCAGAATAGTGTGGTTGAGCCTGGATTGCACAGTCAGGACGGTTGATCCTCCATCCCGGTTCAGCAGCTGTATTTGTAAAGGTTGTGTGGTGCCTCCTGCAGTCCTTTTTACCATCAGAAGTTACAGATGTCATCTTGGTTGTGAGGATACCTGCTACAAAATCTATTTATGCGTAACTCTGGAATAGGTTTGTTGACTAGTGTAAGTGAGAAGGCCAGAATCTCTTTCCATCCAGCCTTTTCAATGTCTTACAAAAGTAAATACGTAATGTCGGGACATTTTTTGGGGAGGTTTAACCGTTCAGCATTAAGTATCAGGACCTTGTACATCATGGCTGAGTCCCGCTTTCATTCATGTCATCTACCTAATACTTCCCATGTACAATCCATTCCATCCATCCACAACCTCCTGCCTTCATCCCTACAATTACCAGAAGGAACAAAATTTAACAGATACAATAATGAGTAAACCTCTCCTAGGAGTAGAGACTTGTGTGTCCCCTTTGGGGACAGTGCACATACAGTATAGGGTATTAGGTATTATTGCAGGTTTTCACCACAGTCCTATGACTTTCCTTACTGTGTCCTATATAATTAAGAGCATGCAGATTAGGAACTTTGCCAGTGCAGTTTTACATCCTGTCCTGCTAGCTTGAAGTCCATTTGGGCATCGGGCTGCAAGGAATTGTGTTTTTTTCTCTGTCACTCAGGGCCACCAACTATGAATGGCAGCAAGGGATACAATAGTCGCCTTGAGACAAGCAGAGTGAATCTACTTCTGCTGTCGAAAATTCATTGCAGCAATTCCAGCATCAAGGTAGGCAAAGTATGTGGCTTATCAAATCCCATAGGGTGCATCAGAATCGTGCGCCGGTTTGGTAATGAGGGTATACCAAATGCTGTTCATAGTCCCTTTTTTGCTGCTTGTTTTAAACCTTTGAGCATTGACCTGTTCACAAAATTTTAAAGTTTAAAAACAATATGAAACGCAAATCTTTTTATACTTCTTCAAACACTCGTAATGCATAGTTGATAGGTTTATCCTTCGTGTTTTAATGCTCATTCGACCCCTTTCATTTCATTAATTATTTTGGCTGATAATCAGTTCCTAGTACAGAAAAGTGGTAGCAATTCTGAATTTACCCTTAATCTCGTGAATATAATGCCTCAGTCCCATGGTGGATGACCAATAAATTTTGAAGTTCAATGCAGTTAAAATGATTTAACATAAACAACTTTAGACCTGGACCTCCGTTTGGCTGGTCTCCCCTACTTGGCTTTGGTTCCTCTTTTCAATTCACCAGAGGAAAAAGACTCTGCCCAGTTCAGTGCATGGTAAACGATAAACCTTCTAGAGTGCAAGGTGCCATACATTAACGAGAGGCCTATTGGTATTTCCACTACATAAGAAGCCAAGAATTTGCACAAACAATTCAGTTTTGGAGTTCTTTCAAACAATAATGATTTAGAGCTTGGAGAACATGGTTCTCTGCCATAAATAGTCAGTTGGACATGCATATTTCCTACAGCGATGCCACTGCTGGCTTAGCTGGCGACACCCTACAGTAATGTCGTCGGGACTGTCCCTGTAAGCGCATCGAGTCATCTGCTCTATATAGGGCAGGCAGACTGATGTACATGTTTGTAACTTTGGACCACCAGTTGACTTCTTTGAGGCATGGGTCGGCAAAGATCTCTAAACATGGTGGGCGATAGTCTGGCCAGGGTGGTAGCAACAGATACCTCTGCCATCCTGACAGACGGCGTGCTGCCGAACCATATTCTAAATGAGGCCCTTACTTCATTTTGGAGATGCACACTTTCTCTCAATTTCACGTCACAGTATTTTCTTTCTCCTTTTAAAAACGACAGTTTCCAAGAAATCTTTTATAGCCAATGTATATTTCATATACCAATATAGCGGTTCATAATTTGGCAAGGCACGTACAGTTGTAAGTTGCTGTGCTCTATACAAATGGACATTACATATTTCCTTTAACTGGTGCGCTGCTTGAATTCTAGATGCATGTATAGCTGGATTTTGGTTTAAAGGTTATGCTTACGTATTGAAATCCCATCTCCTAGTTTTTCTTCCGCCTTTTTCTCTTCTAGTGGGTTCGATATTTGGCCTGAAACGCAAATGATAGTTGTCATTGGAGAATATTAAAAGAGAGGATTAAGAGTGAGTGCATCTGCACCAAGGAGCATTACACTCTAGACTGAACCTAAGCACACATTATCATCACTTCACTGGCAGTGGTTTTGGCAGAGTTGGGCCAGAAGGAGCCCATTCCCCAGATGTATTTGTCCTTGTCCTCCCTTGGGTCCCAACACCTTAGCTTTTGAATAACATGACATGGGGAAAAACGGATACTGAACCTTCCCACACACCTTTATTTGTCAATCAAGCTTTCATTACAAATCAGTGTTTGTTTGAGGCTATATGATTGCTTAAAAAGTTCAAGTCTGACTTTCTATGTCTGTGTGCATATATGTCTATTTCTATTAATAAAGAGATGAAGATATATACAAACATTAATACAAAGTCAGTTTTCAACATTTTAAGCATGTTGCAATTTTTTCTCCAAGTCAGTGTTCTTTTTGAAGCAGGCACAGAGAGCCTAGTTTTGGACCTGGGCAGTTAGTGGACAAAACTAGGCCATATTTTAAGACTACATCCTCCATTGACATTAGTGCTACTTACTTTAGAACTAAGGCCAGAATCACGCTTTTTTTCCATGGGTAAGTGTCTTACATCTGCCTATTCAATAGTAATTCACACCTGGAGTAGATGCAACCACTTACATGGTTAGTTTGTCAATCAGTCAGTCAGAAAAACTTTTTATTTCGGCTACAAGCCATTAAAGTTCATAAAATAGTATTATAACAACAGAAAAGATAATCAAAAATAAAAACATAGTTCTGAGTGTAGATACAATCATCATTCAGTGATACATGAGGTAAAAACAGAATAGTGACAATAAATAATACCGGTAATATTGCCTTAGTGAGGTGATAGTTGTCTTCTGATTAGCCACATAGAAAAAAGAAATTTGGATATCACAGTAACATATATGGTTAGTTTAAACAATTCCCGTAAATATTATAGACTGCACAAAAATCACTGTATACATGATCATGTTGATAGACAAATCACAACTGAGATGTAATCCATGAAAGCTCTATTAAGTGCCCATGCTCTTTATACATTTTAACAGGGTAGAGATCTAAATGTCATGGCACTTACAATACATATTACTGAATGCCTTTTGTGACACAGTAAATGTCAAGGACAGAATGGACTACTTAGCTTTTCTTAACCGCCGTGGATAAGAGCAGCTACATCATATGCATGCATTGCTAGCAGCTTGACATCCCTGTGTAATGTTTTTCTGATTAGACTGACACCCTCAGTTGTCGAATCAATCTCCAAATCTAAAACCACTAAGGAGGAGGGTGCAGGAGCATAGGTCACAATCTTTCCATTGGGAGAGTCTCTTTGCAGTTGGTGCATTAATAGTGAAGACATCCTTTGGTGTATCCTGCCCGGAGCAGAAAAAGAGAACAGATTGAGCACACAACTGGAAAAGATCAGTTCTCTACAAGGTGTCTGAAGGTGGTCTGCACAGAGAGAGAGAACGTCTGTGCTCACAGAATAATGAAGGTGAGTAGTGCTTCTTTCACCCTTCCCATCATACTGTGTGTGTTCTCTGAATGCCTATCCCATCCTAGCACACAGTAAATTGTATGTGTTGTGACACAGTTAAGGAACAATCATTTTATTTGTGCAACATATAAATATAACTCGCAAACACTCTACAAAATCCAGAAGGAGACCTACCATACACAATAAAGAATTTGCACTGTTTGCATCAAACTTATTCACACAGATCCTACACATAGGCAAACAGAAGTCAACAGACTTTCAAGGCAAATTCAAAATACTGGCTATTTCCTACCAGACAAACAACTATAACTTCTCCCGCCTAGGATATGACGAATTTGTGACATAAAAGATTCCCACTGGTCTGCGGGCATCATTTCCTTTTCTTTCACGATCCTCTTGGTTTTTCACCAATAAAATTCCTCAGCTTGAAAAAAACCAGGTGAAATGCCTTCTCTGAAACTGTCAGGGTTCAAAACCTGCCGCAGATGCCAAAAGAAGATTGTCTTATTTTCTCTTCATAACATCTACATGTGGTGTCAGTGTTTCACCTGATCCTTGATACTCTTAAAAGCCATCTTATTTTTGACCACGGCATGCAATGACATGCAAGGTAGTCCCTTCCCTCGCTAGATAAATCTCGCAATAGGGAACGATCTGGTTAGAAACAGTTAAACAAAAAACAAATATGCTCTAGGAAGGAGAGGTCCTCCTGTTCTTCAAGGATACAGTCGTGCTCCTGGAATGGTTTAGAGACTCTACACTTTTCACAGTTACTGGTCTCTTCCTCAAAGTCAGAGCTGATTCTGATCTTAGAAAACTAAAACAGGAGTTTCCTACTCCATAGACTGATCTGGAAACAGTTGAGCCTTTCAAACATGCCATGTTTGACTACTTCAGGAGGGCCCTGTTACCATCTGGGAAGTTCACAAAGGTTTATCCACATCTACAGGTTTGGCAACTCCATCCCCTCCACTCCTTCAATGTCTGCACATCCACAGGCTAAAGTGCCTTCAAAGGTGCTCACCCTGCTCACTTTATGACATCATCAACGCAGACTCTTGGTGCCACACTCTCTGAACCACTTCCTGCACTGGGTCTACCCTTTAATTTGGCTCACATTATCTGAGGGTTAAAGAAAAGGTTTGAGAACGTTACAATAACGAGCCTTTGGCTGAGCTCCTCCCTAAAACACAGGGATCCACCTGAAGAAAAGGTCTTCATCTGATTAAAATGCCAAACCCATGCCTCACAGAAGATGATGACTTAAAGCCCTATAATCTCCTTCCTCTGACGTTACAGATTCTGAACTCTTCCTGAAGTTACAAAATGCAAGTTGGGTAGATACATTTCCATAAAAGGCCATTCCTTTCCACTCTGGTCCTCCTTCAACAGAAGTCTCTTTGTGCACACCAGTGGTACGGTAAGCTCCAGAAATGTTGAAATTAACTATGTACCCTACTGATGCCACATCTAACATTTCAAAATCAAATTTTAAACATTCATCTGCTATTTCAGAGGTCCAAATACCTTCAATTGAATCACTAATTGACCTTCCTATGGGTGCCTGTGGAAAGCCTCTCAGTCAGTCCATAGTAAAATAGGTCAATGATTCCGGCCTGCACCCTGTGATCAAGTATTGCTGTTTTCACAAGTTTCTCCAAAGAGTCTGGTGGTCCAAGGTTAACCTCAAGCAACTTTGCAACTGGCCCTCCAGCTCAAGAAATTAAGAGATTGTCCTGTATTTCTTTGTCCTGCAAGGCCATGTACCTTCTGAATCTTCTAATCAATGTCTGTTGGAACTTGTAAAAATTATTGTCAGTCTCCCTAGCAACATAAAAAAGCTGTTTTCTGATGTGGTCAATGATGGTCTCAATGCCTCCTATGATGAGGACCGGCCTGGATTCCTGAGACTCTGGCTCAATCTGTGGACCCAGCCATACCCTAAGTTGCTTTCCTTAGATGCATTCCACTGATTTCTCTGGAGATGCCCGAGTGACCTGCATGAACATGCATTTTTATGGAAAATGGGATTCAGAGGAAAGTCTGACTCATCCTTAGAGTCCAGCTTAGCCACATCACCCTCACTGGGCCGGCACACCCCAATAAAGCAATTACACTAACAGTACAAGAGAAGTTTCATGGCTACTCCAGAACACAGCAGTCCCATCAGAAGGCCCTTAGAGCATTCCAGAGTCTCCAGCACATTTACTGCTCCACTTGGGTCATGGTGAACTTAAGGGACACAATCACTCAAACAGCAGCGGTATTCACCATGTTCTGCGCATCCTGCTGCCTCTAAACCTTTTTAACTCCCTACTACACCACAATATTCCCTGGGGTGAAGTCTCCTTTTTGTCCACCAATGGGATATGACCAAGATTGATCTGTGGGTCGTCGAGCTCATTCGTAAGTGCTATACCCTTCCCTTACTCTCTCTGAACTGCTTTACTCCTTCAGGACATGCTGTGGGAAGACAGAATTCACCACACATGACACTTGGGGTTAGTGGAAGAGAGCACTCACACCAACTGTCACTCTAGCCGATCTCCTTTCTGCATTCTACTGGAACCTTAAGTTCGTGAGCTGCTCATGGCTCACACACAGCTTGTGATATCTACAAGCTAAACTCTAGCTCAAGAGCAGACATCACAAGGTGCTTACTCTGATAAGCAAAGTGGACATAGACTGGAACGCTCTCCCTTTGAAACTCCAGACCTTTGGTGACCTGCTCTCCTTCCGCAAGGCCGCTAAAACTCATTTATTTTCTGAGCTTTGTTAAATCCTGCACTCCCCAATTTCTTAATAATTATTTCTGTTCCCCAGTTGTGTTGTGTTCGCCACCTTGTCGGTGCGCCGGGACGCTCCTTCGCTGGAGCAGCCGTGCGCAATACAAATAGCACTAACATAACATAACATAACATAACATCGCCTTGGAAGAAAGGGGTACGGAATCCTATCTCTCTCCTAATAGCTGCTTTTCAGGCACTCTTATCTACCGTCCCCCTGGCCCCTCTAAGCAGTTCCATGAGTGCCTACCTATGAGCCTGGCTGAACGGGCTAGTACTTCGTCTAATTATACCCTGTTAGGTGATTTTAATCTCCATTTTGACTCCTCTACAGATCATACAGCCACTACCCTGGCTGACGATTTGGCAGCCCTGCAACTCACCCAGCATGTGAAGACCCCCACACATGCTAAGGGCCACCTGCTGGATCCGATTTTTAGCAATTGTACTGACCTTGTAGCTGGGCTACCTATTCCTCTGCCGTGGACAGACCACTCACTGGTCCCATTTGAGTGGACCTCACTCAAGCCCCCCCCGACTGGACCCACCACAAGGGTCATGCGAGCCTGGTCTCGCCTCGTAATTGACGACTGGTCCGTCAAACTTGCTAGCAGCCACCCCCATTATAGTGAAGACCCTTGCGTAGCCTACCAAACTTACGCTGACTGGATTTCTCAAACTCTGGATGTCATACTACCAAAAAAGAAAGTCACGCTAAAACGCTCTCACAAAACTGCTCCCTGGTATACTGAAGCTCTCAGGGACATGAAGCGTCAGTGCAGGAAATCGGAAAGACGCTGGCGTTTGAACTATTCGACGGAGAACAAATCCCTCTACCGAGAGTCACTCAGCAAATATAAAGCAGAAGTTAAAACTGCTCAGGCGGCCCACTTTTTGAACAAGATTATGAGTGCTAAATCAAAGCCTAAAGAAATTTTTCAAATTGTGAAACAGTTAACAAAACCCCCACCTGATTTACCAATCACTAAATCTTCCACTCATTGTAATAACATTGCTGAGTTTTTTCATCAAAAAGTGAATAAAATCTACTCAGCCTTCCCCCATAAGGACATCACCCTATCAGCCCAACCCAATGAAACCCCAATCTCTTCCCCACCACAACCTCTATCTACCTTGACCCATTTCCCCTCTCTAGACCTTGTAACCCTTGAATCCATAGCCCGAAAAGTCAAGTCCGGATCCCCTGACGATCCAGCCCCTCCAGACATTATCATGGCGGCCTCACAATTCATTCTGCCGACCATTAGAAATGTCTTAAATTCATCTATCACCTCCGGCATTGTCCCGCCCGCCTGGAAGCAGGCTATGGTCAGATCCTTATTGAAGAAATCCAACCTGGACCCGACTGACCTTGGTAATTACCGTCCAATCTCCCTGCTCCCATGGGTGAGTAAGCTTCTGGAAAAATTCATAAATCTCCAACTGGTAAACTTTCTAGAAGAACAACAATTATTAGATCCCACCCAGACGGGCTTTAGACCCAAACATGGGACTGAGACCGCCCTTCTTATGGTCACAGAGGAGTCCAGAAAGATCCTGGATCAAGGAGGCTCAGTGGCAGTGATCCTCCTTGACCTCAGCGCGGCGTTTGACACGGTCAGCCATGACATCTTGCTGCGCCGTTTATCCAACGCCGGGATCAGGGACAAAGCCTGGCTGTGGTTCAAATCCTTCTTAGAGGATAGATACTTCCGAGTCTTTGAGGGGGAGTCTATGTCCACCTGTAGACCTTTAAAGTGTGGGGTCCCTCAGGGCTCCTCTTTGAGCCCCGCATTGTTTAATATATACATGAGGCCACTGGCCGAGGTTGTCCGCTCATTTGGGATTAAGATCATCTCCTATGCGGACGACACGCAGCTGGTGGTCTCACTGGCGCAGGAGGCCAATATGCCTGCGTCAGGCGGTCTCAAAGAATGCCTAGAGGAGGTCAAGGGCTGGATGTCCTCTTCATTCCTCAAATTGAATGGGGACAAAACGGAGCTGATGCTCCTAGGTTCCCCGGATCCCTACTTCCCCAACACCTTGTGGCCCCCTTGTCTAGGCCTTCCTCCAACCCCAAAAAACAACATCAAGAGCCTTGGGGTCTGGTTGGATAGATCCTTATCATTTAGCACCCAGGCCACAAAACTCTCAGCCGCCTGTTTTGGACTCATGAGAATGTTAAAAAAAAATCTTCCCTCTCCTTCCCATGGAGGCAAAACAGGTGGCTGTACAGGGTCTAATACAATCACGCCTTGACTTCAACAACGTGCTTTATCTCGGTGCCCCAGAATATACCATACGCAGACTCCAGATAGTGCAGAACTGCGCAGCACGTCTGCTGCTGAACATCCCGCGCAGACAATCGGTGAGGGCCGGGCTGGCTAACCTTCATTGGCTACCAGTGCGCCAGAGGATTCTGTTTAAGGCCATGTGCATTGCACATCAGGCCTTCTGGGATACGGGCCCCAGGATTACCTGGGACCTAATTACTCACTACCTCCCCAGCAGAAACCTCCGTTCCAGCCAGACCTTCCTGGCCACGATACCAAGAATAAAAAGATCCAGATCTGGCGGCAGGACGTTCGCCTACAACGCTTCCATGGCATGGAACAACCTCCCCCTGCACCTGAGAGCCAATTGCAATCTGCCCACATTCCGGAAACAGTTAAAAACTTTTCTTTTTAATCTGCCCCACTAATCCCAGTTAGGCCCCTCTGCAGGTCCCTGGTTATTCTAGCGCTTGGACGCCTTCGGGCAGCAATTCGCGCTCTATAAATCCACATCCATTCCATTCCATTCCATTCCAGTTCAATTAGAATGATGAAGGACTCAAACTCATCAAGCACTTGGTCTCTTCAATTTTTTCATTTACTAGAACAAGTGCAAAATGCTGTCCTTGAGATTTGGTTTGTGTCCCTCAAAGTGAATGATGGCTGGATCTCTAAGACGCCTATTCTGCATGTGCCACACACCAGCTGGCAAATGAGGGTCATTCACTAATGCCTGAGGAATTAGTGGTCCATGTATCAGGGAAGCCTATTGGCCTAGGTGCAAATTTGTAATTCGGTCTTCCCAGATTTGCACTGGTGGATGTGCCCCTCCAATCTGAAGGAGTTCATACTTTCAGTCCTCTGAAGTTGGAAGCTACCATGGTCATTAGGCTGGGGTGCCCATCAGTGTGACATCCCAATGAGGAGCCCGTAGTCCATATCAGCTCAGTGTCTACACATAAATACGTGGATGCTGCGGTAAGTCCATCTTGCCATGAAAAGCTTTCAGGAGTGGCTACCTTGTAGCACCTTTGTCAGGTGATGCTCAAATCCTTCTTTATCAAGGAGAAAACAAGAGAGAACTTCATCCCAAAATGACACAAATGAACTTCTTCAGAATAGTGTGGTTGAGCCTGGATTGCACAGTCAGGATGGTTGATCCTCCATCCCGGTTCAGCAGCTGTATTTGTAAAGGTTGTGTGGTGCCTCCTGCAGTCCTTTTTACCATCAGAAGTTACAGATGTCACCTTGGTTGTGAGGATACCTGCTACAAAATCTATTTATGCGTAACTCTGGAATAGGTTTGTTGACTAGTGTGAGTGAGAAGGCCAGAATCTCTTTCCATCCAGCCTTTTCAATGTCTTACAAAAGTAAATACGTAATGTCGGGACATTTGTTGGGGAGGTTTAACCGTTCAGCATTAAGTATCAGGACCTTTTACATCATGGCTGAGTCCCGCTTTCATTCATGTCATCTACCTAATACTTTCCATGTACAATCCATTCCATCCATCCACAACCTCCTGCCTTCATCCCTACAATTACCAGAAGGAACAAAATTTAACAGATACAATAATGGGTAAACCTCTCCTAGGAGTAGAGACTTGTGTGTCCCCTTTGGGGACAGCACGCATACAGTATAGGGTATTAGGTGTAATTGCAGGTTTTCACCACAGTCCTATGACTTTCCTTACTGTTTCCTATATAATTAAGAGCATGCAGATTAGGAACTTTGCCAGTGCAGTTTTACATCCTGTCCTGCTAGCTTGAAGTCCATTTGGGCATCGGGCTGCAAGGAATTGTGTTTTTTCTCTGTCACTCAGGGCCACCAACTATGAATGGCAGCAAGGGATGCAATAGTCGCCTTGAGACAAGCAGAGTGAATCTACTTCTGCTGTCGAAAATTCATTGCAGCAATTCCAGCATCAAGGTAGGCAAAGTATGTGGCTTATCAAATCCCATAGGGTGCATCAGAATCGTGCGCCGGTTTGGTAATGAGGGTATACCAAATGCTGTTCATAGTCCCTTTTTTGCTGCTTTTTTTAAACCTTTGAGCATTGACCTGTTCACAAAATTTTAAAGTTTAAAAAAAACATGAAACGCAAATCTTTTTATACTTCTTCAAACACTCGTAATGCATAGTTGATAGGTTTATCCTTCGTGTTTTAATGCTCATTCGACCCCTTTCATTTCATTAATAATTTTGGCTGATAATCAGTTCCTAGTACAGAAAAGTGGTAGCAATTCTGAATTTACCCTTAATCTCAAGAATATAATGCCTCAGTCCCATGTTGGATGACCAATAACTTTTGAAGTTCAATGCAGTTAAAATGATTTAACATAAACAACTTTAGACCTGGACCTCCGTTTGGCTGGTCTCCCCTACTTGGCTTTGGTTCCTATTTTCAATTCACCAGAGGAAAAAGACTCTGCCCAGTTCAGTGCAGGGTAAACGATAAACCTTCTAGAGTGCAAGGTGCCATACATTAACGAGAGGCCTATTGGTATTTCAACTACATTAGAAGCCACAAATTTGCACAAACAATTCAGTTTTGGAGTTCTTTCAAACAATAATGATTTAGAGCTTGGAGAACATGGTTCTCTGCCATAAATAATCAGTTGGACATGCATATTTCCTGCAGCGATGCCACTGCTGGCTTAGCTGGCGACACCCTACAGTAATGGCGTCGGGACTGTCCCTGTAAGTGCATCAAATCATCTGCTCTATATAGAGCAGGCAGACTGATGTACATGTTTGTAACTTTGGACCACCAGTGGACTTCTTTGAGGCATGGGTCGGCAAAGATCTCTCAATATGGTGGGCGATAGTCTGGCCAGGGTGGTAGCAACAGATACCTCTGCCATCCTGACAGACGGCGTGCTGCCGAACCATATTCTAAATGAGGCCCTTACTTCATTTTGGAGATGCACACCTTTCTCTCAATTTCACGTCACAGTATTTTCTTTCTCCTTATAAAAACAACAGTTTCCAAGAAATCTTTTATAGCCAATGTATATTTCATATACCAATATAGCGGTTCATAATTTGGCAAGGAAAGTACTGTTGTAAGTTGCTGTGCTCTATACAAATGGACATTACATATTCCCTTTAACTGGTGCGCTGCTTGAATTCTAGATGCATGTATAGCTGGATTTTGGTTTAAAGGTTATGCTTACGTATTGAAATCCCATCTCCTAGTTTTTCTTCCTCCTTTTTCTCTTCTAGTGGGTTCGATATTTGGCCTGAAACGCAAATGATAGTTGTCATTGGAGAATATAAAAAGAGAGGATTAAGAGTGAGTGCATCTGCACCAAGGAGCATTACACTCTAGACTGAACCTAAGCACACATTATCATCACTTCACTGGCAGGGGTTTTGGCAGAGTTGGGCCAGAAGGAGCCCATTCCCCAGATGTATTTGTCCTTGTCCTCCCTTGGGTCCCAACACCTTAGCTTTTGAATAACGTGACATGAGGAAAAACAGACACTGAACCCTCCCACACACCTTTATTTGTCAATCAAGCTTTCATTACAAATCAGTGTTTGTTTGAGGCTATATGATTGCTTAAAAATTTCAAGTCTGACTTTCTATGTTTGTGTGCATATATGTCTCTTTCTATTAATGAAGAGATGAAGATATATACAAACATTAATACAAAGTCAGTTTTCAAAATTTTAAGCAGGTTGCAATTTTTTCTCCAAGTCAGTGTTCTTTTTGAAGCAGGCACAGAGAGCCTAGTTTTAGACCTGGGCAGTTAGTGGACAAAACTAGGCCATATTTTAAGACTACATCCTCCATTGGCATTAGTGCTACTTACTTTGGAACTAAGGCCAGAATCACATTTTTTTTCCATGGGTAAGTGTCTTACATCTGACTGTTCAATAGTAATTCACACCTGGAGTAGATGCAACCACTTACATGGTTAGTTTAAACAATTCCCGTAAATATTATAGACTGCACAAAAATCACTGTATACATGATCATGTTTGATAGACGAATCACAACTGAGATGTAATCCATGAAAGCTCTATTAAGTGCCCATGATCTTTATACATTTTAACAGGTTAGACATCTAAATGTCATGGCACTTACAATACATACATATTACTGAATGCCTTTTGTGACACAGTAAATGTCAAGGACAGAACGGACTACTTAGCTTTTCTTAAGCGCCGTGGAGAAGATCATCTACATCACATGCATGCATTGCTAGCAGCTTGACATCCCTGTGAAATGTTTTTCTGATTAGACTGACACCCTCAGTTGTCGGATCAATCTACAAATCTAAAACCACTAAGGGGAGGGTGCAGGAGCAAAGGTCTCAGTCTTTCCATTGGGAGAGTCTCTTGTCAGTTGGTGTATTAATAGTGAAGACTTCCTTTGGTGTATCCTGCCCGGAGCAGAAAAAGAGAACAGATTGAGCACACAACTGGAAAAGATCAGTTCTCTACAGGGTGTCTGAAGGTGGTCTGCACAGAGAGAGAGAACGTCTGTGCTCACACAATAATGAAGGTGAGTAGTGCTTCTTTCACCCTTCCCATCATACTGTGTGTGTTCTCGGAATGCCTATCCCATCCTAGCACACAGTAAATTGTATGTGTTGTGACACAGTTAAGGAACAATCATTTTATTTGTGCAACAAATAAATATAACTCGCAAACACTCTCCAAAATCCAGAAGGAGACCTACCATACACAATAAAGAATTTGCACTGTTTGCGTCAAACTTATTCACACAGATCCTACACATAAGCAAACAGAAGTCAACAGACTTTCAAGGCAAATTCAAAATACTGGCTATTTCCTACCAGACAAACAACTATAACATCTCCCGCCTAGGACATGACGAATTTGTGACATAAAAGATTCCCACTGGTCTGCGGGCATCATTTCCTTTTCTTTCACAATCCTCTTGGTTTTTCACCAACAAAATTCCTCAGCTTGAAAACAACCAGGTGAAATGCCTTCTCTGAAACTGTCAGAGTACAAACCCTGCCGCAGATGCCAAAGAAGATTTTCTTATTTTCCCTTCATGACATCTACATGTGGTGTCAGTGTTTCACCTGATTCTTGATACTCTTAAAAGCCAACTTATTTATGACCAAGGCATGCAATGACATGTAAGGTAGTCCCTTCCCCCGCTAGATAAATCTCGCAATAGGGAACGATCTGGTTAGAAATAGTTAAAACAAAAACCAAATATGCTCTAGGAAGGAGAGGTCCTCCTGTTCTTAGAGGATACAGTCGTACTCCTGGAATGGTTAAGAGACTCTACACTTTTCACAGTTACTGGTCTCTTCCTCAAAGTCAGAGCTGATTCTGATCTTAGAAAACTAAAACAGGAGTTTCCTACTCCATAGACTGATCTGGAAACAGTTGAGCCTTTCAAACATGCCATGATGGACTTCTTCAGGAGGGCCCTGTTACCATCTGGGCAGTTCACAAAGGTTGATCCACATCTACAGGTTTGGCAACTCCTCCCCTCCACTCCTTCAATGTCTGCACATCCACAGGCTAAAGTGCCTTCAATGGTGCTCACCCTGCTCACTTTATGACATCATCAATGCAGACTCTTGGTGCCACACTCTCTGAACCACTTCCTGCACTGGGTCTACCCTTTAATTTGGCTCACATTATCTGAGGGTCAAAGAAAAGGTTTGAGAACGTTACAGTAACGAGCCTTTGGCTGAGCTCCTCCCTAAAACACAGGGATCCACCTGAATAAAAGCTCTTCATCTGATTAAAATGCCAAACCCATGCCTCACAGAAGATGATGACTTAAAGCCCTATAATCTCCTTCCTCTGACGTTACAGATTCTGGACTCTTCCTGAAGTTACAAAATGCAAGTTGGGTAGATACATTTCCATAAAAGGCCATTCCTTTCCACTCTGGTCCTCCTTCAATAGAAGTCTCTTTGTTCACACCAGTGGTACGGTAAGCTCCAGAAATGTTGAAATTAACTTTGTACCCTACTGATGCCACATCTAACATCTCAAAATCAAATTTTAAACATTCATCTGCTATTTCAGAGGTCCAAATACCTTCCATTGAATCACTAATTGACCTTCCTATGGGTGGGTGCCTGTGGAAAGCCTCTCAGTCAGTCCATAGTAAAATAGCTCAATGATACCGGCCTGCACCCTGTGATCCAATATTGCTGTTTTCACAAGTTTCTCCAAAGAGTCTGGTGGTCCAAGGTTAACCTCAAGCACCTTTCCAACTGCCTCTCCAGCTCAAGAAATTAAGTGATTGTCCTGTATTTCTTTGTCCTGCAAGGCCATGTACCTTCTGAATCTTCTACTCAATGTCTGTTGGAACTTGTAAAAATTATTGTCAGTCTCCTTGGACACATAAAAAAGCTGTTTTCTGATGTGGTCAATGATGGTCTCGATGCCTCCTATGATGAGGACCGGCCTGGATTCCTGAGACTCTGGCTCAATCTGTGGACCCAGCCATACCCTAAGTTGCTTTCCTTAGATGCATTCCAGTGATTTCTCTGGAGATGCCCAAGTGACCTGCATGAACATGCAATTTTATGGAAAATGGGATTCAGAGGAAAGTCTGACTCATCCTTAGAGTCCAGCTTAGCCACATCACCCTCACTGGGCCGGCACACCCCAATAAAGCAATTACACTAACAGTACAAGAGAAGTTTCATGGCTACTCCAGAACACAGCAGTCCCATCAGAAGGCCCTTAGAGCATTCCAGACTCTCCAGCACATTTATTGCTCCACTTGGGTCATGGTGAACTTAAGGGACACAATCACTCAAACAGCAGCGGTATTCACCATGTTCTGCGCATCCTGCTGCCTCTAAACCTTTTTAACTCCCTACTACACCACAATATTCCCTGGGGTGAAGTCTCCTTTTTCTCCACCAATGGGATATGACCAAGATTGATCTGTGGGTCGTCGAGCTCATTTGTAAGTGCTGTACCCTTACCTTACTCTCTCTGAAGTGCTTTACTCCTCCAGGACATGCTGTGGGAAGACAGAATTCACCACACATGACACTTTGGGTTAGTGGAAGAGAGCACTCACACCAACTGTCACTCTAGCCGATCTCCTTTCTACATTCTACTGGAACCTGAAGTTTGTGAGCTGCTCATGGCTCACACGCAGCTTGTGATATCCACAAGCTAAACTCTAGCTCAAGAGCAGACATCACAAGGTGCTTACTCTGATAAGCAAAGTGGACATAGAATTGATCGCCTTGGAAGAAAGGCGTACGGAATCCTACTGCTTTTATTTTGAGTTCAATTAGAATGATGAAGGACTCAAACTCATCAAGAACTTGGTCTCTTTAATTTTTTCATTTACTAGGACAAGTGCAAAATGCTGTCCTTGAGATTTGGTTTGTGTCCCTCAAAGTGAATGATGGCTTGATCTCTAAGATGCCTATTCTGCATGTGCCACACACCAGATGGCAAATGAGGGTCATTCACTAATACCTGAGGAATAAGTGGTCCATGTATCAGGGAAGCCTATTGGCCCAGGTGCAGATTTGTAATTCGGTCTTCCCAGATTTGCACTGGTAGATGTGCCCCTCCAATCTGAAGGAGGTCATACTTTCAGTCCTCTGAAGTTGGAAGCTACCATGGTCATTAGGCTGGGGTGCCCATCAGTGTGACATCCCAATGAGGAGCCCGTAGGCCATATCGGCTCAGTGTCTACACATAAATACGTGGATGCTGCGGTAAGTCCATCTTGCCATGAAAACCTTTCAAGAGCAGCTACCTTGTAGCACCTTTGTCAGGTGATGCTCAAAGCCTTCTTTATCAAGGAGAAAACAAGAGAGAACTTCATCCCATCATGACACAAATGAACTTCTTCAGAATAGTGTGGTTGAGCCTGGATTGCACAGTCAGGATGGTTGATCCTCCATCCCGGTTCAGCAGCTGCATTTGTAAAGGTTGTGTGGTGCCTCCTGCAGTCCTTTTTGCTATCAGAATTTACAGATGTCATCATGGTTGTGAGGATACCTGCCACAAAATCTATTTATGCGTAACTCTGGAATAGGTTTGTTGACTAGTGTGAGTGAGAAGGCCGGAATCTCTTTCCATCCAGCTTTTTCAATGTCTTACAAAAGTAAATACGTAATGTCGGGACATTTGTTGGGGAGGTTTAACTGTTCAGCATTAAGTATCAGGACCTTGTACATCATGGCTGAGTCCCGCTTTCATTCATGTCATCTACCTAATACTTCCCATGTACAATCCATTCCATCCATCCACAACCTCCTGCCTTCATCCCTACAATTACCAGAAGGAACAAAATTTAACAGATACAATAATGAGTAAACCTCTCCTGGGAGTAGAGACTTGTGTGTCCCCTTTGGGGACAGCACGCATACAGTATAGGGTATTAGGTATAATTGCAGGTTTTCACCACAGTCCTATGACTTTCCTTACTGTGTCCTATAAAATTAAGAGCATGCAGAGTAGGAACTTTGCCAGTGCAGTTTTACATCCTGTCCTGCCAGCTTGAAGTCCATTTGGGCATCGGGCTGCAAGGAATTGTGTTTTTTTCTCTGTCACTCAGGGCCACCAACTATGAATGGCAGCAAGGGATGCAATAGTCGCCTTGAGACAAGCAGAGTGAATCTACTTCTGCTGTCGAAAATTCATTGCAGCAATTCCAGCATCAAGGTAGGCAAAGTATGTGGCTTATCAAATCCCATAGGGTGCATCAGAATCATGCGCCGGTTTGGTAATGAGGGTATACCAAATGCTGTTCATAGTCCCTTTTTTGCTGCTTTTTTTAAACCTTTGAGCATTGACCTGTTCACAAAATTTTAAAGTTTAAAAAAAATATGACACGCAAATCTTTGTATACTTCTTCAAACACTCGTAATTCATAGTTGATAGGTTTATCCTTCGTGTTTTAATGCTCATTCGACCCCTTTCATTTCATTAATTATTTTGGCTGATAATCAGTTCCTAGTACGGAAAAGTGGTAGCAATTCTGAATTTACCCTTAATCTCTTGAATATAATGCTTCAGTCCCATGTTGGATGACCAATAACTTTTGAAGTTCAATGCAGTTAAAATGATTTAACATAAACAACTTTAGACCTGGACCTCCGTTTGGCTGGTCTCCCCTACTTGGCTTTGGTTCCTATTTTCAATTCACCAGAGGAAAAAGACTCTGCCCAGTTCAGTGCAGGGTAAACGATAAACCTTCTAGAGTGCAAGGTGCCATACATTAACGAGAGGCCTATTGGTATTTCAACTACATTAGAAGCCAAGAATTTGCACAAACAATTCAGTTTTGGAGTTCTTTCAAACAATAATGATTTAGAGCTTGAGAACATGGTTCTCGCCATAAATAGTCAGTTGGACATGCATATTTCCTACAGCGATGCCACTGCTGGCTTAGCTGGCGACACTCTACAGTAATGGCGTCGGGACTGTCCCTGTAAGCGCATCGAGTCCTCTGCTCTATATAGGACAGACAGACTGATGTACATGTTTGTAACTTTGGACCACCAGTTGACTTCTTTGAGGCATGGGTCGGCAAAGATCTCTCAATATGGTGGGCGATAGTCTGGCCAGGGTGGTAGCAACAGATACCTCTGCCATCCTGACAGACGGCGTGCTGCCGAACCATATTCTAAATGAGGCCCTTACTTCATTTTGGAGATGCACACCTTTCTCTCAATTTCACGTCACAGTATTTTCTTTCTCCTTATAAAAACAACAGTTTCCAAGAAATCTTTTATAGCCAATGTATATTTCATATACCAATATAGCTGTTCATAATTTGGCAAGGAAAGTACTGTTGTAAGTTGCTATGCTCTATACAAATGGACATTACATATTTCCTTTAACTGGTGCGCTGCTTGAATTCTAGATGCATGTATAGCTGGATTTTGGTTTAAAGGTTATGCTTACGTATTGAAATCCCATCTCCTAGTTTTTCTTCCGCCTTTTTCTCTTCTAGTGGGTTCGATATTTGGCCTGAAACGCAAATGATAGTTGTCATTGGAGAATATAAAAAGAGAGGATTGAGAGTGAGTGCATCTGCACCAAGGAGCATTACACTCTAGACTGAACCTAAGCACACATTATCATCACTTCACTGGCAGTGGTTTTGGCAGAGTTGGGCCAGAAGGAGCCCATTCCCCAGATGTATTTGTCCTTGTCCTCCCTTGGGTCCCAACACCTTAGCTTTTGAATAACATGACATGGGGAAAAACAGACACTGAACCTTCCCACACACCTTTATTTGTCAATCAAGCTTACATTACAAATCAGTGTTTGTTTGAGGCTATATGATTGCTTAAAAAGTTCAAGTCTGACTTTCTATGTATGTGTGCATATATGTCTTTTTCTATTAATAAAGAGAAGAAGATATATACAAACATTAATACAAAGTCAGTTTTCAACATTTTAAGCATGTTGCAATTTTTTCTCCAAGTCAGTGTTCTTTTTGAAGCAGGCACAGAGAGCCTAGTTTTGGACCTGGGCAGTTAGTGGACAAAACTAGGCCATATTTTAAAACTACATCCTCCATTGACATTAGTGCTACTTACTTTAGAACTAAGGCCAGAATCACACTTTTTTCCATGGGTAAGTGTCTCACATCTGCCTATTCAATAGTAATTCACACCTGGAGTAGATGTAACCACTTCCATGGTTAGTTTAAACAATTCCCGTAAATATTATAGACTGCACAAAAATCACTGTATACATGATCATGTTTGATAGACAAATCACAACTGAGATGTAATCCATGAAAGCTCTATTAAGTGCCCATGCTCTTTATACATTTTAACAGGGTAGAGATCTAAATGTCATGGCACTTACAATACATACATATTACTGAATGCCTTTTGTGACACAGTAAATGTCAAGGACAGAATGGACTACTTAGCTTTTCTTAACCGCCGTGGATAAGAGCAGCTAAATCATATGCATGCATTGCTAGCAGCTTGACATCCCTTTGAAATGTTTTTCTGATTAGACTGACACCCTCAGTTGTCGAATCAATCTCCAAATCTATAACCACTAAGGGGGAGGGTGCAGGAGCAAAGGTCTCAATCTTTCCATTGGGAGAGTCTCTTGACAGTTGGTGCATTAATAGTGAAGACATCCTTTGGTGTATCCTGCCCGGAGCAGAAAAAGCGAACAGATTGAGCACACAACTAGAAAAGATCAGTTCTCAACAGGGTGTCTGAAGGTGGTCTGCACAGAGAGAGAGAACGTCTGTGCTCACAGAATAATGAAGGTGAGTAGTGCTTCTTTCACCCTTCCCATCATACTGTGTGTGTTCTCTGAATGCCTATCCCATCCTAGCACACAGTAAATTGTATGTGTTGTGACACAGTTAAGGAACAATCATTTTATTTGTGCAACATATGAATATAACTCGCAAACACTCTACAAAATCCCGAAGGAGACCTACCATACACAATAAAGAATTTGCACTGTTTGCATCAAACGTATTCACACAGATCCTACACATAGGCAAACAGAAGTCAACAGACTTTCAAGGCAAATTCAAAATATTGGCTATTTCCTACCAGACAAACAACTATAACTTCTCCCACCTAGGATATGACGAATTTGTGACATAAAAGATTCCCACTGGTCTGTGGGCATCATTTCCTTTTCTTTCACAATCGTCTTGCTTTTTCACCAATAAAATTCCTCAGCTTGAAAACAACCAGGTGAAATGACTTCTCTGAAACTGTCAGGGTTCAAAACCTGCCGCAGATGCCAAAAGAAGATTGTCTTATTTTCCCTTCATAACATCTACATGTGGTGTCAGTGTTTCACCTGATCCTTGATACTCTTAAAAGCCAACTTATTTTTGACCAAGGCATGCAATGACATGCAAGGTAGTCCCTTCCCTCGCTAGATAAATCTCGCAATAGGGAACGATCTGGTTAGAAATAGTTAAACAAAAACCAAATATGCTCTAGGAAGTAGAGGTCCTCCTGTTCTTCGAGGATACAGTCGTGCTTCTGGAATGGTTAAGAGACTCTACACTTTTCACAATTACTGGTCTCTTCCTCAAAGTCAGAGCTGATTCTGATCTTAGAAAACTAAAACAGGAGTTTCCTACTCCATAGACTGATCTGGAAACAGTTGAGCCTTTCAAACATGCCATGTTGGACTTCTTCAGGAGGGCCCTGTTACCATCTGGCAGTTCACAAAGGTTTATCCACATCTACAGGTTTGGCAACTCCATCCCCTCCACTCCTTCAATGTCTGCACATCCACAGGCGAAAGTGCCTTCAAAGGTGCTCACCCTGCTCACTTTATGACATCATCAACGCAGACTCTTGGTGCCACTCTCTCTGAACCACTTCCTGCACTGGATCTACCCTTTAATTTGGCTCACATTATCTGAGGGTTAAAGAAAAGGTTTGAGAACGTTACAATAACGAGCCTTTGGCTGAGCTCCTCCCTAAAACACAAGGATCCACCTGAAGAAAAGCTCTTCATCTGATTAAAATGCCAAACCCATGCCTCACAGAAGATGATGACTTAAAGCCCTATAATCTCCTTCCTCTGACGTTACAGATTCTGAACTCTTCCTGAAGTTACAAAATGCAAGTTGGGTAGATACATTTCCATAAAAGGCCATTCCTTTCCACTCTGGTCCTCCGTCAACAGAAGTCTCTTTGTTCACACCAGTGGTACGGTAAGCTCCAGAAATGTTGAAATTAACTTTGTACCCTACTGATGCCACATCTAACATTTCAAAATAAAATTTTAAACATTCATCTGCTATTTCAGAGGTCCAAATACCTTCCATTGAATCACTAATTGACCTTCCTATGGGTGCCTGTGGAAAGCCTCTCAGTCAGTCCATAGTAAAATAGGTCAATGATACCGGCCTGCACCCTGTGATCAAGTATTGCTGTTTTCACAAGTTTCTCCAAAGAGTCTGGTGGTCCAAGGTTAACCTCAAGCACCTTTGCAACTGCCTCTCCAGCTCAAGAAATTAAGAGATTGTCTTGTATTTCTTTGTCCTGCAAGGCCATGTACCTTCTGAATCTTCTACTCAATGTCTGTTGGAACTTGTAAAAATTACTGTCATTCTCCCTAGCAACATAAAAAAGCTGTTTTCTGATGTGGTCAATGATGGTCTCAATGCCTCCTATGATGAGGACCGCCTGGATTCCTGAGACACTGGCTCAATCTGTGGACCCAGCCATACCCTAAGTTGCTTTCCTTAGATGCATTCCACTGATTTCTCTGGAGATGCCCAAGTGACCTGCATGAACATGCAATTTTATGGAAAATGGGATTCAGAGGAAAGTCTGACTCATCCTTAGAGTCCAGCTTAGCCACATCACCCTCACTGGGCCGGCACACCCCAATAAAGCAATTACACTAACAGTACAAGAGAAGTTTCATGGCTACTCCAGAACACAGCAGCCCCATCAGAAGGCCCTTAGAGCATTCCAGACTCTCCAGCACATTTACTGCTCCACTTGGGTCATGGTGAACTTAAGGGACACAATCATTCAAACAGCAGCGGTATTCACCATGTTCTGCGCATCCTGCTGCCTCTAAAGCTTTTTAACTCCCTACTACACCACAATATTCCCTGGGGTGAAGTCTCCTTTTTCTCCACCAATGGGATATGACCAAGATTGATCTGTGGGTCGTCGAGCTCATTCGTAAGTGCTGTACCCTTCCCTTACTCTCTCTGAACTGCTTTACTCCTCCAGGACATGCTGTGGGAAGACAGAATTCACCACACATGACACTTGGGGTTAGTGGAAGAGAGCACTCACACCAACTGTTACTCTAGCCGATCTCCTTTCTGCATTCTACTGGAACCTTAAGTTCGTGAGCTGCTCATGGCTCACACGCAGCTTGTGATATCCACAAGCTAAACTCTAGCTCAAGAGCAGACATCACAAGGTGCTTACTCTGATAAGCAAAGTGGACATAGAAGTGATCGCCTTGGAAGAAAGGGGTACGGAATCCTACTGCTTTTATTTGAGTTCAATTAGAATGATGAAGGACTCAAACTCATCAAGAACTTGGTCTCTTGAATTTTTTCATTTACTAGGACAAGTGCAAAATGCTGTCCTTGAGATTTGGTTTGTGTCCCTCAAAGTGAATGATGGCTGGATCTCTAAGACGCCTATTCTGCATGTGCCACACACCAGCTGGCAAAAGAGGGTCATTCACTAATGCCTGAGGAATTAGTGGTCCATGTATCAGGGAAGCCTATTGGCCTAGGTGCAAATTTGTAATTCGGTCTTCCCAGATTTGCACTGGTGGATGTGCGCCTCAAATCTGAAGGAGTTCATACTTTCAGTCCTCTGAAGTTGGAAGCTACCATGGTCATTAGGCTGGGGTGCCTCTCAGTGTGACATCCCAATGAGGAGCCCGTAGTCCATATCAGCTCAGTGTCTACACATACATACGTGGATGCTGCGGTAAGTCCATCTTGCCATGAAAAGCTTTCAGGAGTGGCTACCTTGTAGTACCTTTGTCAGGTGATGCTCAAAGCCTTCTTTATCAAGGAGAAAACAAAGGAGAACTTCATCCCAAAATGACACAAATGAACTTCTTCAGAATAGTGTGGTTGAGCCTGGATTGCACAGTCAGGATGGTTGATCCTCCATCCCGGTTCAGCAGCTGTATTTGTAAAGGTTGTGTGGTGCCTCCTGCAGTCCTTTTTGCTATCAGAAGTTACAGATGTCATCTTGGTTGTGAGGATACCTGCCACAAAATCTATTTATGCGTAACTCTAGAATAGGTTTGTTGACTAGTGTGAGTGAGAAGGCCGGAATCTCTTTCCATCCAGCCTTTTCAATGTCTTACAAAAGTAAATACGTAATGTCGGGACATTTGTTGGGGAGGTTTAACCGTTCAGCATTAAGTATCAGGACCTTGTACATCATGGCTGAGTCCCGCTTTCATTCATGTCATCTACCTAATACTTCCCATGTACAATCCATTGCATCCATCCACAACCTCCTGCCTTCATCCCTACAATTACCAGAAGGAACAAAATTTAACAGATACAATAATGAGTAAACCTCTCCTAGGAGTAGAGACTTGTGTATCCCCTTTGGGGACAGTGCACATACAGTATAGGGTATTAGGTATTATTGCAGGTTTTCACCACAGTCCTATGACTTTCCTTACTGTGTCCTATATAATTAAGAGCATGCAGATTAGGAACTTTGCCTGTGCAGTTTTACATCCTGTCCTGCTAGTTTGAAGTCCATTTGGGCATTGGGCTGCAAGGAATTGTGTTTTTTTCTCTGTCACTCAGGGCCACCAACTATGAATGGCAGCAAGGGATACAATAGTCGCCTTGAGACAAGCAGAGTGAATCTACTTCTGCTGTCGAAAATTCATTGCAGCAATTCCAGCATCAAGGTAGGCAAAGTATGTGGCTTATCAAATCCCATAGGGTGCATCAGAATCGTGCGCCGGTTTGGTAATGAGGGTATACCAAATGCTGTTCATAGTCCCTTTTTTGCTGCTTTTTTTAAACCTTTGAGCATTGACCTGTTCACAAAATTTTAAAGTTTAAAAAAAATATGAAACGCAAATCTTTTTATACTTCTTCAAACACTCGTAATGCATAGTCGATAGGTTTATCCTTCGTGTTTTAATGCTCATTCGACCCCTTTCATTTCATTAATTATTTTGGCTGATAATCAGTTCCTAGTACAGAAAAGTGGTAGCAATTCTGAATTTACCCTTAATCTCCTGAATATAAGGCTCAGTCCCATGTTGGATGACCAATAACTTTTGAACTTCAATGCAGTTAAAATTATTTAACATAAACAACTTTAGACCTGGACCTCCGTTTGGCTGGTCTCCCCTACTTGGCTTTGGTTCCTATTTTCAATTCACCAGAGGAAAAAGACTCTGCCCAGTTCAGTGCAGGGTAAACGATAAACCTTCTAGAGTGCAAGGTGCCATACATTAACGAGAGGCCTATTGGTATTTCAACTACATTAGAAGCCAAGAATTTGCACAAACAATTCAGTTTTGGAGTTCTTTCAAACAATAATGATTTAGAGCTTGGAGAACATGGTTCTCTGCCATAAATAGTCAGTTGGACATGCATATTTCCTACAGCGATGCCACTGCTGGCTTAGCTGGCGACACCCTACAGCAATGGCGTCGGGACTGTCCCTGTAAGCGCATCGAGTCATCTGCTCTATATAGGACAGACAGACTGATGTACATGTTTGTAACTTTGGACCACCAGTTGACTTCTTTGAGGCATGGGTCGGCAAAGATCTCTCAATATGGTGGGCGATAGTCTGGCCAGGGTGGTAGCAACAGATACCTCTTCCATCCTGACAGACGGCGTGCTGCCGAACCATATTCTAAATGAGGCCCTTACTTCATTTTGGAGATGCACACCTTTCTCTCAATTTCACATCACAGTATTTTCTTTCTCCTTATAAAAACGACAGTTTCCAAGAAATCTTTTATAGCCAATGTATATTTCATATACCAATATAGCTGTTCATAATTTGGCAAGGAAAGTACTGTTGTAAGTTGCTGTGCTCTATACAAATGGACATTACATATTTCCTTTAACTGGTGCGCTGCTTGAATTCTAGATGCATGTATAGCTGGATTTTGGTATAAAGGTTATGCTTACGTATTGAAATTCCATCTCCTAGTTTTTCTTCCGCCTTTTTCTCTTCTAGTGGGTTCGATATTTGGCCTGAAACGCAAATGATAGTTGTCATTGGAGAATATAAAAAGAGAGGATTAAGAGTGAGTGCATCTGCACCAAGGAGCATTACACTCTAGACTTAACCTAAGCACACATTATCATCACTTCACTGGCAGTGGTTTTGGCAGAGTTGGGCCAGAAGGAGCCCATCCCCAGATGTATTTGTCCTTGTCCTCCCTTGGGTCCCAACACCTTAGCTTTTGAATAACATGACATAGGGAAAAACAGACACTGAACCTTCCCACACACCTTTATTTGTCAACTAAGCTTTCATTACAAATCAGTGTTTGTTTGAGGCTATATGATTGCTTAAAAAGTTCAAGTCTGACTTTCTATGTCTGTGTGCATATATGTCTATTTCTATTAATAAAGAGATGAAGATATATACAAACATTAATACAAAGTCAGTTTTCAACATTTTAAGCATGTTGCAATTTTTTCTCCAAGTCAGTGTTCTTTTTGAAGCAGTCACAGAGAGCCTAGTTTTGGACCTGGGCAGTTAGTGGACAAAACTAGGCCATATTTTAAGACAACATCCTCCATTGACATTAGTGCTACTTACTTTAGAACTAAGGCCAGAATCACACTTTTTTCCATGAGTAAGTGTCTTACATCTGCTATTCAATAGTAATTCACACCTGGAGTAGATGCAACCACTTACATAGTTAGTTTAAACAATTCCTGTAAATATTATAGACTGCACAATAATCACTGTATACATGATCATGTTTGATAGACAAATCAGAACTGAGATGTAATCCATAAATCCTCTAGTAAGTGCCCATGCTCTTTATACATTTTAACAGGTTAGAGATCTAAATGTCATGGCACTTACAATACATACATATTAGTGAATGCCTTTTGTGACACAGTAAATGTCAAGGACAGAATGGACTACTTAGCTTTTCTTAACCGCTGTGGATAAGAGCAGCTACATCACATGCATGCGTTCTAGCAGCTTGACATCCCTGTGTAATGTTTTTCTGATTAGACTGACACCCTCAGTTGTCGGATCAATCTCCAAATCTAAAACCCCTAAGGGTGAGGGTGCAGGAGCAAAGGTCTCAATCTTTCCATTGGGAGAGTCTCTTTGCAGTTGGTGCATTAATAGTGAAGACATCCTTTGGTGTATCCTGCCCGGAGCAGAAAAAGAGAACAGATTGAGCACACAACTAGAAAAGATCAGTTCTCTACAGGGTGTCTGAAGGTGGTCTGCACAGAGAGAGAGAATGTCTGTGCTCACAGAATAATGAAGGTGAGTAGTGCTTCTTTCACCCTTCCCATCATACTGTGTGTGTTCTCTGAATGCCTATCCCATCCTAGCACACAGTAAATTGTATGTGTTGTGACACAGTTAAGGAACAATCATTTTATTTGTGCAACATATAACTATAACTCGCAAACACTCTACAAAATCCAGAAGGAGACCTACCATACACAATAAAGAATTTGCACTGTGTGCATCAAACTTATTCACACAGATCCTACACATAGGCACACAGAAGTCAACAGACTTTCAAAGCAAATTCAAAATACTGGCTATTTCCTACCAGACAAACAACTATAACTTCTCCCGCCTAGGATATGACGAATTTGTGACATAAAAGATTCCCACTGGTCTGCGGGCATCATTTCCTTTTCTTTCACAATCCTCTTGGTTTTTCACCAATAAAATTCCTCTGCTTGAAAACAACCAGGTGAAATGCCTTCACTGAAACTGTCAGGGTTCAAAACCTGCCGCAGATGCCAAAAGAAGATTGTCTTATTTTCCCTTCATAACATCTACATGTGGTGTCAGTGTTTCACCTGATCCTTGATACTCTTAAAAGCCAACTTATTTTTGACCAAGGCATGCAATGACATGCAAGGTAGTCCCTTCCCCCGCTAGATAAATCTCGCAATAGGGAACGATCTGGTTAGAAATAGTTAAAACAAAAACCAAATATGCTCTAGGAAGGAGAGGTCCTCCTGTTCTTCGAGGATACAGTCGTGCTCCTGGAATGATAAAGAGACTCTACACTTTTCACAGTTACTGGTCTCTTCCTCAAAGTCAGAGCTGATTCTGAGCTTAGAAAACTAAAACAGGAGTTTCCTACTCCATAGACTAATCTGGAAACAGTTGAGCCTTTCAAACATGCCATGTTGGACTTCTTCAGGAGGGCCCTGTTACCATCTGGGCAGTTCACAAAGGTTGATCCACATCTACAGGTTTGGCAACTCCATCCCCTCCACTCCTTCAATGTCTGCACATCCACAGGCTAAAGTGCCTTCAAAGGTGCTCACCCTGCTCACTTTATGACATCATCAACGCAGACTCTTGGTGCCACACTCTCTGAACCACTTCCTGCACTGGGTCTACCCTTTAATTTGGCTCACATTATCTGAGGGTTAAAGAAAAGGTTTGAGAACGTTACAATAAAGAGCCTTTGGCTGAGCTCCTCCCTAAAACACAGGGATCCACCTGAAGAAAAGCTCTTCATCTGATTAAAATGCCAAACCCATGCCTCACAGAAGATGATGACTTAAAGCCCTATAATCTCCTTCCTCTGACGTTACAGATTCTGGACTCTTCCTGAAGTTACAAAATGCAAGTTGGGTAGATACATTTCCATAAAAGGCCATTCCTTTCCAATCTCGTCCTCCTTCAACAGAAGTCTCTTTGTTCACACCAGTGGTACGGTAAGCTCCAGAAATGTTGAAATTAACTTTGTACCCTACTGATGCCACATCTAACATTTCAAAATCAAATTTTAAACATTCATCTGCTATTTCAGAGGTCCAAATACCTTCCATTGAATCACTAATTGACCTTCCTATGGGTGCCTGTGGAAAGCCTCTCAGTCAGTCTATAGTAAAATAGGTCAATGATACCGGCCTGCACCCTGTGATCAAGTATTGCTGTTTTCACAAGTTTCTCCAAAGAGTCTGGTGGTCCAAGGTTAACCTCAAGCACCTTTGCAACTTCCCCTCCAGCTCAAGAAATTAAGAGATTGTCCTGTATTTATTTGTCCTGCAAGGCCATGTACCTTCGGAATCTTCTACTCAATGTCTGTTGGAACTTGTAAAAATGATTGTCAGTCTCCCTAGCAACATAAAAAAGCTGTTTTCTGATGTGGTCAATGATGGTCTCAATGCCTCCTATGATGAGGACCGGCCTGGATTCCTGAGACTCTGGCTCAATCTGTGGACCCAGCCATACCCTAAGTTGCTTTCCTTAGATGCATTCCACTGATTTCTCTGGAGATGCCCAAGTGACCTGCATGAACATGCAATTTTATGGAAAATGGGATTCAGAGGAAAGTCTGACTCATCCTTAGAGTCCAGCTTAGCCACATCACCCTCACTGGGCCGGCACACCATAATAAAGCAATTACACTAACAGTACAAGAGAAGTTTCATGGCTACTCCAGAACACAGCAGTCCCATCAGAAGGCCCTTAGAGCATTCCAAACTCTCCAGCACATTTACTGCTCTACTTTGGTCATGGTGAACTTAAGGGACACAATCACTCAAACAGCAGCGGTATTCACCATGTTCTGCGCATCCTGCTGCCTCTAAAACTTTTTAACTCCCTACTACACCACAATATTCCCTGGGGTGAAGTCTCCTTTTTCTCCACCAATGGGATATGACCAAGATTATCTGTGGGTCGTCGAGCTCAGTCGTAAGTGCTGTACCCTTCCCTTACTCTCTCTGAACTGCTTTACTCCTCCAGGACATGCTGTGGGAAGACAGAATTCACCACACATGACACTTGAGGTTAGTGGAAGAGAGCACTCACACCAACTGTCACTCTAGCCGATCTCCTTTCTGCATTCTATTGGAACCTTAAGTTCGTGAGGTGCTCATGGCTCACACGCAGCTTGTGATATCCACAAGCTAAACTCTAGCTCAAGAGCAGAAATCACAAGGTGCTTACTCTGATAAGCAAAATGGACATAGAAGTGATCGCCTTGGAAGAAAGGGGTACGGAATCCTACTGCTTTTATTTGAGTTCAATTAGAATGATGAAGGACTCAAACTCATCAAGAACTTGGTCTCTTCAATTTTTTCATTTACTAGGACAAGTGCAAAATGCTGTCCTTGAGATTTGGTTTGTGTCCCTCAAAGTGAATGATGGCTGGATCTCTAAGACGCCTATTCTGCATGTGCCACACACCAGCTGGCAAATGAGGGTCATTCACTAATGCCTGAGGAATTAGTGGTCCATGTATCAGGGAAGCCTATTGGCCTAGGTGCAAATTTGTAACTCGGTCTTCCCAGATTTGCACTGGTGGATGTGCCCCTCCAATCTGAAGGAGTTCATACTTTCAGTCCTCTGAAGTTGGAAGCTACCATGGTCATTAGGCTGGGGTGCCCATCAGTGTGACATCCCAATGAGGAGCCCGTAGTCCATATCAGCTCAGTGTCTACACATATATACGTGGATGCTGCGGTAAGTCCATCTTGCCATGAAAACCTTTCAGGAGTAGCTACCTTGTAGCACCTTTGTCAGGTGATGCTCAAAGCCTTCTTTATCAAGGAGAAAACAAGAGAGAACTTCATCCCAAAATGACACAAATGAACTTCTTCAGAATAGTGTGGTTGAGCCTGGATTGCACAGTCAGGATGGTTGATCCTCCATCCCGGTTCAGCAGCTGTATTTGTAAAGGTTGTGTGGTGCCTCCTGCAGTCCTTTTTGCTATCAGAAGTTACAGATGTCATCTTGGTTGTGAGGATACCTGCCACAAAATCTATTTATGCGTAACTCTGGAATAGGTTTGTTGACTAGTGTGAGTGAGAAGGCCGGAATCTCTTTCCATCCAGCCTTTTCAATGTCTTACAAAAGTAAATACGTAATGTCGGGACATTTGTTGGGGAGGTTTAACTGTTCAGCATTAAATATCAGGACCTTGTACATCATGGCTGAGTCCCGCTTTCACTCATGTCATCTACCTAATACTTCCCATGTACAATCCATTCCATCCATCCACAACCTCCTGCCTTCATCCCTACAATTACCAGAAGGAACAAAATTTAACAGATACAATAATGAGTAAACCTCTCCCAGGAGTAGAGACTTGTGTGTCCCCTTTGGGGACAGCACGCATACAGTATAGGGTATTAGGTATTATTGCAGGTTTTCACCACAGTCCTATGACTTTCCTTTCTGTGTCCTATGTAATTAAGAGCATGCAGATTAGGAACTTTGCCAGTGCAGTTTTACATCCTGTCCTGCTAGCTTGAAGTCCATTTGGGCATCGGGCTGCAAGGAATTGTGTTTTTTTCTCTGTCACTCAGGGCCACCAACTATGAATGGCAGCAAGGGATGCAATAGTCGCCTTGAGGCAAGCAGAGTGAATCTACTTCTGCTGTCGAAAATTCATTGCAGCAATTCCAGCATCAAGGTAGGCAAAGTATGTGGCTTATCAAATCCCATAGAGTGCATCAGAATCGTGCGCCGGTTTGGTAATGAGGCTATACCAAATGCTGTTCATAGTCCCTTTTTTGCTGCTTTTTTTAAACCTTTGAGCATTGGCCTGGTCAAAAATTTTTAAAGTTTAAAAAAAATATGAAACGCAAATCTTTGTATACTTCTTCAAACACTCGTAATGCATAGTTGATAGGTTTATCCTTCGTATTTTAATGTTTATTCGACCCCTTTCATTTCATTAATTATTTTGGCTGATAATCAGTTCCTAGTACAGAAAAGTGGTAGCAATTCTGAATTTACCCTTAATCTCGTGAATATAATGCCTCAGTCCCATGTTGGATGACCAATAACTTTTGAAGTTCAATGCAGTTAAAATGATTTTACATAAACAACTTTAGACCTGGACCTCCGTTTGGCTGGTCTCCCCTACTTGGCTTTGGTTCCGATTTTCAATTCACCAGAGGAAAAAGACTCTGCCCAGTTCAGTGCAGGGTAAACGATAAACCTTCTAGAGTGCAAGGTGCCATACATAAACAAGAGGCCTATTGGTATTCCAACTACATTAGAAGCCACAAATTTGCACAAACAATTCAGTTTTGGAGTTCTTTCAAACAATAATGAATTAGAGCTTGGAGAACATGGTTCTCTGCCATAAATAGTCAGTTGGACATGCATATTTCCTACAGCGATGCCACTGCTGGCTTAGCTGGCGACACCCTACAGTAATGGCGTCGGGACTGTCCCTGTAAGCGCATCGAGTCATCTGCTCTATATAGGACAGACAGACTGATGTACATGTTTGTAACTTTGGACCACCAGTTGACTTCTTTGAGGCATGGGTCGGCATAGATCTCTCAATATGGTGGGCGATAGTCTGGCCAGGGTGGTAACAACAGATACCTCTGCCATCCTGACAGACGGCGTGCTGCCGAACCATATTCTAAATGAGGCCCTTACTTCATTTTGGAGATGCACACCTTTCTCTCAATTTCACATCACAGTATTTTCTTTCTCCTTATAAAAACAACAGTTTCCAAGAAATCTTTTATAGCCAATGTATATTTCATATACCAATATAGCTGTTCATAATTTGGCAAGGAAAGTACTGTTGTAAGTTGCTGTGCTCTATACAAATGGACATTACATATTTCCTTTAACTGGTGCGCTGCTTGAATTCTAGATGCATGTATAGCTGGATTTTGGTTTAAAGGTTATGCTTACGTATTGAAATCCCATCTCCTAGTTTTTCTTCCTCCTTTTTCTCTTCTAGTGGGTTCGATATTTGGCCTGAAACGCAAATGATAGTTGTCATTGGAGAATATAAAAAGAGAGGATTAAGAGTGAGTGCATCTGCACCAAGGAGCATTACACTCTAGACTGAACCTGCACACACATTATCATCACTTCACTGGCAGTGGTTTTGGCAGAGTTGGGCCAGAAGGAGCCCATTCCCCAGATGTATTTGTCCTTGTCCTCCCTTGGGTCCCAACACCTTAGCTTTTGAATAACATGACATGGGGAAAAAGAGACACTGAACCTTCCCACACACCTTTATTTGTCATTTAAGCTTTCATTACAAATCTGTGTTTGTTTGAGGCTATATGATTGCTTAAAAAGTACAAGTCTGACTTTCTATGTCTGTGTGCATATGTGTCTATTTCTATTAATAAAGAGATGAAGATATATACAAACATTAATACAAAGTCAGTTTTCAACATTTTAAGCATGTTGCAATTTTTTCCCAAGTCAGTGTTCTTTTTGAAGCAGGCACAGAGAGCCTAGTTTTGGACCTGGGCAGTTAGTGGACAAAACTAGGCCATATTTTAAGACAACATCCTCCATTGACATTAGTGCTACTTACTTTAGAACTAAGGCCAGAATCACACTTTTTTCCATGGGTAAGTGTCTTACATCTGCCTATTCAATAGTAATTCACACCTGGAGTAGATGCAACCACTTACATGGTTAGTTTAAACAATTCCCGTCCATATTATAGACTGCACAAAAATCACTGTATACATGATCATGTTTGATAGACAAATCACAACTGAGATGTGTAATCCATGAAAGTTCTATTAAGTGCCCATGCTCTTTATACATTTTAACAGGGTAGAGATCTAAATGTCATGGCACTTACAATACATACATATTACTGAATGCCTTTTGTGACACAGTAAATGTCAAGGACAGAATGGACTACTTAGCTTTTCTTAACCGCCGTGGATAAGAGCAGCTACATCACATGCATGCATTGCTAGCAGCTTGACATCCCTGTGAAATGTTTTTCTGATTAGACTGACACCCTCAGTTGTCGAATCAATCTCCAAATCTAAAACCACTAAGGGGGAGGGTGCAGGAGCAAAGGTCTCAATTTTTCCATTGGGAGAGTCTCTTGTCAGTTGGTGCATTAATAGTGAAGACATCCTTTGGTGTGTCCTGCCCGGAGCAGAAAAAGAGAACAGATTGAGCACACAACTAGAAAAGATCAGTTCTCTACAGGGTGTCTGAAGGTGGTCTGTACAGAGAGAGAGAATGTCTGTGCTCATAGAATAATGAAGGTGAGTAGTGCTTCTTTCACCCTTCCCATCATACTGTGTGTGTTCTCTGAATGCCTATCCCATCCTAGCACACAGTAAATTGTATGTGTTGTGACACAGTTAAGGAACAATCATTTTATTTGTGCAACATATAAATATAACTCACAAACACTCTACAAAATCCAGAAGGAGACTTACCATACACAATAAAGAATTTGCACTGTTTGCATCAAACTTATTCACACAGATCCTACACATAGGCAAACAGAAGTCAACAGACTTTCAAGGCAAATTCAAAATATTGGCTATTTCCTACCAGACAAACAACTATAACTTCTCCCGCCTAGGATATGACGAATTTGTGACATAAAAGATTCCCACTGGTCTGCAGGCATCATTTTCTTTTCTTTCACAATCCTCTTGGTTTTTCACCAATAAAATTCCTCAGCTTGAAAATAACCAGGTGAAATGCATTCTCTGAAACTGTCAGGGTTCAAAACCTGCCGCAGATGCCAAAAGAAGATTGTCTTATTTTCCCTTCATAACATGTACATGTGGTGTCAGTGTTTCACCTGATCCTTGATACTCTTAAAATCCAACTTATTTTTGACCAAGGCATGCAATGACATGCAAGGTAGTCCCTTCCCCCGCTAGATAAATCTTGCAATAGGGAACGATCTGGTTAGAAATAGTTGAACAAAAACCAAATATGCTCTAGGAAGGAGAGGTCCTCCTGTTCTTCGAGGATACAGTCGTGCCCCTGGAATGGTTAAGAGACTCTATATTTTTCACAGTTACTGGTCTCTTCCTCAAAGTCAGAGCTGATTCTGATCTTAGAAAACTAAAACAGGAGTTTCCTACTCCATAGACTGATGTGGAAACAGTTGAGCCTTTCAAACATGCCATGTTGGACTTCTTCAGGAGGGCCCTGTTACCATCTGGGCAGTTCACAAAGGTTTATCCACATCTGCAGGTTTGGCAACTCCATCCCCTCCACTCCTTCAATGTCTGCACATCCACAGGCTAAAGTGCCTTCAAAGGTGCTCACCCTGCTCACTTTATGACATCATCAACGCAGACTCTTGGTGCCACACTCTCTGAACCACTTCCTGCACTGGGTCTACCCTTTAATTTGGCTCACATTATCTGAGGGTCAAAGAAAAGGTTTGAGAACGTTACAATAACGAGCCTTTGGCTGAGCTCCTCCTTAAAACACAGGGATCCACCTGAAGAAAAGCTCTTCATCTGATTAAAATGCCAAACCCATGCCTCACAGAAGATGATGACTTAAAGCCCTATAATCTCCTTCCTCTGACGTTACAGATTCTGGACTCTTCCTGAAGTTATAAAATGCAAGTTGGGTAGATACATTTCCATAAAAGGCCATTCCTTTCCACTCTGGTCCTCCTTCAACAGAAGTCTCTTTGTTCACACCAGTGGTACGATAAGCTCCAGAAATGTTAAAATTAACTTTGTACCCTACTGATGCCACATCTAACATTTCAAAATCAAATTTTAAACATTCATCTGCTATTTCAGAGGTCCAAATACCTTCCATTGAATCACTAATTGACCTTCCTATGGGTGCCTGTGGAAAGCCTCTCAGTCAGTCCACAGTAAAATAGCTCAATGATACCGGCCTGCACCCTGTGATCCAATGTTGCTGTTTTCACAAGTTTCTCCAAAGATTCTGGTGGTCCAAGGTTAACCTCAAGCACCTTTCCAACTGCCCCTCCAGCTCAAGAAATTAAGAGATTGTCCTGTATTTCTTTGTCCTGCAAGGCCTTGTACCTTCTGAATCTTCTACTCAATGTCTGTTGGAACGTGTAAAAATTATTGTCAGTCTCCCTAGACATGTAAAAAAGCTGTTTTCTGATGTGGTCAATGATGGTCTCAATGCCTCCTATGATGAGGACCAGCCTGGATTTCTGAGACTCTGGCTCAATCTGTGGATCCAGCCATACCCTAAGTTGCTTTCCTTAGATGCGTTCCACTGGTTTCTCTGGAGATGCCCAAGTGACCTGCATGAACATGCAATTGTATGGAAAATGGGATTCAGAGGAAAGCCTCACTCATCCTTAGAGTCCAGCTTAGCCACATCACCCTCACTGGGCCGGCACACCACAATAAAGCAATTACACTACCAGTACAAGAGAAGTTTCATGGCTACTCCAGAACACAGCAGTCCCATCAGAAGGCCCTTAGAGCATTCCAGACTCTCCAGCACATTTACTGCTCCACTTGGGTCTTGGTGAACTTAAGGGACACAATCACTCAAACAGCAGCGGTATTCACCATGTTCTGCGCATCCTGCTGCCTCTAAACCTTTTTAACTCCCTACTACACCACAATATTCCCTTAGGTGAAGTCTCCTTTTTCTTCACCAATGGGATATGAGCAAGATTGATTTATGGGTCGTCAAGCTCATTTGTAAGTGATGTACCCTTCCCTTACTCTCTCTAAACTGCTTTACTCCTCGAGGACATGCTGTGGGAAGACAGAATTCACCACACATGACACTTGGGGTTAGTGGAAGAGAGCACTCACACCAACTGTCACTCTAGCCAATGTCCAATGTCCTTTCTACATTCTACTGGAACCCTAAGTTCGTGAGCTACTCATGGCTCACAAGCAGCTTGTGATATCCACAAGCTAAACTCTAGCTCAAGAGCAGACATCACAAGTGCTTACTCTAATAAGCAAAGTGGACATAGAAGTGATCGCCTTGGAAGGAATGGGTACGGAATCCTACTGCTTTTATTTTGAGTTCAATTAGAATGATGAAGGACTCAAACTCATCAAGAACTTGGTCTCTTGAATGTTTTCATTTACTAGGACAAGTGCAAAATGCGGTCCTTGAGATTTGGTTTGTGTCCCTCAAAGTGAATGATGGCTGGATCTCTAAGACGCCTATTCTGCATGTGCCACACACCAGCTGGCAAATGAGGGTCATTCACTAATGCCTGAGGAATTAGTGGTCCATGTATCAGGGAAGCCTATTGGCTTAGGTGCAGATTTATAATTCGGTCTTCCCAGATTTGCACTGGTGGATGTGCCCCTCCAATCTGAAGGAGGTCATACTTTCAGTTCTCTGAAGTTGGAAGCTACCATGGTGATTAGGCTGGGGTGCCCATCAGTGTGACATCCCAATGAGGAGCCCGTAGGCCATATCAGCTCAGTGTCTACACATACATACGTGGATGCTGCGGTAAGTCCATCTTGCCATGAAAACCTTTCAAGAGCAGCTACCTTGTAGCACCTTTGTCAGGTGATGCTCAAAGCCTTCTTTATCAAGGAGAAAACAAGAGAGAACTTCATCCCAAAATGACACAATGGAACTTCTTCAGAATAGTGTGGTTGAGCCTGGATTGCACAGTCAGGATGGTTGATCCTTCATCCCGGTTCAGCAGCTGTATTTGTAAAGATTGAGTGGTGCCTCCTGCAGTCCTTTTTCCCATCAGAAGTTACAGATGTCATCTTGGTTGTGAGGATACCTGCCACAAAATCTATTTATTCGTAACTCCGGACTAGGTATGTTGACTAGTGTGAGTGAGAAGGCCGGAATCTCTTTCCTTCCAGCCTTTTCAATGTCTTACAAAAGTAAATACGTAATGTCGGGACATTTGCAGGGGAGGTTTAACCGTTCAGCATTAAGTATCAGGACCTTGCACATCATGGCTGAGTCCCGCTTTCATTCATGTCATCTACCTAATACTTCCCATGTACAATCCATTCCATCCATCCACAACCTCCTGCCTTCATCCCTACAATTACCAGAAGGAACATAATTTAACAGATACAAAAATGAGTAAACCTCTCCCAGGAGTAGAGACTTGTGTGTCCCTTTTGGGGACAGTGCGCATACAGTATAGGGTATTAAGTATTATTGCAGGTTTTCACCACAGTCCTATGACTTTCCTTACTGTGTCCTATATAATTAAGAGCATGCAGATTAGGAACTTTGCCAGTGCAGTTTTACATCCTGTCCTGCAAGCTTGAAGTCCATTTGGGCATCTGTCTGCAAGGAATTGTGTTTTTTTCTCTGTCACTCAGGGCCACCAACTATGAATGACAGCAAGGGATAAAATAGTCGCCTTGAGACAAGCAGAGTGAATCTACTTCTGCTGTCGAAAATTCATTGCAGCAATTACAGCATCAAGGTAGGCAAAGTATGTGGCTTATCAAATCCCATAGGGTGCACCAGAATCGTGCGCCGGTTTGGTAATGAGGGTATACCAAATGCTGTTCATAGTCCATCTTTTGCTGCTTTTTTTAAACCTTTGAGCATTGACCTGTTCACAAAATTTTAAAGTTTAAAAAAAATATGAAACGCAAATCTTTGTATACTTCTTCAAACACTCGTAATGCATAGTTGATAGGTTTATCCTTCGTGTTTTAATGTTTATTCGACCCCTTTCATTTCATTAATTATTTTGGCTGATAATCAGTTCCTAGTACAGAAAAGTGCTAGCAATTCTGACTTTCCCCTTAATCTCGTGAATATAATGCCTCAGTCCCATGTTGGATGACCAATACCTTTTTGAAGTTCAATGCAGTTAAAATGATTTTACATAAACAACTTTAGACCTGGACCTCCATTTGGCTGGTCTCCCCTACTTGGCTTTGGTTGCTATTTTCAATTCACCAGAGGAAAAAGACTCCGCCCAGTTCAGTGTATGGTAAACGATAAACCTTCTAGAGTGCAAGGTGCCACACATTAACAAGAGGCTTATTGGTATTTCTACGACATTAAAAGCCACAAATTTGCACAAACAATTCAGTTTTGGAGTTCTTTCAAACAATAAAGATTTAGAGCTTGGAAAACATGGTTCTCTGCCATAAATAGTCAGTTGGGCAGTCATATTTCCTACAGCGGTGCCACTGCTGGCTTAGCTGGCGACACCCTACAGTAATGGCGTCGGGACTGTCCCTGTAAGCGCATCGAGTCATCTGCTCTATATAGGGCAGGCAGACTGATGTGCATGTTTGTAACTTTGGACCATCAGTTCACTTCTTTGAGGCATGGGTTGGCAAAGATCTCTAAATATGGTGGGCGATAGTCAGGCCAGGGTGGTAGCAACAGATACCTCTGCCATCCTGACAGACGGCGTGCTGCCGAACCATATTCTAAATGAGGCCCTTACTTCATTTTGGAGATGCACACCTTTCTCTTAATTTCACATCACAGTATTTTCTTTCTCCTTATAAAAACTATAGTTTCCAAGAAATCATTTATTGCCAATGTATATTTCATATACCAATATAGCTGTTCATAATTTGGCAATGCAAGTACTTTTGTAAGTTGCTGTGCTCTATACAAATGGACATTACATATTTCCTTTAACTGGTGCGCTGCTTGAATTCTAGACGCATGTATAGCTGGAATTTGGTTTAAAGGTTATGCTTACGTATTGAAATCCCATCTCCTAGTTTTTCTTCCTCCTTTTTCTCTTCTAGTGGGTTCGATATTTGGCCTGAAACGCAAATGATAGTTGTCATTGGAGAATATAAAAAGAGAGGATTAAGAGTGAGTGCATCTGCACCAAGGAGCATTACACTCTAGACTGAACCTGCACACACATTATCATCACTTCACTGGCAGTGGTTTTGGCAGAGTTGGGCCAGAAGGAGCCCATTCCCAGGATTTATTTGTGCTTGTCCTCTCTTGGGTCCCAACACCTTAGCTTTTGAATAACGTGACATGGGGAAAAACAGACACTGAACCCTCCCACACACCTTTATTTATCAATCAAGCTTTCATTACAAATCAGTGTTTGTTTGAGGCTATATGATTGCTTAAAAAGTACAAGTCTGACTTTCTATGTTTGTGTGCATATATGTCTATTTCTATTAATAAAGAGATGAAAATATATACAAACATTAATACAAAGTCAGTTTTAAACATTTTAAGCATGTTGCAATTTTTTCTCCAAGTCTGTGTTCTTTATGAAGCAGGCACAGAGAGCCTAGTTTTGGACCTGGGCAGTTAGTGGACAAAACTAGGCCATATTTTAAGACTACATCCTCCATTGACATTAGTGCTACTTACTTTAGAACTTAGGCCAGAATCACGTTTTCTTTCAATGGGTAAGTGTCTTACATCTGCCTATTCAATAGTAATTCATACCTGGAGTAGATGCAACCACTTACATGGTTAGTTTAAACAATTCCCGTAAATAGTATAGACTGCACAAAAATCACTGTACACATGATCATGTTTGATAGACAAATCACAACTGAGATGTAATCCATGAAATCTCTAGTAAGTGCCCATGCTCTTTATACATTTTAACAGGTTAGAGATCTAAATGTCATGGCACTTACAATATATACATATTACTGAATGCCTTTTGTAACACAGTAAATGTCAAGGACAGAATGGACTACTTAGCTTTTCTTAACCGCCGTGGATAAGAGCAGCTACATCACATGCATGCATTGCTAGCAGCTTGACATCCCTGTGAAATGTTTTTCTGATTAGACTGACACCCTCAGTTGTTGGAGCAATCTCCAAATCTAAAACCCCTAAGGGGGAGGGTGCAGGAACAAAGGTCTCAATCTTTCCAATGGGAGAGTCTCTTGTCAGTTGGTGCATTAATAGTGAAGACATCCTTTGGTGTATCCTGCCCGGAGCAGAAAAAGAGAACAGATTGAGCACACAACTAGAAAAGATCAGTTCTCTACAGGGTGTCTGAAGGTGGTCTGCAGAGAGAGAGAGAATGTCTGTGCTCACACAATAATGAAGGTGAGTAGTGAGTCTTTCACCTCTCCAATCACACTGTGTGTGTTCTCTGAATGCCTATCCCATCCTAGCACAGAGTAAATTGTATGTGTTGTGACACAGTTAAAGAACAATCATTTTATTTGCGCAACGTATACACTCTACAAAATCCAGAAGGAGACCTACCATACACAATACAAAATGTGCACTGTTTGCATCAAACTTAGTCACACAGATCCTACACATAGGCAAACAGAAGTCAACAGACGTTTGAGGCAAATTCAAAATACTGGCTATTTCCTACCAGACAAACAACTATAACTTCTCCTGCCTAGGATATGACGAATTTGTGACATAAAAGATTCCCACTGGTCTGCGGGCATCATTTCATTTTCGTCCACAATCCTCTTGGTTTTTCACCAACAAAATTCCTCAGTTTGAACACAACCAGGTCAAATGCCTTCTCTGAAACTGTCAGGGTTCAAACCCTGCGCAGATGCCAAAAGAAGATTTTCTAATTTTCCCTTCATGACATCTACATGTCGTGTCAGTGTTTCACCTGATCCTTGATACTCTTAAAAGCCAACTTATTTTTGACCGAGGCATGCTATGACATGCAAGGTAGTCCCTTCCCCCGCTAGATAAATCTCCCAATAGGGAACGATCTGGTTAGAAATAGTTAAAACAAGAACCAAATATGCTCTAGGAAGGAGAGGTCCTCCTGTTCTTCAAGGATACATTCGTGCTCCTGGAATGGTTAAGAGACTCTACACTTTTCACAGATACTGGTCTCTTCCTCAAAGTCAGAGCTGATTCTGATCTTAGAAAACTAAAACAGAAGTTTTATAGAGACCGATGTGGAAACTGTGGTAAATAAAATAAATATTACCTGACTGAATTTCGTACGGAGTCTTAAAATAAAGTAAAATGGCTCAAAATAACAAGAGGCAGAATCCGTGGTATAAGAGGTTTTCTAATGGGCTTTATTCCATTCAAAATGGCCGACTCGAGTGGCGGCCTTCAGGTTCCGTCACCACGAGGGTTCAGGAAGTGAAGTACAATAACTTATTAACAGACATACATTTTTATAATAAGTGCATTACAATGAAACGAATGTAGAAGGCGTAACATTTGATAAGAAAAATGACGTAACAGTGACATAATCGAAACTAGGCGTAATAAGGAATAAAAGAAACATAATTGGCTTGCATTATCAGACATAGGTGGATCTATAAGATAATACTTGGCATAGATGCGCGCGCAGCAGCATGACGTGTAATTGACGTGTAACTAGGGGGTGAAGGGGACTTGACATTTAGCTCTACATGTGGAGACGAGAAGTCTGGGGTCAAGTCATCCTAATCCCAAATCATATCTAACATCCTATGTTTAAAGAACTATGTTATCCACAAGGAAGAGACTCTCGGACAGAATCTATTCTATACTGACTATGTGCGTGTACAAGCGTCTAAGTGTCTATATGAGATGCGAGGGGCAGAAAACTTTCCATAGCAACAGGGCTATGAATCACTTGCATGAAGACAGAGAAGCCTGGCCTTTTGCTTGGTAACTGGAGGAATGTTTACTTAAACTACTAGGCAAGAATGCATCGGCTGAAGAGCAAAATAGATAATTCGAAGGTGAAATACAACTTCTTGGCAGACAGGCGAAAACTGGCCGAGGCAGGCACCGTTAGCTGCACAGAGAGTAGGACAAAGTTCATGGATACAGATGCGAGCTCAAGCTGAAGCTGTCAGAGACAGAGAGCAGGGAAAGGCTTTGAGGACAGAATCGGGCCTACTCGCCTGAACTGTAAAAATGGAGTAACTTGGCCATATAAAGTCGGTGGCCTTTTATACTTAGGAATCGAATATCCAGCCCATTGATGGCGGATCTGACAGAGAACATGTTGACGGTAGACACACATATGTTTGCGTCTTAGAAACTGGAACTGGAGGGAACATACATGTACTTGTAACATGCATATAGAACCGTTGGGGTCCAAGATAGGGGACATAACTGACCAGGAAAATCCACATTTCCACATTCCCTCCTTGTCCCCTTCTTGCCCTTCACGAGACATCAATCTTCATCATTCCATCGATTTGCTCATGGAGCATCATTTCTTCTTCCTTCTTCTTCCGGGATCTTGAGCGAAAACCTTGATGTGGAATACACGATGTGGCACACAGACCACAAATCGCTGGTCCACATTGCAAACATATGCAACAACTGAAAAGCATAAGAAGGCCAATACCTAGGAAGGATAGAACTCTCCATCCCCAGGCTGATATCACACTCCAAAACCACCCGGACCACGTCCAAGTGCCTGGATTCTCGTGTATCTGGCTTACAATCTTATGAAGGCGTGTTATAGCTTTATATACAGATGGCGAATTTTCTGGTATGAAAATGCAGCAGCTGGATCCGATGACCCTGCAAGCTCCGCCCCTATCGGCCAGGATGACGTCAAGGACAAGACGATTCTGGAGAACAACAATTCTCATCACTGATTGTTCCTCTGTCAGATTGCCTAGGGCGGCTATAGTCTCGTTTACTACAGCTTCAAGAGTCTTGGTGAGTCTGCGTATCAGCTTACTATTTGATATTGTACCTATATAGGGAAAGATACCTTTATTGAAATCTACATACTTGTCCCATGCCGTCTCAGTATAATCGACAACTGGGAGATCTCTTCGCTCTCTATTGTGTACTAAATGAACATTTCGATAATAATCAGGAGGAGCTAGGAAAACAGGTGGCAGAAGGAATGCTATGTAACAGGTACCATCCCAATCTAGAGGCAGACGCATATATGCCGTCTGACCACATATAAAGTAAGAATGGCGAGAAGCTCTAAATGAAGATTTGCCTTGATCACTATATTCTACTGTAGTAACGCATTGGCTATGGCCCATATGTATGGAACCAACTTTTCTCACACATAATTCACCCTTTACTGGAAATACTGACATAGTGGGCAGAATTAGTTCAACTTCGGATTTGACATTCAAAATCATAAGATTAGGCGTAAAATTACCTAATTTATACACTTCATTTTCTAAATCAGTTCCTGTTCTACTGGGGTGACCCTCCTTATTAGGGTGACAGACTTTGAATAAAACTAGATTTAGATTTCCCCATATCCAATGTTGTTGATAAACTGCTGTGTCTGGGTCTATGGAATTTAATAAACTAAACCATGCTCCACAGGAGCCATTGCGTGTAAATGGATGTGGAAAGAAAGGCAGAACTCCTTTGTTATTCTGATAGGGAGGGAGTCGGCCACACACCCAACAATTGGTCGCATTACTAGTCTGATGGGAATGATGTAACATACTAATGAATGTGTTATTGCGCAGCGCAAGTCTATAGGACAACTCATGTGGCGGTAGGTCACTAAAAGAATGTTCATCAGTTATATTGAAAACACGTTTAGAAACAGGATGATATATGTGCAAAATCATACTCGTAATAATTACTAAAATACTCAATAAAAACAAAATTAATAATGTCACAATACAGTGGTTACGCAGTAATTTACAATAAGCATGTCGTTTCATTATGATTCTGGACTCTGCATCATTCAGACCTAAGGGATACATGTCGGGACAGATTCAACCGCTTCACCTTGGAGAGGACTTAAACAATCAAATCGTCCGACAGTTTAGATCTGGACCTGAGTTTCTGTTTATAGCACTGAGAGTCATTTTGTTCAACAAAAGGAAGTTTTGAATCAGTCTGTGAGGGAGTGTAGGGCACAGTGTCTATATCTGAAGGTAGTCCATGAAATTTTTTTATATGGGTGGAATGCACCCATCCTTTCCGTCCTTCGATCTTCACAGCTGTTCTGGTCGTCAGCAGGACCTGCTTAGGCAACTTCCACCTAGGATCCAATTGGCTTTTCCTATCAAAATTCCGAACCAGGACAAAGTCCCCGGGGACCACGTCATGGGGTTTCACCTCAGTGTTGTCAGGAAAAGCTGCGACCACCTGTGAACGAGAAGATTGTAGTGCAGACATCAAGGAAGCCAGGTAATCTGTCAGCATATTACAGTCAACATCAGTTATTTTACGGGGTATAGGCGTCCCCCACATATTCGGTGGTCTACCAAAGATCACCTCATACGGGGATAGCCCTGTTCGAGAGTGTGCTACCATTCTCATGTAGAATAGCGCAACTGGTAAGGCTACTATCCAGTCCACACCTTTTTCCTGACATATTTTGGACAATCTGATTTTTAAAAGTTGATTATGTCGTTCCACGAGACCTGCTGCCTCGGGGTGTCGGACACAGTGGAATTTCCACTGATATCCCAACAAAAGTGAGACATGTTTCATTAATTCGGATGAGAAAGGCTGGCCGTTATCTGAATATACAACACGTGGTAAACCGTACCGTGGGAAGAATTCTCGAACTAGCTGCTTGGCAGTAGTCGGGGCAGTGTAATCTGATACGGGATACGCCTCTGTCCAACGGGAGAGAGCGCAGACAACTACGAGGACATATTTGAATCCTCGACAACGTTCCATCTGAATATAATCCATCTGGAGGACTTCAAAAGGATGGTCAGGAGGCTGAAATCCACCCTGCTCTACGGGAACACTCTTTCCTGGATTAAACTGACAACATATCATACAGGTACGAACTTTTTGTTTAGCTGCTGCTCGTAAATGTTTGTTGAACCAAATGTGCTGAATGCTGTCTAGCATAGCCTTCTCTCCTAAATGTGCTGGACTGTGAACTGTAGCTATAATGGCTTGAACCATGGAATCAGGGAGAAACCATACAGATTTCTCTTTCGTCATCCATCCTTGATCTGTCTGGATCCCTCCTAGTTCAGTCCACTTCTTTATTTCTTCTGCTGTGGCATGTGTCTGTATGTCAATTACATCAAGTGTGGGATCCTTAATTGTCATACACTGTGTTGGTGTCTGAACTATTGGCTTTGTCATGTCGGATGTGCGATTCTGAGCAGTCTGTTTGGCTGTTCTGTCAGCTAAATCATTGCCTTGAGAAATGATATCAGTAACCTTCGTGTGTGCTTTACATTTCATAATTGATATTGCAGTCGGTAAATGAATCGCGTCTAACAGAGCATGAATGAGGGACCCGTGTTGAATATGTGTTCCATGAGAAGTTAAATAACCCCTCTCCCGCCAAAGCACTCCGAAGTCATGTACGACTCCAAATGCATAACGTGAATCAGTATATATGTTGACTTTCTTGTCCGTGGCTTGAATACAGGCTTGTGTTAGAGCAACAAGTTCTGCTGCTTGGGCTGACAAAGTATCTATACAATTTGTCTCAATAACTTCAGTGTCTGTTGTGACTGCATATGCGGCAACTAAATTTCCTGTACTTGTCCTCATACACGAACCATCTACATATAACGTCAGGTCTGGATCTAGCAATGGAACGTCTGTCAAGTCTTGTCTAGGTTTCGTCTTTATTTCAATGATTTCAACACAATCATGAGCTAGTGGGTCTGTTCCAATTACAGGTAATAGTGTAGCAGGATTCAATGTATTACACCGTCGGATCTCTATGTGTGGTTGAAACAATGTCAGTTCATAACCAGTAAGTCTTGCTATGGTCAAGTGTTGTGTTTGTGTTCGGTTCACAAGAACCTCTACTGCATGTGGTACTTGTACTGTCAATGGGTGTCCTAATACTATGGCATCGCTTTGTCTAATTGCTAAAGCTGTCGCTGCCACTGATTTCAGGCATGCAGGCAAAGCCTGAGCTACGGGATCTAATGTACTGGAAAAATAAGCACATGGCTTGCGTGATCCTGCTTGATCCTGAGTGAGTACTGATAAGGCAGTACCTTCGCGTTCTGTAACAAAGAGTGTAAAATGTTTGCTATAACATGGTGTTGCTAAAACAGGTGCTTGACATAAAGCTTCCTTTAGGCTTTCAAAAGCTTGTGTATGTTCCTGAGTCCAAGGGAGAACAGTCGATGTGGCTGCCTCCTGTGTGGTTAACTGAATGAGTGGTTTTGCTAGAAATGCGTACTGAGGGATCCACTGTCTACAATATGAAGTGAGGCCTATAAAAGCCCGCACCTCCTTTTGTGTCTGGGGTATTGACATGTTAGCAATTAACTGGATGCGATCTGGTGTAAGCTGCCTTCCCTCCTTGGACAGCGAGTGACCAAGATAAATAACTCGCTGAACACAGAATTGCAGCTTAGAAGGGGACACCTTGTGCCCCTTGTCGGCTAGGAAATGTAAAACTGTCAGAGAAGCTTTTTCACATTCTGGCTCGCTTCTCGCGGTGATCAGCAGATCATCGACATATTGAAGCAGTGCTGTATTGACTGGCATGTGGATACTGTCAAGTTCTCGTTTCAGTGCTTGGCTGTAGATGCTGGGGCTTTCTGTAAATCCTTGGGGAGCGCGTGAGAATTTAAAGCTGCGCCCATTTAAACTGAATCCGAACAAGTATTGGCTTTCCGGATCTATTGGGACGCTGAAAAAGGCATTCTTGAGATCAATTACAGTAAAGAATGTTGCTTCGGAATCAATTGCTGTCAATAACGATGATATATCAGGGACCACAGGGAATTGTGGTACAATACACTTGTTTAGTTCACGCAAATCAATAACCAATCGGTACACTGGTGGAGCAGTAGGATCAGTTCGTTTAAGAATCGGAATTATCGGTGAATTACATACATTGGAGTCTGTTTCTACAACTACTCCCTGGGCAATTAGCTCATCAATGATTTTCAGCAAAGCCACTACAGCATCATGCGGTAACTTGTATTGTCGCATTCGTGGTAGTACCACTCCTGCTTTCAGTGTGACTCGATAGGGTGTAATGTTCATGCAGCCAACATCCGTAGGGCCTTGTGCCCATAGATGTACTGGTAAAGTCTGTAGTCGGGGATCCATGTCTCTAGACACATAGTGACCTTTAAAATCACGTAAAAACAACCTTACTCCTTCCGGAGAACAACATATTATGGCTCCTAGTGCTTTCAGAGTTTTAATTCCTAACAGATTTTCTGGGCATGATTTAGTAAGCAATAAATCTGTAGTTCGTGTCAAAGGTCCTATCGTAAGTGGTAGAGGCTTTGATACTTCATTAACAATAGGTTTTCCTGAAAAACCAAGGGAAACATTTTGAGAGCCTGAGAGGGGTGCCCCTGGAACTTCACTACGTTTTATAGTTGTTCGACTTGCCCCTGTATCGAGTAAGAATTTTCTATCTTGACCTAATAATTCACTATGTACATAAGGTCCTTCTTGATCTACAGGAATCTCGATAAGTGGTAAGTCAACTTCCCTCTCTAGGCTGGTTCATGCGTAACGCTGGTATTCAGGGTATTCATACTGTGCAGTCTGATACAGTTGTCGTGTTGCGGTTTGTGTGGCAGTAGCAGGCAACGGTGGTGCAGCTGGCACAAACTGTATGGGTTGCTGTGAGGCTGGCATGGACTGTTGCTGAACTGGCACGGACTGTCCATGCAGCATAGCTCCTTGTTCATTCTGATCTTGTCTAACTAATCGTGGTCTCTCCTTTGTAATGCCTGTAGCTATATTACGTTTCAGGACTGGACAATCGTGTACATGATGGCCCAGTTGTTTACAGTAATTGCAGGTTCCTTTTACAGGAACTGCAGAATCACCAGAATGTGTCACACTCTTTTTGTGACCATCTGCTGGTACTGTCTGAGAAACTAGCATTTTCATTTTTGTATCCTTCATGCGTCTATGCTCGTGTTCTTGTTCATCCCTAATTCTATTGTGATGATACTGTAACATTTGTAGCATTTGCGACGGAGTGTTACTTTGCCAGGTACTCTCGAATTTCAATATTCTATTCTTTACTGGAGGTAATGCATTTTCCACTAATTTTGTCACAAATAAATGTGGATATGAGTCACTACTTGCTTTTATACCACTATTTATACCAAAACATTTTTCAAATCGAGCATAATAATCGCTTGTGTCTTCATCTTGCTTTTGTTTGCAGGCTGTGATTGCACCCCAATCTTCCTTTTTTGTAGTTAATAAACGTGGCAGTACCTGTACTAGTAAACCTGGTAATAGTTTAACTTTATCCCCGAGCCCCGAACCTGCAGTTCGGCCCCTTTCTTCCTCTGCTAATGCTGTCCAGTCTATCTTTTGGTCTCCCACTTCCCACTCTTTTTCTTTCAGTTTTTCATAAATGCCAGCAGGCAAAAGCACCTTTAATATCGTCATAATATCAGGAAAGGTGTACTCTCCCATCAGTAACATGTCTTTAATTTCTCGGTGGAAACCCGCTGGGTCTTTATCATGGCTAGGTACTACTTTCTTCATTTCTAATAATTCCATTTTTGATATGGGTGTGTAAACAAATACACGGTGAAACTCATTGTCTTCGCCTTTTATTGGGTGCACTTCTCGTAAAGGATTTTGTCTATCCATATAGTACGGCGTTCTTTCTCTATGGGGCAGCGAGAGAGAATCCGGACTTACAAAAAGGACATACTGTTTACGTGACACTAATATCTCTTTAATTAACTTGTTACTAGAGCCTCTCCATCTGTTCGTGAGTAGTTCCGTTAATATATCAGGTAAAGGACCAGGATCAGCATGTTGGCTCTTATATAATATGAGGAGTTGCTGAATCATATAGATTCCAGCTAAACGTTGTTCATCTGTACTGAGATTGAGAAACGTGTGTGCTACGGTCTCATCACCATATTTTTCAGGACTAACGATCCAGTGAACGGCTGATCTGGCTAATTCTTGCTCATCCATGGAATCGAGGAGGTGGTAACCCCTTCGTTCTCGTAGTATTTTATCTGCGGCTTGAAACGAATGTTCAGGAGACTTCAGATTTATTACAGGCGTTGGATACGTTCTGCTATTATTTGGACATACAGAATGTATGGGATCAGAAAAACATCTAGTATTTTCACAGGATCTTCCTCTGCCTACATAGGCTATGGTCTCTGACTGTCTTGCAGAGTCCCCTGATTCGGACACTTCATCTTGCTCAAACTCGTCTGTTCCCAATCTTTCTGCATGAATACGTTCTATTTCTTTACGGATTTTTCGGCACATGGCTATTATACAATTTTGCTTATCGTGTCTCCCTTCTGATATATTCTGACTCCATCTTGTAAGAGTAAGCATTACGTTCATGTCTACCCCCGGACGATCTTGATTTCTGATCACACAGTTTATGAGGAAACGTAACAGTTCCCCCTGTATTTCTACTTTCTGGAATTCCATAGCTCTGTTAATACATCCTGGATCTCGTCCTGTTTGAACAAAATGATATATGTTATCCAGATGCGTAGTCATCCCTGGTAACCTTGCTAAATACTCTGCGGCTCGCCTAATACGTAATGATGCCAGGACCATTTCATCCTCTTTACCAACCACCGGGTCATATCTACAATTTACAAGGAGTTCCTTAAGCGCACGTTCACTTACGAACTTAGGTGTACGTGAATGTGCTGACTCTTGAAAGACAAGTTTATTTATTCTAGGTGGTGTAAAAGTACTGCTAGCACCTCCCGTGGCCCCATCTGGGGCGTCGGGTGTGAAAGGGTTCGTTGAACGTGACACAGCAACTATGGGTGTCGATACCCCTGTAGAGTCGACTGCGGAAACAGATGCGGAAACAGATGTGCTTGCCGAAACTTGCGTCGGGACTTGCTGTTGCACGGGGACAGATACCTGATCCTGACGTTGAACCCCTCCGCCAGACGGTCTATGTGGTGTGGCGTTAGCATACTCGGGGGCTGCATCATCTAGATATGAGGAAAGGAAAACGTCTTCTGCGGTTCTGGGACGCCCTTTTGGATGTACCTTAATTGGAAATAATGGGGGTGGCAAGTCTTTTGGTATCTCTGGAGCAGCCTTAGGTAATCCTTCGGCTAGAAGGGGATACATACCATTCATAAGAGCATTACTTTGTCTATTTACTTGTTCTGATTTCACTCGGATACCTTCCTCAATTAATAGATTTTCTTGAACTTTATTTGAACTTTCTTTACTCCTCTCTTCTTGTCTACGTGCTTTTTCTGTTCGTCTATGAGATTCTTTACGCCATAACTCGATAGCGTCTTTCTGTGACTGTCTGACCTTTCTTTTCCATAACTCTTCCTCCACTTTCATGATGCACTCTGCATCCCAGGTTCCCGCTATGGGCCACCTTTGACTTTCCGGTAATCCCTTGGTATAATCTACCCATAGATCAAGAAACAATATGGCATCTATGCCATGTTTATGGTACATGAAATGTCCTGGAGTGTCTCTAGGAGGAATAGGAACTGCTTCTTCAAGCACCCCTTTTCTGGTGGTAATCTGTCTTAACTTCGAGAAGAGCGGCATATTAACAACTGATCTGATACTTACTCTTGAACTTACTTAATACGAGAAACACAATAATGAACAGTGAACAATGAACAGTCATTCATACCACAATATGCAAGACATTTTCTGAATACTTTAAACATTAAACATTAAACATTTAATAATGGTCGACAATGATGACAGTCTGCTTAACTAATCACCACGCTGAATTCTTGACAATAACTGAATACTTCGGAATACTTGATATACTGCTAAACAGTACATATACACTGCTAAACAGTGCAGACCGGATTTGTGTACCCAAATCCGTCTTGACCGGCACAACCTATGTGCACGTCAACATGCCTCCCCGGCGATGGTACTCACCGAGTAGCTCCTTGAAACGGAAGGCCTCAGAGAATGGACAGGACTCGATAACTGCGGACATCGGACCCTCTGGACGTCGGAATTTCGGAAAACCTGGTGGGCCTCTGTATACCTCGGATCTTGCTCTCTCAGCTAGGCTCTGGTCGGGATACTTCGCACTTCTCACCGCCTCGTCTGGGTTGATCGCAGCCTCAGTCGCCCCCGCTTGACCGGAGGGAGCTTACAGGAAATCCTGCTGGTACGCGTTTATGGTCCGTCCAGCTGTGGCAGGAGACCGGGCCTGCAACGCACCGCCGGCGCGTGAGATGAGAAAGTGTCCCTATTCGGGCGCCATTATGTGGTAAATAAAATAAATATTACCTGACTGAATTTCGTACGGAGTCTTAAAATAAAGTAAAATGGCTCAAAATAACAAGAGGCAGAATCCGTGGTATAAGAGGTTTTCTAATGGGCTTTATTCCATTCAAAATGGCCGACTCGAGTGGCGGCCTTCAGGTTCCGTCACCACGAGGGTTCAGGAAGTGAAGTACAATAACTTATTAACAGACATACATTTTTATAATAAGTGCATTACAATGAAACGAATGTAGAAGGCGTAACATTTGATAAGAAAAATGACGTAACAGTGACATAATCGAAACTAGGCGTAATAAGGAATAAAAGAAACATAATTGGCTTGCATTATCAGACATAGGTGGATCTATAAGATAATACTTGGCATAGATGCGCGCGCAGCAGCATGACGTGTAATTGACGTGTAACTAGGGGGTGAAGGGGACTTGACATTTAGCTCTACATGTGGAGACGAGAAGTCTGGGGTCAAGTCATCCTAATCCCAAATCATATCTAACATCCTATGTTTAAAGAACTATGTTATCCACAAGGAAGAGACTCTCGGACAGAATCTATTCTATACTGACTATGTGCGTGTACAAGCGTCTAAGTGTCTATATGAGATGCGAGGGGCAGAAAACTTTCCATAGCAACAGGGCTATGAATCACTTGCATGAAGACAGAGAAGCCTGGCCTTTTGCTTGGTAACTGGAGGAATGTTTACTTAAACTACTAGGCAAGAATGCATCGGCTGAAGAGCAAAATAGATAATTCGAAGGTGAAATACAACTTCTTGGCAGACAGGCGAAAACTGGCCGAGGCAGGCACCGTTAGCTGCACAGAGAGTAGGACAAAGTTCATGGATACAGATGCGAGCTCAAGCTGAAGCTGTCAGAGACAGAGAGCAGGGAAAGGCTTTGAGGACAGAATCGGGCCTACTCGCCTGAACTGTAAAAATGGAGTAACTTGGCCATATAAAGTCGGTGGCCTTTTATACTTAGGAATCGAATATCCAGCCCATTGATGGCGGATCTGACAGAGAACATGTTGACGGTAGACACACATATGTTTGCGTCTTAGAAACTGGAACTGGAGGGAACATACATGTACTTGTAACATGCATATAGAACCGTTGGGGTCCAAGATAGGGGACATAACTGACCAGGAAAATCCACATTTCCACAAAACAGTTGAGCCTTTCAAACATGCCATGTTGGACTTCTTCAGGAGGGCCCTGTTACCATCTGGGCAGTTCACAAAGGTTTATCCACATCTGCAGGTTTGGCAACTCCATCCCCTCCACTCCTTCAATGTCTGCACATCCACAGGCTAAAGTGCCTTCAAAGGTGCTCACCCTGCTCACTTTATGACATCATCAACGCAGACTCTTGGTGCCACACTCTCTGAACCACTTCCTGCACTGATTGTTCCCTTTAATTTGGCTCACATTATCCGAGGGTCAAAGTAAAGGTTTGAGACCGTTACAATAACGAGCCTTTGGCTGAGCTCCTCCCTAAAACACAGGGATCCACCTGAATGAAAGCTCTTCATCTGATTAAAATGCCAAAACCATGCCTCACAGAAGATGATGATTTAAAGCCCTATAATCTCCTTCATCTTATGTTACAGATTCTGGACTCTTCATGAAGTTACAAAATGCAAGTTGGGTAGATACATTTCCATAAAGGGCCATTCCTTTCCACTCTGGTCCTCCTTCAACAGAAGTCTCTTTGTTCACACCAGTGGTACGGTAAGCTCCACAAATGCTAACATTAACTTTGTACCCTACTGATGCCACAGCTAACATTTCAAAATCAAATTTTAAACATTCATCTTCTTTTTCAGAGGTCCCAATACCTTCCATTGAATCACTAATTGACCTTCCTATGGGTGGCTGTGGAAAGCCTCCCAATCAGTTCATAGTAAAATAGCTCAATGATACCGGCCTGCACCCTGTTATCCAATATTGCTGTTTTCACAAGTTTCTCCAAAGAGTCTGGTGGTTCAAGGTTAACCTCAAGCACCTTTCCTACTGCCCCTCCAGCTCAAGAAATTAAGAGATTGTCCTGTATTTCTTTGCCCTGCAAGGCCATGTACCTTCTGAATCTTCTACTCAAATTCTGTTGGAACTTGTAAAAATTATTGTCATTAGTCTCCCTGGCCGCATAAAAAAAGCTGTTTTCTGATGTGGTCAATTATGGTCTCAAGGCCTCCTATGATGAGGACCGGCCTGGATTCCTGAGACTCTGGCTCAATCTGTGGACACAGCCATACCCTTAATTGCTTTCCTTAGATGCGTTCCACTGGATTCTCTGGAGATGCCCAAGTGACCCGCATGAACATGCAATTTTATGGAAAATGGAATTCAGAGGAAAGCCTGACTCATCCTTAGAGTCCAGCTTAGCCACATCACCCTCACTGGGCCGGCACACCCCAATAAAGCAATTACACTAACAGTACTAGAGAAGTTTCATGGCTACTCCAGAACACAACAGTCCCATCAGAAGGCCCTTAGTGGATTCCAGACTCCTCAGCACATTTACTGCTCCACTTGGGTCATGGTGAACTTAAGGGACACAATCACTCAAACAGCAGCGATATTCACCATGTTCTGCGCATCCTGCTGCCTCTAAACCTTTTTAAGTCCCTACTACACCACACTATTCCCTAGGGTGAAGTCTCCTTTTTCTCCACCAATGGGATATGACCAAGATTGAACTCTGGGTCGTCGAGCTCATTTGTAAGTGCTGTACCCTTCCCTTACTCTCTTTGAACTGCTTTACACCTCCAGGACATGCTGTGGGAAGACAGAATTCACCACACATGACACTTGTGGTTAGTGGAAGAGAGCACTCACACCAACTGTCACTCTAGCCAATCTCCTTTCTACATTCTACTGGAACCTTAAGTTCGTGAGCTGCTCATGGCTCAAAAGCAGCTTGTGATATCCACAAGCTAAACTCTAGCTCAAGAGCAGACATCACAAGGTGCTTACTCTGATAAGCAAAGTGGACATAGAAGTGATCGCCTAGGAAGAAAGGGGTACGGAATCCTACTGCTTTTATTTTGAGTTCAATTAGAATGATGAAGGACTCAAACTCATCAAGAACTTGGTCTCTTTAATTTTTTCATTTACTAGGACAAGTGCAAAATGCTGTCCTTGAGATTTGGTTTGTGTCCCTCAAACTGAATGATGGCTGGATCTCTAAGACGCCTATTTGTTAATATTTCTAGCTCACAGAAATTACTGGTGGTTCACTACTGGATTTCAGCACTACCTGTGTGAGGTTCTTCCATGTGGAATAACAACTGCACCTTGGATGTTTATCAAGGTGCTGGCTGTGGGTGCAGATTCACTGAGTTTTGGAGTCCATATATTTCAGTACTTGGATAATTGCCTGGTGAAGGCAGGGAACCTGCTCTGGTCATGAAACTTCTTCTATGCACAATGTCCCTCTTGAACACCTAGAAGTCCCACTTCATTCCAACTGAGCTGTTCACATTCATAAGTACGGTTCTAGATACAACCTCCCTGCATGAAGGCTTTTCTTACTCCTAGGAGGAATGCAGAATAATGGGATATGATTCTCATGTTTCTAACTTAGTCAATGATCCTTGTACTCAAAATCTCTGATTGTTCAGCGTGTTGGCCTCATGCATCCTGCATGTGCCACACACCAGATGGCAAATGAGGGTTATTCACCAATGCCTGAGGAATTAGTGGACCATGTATCAAGGAAGCCTTTTGGCCTAGGTGCAGATTTGTAATTCGTTTTTCCCAGATATGCACTGGTGGATGTGCCTTTTCAATCTGAAGGAGGTCATACTTTCAGTCCTCTGAAGTTGGAACCTACCATGGTCATTAGGCTGGGGTGCCCATCAATGTGACATGCCAATAGGGAGCCCGTAGTCCATATCAGCTCAGTATCTACACATAAATATGTGGATGTTGCGGTAAGTCCATTTTGCCATGAAAACCTTTCAGGAGCAGCTACCTTGTAGCACCTTTGTCAGGTGATGCTCTAAGCCTTCTTTATCAAGGAGAAAACAAGAGAGAACTTCATCCCATCATGACACAAATGAACTTCTTCAGAATAGTGTGGCTGAGCCTGGATTGCACAGTCACCATGGTTGATCCTCCATCCCAGTTCAGCAGCTGTATTTGTAAAGATTGAGTGGTGCCTCCTGCAGTCCTTCTTTTTGCCATCAGAAGTTACAGATGTCATCTTGGTTGTGAGGATACCTGCCACAAAATCTATTTATGCGTAACTCTGGAATAGATTTGTTGACTAGTGTGAGTGAGAAGGCCGGAATATCTTTCCATCCAGCCTTTTCAATGTCTTACAAAAGTAAATACGTAATGTCGGACATTTGTTGGGGAGGTTTAACCCTTCAGCATTAAGTATCAGGACCTTGTACATCATGGCTGAGTCCCGCTTTCATTCATGTCATCTACCTAATACTCCCCATGTACAATCCATTCTATCCATCCACAACCTCCTGCCTTCACCCCTACAGTTACCAGAAGGAACATATTTAACAGGTACAAAAGTGAGTAAACCTCTCCTAGGAGTAGAGACTTGTGTGTCCCCTTTGGGGACAGCGCGCATACAGTATAGGGTATTAGGTATAATTGCAGATTTTCACCACAGTCCTATGACTTTCCTTAGTGTGTCCTCTTTGTATCTTCATGTGCCAATGTAGTTCTGCAACTCCAAGATGTTGCCAATAAAATGCCAAATGCTGGGTGTGGTTGGCTACTAAACCTTGTCAAACTGTAGGGCTTTCTTTTTTGGCAAAGCTCACACTGCACTTGGTGTCCTTGCCAGCTTCATCCTCCTCCTCCAACTGGGGCCTGGAGTACCAGGTCATGTCTCCCCTGTAACAGGATCTGAGCTCACTTCTACAGTTGTGGAGATTTTAACAACATCTCTTTGTTCTGAATAGCAAAGATACCGGGCAAGTCTCTAGCAAGTCTGTAGCTTTCCCTATCAATGAGAAATCCTGTTTACAGAATGTTTAGTTAGTCCTCCGTCTGTATGTGGAGTTGCAAGAAGGTTAAATGGTGAGCTGTTTCTCACAGCAGCCAGCTTTCCTGAGACATGAGAGAGAACATCCCTGTTCAAGAGGCAGAAAAGACCTGTTCAAGAGGCAGAAAAGACAGGGGAATCTATCCCTGGAAGGTAGTCATCCTTATACAAATATCACAGCCACACTGAAGTTGTCCTAATGGCTAGGGCGGTCGACCTCAGATCTGGGTACCTGGGTTCGAGTCTCGGCAATGACCCTGAACATCCTGTGATTCTGGGCAAATCACGTACATAAGGCCCGTAATCTCCTAGTTACTAACAAAAACAAATGTGTCCTCGTGTAATGCAACTGGTGCTATGTAAAGCTCTCTGATACCCGATTTGGGTCAAGTTTGCGCTATATAAATCTCTGTGAAATAAAAATAAAATAAACCTGAGGCCTCCCTTTGAACAGTCAATAGATTCAATTCTTGAGCTAACTAAGGGCTGACCTGGCTTTAAATATTAGCGAACAACTTAAGAAACATAGGACTACAACAGAAGGGGAGAGCATTAAAAGCAGGTGGAATAAATGTAAATTGAAGGTGATTGATTGTGCTCGAACAAATTCACCCGGCATAACCAAAGGCTAATTCATAGGTGAAAGGCAGTGGTAGGCTTTGCAGCACACTGCTAGTAAAAATTTCAATGAGATAGATTAGGAAAACAAGACAAGGAGGAGAGTGAAGAAAGCAAAAAGTCATGCCCATGGCCACAAAAAGTATCCCTGTTAATAAAAAATAACTGTTAATCCAGACCCTGATTACAGTACTTATGTACTGCGAGACGACTCATGGTTTCGACATCTACACCTTTTCATTGACTCAGTTAGTACAAGAAATTTGTAAGATCCTAACTTTAAAAACATGTAATTGCTCTGCAGAAACAGATTTTTTTTTTAGCTTAGATATAACCAAAGAAACATATCAAGTGCAAACATTATTACCTAAAACATAGATGAAATTGAAACATATGCAAAGTTTTTGTTGAAGCTCATTTTAATATAGGTTGCTGAAATTTAATCTATTGGAAAAGAACATGAGGAAAATTATGAGCAATTTGATATGGTGGAGGAAATCATTGAAAAGATTGGGATGATACGTATGAGACACATACAGAAGAATGGGTTATGAAGATGGAGTCTGAATTGCAGAAAAAGTGCACAATATTCCTATTAAAATTTAGAAAAACAATAATTGATCAAGTTCTCCTCGACAGTAAGTCATATCTACACATCAATAAAAGAAAATTAGAGATGGATGAGGAACAATTAAGCTGCTTCCTGGAATTCTGCTTCATACATTCCAAATGAGAGAGGAGTAAATATACAAGGCTTTGCTAGGTTGCAGCACCCGCATGGGCCTGCTGTACCGAAGTGATGGGTCGGTGTTGGGTTAACAAAACAAGAGCAGTTTTGTGCTTGATCAAGAAGTCTGTAAAAGTTATATGTATATCTACATAGTCATGTCTAAGCATTTGGAAATTGCTACCCTTAATTTTAGAAGAGCTCGCACATTTGAAACCAAGGTTGCTTCTAGAATCATAGCTTTCTTTGACACTTGGAGCCAAGTCATCAAAAACAACTTCTCAAACGGCCTTGGTGAAGTCAACCAAAATAATTTATTTGATCCCTCTTTAAAAGTTTTCTATATTACTATAATTATCAATGTTATTAGGTTATAATTGGAGTACAAATTGGTACACTGGAGTTTCATAGCTGTTCAGTACATCACCCCAGCAAAGAGTTTCCTCTGCCCTTAATTCAGATTCAAGAGAAATGACTGTATTGACTTTAAGAAATATCATAATAGCCAAATATTTCAATTGTGTCACTTAATGCAGTACGACATCACCAATACTCAATGGCATGTGCTTGTCACAAGTTTGAAATACCTTCTCACCACTTTCCACATCACTAGATATTTCTGACCCCTGGAGGAGGAGACATCTTCAAGAGAGAGTTTATTCCTTATACTCTCCAGTCCATCATCAGTATTCGGGGGATCAATTTATTTTTAGTCAATCCTACATTCCTAGAGTCTTCACAGGTTATGTATCAACTTATATGGGTTTCCGATCATCACCTGTGACTTTAAAGTTAAGGTTAAGGTTAGCACATGACTCACAAAAATAGCCACAATGGACATTTCTTTCCACTCTTAATGGGACGATGCGTATGTTAACCAGATCACTGGTTTCATAAAAGATTTTCCGGAGTGTAACATCCAGTCAGTCACAAACAATATAGCTGGGAATGCGATGAAGGCGTCTATCTGAGGTTTGCTATAGAATACACAACCCAATAGCAAAATATGCTAGCCAGAGCCAAGAATTCAATTAGTGATTTTAGAAAAAGAACATTCTCTATTTATTCAAACTCGGAATACACAGCACCATTTGATATGGGGTGAATTAGCCCCTGGTTGCTCTCAAATTAGAGCATCAAAGCTAATCAACAACTCCAATCCTGTAGACATTATCACTATGAGCTTGGGGACAAAGCTGGACCTCTCTTAGCTATCCAGGGCTGATACCACCTCCCCTGCCAAGATCGTGTTTCTGAGGCAACTGTAGCCGATAACTGTCATTACGATTAGCTGTAAGGAGAGGACAGTATTGGATGTCCGTGAGAGGAATTTCTAAACAGTTCATTAATTTTGGAAGGAGAATAGAGAGTAGAAAATGAGTTCTATAGTAGAGGACATTTTGTACAATAAAGTGAGAGAGAGTACATGTAGAAGATGTTGGGGTTTTAGCTGAAATAATACATAAAAGGATTGACAGCTGTGAGATATTGGTCTATAGAAGAGGCTGCGCATGAGACTAGTGGCTCAAACTTTGGAGGAGAAAAGAGAACTCATAAGAGAAAGCATTCGGAGATGCATAAGGGAGTAAAGGGTTTGAGCATGAGGCTCCAGAGTTGGATGGTGCTATAAAGGTTAAGGAGAAGGCTATAAAGGATCATGAAAAGAGTCATAATGTGGTGGCCTGTGACGGTTCTTCCACAAGTGGAGAGGTGGAGTTATCCTGCTCTTCAGAGTTTGATGAAGCTGAAGAGGAAGATGAGAAGTGTAGAAAGAAGAGAAAGGATCGTAAGAGGATAAAATTGAAAAATAGTGATTTTTTTGAACCTGTTAGGGGAGGAAATGTTTGATCCTCTGCAGATACAACATTCCCTATCTCCAACATTGATGACCAGCAGAGCATGTAGCTCAGTATGTTACATATTGGATACACAGGGAGATGCAGAAAGAAGTGTGTTCAGAGTGTCTAAAGCTAATACTGAGGTCAAAAGCAGCATATATCCCAGAGTTAGATCCCAAAATGCTGATCTTTCTCAATAAGTCTGCTCGTGACCCCAGAAAGAGAGTTGGGCAAAGGATTGGAAGGGTGTCACGATAGGCTCCTGGATATCCTTGGGCTCCTTTGCAAGGTGGTTGACTTGTGTGACAAGGCGCATGCAAATAATACTGGAGTGGACATGACACGGTTACACCAATGGGTCCAAAGTGCAATTTGCCTTCTGGGGAATACAAATGCTGCCTTGTGCATAGAAAGGCATGAGAGTATTTTGGATAAAATCAATCCCAAGCTGACAGAGCTGGTGAGTAAAGAGTTTGGTGTGGAGATCAACAGGATGTTGTTCGGCGAGGAATTAGTCAGGGATATGTTTATAGATATGTAGGCACATGTAATTCCTTGCAGAAGGCCCAGAAGGATATGCGTAAGGTTTTTGGTGGGGCCGGGAGAATGCGGGGTCCATCCCCCAGTCATGCACAAGGGATTACTTGTGGGTCATTCTCTATGGTTATGGGGTGATGGGTTTAGATCAGATTAGGGTAGATTTTATTCACAGAGACACAAGTAAAATCGCCTGGATCACGGAGTGAGAGAAGGGGAAGGGATGCAGCAGGTGAGTTAAAGCAAACGCCTTTTATTTACCCATGTTAAGCTGAGCCGCTGACTAGTTCAGTTTATTACAAGGAGGAGAGAAATGACTCAATATCCATGGGTTTTGAAGGCAGTACAAGGATATCATATAGATTTTGTGGGGGTCCCACATCAGGGAAAGTGTCCAGGTATTCTAAGGTTTTCCAGAGATCAAGAGTAGTTGGTAACTCCAGAGGTGAAGCATTTTTAGAAAAGGGCACAATAGAAAGGGCAGTAGAGATTCCATGGTGTTTTGTGAGCAATATATTCTATGTTCAGAAGAAGGACAGAGGGATAAGATCCATAATCAATCTGAGGGAATTAAACAATCGGATGTGTTACAATCACTTCAAGATGGAATGGATACACATGTTGAGAGATTTTTTTAAGGAAAGGAGTTGGCCTAACAGCTAGAGTGGTCGACCTCAAATCTGGGGAACCAGGTTCAAGTCTCGGCAAGGACGCGTAACATCCTGTGATTCTGGGCAAATCATTAAATCTCCCTGTGCCTAACAAAAATTAATGTGTCCTCCTGTAACGCAACTGGTACTCATGTAAAGCACTTTGATACCCGATACCTTTGGGTCAAGTTTGCGCTATATAAATCTCTGTAAAACAAAAAAAACGAGGAGTTAAGGAGGAATCAGCGTGAAGGGCGGTTGCGTCCTCCTACTTGTTTAATCCTCAAAGGGATGGTGCCAAGCACGAGGGGGGAATGTTTGTGCCTCGCAAAAACATGGAAGCATCATTTTTCTGAGCATGTATTTGTACAAAATGAGTGTCTGCAGGCATTATGCCTTGTTTTCACAACAAGTGAAGTGTTTGGATTTTTTAAGGGAATTAGGTGTGTGAGGCATGTTGCCTGGCAATGAAATGCCCCTCAGAGAGTGTGTTAAGGATGAAGAGAAAAACTATGTTTTTTTGCTGTCAGGATTGCATTCATACACAGTACATGTTTTAGGAGCAGATGCCGGTTATCATGATGCCCGTTGCATTTGCTTTACACTGATTATACACTACAATTTAAACCATCCGCTACCTGTGTGTGGAATTATACTCGGTGGTTATACCACCTGCTTCAGCACCCATAATATGGAGGCATTATTTACACCTCGGGTTAATTATAGATTTAATTTCTTATCTGCTACTTCTGCACTTCCCTCTGAGCATTACACAGAAGCAAATACCAGGATTATTTGAACTCCTTATATTTGTTTTTCCAATATTTTCAAACCCAAGTGACTCTTAAATTATACACTACAATTCAAACCATCCGCTACCTGTGTTTGGAATTACACTCCATGGTGTTCTTCAACCCAAGTGACTCTTAGCCCTGAAGAAGTTCATTTTGGCAATAAGTAACGAAACGCGTTGGCTGTTTGCCGTTTTTGATGGATTCAAGAATAAAGAAGAACAATGGCATATATTTGCTTGTTTTGATTCATTTTCTTCGAGTGCACCTTCCCTATCTGTGAACTTCTCAGAGAGTTTGTTAAGGGTGAAGAGAAAAACTATGTTTTTTTGCTGTCGGGATTGCATTCATACAAAGTACATGTTTTAGGAGCAGTTCTAAGGTGTAATAAAGCCTATATTTCAGAAATTTAAAGAAAATATTTTTTTTAAAGAAAATGGAAGAACAGGAGAGTATAGAGAATAGGGAAGAAAACCTGATTACAAAAATATTTTCACAGGAATTGAGTGGTCCAGTTTTAAAAACTATAAACCAGGTATTGATGGAGAAAAGGGAAATAAGCAATATAGATTATGAGACTTTTTTTTTGTTTCGGATCGGGAAGAGGGCAAAAAGGTCCAGGAGAAATTGCATTAAAAATAGGAAACATATGACCATTTCATTCAATAAAAATGGAGTCTTAAGCTGCTCAGAGAGAGTATGTGTCTTTTTTTTAATGTTTTTTTTGTTTTTAGTCCTCATATGTTGATCAGTGTAGAAATGGAGAAGGAAAAGATAGCCAAAATGATTTCTTACTGTCCCAACCAGAGTGATACCCGCTCTCTCCACATGGGAGGGGATGTTGACCATCACAGGATCCTTCTCTTCAAAATTTGGCTTACTCTTTTCTCCCTCTTGTACAGGTACTGGATTCCTTCTCAAGCTGGTTTCACCAATGCGTCTTGGTTACTCTCCTAGCTTAATGAGAATTTCCTGTAATTTACTGATTTTTAATCATTGGATTATTGCTACCGACTTTAGCACCCAGTGGAAAAAAAAAGGGAGTGATATAAACGTAGTTCTTCATACCATACCTAACTAAGTACCTTGATTACACTAAGAAAGCTAAGAGAGTTAGATTACGTGTTAAGAGTTACTTTGATAGTACATAACTTCCCATAAGTGATAAATCAAAAAATAAAGCTTTTACATAGAGAAAGGAGGTCTAAAAAATTACAGTAGAAACCCAGTTATCCCAGATACTCCAATGTTTCGTTCTCTTATTCAAGTGTATTGCTCTGTCCATTTTGGCAATTCTGTGGATTGAATTTAACCATTCAAATTGTGACGGTGTAATAGGTAAAATACACTTAATACAGAGTTCTCTGCGGGCCAATAATACTAAAATGAATATAAGAGCCTTCAGAGATTTGTGAATATTAACAACAGATTCTTCCTCAGGAATTACCCCAAATATTACCAGTGGAAGACTCACCTTTACTTCATGGCGCACCAACTCTGAAAGAATTTTACCTACTTTCTGTCAAAATAGTTAGATGGAGGGACAACATATGTGCTTCATCTACATTCGGCTCGCCGCACTTTTGGCAGTACCTCACTGATTGCAGCCCCATCTTTGCCAATCTTCGTGGCATCCAATAAGCCTTGTGTATAGTAAAGAGATGGTTTTTCTTTAAAGGCGCCGATTTCACACAATACTATAGTAACGATGTAGATACTTGCCATAGTGCTTCGAGGTCAAACTCCGGTAGCTCCCTCCTCCATATCTCCCTGTGCCAAGTAGCAGAGTCTTCTATCAAATGTATCAATGGCCAATACCATACTGAAACCTCTTTCTGAAGACCCGATCGGATGGCTATTTTGAGCTATTTTGGCCTCATAGAGTATGTTTTGCTTAGCCACCTGTCTCAGAGTTTTAGCCCAGCCTAGAAGCTGACAATACTTAAAGCGGGAGGCTTCTCCTTCTGTAATTTCTTGAAAGTTCTGCCAAGCTATTAATTGAGTGCCTTCCAATAACTGGCCCCATCTACAAATTCCCTTTTCCCTGATCGGTGTTGCTAGAGCATCTTGCAGACATTCGGGGGTACCAGTAGAATTCCATATTGGGGCATAGTGGCTGTAGTATGGAATCTGTAGAATTTTCCTGATGTGAATCCGCAATAGACAGGTGCATTTAAGAGACTTTAATCTGATTTTTTTTAAAGAATTTAGGGTCTCCAAACTTGTAGAGAAAATGATTGGAAATATCTGGTGGTCCATACGTCAGGGCACGAAACAAGGGGGTAATATTGTTTGAGTCCTTTAATAACTGGCTAAAGATTTTCAATTGAAAGGCTCTCTGGTAGTATAAGAGATCTGGGCTTGCTATGCCCCCATTTTCCCTTTTCTCCCTGCATTTCCTCCAAGCAATTCTTGGCCTTTTATTTCCCCAAATAAAACTATTGAAGAGACCTTGAACTTTTTTGATCCACTCAATCTTAAATTCTAACGGGATTGTGTTGAAAATGAAGGTATATTTGGGTAATATAGACATCTTTAGCAAATTTGATTTTCCTAAAAAGGATAACAGTAAAGAGCCCCACTGATGCAGTTGTTTTCTAACCTTAGTTGTTATTGAATCAAAATTCACTTTTGCTAAATTATCCAAACTTTGGACTATTTCAATCTCCAGATATCTTATCTTTTTCTTAATGAGATCACTCTGAGAGAGAGCCGTTTACCAAAACCCGGGCCATAGGATTTTTGTACAAGGTTTTAATTGCTGACCCGAATACTTCCCCCATATTAAAACGCTGAATTACCTCGTATAGATAGGGCCAGCTAAACCTATCAAAGGCTTTTGCCGCATCACACGTTATTATCGACAAGGGATTTTCATACCAAATGGCTAAATCTATGGCTCCGATTAATTCAAGCGTCAGGTCTTCTAAATGCCTCCCCTTAATGAATTCCTTCTGGTCTATATGGATGATTTTGCCAACCATTCGCTCCAGCCTTTTATTAAGAATCTGTGTATATATTTTGTTGTCGCTGTTCAGCAGCGATATTGGTCTGTATGACTCACATACTCTTGGATTTTTATTAGGTTTAAGAAGTATGATAATGGTTGCCAAATCCCAAGAAGGTGGGGTGTCTTGTTTATAAATGTAAGCAGAATTAAAGAGAAGCAGCAAAATTGGGGCTAAAACTACTCTCAACAGAATATAAATCTCTTTGGGGATGGCATCAGGGCCGGCCGCCTTACCCTTTTTTAAATTCCTAATTGAGCTATAAACTTCTTCCTGATTTAGAGGAGCCGATAAATCCTCTTTATTTTTATCGCTTAATAGGGGCATGTCCAGATCACTAAAGAACGCGTCCATCTGTTCTTTATTTGGAAATATGTCCTCTGTATAAAGATCCTGAAAAAAACGGACAAATTCCCTCTCTATGGCTCTGTCTTCAGTGAAAATGTCACCCGAGGCTTGGTATCAAATCTATGATGTTATTCCTTCCAGGCCAATAATTTACCACTACCCTCCCCATATTCGTAATTTGCTAATCTTCTTGCTTCCCATCTCTTTTTTACTCTGAGTTCTAGATAGTCAGCTAAGTTTTCCTTAGCCTTAATAAGATCAGCTTCTATCATGGATTTTAAATTTACCTCTGCGGTTTGGGACAACTGCCCTTGAAATTCTTTTATCTGACCTTCTAAAAAAGAAAGTTCCTTTTTTTTCTTCTTATTTTCCATCGCATTATGGCTGATTAGCGTGCCTCTAAGGAATGCCTTGTACATGTGCCAAACCAAATTTAAGGGGGCCAGGTCGAGATTAAAAAGAAAAAATTATTTTGTTTGCTTTATTATTCTCTCGACAACTGAAGATTAAAAAATAAGAGCTCGCTTTAGGGTCCAGCGCCTCTCCGGGGTCTTACCATGGAGCTCTACTTGTAATAAAACTGCTGAGTGGTCCGAGAGATGTTCTGGTAAATGGACAATTTTCTTTACCAAATTATTTATGATGGTAGAGGTCAAGAAAAAATCGATCCCTGATCGATGCCTGTGCTTTTTATTATGGAAAGTGAAGTCTCCTATGGGGATACTCATCCCCGCCTTCCCTCTTGTGTTTTTTACCCTCCAAATATCTGCTAGGCTAAGATCCTGGATCATAGATTTCATAGCTGATCTCATTTTGGAGGTTACGATATTGCGTTTTTTGGAGGCTGTGTACTTATCTAGGTCAAGAATGACATTAAAATCGCCACCCATTATGATAGTATCATTAAATTCAAGAAGATGAAGCATCAGTGTGTGAAGAGGGAGAGGGTCGTCTATATTAGTGTCGTAATATGAAACAAAAATTAACCACATACCTTAACATCTTGTCCTAACAATCACCCATTTACCTAAAGGGTCGACGACCACTTCAGCTATAGTGCATTGAGCCGATTTTTTAAATAGAATCGCGACCCCCTTAACTGTAACTATTTGAGAAGAGCAAATACAGTGCTCAATCCATGTTTGAAATTTAATGAGGTCAAGCCCTTCCTCTTTTAACAAATGGGATTCTTGAGTAAGAATTACATCCACCTCCCTCAACTTCAGCTATTCTAAAATTTTATTCCTCCTTGAGACTACTCTCAAACCAATCACATTCCATGTTAAAACTCTTAGGGAGTTACTTTTGTCTAGACCTAGCATAATGCATTAATAATGACCTTATACTCTCTCTCAGCAGTATCCAACGAAATTCAGTTTTTTTTCGCAAGTAGCAGCCCTTATTTATCGACATTATGTGAAAGAAAAAAGAAGAAACAGAAACCTGCACGACTGCATCAAACATTAGAGGAGTACATTTTTATTTTTTTTCCCAAGTGCTCCCACACCCTGTGTGTCTTACGTGATTTTCTACACTTTCACCAGTGACCCCCCCCCCCCATCCTGGGGAACCCTCCCTGAAACCTCGAGGTATACTATCACCTCTTATGAGCTCTCCCACACCTTGGAGGACTAACTATTTTCTAGTATTCTGACGACTGTGCCCTTATCTGGTCAATAAAAGATTTTACATCTTCTGTTTCCCTGAAAGAATGCATTTTATTGTTACTCATGACCTTTAAAGTGGCAGGGAAGCGTATATTGGCAGTGGCGCCTAGATCTTTTAGGTCTTGAATATATTTCCCAAGTTCCCACTGCCTGTCTAGTGTTTCACGGGAAACGTCTGATCTAATACGAAAAGACCAGTTGTCCTTTGTATAAGGTCCTGCTTTTAAGGCCGCCGTGAGGACAGATTCTTTCAATGTATACGTTTTAAAGTTCACCAAAATCCTCCTCGTGATTTTCCTTCCAGGACGAGCCACAAAAGGATCACGATGTACTTTCTGGATATCTTGCTCTATAGTGTCCGAGTCCAAATGATAATTGAACTCTTTCAAGAGAGAAATCACGAACGTTTTCACATCTTCCTCTTCCTTCCCCTCGGGGACATGCAGAATTCTGATGTTGTTCCTTCTTCCATTATTTTCTAGAGACTTCAGCTTGTCCCGCAGATCCCTTTCATTTTTCTTGAGTTTCGTGATCTCTTCTTGGCTGGTAGTCCCTTTATTTGAGATCTCCTTTTGTACCGTTTCCATTACTCCCACCCTATCCACTAAAGTGTTAATTTTCTCCTCCATAGCCTCGCAGTAGCCCCGTATTTTTTGTTGGTTGAGCTCTGATGTTGCGAACCTCTCTCTTAATTCTACAAGTAATGTCGCCATAGCGCTTTCAAGCTCCGCTGAGTTCAGCTCCTTATTAGCTGGTGATACAGTAACCGGGGCTTTTGACTGCTCTCAGCCAGTTGAAGGGCATTGAATATCCGTTGAATCGGCTAGGGAGGAAATATTAATTCCTTCAATGTTATTTCCTTCGATGCTTAGCAAAGGATTATACCTGTTCTTTAGTGGTAGAGGGAGTTGTTTCAGGGGAGACTGCTTATGGGCAGCACCTGAAGCCATCGTGCCCAATGGGGGATTTTACCGGAGCACTTAGTGATTGCTCGGTAACTTTGAAAAATGAGCGAAGGGAGGGAGTAACCTTTATTTTCATAGCGTTTTTGCCTAGCTGCTTCTTCACAGTTAACTGAGGCTTAGTGACTTCTGCCTGGTTTCTGATGATTTTCAGATGTTTAACACAAAGAACAGTGGGGCATATCAACAAGGGCTTTATCTCTGCTTTTTTGGCTTGAAAAGCCAAAAAAGCAGAGATAAAACTAGCACCCTATCAACAACAGGGTGCTAACACGCAAATTTGCATGTTAGCACCCTTTTACTCTACGCTTCCCCTTGCATCTCTAATGAGATGCAAAGGGGGCGTTCCAGAGTAAAATAATAGGAGAAATGTCGCTAAGCGACATTTCTCCTATTATCAAGAATGTCGCTAACCCTGTTAGAGACAAAAAAAGCAGCGCTAACTGCGGTTAACGCTGCTTTTTTACGTCTGCTAATTTTCAGACTTAGCCATGATATCCTATGGAAGGAGGATATCATGGCTAAGTTTGCCTGTCCCTATCAACAAGGTAACGTGTGATTATCGCTGGGTTTCCAGCGATAATCTCACGTTAGCCTGTTAGCGTGTAGATTTTTATCGCAATTGAGATAAGCGTTGCTAATAGCACGCTATCTCAGCGATAAAAATTCACGCTAGCCGGCGATAATTATCCTCACGCTAAGAGCGCTGAGCGATAATTATCGCCGGTTGTTGTTGATATGCCCCAAAGTGTTTAAATTGCTTTGGGGGGGGGGGTTGAAGATTGTAACGGTAATATTTGGGCTTCCAAAAGATGTATTTGTCTAATGAATTTTGCAGCTCAGTTTTCCCCCAGACACCTCTGCTTCGTAAAGTGTACCTATTTATGTCCTCCTCTGTACTCAAGGGGCTGCACTGCTTCCCCCTCTTCCCCTTTTTCCTTCTAGAGTCACAATTTAAGCTTTTGAGGTTTTCTGGGACAGGGCTGGACACCAAGTCAACAATCGCCTCCGGTAATACCCCCCTTTCCTCCTTACCACACTCATACTTAGAAAATCGCTGATGCTTTGCGCTCGCGGTCGCAGTCGGTTCTTCCGATCCTCCGAGACTGCCGGGATGGAAATGCGAGCTAACGGCCCCCTGCTGCCTCCCTGCGGGAAGCCTTCTCTCGCTGTGGCGCAATGGCTCCAATTGAGCCGCGCTGCCGCCTCCGCCCAGTCTCCTCCCAGCTCTCCTTAGCCGAGACCGCGATAAGCCGAGCGGGTTTTGGAGGTGTTCAAGCATCAAAATCCAACAGGGAAAAAAGGTAGAAAGATTACTTCTATCCTCGTCGACCCGGAATATGTTTCTCAAGATTAACGCGCACAGTACCACAGTACCGCACTAACATTTTGTGTCCCGCCATCCGGCAAAAGAGAGCTCCCGACCGCAACTACCTCACGGCCGCCATGTTCCCCCGAGAGTGTGTGTCTTAAGCGGCACACAAAAAAGGCAGTCTAGCACTGCAAGTGATAGAAGTTAGAGGAGACGCATCCAGTATCGATGAATATATTCTGGACCTAGATTATAATAATGGTATGAACAATGAGGCTGGGGAAAATAATGATGATAAATCAAAAAGGATTATGATAGTTACAGACCCTTTGGGGGAACAATGTTTTGACCCAAAGGGATATCAGACACCTAAGGGGTAAAGACTGGTGGCCCTTAGACCATGTCTCTGAATACATATGACATTGGATTAGGAAACCTCTGGTAAAAGAGGAACATAATATTATAAGGGCTCACCCAGTGATCAATGCGAAGGTGACGTTGACTCTGAATTTAGATCCGGAAATGATCACCTGTCTACTTAAACTGGGAGGAGACCCAAGAAAGGGCTTGAAAAGATCCCTCAAACAATGGCAAGATAGGTTTTTAGATGTCCTAGGACTACTGGCAAGAATGGTTGATTTAGCTAAGGATGCATACCTCAAAGGAAACAATTTGAATATTAATTTATTACAAAGCTGTTGCCAATGAGCAAAATGATTTTTGGGCAATGCAAAAACGGGAATCCTACCAGAGAGGCGCAAAAAATTTCTCATGTGCATAAACCCAAAATTGGTGATTTGGCTGAGATAAACCAGCGAGAATGTGGAAGGAATGGTGAAGTCCTTAGGGAAATATGTGTAAACTTTAACAAATTTAGATAAAGCACAATTTAATATGCATAGAGTCTTCACTAGAAGTAGTTTTTCGAGAAGGGCTGGAAGGAGAGGGAAACCTTTCAGCCGGGCATACTATAAGTTCCATTACATAGGTTACCAAGCTAATGGAAATTATGGATATTACAGAGGTAACCAAAGAGGTTCAGGCTTTGATCCCCAAAGGGGAAGAAGAGAAAGAAGTAGATCAGGCCGAGTCAAGAGCAGTTATCCAGTTCAGGACAAGGTGAGTATGAAGACTGTTACTGGTTTTATCCTGTTAAAGGTAGGAGGAACTAAAGTTGTTCCACAATTGTTGGATTGTTGGAAACAATTAACAAAAGTTGTTTGGGTTTTAGAAACTTTAGTAGGTTATCATATAGAACTTTTAATAGATTCTTACCAAAAAGCGAACCAAATGAATTGCTATTCAGCAAAGATTGGAAAGTATTGTAATGAAGTAGATAAAATAGATTCTAACAAAGAGGCCATTGTGAAAGTAGAAGAAGAGAAGAAACGTTTTGTGAGTACTCTTTCTTGTAGAGAAAAAAGACAAAGGGTGGAAGCCGGTAATAAACTTGAGAAATTAAAATAGATTTGTAACCTACAGATATTTTCAAGGTGGAAGGGATACATCTGTTAAGGTACATGCTTCAGGATCAAGATTGGAACTGTAAAAATGGATCTCAGAGATGCATATTTCACAATTCCAGTAGTGGAGAAAAGTCAAGAATATTTACATTTCAGGTGGAAAGAGGTATTAGACCAATTTTAGTCTCTACCTTTCTGGTTGTCTGCAGCCCATTGGTGTTTTGAAAATATTTTGAAACTGGTAGTGGGTTTCCCAAGAGAAAGGGTTGTACAGATGATAATATATTTAGAATTTGAAAGAGTTGAAAGAGCATTTGGTTTTAGTGAAGGATTTGTTGGAATCATTGGGTTTCATAGTGAATTTGGAGAAATCAATTTTGAGTCCAACTCAAAGTTTTGAATTTTTGGGATTTGTAGTAGACACAATAGAGTGTCAATTGCAATTACCCGAGAAAAAAGTGAGAGAGATAAGACTAAAAGTAAAATCCTTATTTAAGAAAGAGGATAGGAAGTTGAGAGAGTTAGCTTGAGTGATTGGCCTGTTATCTTCTTCGATAGAGGTGATTTTTCCAGGGCCCTTATATTACAGAGCTCTTCAATGTTTGAAGACTTTGGGTCTGTACAGAGGTCTGTGGTATGTAGACAAAATAGCCTTGAATCAGGATGCAAAACAGAGTTGCAGTGGTGGAAGCATTGAATGGAAGGGTGATATCTGGAGTAAAACAAGATTACGTTTGGGAGTCAGATGCAAGCAAGTTAGGATGGGGAGCACTATGCTCAGGATAAAAAAAATGGAGGAGTTTGGAATGTATTAGAGAGGGAGAATCACAAAAAAGTGTCAGAAATGAAGACAGGATAATTTGCCCTGCAGAGTTTTAGGAAACAGTTGAAAGGACAGTCTTTCCTGTGAAAGATGGACAATATAACAGCAGCAACATATATCAACAAGTTGGGAGGTAACAAATCAAAGAGACTGTCAGATTTAGCAGAGCTAATGTGGGAGTTTTGTTTGGAACAAAAAATTATCCTGAAGGCAGAATGAAACACAATGCAATAGTAAATTGGAATTCAAGGAAGTTAACAGATTTCTGCGAGGTAGTTGAGGGTAGGTTTATTTCAGAGAATTCATGGGGTTTTGGGTTCTTTTGGAGTAGATATTTTTGCAACCAGGTTGACTACCCAGTTACAGTATTCCATAGGTTGGAGACAAGATCCATGCACATTAGTGGAAAATGCTTTCACACAGAATTGGAAACAAATCAGGTATCATGCTTTCCCTCCAATTTCAATGATTCAGAGGGTATTAGTACATTTGAGGAGGCAGAGGTGTATGTTAGTACTGATAGTACTGTAGACCCCATTTTGGAAAACACAGGCATGGTTTCTGACAGTTTTAGAGATGGTGGTCAAGATTTGATATTTGAAACAGTTGTGCAAAGAACTTTTAAGTGGAGTAGAGTGAGAAAGAACATCTTTTAGTGCTATCAGGTTTGCTAAACCTACTTGTATGGAAAGTATGAGGAATTCAGGGAGCTTCTCAGGACTTTCAGGAGCAGCTAGAGAATTGCTTGATGAATCTGGGGTCCCAGGTACTAGAAAGAGATATAGAGGGTTATGGGGAGTATGGCTACGTTGGTGCGTGGAAAGGGATTTGAATCCTGTACAGGCAGATGAAGTAGAAGTAGCACATTTTTTGGCAGAATTATTTGAGAAATGTTTACCATACAGAACTGTTAATTGCTATAGATCGGCAGTGGCAGCAAGACATTCTTTGATTCAATGAGTCTCTATTGGTAGAAGTCCTTTTGTGTGAAGAGTGATAGATTGAGAAGACTTCAAATAACAAAATGTCAGTGTTAATGAGATGTAGATGCAGTGCTAAAATTATTTGAGAGCTGGACAAGTAACAGATACTTAGACGTATGAGAATTGACATGGAAATTAACAACATTATTATTACCTTCAGGAGAGTTTCTGATATAAGAGCTTTAGAATTGTCTAGTATATTTTACCAACTAAACTTCTTTGAAAAATGGAAAAGAACTAAGACAATGCCTGGTTCAATTTATTATCCAAGTTTTGACAACATTCCAAAGTTCTGGGCGATGAGGTGTGTAAAAGAGTATGAGAGTAGAATGTTGGAGAAGGGATGTGATGAAGAAGAGATGTGATGAAGAAGATCAGTTACTAATTTCCTATGTTAAACCATATAAAGGTGTAAAAAATGCTAGAATTGCAAAATGGGTGAAATCAGTAACGAATAGAGCGGGTGTAGATTTTTTTTTGGGTTGCAATATCAAATTTTTCATGCATCTCTGAGCTATATATTCAACAATATGCATCACATGGTAGCAATTGGTAGCTTAATCATGGCTATGTTGGTGACATAGCCAACATATACAGACACATGTGTTTCATTATTCAAAACAAAAAAAGTATCTTAATAGAATAATAATCATAAATCGTACAAATTATTGGCATCAGATGTTTGCGGGTGTAGATTTATCTAAATTTACAGCACATTCAGTCAGGGGAGCCATGGTGAGTACGGTTTTTATGTCAGGGGGATGATTCGAAGACGTGTTAGAAGCAGCAGATTGGTCTAATGCAGACATAATTCTAAGATTCTATTTTAAAGCTAGACAACATGTTTCAATTTATGCCTTGAAAAACTTTGAACATGCATAATGCTAGCCTCCTGCCTTGTCATCCAAGAACAATTAAATTGTAATTCTTTATTCAGTTAACCTTTAAGAATCCTCATTCACCCTGCATAATCTTGGATCCTAGCTTACATTAATGACCCATTCTTCTAATGTTTCTGATCTTACCAGAGGCTCCGTTAAGGAGGATTCCAGCAAAGAGGAGAAGGCACAGGGTTTTCATGATGCTCACAGATGGTCAGCAGACCACACTGGAAGTGCTCAGTTTTCTTCCAATCACAGAGTGCACTTGCTCTGCACAGAACTTTTGCAGAGGATTTGAGAGTGTTGCTTGAAGACACTTCTACTATATATATAAAGATTAAATGTTCTAAATATACCCAGTATGACGCTGACTTGTCAGAAGTTTGATCTATGGCTGTTCCTTGAGGTCCAGAACAAGTTATAATAAATTGTTAATTGATTAAAAAACATTTGGCACAGCTCCAAAATAGATTCAAAGATTTACATTCCTAATTGTACAGGTAAATAGAAAAAATCAGACAAGTGAAATAACCTCATCACTTGTACAAAGAACAGTATGATAAGTGAAAGCTTTTAATGCAAGTTTGGTTACAAATGTCAAGCAAGATAACTCGAATAAGGAAAAAAGAAAAACCTGTAATAAAAACGTACACCATATATAGCATAGAAAATATAAAGAGATTACTTTAAATGTATTTTATTCTTGAGATTTCAAAATTAGTGTTAGCAAAGTGTGTGTGTTTTAAGTATTTTAACAAAGTGTAATGTGAAATGAAGTTTCAGAAATGTGGGATGAAATGCTGGGAAATAGAAGCTGCTGTAGACAGCAATTCTCTATTTTCTACACCAGGATGTGGGGTGGTAGCGGAGTTGCTTTTCATCATGTAGTGTACTCACATCTCCTGGAAGCTGTGAGCACATGATAATGATTGGCACATATCAGTCGGACTTAACCACTGTGCAAAGTATTTGTGCAACACTTCAAACTGTAAAACAACGAAAAAGCCACTCAAAAAGATACCACATCTTGTTAGAAAAATAGAGCTTCATTTATTGTACAAAACAAAAACAAAATTATAAGAATCCTATACGTTTATCGGGAGTTATGAATATTAAAAGAATAAACTGAAATGTAGTGCCTAACAACATAAAGCGCCAACCGGGTGTATCTGGTTGAATCAGACCTGGGCCAAATCCAAAAGTTCAGGCCGACCGCAATGGAGTGCAGGTCAAATACAGGGACCAGCCTTGGCCTGCTGCAAGTTCCTTAGTTGTGTTGTTGCCGAAGATGAGGTGTACTGTGCAGAGGAGGCAATGTGACGTCGTCGGTCCACAGGAGAAGGCCATGCGCCAGTATCGAGGCACGCAATGGTCATCATGTGTTGAGAATGGAGTCGATGCACCAAACAGCTGGTGATGCATCAGTGTTTATCCTCTAAAATGGGTGATATGCGGTCCGCAGTAGAGGAGACACGCCGGTTCCGAGTCCCTTGTGTCAATGGGGATGCATAGATTCTGCTGGAGCAACACTTTAACCTATTTCCAATGGCCTAGGACTAGATTGGCACCAATTGGCAGGGCAGACGCACATATGGCAGAGTCCCAGTGCTGAGGGAGATGAGTTGAAAGTCTTTGATGTCCTTGAGACGTCAGAACAGGAGGCAAGCCCTGGAGTCACTCTGGTTCTAGGTTCAAGTGATGTGGGTTCAGTCTTTCTCACACAGGCAAAGAATGCAGTATGTCAGTACAGAAAAAAAGCAGTTCTCCCAGAGCAGCAGTCCAGCAGTGTGGCAGTCCTTCAGCATCACAGCAGTCCTTCTTCCTGGCAGAGTATCCAAAGGTCTAGAAGTGTACTCAGTTGGTTGTGTCAGGGGTCCAGTACGTATACCCAGTTGTGCCTTTGAAGTAGGGGAGATTTTAAAAATATGCCTTTGAAGTGCACAGAGTCCCTGCCCTTCCTGGTCTGGCACTAAAATCACTTTGTGTGGGGACAGGACAAGGCTTATTCAGCTGGAAGTGTTAGCTCCTCCTTCCCATCCTGTCCAGAGTGGCCCATTAGGATGTGGATGGTCCATCAGTTACACCGAAGCACCCTTCGTGTGTGGATATCTAGAGGCAATGCACAAGCCACAGCTGTCACTCACCCAGATGTGTATTGGAGACAGGCAGCAGGCTCACAGGACAAGGAGCAGAAAATGCCATCTTTCTAAAAGTAAAAGACACACAATTGATGGACGGATTGCAGAACAAATCAAAACATTCACCCCAGTCAAGAGATCTGGGTTAAATCCATCATTCTTTTCCTCACCATGCCACCCCAGTTTAGACCTGGCAATACGCAAATCAGTCTTGACCCTGTGCCTCATGGGAACAGTCCAGCCCGAACTGCTAAGCCAGGTCCTCCCTGGACCGTAAACAAGCATCCTAGGTCCGGTTTCGGGGTTTCACCCCTCTTCAGCCAGGATAGCTTGAATCCAGTGGCACAGTGAGCCCGGGACCCACGTCTGGGCATACCCGGCGCACTTAGGGCGAGAGGGCAAAAGACACACAATTGATGGACAGAATGCAGAAAAAATCAAAACATTTACCCCCAGTCATGAGATCTGGGTTAAATCGATCATTCTTTTGCTCATCATGCCACCCCACTTCAGACCTGGCCATATGGACCTCTCCATGCCTCTCCATGCTGCTGGAGTCAACCTATCCTGGCTGATGAGGGCTGGAAGCCCGAAACTGGTCCTAGGATGCTTGTTTCCAGTCCAGAGAGGACCTGGCCTGGCAGTTCAGGCTGGACTGTTCCCATTGGGTGCAAAGTCAAGATTTGCATATGGCTGGGTCCAAACTGGAATGGCATGGTGAGCAAAAAAACGATAGATTTAGGCCCAGATCTCTGTACTGAGGTGAATGTACGACATTGTTCTGCATTCTGTCCATCAATTGTGGTTTTTGCATTTGTCACCCCGAGTGGAACGGGTATGCCCAGATGTGGGTCCCATGCTCTCTATGCGGCTGGAGTCAAGCTATCCTGGCTGATGAGGGCTGAAAGCCTGAAAACGGTCCTAGGATGTTTGTTTCCAGTCCAGGGAGGACCTGGCCTGGCAGTTCGGTCTGGACTGTTCCCATTGGGCGCAGGGTCAAGACGGATTTGTATATGGCTGGGTCCAAACTGGAATGGCATGGTGAGCAAAGAAGCAATGGATTTAGGCCCAGATCTCTGTACTGTGGTGAATGTACGACATTGTTCTGCATTCTGTCCATCAATTGTTGTTTTTGCATTTGTCACCCCAAGTGGGACGGGTATGCCCAGACGTGGGTCCCATGCTCTCTATGGGGCTGGAGTCAAGCTATCCTGGCTGATGAGGGCTGAAAGCCTGAAAACGGTCCTAGGATGTTTGTTTCCAGTCCAGGGAGGGCCTGGCCTGGCAGTTCGGTCTGGACTGTTCCCATTGGGCGCAGGGTCAAGACTGATTTGTATATGGCTGGGTCCAAACTGGAATGGCATGGAGAGCAAAAAAACTATGGATTTAGGTCCAGATCTGTGTACGGGGGTGAATGTATGACATTGTTCTGCATTCTGTCCATCAATTGTTGTTTATGCATTTGTCACCCCGAGTGGGACGGGTATGCCCAGATGTGGGTCCTGTGCTCACCATGCCGGTAGAGTCAAGCTATCCTGGCTGATGAGGGCTGAAAGCCCAAAACCGGTCCCAGGATGCTTGTTTCCAGTACAGAGAGGACCAGGCCTGGCAGTACGGGCTGGACTGTTCCCATTGCGCGGAGGGTCAAGACTGATTTGCATAGGGCTGGATCCAAACTGGAATGGCATGGTGAGCAAACAAACAATAGATTTAGGCCCAGATCTCTATTCTGGGTGAATGTAAAACATTGTTCTGCATTCTGTCCATCAATTGTTGTTTTTGCATTTGTCACCTCGAGTGGGATGGGTATGCCCAGATGTGGGTCCCGTGCTCTCCATGCCGCTGGAGTCAAGCTATCCTGGCTGATGAGGGTTGAAAGCCCGAAACCGGTCCTAGAACGTTTGTTTCCAGTCCAGGGAGGACCTGACCTGGCAGTTCGGGCTGGACTGTTCCCATTGGGCGCAGGGTCAAGACTGATTTGCATATAGCTGGATCCAAACTGGAATGGCATGGTGAGCAAAAAAACTATGGATTTAAGCCCAGATCTCTGTACTGGGGTGAATGTACGACATTGTTCTACATTCTGACCATCAATTGTTGTATTTGCATATTTCTAAAAGTGGCATTTTTAAAATTGCAAAGATAAATTCGACTTTACCATTAAAGAATATTTATCATTACAGTTCCATAGGTACCAAAGATGACAGCTCTACCTCCTTCCAATTGGAAATTGCACTTAATAGATGTAACAAAGAATCTTCAATGTTAACTTATGGGAGGGGTACACCACACAGTAGTGAAAAACGAATTTGGGAGTTTTTCACTACCAGGACATGTAAAGCCTAAAAGTACATGTCCTCACTTCTAACCACATTGAACCTTGTCCTATAGCCTACCTCGGGCCATGTCATAAAAGGGGATTTTAAGGCTTGATGAGTTTTAAATGCCAAGTTAACATGGCAGTGTAAACTGCCCACACAGGCTCTGTAGTGGGATACCTGAGGCATGTTTTAAAAGAGCTATTTAAGTGGCTGGCACAATCAGTGCTGTAGGCCCACTAGTAGCATTTAATTTACAGGCTCAACCACATGTAGTGCACTTTCCTAGGATCTTATAAGTAAATCAAATATGCCAGTTGTGGACAAGTCACACAAGCCATGTTCAGGGAGAGATCACCTGCACTTTAGCACTGGTTAAAAGTGATAAAATGACCAGAGCACCAAAACGAAAAAATAAACGTGGTCAGTAAAAGCGGAGGAAAAAGGCAAAGGGGCAGATTTACATTTCCTGGCGCATCCCTGCAAATCAGCAGGGATGCGCCTGTAAACTTGCGACATGCATCTCAATCTTTGCGCCACCACGGATGCGCCGCATTTACAATGCGGCGCATCATGGCGCAAGAAAATGCAGATGCGTGTCGCATCTGCTGCCGCAAGGTTGGCGCAGTGCTGGAGTTGTGTTGCGGGCGCGACGCAACTCCAGCACTGTGCCAACCCTGCCTATATCTAACATGATCTTGTAGATTTCACTCAGCCACTTTTCCGAGGCGTTCCTGCGCCAGAACGCCCCCCCTGCGCCAAAACGCCTACATGAAACCTGACGCAGGTTTCATGTGGCGCAGGGCTTTACAACGTGACGTTGTAAATACCCCGCAGCATGGCGCTGGCCTTACGCCGCCGCTGCGTCACAGAAGTGACGCAACGGCGGCACAAAAGTGGCATACGGGGCTTGTAAATCTGCCCCAAAATGTTTGGCGGTGACCATGCATAAAGGGCCATTTCCAACAACTTCACAGTAAGTTTACTAATTTTTGGTATTCACAAATGCATTTATGAGTAGTATCTTTATATCTCTACAACCTTCTGAAAAATGTTAGCAGCTAGTGAACTCAGTCACTGCACCACCTAAGGTATTCATAGATTTATGTATACATAGACATTGCACACCTCAAATGACCAGCTACCAGATGGTCATACAGTAAGCATTTAGAAACACAGGAAAGGAGAGGCAAATAAAAAGCACAAAATCACATCCAAATTTCTTGCTGAAACATGCAAGGAGTCGGTTGTATGCTTAAATTTTCTTTAATTTCTTTTCTTTCTTCTCAAGGACAAACAAACATACGGAGCCAACAATGCAAGGAAGTGCTTTGTGCTGTGTTTGTTTGTTTTATATTCACAAAGGTATACAAGATGGTGTAAATTGCCTTTGTGTGGAATTGTAACTAGTAGTTAAGGTTGTGTGCTGCCGACTCAAGGACAACAACAAGAATTAGTAAATGTAGATATGAATTGGGTTCCAGAATAATTTCTTTACTATACACACAAACCACATAGGGCCAAATTTAGAGTTTGGTGGATGAGATACTCTGTTGCAACTGTGAAGGATATCCCGTCTGCCATATCACAAGTGCACTATGTCCAATGACACTTGTAAACATTTGTGACAGAGTATCCCATTTGTAAAATTCTGAATCAGGCGATATGTTTATGCTGCAGATCGGCGCATATAAATTCTCCCTGCTTCCACGGACAGAGTAAATCTACAGTCACACACGCAGTCACACATCATACGCTAGGGCCCATATCACTAAATTCACACTATTACTCTATCCACACTGAATATAGGAGAGAAAACCTAAACCAATCTGCATCTACAATGAGGTCAACGCGACCTTAATGACATTGCCTTGAGTCATGATTTTGAACATAAGAAATACATCTGAAACTCAATAAATGACAAAGAATAAACACCCGACACTGTAATTCAAACAAATGCTTGTTTATCTAAAATTAATTCAAAAGTAAAGTCAATCATTAGCAAAATCGTTATTCTCATAGTTACCTATTCTAGCTAAATGGGACAGGACAGGTCTCTCGGCAAAGTCTCTCGAGCCGCCGTCCTCAGCATGGGAAACGTCCAAACGCGATGAAAGAATGAACCAGCGAACGAACATGGACCCTCTCTAGTCTAACATACTTATAGAGTATGTTGCAAATAAAGGTAACAAACAAATGTTAGATATCCGTTGAGCCACTGAGCAGAGCGAGCAGGAAAGGAAGTCTTTTGGTTACATTTAGAAAACCTCTGCTTAGGAAAAATCACAAAAATAAAAAGACGGAAGAAGGAAACTCGAGTTTGCAAATGTTTCTTTCGTAAGTGCTCTTACTTGATATCTTAGCAGAGCCACCGCAGCATTGTCATTGTTCATTGTGGCTTTATCCTTGTCCAAGGACAATTGGACTCGTTCCCGGAGCTTCTGTCCTCACGGAAAACTTACTAACCAGGCAAAGGCTGTGGTCAGGTGACTCTCGACCATGTTCAGCAAGGCCTCTCGTCAAAATTCAATCACTCGAGCGCAGGCTGTAAATGGCAGCCATCTTTATTTAGGACAAAACGGACCATCTTAATTAAAAGAGACAAAAACAACGTTACCACATCATAATGATTGTACAGTGTTAAACCCCTCTAACACCCTTATGTGTATGTACTTATCTAGCCTTCTGCGACACAATAAAGCATTAGTACACTTTATTTTAAACGCACAAACACATAACAAATAACATTTGTGAATAAAACCGCACACTATTATTAAGCAACATATATGCATCCCACGTGTAGTTTCTCTCATTAGTAATATACGTTAGTCCGGACAAAACAAACTATTAATTAGTCGTTACAAATTAATCATTTAAATCATAACATATAGACGAAACTGGAGCTTAAAACTCGATAAATTTTCAACAGAAAACTCTGCTCCAGCAATCCCCCCTTTGGTGATATCTTATCACCACAAAAACCACCCAAAAAAAAAGAAAATTTAGTCCCAAATTTAGGAGAAATCGAAAATGTCGTTATGACACAACATTAAACACCAGATTCTCTCACATCATCCCTCCTTGACTCCAAGTACACACTCTCCCTCAATTCTTCTAATTCTATTTCTTGTGGATCTCTCCTTGACCTCTTTTGTTTCTTTTCAGCATTGCTTCTAATTATTCTCTTTTTCCCTCCCCTGTTTTTACAACACAAACACCCCAATCTTAATATCAATAAAGCAACAATTATGCATGTCAAAGGAAATAATATTTTACCAATAATAGTACTACCTATCTTAGCAATAAAACTCTTAACAGCAACTATCTTATTAGCTATTTTAGTCCAGACACTTTCAGCTTCAAGTGGTACTAATTATTCATGTAAATCAGTAATATTTTTGATATAGTCTTTTAGGTCTCTGCTTTCATCAGGAATGTAAGTGCAACAATGTTGAACTTTCAGCATTCCACAAACTCCACCCTCCTTGGCTAATAGAATATCAAGGGCAAGTCGATTTTGCATAGACATGGCACGTACGGCAATCATCTCCGTATTTACCAAAAGAAACCCTCCAGCGGTACTTGTCGATAAGCGATCCACCACTGTTGACAGTTTCCGAATCCCATATGCATTCAATGAAATTCCCACTGCTGGAATTAAAGCACCAAAAATGTCACCCACTATCTCTGACCAAGTTTCTCTCTTAAAACGTGTTAGTAAATTAATGTGTTCTACATCTTCTATCCTATCTATATGAAAAATCTTTGGAAAGACCAGGCCCACATAACATGTGCCATACCAATGGTCAGGCAACTTGTAATAAGCCTTGTTCCCACAAACATAATACACTCCTGGGAAAACTGGATCTTCACCACCTTTAAAACCCCATCCTGTTGCAATGAAATATGTATCATGACACTCACTAGCCCCAACAAAATATGTATCATATTGGGATTTCTTCCTGGTAATGCATAGTTTACCCTTCTGTGGTGCATCTAAAGCCAAAGTTGGACTGGCCCCATTCCTCAACTCCTTTCCCATCTCAATGTCCCAAATCGTCTCACTCACTTTATATTTCCCTGCCTTCTCATGTATGTTCTTTCTCCTTTCCTCTACCATGTTTAGGTAAGCCTTCTCCTCTTCTTTCAGACTGCAAGTTAAATTGTTTCTAAAAATGTAATCTAAGGTTAATTCTTCTTTCTCAATAAAAATCTCACCAAAAATGTTAGCTTCTTTAGCCGGATTCAGCTTTTTATCCATAGGCAATTGCCCAAAAATGTTATCTCTGTTAGACATCTCATAATCTATTTTCCCTAACAAATAAAAAACACTACTTAGCACACTACATGAAATTCCATACATAGCTGGTAAATGGTGATAAGTAACACCCTCTGAAACGGATGCAGGTAATTGCATACAAACATAGCAATCCCTAACTTCCATTGTCTTTACGTATTCATACAACAACTTTGAAAAAACATTACTAGAAAAATCATTAATTGACCTATCTTTATGCACATAAGTATTACTAATTCTAGTTGAAACTACTTTTTGTGAATTCTTCTCTACATTAGTCACATTCTCAGTATGTATTCCTAAAGCATCTATTGTAACTCTAAAAGTAACTAATAAAGCTAAAACACCCCATAATAGCATTAATAATCCAGTACAGCAGCAGCACATTCTACACCATCTTTTCAAAAAGGCACATCTACTTTGATTATTCTCTGTGTTAGCCATTTCACTACTTTGGCAGTGTCTTTTGACTTAGCCTCTTCTACTCCACTACTGAATTTTAGAACTCTAGATTATTTCACACAGCTAATTTCGGATTTTCTCTGTTCACTCTTCTCCAAGTGACTCCTTTAGTTCACTCAATTTGGATTTTCATCACTTTTCACTTCTTCTTCAGCAACATCAAATTGTATCAAATCATCAACAACATCCTGTGCATCCGACTCTTCTCCAATGTCAGTCAGGATAACTTTTAGAATTCCAACAGTTTTCTCCTCAACCACTTCTCGTACGGTCCCCTCTGCATTTCCTTGACTTTCTGCCTCTTCACCTTTAGACAGTGCCACATACGTCCATTCCGGTGACCTATACTTCTGGTTAGGTTTTCTGACTCTCTTGATTTCCTCTGGTTCTTTTGTAACCTTTTGTTTTTCACCTTTTGTTTGATTCTGACTGGACACCTCGTTCACTTGTTCAGCTTTCGATGAACTCGCTCGTGTCAGTCTGTATCGTAATCTCTTTATCCTGTTGGGCCAAAGATCTCCTCTTACAACCCTTTTTGGTCTCACCTCCTTGTTATTTCTTTCTCCGATCCAAGTTCTCTTTCTCAGAACTCGACCCTCTGATTTCTCATTTTCACTCTCATCTGATTCTGTCTCATTTGCCTCTTGTTCTTCAACAATTTTCTTTTGCTCCACAGTCTTTTCCACCACCGATTGAGACTTCCCTAATTCTGTCCCTCCTCGGGTCTCCGACACGCAATCTTCTTGCTGTCTACTTGTCCCTTTACCTAGCTTATCAGGAATGTTCCCTACACCTCCTCGGGGGTCTTCCGCAATCTGTCCCTCTCTATCTTCTACTGACCCTGCTTCTTCAGGTGTAATCTCAAGTGGATTTTCAACCTCTTCATCTGATTCAGGTGTAATCTCTGTGGAATTGCTCCTTTCTCTTCTACTGCTTGTTGGAACTTCAGGCACTCTTACAGAATCCGATCTCTCCTCTGAGACTCTCAATGTTTCTCTTGAAGCCTCTCTTGGAAAGGGGAAAGAATCACTCAACTCTCTTTCACCTTCACTCCTTTCAGGATTTCTCCCCTTCTCACTGGTTCAGTTTCTGCATCATCACTGGAATCTGACTCTTCAAAATACTCCTTACCAGTCCCATCCTTTGGATTTGGAACTCTCAGAGTATGACTCGCATGTACCCAATTTTTCACACCGGCACACTTCACTGCAGTTGTCGTAGTCAGAATGACTTGTCTCGGCCTTCCCCACCTTGGAACCAAGCAATTTCTTCTCCTGTGCACCTTAATCCTCACCCAGTCCCCTGGACTCAGATCATGGGCTTGCTTCTTCTCAAGTGTGGTAGCGTCTTCTCCAACCTGGTGAAACACAGAATGAACTGCGTCAGCCAGGCCTTTACAGTAATCCAAAATCATGTCATCAGTTATTGTCATCAACTTGTTGACAGGCACAAATGCATGTCTCATCGCACGTCCCATTAAGATTTTGTGCGGACTCAAACCTGTGGTTCTATCTGGAGTAGACCTAATAGTCATCAGCACTAGAGGCAAGACATCAGGCCATTTCATTCCAGTGGCTAAACACATCTTACCAATTCGGTTTTTTATTGTGCCATTCATCTGCTCCACGACTCCAGAAGCCTCTGGTCTGTATGCAAAATGTAGCTTCTGCTGTATGCTCAATGCTTCACAAATTAAACCCATGAGCTCATTATAGAAGTGTCCACCTCTATCAGATTCAATGGTCACTGGGAACCCGTACCTAGGAATCAACTCCCTTAACAGTAATTTTGCAACTGTTATCCCATCATTTCTCCTAGTCGGATATGCCTCCACCCATCTTGTGAACAAACAGACTATCACTAGAACATACCTCAATTTGTTCACTTGGGGCATTTCAATGAAATCTATTTGCATTCTCGTAAAAGGACCTCCTTCTCTGCCTATTGTTCCTAGACTCACTACTGTCTTTTTCCCAGTATTGAACTGCTGACAAATCAAACATCTCTGACAGATGCTCTCTGCAATCAACCTGAACTTTGCATTGTACCAGGTTTGCTCAAAAGACCTGATCATTGCGTCCCTTCCCAAATGTCCCTGGCCATGATACATTCTTGCCATTGTCGACAACATTGAGTTAGGCATGACTGGTCTACCATCTCTGTAGATCCAAACATGATCTGTTTCTCTTGGGGCACAACCTGCCTTGATCCAATCTCTCATTTCCTCATCTCCTGCCTCATCCTGCAACTGTTTCACTTCATCCCACGTTTCTAGGACATTAGTAAACATCACAGAACAAAAAGACATTTCCCTTTCCCGTGCCCTATTAATCGAATGATTGTTTTCAGCACAATACTGTGCTATGTCGTTGGCAAATCTATTACCAAGAGTAACAAAATCATCTCCTTGTCCATGAGCAGCACATTTCACAACTGCTAGTTCTTTAGGCAGCTGTATCGCCTCAAGCAATTTCCCAATCACCTCAGCATTCTTTATTGGAGTCCCACTCGACGTCAAAAAACCTCTCTGTAGCCAAAGCTGGCCGAAATCATGAACGACTCCAAATCCGTACTGACTATCAGTCATCACAGTCACTCTCAGATTTTTCCCAATCTTACAAGCTTTTGTCAATGCCACCAATTCAGCCACTTGAGCAGATCTCACTCCTTTCAAAGGCGAAGCTTCCATAACTTCTGAAACCTTGCACACCGCATATGCTGCACTCAGCACACCATCATCAGTTCTCAGACACGATCCATCCACAAACAGCACATGATCACTCTCAGGCAATGGTAAATCTCTTATGTCTGGTCTTGGTTTTGTGCAATAGTCAAGCACATCCAAACAATCATGATCAACATCATCTCCAACATTCACATTATCAGCATCTGGTAACAACGTTGCTGGAATCACATTCACACATCTCTCGAGAGTCACATTCGATGCTCCCAGAATGATTTTCTCATATTTAGTCAACCGACTATGTGACATGTACTGAGTCCTGCTTCTTGTCAAAAGAATTGCCACATCATGAGGTACGAACACCCTTACAGGATATCCCATTATTATACCCTCACTTTGTTCCAAGCTTCTGCATGTAGCAGCTACCGCTTTCAGGCAACCTGGCAAACCCACAGCTACGGGGTCAAGTGTCGATGAGAAGTACGCAATCGGCCTTCTCAGTTGTCCGTGCTTCTGAATTAACACTGAAAGTGCACATCCATTTCTCTCACTGCAGTACAACTCAAACTCTTTCTCATAGTCTGGCATTCCCAAAGCAGGGGCTTCACACATTCTGCTTTTTAACTCTTCAAATGCTGCCATTTGTTCTCTATCCAGTTCCAATGGGTCTCTCACCTCACTTTTGGTCAACTTAATCAGTGGCTTTGCTATCAGGGAGAAATTACTTATCCACTGACGACAATAACCCACCATCCCCAGAAACATCCTCACTTCTCTCTGGGTCATCGGGGCTCTCATTCCTCTGATAATTTTGATCCTGTCATCGGTCACCTTCCTCAGACCCTTTTCCATATTGTGTCCAAGATAATGCACCTCTTTCTTGCAAAATTGCAATTTGGCTGGAGATACCTTCAACCCTCCATCTGCCAGATGATTCAGTAAAGCTATGGTATCTACTTCACAAGCTTCACGTGTCTTCGATGCCACAAGTAAGTCATCGATATACTGCACTAGCACTGAGCTTTCAGGCATGATCAAACTCTCCAATGACTTTTTCAACAACTGATTGAATATCGAAGGACTCTCTGTATACCCCTGTGGGATACGACACCATGCTAAAATACGCTGGCCAAATTGGAATGCAAAAATCGGCTGGCTGTCATGATGCAATGGAATTGAAAAGAAAGCATGACACAAATCAATCACTGTGTACCACTCAGCATCATGTGGAATCTGATACAAAATCACTGAAGGATTTGGCACAATGGGACAACATGCCACCACAATTTTGTTAACTTTTCTCAAATCTTGCACAATCCTGAACTTTCCATTAGGTTTCTTCAGCCCCATTATCGGTGAATTACACGGGCTACTCAGTAACTCTCTCAAAACACCCTGTTGAATCATCTTGTCAATTATAGGGGTTATTCCCTCAATTATCTCTGGTGTCAGTCTGTACTGTGGGATATTAGGGTAAGTGATTCCCTCTTTCACTGAAATCTTCACTGGATCTACATTATTCATCAATCCCACATCTTCTCCAGTAAAATCCCAAACCGCTGTTTTCACTGTGTGTCTGAACTCCTGAGGCAAATCATCTGGATTAAACACAGCATACGTACCAACAATCTCACTCTCTCTATTATCTAGAGTCATCCGGTACAAAACATCCTCATCTGGTGTCTCAAAAGCTATTCCATCCGGAGTACAAAAAATTGTACAATTTATCTTGCACAATAGGTCCCTACCTAACAAGTTCACTGGACTGGTGTCACAGACCACACATCTGTGCATGTCTGAAAATGTCCCTATTCTTACCCTTACTGGTTCGGTAAGACGAGTCTTAATCTGTGTATTGGCTACACCAACTACTTGGATTGCTTCGTCCGAGAGAGGAAGATTTCTAATATCTGCTGACCTGACAGTTGATCTCGTCGCTCCTGTGTCTACCAAAAAAGTAACACTCTCCCCATTTATTTTCCCATCCACAAATGGTCCTGCCTGGTCTATTTCTAGAGTTGCACCAAGTATGCACTCTTCCTCCTCTCTTCGGCACCGTCAATAGTCCCCTTCAGACTCACTCCCCTCATTCTTTAACCAGTACTGCTGTACCAGGTTAGAGCGTCTCGGTTTGTTAACCTGCTCATCATTGTAGAATCCTGAGTCCTGGTTATACTTTTGGGACCCTCTATTCTGCGGCAAGGGCGGTTTTGGCTCTTGACTCTGCTGTCTGACAACCTTCTGCTGTTGCTGCTGTTGATTACACCCCTCGTTCTGCCCCTGATGATTTAAGGGTTTACTTTCATTACTCACTAATGGTGGATTGGTACACTCGGATCTCCAATGCCCCAATTGTCCACAGTTGTGACAAGGGAATTTCTTTTTAGCCTCTTCTAAATTCCCCTTTCCTTTTCCCGCATATCTGGGTCTAATTCCTGGATTGTTTGCCTGTTCCATCAACTGTGCCTCTTGCCTTTCAGCAACTTTCACCTGTGCCCACATTGCTTTCTCTTTCAGCTTTCTCTGTTTTGCCTCAATCTCATCACTGAAGTACTTTGCATGTCTCAAGATTTCATCAATCTTTTTACTCTGCCAATCAACTGTATGCTCATGTATTCTTTCACTGATTTCAGGTCTCAGGCCATATACAATCCTGTAAACAAAATGACTCAAATCCTTATCACCCATGTGTTCATCTCCACTGAACTGTTTAAAAGCCAGTATCAGCCTTTCGTAAAAAGCATGACCTGATTCTTTTGCTTCCTGATGTGTTCGATCTATCTTAACCCAGTCTGTCTCCTTTGGGGGTACTTTATTTTTCAGGAACACAATTACCTGCTCATACTTCCTCATGACCTCTGAATCTGGTGCTCCTGTTTTCGGATCTCTTGGATACTCCTTAGCAGGCCAATCTACAACTATTTTACACTCAGCCCACAAGTCTGCTGGAACAATTATATCAAACAGACTATTCAGGTCAATCCACAGCACTTTTGACAATTTCACAAACCTGTCTACCTGCCTATACCACTCGACGGGCTTTTCTCTCAGTCGAGGGAAATCATTCGTAAATGATAAAATATCCTGTCTAGTCCATGGGACATGTACATATCCTCCTCCAGGAATCTCTCTCATAGGATAAGCATCCACTGTTTTCTCCTTTTCCCTCACAGGAAAAGCTGAGTAAGTCCTGTCCACTGAATCTTCCCTTTTCTTGTACCACCTATCCTTCCACTTTTCTACATCACTCCATTTTCGCAATAAGGCAATCATTTCCTTAATCTGTCCTGTTCTGCCAGCACCATTTAGATTTTCAATATCTCTGTCTGTAAAATCCACTCTGTAAGGTTTCTGCAAAGCTTTCACCTTATCCATGTCAACTCCCTGTTCACTCGCTATTGCTCTTAACCTTTCATGTGTATTCTTAGCCCTCCAGGTGATGCTCTTACACATAAATAACAATTCTCCATCATGATGGTTTTTGAGTATATCTGTAGGAATTGTCCCTGCAATAAGCTCCTCCAATTCCATGCGCAACCTGGCTACATCAATTGCCTGTGAATCTTTATCCTTCTTTTGAAGAACTTTCAACCAATCATTCAAATCTTCAGCTGTTATCTCAGTAGACTTTTTCACTGCACCCACTTGTTCTGTCATCCTCTGTGGTTCCAAAATTGTTCCTCCCAAACAACCAGTATTCAATCCTGAATTAGGCTGCACATCTAATCCTCCACTACATGTGTCATGTCTCGACTGCCTTGAATCATTTCCTCCTGTTCTCACTCTTGATTCCTCCAATGTACAAGTACCAACCAAACCATTCCCAACATAAGGAACTGTCAAATTATTTTCACCCATTCTTTGTTTATCAAAAATAGGCACAACCGGACCAATAGTTACAGGCACTGTAACTGCTTCAAGATTTTTCATCAGCTCGCGGATTTTCTCAGTCAGCTCAGATGTGGTTCTGGCTAATTCTCTTGTTTTCTCTTCACTGACTCGATTCTCTCTCTCTCGCTCTCTCTCTCTCTCCCTTTCCGTGAAAGAGCTACTACTTTTCAGATCAGGTGTCACAACCTCAGTTTTAATAATTCGCAAAGTATCTCTTACAGGAGTAGAAACTGGCGTACTCTCTTCTGGTTCTGGTCTATACGGAGGTGGTCTCTTGTAAATCATGTCATCCAAGACCTCATCCTCATAATCAGTAACTCCGTACCTTCTCACTTCTGTATCAGGCACCTTTTCTGCACCTTTCCTCCCTTCCGCTTCTTCAACTGTCCTCATAGGATATAATCCCTCTGACATACTAGCATCTCGCCATCTCCTCATTCAATCATGATGAGTTTCACGTCATATTTCCTCCCAAAAAAGGACCTATAATTTCCTCCACTCCTCTGCTTTTCTCGCTCATGCACCTCATCTTCCCATTCCACCAACGCCTCGAACTGTGTCGGCCTTGGTCTAGGCTCTAGACACAGCATCTTCTCTCGTAAATTTCTCAACACGGCCAGATTAAATGAACCATGTTCCGGGAATGCTAAGACACCATCATCCTTAGTATACTTAGCCCAGTTATCCAACCATATACAGGTGTGATACCCATATTTTGCAACCATGAAGGATGCAGGAGTTCTCGTCGGAGGTAGCAATTCACCCTCTCTAGTTATTACATTTTTATCTTTGTCAAACCACTTCTTTATTTTACCGAACAAAGATTTTTTCTTCCTTTCCTCCGATTGGTAATACATTTTAACGTTTACCAATATTCTCTAGTCCCTTCCGTACAGTTGCGGATCTTTGTCCAATAACAGCGCGACTCACACCAACGCACCAATCCTGGAGCGTCTACGTCACTCTGTACTCCTTCCAATCCCTGCGCGGCTCACACCAACGCACCAATCCTAGCGCGAGCACTATTCTGAGTCACTATCCAATCACAGCGCGGTCTGAATGACGTCAGCAGTCGCTGCAAACGCTTCTGCTCTGTCTCCTGTCACTCGTCTACCCCTCCTTTACAAAGCCTTTATAGTAGACTTCGTTTCAGATTCTACAAAATCTATTAGTTACAACATATAAACATCTCCATTGTCTGCTTCGCTAACCACAGAATAGTAAAGAAAATCTTTCTCACAAAAATTCCGCTTCTCTCTAGAACAGCACTTACCTCTGCTCCACCACGGAATAATTACTTTCGTTGACACAGTAGCACATCCCTCTACTCTGCCCTTCTAACATGCATCCATTAACTGTTTCCTCTAGGACTGCTCCAAAGAGTCTTACAATCAATTAAATGCTCATACATTCACGCACTTTCACACTAAAAAATGTAGCACATGCACACAGAATCCTGCCCTTCCCGAGAACAGCGAACAATCTGTCCCGCTACAGAATTATAACACACGTTAACCAAGCAGCTTACCTCTGCCCAGTCCTTCAAACAAGCTTAGAGAATACCTATTACTACTCCAGCGATTATCTTTAACGGCAAACCTTACGGATCCCTGGGACTTAAGACCAGAGTTTCACAGATAACCTTCGCTACCATACACACTCCTTTTATACCGAAAATATATCCCTAATAGTAACACACGACGATGTCACTGATTCCGAACCCAGACAATGTGACGCGCGACTTCAATTGTCACACGTTTTTCCCCGCATACGTACAGGGCCAACAATCCCGTTTTTCCCGACAGCAGCACTTACTTCCCTCTGCCCTACTACGGAACTGTCACCAGCTCCCAAGTTCCAGAAGCCGTACACACTACATAAAACTCAACACGACGACCTCAACATATAGTATTAGTACATATACCAACATTAATCAAAAATCAATAAATCAAAGCCTATGTACAAGCAATCTAATCAGATCAAGACAATGATCACAACCATCATACTGCTACCAGGAAACTGCTGCAGATCGGCGCATATAAATTCTCCCTGCTTCCACGGACAGAGTAAATCTACAGTCACACACGCAGTCACACATCATACGCTAGGGCCCATATCACTAAATTCACACTATTACTCTATCCACACTGAATATAGGAGAGAAAACCTAAACCAATCTGCATCTACAATGAGGTCAACGTGACCTTGATGACATTGCCTTGAGTCATGATTTTGAACATAAGAAATACATCTGAAACTCAATAAATGACAAAGAATAAACACCCGACACTGTAATTCAAACAAATGCTTGTTTATCTAAAATTAATTCAAAAGTAAAGTCAATCATTAGCAAAATCGTTATTCTCATAGTTACCTATTCTAGCTAAATGGGACAGGACAGGTCTCTCGGCAAAGTCTCTCGAGCCGCCGTCCTCAGCATGGGAAACGTCCAAACGCGATGAAAGAATGAACCAGCGAACGAACATGGACCCTCTCTAGTCTAACATACTTATAGAGTATGTTGCAAATAAAGGTAACAAACAAATGTTAGATATCCGTTGAGCCACTGAGCAGAGCGAGCAGGAAAGGAAGTCTTTTGGTTACATTTAGAAAACCTCTGCTTAGGAAAAATCACAAAAATAAAAAGACGGAAGAAGGAAACTCGAGTTTGCAAATGTTTCTTTCGTAAATGCTCTTCCTTGATATCTTAGCAGAGCCACCGCAGCATTGTCATTGTTCATTGTGGCTTTATCCTTGTCCAAGGACAATTGGACTCGTTCCCGGAGCTGCTGTCCTCACGGAAAACTTTCTAACCAGGCAAAGGCTGTGGTCAGGTGACTCTCGACCATGTTCAGCAAGGCCTCTCGTCAAAATTCAATCACTCGAGCGCAGGCTGTAAATGGCAGCCATCTTTATTTAGGCCAAAACGGACCATCTTAATTAAAAGAGACAAAAACAACGTTACCACATCATAATGATTGTACAGTGTTAAACCCCTCTAACACCCTTATGTGTATGTACTTATCTAGCCTTCTGCGACACAATAAAGCATTAGTACACTTTATTTTAAACACACAAACACATAACAAATAACATTTGTGAATAAAACCGCACACTATTATTAAGCAACATATATGCATCCCACATGTAGTTTCTCTCATTAGTAATATTGGTTAGTCCGGACAAAACAAACTATTAATTAGTCGTTACAAATTAATCATTTAAATCATAACATAGAGACGAAACTGGAGCTTAAAACTCGATAAATTTTCAACAGAAAACTCTGCTCCAGCATTTATACAAAACAAGATTTAACTACTGTAGGTTATTTAGTGTTTAAAATCATACTACCCGAGGTCAATGCACATGTAATATCATTTTTTTATGTATTTTTTAAAGAAAGCGTAATCACATTTATCAATAACTATATCGATGTACAATGTTTCCCTCTTGCATGCAGTACTCCACCCCAAGCACGGAGACTCTGCTCCTTATACGGAGTAGAGACTCCACAGTCGGGTGGGGAAGTCTCTACCTGCAGCAAATGCACAGGAAATGGTATACAGGAAATTAAATACAGGTAATTACATACAGAAAGAGGAAGTTGTCCATTTTAAAATCATTCTGTGCCATCTTCTCCTCAGAGAAACATCTTCCTCCATCCTGCTGCTCTATGTATCGATCTTACCCCCAACATGGCTAAGGGACTTGATGAAAAGTAACCCCCTTCACCAAGAGTGAATTGAACATCATACGAAAGGGGGTGCTTGCAAATTATTCCCAGCTGCTTTATTGGGGTCCAGAAAGCCAGCTGAGCAATGCAGCACATGCAGAACCTGGAAGGGACATTGCCATTCGGTGCAGTGCATTGGGAATATACAACCAAACAGGGCAAAATGTACCAAAACTGCAAGGAGGGCTTGCGAAGCAGGGCCAAAATGATGACCCAGGACATCCTAGCTGTGTCTTCCAGGCCTCATACACAGTGGCCTCCGACCCCACTGTACTGGAGGATCTTCCAAACTGCCTGGCTTACCCACCATGCTCAGTAAGGGCATGTATTGTATCATTTGTCATAAGGTTTGATGTGAGTGGAGAGAGAGATGTCCTGCCATGTGTTGTTTGTGACCTCTAGGTCCATGCATGGGTATTTCATTTGGCTACACCTTTTCACAAGAAATTCTAGGGCTTGTTGTTCTCATTTCACAAATGGGTAGAATTGCATTTCAAGTGCATTTATGAAAGTAAAATAAATGTGAGAGTGGCATTAATAGTGACCCATAACATTTGAATGTAATGCTTAGTTATTGTCCTGAAACTGTTTATTGTTAGTATGACCGTTTTTGATGTTACTATGTTGTAGCAAGCATGCCTTTGGTTGTATTCTTTCTCTTAACTACTATTTGTAGTTTGAAATATAGTCAAGGCTGACATTGTGTAACTTTATTGCACTTCATATAATACGTACATATTCAAAGTGTACTCAAAGTGACAAATTATATTTCTTGTGAATTAGTTATTTACATTTCAGCTAATTCACAACTATTATTGTTTACTGCACAGGATATTCATCGGGTAGGCCAAGGTACTTCAATGTCAGTAATCAGTATTTTGTTGTTTTTCTTTCTGCATAGTTTGTTCACCACATATATATTTGTTTGGTTATACTTTTCAGCTGACTGGGCTGGCTAAGGTGCATCGCAGCAGGACTAGGGCCTGGACAGAAGATCCACTGCTTGCAGGTGAGCACCTCAACTTGATATCACAAGCAAAGAGGAGGAGAAACAAACCATAAGCAGGGGAAGGGCTTCAGCCTGGAGAATTACTAGATCATCTGCATAATGACTCAGAGTGGTGGCCATGTGTCAGGTTTGGAAGGCTGAATGGCAGAAGGTATGTGCTATGGTTGCTCTTGAGACCCACGATATGGATCTCGAGCACCGGTGCAGTGCCTGCCCGAATGAGATCCTTAATCATCAGTAGATGGTGGCACAGTAGACCCCTCATAAAACGGCATATCAGTGGTGAAAAATCCAGGGAACTGCTGTACTGGCTAGCCAGGAGGGATATGGCATCTCATAATTCTGGAGATCCGTGATGATCCCTGTCCCCTCGCCACTGCCTCCTACAATATTGTCTTGACTACTACGGGTCACTCTATGCTCGCCGGGAAAACCCACACCATCAACATCCTATCATAAATGATATCCCCTGTGCTACACTGTCCCATATGGATCAGGTGGTCCTTGACAGACCAATTACAGGGGATGAAATTACGGCTGCAATCCATGATCTGAAGTCTGGTAGGACGCCGGACAGACGGCTTTACTACTGAATACTATTGTATGTACTCTGCCGAGTTGGCCGCATATCTCCTACATCTGTCTCAAGAAGTGGTGTAACCAAGAGATTTCTCTCTGACATCAATATGGCCACCATTGTGGTCGTACATAAATCGTGATGCCCCATGGATCAGTGTTATTCATAGAGACCAATTTTCCTTGCTAAACGCGGAGGTTAAACTTTATTCGCCAAGCTCCAACAGGCTTCATGCCGGAATGTGGTACCAGACACTGTATCCGTAGACTTAACCTGGATCTGCCTTTTATGGGAGACCTGCATGGACCTCTGGCTCTTTTCCTCCTGGACTTTGAAAAGGACTTTGACATAGTGGATTGGTCTTTCTTGGCCAACAGGCTGGAGCAAATGAGGCTGGGTCCCAGTTTTCACAGATTTGTCGGCAACCTGTACTTTGAACTCCAAGCCCGGACACTGATGAATGGGGTCTTATCACACCCATTCCCCATTCACTAGGGGCACTATGCAAGGCTACCCATTAGTTATTTATTTATTTATTTATCCATTTATAGAGTGCATGGTTATACAACCGGTGTCCCCCTGAACTTTTAGTCAAACTATCAGACAGCACGAGTTGAGAGTAAGGCAGATTAAAATCCTCAGCCCCTAGGCATGTGTCCAGAAAATCTCGGGAGATAAATCTAATTTATTGGTGGGAAAAGCCATGTCTTTAGCTTTTTAGGAAAAGTCGTTTCACAGGGCTCTGCTCTTATTACACCTGGTAAAGTATTACAGTGTTTAGCTGCCAGGTAGCTGACGGACTGACCATCCATCCTAGCCTTTCTGATTCTTGGAACCCTTACTAGCGCTTGACCTTCGGATTTCAGGTTTCTGCTGGGTGTGTAGGCTGTTATCATTGTTTGAAGGTACCTTGGGCCTTTTTTAGCCGAGATTCGGTGGCAGTGGCACATTGTCTTAAACATTATTCTTTTTTCTAATAGTAACCAGAGCAGTCTGGCTAGGTCTTTTGTTATAGATGTTCTTTTGGGGAGATTCAACACTAGGTGGGCTGCTGCGTTTTGTAGCGACTGCAGCTTTGCTAGCCTTTTTTTAGATGCGCCTAGATATAGGACATTTCCGTAGTCGATCTGAGAGGTGACCATGTCATGTACTATAGTTTTCCTGGCGTTGAAAGGTAATAGGTAGAGGCCCTTCCTCAGGACCTTTAATGTCCCAAAGCATTTACCTGTGACTTTCCAATTTGACTCTCAAATGTCAAATTGGAGTCGAGCCTCACTCCAAGATTTTTTATTTCAATTTTAGGAGTTGGAAGTTGGCCAGGCGTCTCAGGCCACCATGCTGATGAACAGACAGTTGGAGCCTTTCCCACTATCATCACCTCCGTTTTGCTGCCATTGAGTTCAGGCATCCATGCTGTTATCCCTTCCAGGCATTGGGAAAATTGATCCGGATTAGGGACAGTGTGATTATTAGCTGAGGATCGTCAGCGTAGAATGCAATGGTGACCTTATGACCTTCCACTACATCGGCAACTGTCCTCATGTATAGATTGAACAACGTGGGACCTAGAATTAAGCCCTGGTGAACTCCCGGTAAAAGAGGAAATCTCTTAGATGTATCTGCCTCTTGTGTGACCTGGAAACCCTGTGATGAGAAGAAGGATACCATCCAGCGTAGGACCAAGCCTCTAAACCCACACGTCTCTAATCTTTGGAGGAGTAGGCCGTGAGAGACGGTATCAAAAGCTGCACTGAGATCCAACAGGATCAGTGCAGCTGTGTTATCAATGCTCCTTTTTGCTCTTGGGATTGAGCCACTGGCGCAACTGATATGCTGTGATGCCCGAGTGGTGGGTTGGGAGTGGGAGGCAATTGCTGAAGACAAAACCACATTATACATGATATCCTGCTCTACCTGTCCTCCCCAGACCTCTGGTCCTGACTGTATGAAAATCCTGGACTCATATGAGCAGGCCTCGGGCCTTTGGGTAAACCTAAGAAAGTCCTGCAAGGTTCAACTGGGGTGGGGTGGCGATGAACCATCATGGTAAACTCTGATGCCACTCTGCACCACTAACTTTAAATATCTAGGGATCCAGATTCCTAGAGATCATGCTGAGATGTGGGATCTCAATCTTAACTCCTTAAACCAATAGATAGAGGCGTTTCACCTTCATTAGGGGGGGTTGCGGTTACATATCCCAGGGATAGTGGCCATGGTTAAAATGATGATACTCCTGAAATACCTCTGTCCTCCAAAACTTCCCTCTTGGTAGCCCTGATCGTTGGTTCCGTAGCATGCCCTTAATGTTTTTCTCCTTCCTCTGATCTTGCCGCCTTCCACATATAGCTCATGACAAACTGTGGAAGTCAGTCTCTGATGGGGGTCTAGGCATGGCAGACTTCCAGCTTTATTACAGAGCCAGACAGATACTGGTTTTCAATGATTGGCTAACCTGGGGATGGAACGGCCTAACTTATCGTATCTTGGGTTGGACCATTTAATGGGGATCCTCAATGGCAATGCGATCCCTAACAGTCTTCTTGAGATCACTACGGTGGTTCTGCGGACCTGGTGGGAGGCGTCCTGGAGTATGGGGTGATGACAAAACAACCCCTGCTGTGGCAGGGTCACTGCCTTCAACACATGACCTGGCTGACAGGTTTTGCCAAACGGGACAGGATCGGCATTACAACCCTTGGGAATGTGTGCATGGGAGGGGCCATGAGCATGTTTTGGGTCCTCCAGACACACTTTTTCCTTTCCGCAATGCAGTTTCAAAAGTATTTACAACTACGGAAAGCTCTACAGACTAATAAATGCCAGATTTTTACCGCTCCCGAACATAGCCCCCTAGAGGCCAAGGTGCTGATGGGTGGGATAGGGAAGGGATGCATATCCCAACTACACCGTACATTAGTGATCAACTTCCCAGACAGTTTGCCGTCCATTAGGCAGAAATGAAAGGGTAGGGCTGGGCAGCTTGTTGATACTGACTGGACCTTAGTGTGGCTGCCCCTGTGAAATAGCCATATACTCGAGGCTTCGACTTACACAACTCAACTATCTTCATGCCACTTATCTCATTCAACTTCGGCTCTGGAAGGCCAGTAGTCTCCCCACCCCAGGGTGTCACCGATGTCTCTTTAAGAGCACAGACTTCTTGCAAAGGTATAGCATTGCCCCCCCATAGCAGTCCAGTGACACCAAATCACTACTGCACTAGCTCATATACTACACACCCACATCACCCTTAGACCCAAACACTTCTGGGCATCTTGAATGGGTTTAGTAGTTCTCGAGGGGATCAACCTTTGATTGGGATGGCAACAGTGGTGGCGCAGCATGACATTGCCCGGAAATGGAGATCGGACACATTGCGCATCCTCTAGGAATGGCGCAGGGGAATGGAATGGTGTGTGCGACTACAAAACGCATATATCTTGGCTGTGGTTGCCTGCAGAAACCTCCTGGATATGAGGCAAACAGATTGATTTTCAGCTCTAGATGCTTGATCTCTCCAATATTTACTACTGTATGGCGACTAGGTCATGTGGGTATTGGTTGGCTCAATTGCAATATTTGTTGTATTATGTTGATTGCAATCTAATAGTCAATAAAATTGTTTATCAAAAAAACTTCTATAATTTTTTTTTCGCAAAACCTCTCTGTCATTTATTCTGTATAATGTTTGTTGCATTGAATGTTGTCACATGTAAATGTGTTTGGTATTTAGCATATGCTTGCCATTAATGGATTGTAAATCAAACAGTATTACTACTCTACATGTAGTATTCATGGACAGTGCTAATGAAAGATATTTCCTATAGACAGAAAAATAATTCAAGTCAACTCACAATGTGATTTGTGCACATATGTCTGTGGATGCATGGCAGCTACCTGTGCAGGTGGATCATGTTGTTTTGCAAGTTAGGTTGCTGGTGGCTGTACAGGTTGAGGTGCCGGTGATTGTACAGGTTGGGGTGCCAGTGGCTGTACAGGCTGGGCTCCCAGTGTCAGTATGGGTGGGGGTGAACGTGGCTTTGCATGTGGGGCTGCATGTGGTTATGTATATTTTTCTCTATGTGTTGACCATGAAGATAGACTTTGGAAAATGTTCATTATTCCCTCCATCATCTTCATGGCCACAGCATGGTCTCGTCCCCATAAATTTCAATTTGATCTTGGTGCATTCTCATCATGTCTTGGTAAAATTATCTAAGGCACGGGTCTGCCTGCCAAACATCTGTGGGAGTCCGTTAAATGAATCTGAAATGCCAGACAGTAGCCCCTAGTGCATGAATATCCTGCCGCTCACAGGTCCAGTCTGCTGTTGGAAAAATTCTTCATCTTAGTAGTCAACATGAGCTTATGCCATCACCCTCTGCATGTGATGCCATCAGGTATGAGCACCAGGTTGACTATCACGGAGAGTGGTGGCACGTGGGAGGTTGTGGGAAGGAGATTCATACATGAGGTATACCTGTACCTCACCAGGGATGTTCTTATGTTTCAGAGGAGGCCTGAGGTATTGTGCCACAAAGCCCTCTGCTTCATCCATGTCCTACTCGACCAGCTAGTGCTCATCTTCTTTCTCCTTATCCTCCTCGTATTGAGCAGTGCTTGCTGCAGACATTTCTGTTTGGAGGACAATTGGTTTCTCTCCTCTGATTGCCCTCCACCCTCCGCTTGTAGATGGTTTGGCATCATGAAATGGCTCATTGTCCCCAGAACCTGAAAGAAGAAGATTGCAACAGATGAAGTAAATCACAAACTAGTTGATTGCTACTCCACTACAGATTAATGGAATACATCTTCATGCGATATAGTAAATGTGAAAAACAGCATATGATAGCTCAGAGATTAGCGGTGATGTGATAAACAAACATGTTAAATGGCAAACTCAAACTCACCAACTCCAGCCCCAGATCTGTGTGGTTTGGATGTCCTTGAGTTTGGAAAGGACAATGAGTTCCTCAATCCAGCAGCTTAAAAATAAGGTTTAACCATCATTATTTTCCAGAATTCTTAATATATCAACATGAAAATCAAAGCAGATACATTACATAAGGTATTAGTGGAAACTACACACCACCATAACATGATTAGAAACATTTGCAAAGACTGTAAAACACATTTCTACAAGAGTTATTTGTTGTGTAAAATATGTTATTTTTTATTACATACACAAATTAGCACACTTACCTGATGAACATATGGTAGAGTGCCTAATTGATCCTACCGTTATATCTCCTGATACCCAAGACATGGGGCCCGATTCACAGAATTAACTTAAGACAGAATCCTAAACTTACTTCTTTTGGTATTCACAGAATGCACTTACTACTTTTGGTATTCACAGAATGCACTTACTACTTTTGGTATTCACAGAATGGATTTACGACTACTAACTTTACGTCCGCACCCGGACCGGAAATTCCGGCCCGGAGGCGGAGCTTCTGGCCCGGAGGCGGAGCTTCCGGGCCGGAGGTGGGGATTCCGGCCAGTGGCGGAGATTTAGCCATGCGGGACGCATTTCCAGAGAACGGGACATTTTTTAAAATGTCATTACTTCCTCACTCATCGCCTGGGATCCAGACCCTGCTAGGGGTCTAGTGCCAGCAGGTCCTTTTCCGCCGTGAAGGGAACGGCCTTCTGAACTACATTACCCGGCATCCCAACCCCCAGACGCACGGCGGTGATGGCGCATGGCAGCGCCAGCAGCAGCTAAAGCGGACCCTCGCGCCCCGCAGTGCGGGACGCGTTTCCAGAGAGCGGGACTTTTCAAAATGTTATTACTTCCTCACTCATCGCCTGGGATCCAGACCCTGCTAGGGGTCTAGTGCCAGCAGGTCCTTTTCCGCCGTGAGGGGAATGGCCTTCTGAACTACATTACCCGGCATCCCAACCCCCAGACGCACGGCGGTGACGGCGCACGGCAGCGCCAGCAGCAGCTCAGCCCGCTATAGACTGGTAAAGGCTGGGACGGGCTATCCTTATTTTTCTTTGGTTGGTTTGGAGATCGTTTGATCTGTGACCATATTGTCTTTAAATTTACCTTATTGATCTGCTGGCCTCACTATGCCACCTAAAGAGGCTAGAGACAGAGGTAGAGGGGTTAACGCTCACCTCACAGGAACCATGGACCAGTTTATCGCTAAGGTTAATTGTGTCATCGACCAAGAGATCACATTGTTGGAACGCAGAGTCTCACAAGACCTGGCAGTGGCTAGGAGATCTTCAATGGGCCATTTTGCTAATGTTCAGTCCCCTGTTTATCAAGTCCAAAACGGTGGTGCTACTCCTTGCTTAAGTCAAGTTTCTTTGACGCCCGATTTAACACCCAGTGGAACAACTGCTGTCTCTTTGGGGGACCAGTCCACGGTCTCTGATTCTTTGCTGATATCCCCCTGTTTGCTGCCAACCGCATCCAGCATAGCACCGGAGTTTAGCACTCGGCGATTGCGTGAGAGGCATCCTGGGGCTATCCCTAAAAATAAGCAAGGCCCCTTTACTAGCAAAGGTGGTAAGAGTAAGATTGACAGGAAGAAACAGAAAGCCGTGAGTAACACTAGAAACCTTGGATTGCCCCCTGTTCATTTGGAGCAGCCCGCTATAGTTTCCATAGCAGATAAAGTAGTACCCTCTGATCATTTATTAGCCACCACATTGGTATATCAGGTTACAAGTGGGGGGACAAGTGAAGATGGTAAGACTGAGGGATCGGCCCCTGAGTTACTTAATATTTTTGAAACTATCAGGCTTCTCCTTCGCCCTGTGGAGGTTCGAATTTGTAAGATTGAACAACACTTACTAAGGATTGAGCAAGGTTTAGGGGGAATTACTGACTCCTTAAAATGTGTTCCTCATTCTAGGGTTTCCAGACTAAAGGATACTGCTAGAGCAGAAAATGTACCGGTCCCCCCAAAAGATCCCCCAGCATTGCCCCTGGATTCTCACACCATAACCGTAGCTAATGAGGGCACAGTTGTGCCTGCTGCACTAATCCCTCCCAGTGTCATATACCTCACCCTAAGGAGGATGATAGGATTTCTATTTCCCAGATATCCAGGGGGGAAAATATTCCAAATCTTCCACCGGAAGTCTCTCCATTTGTGGTTATCTTAACAGGGGTCCCTGAACTAGGCAAGTATGAAGTTGAATCTCCTATAACTTTGAAGAACAAGGTTGTGCATTGGCTCAATAAAAATAGACCATTGCCAATGCACACAGTGTGCAAGATACTTATGGTTAGGAGGGTCCCATGGGTAGGTCACCTGCCCAAAAATATAAGAGGGGACTGTATTTTAATCAACTTCAATGACCCCAAAATAGTCGAGTATATCTGCAACTGGAGACACTCAAGCTTAGGAGCATCCATTCGCTCTCTTCCCTTGACCTACTTCTACCCCCCTGGCCATTTCAGCTCATTAATGGATGGGTGGACAGTGATACAGCGGAAGGGGAGGGGATTGTTGTAAGGGGATTGGCTTAGACCTGTATCACACTTAGACTCTATCCCCATCCCAAATCGATTTAGCAGTCTGGAGACTGTTGACTGACTACGGGGCAGCAGAGTATCAAATAGTCCTTCGCCCCTCCCAGGTTGTCCGATTTCTGGTCCTAATATACTATTAAAATCCCCGGGTTTAGAACCATCTACTATCGTTTCAACACCAGAGAGGGTCACTAACTCCATCGATCTATGTTTGGACCATTTTCCAAGTGTTCCAATTACTTGTGACGGCTCTCCTAACCACCTTAAGTTTGCCTCGTGGAATGTGGCAGGTCTGCGTAGCAAGCTTTCTCTTCCGGATTGGAATACTTTTATTGATGGTTATGACCTGTGTTTGTTCCAGGAAACCTGGAGCCTCGAGCCGTTGTATAAGCCGGGCTTTTCCTGTTACTTTGTACCAGCTACTTCGGCAGGTGGAGGCCGTCCATCAGGAGGACTTATGGTATGGGTCAGGGCAGAACTTAACCTTAAGATCACTTATCATATGTGTACTACATTAGATGTAATGAGACTCTCCATTAAGTCCTCTAAGAGCAATCCCACCTGGGAACTTTTTTATGTATATGCCAGAGGAACTCAAGGGGGTGCAAAATCTTCTACCATTTCAGCTCTTTCAGACATGCTTCATTGCTGCCCCTCTGATTACCTTCTCCTGGTTGCCGGCGACCTCAACTGCTCATTTGAGCCCCTTGCAACTGATGATATTCCAGAATAAATGAAGATGCCAGATGGGGCATTCCTTCCTTATCACTCAAGCCAGTCAAGAGATGGTCACCGGTTGTTATCCAAATTAATGCTTTATCGATAGAATTTGGATTAAGAGCTGTTAACGGGCGTACAATTTCTGACATAATGAGAGCCAATACCTTCAACAGGGTCCCCTGCCAGAGCAGAATCGATTATATACTGGTTGATAGGAGGGCATGGAAATATGTTATAGATATGGTCATTATACCAACAACAAATAGTGATCATAATGCCCTGTCTCTTAAAATGTCGGCAATGTGGCATAGGAAGGAGTCGTCCCCCACTTCTGAAACACGAATGTTGACTAAGACAGTTTTTCCATCTAACTGCAACAGGTACCTCAAATGGTCTAAGTTTATTTTGAGCGACCTAAAATTAACTACTCTTCATGAAATTCTTGATGATCAGACTCTCAAGCTCTCTGCAGTTTGCAGGGAAAGGGTTGGCCCTGCTGCCGCAGCAAAAGTTTATGCAGATACTATAGACTTGATCGGCACCCTATTTCTTGATCATAGCAAAAAGCGTCACTCGAGTGTTAAGCCAGCCCAGAAGTGGTTTAATAGGAATTGTAGATCCAAAAAAGACAGCCTGGTCCTTGCCATCAAATCCAACAATCCGGGTGATGTTCGGCTGGCAAGACTGTTGTATAGGCAGACCCTTATAGCTGCAAAGAAGGAATGGAAAGAGTTGCGCTGGGATAGTTTGAAAACTGCCTGCCACTCAAAGAATGGTGAGGTTTTCTGGTCTTTAGTGAGAAGATCTATTAGTTCCGAATAGGACTAAATTCCCAACCACATAACAGATAGGGAATGGTTTGAGCACTTCAGGAAGCTATACGTAGGGGATGAACAAACGGGTGATCTTGGGCCCCGAGTCGGGACGATGGATTCTGATCCTGACCAAGTCTCATTCATCAGGATAGAGAAAAGGGAGGTTGAGGCAGCTATCAAGAAGATTGTATCCGCCAAGGCCCCGGGCCCAGATGGCATTCCGGGTGACTTATTTAAAGATAACATTGAGGGATGGGCTGCTTATTTTCCATTCTTTATCAATGCTCTGCTAGAAGGCTCGCCGGTACCGTATTCTTGGAAGGGAGCTGAAGTAATCCCCATCTACAAGAGGGGTCTAAGGGGGGACCCAGCCAACTACCGCCCAATTAGTCTCATTGACACTGGGCAGAAGCTGGCTGGTAGGGTCCTTCTGGAGAGGATCCACTCATGGGCAGATGATAATGATATAATCTCACAGTTTCAGGCGGGCTTTAGGACCTGCACAAGCACGATTGATCAGGCATTCAGGCTGCTGCTCCTATATTGGAAGGTGGTCACTATTGGCAAGGGAGGCCTTTACTTGGCGTTCATTGACCTGAAGACCGCCTTTAACCTGGTCCCTCGTGATCGCCTGTGGCTGACTCTGAGGGAGATGGGGATCCCTCCGTATATTCTGAATCTTTTGATTCGGATGCACGAAGGTAATTATGCCCGTATCAGATGGGGGTCTCAGGACCAAAAAACGCCAAAATTCCGGTGGATAGAGGGGTTCGCCAGGGCTGTGTATTGGCCCCCACACTTTTTACACTTTTTGTGAATGGTGTAGTTTCTTTTCTGCTCGAAATTAATGCTGATGTCCCTGCCCTGGTGGGTGATAAAGTCCCCACGTTACTTTTTGCGGACGACACGCTTTTAATATCAAAAACACCAGCAGGGTTACAGAAGCTACTGGATAGCTTCTCCTTATTTTGTAAGTTGAGAGGCCTTGCCATTAACACAGCCAAAACCAAACTCCTTTATTTCAACCCGAGTTGATCATCTACATCTACCCTAACCCTCGACGGGAAGCCATTGGAGCGGGTTAAAGAGTTCGACTATTTGGGGATCAGAATTTCTGACAAACTCAAATGGCAGCCCCACATTGACAAAATGGTATTAAACCATAGGCAGGTAATAGGAGCTCTAGCGAGGGAAATTCGCGCCTCCACCACTAAACCCGTTGCTCCAGCTTTGGAAATTTATGCTGCCAAAGCTGTAGGCTGTGCCCTTTATGGTGCTGAACTATGGGGGTTTAGTTGTGTAGATGCACTTGTTACTGGAGAAAACAAGTTTTTGTCGGGAGCTTGTTTCACTCCCAAGGGGCACCCCAACTAAGCCACTACTAAGTGATTTGGGACGGCGATCTATTAAAGATTTAGTTATCCTCCGTCCACTCTTATACTGGGTGCAGTTATGGCGTACCCCTGAACTCTTCAGATATGCTGATGGCCTCAGAGAGGTTATGAACCTCCAAGGAGCTTATAAAATAGGCTGGCTTGTTAACATAAAGATGCTTCTGGCTGCCACAGGCCTCATATCTGCTTGGGACTCTGGGGTACTGTTATCAAAGGAAGAAACTAAGAGAGCCTTTTGGGCATGGGTTAATCTCCAGGAGCAGAGGGATCCAAACCCAGGTAGTTTAACTGAGGTGTTTCGCCAGCACAAGTCTATCCCCCGCCTGGAACCTTATCTCGATTTTATTATGAAGCCTAGGGATAGATCTCTCTTCATCCAGTTTAGATTTGGGACCCTCCCTCTTCGCGTCCGCACAAGTAGATGGAATCCCCCACACCAGACCCCTGCTGATTGCCCAAACTGTCCAGGTGTTATTGAAAATATTTCCCATTTCTTCTTTGCATGTCCAGCCTATTTAAATCCCAGAAAGAAATGGCTCAAGCCTGTGTGCCTGCAGCTTGGTTCGAGGGACCACTCTGTCGCACTTAGAATTCTTAAGACTGATTCTAATACTACCATAGTGTGTAGGGTGGCTAAATTCCTCGGCTGGGCATGGTTGATCAGACAGAAGACTATATGACTAGCTTAATTGTTTCTTACATTTTTTACAAAGCTGCTTAAGTTTAATATATTTTTAAAATTATTATGTATTTAAAAAGATTCTTTTACGACTTGTCTCAAAATGTATTTCTATGAATTCTATTTTTATGTGCGAAAAGTGCTTTTATGATATCACATGTCGAAATAAAGCTTTGTTGATTGATTGATAATATCAAACCCCACCAGACCCACCCTCCCACCCCACCATCCAACACGTAAAGCCAAGAGTTAGGCACTAGATGGAGGGAACCAATTACCTCTGTTCTCTAAATATCTTTCTTAATACAAAAAATAAGTAAATCAAATTGGAGTAAACAATTTCTTAATGACCATAATGAGCAGTAAACAATCAGTGAAAGAAAACCTATAAATAGACTAACAACTTATACCTCCATTACAAGCAACATTGATAGGCGGTTAATAAAAGGAAGAAAAAAAGTTAGAAAAAGGAAAGGGAGCATGGCCCTATTGCTGTATCTGATTGAGCCATGCCTTTAAAGGATTCCATATGATTAAGCCCTTCCTTTTTCACCGGATACCCTTTTTAGCATAAATAGCCTTCTCTAGATGATATGTTGTTACCAATCGATCCAGCCATTGGGATAACAGTGGGGGATTTAAGTCTATCCATACAGAGGCTATACAGATACGGAAAACTGTCATGGCTACGAAAATAAATGCGCCACCGCTTTTTCTATGAACCTTGTCTTGAGTCCCTAACAGAATGGTCATGGGGGTTAACTCAATATCCTGAGAGAGGACTTTCCTTAAGAGATCCTGTATTTTGACAAGGAGTGGAGTAAGTTTCGGGCAGGTAGCGAACATGTGTACTGAATCTACACTGAACTCCGAACATCTGGGACACAACGTCCCTTTGCCAGTTCCCCATTTAGCAACTCTACTAGGTGTGATGTAGAGAAAAAAATCGGTTTTAAAAAATTGTGCCTGTAATTTAGCCGAGAGCAGATCGTTTTGGGCAGATCTCAAGGCATTATAGAAGATGTTATGAGGGACCTCAAGCTTCGAATGCCATTTTCAGTTATTTTCGGCACATCATCGGGCATTTGATTATTCAGAGCGGAATAGATAAATCCAAACCAGGGTAAAACGGAGGCTTTTAGTTTGTCAATAAGGTCTATCTGTGCAAACCCAGCAGAGCCACCAGCCTTTCGGGCCAAGAAATCTCTTATGGCAATGTACTTAAAAGCGTTCTGGTCCCGTAGGTTATATTGAGTTTGGAGGTCAGTAAATGGCTTGATTCCGTCAATAGTGATTAAATCTCCCAGTTTTAAAATTCCCACCTTACACCAATCTTGGAATAAGATCTCCCAAAAATAGCTGGCAAATTAGAGTTCATATTAATGGGAGAGTAGTAATTCAATCTACCCAGCCCATAAATCCTGCGAACGTTAGAAAAGACTTTACATACACTCTTCAGGGTCTTAAATCTGACCCGTTTGTAATAGCCAAAGGACACTTGCCGACACAGGCATCCAGGGGCCGCCTCCCCAAGCAATAGTTGGAAGGGAGACGGGAGCCTAGTGGTCCTAGTGGTTGGAGTATAAGAATGTTCGGGTAGCAATTTCAAGCTATACTGTAGAACCAAAGCCCAATAATATAGTCTTATATTAGGGAGTGCCCATCTCCCCCTTTCTCGGGGAAGAGCGAGTTGCTTAAAAGCCCGCCTAGGCTGAGAGTATACCCAGATAAATTGTGGAAAAAGTTGTTCGAATCTCTGAAGCATAATCTTGTTGAACTCTAGCGTGATGGCTCTAAAAAAATAGAGTAACTTAGGGAAATAAGCCATCTTGATGACATTATACCGCCCCACTATGGTCAAATGCATGTTATTGATCCGGTTAAGCGCTCTTTTAGTATCTGCTACCAATTGGATTAGGTTTTCTGCCGCGATCACGGGATCACAGTCACCCCCAAATATTTCGCTTTCGGGACGACCCGACTATCCACCCAATTAATTTTATTGTTTAAAATAATCTGGGTTTTGTTTTTATTAAGAGCATACTCCTGAGCCTCCTGTTCCAATGCCAAAATAGCACTGTCGGGATCCGGAGTTGCTATGGCCAAATCATCGGCATAAGCCATGATTTTAGTGTTCCAGCCAAATATTCTTACTGCCCGAATAGCTTGATTGTTTTATATTCTTTGATCAGAGGATCTATATAAAGAGTAGGCCTAGTCGGTAAATTCCGTTCCGCTCGTGGAATTTTGGTAATTTTGCGGAGAACACGGATTTGCCCAAAATTCTGTGTTCCGTGGCTTCGCTGAATTTTTTGTTTGTTCACGTTCTCAAAATGCGTGTTCGCAAGATATTTCCCCCCGACCACGCAAACAGCGTTCGCGAACAGGAAAAAAGCATTGCGAACAAGCAATTCCGCGTGTTCATGGAATTTCTGCGTGCTCGCAGGGATTTTTTACCGTTTCGCGAAGCTTTGCGTAGCCCGACTACACAAATTCCACCCACCCCTAATAAAGAGCGAAGAGCAGTGGGGAGCAAGGACACCATTGTCGAGTACCCCGTGAGATTTCGAACTGTTCAGTCAACTTCCCATTTATTGATACACTGTAGGGGTGACGTAAAGAGCTTGAATGGCTTGGATTAGCTTTGGCCCGAAACACATCCTTCTCATGACGCCCCAGAGAAACTGCCAGGAGACCCGGTCGAATGCTTTTTCAGCATCTAATAAATTTAGCTACATCAGGTCTCCTGATACCTGAGCCGCGTCAAATAATGTGATGGTCCGACGGATGTGTTCGGTAGTACCTTTCTTGCGAATGAACCCGTGTTCCCAATTTGACACCAGGGGTTCAATTCTTAAAGAAAGTCTAGCTGCAAAAATGTTTGAAAATATCTTCGAGTCACAATTCATGAGAGTAATCGGCCTGTAAGAACTCTTTTCAAGTGGTGGCTTGTCTTTTTTAGGGAAGATTACAATTTTAGCATTGGACCAGGAGGCGGGTGGAGAAGCCCCTTCAAATATAGAAAGAAGCTACCAGTGAAGTGAAAATAGCATTTATTTGGGGAGCGAAGATTTTAGAAAACTCATCCGGGATACAGTCAGCCCCTGCAGCCTTCCCATCTGGCAGACTAGCTAGCGCTATGGCGATATCCTCCCAAGTCGGATGTTCCTCGAGTTGGTCACGGTCTTCAGCGCTAAGTTGGGATAGGGTTATTTTCTCTAGATATTTAATGATCTCATCCTCTGAATAGAGATTCTGATAATACTCTTGGAATGCCCGTTGGATTTTAATCGGGTCGTTGGTAACCTCTACAGTTGAAAGTTGGGTTGAGAGTATTTCATTGGCTGAGACCTGCTGTCTGGTTGACCCTATTTCCGCCTTAAAGACTGTCACTTCAAATTGCTTTTTTTAACTTTTCTTTGAGTTCTGAGATCTGCATTATTTCTTTTTTATTTTTCCTTATGGAAAACTTGAGGGTCTCCCCCTGGATGCCCACCTTTAATGTATCCCATACCATTTTAATTGAGGCTGACCCTGTGTTTAACTCGAGAAACTCTTGTATCCATGCCTGCATGTGCATTCGGTATCCAGCATCATGCAATAAAGCTCTTTCAAAACACCAAATTGGAATTTCTCTACAATTTCCAAGTCCTCTGAAGTTTAAAATAGGTGGGTTATGGTCTGACATAAAGGGCGGGGCAGTGACTATAGAGCAATCTCGGAGCAGAGGGGATGAAACCAAAAAAAAAATAGTCTAACTTAGCTAGGGAATGATGCAGGGCTGAAAAGTAGGTGTAACACAGCAGGGTAGATTATAGACTAGCCCACACATCGCAAAGTCCATGCATTGGCATTAAGTTTAAAAATGCTTGATATACTTGGGGCTTCCTGCCAACATAGGTCCATTGGTCATCAGCTTTCCGATTACAGGGTAAGTTAATATTAAGGTCGCCACAGATATTCATGGGGGGGGGGGGGCAATGGGTGAGTTCTCCTGTGATCCAATTAAAAACCCCTCGATCACCCGTATTACTCCCATTGATAGAGCACAAAGTAAAGGAGGAGTTTGGAGATAAGCAACATTCCGCTATAACCCACCTTCCCAGAGGATCAGCTTGCACACGGGTAGATCTTAATGGGTATCTATTTTCTACCATAACACCTACACCTTTTATTTTTGCATCTTGTGTAGTTCCCCCCATGACTCTATATCCTAAGGAGTTCAATAGATGTTTATGCGATCCCTCTTTGTGCGTTTTCTGAAGGTTGAAAATATCAGCCCCCAGTAAGTGCAGGCCCAGTGCCACTTTCTGTCTCTTCAGGGTATTATTCAAACTGCAAATGTTGACTGAAACAATTCTGAGGGTGCTAGAGTTATTCATTTAAACATTTCAGACAGTAGGACCGTTTTAAGCAATATGCAGATTGTGTTCCCCACATGATCAAGGCTACATTCAATTTCATCTTGTATGCAAAGAAAACTTAAAAATTCCTTCACCCTAGCTAGCCCATTTTGTGCATTTTTTCATCTTTTCTCTATTCTTTAGCCCATTCAAAACACTTAACCTTAGGTATAGATTTAGTTTAGCCAGTAATAGTGGAATGGTGACAAGTGCCTTTAGTCCCTCCATCTTGACACAATTTCCCACCCACCCCTCCCGATAGCTTAGAGCAATCTGGAGAATGAGTGAAGGTAGTCTGGAATGGGTCCCCGCCGCTAGCTCTCGCTGTAAGAACAAATATAAAGAATTTCGGCTCTATCAGTTTTTGGAGAAAAGAAAAATAACAGAAAAACAGAGAATCAAAAAAGAAAGGGAAAAGAGAGGAAAAAGAAAGAAAAAAACAAGTTAAAAGGGGAGCAGCACCCACATTCGAAGGCTGATCTGTCTAGATCTTCAGTGAATACCCTGCAAGGAGCAGATAATAAATACCATAAAAAGCTGACCAGGTCATGAAAGAAGGGAAAAAAAGAAGAAGAGAATAAGGTGCTAAAGCAGTGACTTTATAGATTTCTCATGGGCGGGGGAGAATCCTCTATATTTTAGCTCTAGCTCTTTTTTGCTTTGAGTTCCCCCAAGTATTCCCCAGCCTTGATCTCAGACAAGAAGATTTGGGAGGCCTCATTTAGAATGACTTTCAGTCTGGCAGGGTTCATTAGGTACACTTGGGCTCCCAACTGTTGGAAGGGGGGAATTATTTGATGCAAGCGCCACCACCGCTCCACTGTAGAATGACAAAAGTCAGGTTCAGCAAAAAACATTACTCCATTAGAGCCCTTCTGAGAGTTTGGAAGGGCTTGGTCATAGACCAGCTGTCTGAGAAGGAAGTTCCTGAAGAACACCAGGAACGCCCTTGGTATTCTTCCGGAAAAGCTACTGCCATCAAGTCGTTGTTTTAGATTAAATAGAAAGCGATGTGGTCGCTGAACTTGGAGCATCCCCCTCCACTTCTTCTGTTATACCAAGTAAACAAAGATTGTTTCTTTGTTGTTGTTTTCCTGCTCTTCCATCTTCGTCATTAAGTCCGTCAGGCATGCAGCATTAGAGGAACCCCGGTCTTTTACAACAGAGATTTCCGTTTCCAGGCTCTCTGTATGGACTTCCACCATGGTGATGCGATCACTTATGTCGGTACAAATTTTATTTAATTTTCTCATGCCCCCTTGTAGTTTTTTGGCAGCCCCTTTAGCAGAGCGACTATCGGAGCGAACCTCCTCTTGAAATTCCTTGATTGAGGCCAAGATAGAAGCTAAAGAAGGTTCAGCCATAGCCATAGCCGTGGCATCTGGTGCAGTTTTTAGATTCTCCCAGGATGCTGTCTGAGCGGCATCCTCGTCGGGGGGATAGAACATCTGTGAGCCTGAATAATCCCACTTTAACTGGCTGCGCCTTTTTGTGAGAAGTTGGCCTGGTATATGATGTCCACTAATTATAGTGGGCACCCTGCACCAGTCCAAACAACCCATTATTGGTAATAGGTTAAAGACAACCTTTATTGAAAGCTATCCTAGTGGTAGCTATCGAGAGCAACCTTCAGGCTAAGTCTTGAAGGAATCTAAAGCAGCTTGTTTTACCAGTCTATAATCTCTTGAATGGCTAAATGAAAGATAACCACATCAGGTATATATATAAAATATATGTATTCATTTCTAAACACACCCTCCTAGTCTCTTTATGAGGCTAGAGGTCAAAACACATAAGTTCCACTTCAAATATGACAGTAAAATAGCACAAATACACGTCAGGCCCAAGGGGCGAGCCAAACCATGTACTAAAATAGTGGTATAAGAACCACGACTTAACTAGACACAAGGCCTAGAGCCTGTAGAATCGCTGGGGCCCCAAGGAACCACCCAAGGTGGGCCATGTGCAGTGTGAGAACACAGCCGGGAGCTCCTGTTAGCTTCTATGGGGAAAGTCAAGGTTAGATTTTTAAAGATTAGGGACACTTAGAAATGAGTCAGGACCAAACCCTTGGGGACTTAGGAAGTTCTAGGGTCAATACCCAAGGGAGCACCGGAGTACTCGAGTTACCTCACCCAGGGAAGCCGGGTGCATAGGTGTCAAATGGTGTCGGGTCGCGTCGTCAGTTTCAATGGGAGCTGGCAAAGAAGTGCTGCTGCCGGGAAGATGCGAAGTGTCCGAAGAGATCCAAGCCTGGATCGAAGTCGAGAAGAACCTGAAAGCAGAGGGGACAGAGTCTGGGTCACTTGCCAGTGACCAGGAGGACGATAGGCGGATGCCCACCAATGTCGGGTGTTGCAGGTGAAGAAGGTGAAGCTTGACTCTTCAGCCATGAGGACCAGGAGGCGTCGAGGACAACTAGGAGCCGGATTTGAGCTGTCCCACAAAGGATGTCGAGTGCTGTAGTGTTGGTGCTCGGATTGGACACAACAAGCCTTGGCAACAGCAACCCATGCAGAAAGGAGAAAGATGCTTTGGTGCAGACCAGCAAGGTTTGAGGGACTCACCACTTGGTTGGGAGTCTGGGCACGTCTGGAGCAACCAGGGAAGCCCAAAGAAAATCAAAGTTTCCCCCTCAGGGACCCGCCAGTCGACGGACCAGGGATCACGAAGGGACCTTGAGAGGAAACACAAAATGGCGGCACACGGGTCACTCAGGGTGACTAGGCCAACAAACTTCGATGGATTCTCTGCTTGAAGTGGGGGCTACAAGAAACCCCAAGCACGACTTCAAGAGACATCAAGAAGTCAATGCACTTGCAAAAGTGCATGGTGACCAGGAGTTCTGGTTCCACGCTACTCACAAGGGCTAGGGGTCTCAGCTTTGCTGGGAACTCAGGTCTCCCTCTGAGATGTCTGGAAATCTTCTTACTGGGCTGCAATTCGGAGTCCGGCAGGAGTTTTGGAGATGCAGACTGGCAAATTGCTTTGTTGGTGCCTGCCAAACAGGGGAGTCACTCCTTGACCCCAAGGGAGATTTCTTCAGTCCTCTAGTCTTTAGTAGAGCGTTGAATTTCCAGGATTCATCTTCAGAGTTTCGTCCAGGAATATCTAAAGTTCTGGTTACAGAGGTTCCTTACTTATACCTAAGGAAGGGGTTGGATTAGCTCTGGGGACCCACCTAAGGAAGGGTTTGGAATGAGGGATGGCTACACCCATTTCCTTTGCCCAGTTTCACACCAGAGAAAGGGCTAGAAGCCCCTGAACCGGTTTTGAGCTGGACTATGCACAGGAACACCACATGTGCCCCCCAGTGCAGGACTTCAAAGCACTCTGAGAGTGCTCCCACCCAGCAGCCAATACACATAAGACAGTCTGGGAGGTGGTTACACCTCCCTGTGACAGGAAACCTATTGTCCAGGCCTCCCCTGCTGGAGTTTCGTTCAGTAGCAGGAGGCCAGACCCGTGTCTGTGGCTGCAGCATCCATTTTGTGATGTCAAGGCTCTATTGGATTTCTAACGGGTATACCAGCACTGCTATGTCTCTCCCTCTAGAAGGGTGGGATCATATCCTCAGATCAAGAACTGATGTGGGGGTATGATTCCAAGGTGTTTGACACCAAACACAGCATGTTTCCGTGCAGCCAGTCCAAAGTTAGCATTAACAGTTTAAGATATAATGCACTTAAGAGTATATGGTATATAAAGTACATGCAATCAAATTAGAGAGGAAGCAGCTAGGCTGGGGCCCTGAATAGCAGGATCCCAGCCAGACTAAAGTCGAAAAACAGTGAAACACCAGTAAAAAGTGGGGGTAAACATGTGAAGCAGATACTACTCTCCTACACTTTTTACCTTTCTTCTTGTCTTCTTCAGGCATTGCACTGTGCCAGTGTCTTTAGAAGAATCACTGCTATTATCTTCACTTGTACTCGAACCACCCTCATCGGTAGTAAACCCAGAACCCTCCGATACCGAGTAGAAATTTTCACCACCTGGCTCCGGAGTCCATGGGGCTAGGGGACCAGAGTTAGCTTCCAGGCTACGGATATAATTGTCAATACTGACTGTAAGAGGTTTGGGCCCTTCCTCTGGGACACACACAGTAGGAGCTGTATCTAGCGTTGGAACAGTGAAGACAGAAGTTCCCTAAACCCCCGTTGTTTCCTTCTATGGGTACTAAGGTGAAAATAGAGTTAGTAGCCAGTGCTGGTGTCTGTTCTTCTGGGCCGTCCCCTTCCCACCTTGGGGTTGCTATATCCTGGGTAAGGAAACGTTGGAGGATCCACGCAAGCCATACCTCCCTGGAAGCCCCCGGGTGTCTAGTGTTCAGAAATGCGTGGGTTTGGTAGGTTTCCCTATGTGCCGGCTGCGCTAGGGCCCAAAATCCACAGGTAGGCATATTGCTAAAAACAACTCTGTGCCTAGTTGGCTTTCTGCCACCCGGGGGTGGTACCGGGGGGAGGGGGTTGCCCCGATATGCCCCCAAGGGGGGCAGAAACACTGTGGCTATTTTTTGGGGGGTGGGGGCATTGGTATGCCCATTCTGGGCAGCCCCCACCACCATGCATAAAAAAGCCAGCATAATCGTTGGCGTCTAGTGGGCTTTTTGCCCCCCCAGGGGGGAATATTGAGGGCTACTGCCCCCATCTGCCCCCCGGGGGGCAGAAAATCCACTCAACGCCAGGGAGTTTTTGGGGCAAATTTTAATTAGGGTGGGGGCTGCCCAAAACGGGCCTGCCAATTCCCCCACCCTAATTACATTTTGCCCCAAAAAATCCCTGGCATCGAATGGGCTTGTTGCTCCCCGGGGGGGCAGATTGGGGGCTACTGCCCCATCTGTCCCCCACGGGGGGCAGGAAGGCTGTAATGTTTGCAGGGAGGGGGTGGGGGCATGGGCATGTCCGTTTTGGGCAACCACCGCCCTAATTCAAATTTGCCCCAAAATAATCCCTGGTGTCTAGTGGGCTTTTTGCCCCCCCGGCGGGGCAGATTGGGGGCTGATGCCCCCATCTGCCCCCCAGGGGAGGCAGAAAGTCCACTAGACGCCAGGGAGTTATGTCGAGTCTACTGCAAAGACTAAATGACACGCAAAATATTTGGGGGGAGCAAAAGCCCTTGCCCAAGGAGCTGCTCCCCCCTCCCTGGTGTCTAGTGGGTGGATCCCTGCTTGGGGATCGCCCTCCTGGGGCAATCCTCAAGCAGGGATCCACTGGGGAGATTCACCCCTTTCCAATGATACCTCTCCCATCTTTCTACGTGCCCGGGGGGGCTGAGATAGCCCCCTTAGCACATAGAAAGTGCAATGAAGACAGCGCAACGTGCGCGCTGATCTTCATTGCACAGAAACCAGGGAGGGGGCCTCGGAAGCTGGGGAAGCTCTTTCCCAGCTCCCGAGGTCAAAGGGATTAAATAGAAATCCCTCTGCTGTCTGCAGCAGAGGGATTTCATGCCCCTGGCCTCATGACGGAATGGTTCCATCATGAGCACAGGGGCACCAATGCTCATGACGGAACCATTCCGTCATGAGCATCGAAGGGGTTAAACAAATATATAGAATGAGCTGTGGCTCCTTCCTAGAGGAGTACCTCTCTCTCACATTTTGCCGTAGGCTGTTTGGTGTGTCATTGAACCTCTTAATGTGACCTGCACTTTAATGTGTGATGGACCATGGTACCGATGTATGACAATTTTTAGCTGTTGCAAAAAGAAAATCGGGCTGTTTGTGAACGCTAAAAAGGATTGTGGTATGTACAAACCCTATTTTGCGAGTTGGTAACCTATTAACGAGTCGCAGAATAGGGTTTGCAAGACTCTATTAGCAGGGCGATGCCAAGGGCCTCCCTTCCTAATAGCGAGCTGCACTATTATGTAGGATTGTTTTGCAGTCGCAAAACAATCACAGGTACCACCTACTTCAAGTAGGTGGTAAGCCATTCGCAAACAGGAAGAGGCCCCTAGGGGACTGTGAATGTAGTCAAAAATATTTTTTTCAGAGCAGGCAGTGGTCTCACGGACCACTCATTGAAAACTGAAAAGAAATATGTTCATTTTTTTCTTTTACTCGTATCTCGTTTTCCTTTAGGAAAATGGGCTGCATTTGGGAAAAAAAGTTGCTTTATTAAAAAAGCAAACACAGACATGGTGGTCTGCTGTCCCCAGCAGGTCACCATCCCTGTGTTCTTGCCCATTCCAAAAGGGTTGCATACCGTGACCTGCCTCATGAATATTGATGAGGCAGGTCATGTGCAACCCAATTGGGAATTGCAAAATGTGTCTAAGACACGTTAGTAGAATCCGTTTTTCGAGTCGCAAATTGCAAATCGCAAAAATTCGCAATTTGCTCTCCTCAAAACTGAATGGTCATACATCTGGCCACATTTTACATATGAAAAGTACATTAAATCATAATTGTTTATCTCATATTATATAATTTGTTATTCTGGCATTCTATACAGAAAGTGATTAATTCCTGTTATATGTTGCCCTGTATCATGCATTGCTTTATTGTTTCTATTAGTGATCAATTGCGCGCCTGACCCTGCCAAGGGTGCACTGTTGTTTTCTTTTTCAGGTTAACCTGACTCCAAGATCAACAAGAGCTTGAGAGACGGAAATGGAAATTCTAATCTTGCAAAACTTTAGACATTTTGGGGTCATGCCGTCAATGTTGCCACCAACCCATGATCCTGTCCCTCTCAGACCCCAACATAAATTGACACCACTGCTAACCCCCAATCAAAAGCATGCATTACTGTTGGCCTGATCCCCTCACAGTCCATCTAGTCCTGTAGCAATCTTTGTAAGGGGCATGTGTTACCATGTCTTACATGTTAGGTGTGTTACTCTGCTTCTCTTGCATTACCCCTAATGAAGTTGTACTCAAACATGTACTCGAACTGGCCTAGACGCACTGAACCTGCATCAGATCGTCCACAAACTCACACGCAATGCTGGACACATCCTAGATGTCATTTTTACTAATACCGAACTAGTTACCTTTCCAACTATAACTCTGGTCACATGGTCAGACCACCATTTGCTTTCTTTCCAGTACCAAACAACACTAAGCGACTCACCTAAAACCACCTTACGTGCATCCATCTATTAGTAATGAAACAAACTCAGGGGCATATGTACAAGCCCCTATCGCCATCACAACGTTACTTTCAGTGACATTATGGTGGCGATAGGGGCCTCCCCTTTTTTACAAGGCAGCGTTAAGCCACTTAATGTGGCTTAAAGCTGCCTTGTAAAAAAAGGCCCCCTTTCATGCTAAAGGGGTGAGTAGTGGGTGTTGTGGTGGGCGTTCCACCGCAACACCCATTGATTTTGATGCTGCCCCCTCTTTACAAGGGCAGCGTAAATAGGAGGCAGCACCAAAATTAAGACCAGGAACATCCTGGTCTTAACTTGGTGAAATGCGGAGAAATGCTTTATTTCTCCTCGTTTTTGCTTTTTCCATGTGTGCTGCCTTGTGCAGCACGCGTGGAAAAAGCAAAACACCTTGGATTGTTCATGTGTAGGAAGGTGACCCTTCCTTCACATAAACAATCCTTTAAAGAAAATGACATTTTGTAACTTCTATGTGTGCTGCATTAAGCAGCACACATTGAAGTGACAAAATGGAATGTCAAGATTGTTTATGTGCAGGAAGGGACACCTTCCTACACATAAACCATTCTCCCCAGCACGCAGACACCCTTGAAATATGGTGTAGGGGAACTGCATTGTCACTACACTGCTAAGTTAGCGCCAGCGCAGGGGGAAACGCAAAGTTGCACCATATCCTTGTAAATATGGTGCAGCTTTGCGTTTATGAAGTGGCATAGTGAGGCATTAAGCCATGACCGCTAACGCCTCACTCCGCCATTTCCTTGTACAAAGGCCCCTCAATTTGGAACACTTAGAAACACAACTAACATCCAGTACAGCTCTGGAAACAATCATTTCTGTTCAAAACTATATGAGTGGCTACAGGAAGCTTTTGAAATCCTGATACCACTCACAACCACACAACAGAACAAAAGAAAAGAAGCACCTTCGAGAAATGCAGAGATAAAAGGCATAAAACAACAAATTAGAAAGCTGCAACTTGCCTGGATCAAAACAAACGCCAATCAAGACAAACTTCGCCGTTCAGAAAACTAACAGATTATACAAGTCAGCTATCAAAAAAGCAAAGAAAAGGTACTATTCAGACAGAATACAAATTATTAAATGTGCAAATACAGAATTCTACAAAATACTCAATAAATTTCGTAAACCGAATTGCCTAGAAGGAGCTCATCCCGTTACTCAGGATTTCACAGACAAACTAGCAAATCATTACACGGACAAGGTAGACATGTTGGACTCATACTTAAAACAAAGACAAAGCACCAGCGCTGACCCTTTTACAAAACAACAATCCAAGAATACTCTAACCCAGCCTCTCTGTTCATTCAAACACATTTCACACAATGAATTTATGGGTCTGGTCAAAGCAAGCAGGCCTGCTGGCAGCCGGTCCGACCCGTGTCACCAGCAAACTTTCAAGACAATTCTTTTTACAACCTCTGCTGCCACTCCAGTAAGAAGAATCACCAGCGATTCCTTAACTACCTGAATATTTCCAGAAAAACTCAAAAACTCATACATACGCCCATTACTGAAGAAAATAAACTTGGAACCGCTGAAACCTGACAACTACAAACCCATTACAAATGGACCTTTCAAGGGCAAACTTATATAAAGAGCAGCGCTCACCCAGATGTCACACTTTATTGAAGACAATGGAATACTTTCAAACTTCCAAACGGTAATCCGTCCGGGAAGAGGCACTGAATCTGCCCTCCTTGTCATCTGGGATGAACTGAAGAACACAGTTGACAACAACGGGGTTGCTGCACCACTTCTCTTGGACCACTCAGCTGCCTTTGACATACTCTACGAAGCCAGCATACCCTAGACTGGATCGCATCCTATTTTCGCAACAGAATTAATGGCACCCCACCTTTCTCGTCCAAACCATACTCCACAAAAGCAGGGATCCCTCAAGGCTCTATCCCCTCACCCATGCTTTTCAACATCTACATGAAGTCATTACCGGTACTGATCAATCAATTTAACCTCGTGTGCTACAACTATGTAGATGACATACAAATACTCCTACAACTGGAATGCCTCAAAGACATAGGAAACTCGCCAATTTTCAGTTGTCTCAGAGCCGTGGATCAATGGATGACATGGAGCCATCTCAAATTGAATGCTTTCAAAATGGAAATGCTCATGTGTGGCGATTGGAAACATTCTGACACGCTCGCCGCCTGGCCTGATGAACTTGAATAACCACCTAAAGTATCAAAGGAAGTAAGAAACCTTGGAATGACCATGGACTCCAAGCTATCGATGAATGCCCAAGTGGACAAACTAGCAAGATCAAGCTTTGTTACTATAAAAACTCTGTGACGAATCTTCCCCCATTTGGGATTTTCTCACAAGGTCTAAGCCACCATCTCCCTTGTTCTGTCCAAACTCTATTACCCCAATAGCCTCTATCACAGATCACCTTTAATGGCCCTGAAAAGACTACAACGGATTCAGAACTCGGCTACAAGACTACTCTTACATATAAAACTGCGAGACCACATCTCCCCTGCCTTTAAAGCCCTGCATTGGTTACCAGTTGCCAGAAGATCCACTTTCAAGCTGCTTTGTATCACCCACAAAGCGATACATGGAACGGGACCGCTCTTCATCAGGAAATAAATCACCAAACACATTCAACAAAGCAACCTCCGATGTAGAGTGGCACTTTGCCTCAAAATCCCAAGATACAAGAAAACAAAACATGGGTGACAGATACTTCTCTGTTCAAGCAGCCAAACTATGGAACTTTTTACCCCCCAACATAAGATCCACGGACAACCACCTCATCTTCATAAAACCACTCAAGAATTGGCTCTTCCCCACATAAGCACCATACGCAAACAGAAATATACAGCATATCCCTCTGTATATGAGCATTTATTTGTACTATAGATATGTACCTATATATGTGTACTGCTTTGTGTAAATGTGTAGAATAACTATGTTTTAAAACAAATTAATAAAATAAATTTTTAAGTACAACGCTTAAAAGCCAGAATTTATTTAATGCATCTTTAATCAACATATACTTACTTCCTTTATGCATCTATATACCTTCCATGTACTTGGATCTATATATTAATTACTTTTCTGCTAATTCAGCATATCCAATGCACTTGTCACACCCTGAATGTAGCCACATGAGGAACTCTTCAGATAGTACTCAGCCCTCTGGCACACCTCCAACACTCACCAGCAGTAGAAAGGAGGGGACATCAATGAAGGTTTCAGACATTGTTGGAGCAACCTGTGGCGTTTGAAAAATCGGAACTATTGAGTACTACAATTCCCAATACACTTAGCGCCCATTGTCTGACGCGCATAACATGACGTTGTGAACCGGAAGCATAAAGAACAGTTCCGACGTCAGATACTTGCTGCTTATTCTGATTCTCATCGGTGTTACGAGTCTGTGATCTTCGCTATCTCCACAGAACCTTGTGGTGTGGTAAAGGTGATTGGTTCACCACCAGAGTTTACTCTTGTTCCCTCTCTTTAAACTGTTCATTAGAATGGCACTGCCATAACTATTCAGTTGATGCTCCACCTCACCTAAAAGATTATTATGTTTATTGGAGGCAGTATTTCTGAAGGCATGCCCTGTTAAAACCTTGTTCGTGGATGCCAGTCCAGAGTCAAGCAAAACAGTTACATGGAACTAAGATTACGGTACATTGTGGTGCGAATCTCAGTGGATAAGTCTCCAAATGGAACTATGTGCTAACCTAGGTTTTCGTGATTAAAGTGAGTTACTGGCTGCACAGTGTATTGAACTACAGGATCTTCTTTTTGGAACTTGCCAAATGGTCGCTTATTTTGATTTTTAAAAATAGTCTTAGTAACTACTCATGAAATTGTGCACTAAGGTTGTAATATGCGCAATGATTGAAATCAAAAGAAACACATGTTTAGGAATAAATATTTCCTTTCATATTTAACAGGGGTATCGTGATAAAGTGTGATTGGGTCTACCCCCCCTGTAGGTAGGTAGAAACTGTATACATTTGTAATTTAGAACTACCTGAGGAAATGAGTTTAGAACAGTTACTTGGTTATCCTTATTGGATTTTTCTTCTATTTTAGACATCTTATTTCAATGGTGTCCTAGGAGAGATATCAGAACATGATTAATGTATTCCTCTTTTCCAGTGGAACATTGATCACAGTTATTTGCCTTTACAGGTATTTAGGGAGATTGGCAAGGGGGTTATTAGTGGAGATTGTTTATATTGTCATGAACTCTTATGATATTTCTTAGCTTTGTAGGTCTCCTTCCCTGCTGTTCCCTTCCTTCCCTTCCCTCACTTGATCATCCTCAACCTTCTGTGATATTGCAGCTATCAAAATTGAGACACTATCAAGAGGTGGACCCATTTGAGCCTCGAACCAATCCTGAGTTTGGATCAGAATCCTGACAGCACTTCCCTGTTACTCACCCAATACCTCTCTCAATAAATCCTCTACCTCAACTCTCTGACTCTTGCTACTACTCTTTCCAATGCACTACCCTATATCTCACCCTATACCTCTATCAATAGCTTAAATCTGCATATGCATACTTTACTTCTTCTAATTCAGCATATCCAATGCACTACCCTATCTCTCACCCTATACCTCTCTCAATATATCTTCTACCTCAACTCTCTGACTCAGCTCAGACTTCTTTCAATTCAATTCAAAAATCTTTATTTCGGTTATTGCTAACCATAAAAGACATACAAAAAATATACAAGTCATTATCACATAAAACAGCCATCCATTTCAATGCAAAAAAAAAAAAGAGTTCAATCAAAGTATGGACACAAAACGAGGTGCATGATTTCACTGGTCCAGGCAGTTTCTCAATCTAATACATAGTTTTAAAAATTCCTTAATTTGGAGAATACTGTCACTGTGCAAAAGCTGCAAGTACAAAAGAGCCGGTCTGATTTGTTTAAAACCAAGTTTTTTTAAAAGAGTCACTAAATATAATTTACGAGGAAATTCATAAAATTTGCATAAAAAGATAAAATGCAGCAAATCCTGCGGAGACTTTCCGTCGCAGCCGCAGGGCGCTGCAAGTTTATTAAAAATGTCACATTTAGGTCGAATAAGCAGGTGATGAAATTGATTAAGCCTAAATCTGGTCAGTAAAAATTTCTCATGTGAAGACAAAGACCCTTCCAGATATGGTTCTATGGCCACGGTGGTCTTAAGCATAACAAACTTTCTCACACTTGGCTTCTGGAGCTCCACATCTTCTCTCGTAGTCCTCTTATCCCGCAGAAAAGATTGTTTAATTTGCTCCAGATCTCCCCTTGTTATTAATTGTGGTTTGGAGAAGAGTTCAGGGCGACCAAGTTTATCAAAGTTTGATTTTAGGTAGCTTAGCCAAGGAGAACTCAGTGCCTTGTCCAGTGACAAAAAGTCCTTCATGATTAAGTGTGTTAGGGGTATGTTCTCATTTAGCCAAATTTTAAGCCAAAACATCAAAGGGCGTAAGGAAAGCAAATCACATATATATTGGGACCCCAGCTCCTCATGAACAGCAAAATTAGCCGTACCGGATGGGACACACAATAATCGCTTCATAAAACGATTTTCAACAATCTGTAATAGCTCTCCATTAACATACCCCCAAAGTTCACTACCATAGGATACAGTTGCCACAGACTTAGCATTGTACAATTTCAACATTGCACAGATTGGCTTTTTCCCCAATTTGGTTGCAAAGTTGAATATTGACGCGTTAACCCTCACCATTTCACCTTTTATCTTCACAAGATGAGGTTCCCAATTTAATTTTGTATCAAAGAGAACTCCTAGGTAAGAAAATGTTTTAGTTAAAGGGATTATTTCTCCGCCAATCCTGAATTGGAAGGGTTTTCTTGGTTGCTGACCAACTTGTAATACAAAAGATTTAGAGTTATTTACCAAGAGGTCTCTATCTCTCATAAATGTATTAAATGCTGTTAACAATGATTGCAAGCCCCTCTCGGTCCTAGATATAAGTACTGCATCATCTGCATAAAGAAGTATTGGAATTCCTCGCCTACCAACTCTGGGACAGTCAGCATGAACATCTTGTAACACCCCATCTAAGTCATTAATGTAGAAGTTAAAAAGAAAGGGGGCCAGGATACAGCCCTGCCGGACCCCCTTTCCAATACTAAAATTATTAGATACACTCAAGTCCAGGGAATATCTCACATTGGCGCTAGTATTATAGTGTAGGGCAACCAAAAAGTCAACCAGACCGCTATCAACCCCTTTTGACCTCATGGACTGCCACAGCTTAGACCGGTTGACACAGTCAAACGCTGAGGACAAGTCCATAAAGGCAAGATGAATGGTACCCTTCTGTATTATAGTATATTTACTTAAGATCAGGAAGAGGTTAAGGCATTGAGTAGTTGTTGATCGGCCTTTACAAAATCCGTACTGCGAGGGGGACATAATGTTCTTTTCCTCCACCCACTCTACCAGTCTTTGCAGTACAATTCTTCCTACAATCTTGACCATAGAATCTAATAAAGAATTCGGACGATAGCAATGTGGGCTGCCCTCGTCGCCCTTTTTAAAAACTGGGACAATTGTGGAAACACCCCATGATCGTGGACATCCTTCTTTTGCAGCAGCATTAAAAACTGACTCTAAAATCGGTGCCCAAAAGCTAGGATCAGATTTATACAAATCAGGGGGAATCCCGTCCGGGCCGGGAGCTTTTCCACCTGTGATTCCCTGTATGCCCTCCAAAACTTCAGCTCTATTAAAAACAATCTGTACACCAGTTTTACTGCAGTCAATACTAATAACCATGTCCTCTGTGCAGCAGTAAAGTTTTTTGAAGTGCACTTCCCACTCCTCCTTAGATATATAACTTTCAGTACCATTTCCCGGGTCCTGTGTCAAAAATGGTTTTCTCATCAAAGCCCAGAAAGCTGTACTACTTCCAAGGGTGGCAGGATCTAAGATCGCTAACCACGCCTCTTCCCTGAGAAATTCCTTATGTCTTGCAATAGTTTTTTTGTAGATCATTCTACATTGCTGGACATCAGCTTTTATCCTAGGCTTAGATGACAATGCTACTCTTAGATTTTTTGCTGCTACGGAACAATCCTTGTTAAACCACCTCGGACCTTTTAAGGAATCCGAATTTTTTATAGGTACTGATAGTAATTGAGATACCTTCCCCGCTAAACTGTTGAAGGCATTTAGGATAGTGTTTGGGAGTGTATCCACTTGTGTGCATAACGAAATTTCGTCAGCACAAGTAGTTTTTATTTTAGTGTACAGCTGATCAGGGGTTACCATGGACCATCTCAGACGGCGTCTGCCATCAGTGGTATTCACCCTACCGATAAGGGGTTCCACTCTTTCTTTTGCTATCAACGGACCCCTCATAAGAGCAGTGAGAGGATTATGGTCACTGAATTCACTGACTTCAATAGAGAAGAATCCCACAAAAGACTGCATTACAGATGTTAGCAAAATGAAATCTATAAAAGTTGCCCTACCATTCCCCTTAAATGTTGGGGTGTCAAAGCGCTTAGTTGGGGCCATCAACGCCATCATAGGAGTTAATTCTAACTCGTTAAGCATATCATTGAGGTGTTCCCCCTCAGTTGTGTGCTCAAAATGGAAATTCTCATAGTCCGGGCAATTAAATTCTGTGATCAGTTTAAAAAGAGGGTCTCCACAAGGATGGACATTAAAATCCCCGACCACCATGAGGTTATGAAGACAACCCTTCATGGAGTTACTAATAAAGGAATGCAATGTAACTATCTGACTAGAGTTGGTACTACAATTAGTGGAATTATAAAAATTGACCAAACCGGCCGTACAGTTATCTCCATTTAAAACTAAGCCAATAATGCCAGTGTGGTTTGTTGTAATTCTCCGAACCTTACAACATAAAACTATAGATATAAACACAACCAAGCCCCCCTTAGGTCTACCCCTGTTAGTTGCTACTGCCGGTACGTAGTAGGCCTTATACCCTTCCAGGAAGTAATTACAATCGATTGACCAAGTTTCCTGTAAACAGATAACTTGGTACTTTTTAATATACTCAATCCAATTGCAATCCTCCATTTTGGAACCAAGACCCGCAATGTTCCAAGAAATTATGTTATTAGAGTTGTTGACAGCCAAAATACATTCCGAACGTTCCGTATCCATTAGGCCACGAGTTGCCTGCCCACCGGATACCTCCTGTCAGTCACATAGCTCTAATCCCGAGAGGGCATCGAATCTATTGTGGGTTACAATGTTGAAACCATTACCTCTCTGTAACCCCCCATTGTGAGCATATTCCTCATTAGGAGGCAATGACTGTGAGGGTATACGTGATCTAAATGGGCCAGGGGTTGGTGGATTTCTAATAAAGTGGGAATAAAAAAACCCCAGTGGGCGTATGCAAATACAGTTGGGAGTGTTGGCCAATGCAGCAGCTCTGAGTAGAACTGTAGCAGCATGCTGAGGATGCCTAAAATTAATAATAATGCAGTCACCATTTATTGTCTTGCTAGATGAACCAATCCAGCTCACCCTCCTTGTTGTTAATATTTGATCTGCATACTTAACGGGGAACCCACAATTCTTATTAAGCCAGAAAACCGTCCTGTTCTTTAAAGAATCATGATTTTCTTCAGACGCCTGATGTGCTTGGGGCTGAATGGGAGGGACATTCGTAAGTACAGCCACATAAGGTGCACAATCAGGGGGAAGATTTACATGACGATTTTTCTTTATGTGGGTATAAGTCAAATTTCCCTCTAGAGATCTCGTGTTAATGGTATTCTGCATTGTTAATGTCGTGGGATCCGATAAGACAGGATCAACAACAACCACTGTGTTCTGTGTGTTAATCTGCCTGTTTAAATGAGTATTAGATATACTTCCCTTTGATGATCCCGGGTCATCCACAGTTGGTCTAAGATTTCCTGCATCTGATTTGCCTGATGCCCCAGCCAGGTGGGATTTTAACAGGCCACCTAGTCTTTCTACTTCTGAGGCCATGGTATCTAATTTGGCTAGCAAAGGTTGCATCAATTCTGCAATTTTTGCCTCTAATTTTCCCTCCAGTGAGTGAAATAGAAGTGTTAATGGTTCAGGGGCGATGTTAGAACTCAATCCGCCCATACCACTACCCTCTCCTAGATTCTTTTGCAATCCCCCACTATTAGAGACTCTATTGCCCCTCCCGGTTTTACTTTTGCAATGATTACCCATGCGCTTAGCTTGCACCTTCCTGCACAGTCTCATTGGTCTGTGCTGGGGCGATAGGGGTGATAAGGGTAATGACTCTTCCTCTATTAATTCAGATGCAACTTCAAGGTCATCTGTCATCAAATCTGTATGTGTTTGTGCTGCAATGAGTACAGCAGCCCCGCTTTCCCCGTCCAATCCGTCTATAGGAGCTGTGACTACCAAAGGGGATGATAATTCAGCACACCCAACAGCATCATTACCCCGCCCTAGGGAAGCTCTGCGGGAGTTGTTGATTTGGGTCACCTTTTGCACCAGATAGTTATCCATAGAACCAACCCCCTTAATAGGTTTATTCGCCTTAACCTTAGACATATTAGTAACCCTGACGGTAATCCTTGGAGCCAGGCACGTTTTTACCCAGGACTATACAACCGGCTAACTTCGCTCAGACTATGCAAATAGCCACGTTACACAACACAGTATGGTGACTTCACAGGAACTGTATACGTACAAAGTCCGTGGCCCAGTCCAGTCTCCTCTGTCCTCTGAGGGCCTCAGAGGGCCCGCCCTTTGCCCGGGCTTAGCCCGGCGCCCGCCCGCGCGCGTCCCGCGACGCGGAGGGAGCGCCGCTGTTAAATGCGCCTCCGGGCGCGTAGGTAACGTCAAACTGCGCCGGGGCACCTGGGAAATGTAGTTGTAGCCGCTTCCAGGCCGCGCGTGAGGTAGCGGCAGCGGCAGCCCCGAGTGCTACGTGGGGGGCCGAGGGAGCACCGGCAGGGCCAGCAGGAGAACAAAAGCGTCCACAAAGCAGGTAACACCCTGTCTGAAGGGATTTTAATTTTCGAACTTCTTTCTACTACTCTTTCCAATGCACTACCCCATTTCTCACCCTATACTTCTATCAATATATCCTCTACTCTCTCATTCATCCCAAACACCATACCACTACTATGAACCCCAAAATAACCCTTTCTCGACTCTTCCCTACTCTACCCTCCTTGCATCATCTCATACCTCTTTTTACTATACCGATCCCCCCAAACAAGCCTTTTTAAACCTTTCCCTCTGACTATTCCCCTCCACATCTCCACATCCCTTTTACTCATCCCAAGCCTCCTCCTACTGCTATGATCTCCAAAACGAATACAAAACAAAATAAAAATCTTTCCCTCATCTATCCCGCCCCTATTCTATTCAATCCAAATAACAGACTAACATGTCCACTCATATTTCACTACACTAATCCTATATAGGTTCCAGAGTAGTGTGCAACTCGTCGAAAAAGCGCGTCAACACCTCATCAGGGGTAGCAAGTGCTATATAAATGCAAACATTTTCCCTCTTCTATCCATCCGCTACCCTTCTCAATCCAAATAACTGACTAACATATCCACCACTTAAATGAATTTCAAATTTCACTATATTAATTTTCCACTAATCCTTTATGGGTTCCGGAGTAGGGTTCTTTGCTCCTGAGGCGGAAGCCGGGAGACGCTCTGTTTTAAAGTGTGTAATCTGTGTTTTTAAAACTCTACCTTGCTGCTATCTGCTGATTTGCACAACGAGGGCTCCGTGCAGCGGATCCATCGCTCACGTGACGCCCTCCTACCGGCTGGCCACGCCCACCTCCAGGCCACGCCCCCTTCCCGCCCTTCTTAAGCGCCAGCCTTCAAGCGCTCACTTGGTTCTTTGCTCCTGAGGCGGAAGCCGGGAGACGCTCTGTTTTAAAGTGTGTAATCTGTGTTTTTAAAACTCTACCTTGCTGCTATCTGCTGATTTGCACAACGAGGGCTCCGTGCAGCGGATCCATCGCTCACGTGACGCCCTCCTACCGGCTGGCCACGCCCACCTCCAGGCCACGCCCCCTTCCCGCCCTTACGGCCACCCTTATTTATGTGTCAATACAGAACGCGCAGCGGACGAGCGCAGCGGGAGCGCCGACTTCGCGCCGAAGTCGCGCAAAAGTCAAGCCCGTCTGCGCCCGTCCGCGGCCGACCGGGGCAAGGGGCACGACACCATGCTCAAATTCTTTCTTACTCCTCCAAGGACCTCATCGCCCTTCGAGGCATCTGGCCACTTCCGGACTCCGTCCGTAGACTCGTTCACTCCCTGGGCCTTGCCCCCACCCTCCCCATACCTCTGCCCTCCCCGCGGCGGTTCTCCCTGCCACCTTGCGTCCCCAGCCCCGACCCACCCCCCACCACTCCAGCTCTGTCCGTCATTCTACTCAATACCAGGTCGGCGGTCAAGCACCACCATGAGCTGTCCGTCCTACTCGACACCGAGAAACCGGATCTACTGCTCTTGACCGAGACCTGGTATTGCGATTCCTCCCTTCCCGCTCTCCTGGCCACTCTTCCACCGTCCTACGTGGTCCTACGGGCCGATCGACCGGCCGGCAGGGCGGGCGGTGGGGTTGCGCTAATCACCAGGTCAGATCTGCACTTTCAGACACTCCCCTCTTCCCCTATGGCCCCTGCTGACTTCCTGGTGGTCCGCTCCCTCCAGACCTCCCCTCCCATCACCTGTCTCCTCATGTACCGCCCCCCTCAGTCCTCGCCTTCTTTTCTACCTGCCTTCCAAGATCTACTGGGAAATCTGGCGGTTAACTTTGCCTCGGTGTTGGTGACGGGGGATTTCAACTATTGGCCCTCTGACCCACACGAGTGCCCCGCCTCAAAAGAATTTACTGATTCTCTGTTTTCCTTCAACTTCGTCCCGTACATCTCTGTCCCTACTCATTCCCACGGGCACACACTTGATCAGGTCTGGGCTCTCAATCTCCCACTGGCCTCGGTGGTTGTCTCTCCTTGCCCCTGGTCCGACCACTCCCTCATTTCCTTCTCCATTCCTCACAACCCATCCCCCAAAACCCCGCTTGCCAAAAACACCTGGGCGCGGAACTGGAACAGGCTGGATCTCCCCGCCCTGACCTCCCTGCTTCACAATTCCATCCCCTCCCTCTCCGGCTTATCTTCTGCCTCACAGGCCAAGGCCATTAATACCTGGCTGGCCGGAGCCTGCGACTCAGAGGCCCCCCTGCGACGCATCTCCATTCGCCGGCTTAAAGACTCTAACAGATGGTTCAACGACCACCTAAAAGAACTCAAACTGAGTGTCCGGAGGGCGGAGAGGCAGTGGAGGAAGGAGTATAGCCCCTCACTAAAAACCCATTTTTTGACACTGTTGGCCGAATACAAATCAGCAATCTTATCTGCAAAGACCGACTATTTCTCCACGAAAATAACGTCGGCCGCCAATAAACCCAGGGCTATCTTCGACATCGTGAACGACCTGGCGTTTTCAGATCGAGCCTCACCCCAAATCCCTCCCTCCCAGTCCCTCTGCGACCAATTAAACAACTACTTCGTGGACAAGATCACCAATATCAAGGCAAATATCCCTTTACCCTCGTCGGCCTTCGTCGATCCTTCCCCCCCCCCTGTACAAAATCATCTCACCGTCATCCCTCCCCTCACTCAGGAATCCTTTCTGGCGATACTCCCCAAAGTTAAATCGGGGTCCCCGGCGGATGTCTGCCCTGCACGCATCCTACAGCAAATTTATTCTAGCTGCCCGGATCCCCCGATTGCCTTTCTCAATAGTGCCTTGGCTCAGGGTATGGTGACTCCAGTACTAAAAGCGGCCACAATAGTACCCCTGCTGAAGAAACCCGGCTCGGACACTTCGATCTCGTCCAATTTCCGGCCCATCTCCCTGTTGCCCTTTCTGGGCAAAGTGATGGAACGTCATGTCACCGCAGCTCTGAGCGCTCACATCGAGGCCAATGGGGGGCTGGCCTCTCGTCAGGCAGGATTCCGCCCCAGGCACTCAACAGAATCGGTTGTAGTCTCTGTCCTAGACAACCTCAGAAAGGGCATGGACGATAACAACTACCAGGCACTGGTCCTCCTCGATCTCTCCGCCGCCTTTGACACGGTGGACCACACCATCCTACTTAACCGTGTCAGGGCGGCTGGTATCGGAGGATCAGCCCTGGTCTGGCTCTCCTCCTTTCTGAGGGACCGCACCCAGGCGGTCCGTCTAGGCAACTTCACCTCCACTCCCCTTCCTGTCACCTGCGGGGTTCCCCAGGGTTCCTCTCTCTCCCCTCTTCTCTTTAACCTCTACATCTTTCCTCTTATCTTTGCTCTTCAGCAGCTGGAGGTCACCGTTTTCAACTATGCGGATGACCTCCAGCTCATCTTTGATCTGTCCTCCTCTTCTCTCTCGGTCACTAACTTCCAGTCTACTATGACATTCATCAGGGACTGGATGAACCACAACCATCTTAAACTGAACCCTGACAAAACCGAGTTGGTTCTTACTGGTGGTTCATCCAGCCCCTGGAACTCTTCCTTCTGGCCCTCTTCCCTCGGTCCCGCACCATCCCCCTCCCCCACTGTCAAAACACTGGGTGTCAAAATGAACAATCAGCTCACCCTTCACTCACACATCAGCTCCGTGGTTTCTTCCTGTTCCCTCACTCTTCGAACCATTCGCTCTGTATCCCGTTTTTTCTCCCCCCAGGCTCTGAAGACCATTATGGCCGCCCTGGTGATTTCGCGTCTGGACTACGCCAACGCCCTTTTCCATGGAATCCCAGCCTACAGCCTGCGTAGACTCCAAGTCATTCAGAACCAGGCGGCCAGACTGATATTTGGCCTTCCACGTTATCACCACACCACTCCCCTCCTGAAAAAACTCCATTGGCTCCCTGTGAAACAACGTTCCCTTTTCAAAATCGGGTGCATGGTCTTTCAGGCCCGTCAGGGCACTGCCCCTGCTTTCATCACCTCACTCATCAAACCCTACGTCCCCGCTAGAAATCTCCGGTCCTCCTCCAAGTCCCTTCTCCAGATCCCCCGCTTTTCGCGCAAAAAGTGGGGCGGGTCCAACTTTTCCACTCTGGCCCCTTCCTTCTGGAACTCCCTCCCTGACAATCTCCGCTCCGCAACCCAATACCTTCCTTTCCGCAGAGACTTAAAAACCTTCCTATTCAGCCAGGCTTTCCCCGCTTAAAAACTATCGCCCCGGTCTTCCTTTCCCTCAGCCAATGAACCCTCAGCGCCAAGAAACCGCTAGGTGTATGCTGCGCTCTACAAGTGTTTTAAATTAAATTAGAAATTAGGGTGCTACTTCCTGAAAAAAATGCTTAAAAACTCCATCAGCTGTAGCAAGTACTACATAAATGCAAACCTTTTTCCCTCTTCTATCCCTCGACTATCCTTCTGAATCCAAATAACTGACTAATATCAATCACTCAAATTACTTTCGTATTTCACTATACTAATTCACCACTAATCCTTCATGAGTTCCGGCGTTGCGTGCTACTCGCCGAAAAAGCGCTTCGACACCTCGTCAGAGGTAGTAAGTACTATAAAAAATGCAATTACAATACAAGAGATCCATGAAAGACAGAAAGGAATAAACACAGTTTCCTAATCTTTTTGTGTAGATAAATGATATGAGGAATGTGTAATAATTTAGAGTGAGCTGAGAAAATACATTTAAAACATTTATATTTCATTTTGTTAATTTATTTTTGTTTTGTTAAAAACATAAGCTGTCCTTAACTGAAGTTCAGAGAGCCTAAGTAATGCAACACACAGTGTCTTCCATAAATGTGCTATAACCTTAAACAGTCTCTATGGATTCAAAGACCTAGAGCCTCAAGTTTGAAAAGACACCTCCAATAACATGAACTCTGTAATGGGTCATAAACGTTCTGGGAATAGCCCAGATAGCTGCTACACATTTGTCCTTCATGGATGTCCCTTGCAGAAAGCCTATGATGTTGCTATTCGACAACTTGATTAACCCTGCCATGTCTTTTCCCTCCTTTTCATAAGCCAGACTAATACGATTTTCAACCACCTGCCTAATGTTGCTGTTGATGTCTTCAGTCCTTGTCCCTCCATTCCCTAACCACCTCCCTCTAGCTACTAAGATAGACACTATGATATCTAGGCAAAACCCCATCTGTTAAGCAGGTATTCTTGCTCTGTCATAAGAACCTGGGGGCATATCATCAAGGCCATGCGATAATTATCGCTCAGCGCTCTTAGCGCGAGGATAATTATCGCCGGCCAACTCTGAATTTTATCGCGGAGATAGCGTTCTTCTCTCTTTTTGTACCATCTATCCTTCCACTTCTCAACATCACCCCATTTTCGCAATAAAGCGATCATCTCTTTAATCTGTCCTGTTCTACCAGTACCATTCAAATTTTCTATATCCTTGTCTGTGAAATCCATCCTGTAAGACTTCTGCAAAACTTTCACTTTATCAATGTCAACTCCATAGTCATTTGCTATTGCTCTTAATCTGTCATGTGTATTTCTCGCTCTCCAGGTAATATTTTTACACATGAATAATAATTCACCATCATGATGATTTTTTAGAATTTCTGTTGGAACTGTCCCTGCAACAAGCTCTTCTAATTCTACACGTAATCTAGCAACATCAATTGCTTGTGAATCTTTATCCCTCTTTTGAAGAACTTTCATCCATTCATTCAGATCCTCAGCTGTTATTTCAGTAGATTTTCTCACTGGAACCACTTTCTTCTGCGGTTCTAAAATTGGCATCCCTGAACAACTAGCTTCACCAGCATCCAGTCCTGAATTTGACTCCTCTAATTCTTCATTACAGGTGTTATGTCTGAATTTTCCTGCCCTTTTTCCTGAATCTCCTGAAGGACCAGCCAAACTTGTCAATCTATTCCCCACATATGGAATGACCAGACCATTCTCACCCTTCCTCTGCTTATCAAAAACAGGCATAACCGGACCTATGGTTACTGGTACCGTAACAGCATCTAGATTTTTTGTCAGTTCCTTGATCTTTTCAGTCAACTCCGATGTAGTTCTGGCTAATTCTCTCGTATTTTCGCCACTGCTTCTATTTTCTCTCTCCCTGAAAGGATTACCACTTCTTAACTCAGGTGTCACATTTTCTGTCTCAATGATACGATGCGTATCTCTTATCGGAGAAACAATTGGTGTACTCTCTTCTGGTTCCGGTCTATATGGAGGTGGTCTTTTGTAAATCATGTCATTTAAAACCTCATCCTCATATTCATTAACTCCATATCTTCTCACTTCTGCCTCAGGAACCCTTTCTGCTCCCTCTTCAACTGTTCTCACAGGATATAATCCCTCTGACATACTACCATCTCGCCATCTTGTCATTCGATCATGATGAGTTTCACGACCATGTCTCCTCCCAAACATATACCTATAGTTGCCTCCAGACCTCTGTTTCTCTTGCTCATGTACTTCCTCTTCCCATTCCACTAAAGCCTCGAATTGTGTCGGCCTTGGTCTTGGGTCAAGACATAACATCTTTTCCCGTAAATTTTTCAACACGGCCAGATTAAATGAACCATGTTCTGGAAATGCTAAAACTCCATCTTCTTTGGTATACCTAACCCAATTCTCCAACCATATACAGGTATGATACCCATATCTCGCAGCCATGAAGGATGCAGGCGTTTTCGATGGAGGTAACAATTCACCCTCTCTCGTTTTAACATTTTTATCCTTGTCGAACCAATTTTTAATCTTTCTGAACAAAGATTTTTTCTTTTTCTCCTCTTGGTAATACATTTTAACGCTTACCAAAACTTTCTAATCCCTTCCGCAATAAGACTACACAATATGATTTTTCAACCAATAACAACGCGACTCACACTAACGCACCAATCCTGGAACGTTACATCACTAAATAGCTCCACCAATCCTTGCGCGGCTCACACCAACGCACCAATCTCAGCGCGAGCACTATTCTGATCTAATATCCAATGAGAGCGCGGTCTGTTTGACGTCAGCAGTCGCTGCAGTTTCTCGCTCCTGTCTCCTGTCAGTCGTCTACCCCTCCTTTACAAAATTTCTCAGTAGACTTTGTGTCAAATTTCTACAAAATCTATTAGTTACAACATATAAACATCTCCATTGTCCGCTTCGCTAACCAAAGAATAATAAAGAAATCTATTTCACAAGAAACCTCTCTTTGACACAGTAGCACATTCCTCTACTCTGCCCTTCTAACATACATTCATTAACTGTTTCCTCTAGGACTTATCCAAAGAGTCTTACAATCAACTAAATGTATAAACATTCACGCACATTCATACAAGAAAATATAGTACATACACACAGAATCCTGTTTTTCCCGAGAACAGCGAACAATCTGCTCCACTACAGAATTATAACACACACCAAAGTTTCTCAAACAAGCTCAGAGAATACCTATTACTTCTCCCGCGATAAGCTTTAACGGCGAACCTTACGGATCCCTGGGACTTAAAACCAGAGTTTCATAGATAACCTTCACTACCATACGCACTCCTTATATACCAGAAATATCTCAAATAGTAACATATAACAATGTCACTGATTCCGAACCCAGACAATGTGAATTTTCCTGCATACATACAGGACCAACAATCCCGTCTTTCCCGAGAGCAGCATATACTTCCCTCTGCCCTACTACGGAACTGCTACTAGCTCCCAAATTCCAGAAGCACTACATATAACTCAACATGACGACTCCAACATATAGTATTAGTACATATACCAACATCAATCAATAATCAATAATCAATAAACTAATGTACAAGCAATCTAATCAGATCAAGACAATCATCAATAACCATCATCACTCTGCTACCAGGAACTTGATGCAGATTGGGGTGTATATAATCTCCCTACTTCCACGGATAGAGTAATTTCACAGTTACACGCACATACACTCACCATACACTAGGGCCCATTTCACTAACATACACTCAAATACTCTACTAACATTGAACCTGTGGAAAGAAAACTCCTAAACTTAAACCCCACACCTACACCGAGGTCAATAAGACCTAGCTATTGCAATTGTCATGATCTAAACAATCTATACATCAATAATCAAATAGAGTACTCAATAATTGACAAGAAATAATCACCAACACCGTATTAAAGTTATGATTCTTTATCTAAAATTAGTCAAAAGAAATTAATCAGAATAAATCATTTTCTCATAATTACCTATTCTAGCTAAATGTCAGAATGGGTCATCAGGACAAGTCTCTCGGTAGAAATCTCCCAAGTCACCGTCCTTACAGCATCGATCCTCACCAACGCAGGTTTGGGAAGAAAGCAAAACCGCAAATGCAATGGAACCCTCTCTGGTCTAATATATTTATAATAATTCAAACAAAGGAAAGAAACATTTAATTTTCTCTTCATCCGCCGAACCGCTGAGCAGAACGAGAAGGAAAGGATGTAGCATCGCTACATTTTGAAAAATCTCCGCTCAGAAAAAGTCACAAAAATAAAAAAACAGAACAGGAACTAAATCTACAAATGTTTCTTCTCAACTTCCACATATTTCCTCTGGTGAGCTCACAGCTTAGAGTCTTTCTTTAAAGCTCCTTTGTTTTCCAAGGCTGCCAAGGCTGCTGTCCAGTGCATCTGGAAACATGCCCAGATCTGCAGCTGTCCTCACGGAAAGTTTTAACCAGGCAAGGACTGTGGACAGATGACTCGCGTCCATATTCAGCAAGGCCTTTTCCATCACAAATTCTCACTCGAAACCAGGCTTCAAAAGTCAGCCATCTTTTTAGTAGGCCACAATAGGCCACAATAGACCATCTTAATTAAAAGAGACAAAACAACGTTACCACAGCATAATGATTAAACAGTGTTAACCCCACTAATACCTTTATGTGTATGCAATTATCTAGCTTTAGCAACACAGAAAAGCATTAATTCAAAAGCGTTTCGTGCTTAAAAATAAACAGCACTCAGCAACGTTTATTTAATAAAACATGCACATTGTCAATAGCAACATATAAGCGTTTCCCTCGTGTCGGTTTTTCTCTTGTTAATACATACGTATTGATTAATAAAAAAAAACATTTACACAAAACAAATAATTAATAATTAAAATTAGTACTTTTATTTTTACCACGTTTAGACAACTGAAGCTTCAAAACCCAATGAATTTTTCAACAGAAAACTCTGCTCCAGCACACACAGAGAAGAAATGCAAAATGAAGGTATTATAGTTTGGTTTGCATGCAAATATATGATGAAAGAGATAGGTTGTGCATGAGGCAGATGATTAGATACTCACCCAGATTTCAGTCATTTGGCATGGCCATGGCAGTACATTAACATCTTGCAGCAGCAATCCATTGATGATACTTCGAAGATCCTCAACACTACTGTGTATGTTTCAACACTTGTTCTCACATCTCAATGCTGGGTTATGTAGCAAAACCTGTCCAGTGATTGGCTCCTCTGCATTTAGTATTGGCCAAGCACCCAAAGGCAAATACGTGGGTCAATGGACCACACCTAAGAGTGCAAGATTTTCTTAGTGATTGAGTGCTTCGAAATGATAATGCAGAATTGTACTCCTCAATGCAACCAACTCATGCAATACCTAGAGACATAACTATTTAATGACCATTAATTAGAATATATGGATGGGTGCTAGCCTTTTCTATTAGTGCATATACTCAAATCAGGCTTATTAATGCTTTTCTAAGCTATGGCTGTTAAAGGACAACAACAATCTCCTCGATCCTCATCAATCGGGCTTAGAAGAAATTACACACCAATGAGCATGACCAGGACACCAGCACATCCCATCAATATCCCCCTGACCTCTGCCCCTCAAGATTCTAGGAACAACAGTCAAACCAAATGCATGCTCATAAACTGTAGGTCCGCAACCAAGCATGCAATGGAACTAGTAGAAGCAATCCCTAACCACAACATTGACATTGCATCCATCTGAAACATGGCTAAATGAATCCTCACAGCTATTCATGGATTCACTAGCCATCCCTGGATTTTCAATCATCAGAAAAGACAGGAAGGACTGCCATGGTAGAGTCATTGCTATTATTCACAAAAACAACATCAGCGTAAGAAAAACAGACAACTACAACTCATTTCAATATCTCAGCTCCCCCAGAAGCATGAAAGATAACACAAATATGATCTGTCACCTACTCTACCACCCACCTGGTAGTGCACTCTTCTTTGGTGAACAACTTACAGATATGATAACACACTGCTCCCTCTCATGTTCCAATAACATCATCACAGGGGACCTCAACCTTCACTGGAACAACAATAGCAATACTCTATTCCAATCCGTAAATAAAATCTTACTCAGTAAAGATCTCTTCCAGCACTGCAAAGGTCAAACCCACAATACCGGCTCAACCCTGGATGCTATCATAGCTCAGGAAGAAACACTAATTAACAACAACATCCTCCCCGTCGACTGATCTGATTATCACTTTATTTTCTATTCCATATCAACAAAGCACCTCACCTCCCAACTTGCACGCACAAAACCCTCCAATGGGCCAGGAAAATAAGACAAATTTACCTAGCGCACCTCAAAGGAAGAATATGATTGCTTCTTCCCCCTCATCAGATAACCTCTCAATAACTGAACTCACCTTCCACTATAACTCAACAATGACCTCCATACTGGACTAAGTAGCCCCTATGAATTTGAAAAGGGTGATGAACACACCCTCAAGAGACTGGTTCGAAAATGAATAATTGAATGAATGATGCACATTTGTAGAGCGCACGGCTACTGAGCAAAAGTGTCCTGGCGCTAATAGTCTCAGACTAGCAGACTAGACAGCCACCTCTAGCCCTGGAAAAAACAAGTTTTAAGAAGTTTCTTAAAAACTGCCAGGGCAGTCGTAGATCTGAGAGAGGCCAAGAGACGGTTTCAAGATTGAGCTCCCAAGAGCTTGAAAGATCTTCCCCTGGACTGGGCTATGCGTCTTTTGGGGACGCAGGCCAGGCTCATGGAGTATGACCTCAGAGTTCTGGCAGGCAAGTAGTGGCTAACTCTTGGGGGGCGCTAGGTGGCGCCGAACCAAGATGGCCGCACTGACGTGAGGCTCTGGACGCCCGACCCCGATATTCGTCTCTTATCCGTGCAAAGACCCCTCGCCCGCAGGCATACTGTATGGCAAAACTGACCCCTGGGGCTAAGGAAGACTCGCTGCAAGTTTTATGGTGCAGTGTCCGTTGGCTGAGGAGTTAACGGGACCGGATCTGTCCCGGGGGAGGAGCGCGCCTCTGTGGTGAAAGGCCAGTACGGCGGCGTGAACTAATCGAGTGCTGGTGCGGCCATGAGGCTGTAGGCCCGCCGGCGGGGAACAGATTGCTGCATTGGACGCGTAGGAAACGCCCGACCAAGAAATGCGGAGATAAGATGAGGCGACTGGCGGAATAGTGCTACATGGCCCCTGTTGCTGCGGCCTCTCGCTTCCTGGCACCCTACTCTGACGGGACTCACTGTGGACGCACGGGGCACTGAGGGACGTGGAACCGGCTGCTGGGGACGTAAGGACTTCTCATATGCGCTGCTGGAGCGGTGGCGCAGCGCTCAGTGCCCGTGCACTGCCTGGGAGAATGAAGCGCATGAGCCCGGTACATGTATGCCCTGACTTCTGAATGTTACCGGAATGGAGCTGTGGCGAACGCCGAAAACCGGGCTGTGGCGGCGCCGAGGCGAATCCGAGACTGCATGGGGAGGCGAGGCTTTCTACCTGTACCCCCTGACTACACGGCTGACAGGATTGGGCCAATGACGTGCTGGCTGTAGGTAACATGGCGCTCCCTGCGCTATGCAGGATCAATTAACACAGCGAGGTCGCTGTTGACGTGATGATTGCTTGCTGAGCTTGCGTGGTGCTGGTGGGCCTCGGTCAGTGTGCTCGGTCAGAAGAACCTGCTGTGCAGGGGGCGACCTCCGCCTGCGGCTCCCGGGGATGCTGTTTGACTGCCGAGAGATGGCACGTGGCTGAGAGGGGGTGGACGAGACGGTTACCTCCGGGAGGCACTACTGGAGTATGTATCCGCCCCCCCATACATGCAGGAGAGTACATACCACAATATTGAGCCTAGATACACCACGGCCTGTCGCATTTCTGCCTTGCGTATAGACGGCGAGTGGCCGGAGCCTGGGACGTGGATCTGCAGTGCCCCTGAGGAGGGGAGGCCGAATTGACGAGGTGTTGAGCCCCTTACTGTACGCGAAGCCTGAGACTCTGTCGTCATGGGTAAGGCGGAGGCACGCCAGTCCAAGCTCCCTTTTGACCAGAAAAAATCAACCACGCGCCCCATGACAGGGGATGCGGAGGTGCCTACCCCGGGGCCGTCTGCCTCCCCTGTGGCCGCCCCGGGTGATGACCTAAAAACCATGCTGGTTGCGATGCAGCAGAGCTTAAATGCCCTCTCGGGGAAAATGGACACCATGAACACCCGGCTGGATTTATGACGAGCAGATCAAGGAGGCGGAAAGACGTATATCCGCCACTGAGGATAACTCCACTGAAATGGCTCGACAAATGGCTCACATGGACAAGCTCCTGAAGGTGATTGCGGCTAAAAGCGAGGATTTGGAGGCGCGCAGTCTACGGAACAACATACGCTTGGTGGGAATACTGGAGTCCACGGCCACAGGGAGAATGGAGGTCTACGTGGAGAGACTGCTAACGTCCTCGCTGGCTCGCTGACTCCTTTTCGGCACATCTAATAGTAAAGCGGGCACATAGAGCGCTGGGCCCGAGACCTCCGGCTGGAGCACCGCCGAGACCTATAGTAGCAAGGCTGCTCAACTACAGAGACCGAGATGTGGCGCTCCGTGGGGCGAGAGATGTCCCGAACCTGCAATACGAAGGTAACCCGTTCTCTATATACCCAGATTTTACCTTGGCGGTACAAGAAGCTCGGCGGAAATACTTAGCGGTGAAACAGAAACTGCGCCAGGCGAACGTGGTATATGCTTTGCTATACCCCGTCAAACTGCGGACACGACATCGGGACCGCACAATAATCTTCACAAACCCACAGCAGGCGGAGGACTTCCTTAAGACCTTACGACGACCGTCTCCGACGCACGGAAATAATGCGGGGCGTACAAGCCCGCATTCATCCATGACTGAGGATTAGATACTGAGCACCAACTCCTTTGCTGATCCAGAATGGATATCATGGCCCTACAGCGGCGCTGGGTGCGAGGACAATTCTGAGGCGCCCGGAGACGGAACTATAGCTGCGGGACATGGACGGACCCGCTGGGATGTGCTGGGCCGCCGGAGTCCCGCCTTGGATGCGAGGGTCCTGTGCTGGAGCTGTAACCGACAGATGAGTACTTTTTGCGTTATGCTGTATGGCAGACTTTTTGGACCATTGAACTGAGGGCTGGAGAAGCATTAGCTGCGCTGCTCCTGTTTGTGTCAGAATGACCTAGCTGTTTACCTGCGATGGGCTTGAAGGGGTCTGCTTCACTGGGAGGGCACCCTCGACTCTAACCCTCCTGCATACCAGCCTAACTGGTTTAGGGGTAGAGGGTCCTGCCGCATGGTGGGACGTGAGGGCTTCAGAGGCACTTTAGCGCCCCACTGAGGGAGGTCCCCGGTACCCAAAAGATAAGGGCTAGACAAGGTCTAGGGAATGGACTGCTATTGCTTTTGTGGCATCTTTACTGTTTGATTTTGTTTGATTCATGTTATGGGAGGGGGAACAGGGGGAGGGTCTTGGAATGCCGGTGCATTTGGGGTGCCGTTGTGGGAGGGGAAGATGGGAGGGAGGGAGATGGGAGGGCTTCACGGAGAGGGAGAGTGGGACGCGCTAGTGGTAGGCTTGAACTAACTCCAAAGGCTGTGCTGGACTGCATTGCAGAGACCAACACGACACTGCGCTGCGCAGCTCTAGAGACTGACGAACCATGCACTGGGGTAGAGAGTACGCACCTCATATGCACTGACTCATGCTCATGGAGGGCGATCGCAGAAATAGCTTGAAACTTTTATCATGGAATGTAAGGGGGTTGCGGGACCCCAGGAAGAAACGGCAGATACTTTCTTACCTTGACCGGCATGGCATCAGTATAGTGGCGCTGCAGGAAACCCACACTCACCCTAGAAACCCTCCAACCTTTGGTAGTAGATGGGCCTCGGATAGGATATTCTCTGCTTACTCAACACATGCAAGAGGTACAGCTATTTTGATTAAGAGGGGTACCCCTTTTAGATGCGCTGGGGCACGGAGTGATGGCGAGGGCAGGGTTTGCATGATGTGGGGAGCTCTGGGCGCGCAGTCAGTGGTTATCGTCAGCTACTATGGCCCCAACAATGACAACCCGGACATTTTGAACGTAGTGTGGGGGCAGATACTTGCGGTAGGAGCCACTCATGTACTCTGGGCGGGTGACTTCAACACAGTATGCGATCCGGTGTTTGACTGCTCTTCTCACTTGCCCCATCATTATACGAGGAGCCAGGGCACACTAAGGGGATTGTTGGAGGATGGCGGGATGGTGGATTTGTGGAGGCATAGACATTCAGGCATGCGTGAGGGGACATTTAATTCAACAATGCATGAGTCTTGGTCGAGACTAGACTACTGGCTTGGGTCCAGGGGGGTATGCTCTTGGGTACGGAATGTAACTCACATGGCTCGAACCCTGTCCGATCACGCCCCGGTATGCCTTACGGTCGACGTCCCGACCTTAACTACCAGCCTCAGAAGCTGGCGACTTGTCCCGGAGGCGTTGCTGGATGAAGTATTTAGGACTGAACTGGGGGAGGCAATCACGGACTTCTTTGAACGGAACAGAGGATCGGTTGCGCATGTGGGCACATTATGGGAGGCGCTTAAGGCCACCATACGAGGGGAATGCATGGCCAAAAGTTTTAGAGTATTGCAAGACATTCGCAGAAGGCTACATTTGCTGGAGAGGACGATCAAGGAACTCGAGGCAGATATTTGGCGGAGGGGCAATGGAGAGGGTAGGGCCAAGCTGAGAGAGCTCTTGACTGAGTACACGGACACTGCGGACAGAGAGATGAGGTTTAGAGGAAAATACGCCCAGGCGCGCCGATACGGAGAGGGGGGGAGGCCCGGGAAGGCGTTGGCGCAGGGCATCAGACAGCCTCGCTATGCCAACTATATATTGGAGGTGGAGGATGACGAAGGCACCTGCCAGAAAGATAGCGCTCAGATACTGCAGGCCTTCACTAGCTTCTACGCAGAGCTTTACCGCTCGAAGGGGACCAACGTGGGGGATTTCCCACGGTGTTTTTGAGAAATCACACTGGGATATCTAGAGGACAATCAGAGAGATATCCTATGTGTCCCCTTTACGAATGAGGAGCTTAGGGAGGCAGTCCTCCAGCTGCGGTCTGGTAAAGCGCCAGGACCGGATGGGCTGCCGAGCGATTTTTACAAACTGTTCATAGATCAACTGGCCCCCATCCTTCGGGAAGTATATGCAGAGGCACAAGAGACACAGACGCTGCCCCCTACAATGAGAGAGGCCCTTATCCTGTCCATTCTGAAACCGGGCAAACCGGCTCATAAGTGCAACTCTTATAGGCCAATTGCCGTTGGCGGCAGTCTTTTTGGATGCCACCAAGGCATTCGACTCGGTGGAGTGGGAATACCTGCACGCGGTGCTCCGATGTATGGGGTTCCCAGTTGGCTTCTCCGCCTTGATCAAATTGCTTTATACTGACCCAGTGGCCCGGGTACAGATCAATGGTCACACATCTCGGACGATATCGCTGTCGCGAGGCACTAGACAGGGGTGCCCGTTATCGCCGCTGCTGTTCGCCCTGGCGATGGAGCCGCTGGCTGCAAGGGTTCGACAGCACCATCAGGAGAAGGCCCTCAGATGCCTCTTGCGTCCCATCTTGATTTCATTATACGCGGACGATGTTACGCTATACGTCAAAGACCCGATACACAACCTCAATCCGCTCTTGCGGGAATTTGTACGCTTTGGCGGCCTCTCTGGCATACACATTACCTGGGCGAAATCTCAGATCCTACCCCTTAACGCCGGCTGCCGTGCCCTTTGCGGTTGATTTTCCCTTGGAGTGGTGTGACTCCTCTGTTCGGTACCTGGGGGTGAACGTCAGTTTGGATCGGGAAGACCTGATCCAAGATAACTATGGGCGAGCCATCGATGCACTACGTGATTCCATAACGAGATGGATAGCCATGCCATTGTCCATTGCCGACAGAATCTCCTTGATCAAGATGACTGTATTGCCTAAATTCCTTTACTATTTCCTGAACATCCCCTATCATCCGGGCCGCACCTTTTTCTCCACTTTGAGGACTGAGCTCCTGCGACTTGTCTGGGGTGGCAAACAGCCTCGGATTAGCTGGGAGACGCTGGCCAGTCCCTATGCGCTGGGAGGCCTTGAGCTCCCCAACTTTGAGCTCTATTACATCTGTGCACAAGCGCACTATGCGCACTACTGGTTTCACGTCCCGAAATATACGGCCCATGTGGCCACGGAGCACTGGCTGGTGGAGCCCGTCCCACTGGAGGGAGCGCTCTTGCTCCCTACGACGCGGCGCGAACGAGACCCCACAACTGTAGACTGTACAGTACGAGCGTGGAATTGGATTGCGCGCAGAGTGCAGGCCCCGATGGTCTATTCCCCCCGCCTGCCGCTGACGTTTCATCCTCAACTAACCCTCCTGCAGGAGGGTGTTTTTAAACGATTTCAGCAATTGCGGGGGACACACACGTGGGGAGATATATATAAGGATGGGAGGTTCGCTACTCTCCAGCAGCTATGTGCTGGGCCCCCACGACTGGGATGGAGACGTTCATTTATGCCCGTTTGCGAGAGGGGATGCGGGCCTGTACGCCAGACTACCCGCATGAACCGCCGGTGCTCCCTCAGTTACATGCCCTGCCGGGCGCGAAAACGGCATCCCACTTGGTGTCCACTCTGTACCAATCTGTATATGACGGGGTCGGCGGCTCACATGGCTCTGCTCTGGTTAGATGGGCTAGCGAATTAGGACATGACATCACGGACCGGGAATGGCACTACTGCTGTACGCAAATCGAGAAGGTGTCCTCTAGTGGCAGGTTGCGCATCACACATTTCAAGTTTCTGCAACGATACTGTTACACCCCCGCTCGACTGCACAGATTTGGGCTGCGGGAGGACGCTAGATGCGATAGATGCCGGACAGATTGTGCTGATATGCTGCACTTGGCCTGGAGCTGTCCGGCCCTTCACTTATACTGGGAACAGGTCTTTGAGGCAGTGGGGAAAATGTTGGGTGCCTCGCTCCTGCCGACTCCGCTGATGGGCATTTTGGGTTATACGGAACGCCTCCCTGTGCTGCATAGGAGATTTGCCTCGCTATGCTTCCTCCTCGCTAAATGGAGAGTGGCCTGCAGATGGGGAAGGGGGAGGGCACCTAAATTCAAAGATTGGCTAGAAACAATGATCCTATGGCAGGACCAGCTGGCCTTCTACTCTGACCTTCTTCCGATTGGTTCCCGACCCCGGGACATATGGGACCCCTTGAAGACGTACCTATTGCTGCACCCTCTGCTGCCTGATGAGGTGGCCCCCCCTCTCTCTGACTAGACTAGAGACCGGATAGTGGGCGGGGAGGTGCAGAGGAGCATTGAAGCCTTCCGGGATTGGCTGCTGGCTGGGGAGACTGGGGACTCCCTCGGACACCCTGTGATGGCGGGCCTGCCTGCTGCCCTTGTGGCCTACTGGAGCTGTGTCGCCCATAGCGGCTGGCTGGGTGCTGCGATAGATGGTGAACTTGTGCGCCTGGCTGTGTACTGCTGGTTTGTTAGGAGTACTGTAATGCTGTCAAGATATGCACTGTAGTGATTCTGAATTAAAGCCTGAGATTTATTGACCAGGATGCTTCCTGGTTCGCTCTGAGTTCTTTGCTTTTGGACTGTTCTTCTCATCGTGAAGCTAGTTTGGGAAGGGGTATTTAGTTGTTGGTTTTTTTTTTATTATTGAACAACAGTATCTTTGTTCTATTAAAAAGCAAAACCCATATATGATGTTGCGCGGCCGGCCCCTTAGGGTTGTTGGCATTTCGCTGTGTACCTCTTTATTTCTCTGCTTATTATGATATGCTGCCGGCCCGAAGTGGATGGAGGGAAATGCCGTGTGATGACTTTATCTGTTGAATAAAGGTTTTAAAAAAAAAGAAAAAAAAAAGTAGTGGCTAACTCTTGTCCTGAGGTAACCAGTGCCCCTTCCATGAAGGGCTTAGAAGAACAGATCCAGGGCCTTAAACTTGATCCTTTTGCTCATAGGGAGCCAGTGTAATTCCTTTCGGTGCGGGGGCATGTGAGTCCTGGGCTTGAGCTTAAGGACCAGTCGGGCCGCAGCATTTTGAACCACTTGGAGGCGCTAGAGGAGATAACTAGGAAGGCCCAAGTAAAAAATGTTGGCATAGTCCAGTGTCGAGGTAACCAGTGCCGGGATCACGGTTTTCCTAGTGTCCAGTGAGAGAAGAGGGAGAAACTTCCTCAACATACGCAGCAGGCCATAGCAGATACCCACTATGGAATGCACTTGAGGTCTCAATGAGAGAGCGCTGTTAATATTAATGCCCAGATATTTTTCCTTGGTTTGAGCTGAGAGAGGCAGAGACATCTCCTCAGGCCACCATCATCTCCAGTTCTCCAAGGACAGAGTGCCAAACAAGATGATTTTGAATTTCTCTGAACTACATTTCACTTGGTTCCTATTGAGCCAATTAAACACCACAGTGAGGTATGATCTAATCCTACCACCATCAAAATCAGCTCCCTTCTCACCGATGAAAATCAGCTGAGTATCATCAGCTTACTATATTATTTTCGCCCCACAAGCTTCCGCCAGACACGTCACGGGCGAAATATATAGATTAAAAAGAGTGGGGCTCAGAACCGAACCCTGAGGGAGCCCCACTTTCAAGCTGGGAGTGGGGGAAGCAAATGGAGGCATCCAAATTTCCTGGCTTCTGTCCTCCAGAAAGGAAGCCAGCTATGCCAGCACAGATCCGCCTATACCAAGGTCATGTGGGACCGTATCGAAGGCCACCGACAGGTCCAGGAAAATAAGGATAGTTCTACCACCATGGTCAAACTTTTCTCTGATATGTTCAGTAACCTCCAACAGAGCCGCTTCAGTGCTAAAATTATCCCTGAAGCCAGATTGTGTGATGTGTGGAAGACCATTATTTTCTGCATAGTCTGAAATTACTCTATTGACATAGTTCTCCAACGCCTTAGAGAGAGACAGTAGAAGAGAGATGGGCCTGTAATTAACAAGCACATTTGGGTCAGCTGAGGGTTTCTTCAGGAGCGGAAGAATTTTCGCATTCTTCCTAATGGAAGGCATAAGCCCTGTTGAGAGAGATGAATTCAGCACCTTATTGACCACAGGGTTTATGGCTGCGGCCACAGAGGCCAGACTGTAAACCCTTCAAAATATCTAGTGATGTCTCAGGCTGCAGAAAACGTATCTGTAATGATGTGGGGGGTTCTCCAATGGAACACTTCCTTGCAGGGACATACCAAAGTGCTTGGTCATCCATAGTTCCCCTCTGAAAAGGATTTCTGAATCATTACAATCTTTCATGGAAGAATGATGCCATATGGCTAGTCCATACTGCGGGAGTGCAGGAGCACCTTGATGGCCGTCTTGGGGGCTGTGAACAGTTCCAGGATATAAAAAATCTGCTTTCCCTTATTGTTGGAGGTCTCTATCTTATTCTCCAGATAGCTCTTCTTGGCACCCTTAACATAAGTATAGTTGGATTTCAGAGGCACCTTATAAACCAATTTATCCTCAGGTTTATAGTTTTTCCGCCACTTTCTCTCCAAGCGTGTACATGCGCTTTTATTAGCTCTCAGAGACTCATTAAACCAGGGGGATGAGGGTCTGGCCTTCTTGGAAGTGTGTATTATCAAAAGGGCTAATTCGTGATCATTCTGTCTTAACCAGGATTCCAGTATAAGTGCGTCCTCTTCAGGGTTACCAGATAGTGGGGGGCCCGAAGATTTGAGGGCGTCCTCCAGAGCTGAAGGAGGAATCCTGTGCAGTGCTCTGTACTTATTTTCAGCCCTACCCGGAGAAGTCTGGGAGACGGTCCCAGTGCTAGGAACTCCTAAATGAATGAGGCAGTGGTCTGACCAGGCTATGGGCATCAGCCGATCAACCTGCAGCTCAGCATTAGAGAAGATCTGGTCAAGGGTATAACCTAATCTGCGTATGGGAAGAGATACAAAGGGGGCTAGGTTGAGTGCTGTCAGCGTTTCAGTCAGGGAGACAACATTTGGCTCCATAGGTTTATCCATATGCAACTTAAGATCACCTAAAACCATAAAAATAAAAATAAAAGACCTAGGGGCCGATTCACAGAACTAATCTGAGATGAAATCCTAAACTTACTACTTCTGGTATTCACAGAAGGAACTTACGATTTTTGGAATTCACAGAAATCACTTACGACTCCTAACTTTACTTCTGCAGTCAGGCCAGAATATCTGTACCCAGACCGGAATCTTCGTACCCAGACCGTACTCTCCACACCCGGACCGTACTCTCCGGCTAGGGCCGTAATCTCCGGCTCGGGCCGGATAAAGTGTAATCAATGGGCTGGAATGCAATTTTTACAAAAAGGAACATTAGGAATGTGTGATAAATGGTAGAAGAGATCATGAAAGATAGTGTGGGCAGGGAAATGGGTAAGGCCAGACACTTTATCATGACCCAGAAAAGTTTGCTCCTTTGCATCATGGTACATGCAGTGCACAATGTGCCGTTCTCTCAATGTTGACTGCGGTGTCAACACTACATTCAACACTAAGGGCAGAGCAAATTGTACCATGATACAAAGGAGCAAACTCAACAATAAAGAAGCACTTTTACTTATAAAATAGACAGACCTAGAACCTATACCAATGATTGTTTTAGCCGCCTCTATGTTTGCTCACATCCATATTTCAGTTATGTCACTGACTTCTAATGCTTCTTCAGGATTATAGACATATTGGCATTGTGATGATCCATGGCAGGGTACCTTGGTACATAGTGAGTTATACACATTTGCACACAGTTCTGCTTAGGTTATTTATGGTATGAAAAGAAACTATGTAATATAAAGTAAAACACAGCTGTTTCGTGGCCTGCACTAACCCATTAATAGAATTACACGTACAAGTATACACACTTGTTTCAGCAATCCTTTCCTCTGTGTTTTTGGAATGGTGGAGCTGCTCCTTCTTTTTCACATGCATATTTAGGATCAAGCCAGGAGAGTTAGATATTGTGGGAGTCCCCAAACTTTTTGACACCACAAAATACCCCTCTGTCAGAATGCCCACAATTTGATGGATCAGACACAGTGTTGAAACTCAATTTCATGAGGAAATATGTCCCTGTGTTAAGGCATCTTCCCACACATCAAAAGGTAGGAAAATGCATTCAACTAAGTAAAAGGATCCACTCATTAACTGAGTTCTAGCTCAGCAGAAAGTTGAATCGGTTTATTACAAAATTCAAGAGGCGATACAGAATCAATGTAATAAAGGCTTTCAATAAATAGGATAATGCAGAGAAGTGCAAAATATAACAAGCATTGCCAAAAGCATTGGTGGCCATTCTTCTAGCAATTCTTCTTTTGTTCTGCCATGGTTTTTGCAAAAGCCTATGGTTTGGCAATATGATGGGCTCTCGTCAGTCTAAACAAATCCTTTGGTACCGGCAAGAAAGGTTTTCGGGTCAGAATAAAAACACACATTATCATAGCACTTTCTGGCATTGATGGGAACTACTTCAAAAGTCAATCAGTCTGGCACCGCTAAGAAAGAAACAAAGAAACAAAGGATAGGGAGGACAGAGAAAGAGGAGAAAAGAGAGAAGAGAAAGAAGGAATGACAAAGAATGAAGGAAAATAAAAGAATATTAGAAGGCGAATTAAATGAATATTAGAAGTTCAAGATGAATGAAGGCAAAATGAAAGAATTTTAGAAGGCAAGAATGAAGGAATGAACCAAAGGAAGAAAAAAGGCAAGAAAAAAAGAGAACATGAAAGAGAAAGAAAGAAAGAAAAAAGAAAGAGAGAGAAAGAGAAAGAGAGAGATGGAAAGAAGGCAAGAAAGAGAACAGGAAAGAGAAAGTAAGAAAGGAAAAGAAAGAAGGAAAAAGAAAGAATGAAAGAGAAAGAAAGGAAAACAGAAGGAAATATAAGAAAGAAAGAAAGAAAGAAAGAAAGAAAGAAAGAAAGAAAGAAAGAAAGAAAGAAAGAAAGACAGGAAGAAAGAAGGGAAAAAAGAAGGAAATAAGGCAAGATTGAATGAAGGTACACTGAAAGAAAAATAGAAGGCAAGAATGAAATAATGAAATTAAGAAAGAAGGCAAGAAAGAAAGGAAAAAGAAAGAAGGAAAACACTGAAAGAAGGAAAGAGAGGAAGAAAAACGAATGACAGAAGGCTAGAATATAAAAGGGAAAGAAAAAGGGGAAGGAAAGAAGTGAAGAAAGAAAGAAAGAAAGAAAGAAAGAAAGAAAGAGAAGAGAAGTAAATAGAGAAAGTAAAACAAAGGAAAGAAGAAAGAGAAAGAAAAAGAAAAAGAGCTGTAAAAAGAAAGAAAGAAGGCATGAATGAAAGAATGAAAGAAAGAAAGATAGCAAGAAAGAAAGAGAAAGAGAAGAAAAGAGAATGAGTATAGGAAACAGAGAAAGAAAGATAAAAAGAAAAAAGAATGAAGAAGGCAAGAATAAAAATAGAAAAGGGAAAGAAAAAAACAAGAAACCAAAGAAGGAAGGAAAGAAAGAAAGATAGAAAGAAGGAAAGAAAGAAAGAAAGAAAGAAAGAAAGAGAGAAAGAAAGAAAACTATAAAAAGAGGATAACAATACAGAACAGTTTTAAATGGACAACATCTGCTAAGCTGTGAAATATCAACAGTCAGAAAAGTACTCCAAAAAGAATTTAAGCAGCATTGGCAAGAGATGGGATCTTATAAAGATGGAATGTATATCAGAGGAGTGCTGTTATCATATCAGGCTCTAAACATAAAGACAACACTAAAATAATTATAAAGTACAAGAAAAAACACTGTTACTGAAGAACTAGCCTGTGTGTGGATGTGCTCCTCGCGAGAGAGCAAAATGCAGTTACTCAAATTGAAATTAGCCAATGGCTGAAGTAGGCTGGAAAATGTAGTGGTGGTTGGAAGCACAATGTGAATAACACAGCAGCCAACCAATGGATGAAGAGAGGTGGGTGGGTATTATACATATTTTAGTAAAATCAAAAGATCTTGGGTAACAACATGCCTAAAAAATTGTGTAAGTCCCAAGCGGGCAGCAAATTCAGGAAAGAAACAGACAGCATCCCTACCAGCATCTGAGTCTTAAGAAAGACTTTACTTTTCTGGCTCAGACTTATTTTTTCATATTAAATTAACAAAACTGCAGGGTCACTGTGTTGTGAGAGAAAATATCAGTTCTTTAGCAAATCAGAGTACAACTAAATTTAACAACATGTTGCCTTAGCACCCCAACTCTATCCCACTTTATGAATAGTTATTCTACCCACTATGCTTATGTCATCCGGAGATGATAAAACAAATTAATCACTGTTGTGTAGTTCCTATAAACCTATATAGGATATGCACGTTTAGACAACATATACTGTAGGATTGGAGACAGACTGATTCTAGACACCCCTACCGAATATGTTAGCCTGTATACCAGCTAGTTCACAGTGCCACAAGATACTCCCCGTACCAAGGAGAGAATAGCTCTTGGCAACTATCGAACATGACAACCCTGACCCCTCAGGGATCGTGGAAACAGTGTACTTTTCGCTCAGTCACTCATGCTCACTTTGTCTCAGAGAGATACACAGAATAAACCGTGGGGACGTTTCTCAATAAGCATTTATTGAACCAACGTCATTCTAGTGTAAAATAGGTGTGCTGAAACAATCATTAGACAGAAACAGATATAAATGATTATAAGCACTAACAGAGTAAAAGGTTGGCAGATTTCTACCATCGTGCTAAAACATGAGTACAGGCAAGTATATAAAATACATGACAGTAAAATGCGTACTCCTACGATGCGTCCCTAACTAGATGTACCTAAATCTACCTAGCATGTATGTGGGTGTAAAGGCTAAGAATCTCTCTAGGATAAAGCCAACCCCATTGCCTAAAGTGAGAGCTTGTGGGCCGTTGTCTTGGTCTCGAGATGGACACCCCGCAAGGGATGTAAGACCACTGCAAGCTGGAATGTCTGCGTGCAGGAGCCTCAGCGCCTCGCGTCAGTGTGTCGGCATGGAAGTCCTTTTCTACTCTGACTATCTCATCATGAGATGATGTATATATACCCAAAGTGGTACCCCCTGGGGATATACCTTGCTGTGTCATGTCGGGCTAGGATGTCGGAAGGAATGACCCTTGTACATAGTTATTATGCAGGAGATGCTAGGTCTGCTGTCCTGCTGTGATTCTGTTTTCAGAGAAAACCCCATGTCATCTGTGGACATTACCGAAACTAGGAAAAAGGTCAGTACTAAGAACCATTATACAGTGTCATGGTAGGGGAGAATATAGTTGAAAGGTTGGTGATTCCCTGAGCCTATATTGGGGTACCTATAGGCAACATAAAATTACATGAACAACAGAATGTTATTTCTGAATGATTAAGGTACTGTGAGCTGGCAGAAGGGCCTTGAAATAGATACAATTTTGTGACTGAGCTGGGGAAGTTTCTTCAAAAACAGCATGAACAGTACCAATGGAAATTAACAAGAACAGGCCTGCTCGACTGTGTGCTGCAGAAACATTGAGCATGACTATGTGCGAGGATAGGGTGGGGGTATGAAGAAGGGTGACATTCATTTTAGACAAAATTGATTCCAGCCTCTAATTGAGGCCTAGCCTAGACAATTCGCTTCTATACATCCTAGGAAACCCGTTTAAAAGGCAACATCGTATGTGTGAGTGTAAAATTATATTTTTGCAAGTTGCCGATGTTGGACGAAAATATAAATGCATTTTAATCCTCACTACTATATTATGTGGTTAAATAGTGCTTTGCTGTGCATTAATAGCAAAGAGTCCACCCACTGCAGTGGAGGCTTATTGTGCTGATGTACAGCAGGATCAGCAGACCGTGGCTGTCCTAGGATGTAGAAGGAGCTGGTGGAATAAGCCTGCAGCTCTCCATTCCCACTGTGCAGCCCGTGGATACAAACATGGGGCGACCCTGTTAGGTTAAAGGAACTTTTAAAGCGCACGTACACCAGATAGTTTCATGGTGCTGGAGTCCAAGGGATACTACAGTTTAAGTGGATTAGTCATATGTCTGGTGGAAAAGCAAGGTCTTTAGAAACTTCCTGAACTGCTTGTAGGAGGTCAGTAACCTAATGTCCAAAGGGAGAGAATTCCAGACATGGGGGGCCAAGACCGCAAATCTTAGTCCCCCAAATTTCTTGCGTTTAAAGGATGGGATGACTAAAAGATTCAGATGGGAAGAGCTGAGATCCCGAGAAGGGACGAAACGCTGAAACTGAGAGGATACAAACACTGGGCTATTGCCATGAAGAGCTTTAAAGGTGATGCAGCCCAGCTTAAATGCTGCATTGGGTTACCAGGAGCCAGTGTAATTCATTAACGGGGTAACATAGTGCCATTTAGGCTGGTGGTAGATTAGTCTGGCTTCCTGCTTTTGCACCAGTTGCAATCGTTTTGATTGATATGCCGGAATGCCTAACATAGAGCACGTTGGCATAGTCAATGTGGGAACTGACTAAGGCCAATACTACTTGCGTCAGGACTTCAGTAGTAAGGAATCTACTGATCTTCCTGATCCTTCCAAGCTGAAAGAAACAGGTAGAAACCACTGTCCCAATCTGGGCTTTCATAGATAGGTCACTGTGGATGGTGATGCCCAGGCTTTTGGTTGAGCTCAAGGGGAGGGGGGGATTCCCAGTTTGGTTGGCCAGAAGTTTGTATTCCTGGGGTTGGATGGCCCGCCGACTAGGATCAGCGTAGTTTTATCCAGGTTAAATTTCAGGTGGTTACTGTTCATCCAGTCGCTTACATATCGCATGGTGGATTGGAAGTTGGAGACAGAGGATGCTAAATAATCGATATCAAAGATCAATTGGAGGTCGTCGGCATAGATGTAGGTGCAAGCCTTCCTTTCGCCGAGGTAGCGAATGAGGGGAAGTAAGTACAGGTTAAAGAGGATCAGTGAGAGGGAAGAACCCTGCGGCACCCCACAGGTCAGTTTAATCTTGGGGAGGAGAGGTAGGCGCGGCATACAGCTTGAGAACAGTCTTCCAGAAAGGATAGGAGCCACTTAAGAGCCAGGCCCTGGATCCCGGTGTTACTGACACGGTAGGCCAAGAGATCATGGTTGACCGTATTGAACGCTGCAGAGAGATCAAGGAGTACCAGCGCCTGCGTAGTGCCTTTGTTGGCCCCCTTCCTAAATTGGCCTGGTACCGTGAGAATGACAGCATCTGTGGAATGCGCAGGACAGAAAGCCGCCTGGTGGGGTCAAAATATTGGGAATGTTCGATGAAGGTGCTCAGGCAGCTTGCCACATGGGCTTCTAGAACCTTGGCTAAAAAGGGGAGCAGGGAGATGGGGCGGTAGTTGGTAGGAGCTAAAGGGTCTGCCCCTGTTTTCTTTAGGATGGGAACAATTTCCGCTTCCTTAAATACACTGGGAACAATGCCCTGATTGAGAGAGTTATTCAGAAGCGCAAGAGGGGGATGCAGACTTGTGAGGAAGGCTTCCTTTAATATGTGCGGAGGGCAGCAGTCAGTAGGAGAGTCAGATCCCACTTTCCTTACAAGGTTTGAGAAGGCTTCTCTGCTAATGGGAGGAACCTGCTCCAGCGGGAGAGGGTTCCTGAGCATAGATGGTTGGGCTTTAGGAGGGGCATTAGCAGGTATGCTAGACTTGATGGCAACAATGTTTTCAATAAAGTAGGTATTGAGTGAGTCACATGGTGCTTGAGTGGGAACGGGTTTCACTGTGACTCTATCTAGCTTGTATAGTTCAGCCACAATAGCGAAGATTTCCTTTGATTTGTTAGTAGAGCTCAATATCTTGTTGGAAAAATAGGTGGCCTTGGTTTGTAAGATGGCATTTTATATTGTTTAAGATGATTTAGAAATATGTATATTTTGTCTGAGGAGTAATTTCATCTCCAATTCCATTCTGCTCGACGTACGACAAGTATCTTAAGTTCGGAGAACCAGCGTTGGGCATTTTGGGGTCTGGCTATATTGACTTTCTTAATAGGTGCAAAGCTGTCATTGGCGGATTCAAGCCAAGATTGAATACGTTCTTCGTGTTTTGTTAATCAGATGCTGTTCAGATGTGACCATAGTAGCCAGCAGATTGCAGAAGTCTCCAATGTTGGAGCGTCTCCAATTTCTTGCCATGCGGCTCAACTTAATGTGAAGCTTGGCTAAGTACAAGTTGGTGAGGGAGAATTTTATAAAATAGTGGTCTGACCAGGTGCAAGGGGAGATCCTTAAATTAGAAACCGTCAAGTTGGATGGCCAAATTCAGTTGAGAGTATGACCTTTGATGTGGGTGGGAACTGTCACATGCTGGGTCACATGCTGGGTACAGTTCAGACCAGTGAGTAAGTCTGTCAGTTCAGCAGAGCTGGTGCCACCCATGGCATCTTTGGCCCAATATAAAAATAAAATCCCAAATTATTAGGATTTTGGCGAAATTGATGGCTATGTGGAAGATGTTTTCACCCAGTAGTTGGGGAAATAATGTCATGTGGTAGGGGGGTCTATGAATTAGCGCACAGATAAAGGGGGAACGTGGGGAATCAAGTTTTAAAATGAAGCAGTCAACTGATGGCATGCCCATTGCTGTGAGAGATGTGAACTGTAACTTCTGATGTACTATGGCTGCGACCCCTCCCCGAACTTTCCAGGGGAACCTATTAGCTTGAAGGATGTAATAATTACTAGGGAGTGCTGTTAATATGTCTGGGGTGGACTCTTCAGTGAGCCAAGTTTCGGTAAGAAAGAGTATGTCTGGTTTATCTGATTCCAGAAGCTGAAATATTTCTAGCTGGTGTTTAGCCAAGTAACGAGTGTTCAGATATGTGACTATAAGCTCAGTTCACCCATAACTGTATGGGACGGAGGGGTCAAGATTTGTATAGTTGTTTTGCCTGATGGGATTGTCCGTGTGGGGAGGTTTGAGAGTAAGTTCAGGGAAAGACTCTCTGTGCATCATGTTACTGAGGTTGACAAGTTTGGAACAAGTAGCAGTATCAAGCGTCAATTTGCAGGCATGCAAGGTTTTCAGGGTTCTCAACTCCACAGGGGAGTAGCGTAATATTTGGGCATAATGTATGGCCCCTGGCCCCGGCCGAACGTTGACGGGCGCAGCCGGGCTTGCCTTTGGCGCGTCCGCTGCAAACGTCCGCTGCGATCCCGTGTTACGGACGGCATTTAATGGCCAAGTGCGGGGCTAGCTCCTCCTCCCTCCAGTAGTGATTGGTTCCCCTGAGAGAGGTGAATATCCGGAAGCTGAAGGGCTCAGTGCGTGTGCCAAGTAAGTGGGTACAAATTCAAATTCAATAACAATTTAAAATATAATAAGCGTCAAAGTTCCTCAAAACAATTATCTAAACAATAGAGCAGCGAGCCACGGCAGTCATACCTAAGACCCTCTACATTTTCTCATCAGTACTTGCTGATGTGACTCACAATCAGTGGTTAATTTGTAAAATAAAAAGTGCCGGGGCTCTCCTCAGGAGGCAGCAGTAACAGGAGAAAAATGCTGGTGCAAACGGCCTCCTGACTAGAGCCCCGGCACTTATTATTCTGGAGCGGACTTGGCCTAATGGCTAGAGCTGCTGATTTTGGAGCTGGGGAACCGGGTTGGAGTCTCAGCGTGGCTCAAAAACCTATGAATATGAGGAAATTTGCCTGCCTTCCAAATGAGTGGTCCTTAATTAGTGCTATAAGCACCGGTGCTGAGAATTAGGTACCGGTGCTGAGCACCGGAAAGCCCCTGCTCAAATTATGCCGATGTCACTGGAGCAGAGGGGTGCAGCACAGGCAGGAGGGTCTCCCAGCCCTTCTCTAATTACAGCAGTATGTAGATAGGAGCACTGCTTCCAGGCGAGGTGGTTGGCAGTGGTCTGTGGGTTCTGAGAGTGTGCATGGCCCTGCAGTGGTCTCCTGCCTTGATCGGCTTCAGCTGTGCCTCTTCAGCCACCGCCAAAAAAAGCTTGAGGAGACACAGTAGAGAGAGAGTTGATTCCAGCTCCCAATTTAAATCCATCAGACCTTGGTTCAGTGCATGCGGCACTTTCTCTTGTTCTCCTCCAATTTGTCTGATCTGAGGGGGCAGGCAGGGAATGGTCATCACCGGGGGATGGTCCACAAGAGTTTTCAGCCCTAAGCTTGGAGCATAGGAGGCGGCTGCCCCACGAAAAACGAAAAAAGATACTACAGCTCGAGCCTTTCCCATGTCAGTGTTGCAAGCTGCCCAGCTCCCTCTGCCTGCCCTCCTGACACTTGGGAATGAATATGTCCACCTTGTGTAGAGCTCCATGTTCAGTGGGCTAATGCAGCTTCACATCATCCCAACGGGCAGGGCGCTTGAATCCCTCAAGGACCACAGCTGCTTTCATCATATTTCCTTCATAGGCCGGGCCCGAGACTAGAGCCATCTTGCTGTTGTGTATAAATACACACACAGAGCCTTTCAGTCAGGCTCCTTCAGCTGGAAGTTTGTTTGGGTCAGGTCCATTCAGCCATGACATATTTGATGTATCCTTCACATTTTGGGCCAGCTCGCTGCATTTTGTGAGTAATTACATTTTGCAGTGCCCGGTGATTGGTCAAAGAATGTCGTTTATCTAGGGACTGAAGCTATTACATTAGTGTCCACATTACTTTAGCCTATTGAATAGTGACATATCTCCAAACTATGGGGTATATTTACAAGATCTGATGCATTGGCATGGATAGGTCAGATTTCTTGTGCCTGCCACAAATACCCTAACACCTTCATGGATGCACTGTATTTACAATAGAGTGACCCATGTGGCAAGGATTCACAGATTCACCAGAAATTCTGACGCATCTTTTGCTGCTAAAGTGACGCATCGTTAGAGTTGGTTGTAAGACTGATGCAATTTCAGCAATGCGTCAGAACACAGAGGCAAGTCCCATGTTAAAAGCCTGCGTCAATCCTTAACGCCGGTTTGAGAAGGGATAGGGATTTTGACGCAGTCAAGTCATTGAGTGACACAGTGAAAGGTTGTCAGTTCTTCGTGGCTTTTAACGCTGGTACGCCTACCCTGTATACAGTATATCTGGAACAGGTATAATGTGATGCAGGCCTCTACAAATTGGCACGTTGGGCCCAATGTGTCAGTTTGTAAATATGGAGCAGTGTAGAGCACTGGTTGCTCAGATGTAAAAAAGAATTATGCTGCGGCGGCGCTAGTTCCTAGTAAATATGACCCTATGTTCACAGTGTTTTTTAGCCAGTGTAACTTCAGTGATGCTCATTCTGCAGAAAAGATGACGGTGTCTATGCACAAAGGCAAATTTGGACATGATTTAAATAAAGTTCAAAACTGCATTTATCTCTTTTATACCTATGAGGAATTCACCAAGAGATTCCTGGCAGGCTTACGCCCCTTTACTGGGGCAGAAATGTCTGTCACAAGTGTGGAGATCTCCACCGCGATACTCACGGGGTGGGATAACATTCCTGGGCTTTCAAAGACGTGCTTAGACTTGGAAGTTTGTGAGTGCCCACAATGGCCTGGAACAGGTTGTATATTTACTTCAGCCAAGTTTTGGCAGAAATACCCTTTCAAAGGTGGGAAGGGAAATGGATCACCACCAAATTTGGTGGAGATGCAAGGAAAGGGGAAAAGGTTTTCCTCAGGGAGAACTCCTTACAGAGGGAATGCATTCTCAGAAATGGAAATCAAGTTATTTCCCAACTACTCAGCCTGGAAACCTGTGCCAGGCACGTTAATAAGTTCCCACTAAATATATGGGTGCAGACTACCGGTGATTATGATGCACCCCTACAAATTTCAGAACAACATGGCGCTCTATCACAACTCAACTCATGGGTCTCTTGGCCATGACTTATCACACGTCAGAGCATCACAGCATCTTGAAAGATACCCGGCGCTCTACAAAGGGCATAGAAAGATGAAAGACATTCAAGTCACCCTTTACATCAAACCGTTAGGTCAAAATCACCGCAGAGTTCCAGTGTACCTCCAGCCACAGGTAGAGGAAGAATTTAAGAACCTACTAACGCAAGACATCATTGAGCCCGCTGTGGGTGTCTCTCATTGGGGTCATGCTGAAGAAAAGCACATAGTTATTTTGCATCTGCGTCAGCATATATATACTGAACCGATCCATCGAAGGGGAACTGCAGCCAGGCCCTCACCTGAACAACATAATAAGCTGCCTCAAGGAAGCCTGTGTGTTCTCCAAGATAGACCTATTCAAAGGCTATCACCAGCTGGAACTTGACCCGCAGTCATGTTACATTACCACAGTCTACACTCACCTGGGGCTGTTCCCCTGAAAGCATCCACTCTTTGGGGTGTCATCCGCAGCTGAAATATTCCAAGAGATGTTATGGAGAGTTATTAGGCCCATAAAAAATGACATAATCTACAGAGACTGCATTCTAGTATTTGGTCGCACAACAAGGCACTTGGCGAGTAATGCAGTCAAATGTGAGTTGGGGATGGAAGAATTCATCTTTTTGGGCACATCTTCTCTCGAAAGGGAATGCGGCCAGACCCAACAAAAGTTGAAATGCTCCAAAAAGTGCAGCCCCCAACAGACATTGCAGTAGTGAGGTCATTTCTCGGACTGGCAAATTACTGTGTTCGCTACATCAAAGACTTTGCCACAGTGAGCACTTCACTTTGAGAACTCACCAAACAAGGGCAACTGTACCTATGGACCTAGGAGTGTGACAAGGCATTCAGGGACTTTCAGCATGCCGTCACAGCTGTGGATCACTTTGACAACTTTAATGCATCCCTATGTACTAAACTCATGGTGGACGCCAGCCCGGTGGGACTACAGGCCCTTCTCGTCCAACACAAGCATGGATGTCACTCGCTGAGGTGCATTGTCGTGTAGTCAAGCAGAATCTTGATGGACGTAGAACGGACATACTCTCAACCGGAGAAAGAGAGCTTAGCTGTAGTGTGGGCGTATGAGCACTACCTCATGTTCATCTATGGGAAGCCATTCATCATCATGACAGACCACCAAGCACTGGTCACCATAAATGGCAAAAATTCCAAGGCACATTGAGAGGTGGGGGATAAATATGATGGAATACGACTTCAAAATCGTCCACAAATCAGGAAAGGAGCACAACCCTGCCAGCTAAATATTGTGGCACCCTCTGCCACGCGCAACACAGACTTTCTCCATGGCAGAAGAATATTTCACTTTATGCTGAGACAAAACTCACCAGCTGCAATCACAATGGAGGAACGGGTACAAGAAACAAGGGTTGATGTCACACTGGAAGCAATAAAAACACTTATGCAGCAACAGAAGTGGAGGCATGTGAACCATGACAGCCCAGTTAGTGCAGGGGTCAGGAGAGAGGAAATACTTGCATTCAAACAAGTGCAAGAAGAACTGTCGGAAGGGGATACTACTTCATGGTACAAGGATAGTCAGACTGCAGGCTCTTTGACGGCAGTCAGCCTTGCACATGAGAGCTACAGGAGAATGGTAGCAATAAAGGAAGTGCTGAGAGAAAAAGTATGGTTCACAGGCCTCGATCATCTGGACATGATCATAAACTGTCAACCCGGAGCAATCGCGCATGTCTGACCGAGCCGACGCTGTGTGGCCGACACTGGCTGCGAATGTTCATAGGCCATTGGACACTGGCGGTCACCTCTATTCGTCATTAATGAGGACTCTCACTTTCCCATAGTATGCCAAGAGTCGTCCAGATCGTCCACATTGGCAGTTGCCACACTACCAATTCTGGATTATGTCTTTGCAGCCTGGGATGCCCCTCTAACGTTCAAAACAGAAAATGGAACCCCTTTATCAGGAGAAGAATTTTGAAAATTCATGGCCTACTTTGGGATACATCATCAGAAAATAACGCCCGTATGGCCACAAGCCATCAGAGAAGTTCAGCTAACCAAGCTGGCACAGATCTCTGTCGGCCAAGCCCTATGCCAAGTACTTAGGGATTATCGCAACACTCCACTCAAAACTTGTAATGGAGAGAACAGGCAGGACCTGGCTGCCTCAGCTGGAGGACAAGGCCCCACCAGAGCAAAGCGGCATTACCACGTGAGACCAAGTCTGAGCTGAAGCCTGGGGATCTGGTCCTTGTGTGACAAAATCAAACACACAAGTAAGATAGCATCTTCTCTAGCCAGCCACTGAGGATAACCAACGTCAAAAGGCCAATGATCACAGTAGTGGCTGGATCTCACTCCATCACCAGGAACAACTCTCATTTCAAAGAGTTCAGAGTGTCCGATGATGATGAAGGAGTTGGAAGCGCAGGGTCCAAACGGAGACCTCTGAGCGATGGCACCGAAGAGCTGTGAGAGTTAATTCCTCCAAGCAATGATGGATCTATCGAGGCTAAGGCTGCAAGAGAAGAGCAAGGCAGTCAGTGACCCTGTGTGAAGGAGGGCCGGCAGCCCATATGAGTGATTCGGGAGCCCAAAGGACTCATTGAAGAACTGTGATGCATCACCAATTGAAGAACAATGATGCATGATTATGAAGAACAAAGCGATACAAAAGGGGATGATGGGCGGAGTGTTTGAGCAAATCAAACACTCACCCCCAGTCAACTGATCTGGGTTTAATCCATCATCATTCTTTAGCTCACTCCACCACCCCAGCACAGACATGGCCATATGCAAATCAGTCTGACCCTATGCCTTATGGGAACAGTCCAGCCCGAACTGCCAAGCCATGTCTTCCCTGGACCGGAAACAAGCATCCTGGGACCGGTTTTGGGTTCATAACCCTCATCAGCCAGGCTATCTTGAATCCAGTGGAAAAGTGAGCAAGGCACCCACGTCTGGGCATACCCTGCCAAACTAGGGCGAACAAAGCGATACAAAAGGGGATGATGGACGGAGCGTTTGAGCAAATCAAACACTCACCCCCAGTCAACTGATCTGGGTTTAATGCATCCTCATTCTTTAGCTCACTCCACCGCCCCAGTTCAGACATGGCCATACGAAAATAGGTCTGACCCTGTGCCTCATGGGAACAGTCCAGCCCGAACTGTCAAGCCATGTCTTCCCTGGACCAGAAACAAGCATCCTGGGACCGGTTTCGGGTTCATAACCCTCATCAGCCAGGCTATCTTGAAACCAGTGGCAAAGTGAGCAAGGGACCCACGTCTGGGCATACCCTGCCAACCTAGGGAGAACAGAGCGATACGAAAGGGGATGATGGAAGGAGCGTTTTAGCAAATCAAACACTCACCCCCAGTCAACTGATCTGGGTTTAATCCATCATCATTCTTTAGCTCACTCCAGCACCCCAGTTCAGACATGGCCATATGCAAATCAGTCTGACCCTGTGCCTCATGGGAACAGACCAGACCGAACTGCCAAGCCATGTCTTCCCTGGACCGTAAACAAGCATCCTGTGACCGGTTTCGGGTTCACAACCCTCATCAGCCAGTCTATCTTGAATTCGGTGGCAAAGTGAGCAAGGGACCCACGTTTGGGCATACCCTGCCAACCTAGGGCAAACAAAGCAATACAAACGGGGATAATAGACAGAGCGTTTGAACAAATCAAACACTCACCCCCAGTCAACTGATCTGGGTTTAATTCATCATCATTCTTTAGCTCACTCCACCACCCCAGTTCAGACATGGCCATATGCAAATCAGTCTGACCCTGTGCCTCATGGGAACAGTCCAGCCCGAACTGCCAAGCCATGTCTTCACTGGACCGTAAACAAGCATCCTGTGACCAGTTTCGGGTTCACAACCCTCATCAGCCAGGCTATCTTGAATCCAGTGGCAAAGTGAGCAAGGGACCCACGTCTGGGCATACCCTGCCAACCTAGGGAGAACAGAGCGATACGAAAGGGGATGATGAAAGGAGCGTTTGAGCAAATCAAACACTCACCCCCAGTCAACTGATCTGGGTTTAATCCATCATCATTCTTTAGCTCACTCCACCACCCCAGTTCAGACATGGCCATATGCAAATCAGTCTGACCCTGTGCCTCATGGGAACAGTCCAGCCCGAACTGCCAAGCCATGTCTTCCCTGGAACGTAAACAAGCATCCTGGGACTGGTTTTGGGTTCATAACCCTCATCAGCCAGGCTATCTTGAATCCAGTGGCTTGGGGCCCGATTCACAGAACTAACTTAAGACAAAATCCTAAACTTACTACTTTTGGTATTCACAGAAGTTAGGATTTTGTCTTAAGTTTGTCTTAAGACAAACTTAAGACAGACTTAAGACAGTCTTAAGACAGACTTAAGACAGTCTTAAGACAGACTTAAGACAAACTTAAGACAGACTTAAGACAAACTTAAGACAGACTTAAGACAGACTTAAGACAGACTTAAGTTAGAATTTTGTCTTAAGTTTGTCTTAAGTCTGTCTTAAGTCTGTCTTAAGTTTGTCTTAAGTCTGTCTTAAGACTGTCCTAAGTCTGTCTTAAGACTGTCTTAAGTCTGTCTTAAGTTTGTCTTAAGACAAACTTAAGACAAAATCCTAACTTCTGTGAATACCAAAAGTAGTAAGTTTAGGATTTTGTCTTAAGTTAGTTCTGTGAATCGGCCCCAAAGTGAGCAAGGGACCCATGTCTGGGCATACCCTGCCAACCTAGGGCAAACAAAGAGATACAAAAGGGGATGATGGACGGAGCTTTTGAGCAAATGAATCACTCACCCCCTGTCAACTGATCTGGGTTCAATCCATCATCATTCTTTAGCTCACTCCACCACCCCAGTTCCGATATGGCCATATGCAAATCAGTCTGACCCTGTGCCTCATGGGAACAGTCCACCCCAAACTGCCAAGCCATGTCTTCCCTGGACCGGAAACAAGCATCCTGGGACCGGTTTCGGGTTCATAACCCTCATCAGCCAGGCTATCTTGAATCCAGTGGCAAAGTGAGCAAGGGACCCACATCTGGGCATACCCTGCCAACCTAGAGTGAACAAAGCGATACAAAAGGGGATGATGGACCGAGCATTCGAGCAAATCAAACACTCACCCACAATCAACTGATCTGGGTTTAATCCATCATCATTCTTTAGCTCACTACACCACCCCAGTTCAGACATGGCCATATGCAAATCAGTCTGACCCTGTGCCTCATGGGAACAGTCCAGCCCGAACTGCCAAGCCATGTCTTCCCTGGACAGGAAACAAGCATCCTGGGACCGGTTTCGGGTTCATAACCCTCATCAGCCAGGCTATCTTGAATCCAGTAGCAAAGTGAGTAAGGGACCCACGTCTGGGCATACCCTGCCAACCTAGGGCAAACAAAGCGATCCAAAAGGGGATGATGGACGGAGCGTTTGAGCAAATCAAACACTCACCCCCTGTCAACTGATCTGGGTTTAATCCATCATCATTCTTTAGCTCACTCCACCACCCCAGTTCCGACATGGCCATATGCAAATCAGTCTGAACCTGTGCCTCATGGGAACAGTCCAGCCCAAACTGCCAAGCCATGTCTTCCCTGGACCGGAAACAAGCATCCTGGAACCGGTTTCGGGTTCATAACCCTCATCAGCCAGGCTATCTTGAATCCAGTGGCAAAGTGAGCAAGGGACCCACGTCTGGGCATACTCTGCCAACCTAGGGAGAACAAAGCGATACAAAAGGGGATGATGGACGGAGCGTTTGAGCAAATCAAACACTCACCCCCAGTCAACTGATCTGGGTTTAATCCATCATCATTCTTTAGCTCACTCCACCACCCCAGTTCAGACATGGCCATATGCAAATCAGTCATAACCCCGAAACCGGTCCTAGGATGCTTGTTTCCAGTCCAGGGATGACCTGGCCTGGCAGTTCGGACTGGACTGTTCCCATTGGGCACAGGGCCAAGACTGATTTGCATATGGCTGGGTCCAAACTGGAATGGCATGGTGAGCAAACAAACAATGGATTTAGGCCCAAATCTCTGTACTGGGGTGAATGCATGACATTGTTCTGCATTCTGTCCATCAATCGTTCTTTTTGCATTTGTCACCCCGAGTGGGACGGGTATGCTCAAACGTGAGTCCCGTGCTCTCCATGCCACTGGAATCAAACTATCCTGGTTGAAGAGGGGTGATACCCCGAAACCGGTCCTAGGATGCTTGTTTCCAGTCCAGGGAGGACCTGGCCTGGCAGTTCGGGCTGGACTGTTCCCATTCGGCACAGGGTCAAGACTGATTTGCATATGGCTGGGTCCAAACTGGAATGGCATGGTGAGCAAAAAAACGATGGATTTAGGCTCAGATCTCTGTACTGGGGTGAATGTATGACATTGTTCTGCATTCTGTGCATCAATAGTTCTTTTTGATTATGAAGAACAGCTGCTCTGTCTCTTTCCCTCTCTTTCACTTCCTCTCTCATTCTCGTGGGATGATGGGAAGATGCTTATTTTGGGGAGTTATCATAATGAGGAGATGAAGCTGGGCACTAGGACCCTGCACATACCAAACCAGAGGGGCCTGGACACTGGGCAGCACTTCCAGTCTAGAAGTGGCGAGGTAGGATCTGGGGACTTAGGGTCGGAACGTGGAGGAGGGAAGAGGTGCCTGCATGAGCGGAGTGCTAGCTGCAAATAAAGAAGCCCTACACTCACCTGCCAGTCTCCCTGTGTCATTATTTCAGGACCTGGGCAGTGGGGCATGACAGTGGGAAGAGCAGAGTATTTCATCTGTTCACCCACTACTTTCAAATATATAAACCGGATCCTGTCAGGAGCTCTCAGGCTAGGGGCGGAAGGGGTCCCCGGGAGCTCACTGCTGGGGCTGTAGGGGCTATTGTTACGCCACTGAATAATAGGAAAAATATCCCATTGTGTTGTATTGGAGGAGAAAGACGAAGGTGCCTTGAGGAACACACTTTGGAAAGCTACTGGTGGTGGCTATGTTGCCAGCTGCCAGGTAAATAGTGAATTTGCTTTGCTATTTATCCACCGGCTGGCTCAATGGTAGAAATCATTTATTAGTTGTCTGGAAGCCTTGCAAACAGTAGAAGAAGTTCACAATTTACCTCTCCACTGGCTGATAAGTAGAGATTCTGCACTGTATATTCGACAGCCTTGCAAATTGGAAGTCAATTTCGCTATTTACCTGGCTGGTGGCTAAATAGCAGACTTTGGTGCACATGCTTCAGGCCTTTTTTGCCTTTGCAAAAGGCCCGTTTGTGAATGCAAAAAATGCTTTTCAGTTGCAGAAAACCCTATTTTGCGATTCTGTTACCGAATTGCAAAATGGGTTTGCGATTCGCTATTAGGAAGGGGCATGTTTAGGGCATCCCTTTCTAATACCGAATCGCATCGGTATGTAGGAATGTTTTGTGACCGAAATGCGGTTGCAAAACATTTGCATTTTACCACCTACTTCAAGTAGGTGGTAACCCATTCGCAAATGCGAAGGAGTCCCCAAGGGATCCTTTCCTCTTTGTGAATGTTTGTTACAGCATTTTTTAAGAGTAGGTAGTGGTCCCACGGACCACTGCCTAATCTTAAAAAATTAAAAGAAAACATTTCATTTTACTTTTTGTAAAGCAATTTGTTTTCCTTTAAAGAAAACGGGCTGCTTCACAAAAAAAAAAAAGATTTCTTTATTTGAAAGCAATCACAGACATGGTGGTCAGCTGACCTCCGGAGGCCACTTTCCCAGTGATTGTTGCGATTCCTAGGGGGTCGCAAATTGCGAACTACCTCATTAATATTAATGAGGCAGAGCGATTTGCGAACCCCTAGGAATCGCTATCTGAAACTCTTTCAGTTTCATACATTGTAAATTGCGATTAGCTAATTGCGATTTTCCGGAATTCACAATTAGGTATTCGCAAGTTACAATTATGATGCATGTAGCTCATTGTGTACTATGAATGGCAGACTTGCAAATAGCAAAGAGGCCTCATTGTTAACCTGGTGGCTAACTAAGTAGCAGAACTGATATATTATTTAGCCAGCGAACATGCAATTAGCAAAGAAACATTATTATTCACCTGATAGATCACTAAATAGGAGATATTATGCACACTTTGTCCCATAGCTGCACAAATAGCAGAGAAACTTCACTATTTACCTGACTGCTGTCTTAACAGTAAAAATTATGTATTATTATGCCTAACCAGGTAGAATTGTAAACAAGGAGTGAACACAAATAATATCAATCTCCTTAGGCAAATTAGTGCTAAAACTCACTTAAATGCAATTTGCACCCAAACAGCACTAACTCATAGGTCTAAAGCTTCCAATAGCCATCAAAGAGAATGTTTAAATGTTTCCAGGTTAGTTTGGAAAACGTGGCACAGCATGCCTCTCGACTGTACCAACACACAGAGGCTTGGGCGGGGGCATTTTAGAGATGTCACTCCACAAATTGTGCCTTCCCCTTTAATTGATTTGAAAGAGGTGGCTAATGGTAAATTTGATCATACCCTTTGCAAGACTAGGTGAAGCAGCTTATTTACTTGCTCTTACTTGCAAATTTAACAAATTCATTGGAATGTGCCCAGGACAGACGCAGAATTACTAAAAGGCTACATGTCACCAGCTCATTCCTGCCCTGACTTTCTTGAAACAAATCATTGCATTCTGGAATTAGTCATTCTTATTTTTTAAAAGCAAAGGCCCAAAACTGTAAAAGTTATATTCCAGTGACACAGTGCCATCTGATATTTCGTTTGATTTTATCAAAATATACACAATTGCATAGGGATCCTAAGGCAAGTCACCAACACAGTATAATTGAGAAACTTTATCTCATGACAGAAGGTACCAAAACTGTATAGGTCTGATTTACATAGGCAACGTACACTTTTTAGTAATTCTACATTTTTGAGTAAGTTTACTACTTTTTGGGGTTCACAAACTGTGAGTGTAAGAGACTACTAAAAGGAAAAAACAGTAGCAATTCCAGCACAACACGCGGCCAACCTTTGGTACTGCAAAACCCTACCACAGAAAAAAATGGAGGTAGGGAGTTAAAATAAAACCCCTAGGAAATAAGGTTAAATTAAATTAAGTTGTTTAAAATAGTTAAAATTATGAATAAATATAAATTAAGGATAAAACATTATAAAAAATAGTACATATTTATCATTTAATTATCAAAAATTTACTAAACTACTTTGAATTTAAAATATGTTGTTACAATGAATAAGATGAAAACAGTTAAATTAATTTTAACTAACACTGTACATCTCTTTTAATAATTATTAATGGATATAATGTTTTTCTTTAGGTTGAAATTTATTATTTAAACTAAAGGAAAAAAATATTTAATCTATTTCCATTAATGGAAGTTTTAACTCAAAATTAATTTAACAGCACTGTAGCAATATTTTTTTAATTTTGGTCTACATTTACAGTAAATATTTAAAATGAATTTATATGACTATATAATATTAAAAAAAAGTTTTATATTCATTTTCAAGTTAAATAAATATTTACACTTTTTCCTATACTTTACCATGCAGACATCTGTGCACAACTGCAGTCTTCTTATGGTAAAGTATAGGTAAAATTTGAATTTATTTAACTCGAAAATAAACATTAAAACTATTTTTATGTTAAATATTATTGTAAATTCATCTCACAAATCAGACTCAGTATCTTTAAGAAACAGAATCTATGTACCTATCCAAAGGTCAGTCAATTTTTTTGTCAAAGGCCTTTGTAGCTATGTTAGGCAGGTAAAAATTCAATATGACTAAATGATGGCATGGTTGGTAATGACATCATCATTTCAGTCTAATGCCCTTAAAAAGAAGTGTCAGGGATGGTGGAATAATGACATCCTGCATAATCCAATTTACAAACAAGTGATTCTTAAAAGGAAACCTCTGTGCAATGCCTTTCTAGATCTGATGGTGCAGATGGGTAATCATTATTGTTTGACACTGGTTAGAGGAAGCAGACCCAGAAGCAGAGGACAGCCTGGGACCAGGGTTCAATCCCTGACGTGGCAGGGTCGTGGACCAGGGCCAGTGGACTCAATAATTCTCGCTTCGGTGCCTACTCTAACCAGGGATCACACTCGGTGACTCTGGGCATTAGCTTGCCTCATCTCCACAACGGCCCCCCACATTCGCCAGGGATGCCTGGTTTCACCTTGGAGATACCCTGGAGGGACCATCTCACAGGGATAGCCAGGAAGGGTTCCCCAGCGGTCTACAGCGCCAGGACGCCTCAGGGGAGCAGTGCGCTTTACAAGACACATACATTTACATTTACATTTACTTGGCCTTTTCTACAGGAACATCCGAAACCTTTTCCCTTCACCTTCCTGTTTCCTGAACCTGTTTTTGTAGGCTTTTAGTTCGCTGTGCACTTTACCACTGCTAACCAGTGCTAAAGTGCTTGTGCTCTCTCCTCCAAACATGGTAGAATGGGCTTACACACAATTGGCATATTTAATTCACTTGTAAGTCACTATTAAAGTGGTACTACATGTGCCCAGGGCCTATAAATTAAATGCTACAAGTGGGCCTGCTGCATTTGTTGTGCCACCCACATAAGTAGCCCGGTAGCGCTTTAAACATGTTTCAGGCCTGCCATTGCATTGTTTGAAGTTTTAAGCTGCCATTTTGACCTGGCAAAATAAACTTTTTGCCAGGCCCAAACTTTCCCCATTTATTCATATAAGTCACCCTTAAGGTAGGCCCTTGATCGCTCAGTGGGCAGTGTGCAGTTCATTTAAAAGGTGGGATATGTTCTTTTAGGTTTTACATGTCCTGGTAGTTTTTCACAACTGCAAGGCTTACAATAGACTAACACTGGAGCTACCATATCACATTTCATAATTGTAATTTCCAAATAGTGTAACCAGTTTGTGTTACACTATGGTGAAGTTGGACTTTAAATTTACATTTTGAAGATGGCACTTTTAGAAAGTTGGCATTTTCCTGCTTTAACTATTTAGTGCCTGAAGGCTGTCTTTGGGTCTCATGACTGGGTTTAGCTGACAGTTGGGCTTAGTATATTCCTCCTGGACAAACACACATAATTGGGAGCCTATGTGTGATTGGATGGGCCATCACTGGCAGGATGGGTGAGAGTAGTTGGGTCAAGCCCGCCTATTCTTGAATAGGCTGTGGCCTGTATCCACACAAAGGGATGCATACCCCCTGTAGTTAGTCTGGAGCCCGGGCTGGGAAGGCAGGTCATTTGTGCACTTCTAAGACATGCCTCTGGAAGCTTCTCCCCACTTCAAAGGCACCACTGTGCATAAATACTGGACCTCAGACACCACCACTTCAGTACACATCTGGACCTGTGGATACCCTTATAGAAACAAGAACTACGGTGCTGCTACAAGGACTGCCACTCTGCTGGACTGTTGCACAAAAGGAACTGCTGTCCTTCTGTGCTGACCTGCTGCCTAATGCCCTCTTGCCTGGGGAAGAAGAAGCGGATGTGCAACTTCAACTTGAACCCAAGACCCCAGGATGACTCCAAGGGCTATCCTGCCAGCCTTCTGATATGAGCCTCAGGGATATACAAAGCTCACCAACCAGCACATGGACCCAGCTGTAGCAAGTTCATAACACCCAAGTGGTGCCCTCCAGGTCCTGAGCCCTTGGTGTGGCTCAGCGAGCTTAAATCAAGCTTTCAAGCGGGGGACCGCTAATGGGAAGCTCTAGCCCGCCTGTTTGAAAAACGCCCAGTCTACTCTTTACGCCACTCAGACAGCTTCCCAAAATGCTGTCCTTCCTCCTCACAGCACTCTCCAACGCAAGCGGGACTCTTGATACTAAAACTTGAGAAGATAGAACTTCAGCGGGACTAACCGGGGACTGTGTCTGATCTGTGCTACATTGTGGTCGGCTTGAACTTTTGAATTTCACCTGGTCCAGCACGACCAGATATGCCAACTTGTCGCTTTGTACTTTTTGGAGCTATACACTTTAGTCTTTAAAAATTCATAGCTCCGGTTCTACTGAATACATTTTTGTAGTTGTGGTCTTGTTTAATTTATGAAACACAGCTCTATTTTTCTAACCTGGTGTGGGATCATTTTTGTGTGGTGTATTTGCTATTTTACTGTTTGGAGTATTGCACAAATACTTTACACATTGCCTCTAGGTTCATATTGGCTGCTCTGTGCCAAGCTACCAGGGGGTTCAGCATAAGTTGATATGGCGTTTGCTTGTGCCTTACACTGACAAGAAGTTGGTTGCTGCTTGACCAGGGCTCCCACCCCAGTCAACCAGTAGCACAATTTGTCACATAAATTATTTAAACTCACAGAAAAAGTAAATACTGCACAGTTGAAATAGGAATATGGTGCCTGAGTTGTAATCTTATCTATGAATCTCCATTAAGTTTCGCACCATGTGTGGGGCCCTCTCCCAGCTCTGTCTGTTGTCCTAATGTCTATGATCCCTTAAATGATGCATTGTCATCGCCATTTAATTACTAATATGTAGATTATTTGAACAGTTTTTGCCAGTAATAGTTCACGTATGCAAAGTCTAAGTTTAGTAACTACACAACCGACCACTGCATGTTCAGTCCCTCAGTCTTTTCATAGTTAGGCTCCATTTTCCAGCTCAGTGTCCATGTGGCTCTTGTGGCATTGGTGAGTGTAAGCAGACAGGTGCTTGATCTAAGCAGTTGCAGCCCGAGGCCAGATCTCCAACAGGTGTTCATCTTCAGCAGTTGAGGCCTCTCAGGACAAAACAGGGCTTCCACATCTCTGGTGACAATGGCATCCCTGTCACGGCATTACCAACATCAGGTAGCAGGGCACCGGTTAATAGCCTATTTCATGGATGCTGGATGACACAATATTGATTTTCAGTTGAATGTCTTGGTGCATTTTACTACAGGAGTAGCTCAGGGAAATCAAGAAACCCCTCATGCTATTGGTCAGCTGCTGGCTTCGCTCCTTCTGGCAGTCAGCTTCTTCCAGGGGTTTTTCACACTGTGAACATGCTGGGCCTCTCCTCCTGGACAGACTCTTCTACTACAGGGTCAGACACTCATCTTTCCTCTATGAGGAGGGGGCGGACTTCTAGGTACTAGGCAGTCCATTAGCGCCTACAACAATAAGTTTAAACCTCAGGTGATATCTTCTCACATCTGGGGTATGGCTGTCATGCATACACCAGCCCTACTTACACAGCATCTAATCGGGGACCATGCAGTGCATTCCTACCTTGGTCATGGGGAACATGAAACTTGAACAAAGTGACATGTATAACATGTGTCAAAGCCGGTCCTGCCCGATGAAAGCCTTGCCTAGTAAAGGTATCATAAAGACAAAGTATAGCAGTAGAAGGCACTGTTACTGTGGAATTGGTTGATGGTCGACTCCTCTGGGTGGGGTGGTAGTATCTGAAGGTTATTGGAGAAGTATTCATCCCGATTCCAGTTCAGGTTACTGTAGGTACAGCATAACGGAGCACTGTACCCCGCAAGTATACCTCTGTTCCCAGAGCCCTTCACCAGTGACAGTGGGACTGTAGAAGAGAAAGGAGGAGTCGCATTTTCAAAGGGCATGGTTAGGAGCAGTTCTTACAGCTGGTCACTCAATAAGAATACAGGGGATGTTATGTCCACTCCCTTTAGCTAAAACTCCACCAGTAGGGAATCTGAAACTTTGGGTCTCCCTAATAATATTAAAGGAGAAAGAAAGAGATGGCATATTGGGGAACATTCAGACTACACACCAAAGCTAACCACTGCCTCTTCTTCTTCTTTTTTTTCTTCTTTTTCTTCTTCTTCTTTTACTCAGGGAAGTATTTTCTGAGGAAGTTTAGAGATGGAAGGATTTGGAGGTTTCAACTAATCCCCACTATATGGTCAGCTTGTGGATAATGTCTTCTATACTATCAAAAGAATAGGCCCATAACAGAATGATGTTGGAATTTGATGGAATATTCCTAGTAAACCAGAGAAAGACATATGCGTACTAAAGAAACAGAAAAAAAGAGCATGATAGATATTTTATTCATTGACTTTATAATATATTTTGTGGGAAATAAGGCACTGTAAATAAACAGAGACTTTTTGTTAGTTACTTCCATTCTTGTGGCCTGGGAATGTATTCTTTAACAGTCCCACTTTTATACTAATTTTTGAGACGGGTATATGGATCCACTGTCTAAAGTTTCTGAACTCGTTTAGGGTCATTCTCTTTCAAATATAATTTTCTGACTGTAGTACAGGCATAACATTTATACTAGACAACAGCTTACAAAAAGATAGCAATTGTGCTGACACCAAGCTAATGAAGTATGAGATCTCTTCAATTGGCTGTCATCAGCCTTCCTGAAGCAGTCATCAGGCACAAAAAAGAGTAGACCCTGCTTAGAAACGTACTCACTTTAAGCAATAGAAACTGCTGACCTACCACCCACTTCTACCATCTACCAATTATCACTGCTCAGCAAGAGCTAATCAGCAGCACTATGCTAACATGGACCCCATAGAATTTCTATGGGTGGCCCTTTTTCAATGCTCAGTCACTTCAGAGTCTGGGTTGCCAAATTTCAGCCAGAGGAGTGTAGTCAATGCACAGTTACTGCCTTAGGAAGTTGTTTCAAATTTTCATCATGTGCCATACTAAACCAGGCAACATCCAAAATGCAACCCAATGGCCCAGCAGTCAGACTTTGACAACACATGGAATCTTACTTTTACACATTTGCTACACATCCACTGCATGTACGCGTACTCGCAAAACACATGGAATGTCAGGGCAAAGACCTGGGATTCACATAAAGCACAACATTATGCAAGTGAGGTCAGTAGGTAGCAAACTTATTTGACACAGAAAAAAGGTCTGATCCAGACTTATAATTAATATAACACAGTATTCTGTCACCACCACTTTATGCTGTGAACTCAGGAAATAGACAGTAGTCACATTTTAGTTATGAGGGAATGCTTTGTGCACCTCTCAAGGTTGTGGACCTAGTATTTCCATGGACTGTGTAAGAAATTGTGTTACTGGTTTAGGGGGTAAAATCCTACTCAAGCAGCAACCACAATACTTGTCAGGGTGAAGTCACAAGCAAACCCCAAATTAACCTGCGCTCAATCCTCTGGTAGCTCGGCACAGAGCAATCATGCTAAACTTAGAGGGTATTTATGCAGCACCTCAAAAAGTAATAAAGTGAGAACACAACACAAGAAAAATCCCACGCCAATTTAGAAAAAATAGAGCAAAATGTAATACATTATTTGACATCAAAATTACAAAAATGTAATTAGTAGAACCAGACATATGCAATTTTAAAGATTTAGATGAAAACAGTGCCAGAAAGCACATAGCGGCACTCGTGGATATCTGGTCCTGCGAGACTGAGTAAAAGTCAAAAGCTCAGACCGACTCCAATGGAGCGTGAGCCGCATTCAGGGACCAGGTTAGTCTCACTGAAAGAGTTACTGTCAAAGTCTAGCGAGTTCCGTTCATAGTAAAAGGGCCTGCGAGGAGCAGTGAGAGCTTCGCAGATGGCAATCGATGTAGCGTGAAGAGCAGGCAGGGAGTCGCAGATGGTTGTCGCTGTAGTGCAAAGTTTCTGTTGGCATCGCGGACTGCTATTAATACCTTTGAAGTACCCCTTGACTTTGGGAATCTCATATGTAATCTTCATTTTTTTAAATACAATATAATAAAATAAAGTTATACAACCGGTTGGATGTATTTATTTTTTGTCTTCGAATGTGCATAGACCATTGTGCTTTTTATTTATCATGGATGTCATGATGACATCTAGGAAGTACTTGGTAATTTCACAGAAATACACCTTTAAATATATCCCTTGTTGGCAACAGTACCTGACACTTGTCTGCCTAAGCCCCCAAGGGTATATTGGGTTGCCCATTTTGATATGCATATTATTGGGACAGCATCACTAGTGCCACCCACTAAAGTGACCTTTAAAATATACCTCAGGCCTGCCATTGCAGCCTGTAGCGGAGTTTTAAATTGCTTTTTTGACCTGGCAAAATAAAACTTTTGCCAGGCCTAAACCTTCCTTTTTAACACTTTTAGAAGTCACCACTATCAAAGACCCTAAAGGCCCATAGAGCCCATAGGGCAGGGTGCATGGTATTTAAAAAGTAGGTTTTACATATCCTAGCAGTGAAAAAAACCTAAAGTCATTTTTCACTGCTGCAAGACCTATCTCTTCCATTGACTAACACTGAGTTACCTTATCACATTTAATAAGTGATAATTTTGGATTGGGAGAAGGTTGAGATATGGTGTTTACACTCAAATGATGGTGACGCCAGATTTGATATTACAATTCTGAAAATGTCATTTTTAGAAAAGTTGTCTTTTTCTTCCATCAAATATTTGTGTCTTCTGCTCTTGGGGTTTATGTATTCCTGCCAGATAGTTACACAAAAAGGGCTTAGGTGTAGACAGGATGGGCCATCCAGTCATGATAGCTGGGGAAGCCGATGTATCATGCCCTACTTACAATTCAAAGGGCTTGCCTCCAATAATTATAAAGGACCCTGGCATCAGCCCATTGCTACCTAGATATTTTGAAGCCTTTACTGGGGAACAGACAGGGTACTCCCCACAAACCTAGGCTGGCACCAGATATAAATATTGGACCTACTGAGCCCGTCTTCTGTACACTGCTGGACCTGTGGACATCACAGAAGGGCTGCCTTGCCACGAGTGGAGTGCCCTGCTGCTACTGGAGAAACCTCTGTGCTGTTTTTGACTGCTTTGCTCTCTGAAAAGAAAGAATGGACCTGCTTCCTTCAGCTCAGCCTAATCTGAGTGACTTCAAGGGTCAGTTAGCTGACCTTTTGTCTGAGCTTCAGGGACACAACAAGCTCTAGAGGCCTCCCTGCAACTGTCCAGCTGACCTGCTGCACTGAACCTGCAACTAGACCTTCCTGAGCTCTGTTGGCCTCTGCTGGAGTGTGTGCCTGGTCCTTGATACTTGACTGGTTTCAGTTAAGCTTCTCCTGAGAAGACAGGTGAAATCCTAAAGTTTTGGGCTCTTTACAAATGTCAACAGGCCCATTCACGCTGATACTCTTCCGCTCACAAAGACTGACAACACGAAGCTCCAGAAACACAATATCTTCACTTTGCACTATAGCAGCGACCACCTGCAGTGACCGACAACACAAAGCTCCAGTCTTGAGTCTCTCTGACGACCGGACTCCTCTTCCCGCTACAGTGACAACCTTCTGAAGCGCTCTCACTCCTCCCTGACGCCTCTTCCATCATTAAGGGACCTCTTTGCTCCAGAATTTTAGAAGGTAACTTTTTTTAGCAGGACTAACCTGATCCCTGAATCCAGCCGGTGTTTTTTCACGGCCTGTTGTAACTTGTGACTTTCCCCCACTAAACCAGATATCTGTGAGTTATGCTTTGTGCTTTTAGAGGATATGTCTACCTGAAGATTTGAAATTGCATATCTCTGGTTCAACTGATTGGATGTTCATCATTTTTGTATTATTCTATTTATCAAAGTGTACTCTTATTTTTCTAAATTGGGGTGGGATTTTTCTTGTTTTGTGTATTTACTTCATTACTGTTTGTGTGCTGTATAAATACTTTACATTTTGCTTCTACGTTAAGCCTGACTTCTTTTGTGCCAAGCTACCTGAAGGTTAAGTGCAGGTTATTTAGTGACTTTTGTAGTTCACCCTTACAAGGATCGTGCTAGTCACCTAAGTTGGGCTTCCACCCCTCTTAACCAACAACCCAATTTCTTCCATAAAATAATATTCTTGTTTTTTTAATGTAATCTTTCCTTTTATTTTTTTATTGGGGATACTTGAATGTATACCCCGTATTTAGAAGCACTACTGATAGAGGAACTCAGGGCCAATTTAAATATTTGCAGATTCTCCATCGAAATGGCAAAAGAATATCCTTACCACCAAAAATGTGGTTTGCCGGCCAAATTTATGTGCATGTGTTTATATTATTGAAGAAGCAGTAGTTAATTTAGATCTATCAATACATATGAAACAAGATATAAAGAAATGAAACATTATACAAAATGATTATTAAAATGTTAGAATAAAAGGTTTCAGTGCTCTTCTTGACCCAACAGTAATCAATTTCCTTCATGCAATGCAAGAGTTTAACAGTACATCAGCTAAATGACTTTGGTTTCCACATGGGTCTGTGTTTTCCTGGTGAGTAGCACCTTTATAAATAACATTACTACATGATGAAGTACTGTTGCAGCCTCTAACTCAAATAAATACTGAAAAAGGCCCATGGTAGTTATGCACATTTTCTTTTAAAAAGAGGGGTTTTAAATATTGCCTCCTGTGCTGCAGATAAAATCTACAAAAAGGTATATATTGTCACAAGGACATTCTAGGGTCAAGGGGCTCCACTTCTCGGGAATGCTACAAGATGGTGAATTATGAGGAAATTAAAACAATATGTCAATAAGTGTCAGGAACTAAGTTGATATAAAATTGACGCCCAAAATGATTGTTTCATAACAGATTTGTCTTGAGCAAGCATATTCCTCATCTGTGCACACACTCTAAATGTGTGATCTTTAAGATCCTTTTTGTAATATCCTATTATATTCTCGGAAAGAGACTTATAAGTGTCCATCGGGACACCGTCAGGGCCTTACCCAATGGACTTTTATTCAATGCCCTCGAAACCTTCTCCAAGGTAAAGCCTTCAAAGTTTGATGGGAATGCCTTCACAAGTGCATTGGTTGAAGATAAATTGAAGCAAAATGGTCCACCTTTTGTTATTGAAGATTCAAGGTTAGGCCCCATGCCCCTTGAAAATAAGGGGGCATTTATTGTCTTCCAGAAGAGTGTACTATCTGTAGTCTAAGCTGCCAGTACTAATTTTGTCCATGCCTCTTCTATCTTTTTTCCCATCACTTAATGCCTTCTTATATCTCGACCTACCGAACTGAATACCCTGGGGTTCAATTGTAATAAATAATTTAATACAATTATTGCAGGCCTAGGTACAGACTAAATAATACAATCAAAAAAGGGGGGAGATGGAGGTACCGGTTAGGTTCACCCTCCAATGTACATGTAGTTCAGAAAATATCTGTAAATGTCAGATCCGGTCCGCCCAGGTGCCAGTAGGTGTTAGTAGATGGAGGTATGCTTTGACGAAGGTATGACTACAAGCCTCTCTACTCCTGCAGAGCATGAGGAATAGTGTTGCCATAGCATAAATACTACGAGTCAAAGACTAAACTGTATGTGTTTTGAATCGGGTGCTCACACATTAAGGCGTCGATTCCGATCCTGGAGAAACCGGGTACGAACCGTCGGACGGAGCATTTTCTCCGTCCGACTCGTACCCGGTGAAAAAACATTACAAAAATGCAAGTACGATTCGTATGGAAACACCATTTCCGTACGAATCGTACAAAACACCGACCGACGAAAAAAAACATACGAATGTGATCCGGGAATGCTCCGACGTGACGTCGGGACGCCTTCAGGCTGCGTTTCACGAACCAGGAAGTACGATCCGCACCGACGTCACCCCGCACGGATTATATTTTCCGGCTGCCAAAAACTGCCGGGAAATCAGGACGACGCGCACAAGGAGCACCTGTACGCGACGGACAGCCATGGACCCGAACCTACGTGTCATCCCAGCCCTCATAGCAGTCCACCTCCTCTACAGGAACCGACGCAGACGCCGCAGAAGGTCAGAACAACACCCAGGGGCAAAGGGGGGGGCAGGGGCAGGACACAAAACCCCCACCCAAGTCACAATTCATACATGCCCTGGACATACCTGACCTTCAGGGCCTGGTCACTTCGAGGGGGTGGGGGCGTGTCCAGCAACGGAAGTGGATGTAGACGCGAACCGGCAACACAACAAGTCCGGTACGTACCGTACCCACGCCTTAAGAGCGTGGGTACGAGTCATACCACGCCCACCCCTGCGTCACCCCAATAATGGCGGTACGGCCTGTACCCACGTTCCAAAGGCCTGGGTACGGGCCGTACCCCCACCCGTGTATGTACGGCGCGTACCAACACCCCACCCGTGGATGTACGGACTGTACCCACATCCACGTACGTATGGAGCGTACCCCCACCCTAACAGTGTATGTATGGAGCGTACCCCCACCCCAACAGTGTATGTACGGACCGTACCCACACCTGTGTATGCATGGAGCGTACCCAGACCTGCGTATGTTCGGAGCGTACCCCCACCCGTGTATGTACGGACCGTACCCACACCCGCGTACGTATGGAGCGTACCCCCACCCCAACAGTGTATATATGGAGCGTACCCCAACAGTGTATGTATGGAGCGTACCCCCACCCCAACAGTGTATGTACGGACCATACCCACACCCGCGTACGTATGGAGCGTACCCCCACCCCAACAGTGTAAGTATGGAGCGTACCCCCACCCCAACAGTGTATGTATGAAGCGTACCCCCACCCCAACAGTGTATGTATGGACCGTACCCACACCCGTGTATGCATGGAGCGTACCCAGACCCACGTATGTTCGGAGCGTACCCCCACCCCAACAGTGTATGTATGGAGCGTACCCCCACCCCAACAGTGTATGTATGGACCGTACCCACACCCGCGTACGTATGGAGCGTACCCCCACCCCAACAGTGTAAGTATGGAGCGTACCCCCACCCCAACAGTGTATGTATGGAGCGTTCCCCCACCCTAACAGTGTATGTAAGGACCGTACCCACACCCGCGTATGTATGGAGCGTACCCCCACCCCAACAGTGTAAGTATGGAGTGTACCCCCACCCCAACAGTGTATGTATGGAGCGTACCCCCACCCCAACAGTGTATATACGGACCGTACCCACACCCGTGTACGTATGGAGCGTACCCCCACCCCAACAGTGTATGTATGGAGCGTACCCCCACCCCAACAGTGTATGTATGGAGCGTACCCCCACCCCAACAGTGTATGTACAGACCGTACCCACTCCCGCATATGTATGGAGCGTACCCCCACCCCAACAGTGTATGTCTGGAGCGTACCCCCACCCCAACAGTGTAAGTATGGAGCGTACCCCCACCCCAACAGTGTAAGTATGGAGCGTACCCCCACCCCAACAGTGTATGTATGGAGCGTACCCCCACCCCAACAGTGTATGTACGGACCGTACCCACACCCGCGTACGTATGGAGCATACATGGCCAGACACAGGAGGGGTGGGTGCAGAGTCCCCCCAGCAGTGCCCAGACACAGGAGGGGTGGGTGCCTATCACTCCCAGCAGTGCCCAGACACAGGAGGGGTGGGTGCAGAGTCCTCCCAGCAGTGCCCAGACACAGGAGGGGTGGGTGCAGAGTCCCCCCAGCAGTGCCCAGACACAGGAGGGGTGGGTGCAGAGTCCCCCCAGCAGTGCCCAGACACAGGAGGGGTGGGTGCAGAGTCCTCCCAGCAGTGCCCAGACACAGGAGGGGTGGGTGCCTATCACTCCCAGCCGTGCCCAGACACAGGAGGGGTGGGTGCAGAGTCCCCCCAGCAGTGCCCAGACACAGGGTGGGTAGGTGCCTATCACTCCCAGCAGTGCCCAGACACAGGAGGGGTGTGTGCAGAGTCCCCCCAGCAGTGCCCAGATGCAGGAGGTGTGTGTGCAGAGTCCTCCCAGCAGTGCCCAGACATAGGAGGGGTGGGTGCAGAGTCCTCCCAGCAGTGACAGGAGGGGTGGGTGCAGAGTCCCCCCAGCAGTGCCCAGACACAGGAGGGGCGGGTGCCTATCACTCCCAGCAGTGCCCAGACACAGGAGGGGTGGGTGCAGAGTCCCCCCAGCAGTGCCCAGACGCAGGAGGGGTGCGTGCAGAGTCCCCCCAGCAGTGCCCAGACACAGGAGGGGTGGGTGCAGAGTCCCCCCAGCAGTGCCCAGACACAGGGTGGGTGGGTGCCTATCACTCCCAGCAGTGCCCAGACACAGGAGGTGTGTGTGCAGAGTCCCCCCAGCAGTGCCCAGACGCAGGAGGGGTGTGTGCAGAGTCCTCCTAGCAGTGCCCAGACACAGGAGGGGTGGGTGCAGAGTCCTCCCAGCAGTGCCCAGACACTGGAGGGGTGGGTGCAGAGTCCCCCAGCAGTGCCCAGACACAGGGTGGGTGGGTGCCTATCACTCCCAGCAGTGCCCAGACACAGGAGGGGTGTGTGCAGAGTCCCCCAGCAGTGCCCAGACGTAGGAGGGGTGTGTGCAGAGTCCTCCCAGCAGTGCCCAGACACAGGAGGGGTGGGTGCCTATCACTCCCAGCAGTGCTCAGACATAGGGGAGGTGGGTGCAGAGTCCCCCCAGCAGTGCACAGACACAGGAGGGGTGTGTGCAGTGTCCCCCCAGCAGTGCCCAGACACAGGAGGGGTGGGTGCAGAGTCCCCCCAGCAGTGCCCAGACACAGGAGGGGTGGGTGCAGAGTCCCCCCAGCAGTGCCCAGACACAGGAGGGGTGGGTGCAGAGTCCTCCCAGCAGTGCCCAGACACAGGAGGGGTGGGTGCCTATCACTCCCAGCAGTGCCCAGACACAGGAGGGGTGGGTGCAGAGTCCCCCCAGCAGTGCCCAGACGCAGGAGGGGTGTGTGCAGAGTCCCCCCAGCAGTGCCCAGACACAGGAGGGGTGGGTGCAGAGTCCCCCCAGCAGTGCCCAGACACAGGGTGGGTGGGTGCCTATCACTCCCAGCAGTGCCCAGACACAGGAGGAGTGGGTGCAGAGTCCTCCCAGCAGTGCCCAGACACAGGAGGGGTGGGTGCCTATCACTCCCAGCAGTGCCCAGACACAGGAGGGGTGTGTGCAGAGTCCCCCCAGCAGTGCCCATGGAAAGAAAAAGGGTGGAGTACCCACAGATCCAAGGGCCACAATTGTCAGTCAGGTGCACAAAGACCCTGCAATACATGTAACACATATGTGCGAGGCTGGTAGTACACACATGCATACTGCCTAAAAGGGAACATGTCCACATGAAGTCATGTCAACAGACTACATACACAAGTATAGTGATCACCAAGGATGCCACGAATGATGCAGGTGGAGACATCGCTCTGCATGCATGGAAAAAGTTGAAGGGGTCCGTCACACACCCAGCTAATGTAGACACAGCTCAGCACAACATATTGGAAACACCCTGCAGGGAAGATGTCAGGGTACACAGAGGAAGGAACACACCTTGGGACAATTTCACCATGCAGTAACTGCTTACATGAACAAAGAAACTTAGCTAACACCTTGTGATGGCACACAGATACCAGGGTCCCCCCTATGACCAGCACACTACTACATTTCCCACACATCCCAACACATGATCACCACCCAAAATCATGTAGCAGCCCCACCAACAGCAATACCAGAAAAGCAGTAGTGTTCTAAAGAAAAAGAAATGGCTTTATTCAGCATGATCAAAAAATGTTTGTTTGGATAAAGTTCAATATTTACAAAGCCCATAGGGGAGTCCATAAGTCACAGCTGGATGGGGGACACAGTGGGACGCGTGTCCCCTAGCTTGCCTGCACAGTTCAGACCACCCTGTCTTCCACAGGGGGGGGCATCATGTGGGGGGGAAGGACCAGGCACCGCAGGGACAGGAGGGGCAAGGGCAGGCGTTGTGGCTGCAGGGACGGAGGACTCCACCAGGAGGTGGTGAGGATGGCGCTGCACACGTCAGCAAGGTCCCCCAGCGTCTCCCCTGCACCCGAAGGAACCACAGGCCCCAAGGAGGGGGGGGCGGAGGAATGGGTCACAGCGCCACTGGGGGAGGGTGTGGACAGGGGGGGGCACTCAACTACCCTGACCGGGGACTCCTTTACCCGCTTGCGGGGTGGTGTCACTGTTGGGCTCAGGGACAGAGCGGCCATGAAGGAATCTTTGCTGGATTCGTGGCCAGGAGAGCTGAGGGGAGTGGATTTGGAGGGAGTGGATTTTGCGGAATGCGGACATCCCACTCTGGCTGCGTGACTTACGTTTGCCCCCCGACCCAGTGGGTGTGCCTACCTCACCCTGTGTGTGCGTGCCAGGAGGTGTGCGCTTGCCCTGCCCTGCTGGTGTGGTGCCTGTGTCTGGTGGGGTGCGTGCATGCTGACGTCTGGGTGTACGTGGGACAGGCATGGGAGTGGGAAGTGTGGATGGGGCAGGGGTAGGGGGTGGGACGTAGCGCTGCAGGAGACCCACTGCTGCAGTCAGTGTCGAGTCTATGGACCTCAGCAAGTTGCGTTGGTCAGACTGCGCGGCTGAAATGCCCTCCAAGTATGCCTCCATCTGGTCGAGCACTCGGCTGTGGCCATGGAGGACATTAAGCGTCGCAGTCTGACCAACCCGCAACTGCCGCAGGATGTCCACAGACTCGGCATTGGTGGCAGTGGTGGAGACAGGGGCAGGGGGTGCGGTGCCTGGCAAGAAGGAGACACGTGGTGACCGAGCATGGCGGGAAGGGACACGAGCAAGTGGGAGGCCGGTGATCGGAATGGAGGGGGCGGGTAGTGATGGAGTGCTGGTGTCAGCTGTGGGACCAGCCTCCGCCCCCTCGGAGTGCTCAGCCTCGGACCCGTCTGCGTCATAGTCGGTGGTGGTTTGACTGGACAGGTCCTCCGCTGCACTCCCGTCGGCCTCCGTGCCACTCGATGTGCCAGACAACTCTGCACTGATGGCACTGGTGCTCGCTCCCTCCTCACGGTCCGTGCCAGTGTCTCCCTCGGTGTCCCCCGACGATGCTGTGGGCAAGGTGAAGAGACAGGAAATAATCAGACACCTGTATACATATGTCACATGAGTCAAATCCACATAGGTCACAGTGCATAGCCTGAAAAGCATCATGAGTAACATCTACAATACAAGGTACATATGTAGGCCCTGCAACACACAGTTGGTTGACCCACCATGCCACTGACCAACTATGGAGAGCATGACACAAAAGCAAATAACATGAGATGGATTTGGACAGAGGAGCCAGGCACTGGGGACAATCCAGCACAGCATCTGCAGCACACAGCGTTGGCGTAAAAAGGGATGAGCAGGAACCATGTCTATTAACTGTAGGCACATGCTGCAAAGGTAATACTTAAAAACATGCCCAACATGAATGGGTCACTGCACCTTGAGTGTATGTCCAGACAAACATCACACACTGGCCAGACCTAGCAAGGAGATTTCAGGTTTAGACATGTAGGCCTTGCCCGCACCAACCACCCCCTACATGAGACAATTTATTGAGACACAGGAAGCACTTACATCTCTTAGTCTGGAATAAAAACACATGGCCTGCAAGAAATCCTGAATGGACACAAAATACCCCTGGTGCGCCGGTACAAATACATCATCTACAATGGCCATCATCAGATCATTTTACCAAGACACACAGGCACTGACCCCCGTGAGTATGAACAAGGGACATTTGGTCAGCCTGTACAGTGGACACATGTAGCAGAGTTTACGTAAATACAAATGGTGCCAGGGTACAATGGCACAGAGCACAACCTATGCTGTAGACACAGAGATTGTCGACACTTTTGGATTACACACATGATACCTAGGAATAGATGCCCCAGGGGACAGTAGTGGCCACACTACTCCATGGTCCTGAATGGTAATGACTGCAACAAAAGCCACCATCCCTGCACTCTGCATATCTCACACTCATGCACATCATGTCACAGGCCACAAAGTAGGACATGCATGCTGTAAAGCAATACACTTTAGAGACACACTCCTATGTCTGGACTCAGCATCAGTGACAACTGACATGGACTCAACAAGTACTGAACTGGACAGGGCACAGGCAAGGTCCCAAAACCTGTTACACACCACCCCCACACATGAAGCTGCAAGCATTGGGCACATCGATAAACTGGCAGCCTAGATAACCTTGTGCAAGTGTGACTACACACAGACCAGGGTACACATGGCAAGGAGGGGAAGGGAGGAAGGACAGCACCGCTACACTTTGGGGACCAGGAACTGCACTGCACATGTAAACCCTGGCAGTGTATCTATGCAACTGTGCACTTACAAATGCTGGTGACACACAACAAACACACATGTACCTACCCCCTTCCTGCTGCTGCTTTTCCCGTAAGCGCCTGTCCATGTCAGGGAAGACGACCGCCAGTACACGCTTGTGGATGTGGGTCAGACGGCGGCGCCCATGGTTCTTTTGGCTCACAGGTGAGTCCCCCAGCAGGACCCGTCCGATCCTCCGCGTCCAGCACCAGATATCCTGCCAGCGTTTCCTCACCTGGGCTAGGCGCCGCTTCCGACCATCCGTCTTCCTCACGGCACTGACGGCGTCCTTCCAAATCTGCTCCTTGGCACAGGCGCCTACCTGTGAGGATGAAAAAGTGAGACAACATCAATACACCTGCGACATGTCACAGAGACACACATTAGAACAATTTGGCTGGTTGTAACAGGGCATAGAATGCATCAAACTCATTACACCTGTGTCATAGGGACATTTTCCTCTGTGGAAGGCAAAATGCACTAGGTGGCATTGTGGAGTACACAGGTGGCATGAGGGGTACGACACAATCAATCATCCAGGCTCACACTGTGCATCACAAGTGACACCAGGATTATGTGCAGCCCCTCAAAGCAGTCACATGCCACAGGCCACTGAGGCGCCCTCAGCAGAGTACACAGACACACACAGCCACAGGACAATCACCTGCCATTGCCAACTGCAGCTACACACCTCACTCTGCACATGTGCCACTAGACTGGGGGGTGTCACAGGTGTGGGGCTGGCCCATCACCGCAGACACACAGCACTGCTCCCTGCTCACATCAGATGGGCAGGGTATATCCATCCCACATGCAGCTGGGGTGCTACACTCCACATATGCACTCACCCACATGACAGGGGACTTACACAGACACACCAATGTCCAGGGGACAAACACATCATTTGTACACTCTCAGCACATGTACACTAAACAAACACACATCTGTGGGTACTGCCACCTGTCACACTGGGGGGACCACAGATTCACATAAGGACTGTAGTAACAACATTCCCAGGAGGATTAGACAGGCAGAATGTGTAATGCCACATGCAGTGATTGTCACAGTACACACAATGCAAGTGAGGAGAGCAGACATGCACCACAGCATGCACTGGCTGGGAGACATTAGGCATTCCCCCACCCGGGACCCACCCTACAGTACATTGCATGTGTGTTACACCTGGACACAATGGCAGAAGTCACAGTCACAAAAAAGGGGCACAGTCTTTGCTAGTGGACTCAGCACTCACCTGAACCCCTGGTCGACCATACAGCATGGTGTACTGTGGGAGGATCACATCCAGCAGGGCTTGGTTCTCCTCGTGGGTGAAAGGCTGGGCCCTCTCCACAGACCTGGACATGGTGCCAGAGGATTCACGAGCAGCAGCAGTGTTGTTGAATCAAAGGATGTGCAGGCAAGTGCTCTCTCATGGGACCTGGCTGCCTTATATCTGCCTTGCTGCCCTGTTTCATTCACAGGAGTACAGAGTGATTGGTCACTCACATTTGCATCCTATGTTTCCTCCAATCCCTTTACACCTACCACAGTCAGTGGCTTTGCTTTTTTTTTACTGAGCATGATGTCAACTCAACAAGCACTTTGCAACAAAGTAGATTCTTCCAAACCGACTTTAGTTGGCCACCTGATGAAAAAAATTCTAACTTTAAACTCGGTCTCCATGACAACCAGCATGCATGTAGGGCTTTATACTTGTCCCTCATGTGTCCCCTATGTAATTTGGACATTCACACACAGGTACGGTGAGTTCCAGGGCCCTAGGGCACCCCAAATGCATAGAAACGGCCCGTACACGCGTGTGTACGGGGCGTATCACTATGCGTACGCATACGCGAGCAAACCCATAGTGAAATGGCCCGTACACGCGTGTGTACGGGGCGTATCACTATGGGTAAGCATACGCGAGCAAACCCATAGTGAAACGGGCCGTACACGCCCGTTTCCCCATAGTGATGGGGAACGTACACACACCCTCAGAGCGCATGTACGGTGCATTTCACACCTGACAGTGGTGACAGGCAGCACACAGAAAGGAATAGAGCTGACATACTTGTCCAAGGCTGGACATCAAGGCATTGTCTGTGCAGTACTACATGTGTGGGGCACAGGTGTGTCAGGCTGTAATGTGGCACATTACTCCTGAGTTGTGAAGGCAATAGATGTATGATGAGATGTGTACAGATGTCATGTGTGATGGTGGACTATGTGCCAGACATCCCCTTCACTCCTTTGACATGTGTGCATGTAGTACAGAACACTTGTGAAAAGCGTCACTGCCATGGCACAGTCAACAACACACGCAACTGTCCCCTGATGCCAGCTACAGGGGTTTTCACACCTGATATGTGACTACCCGCGTTGCACGATGTGACTATGTCATGTATGTGTCGTGTGTTCCCATTGGCTTGCTGTAGGTGTTTGGTCAAATGCATCTGCAGTTGCTGCAACCAACATGTGTCTGTGTGTAGATGGCCATGGCACAGTGTTACGCATACCAGGCCACATGTGGAATCCGACGTAAGGTTTGTATGTATGCATCGACACGGAGTTTCAAAACAAGGACATATCTGCATACTCTCAATGTATGTGTGATCATTCTTGAAATGTAATCCTTCATGGCAAGGTGTGTGGTCTGTCCTTTTTCTATTGCATGTGACCTGTGCCTCTAGTGTTCCGCAACCTGTCTGAACAATGAACATCCTTCCTCTGCACATATTTGGTTGTCTGTAACTCCTATAATGCGTCTGCCTGCTCACTTACACTGGCCCACAGCTAGTTTCATGGCATGGCATGATGAGGTTGAGAATAAACGTTTGGAGCTGTCTCTTGGTAGGAGTGTCACATGGCTGGCATACGTGTCCAGGGCATATTGCACAGACCTGACTCTGTATGTAGCATATGTATATTGCCTGTTGACCATGTGCTCAGTACATTGACATTGGTGGTGTACTGTACTCACTCTTCGTTGTCCATTCTAATTCACTGTAGGGCTCCGCCTCTCCCTCGAGCAATTCCGGACTTGGCTGACATGCGGGAAAATGATGGTATGCGCCGCTACAGCTTCCCCCAACGTTTGATTGTGGACTTGACGACACGGCTGGCAGCACACCTCCAACCGCTACACAGGTATCCTGGTGCACTGACACCCAAGATGAAGGTGATGGCAGCCCTACATTTCTTGGCCACGGGTACCTTTCAACATACCATTGCCCATGTCGGTGGGATGTCCCAAACCATGTTAAGCCGTGTTCTGCATGATTTTTTAGAGGCCATGTTGGAGCACCTTGATGAGTTCATAAAATTCCCAAACTCCTGAGCAGTTGACAGCTGTCAAGCGTGAGTTCTATGCCCTGGGTTGGATGCCCCATGTCATTGGGTCCATAGATGGAACACATGTGGCTTTGGTACCACCACAGGCACAGGAGGTAGCCTTCCGTAACCGCAAGCATTACCACTCCATTAATGCCCTTGCGGTGTTTCTTGCCAACATGGTGATTTCACATGTCTGTGCTCGTTTCCCAGGATCAGCGCACGATGCGTACATCATGAGGCGTAGCAGGGTGCCTGAAATGATGCTGTAGCTGCGCAACGAACGGGCATGTATTGTGGGTATACTCTGCCAGTCCTGTATTCAACGTCATCTTCCTGTCTTACTGCTTCTCCTGACCCACTCTTGTCCATGATGTTTCCATGTAGGGGACGCTGGCTATCCCAACATGCCATGGCTGATCACGCCTCTCCGCAACCCCAGCACGGCTGCCGATCACCGCTACAACAACGCCCATGGGCGGACCAGGCGAGTGATAGAGAGGACGTTTGGCCTCCTGAAGAGCCGATTCCCTTGCCTCCACTAGACTGGTGGCACACTCCCATATGCACCGGTGAAGGTCGGCAAGATGTTCCTCGTGGCAGTGGAGAAAGCTGTGCCACTCATCCTGCATCCAGATGAGCAGGACCATCCACCTGTGGAGGATGAAGGGCTTGCACACGAGGCAAGTGATGTGGAGGAGGAGGAGGTGGTAGAGGACATGCGGAGTCGGCTCATATGCAACTTCTTTGCTTAGTGGTGAGTTCCAGTGTTTGAGTGTGCACGCATTTGGCTGTGTGTGGCATGTGTTGCAATGTGTGTGTCCATCTGCATGTCTTCCAAGTGAGTCTGAGGTGTTTGGATGTGTCACTCGAGTGATGGTGCAATAGAATAATGCTGTTCCAGAGTCATCATTGACACCTCGCATGTTGACAACCTAATACGTGTCGAGTACATGCACATGCATGCGGATGTGCTTCTTTTGGCTGACTTCTGGTGTGTCTCCCATCCACAGGTACTTGCGCATGCTGTCTGCTGGCGGCATTGTTGTGCTCCTGCTATTCCTCATGAACACAGCAACATGTGCTGAATCAGCGTGACATGCACGGACAAGTTCGAAAATCTCCTTCGGGTAAGGGATGCAGCACGGCTTTTTGGGAGTGGTATTTGTTTTGAATTTGTGTGCACTGCTCATGTTCATGTTTGGATACTTCACATACATGTAGATTCACCATGGGGCACATGACCTGGAGCAGAATTCACCTGAATTGATGGTCAGACTTGGTGACAGTCATCTGTAATGGGATTGTGATGGAGCCATCAATGTGTGTACCACTGGCCTCGGAAACATACGGGTTGCCCCGGGTTGACATGGTGTGTGAATTCCCCATTAGGGGCTGAATGGTGTATAGCAGGCTCTCCGTGAGCAGCAGGGGGTGTTTAGCTGTAATCCGTCACTTGTGTGCCAGTGCCATGGATTTCCAGCATCTGTGTGGGTAAGGGGGGTGCCAGTGTTGGTCCCACGTGTTCATCCACATGACCTGTGTATGTGTTGACAGAGTTGCATTAGCATTCCGACACACATGAGTAATAAAGGTGTCCCTCTGCCTCCAAGGTGCCTCATCTCTGTCAATGGTGGTCTGTTGCCACTGTGCATGCGGCATGTCTGGCATTGTTCTCAGAGATGGTGCATATGAGTCTATGTGTAGAGTAGCAAGATGCAAGCTGTTTGTCAGGGATTAGATTCTGTATTGTGCATGATGTCCATGGCTGTGTAGGTTTTGTGGCATGTCAGTCTCCACGACGGCCACTGTGCCGCATGTGAATCCATTGTGTGTGTGTGTGCCATGTTGAACCAGACATTCCTTCCTTGACATACACCTTTTGCATGGTTCCTTCCTGAGATCCTTGTCTTTGTGTGCTACTTGTGGCATTGTTTCCTTGACATGGCGCATGCTGCTGCAGGCCCTGCTGCAAGGGCACCCAGTGTCCACGCACACGAGCTGGTGTTCATCATGGATTGCTTGCTGACATGTGCTATGCTGATCAGCAGCATCTGTGCCTCATGCGGCAGCACACTCTGCATTATGCACAAGATCCCCAGTTCCATCCACCTCAAGGCAAGAGGGAGACCATCCCCCAGGTCAACTATGACATCCTTGTCTACTCCTACCCTGCACTCTACGGACATGTGCGTTAGAAATCCCATGATACTTGTCCACATCCAGGGTGCATCTGCACAGCTCTGCTACTACATCCGGCAACCAGGCCCCATCAACGTCCAACAGAGATGGGGGGAGTGGATCACTGCCAGCTGCAGGATGACCTTCTCAATCCACGCACACACTCAGGATGCAGCCCACACCCACAACACAACCTTGTGGCACTGTGATCCAACACCCAATTGTGCCATCTCCATGCATCCAACCTTGGCTGGCCCACCATTCTCCACATCCACCTGACTCAAGCATGCAGGACATGGTTCTGCCACGTGTCTACACATACCTGGGACTCCCACCCCAGGACACTCCACATGATCCCTGACCTCTGCGCATGACTGTTGCTCTTCTAAATAGGTCTGTGGGCACAGTTGTGCGGGCACCCCCTCAGCTGGTTGGGCCCATCACGGGTGAGTATGGTGCTCCATGTCTGTCTTGGATGGTACGTTGTGACCCATGTGTGTCCTGTGCCACACTCAGACCCCAGGGTATGGATGTTTGGAGTTAATTCAGTAATCAGGCATGGTTTGACATAACAACACAGACATGTAGTGGAATAATGCTAAATGACGGCATCATCTTGTGATTGTGATGAATTTTATTACTGCTGGGGTACGTGTTTGGGGGGTGACAAGAGGTGCTTGGCGGGAGTGTAGAATCCAAAGTTCACAGGGGGAGTTGGTGTCCTTGCCATTGACAGTCATCAGAGTCTGTGCCACAGTCTTTGTCAACATTGGTCAGACAGTGACCAGCAAGGCCATGTGGCAGAGAATGTCCTTTGCTGCTGTGCTGCTGTTGGGCCAGAGGGTCAGGTGCCAGGCCAGGTGACCTGGGAGATGGTGATGTTCCGCTGACTCTCACGGTCTTCCTGCGGGGACCCTCAGACGCCTGCCTTGACGATGCAAGGGACGCTCCATCAGATGTTTCCTCCTCCTCCTCCCTCCCTGTGTCTGGTGCTGCTCTACGCCTGGTGGCACAGGGAGGGTTTGCCAGGCGTTGGGCGATCTGATGGAGGGATTGGCTCACGTCCCTGTGCACCGCCAAGAGCTCTGCAAGTCTTGCCTCCATCCTGGCATGATGCTCAACCTGCAGGGCCTTCATCTCATTGAGGGTCCCCACTACCTGGGCGATGCCTCTGGAGTCACGCCGGTATGCGTCCAGGATGGTTCTGACGTGTGCCATAGCCAACTGGTCAGGTTCGCGCCTCCGCCGTCCTCCACTCCCACCACCCCTGCCCACTTGCGCCTGGCCTGCTGTTGTGGGCACATCGGGTCTCCGGGACCCTGAGGGATGGCATTTGCGGTGTCGCCTGCCTCCTCCTGGGTGCCCGGAGAACCTTGTCCCTCCTGGACAGACTGGCTGCGTTGTTGTGTGCTGGCAGGGCTCCTGGGTGTCTCCTGGGATGCGGCAGGAATGGGGGTGGTGGTTGGCACAGTTGTACCTGACGCAGGTGCTGCAGGTGGTTGGACACCAGAGGGGCCAGGTTGGTCTGGGTCATCCACGGAGTGGTGAAAGTCGTTGCTGCCGGTGGGGTCCTCTTCACGCAGAGCCTGGTCCTGTGAGTCTTCCCCCCCAGTGTTGGGGAGAGATCGATGACGTTGACCTGTGTGTGAGAGAGACAGTGTTAATTGTGTTACATGCGACATCCATGTTTCATTCTTTTTTGATTTGGCACAGTTCCTCTGGGTGGTTGGATTTGGCTAGCATTCCTCACACAGTGCACTTGTGCATGGGTATGTCCCTTGGCCACAGCTTTCGACACTTTACCTATGTGTGACACAATCTTAGTTGATGCATATTTTGTGAACGCAGTCAGCAGTGTAGTGAGCGGGCGTAGCAAGCCATGCAGAGCCGCCTTACGTGTTGCACTGTACGTGGCCAAATTTGTGTTTATTCCATGCTATTTGAGACTGCAGGTAGGTAACTTATCAATTTGTGACAGGGTTCTGACGAACACAGTGGGTAGGTATACTGGGTGTAAGGTTCTGTTTGTGCCTGCAGCACGGATGTACTCGTGCACAGATTGACACATGGCCTAGTGTTTATCAAAGGTTGAAGGGGGGGTTAAGGCACTGCCAAACCTTGTCTACATGCACACAGTCCACCTGCTGATGAGCGGACATGGCCACACCACCCAAGGGTGATTTGGTCTCCCTCTGTCTCCCTTTCTCCCTCCCTCTGTCAGCCTCCTCCCACTGTCCATCTCCCTCTGTCTCCCTTTCTCCCTCCCTCTGTCAGCCTCCTCCCTCTGTCCGTCTCCCTTTCTCCCTCCCTCTGTCAGCCTCCTCCCACTGTCGGTCTCCCTCTGTCTCCCTTTCTCCCTCCCTCTGTCAGCCTCCTCCCTCTGTCCGTCTCCCTCTATCTTCCTTTCTCCCTCCCTCTATCAGCCTCCTCCCTCTGTCCGTCTCCCTCTATCTGCCTTTCTCCCTCCCTCTATCAGCCTCCTCCCTCTGTCCGTCTCCCTTTCTCCCTCCCTCTGTCAGCCTCCTCCCTCTGTCCATCTCCCTTTCTCCCTCCCTCTGTCAGCCTCCTCCCTCTGTCCGTCTCCCTCTATCTCCCTTTCTCCCTCCCTCTATCAGCCTCCTCCCTCTGTCCGTATCCCTTTTTCCCTCCCTCTGTCAGCCTCCTCCCTCTGTCCGTCTCCCTTTCTCCCTCCCTCTGTCAGCCTCCTCCCTCTGTCCGTCTCCCCTTCTCCCTCCCTCTGTCAGCCTCCTCCCTCCCTCTGTCTGTCTCCCTGTGTCCACCTCTGACTCTGTCCCTCTCTCTGCCCCTCTCCCTCCCTCTGTGTGTCACCCTCTGTCACCTCAGCCCAGCTTCCTGGGCACACACAGTTTGCATGTCTTGCAAAGGCCATTGGCTTGTTCATGTGGGTTTGTTTCTTCTCTGCGGGCACCCATTGGGCGGAGTGTCTGTGTCTGCGCTGCTGCTGTGGCGGTGTGTGCTGACACTCTTTCAGTGTGCTGCGTCTTCATTGGCTGCTGTTATGTGCAAATTGTGCCTTCATACCCATGTCGTCCTGCAACGCGGCCACCATTAGCAGGCAAAACAGTACTGTGTGGGGACACACTGTTGGTATGGCTGTGCCCTAAGCCATATGGGCTGAGGGCATTGTTGTGTGCTTCAGACTTGCTCTATGTTGGTTTTGAGGCCCACCCTCCCGGCATCGGGGACATCCTGTCTTGTGTTGGTGTTTTGTGTGGCCTTTGATTGGCATGGCCTTTCTTGGGGCATGGGGCATGGAGGCGCTAGTGGCATGTGTGTGTTTTTGGAGTGTGGTTGCGTCTGGTGCTGGCTTTGGAGAGGTTGCGTGCATGATTGGTATTTGGGTTGTATATGGCGTTCCCCCCATGTGAGTTGAGTTGTTTGTGTACTCACCAGGCTCTCGGACTCCTTCTAGTCCGTCTACTCCCAACGGCGGCAGCGTGGCCATCTCCTTCTCCTCCCAGCGATGGTAGTGTACCGGTCTGCGGGCCGGCCCTCCTCCAGTGATGTTGGCCTGGTTGTGCTCGTCCGTCATTTTGAGGCGGACCGTCCTCCGCAGATCGTACCACCTGGCTTGGCACTCATGCCTGGTCCTTCTGGTGGCCCCAACAGCATTCACGGAATTGACTATCCTCTCCCACATGGCAGTTTTTTCTGATATGCCGGTCCGTCTGACCAATGTTCCGAAGAGCGGTGGCTCGACTCTGATGATTTCGTCGACAAGGGACTCCAGCTCGTCCTTTGTGAACTTTGGATTCTTGTTGGTGGGCATGGTGTGGGGTGTGGGTGTGGATGGTTGTGGGGGTGTGGATGGGTGTGGGTGTGGATGGTTGTGGGCTTGCAGGTGTGTGTGTGTGAATGTGATGAGGGTGTGTTTGTGATGGTGGTTGTGTGAAGGAGTGCAAGTGTAACATGTGTTGATGGTTGAAGTATGGTGCAGTGCGTTGTCTCTGGGGTCTGGCAGCAGTGGATCTGTTGCAAAGGATCATGGTTTGTGTGTGTTGTGCCTTTTTATTGGTCCATTTGTGGGTGTGGCTGTGTTTGAACTTTGGGTGGGTGTGTTATAAGGAGTGGTAGTGGTTTGGGCCTCTGTTTCTCTGTTTGTCAGTTGCAGGTCAGTGTATAGGATGTATTTGGCCTTGTTGGATATGTTTTGTGGTGTTGTGTGCCTCGGATTGCTGTCCTTTGCTATGGCTTAGTACGACTCGTACATGCCCGATGTTGGGTGAGGGTGGTGGTGTGTGGGCCTGGGGTAGGGTGCGTACGTACACGGGCAGGGTGTTGGTCCGCACGTCCATCGGTGGTGGTGTTTCGCACGGTACATACAAGGGGGGCTGGGTGTAGGGTCCGTACATACACAGGTGAGGAGTTGGTACGCTCCATGTATACACAGGTGGGGGTATGGTCCGTACATACACGGGTGGGGTGGGGGTACTCTCCGTACATACACGGGTGGGGTGGGGGTACGGTCCGTACATACACGGGTGGGGGTATGGTCCGTACATATACTGGTGGGGTGGGGGTACGGTCCGTACATACACTGGTGGGGTGGAGGTACGGTCCGTACATGCACGGGTGGGGAGTTGGTACGCTCCATGCATACACGGGTGGGGGTACGGTCCGTACATTCACGGGTGGGGTGGGGGTACGGTCCATACATACACTGGTGGGGTGGGTGTACAGTCCGTACATACACGGGTGGGGTGGGAGTACGGTCCGTACATACACTGGTGGGGAGTTGGTACGCTCCATGCATACACGGGTGGGGGTACGGTCTGTACATACATGGGTGGGGTGGGGGTTCGGTCCGTACATACACGGGTGGGGGTATGGTCCGTACATACACGGGTGGGGTGGGGGTTTGGTCCGTACATACACGGGTGGCGGTACGGTCCGTACATACACGGGTGGGGTGGGGGTACGCTCCATTCATACACTGGTGGGGTGGGGGTACGGTCCGTACATACACGGGTGGGAAGTTGGTACGCTCCATGCATACACGGGTGGGGGTACAGTCCGTACATACACAGGTGGGGTGGGGGTTCGATCCGTACACACACGGGTGGGGGTACGGTCCGTACATACACGGGTGGGGAGTTGGTACGCTCCATGCATGCACGGGTGGGGGTACGGTCCGTACATACACGGGTGGGGTGGGGGTTCGGTCTGTACATACACGGGTGGGGGTACGGTCCGTACATACATGGGTGGGGTGGGGGTTCGGTCCATACATACACGGGTGGGGGTACGGTCCGTACATACACGGGTGGGGGTACGCTCCATTCATACACTGGTGGGGTGGGGGTACGGTCCGTACATACACAGGTGGGGAGTTGGTACGCTCCATGCTTACACGGGTGGGGGTACGGTCCGTACATACACGGGTGGGGTGGGGGTTCGGTCTGTACATACACGGGTGGGGGTACGGTCCGTACATACACGGGTGAGGTGGGGGTTCGGTCCGTACATACACTGGTGGGGTGGGGGTACGGTCCGTACATACACTGGTGGGGTGGGGGTACGGTCCGTACATACACTGGTGGGGTGGGGGTACGGTGGGGGTACGGTCCGTACATACACTGGTGGGGTGGGGGTACGGTCTGTACATACACGGGTGGGGAGTTGGTACGCTCCATGCATACACGGGTGGGGGTACGGTCCGTACATACACGGGTAGGGTGGGGGTTCGGTCCGTACATACACGGGTGGGGGTACAGTCCGTACATACACGGGTGGGGTGGGGGTTCGGTCCGTACATACACGGGTGGGGGTACGGTCCATACATACACTGGTGGGGTGGGGGTACGCTCCATTCATACACGGGTGGGGGTACGGTCCATACATACACTGGTGGGGTGGGGGTACGGTCCGTACATACACGGGTGGGGAGTTGGTACGCTCCATGCATACATGGGTGGGGGTACGCTCCATGCATACACTGTGGGGGTTCGGCGCGTATATCCGCGGCCGGGGGGCGTTTTGCGCGTACATGCGGGGTCTGTGGTGGGGTGTTCGGCGCGTATGCGGGCACATGTCTCCATGGTTGCTATGGGAGTTCGGTCTGTACGGTGTTTTTTCCATACAGTTGTGAAATCGAAAGGACGGGTGTGATCGTACTTGCGCGGTCGGACTTCATTTTTCCGATTCGTACGGTAAATCGTCCGGGGATGTGTCGGACACAATTTCCGACCCGAGAACGTGTGGGGAAGTTTTCCGGATGTGATTCGTATGGAGTTTTTCCCATGCGAATCGTACTTGGCAGTTTGTACGCTTCTTGTACGATTCGGACGGAAAAAAGTCCAGATTCAATTCGGACGGGGGAAATTTTTCCAGGATCCGAATCGGCACCTAGGTGTGCATCCGCACTTTATTATAGGTTTTGACAAGGAGTGGCACGCATGGGGTTGGTCCCCGTGTGATCCTGAAGAAGAGGTTTAGGGGATACCTCGAAACTTGTCGACCGAATATTCGGGACTGTGTACACATAATAGTTATATATTTTCCCTACTATTTAACCCCCTTTTTATCCATACCAACTAGGAGCGAGAATAAAATATTAGCTTACTAGCTAGGTATTTTTAACATCACTTTCACTGCTTCACGAACACTGCACTACACATTTCTTCACAAAAAAGTGCTCCTATATAGTTCTGCAAGTCGCAGCACTCCCCAAGCAGCAGCTGTTTGGGACGGCCCCAATGATGAAGCATGTCACCTAGGGGCAACCCTGGGTGAGTGAGGGGACTCAAGAAAAGAATTTCCTTTTCTTTGGACAGGGTCTTGTTTTTTTGCGCATTCAGCGGAATCCCCATTCCCTTGGTTAGGTGTTTTGGATCTGACTTTTACAGATTTTTTGTGAACTACAGACTAATTAAGGCATCCTTTGTTCTCCCTCCCTTTACTCTTAGTCTTCCTAGTCAAAAATTGGCTTTTGGCATTGGAGATGGATATATGGGCTTCCATCGTCTCCTCATAGTTATCCTCTGAGCCAAACCACTTATAAAAGGAATCCATATTCCTAACTACCGAGTCACTTAAAAATCTGGAGGGGTCCACACCTGTCCATTTCATTTTGGTACCACTCTGCCCCACTGGGATAACATTTGCTATTTTACCTGTCACGGATACTCGTTGCAGCTTAATTTGTATTATTAAAATCACTGGATTATGGTCGCTAATGCAATTGTCTCCCATCTGATAACCGTAGGGTATAATTGTTTCGCTCTCCAAAGTGAGAATATATTCAATATTGCTGTTACATCCTGTAAAGGTTGAGAGTTGAGTGTCATAATTGGGGCTATAACAGTCAGCCATGTTTAGATTATATTTAAGTATTAAATTCTGTTCCATATGATCAGTGTTTAAAGTTACCAATATCATTACCCTTGTTGTCAATGTAGCCACACACCTGTTTGGAAGGAAAAACACAATTTATGTCATTAAAATCACCAGCCCAAATCATGCACACATCCTTGGAATAATGATCAATGAAATAATCCAGATCTTTTTCCTCGTGTCATTGTACAGGCCTTATCGCAGACTGCATCCCCTTTCAGCCCCGGTGCCACTGTGTCTATTCCCCGAGACCCATGGACACTTTCTTGTTGGACTTTGGTGGTGACTGAGTCCATGGACTTGGGGTTGTCGTCGCCATCATGGTGGTGATACTGACTTAGTGGTGAAAATGAGGCCGTGGCATTCCACCCTTCCATTTGCTGCTTTCGGACAGCTTCCGCCCTCTGCATCATGCCCTGGAGGACACCTTCCACTGTCCTCCGCAACATACACCTTGGACATTGATGAGGACCCGCTCAGGTCGCATGGCCCATCTGACTGCAATGCAAGTCACCGTCCCGTGGCTGGGTGCCTGTGCCGGCCGCAGTGCATCTGGGACCACTAGCTCTGTGCTGGTCATGTCCAAGACCCCTTATTCTGGGATATTGGATGGCCTCTGAGGCGATGGCCTTAGGGTCATCAGTGCCATGTGTCTGTGGCCCTGCGCTGTCCGCTGCCTCTGGCCTCAACTGCGGTCCACCAGGGCTCACACAACAAATCGAGTCCTGACAGGCCCGGACGTTGCATCACCGCAGAAGGCACACGCCACCACCGCCAGGACCACCTCCAACCGCCATCTGCCAGAGTCGAAACGGTGGTCCTGACAGACTTACGGAGTTGCTCACACCTGTCGTGGATGTCATTGATGGAGCAGGTGAAACAAGATTTTGTATACCTCCTCTAATTTGCATGAAATTAATTACGTAATCACTCTAAAATTAATTTACACAACATGTTTGCAGTGGAAGTGGTACTAATCAATATTTGCAAGTTGATAAACACAAATACACTTGGGACTAAATTGCTAATTGCATGGCAAAATTAAATAATTAACAATGGTACGCAAACTAACTTTGGATTGTGGTAAGATAGAAAAATTGAATGTTTTATATTGCTTTGTGATTGTATTATGGCTTAAAATTATTGTATGGTAAGTATTATTGCTTTAAATGTTGCTGCAGCTAGGAAAATACTAATATATATTGGGATTAGTGTGGGTTTGAACATTAGAACCTTCATTTCTACATATTAATTGCTGCTATGTCTATTTTCGCTAAGTTAACGTTCGCGCCTACTAGGCCGCAGTACTCAAGAAGGCGTTCTCTGAAGCAGATGCCACCCTGTGCACCGCGATGATTTCTGCGCATGCTGAGGAAATTCGATTTTCGATCTCGCTCGTATTTAGCCACCATTTTGTGTTCCACCGCCATTTTGTGTTGCCCTCACTCAGGCAGCACAATAAACGAAGTTTTTCTGCTGATCTCACTGCAGCGTGTCAAAATAACCTCCTGCCTCTGTTTACGAGACTGGTGTCAGGGACTGGCTGAGTCCACTAATCCCCGTCTGGTCCGACTGATCCCTGTCTCAACTGTCTGTTGGTTCGCACCATTCTTTCCTGATTTTATCTTATCTTCTGGCCTTCGCTATTCTCTACTTGTATTCTCTCATTTCACAACTGTCCACCAAAACCTACAAATGTGTCCTGCCACCTGCAAGTTGAGTTGTAGACACTACCACTGATTAACTTGTGGGGAAGGGTGTCAAAAACAGTTGGAAAAGAGGTTTATTTGGGTTACTTGATATCTTGTTTTCAAACTTTTCTTATTGGTTATACCTTGTTTTCAAACTCTTCTCATTGGATAAACCATGTATGCATTGGGAGTGTTCTTAGTGAATCTATGTGCTATAAAATATTGTGCGCCACGGAGTAAAGTGGCAGTCTCCTAACAACATACTGAATGTACTTCTGGGACAACTGTACTTAGCTGCAGCTAATAAACCTGATCTTCTACGCCCAACAGAGTGTCCTGTGTCTCTGTTCAACAAAGCCGGTGAACTCAGGAGATTAAGGCAAACCCTGCGCCGCCAGGCCAGTAAGGTCCTGGTTCTTCAATGCCCAGATGGTTCTTGAGATCACGAGGTGACATGAACTCCTGACATCGCGTTCCTTGCCAAGGTCGATGTGATGGGGTCTTGACCACAAGCCAAAAGATGACTATATGAGAACCACGGAAGAGACAAAGAATGAACCTGTCAATAAGACCCTTTTGCCTTAAAAAGATACATTTACTGGTCCCCGCATGAGAATTGGAAGGGACCATGACAACTTGTGAACTCTTGTGCCACTATGCAGAACCAGTTTGCACTGGGAAGAGTGCAATGAACTATTGATAACCCTGAACTGTCCAATCAAAACATTTGGTCTGCCCCTAAGGTCGCCATATTTTGCATGAAGTAAGACATAGAAAGGTATAATAACCCCTCATCTGTCATTACGGGGTTGTTGTTGAAGTTTGAGAGTTGCAGTTGCAGTTGGGTTTTTGGAGTTGGAGTTAGTGGGTTTGGGAGGAGATCGAGAGTTGCAGTTGGAGTTGCGGCTACTTGTGTCTTTAGGTTATTCTTTGAGAGGGAGCTTTTGTTGGGTGGTTCGACCTGAAGTTATTCGTCACCTGTTTATTGGTAAATGATTTACTGCATTTTCCTAAACTCATGTTTAAATGAGTTTTTAAATGTTTAATTACTCTTTAATAAATCAAAATTTCAAATTATGAGCTGTAGTATATAAATGTAAGGTTAAAGGGATTGATTAATGATTTAGATAAACAAAATTGAAATCACAAGAAATGAATTTGTGGTTCTTAAATTAATCACTGAAGATATCAAATGTTTTCTAGACTTTAATTGTGTTTCAGCTGGTTTTAATTCACCATCAACCAGTCCAACTAGTTGGTCCATCGACCAAACAGTGGAGTGCCTTGATGATAAAGTCAGGATTCTGAAGACTGTATATAGAATGTATATATAAAATAGTAGAAAATTAGTCCTGATAGGTAATAAGGTACCCACTTGTCCAGCAGCCCCTTCTCCTGTGTACAGATTCAAGTGAGTTGTGTGGATGAGAAGCGTGTTGGTGTTATGGGCCCCACCAATGCATGAATGTATGAATGAACCTTTGTGAATAAGAATCTGTGACATAGGAGAATATGTCAATGTTGTCCTTTGCACTGGATCACCATCATCAGACTGATACCCTGCTAGGCACACCGTCCGTTACTGATTGAGTTTTTTGCTGTGGAGGGTTGCGCTGCGATGTCACTTCAAGCAGTGTGGGAGACCTGGGACGTTGATGAGGAAGTTGATGCGGAAGTTGATGCAGATGTAACACACCCCACTGCATCAGCATCAGGAATATCTCAAAGGGACACAATCTGAGACTTTTTCTTCACATGGGCGCGCTCAGCTGTAGTGCCCCAACCTCAGTGCACTGCAACTCATGGACACTTCTGTTTGCTCATTGTGTGCCCTCTGGACTTGCTCAGGCTACCTCCATGATGCTCCGCAGTTGTCCCTGTGATGCTGGTGTTGTCTGTTTACGTATTCATTGTGTTAACTGTTGTATTTGTTGCCAGCACCAACAACTCCCTGAGGGCTGGCTTGCACCCACCCCACACACATCCAGCACAGGCGTCACTGTACATGTGACGCTGCCAATAAAGGAGCCGGGCGTACGTGCCCGTAGCCAGTTCAACATGATATCTGTGTGTGTCCCTGTGGTCTTGTTGTATGCATGAGGGCCCAGGGCCCTACGACATTACATTGTGTTGTGTACAGCGGATGCAGGCATGTCACCACAGGCATCGGGTTTGAGCTTGGACATGTAACTTTGTCGTCACCCACTCAATTCGTAAGGGGAGTGGCCTGGGCTGTCATACGCATGGCCAACGTGGGTGTGTGATTGATATGTGCGGACCCCTGGGCGTGGTTGTGTACTGGGAATGTGCATCTGCATGTGTCTCTATGGCAGTGTGGGTCTCCTTTGTGGGGTGTAGGTGGTCCCTGAAGGGTAATGGACACCAACGTATGTGATCTAGTTCGCCTTCCATGGGTTCGAACCCCACCCACACGTGTTCGGCCACCTCCTTTTGGCGTGCTGACACATGGCATTGGGGTGCCATGTGTGGGTCGGTGAAGTGTCGTGAGCCAGCTGTGCTTGCGGGTGCTTACTGCTGTGTGGTCTGTTGCAGGCTCTGTGTTCTCCTCCAAGTAGCTTGGCTGCCCGGGTCCTGGTGGTGGGTTGCATGGGATTTCCATGGTCTGTTGTAGGGCATCGGTGTCGAAGGTGTGGTGGTCCTCTCCGGCATCAAGGATGTGTTGTCTTCTGTGCTCTGCTGGAGATATTGTGTGCCCCTCTTCAATGTGAACGGGAGATGCATCTTGACATTGTGTTGACATGTCTGTTGGCGCATTGTTCTGGGTTAGATGCAGACTGTATGACAATGTACATTGTGACTGTTTGGGAGGTGCTGAATACTGCTGCGGGACAGTGCACCTTTGAACTACATGACGGATGTGAGGTTGCACGCGTACATTTCCATTTCACCGTTTCCTGCTCTGTCAGATGTAGAAGGCATGTTTCTGTGCATGTACGGAGCCAGTTGGGTCCTCTGTTCCGCAGTGTCGGCTTTGCGCATTGTACCACATTGTCGTCAATATGGGTGTGCTGTTCTTGCTATGTGTGTGTGCTGCAGTGTGCCAAGGGGATGAGGGACATGATCCAGGGTAATTGTGGGTGTGCAGTGTGCTACACCTCGTTGTGCATGTGTGCCATTGTGGCCATCTTCCCCGTCCCCCAGTCCCTGGTCGTTACTCACCATGTTTATGTTGTGTCATGTCCCCTCATGTCCGTACTCCCTATTCCTTGCACTGTCTCCACACTGATGACTGTGGCCTCGGTTTCCTCCAGCTCCTCCTTTGGCGCAGGACTGCCACCTCCTGTCACCATTGCAGCCTTCCTGTTGGCAGCGGGTTTGTGCCTGTTTAGGTTGTCACATCATGTCAGCGCATCTTGGCCTCCTCGATTGGCCTCCTCGGCACTCTGACTGCATTCCAGGTGGTCTACTTGTGGATCAGTTGATGGTAGTGTTCTGTCACCTCGGTGAAGCTGATCTGGTTTTGCTGCGGACTACACCCCGTCTTCCTCTCCCTCTTCTCCTTGGCCGTTCCTGTCCCCGTTGTTCCTTGCTGGTGGTCTGTGGGGGTTGTGGGGTTTGCGTTGCCCTCTGCGCTCGGTCAGGGTGCATCCATGTTGCTACATGCTTTGGCTTGTTTCTGGTGTGCTGTTCCTGTGGTTTTTATGGTGCATTTTCCCCCCAGACGTGTGGGATTTGCAAGCCTGTGGCTGGTTTTAGCTACTTTTTTTTGGCCTCATCGCATGATTTTTTACATTCCCGTTTTGCATTTTTGCATGGCCATTTGCTGCATTATCTGGTGACTATCGCATGCTACCGCCGTGTTGTGAATACTTGGTTTGCACGCCGTAATTTACCCGCGATAGGCTGCGATGTTGAGAGTTGCGTTAAGCTACTCTTGCGGTAGTTATCACACGTTCTTGTGAATTTACCCCTATGTTTTTTAATTGCTCACTCATGGACTGGACACAGGAAGCTAAATCTCTTCCATCTCTTCCCATAAATTATCCTCTTGTTGCCTGGATATTCTGAATGGGTCAATTTTCTTTTCGTCAGGCGGGGGGGCCTATAATCGATGATATAAGGATAGCAAAAGAGGAAAGTGCAGCGTTTGAAACAAAGGACTTAGATTTGGGGGGTGACTCAGTTGTTACCATCAAAGTGTCTGTCATGTTGGTTCTAGGTATTTCCACTGTCACAAGGGCGTCAGTCACTGCCTGCTGTATAGCCCCAAGTTTTTCTTCCACATGAATAATTTCTTTCTTTAACGTGGACATAGCCCCTGTAAGAAAGTTTGTTGCTGTCCTTTATGCCAGCTCTCATTGTTGTTTTCCTCTTGCCCATTTTGAAGATCTTATAAATGTAGAATACAAAAAGGCAAACTTACTGAGTTTGAATCTGGATGAAAGTGGGGTGGCCCAGTAGCCCCGCCTTGTTGGTTGCGGACGGACACAGACAGACCCACCGTGACCCGGTCTTGACCCGTTCACATGCCCCAGGTGCATCCCGCAAGTGTCCTACTGGAGTGGAAGAGCATTTTTAGCGCAATTTGGTGGGCCCCACCTCTGCGACCAGTAGGCAGCTGCAGGATGTAATCCCACCCCAGCTTGTCAGCAAGTGCAAAGTCCGTGACCTCCCGCACTGCGGGAGAACAATAACAGGCGTGTCCAACTAATTTAGTTGGGATCAGTGTTCACTGGCTTTCACTGCCAGGAAACCGTGGCGGTAAGGGAAAGTGAAAACTGCTAAATGTTCTGCTCGCCATTTGAGAGGACTCCCATGGCGAGGCGATCATTATATTTTTTATTTTCAAAATAAATTTTTGAAAATAAAAAAGTCAATTGTTTAAGGCAGGGCTCCGTCCCGCTGACAGAGCCATGCACCACACAGGAACATCCATTGACAGGAACCGCTGTGACAGTGGTTCCTTCCAATGCTTTATAAATGCATTCATTTTTGGGGATTGGCATTTCTTTTTCCTCAGCTGACTTTGAATCAGAGCAAGAGAGAGACAAAAACATGAACAGGGACGAAGGGGGAAGAGAACGATGGAAAACAGTGACAAAGTGAGAAAACATTGATGTAAAAGAACCTGCAACAGAGAGATAAAAAGGCAGGGAGTGTCTGGTGGTTCATTAAACAGGCATGAGGTGTAATCAAGACCACAAAGCCTAGGTATTTATTAAACAATATCATTCAAACATTCATTTTGGAAACTTAAACTACTTACCGTAAACAACTGCCTGGTTAGGATAAGTTGAGGTCTACACTATTGTAGATGAAATCTTGTAAAAGACATGAACTGGATCCCTCCACCAGTCCCATTGAGTGGTCATTTTACATGCACTACATCCACACCTGAATGCAGAGGCTAAACCCCATGCCGCTTTGGTGCTCTCCTAGTTGTGGATGAGGCCAAGAAGCAGCGAGTGATGTACATTTATTTCTTAACTGCAGGATGAAAGATGTATTATTTAAGAGCCATACATTGTTTGTGGTTCAGTACTACCCACAATGTGCATGTGTCTACATCTTGCTCACTGTTTAAATGAACCTTTCATTGATAGATCAATAAATGGACAGGCAGATAGATGGAAGGAAGGATAGATAGATAGATAGATAGATAGACAGACAGACAGACAGACAGACAGACAGACAGACAGACAGACAGATAGATAGATAGATAGATAGATAGATAGATAGATAGATAGATAGATAGATAGATAGATAGATAGATAGATAGATAGATAGATAGATTGTAATAATAAACACACATTTACATATTTATAACTACAGTGCAAAGTTCAAATTTGAGTATGCTACCACAGTACAGCAAAGATGCCTTAAGAAAAACATTTTTACAGACTGACAGATTGCATGTAACAATTACTTTACACATGGGAACTACTACCCTAATATTCACATATTACTTGGGAGTGTTTTACCTTGCTGCACAAATTTAATCCCTTCCATCCTTCTTTCGCCTACATACATTTGTCAAAACAAATGCACATGAAAAAGTAGTATGGCTAAAGAAGCTGATAATTCCAAGCTCTGCACAATGATATAGTTCATGTGATTTATTTCGAAGAAAAGGCAACAGGCTCACATGGGATAGACAGCATCTGATGCTCCAACTTAATAATAATAATAATAATCCACATTTGTAAAGCGCAAACAATCACCCGTAAGGGTCTCTAGGCGCTGGGATCCGTCGGGAAGATTAAGCAAACTATTGCCCAGAGTGACATGGTGCTGGGCTAATCTGCCTCCGGCGCCAGGGATCCAGATTCCAGAGTCAGTCGCCCTGGCCGCGGCGCCACACCTCTTCTCTGCAGGTCATCATCCAGGGAAGGTATGATTACACGGCATTCTTACCAGAGTGCAAAAGCGCAGAGCCAAACGTGCTATGTCCTCATATCTGTAGTGATACAGCCATAAATGCAATTTGTAGAATAGCATCTCTCTTTTTTTTTTTTTTAAAAACCCCAAAATAATAACAGGAAGTGGACTACATTTGTAATGAATATAAGATAAAAAAAATATATTTTACAGGGATTCTTACCGACCTCTCGCTATTACCCCCCAGAACATTAGGACCCTACAAAACAGATGTACTATCATTGACAATAGCGGAATAAAAAATATAGAAAGACTGGAGGTGTCATCACAAATACAAGCATTTCCCTCCAACATGAAAACAAGTGATGAACTGCCAATACAGCTTTCACTTTTACTGTCAGCTGGACCAATACCCAGCTATGAGGAAACTCCTGTTTGATCCCCAACTTTACCTTTCTTGGGAATGTCTTCCTTCCCTAGAGCACAACAACAGAAACTTTATTCGGCCACCCTCAGTCCTTGGGCAACACGACAATGACTCAAGCCTACAGTCTTGGTAAAAGTAGACTCCAACAGGTTTTCTCATGAGAACCCACTGGCTCACAATGATCTCACTTTCGCAAACCCTATCATGATAAACTTTGTGTTGTGTGCCTTGTAGAGCGCGCTTCCCTTCTTCTGGTGTCATCGAGTCTAGAGCCAGCAATGAGCAAACAGATGTAGGAATTTTGGGGAAATGGTTGTTAGCTATATTGGGAGAAAAGAGGCCTGTTGCTCCCGCTCTGTCGGCATATTTGCTATAAACAAATGTACCTCTCGACTCTAGATTAAAGCGTTTTGAGCTACTGCCGTACTTTGCTATGAATTTGTTTGTAGACCGACCTCTCTTTCACAATAACATTACTGCATACAGACACACCACCACTTACAGTCCACTTGGAAGTCAAATGGGTCTGGCCTTCCGTTTCCACTCAGCAAATAAAAAGAGTAAAACCTTGGTGTAGAAGGTGGTGCATTGTGACAACTCCACACTTTTTCACCTATTAGTGACCTTCTAGTGAGCTCTACCTGGCCATTTGCAGATTCTTTTTCTTGTTCAGTGCAATAAAATCTCACAAATCTCAACATCTTGTTCAGCACAAATTGTGTCTGTTGGACCCGGCCTCGTGGCGTGGTCCTTAACCCCACGGATTGTGCCCGTTCCCCGACCCGGCCTTCACGGTCGTGCGAGCTAGAGCTCGCACGACTGCGGCTGGATGGCGAACTCCAGCTGGCGGAAAAGAAACTGGCCCTAGAGCAGCTACGGCTTCAAGAGGAGATAGAGGAGAAGAGGCGACACCGGGAGTTGGAGGAAAAGAAACTGACCCTTGAGCATGAGCGCAGCCTCAAGGAGCTCGAAATCAAGGCCAAGAACGGAGGGACCAACGCCCCCAGTACTAGAGACACTCTACCGCCTGCCGAAACCAAGGTACATATCCCGAAAGAGGTCGTCAAGGAGTACTACAAGAATGACGACATCCAACAATGGTTCAAGGCCTACGAGGTGGCCATGACCTCTCATCGGGTTCCCCGAAAAGACTGGGGCGCGGGCCTGTGGGGGCGGTTCCTGAGTGAGGGTCGAGACACACTGCTCCAGCTGCCGGAGGAGGTGATGATCTCCTACGATCACATGAAGGAGGCTCTGCTCACCCGCTACGGGCTAACCGCAGAAATGTACCGCCAGCGGTTCAGAGACTGTAAGAAAATCCCGGGCACCACCTGGGTGGAATATGTGGACTTTTTCAGTCGGGCCCTAGAAGGGTGGATCAAAGGTAGCAAAGTAACCACCTACGGGCAGCTGGTCGACCTCATCGTGTGGGAACATCTCTCCAACAATTGCTTCGTGGAACTGAGACAGCACCTCCTCGACAGCAAAATGACCGACCCGCGAAAACTCGCCGTCAAGGCCAATCGATGGGTCAACTCCCGGGTCCCCCGGAACTCAATGGGGGAGTACCAGAGGAACCCCACCGGACCCCCCCGCCAACGCGGTGGAGGGGGAGGGCCGAACAGGAACCAAGACCCTCCCGCCGGGGCCCCCAGGAGCCCCCCTCGAGGGCCACCGCAGCAACAACTCTCCCCGAGCCTGGCCCGAAGGGGGGCGCCCACGGCCAGACCCGGACCACGGCCACCAGTAACGTGCTACGGCTGCCAACAAACCGGACACTATGCCAGCGATCCGGTCTGCCCCCTGAACCGAAGAAACGGGGCTGGCGGGCCCCCACCCCGACAGCTGGCGGCCGCCGCCCTGGGAGAAGGAGAAGAGGAAGAGGAGACCCTCGACCGAGGGACCACTGAATGGGAGCCGGCAGCCATGTCCCTGGTCTGCCTGGGTAGCCGAGAAATGATACCCTGCACCCCCATCCCCAGCAACACACAGAAGTACCGGCAGCAGGTCACGGTCAATGGACAACGGGCCGAAGCCCTTCGTGACACCGGCGCTAGTGTCACCGCTGTCCGCTGCCACCTGGTGACCCCCGAACAGATCCTACCGAATGTGCTGTGTCCCGTCCGGACGGCCGACAACAGCGAAAGCCTGTGCCAGATGGCCCTGGTCCCCTTCGAGTGGGGAGGGGTGACGGGCCTGCTGAAGGTGTCGGTACGCGACGACGCCCCCGTCGACTGCCTCCTGGGGAACGACTTGGAGAGTTCCCCCTGGGCTCAAGTAGAGCGACGAGAGCACCTCCGAATGCTGGGACTATCTGACTGGGCCTGTGCCATCACCCGGTCCATGACCACCCGGGCCCCCCGATTTGGGAAAAAGGGGGTGGTGATGGACAGAGTTTCTGAATGATACAGAATACTCTTACCAAGTCAAGAGATCATGGTTTTAATCCATCACCGTTTTTTAGCTCACTGCACCATCCCAGCTCAGAACCTGGCTACATGCAAATTAGTCTGTACCTGTCCCAGTGCATGATGGGAACAGGGCAAACCAAACTACCAAGCCAATTCTTATACTGGGAAGGAAACAAGCTTCCGGGGACCGGTTTCTGGCATCACAGCCTTCGTCGGCCCGGCTTGCCTGAATCCTGATGGTGCAATGAGCAAGGGACTCACGTCTGAGCATACCCTCCCACACTGAGTGTGGATAAAATCGATTTGGGAAAAAGGGGGTGGTGATGGACAGAGTTTCTGAATGATGCAGAATACTCTTACCAAGTCAAGAGATCATGGTTTTAATCCATCACCGTTTTTTAGCTCACTGCACCATCCCAGCTCAGAACCTGGCTACATGCAAATTAGTCTGTACCTGTCCCAGTGCATGATGGGAACAGGGCAAACCAAACTACCAAGCCAATTCTTATACTGGGAAGGAAACCCGGGCCCCCCGCTCATCCTCAGCCTCCGGGGCCGCCCAGCCCGAGGGGCCCACACCACCTCCCGCCAGCAGCGAGGGGAGGCGGACACCGACCCTGGACCTAGTGAATCCTCCCCCGAAGAGATGGCTTCCCCGTGCGCCCTACCAGAGCTGACGCAATGGCGACACGAAGGGGGCCCCACCCGGGAGCAGTTCCAACAAGAGCAGCAGTCCTGCCCCACTCTCGAAGGGGTCCGCCAGCAAGCGTCCGCCCAAACCAACGGGGACCAGACCGGCACCCACTGGGTCTACTGGGCCGAGGGCCTGCTATACAGTGAGCAGAAAGTGGCAGAACTCGGGGCCAGCCGTGTGTTGGTGGTCCCCCTCCGCTTCCGGGAGTTCCTGCTCAACCTGGCACATGATGTGCCCCTCGCCGGACACTTGGGGCAAGACAAAACGTACAGCCGTCTGGTGACCCACTTCTACTGGCCCCGGATGCGGAGAGACGTGGACAACCACTGCCGGTCCTGCCAGACCTGCCAAGCCAGCGGGAAGACGGGTGGTCGGGTCAAGGCCCCCCTTCAACCCTTTCCAGCCGTCAGCACCCCGTTTGAACGGGTCGGAATTGATATCGTGGGGCCCCTGGACCCCCAGACCGCCCTGGGCCACCGCTTCATCCTGGTCCTCGTGGACCACGCCACCAGGTACCCGGAGGCGGTCCCGCTAAGAACTATAACGGCCCCCGTGGTAGGCCGGGCCTTAATGGGGATATTCTCCCGAGTGGGATTTCCCCGCGAAGTGGTGAGCGACAGAGGCACGAACTTTATTTCCAGATACATGCGGTCCCTGTGGCAGCAGTGTGGGGTCACACACAAGTTCACGACCCCCTATCACCCTCAGGGGAACGGACTGGTTGAGCGGTTCAACAGAACATTAAAGGGAATGATCCAGGGGCTAGAAGAGCCCCTCAGGCGGAGATGGGATGTCCTGCTGCCGTGCCTCCTGTTTGCCTATCGGGAGGTCCCGCAGAAGTCCCTGGGGTTCAGCCCGTTTGAACTATTGTACGGACACCCGGTCCGCGGACCGCTCAGCCTGGTCAAAGAGAGCTGGGAGACGAAGCCCCAAGGCGCCCCTCCTGACGTCTACCGATACCTCCTGACCCTCCGAAACCAGACCCGCAAGTTCCGAGCCATGGCCGAAGCCAACCTCGAGGCCAGCCAAGAGGACATGAAGCGGTGGTACGATCAGAACTCCTCTACCATAGAATTCGAGCCAGGTCAGAAGGTATGGGTCATGGCCCCGGTTGAACCCGGCGCCCTCCAGGACAAGTGGACCGGGCCCTTCAAGGTAGTGGAGAAGAAAACACCCGTCACCTACCTGGTCGACCTGGAGTCCCCCCGGAACCCCCTCCGGGTCCTACATGCTAACCGGCTAAAACCCCACTTTGCCCGGACCGAACTGAGCCTGCTGCTGGCGACCGACGAGGGGGGCGAGGACGACTCTGAGCCCCTGCCCGACCTCTTGCAGTCCGACATTCATGATGGATCGATTGAAGGGGTCCAACTCGCCTCTTCCCTGACTCCGGAACAGCGCAACGACTGCCAGCAATTGCTGCGGGACTACGCAGCCCTCTTCTCCCTCACCCCGGGGGTGACCCACTGGTGCGTCCACGACGTCGACACCGGGGAGAGCCCCCCCGTGCGACACAGAGCCTACCGGGTGCCTGACCGAGTGCGGGCCTGCATCCAGGCCGAAGTAACGAAGATGCTGGCCCTGGGGGTCATCGAACCCTCCGACAGCCCGTGGGCCAGCCCTGTCGTCCTGGTGCCCAAGGCCGCAGCTCCCGGCCACCCCCCAGAGTTGCGATTCTGCGTGGACTACCGAGCCCTGAATGCCGTAACCAAGACAGACGCCCACCCGATACCCCGGGCCGACGAGCTCATCGACCGCCTGGGGGCCGCTCGCTACTTGAGCACGCTGGACCTCACTGCCGGGTACTGGCAAATCCAGCTCACCCCCGGCGCCCAAGAAAGATCCGCCTTTTCGACCCCGGATGGGCATTACCACTTTCGGGTGATGCCCTTCGGAATGAAGAACGCCCCGGCCACCTTCCAAAGACTAGTGAACAAGGTTTTGGCCGGGCTTGAGGCCTTCAGCGCGGCCTACCTCGATGACATTGCCGTGTACAGCAACCACTGGGCAGAGCACCTCCTCCACCTTAAAGCCGTCCTGGCCGCCCTCCAGCGGGCCGGGCTCACAATCAAGGCCAGCAAAAGCCAAATCGGCCACGGATCCGTGACCTACCTGGGCCATCAAGTGGGGAGCGGGCAGGTGGCCCCCCTCCAAGCGAAGATAAATGCCATCCAGGCCTGGGAACCCCCCACTACCCAGACCACTGTCCGGGCCTTCCTGGGCCTCACCGGATACTACCGGCGGTTTATCCGGGACTATGGGAGCATTGTTGGCCCCCTCACAGAGTTAACATCCAAAAAGCAGCCCAAGAAGGTGCACTGGACACCCCGCTGCCAAGCAGCCTTCGACACCCTGAAAACAGCCATGTGCACTGCTCCGGTGCTGCAGGCCCCGGACTACAATAAAGAGTTCGTGGTGCAGACGGACGCCTCCGAGTATGGGATCGGGGCCGTCCTATCCCAAGCCGACGAAAAGGGGCTCGACCGACCAGTGGCCTTCATCAGCCGACGACTACTGCCCCGAGAGCAACGATGGAGCACCATTGAGCGTGAGGCCTTCGCTGTAGTGTGGGCCCTCAAGAAGCTCCGGCCCTACCTCTTTGGTACCCACTTCCGGGTCCAGACCGACCACCGGCCCCTGCGGTGGTTAATGCAAATGCGGGGCGAGAACCCCAAGCTGCTGCAGTGGTCCATCTCGCTACAAGGGATGGACTTTGACGTCGAACACCGGCCCGGCAATGACCACGCCAACGCCGATGGCCTGTCCCGCTTCTTCCACCTTGACGAGGAGAATCCCCAAGGAGATGGGTGACTCTCCATGCCTTCGGCTGGGGGGGACGCCTGTTGGACCCGGCCTCGTGGAGTGGTCCTTAACCCCACGTATTGTGCCCGTTCCCCGACCCGGCCTTCACGGGCCACCCGTCTGAACTGCACCAAGGCCCTTCATCCTGAGCTGCACGCGGTCGCATACCCCTCGTGGCTCCGCTATCTTGTTGGCATCCACGTGACTCTGGGCACCAGGTAGCGCGACCCCGCTCAACCCGGCCTCGACCCCAGCGAAGCCCCGACATCCCGGCACCACGGACTGGCCAGGGAGTGCCGCAGGAACCATTCATCGCCCCCGGCGGAGGACAGTATCGATGGGACCCCCAACTGTCCTCCCCTCTCGAGGTGTGATCGCCCGGCAACTCCCTTGGGCCTGGCGCCTCTCCTGCTGGGCGTCTGGCCACCTCCACCCGGCCTCTCCGCCCCACCGGGCGCATGGGTCCGGACATCAAAGGGCTCCAGACCTATATCTGGGGCGACCCCGCCACAGATCGGCAGTTGTATCCCGGAGTCGAGAGCCCTGCTGATTGAATCGCGGCTGACCCTACGGAGAAGAACTCTTGTCGGAACCATCACGAGCCCTGCTGACTGCGTCGCGGCTCCTTCTTGTGAACACTTTGAAGCTACCTGGAACATCGGAGCCCTGCTGACGCTGTCGCGGCCCAACCTCGCTGAAACCTCCCTCGGAGCCCTGCTGACGACGTCGCGGCTCGAGCTGAGCAGAAACCATCTTGAGAGCCCTGCTGATTGGATCGCGGCTCTCCACGAACTGTACGCCAGAGCCCTGCTGACGCCGTCGCGGCTTGACCCCTCCGAGATCCGGAGGTCCTCCAGCTTGAGGATAAGAACTGGGCCCCAGGTACCCTCGTACCGCACTCCGGCCAAAGACTGTCCCGCTACCCCTACCCTTCCAAAGAGACACTGAGACTTTTGGTGGATCCCGCGATCCCATCGTGTAAATATTGACCTCGTAACCTTTTTATTGCTGATAAAGAATTGCTTGTCTTGAGACAACCTCCTTGAGTCCTGTGTGGTAGTGTTACTGGGCTAGTACGTGATAGGAGAAGGATCTCTCAGGAGACTTCTCAGCAGCGCTCGGCTACTTCGTACAGTGTGAGGGCCCCCCCCTTGGTGGTCTCGCCGACTCCTCGGGGTCCGCCTTCCAACAGTGTCCCATTAGCTGAGACAAGAGTTTTGGGGACACCTTCAATGTAAAGCCTTACAAAAAAACAAATAACAGCACCCATAATGGAACTGCTATAAAATGGATAATGCACTTACTTTGAAAAGTAATTTGTTAAAAAAACAAAAAACTTCCTCCATGTATTAATAAACTGTTCCACACCGGGACATGAACTGTCTCTGAGTGCCACACTAGGGCATGAACTGTCTCTGAGTTCCACACTAGGGCATGAACTGTCTCTGAGTGCTACACTAGGTCATGACCTATCTCTAAGTGCCACACTAGGGAACAATCTGTCTCTGAGTGCCACACTGGACACATGAACTGTCTCTGAGTGCCACACTAGGGCATGACCTGTCTCTCGGTGCCACACTGGGACATGAACTGTCTCTGAGTACCACACTAGGATATGAACTGTCTCTGAGTGCCACACTAGGACATGCCCTGTCTCTGAGTGCCACACTGGAGCATGAACTCTCTCTGAGTGCCACACTAGGGCATGAACTGCCTCTGAGTGCCACACTAGAGGCAGCCACACCAGGGCATGACCTGTCTCTGAGTGCCACACTAGGGCATTAACTCTCTCCGAGTGCCACACTACAGCATAACCTGTCTCTCGGTGCCACACTGGGACATGAACTGTCTCTGAGTACCACACTAGGATATGAACTGTCTCTGAGTGCCACACTAGGACATGCCCTGTCTCTGAGTGCCACACTGGAACATGAAGTCTCTCTGAGTGCCACACTACAGCATAACCTGTCTCTGTGAGCCACACTGGGACATGAACTGTCTCTGAGTACCACACTAGGATATGAACTGTCTCTGAGTGCCACACAAAGGCATGAACTGTCTCCGAGTGCCACACTAGGTCATGACTTGTCTCTGAGTGTAACACTAGGACACGACCTGTCTCTGAGTTGCACACTGGGACATGAACTGTTTCTGAGTTCCACACTAGGACATAACCTGTCTCTGAGTGCCACACTAGGACACAAACTGTCTCTGAGTGCCACACTAGAGGCAGTCCCACTAGGGCATGGCCTGTCTCTGAGTGCCACGCTGGGATATTAACTGTCTTGGAGTGCCACACTAGGATATGAACTGTCTCTGAGTGCCAACTAGGGCACGACCTGTCTCTTAGTGCCCACTAGGTCATGACATGTCTCTGAGTGCCACACTAGGGCACAACCTGTCTCTGAGTGCCACACTAGGACATGAACTGTCTCTGAGTGCCACACTAGAGGCAGTCCCACTAGGGCATGGCCTGTCTCTGAATGCCACGCTGGGATATTAACTGTCTTGGAGTGCCACACTAGGATATGAACTGTCTCTGAGTGCCAACTAGGGCACGACCTGTCTCTTAGTGCCCACTAGGTCATGACATGTCTCTGAGTGCCACACTAGGGCACAACCTGTCTCTGAGTGCCACACTAGGACATGAACTGTCTCTGAGTGCCACACTAGGGCGTGACCTGTCTCTGAGTGCCACACTGGGACATAAACTGTGTCTGAGTACCACACTAGAGCATGACCTGTCTCTGAGTGCCACACTAGGGCATGAACTGTCTCTGAGTGCCACACTAGGGCATGACCTGTCTCTGAGTGCCACACTAGGACATGAACTGTCTCTGAGTGCCACACTAGGACATGACCTGTCTCTGAGTGCCACGCTGGGACATGAACTGTGTCTGAGTACCACACTAGAACATGACCTGTCGCTGAGTGCCACACTAGGGCATGAACTGTCTCTGAGTGCCACACTAGGGCATGACCTGTCTTTGTGTGCCTTTGAGGAAGAAAAAAACATCTAGGATTCAAAACAAATTCATGTGTCATCAATAATGTCCTTCTTGAGACACAAAACATTAAATATGTTGGTTATAGATTTGCCAATCCAACTGTAATACTTTTACAGTACAGACAACCTTAGTTGATTTGCACTTGCATAGCCAAAAGGTCCGACAAGAAGTTAAAATGCCTGCTAGGCGTATTAGGAAAATGGCGATTACACATTTGACTGCCAAGCAAAGTTAAATGCCTCTGCATCTTTAATAAAGACAGCAAGACTTATTGACTTTGGCAAAGCATTTTCTTGCTGCTTTTCGTTTGGTTTCAAAATTCTTATACATCTCTACAAGTGCCTTGAAATATATGTCCTGCCACTGTTCTGCTTCATTAAGTCTTGTGAGGGCCCAGAGAGCTGTTTTACAGCCTTCCAAAACATTGCCTTAGACATGTAGATAAATGTCGGTATTGAAGAATTAATATCAACCTTTGTCAACACTAGGTCATTTAATTAAGTGCAGTTGTCTCTTCCAACTGTTCGTGGAACTCCGTGTAATGTACATTTTGGAAGGTACATGCAGGTTGAAGCCAGTTTTAGCTCTGTTTGTATTGTGACTCACTCTGTACCTGAACATAATTCTACTCCTCAACGCCTCTTTTTTTTAATATGAAAAACTGACACGTTCATGAAATATGCATTCAGAAATATTGTCTGCTGGTCCCAATACGGTCCTAATGAGAAACGAGTTACCCTATGACGCCAACTAGGGGTTAGGGTTAGCAAGATGGCTCAGTGGATTGGAGACTCACTGCTGACAAATACGATAATCTGAAGGTTAGAATTGCGAATCCTGGAAAGGGAGACCCAGCTTTCCACACGGACATCAATTCACCGAAATGCCAGGAGTAGCGGATGTGACATCACACGCCCTTTGACCTCCACTTTCACTCACTCACACACATACTTACACATACACACAAAATCACACACATACACTCTCTCCCCCATAAACACACTCTCAACCGCAAGCACGCACCCCAAGTACATTTCAAACCATTTTTTACTTACCTTAGCTGCCAAGGAAGGGCCTATTCCAGCTTATGGTACTCCATTTTTCATTAGTGAATGATATATTTTTCATTAGTGAATGATATATTTTATTCATTCACAATTAGTATAATAAAAATTGACAGAAAATGCTGTATTCCTGGCACTGAATCTGCCACCTCTGAGTCCAGGGTTAGCAAAGGCAGTGCTAAGGGTAGTAATGGGCAAGCCAGGGGTCGCAGCTGAGACCCTTGGTGTCCCCTAAATGATATTCATGGCTTTCCATTCTTTCGTTGTCAGTAAATCGAGCACATTTAATTTGTCCAACAGTAATATCTCATATGTATCTGCCCCCCCCCCCCCCAAGAAACGGTAGATGTGCACTACACAAAGGAACATTAACCTTAGGAGCTGTTACTGTCAGCAAGGTACCACAGTATTCTGTGTGCTTGCCATCTCTATATGTGTTAATGCAGTGGCACTGAGCCTCCTCCCCACAACAGCATCCATATTTGAAATGGCACAATAAATGTTTTTTTTTTCTATTGTGTTAAACAAATCCAATCCGAGTTTGATAACCCCATCACAAAAACACCACAGTCACATATGTAACAACGAAACGAAATACAAATATTCACTTTTTGTTTCAAACAATGTATGGTCACCCCCAGTTTTTTGTGGACTGGTGTTTCTGTTTTTTTGACTCTGCGCACTAGGACATTGTAAACCTGGCCCAAACACATGTGTCCTGACCCCTAAAACATGCAGAATTGGCTAACACCTAATTGGCATGTTTAATGTGCCTATAATACCACAGAATTATTGTACATTGTGGCATGGGAAGTTAAATGTCAACTATAGCACTAATGTGCCATACATTAGTGTGACCAAGCAGAGATGATTCCAGGCCTACCACGATAGCCTGGCTGTTGCAGTTTAAAACTGCAACCTAACTTGCCAAAATAAACCCTTTGTTTATATGAGAAACCCTTCCTTTTAAATAATAATGCCACCTCTGTGTAGGCCTTGTGGCCTACAAGGTAGGGTGAATGGTATTTAAAAGTAGGACCTGTGGAAATTTAAAGTTGGCATGTCCTTATAGTGGCTAGCATCCAAAAGCTATTTTCAATGTATGAAGACTTTCTGGCCCATAGAGAAACACTGGGAAGTAATATTAAATATTAATTTAGCTGTTTCAACTTAGGGACCAACTAGAAACTTAACTCCAGTACTATTTTTAATATTTATTAAAACCCAACTCAATGGTGAAGTCTGATTCTAAGAAAAACTGACTTTTAGAGAGGTGCCTTTTTCCTGGCTTTAGCTCCTGAAGGCTAATTTGCATTAGCTTCCAATTGTCACCCAGCTGGCGAAAAGCCCTAGTGAGCAGAGACAAAGGCCTTGATGTGGGGAGATGCTTTGTTCCTCTTGCACAATGGCTGGTTGGGCAGTACCCAGAAAGTTAATTTACTTCAAAGGGCCTTCCCTTGTCACACACAGATGTAACTTACACCTGCTCATGCCCTCTCTTTTTTCCTCCCAGTCAGGCAGGCATAAAACTCTGTGGGGAAAGCTTCCCCCAGGACTGGTTTTGCATAACCAAGGATTGGGGGACTGCTCATTACACTGGCCACATCTCAGAGTGGACACAGGATCTGCACAAGGAGGAGAAGGTTTTCTCCATCTTGGATTTAGTGAGTGAGGGGCACTTTGGAATTGTTTGCAGTAAGGTACACATGAACTTCCACAAATATTTGCAAGGTTATTCCAGGAAACGTTTTTCCTATTATTTAAGGAGGGACCAGGGGTCAACCCCACCCACAAGCTGTGACAGGCTTAAATGTGGAAACCTCTGGCATCATATCAGAACACTCTGGACCTGTTGCAGAACAGACAAAGGACTGCAACTGCAGTTGCCTGACATCCAGTTTAAGCTACCGGGCCCCAATAAGCTGCAAGAGGCCTCTTCCATGAAGATCCAGGCTGACCAGAACTGTGGGAGAAGGAGTATCTGACCAAAATAATCAAATGAGCAATGAAAATGGCTTCCAATAGCCCTCCAACAACTCTCAGAAACAACTACCCCAAACCTTTCAAAATGCTGAGACAGATCATTTAATCTGCATTACTGCTCATGGGATACACTCTAACCTAATAAAGAAAAGCATCAATAAGCATTGGAGAATTTTGACACCAGAGCCACTAAAATATGAGAAAAGTATGTTTTTTCAGGCATGGGAAGTCATTTACACAAGACCAAAACTGGTACCCATACAGAACACAATAAGCACAGCATGGACTCTCCCTCCAATAACAGGTCACTACCAGATTGGCAATTGCAACATATTACCACTGACAAGAAATGTTAAAGAACTAGACTTCGGTCTCAGCTATCCGTGGGTTCTTAAGAATATTCCAAACTGTGACTCCAAAACATAATTTGCACAATCATATGTCCACATAACCGCCCGAATATTGGAATGACTGCTAGAAAAGTAAGGACAAGGATGAACAAACTGAGCACCATAAAATACATACAAAAAATCCCTAAATTGTGAGACACTCTCAAGGCAAAGGTTACTTAGAGAACAATTCTGACTGGTATGTCATTGACAAACCCACAGCTCGGTAAGACGCTACAAATCTGCCCTAAAGCTAGCCAAGGCCGTATTCTATGACAATAGAATAAAAAATGCAACTAATTCCTCAAAAGAATCTTACCTTATAGTCAAAGAACTACTTAATATTCCTATGGCACCCGCTGCTTGTCCCCCTCCCCCGGATAGAAGCAAGGACCTGGCCACCTATTTCGATTCCAAAATATCGCGTATACTGGACTCCCTCCCTACCATCCACCCTCATAACCACACGGATATAGAGGCCTGCATTAACAGCCCGCAGCTGCCCTCTTTCAGAGAAGTTTCCCTTACTGAGGTCACCTCCACGCTGGCCAAAATGAAAAGCGGATCCCCCCTTGACCCGGCCCCGGTTAGATTTTTAAAAACCGTGTCTCCCAGCATAGCCCCCATCATCAGGGATCTCATTAACACCTCTCTCTCCCAAGGCACAGTGCCTCCAAACTGGAAGAACGCTGTTGTCAAGGCTCTGTTGAAAAAGCCCCAACTGAACCCGGACGACATGGCCAACTACAGACCCATATCGCTCCTTCCCTGTATCAGCAAGATGGCTGAGAAATTAGTGAACGTACAGTTATCCAAATTCCTTGAGACAAACAATCTCCTTCGTCAATCTCAAACAGGTTTCCGGCCCGGCCATGGCACGGACACTGCCCTCCTCTCCGTAATCGAGGAGGCAAGGTGCATCCTGGATTCAGGAGGATCAGTGGCAGTGATCCTCCTGGATCTCAGTGCCGCCTTTGATACGGTGGACCACCGTGTCCTTCTCCATCGCCTGGCCAGGGCAGGAATTGTGGGATCTGCACATGCTTGGATTGACTCCTTCTTATCCGGTCGCTCATTTCAGGTGTGGGACGGCAACTCACGTTCAGACCCACTCCCACTTAGATGTGGTGTCCCTCAGGGGTCTTCGCTTAGTCCCACCCTGTTTAATGTCTACATGGCCCCCCTTGAAGATGTCGTTACCCCTTACGGGATAAAAATAGTAAACTATGCAGACGACACTCAACTTGTCGTCTCTCTGTCCCACCTGGATAAACACCCAGACAGCCTGCTGAACTGTCTCCAGGATATTCACACATGGATGTGCGAATCTTCCCTGAAGCTGAACGGTGCAAAAACCGAAATTATGCTCTTAGGCAATCAATGGACCTCCATCCCACCATCAGTTTGGCCGGTCGCCTTTGGTGAAATCCCTACACCAAAAAAAGAAATTAAAACACTAGGAGTATGGCTGGAACCGGACCTCACTATGAAGACCCAGGCAGCCAAAACTGCTGGAACATGCTTTGGCCTTTTGCGGTCAATTCGCAAGATTCTCCCTCTCCTTCCTCCCCTATCCAGGAAACTATTGGTCCAAGGGCTCATTTTAGCCCGGCTTGACTATAGCAACGCCGTCTACCTCGGGACACCTGAATTTACCCTGGCCAAACTCCAACGGACCCAAAACGCGGCGGCGAGGCTCATTATGAACCTCCCTCCCAGAGCCTCTGCCAAGCCTGCTCTTAAGGCTCTGCACTGGCTTCCTGTTCGCCAGCGAGTAGAGTTTAAAGCCCTGTGTACCACCCATAAACTTATCAACGGTGTTGGTCCAGCCGCCCTGAAAAACATGATCATCCCATACAAGGCCCCCAGACCCCTTCGCTCTGATGGCGATCATCTGGCCACAGTTCCTAAGTTCAAGAAGGCTCGCACCGGTGGCCGACGCTTCTCTGTCAAAGCCTCCGCAGAATGGAACTTACTTCCTCGCAATTTGCGTCTGGAACCTTGTCACGCCCTCTTCCGAAAAAAACTAAAAACCTTCCTGTTTCCCAAATAGTTCCCCCGGTCCCCTTCTCTTGGTTCTCACAAATTTACAGCGCGGGGATGCCTACGGGTCACCAGGCGCTCTATAAATCACTTAATAATAATAATATAATAATAACACTAAGCACAGTATGGAGGCCAAACATTTATATTTTAAACAGTGATGAACGTATTGTTGAAAACTTCAGTTGTAGGTCAAAATGAAGATGTACTGTGGAATCAACAACCAGTAAACAGATAATGGTCACGCCATGTCCAATAAAAACCTTTGCTTGTGGCACGAGAATCAGGCATATGTTTTCTCTAGTAAAATAATTAGCTCAACAGAACTTGAGGCATCCCAGTCAAAATCAAAAAAGATTTTGTACCATCCTCTGTTTCCAGGGCTAGTTCATCTGTTTCAAACAACAAGATCACCAATGCATGGAATTTCTTGAGTTGCAGCACATACACTCACTTCAGTTCTAGAAGTGTTCTCCTTTGATGGGGTCAGAGACCCAGTACTTATACCCAATTGGGCCTTTGAAGTAGAGAGATTTCAAAAAGATGCTTTGGAGTACAAGACCCTGCATTTCCCGTCCTGACTCCAGACTCACTGTAGGGGGATATGCAACCCTTTGTATGGGGACAGGACCAGGGTCGGACTGGCTGCCGGGCTTACCTTAATAAACAATGCAAAACAAATGTTTTAAAAAGTAGACTTTAAAGCTATTTGTTTTGCGTTGTTCATTTGGAAGAGACTGCATCTCTCCAGCAACAAAATCGGCCCCTCCGCAGTGAACCTGGACCCCACCCTGCTACCTCAGCAAAAAACACCTGGTAGCCAGTTCGGCCCTGAACAGGACAGGACCCAGCAATTTCCAGTAGAAGTGTTAGCTCCTCCCTCCCATCCTGTTCAGGAAGACTCATCAACATGCAGATGGCCTCTCAGTCACACCTACCCTTCCTTTGTTTGTGGCTGTCTAGAAGGAGTGCTGGGAGCCAGCTGTCATCCACCCCAGTCGTATATTCCAGAAACAGGCATAAGGCACAACACATTTTAAGTAAGAAAATACCAACATTCTAAAAGTGGAATTTTCAGAACTGCAATTTGAAACCCAACTTTACCAAAAGTTGTGTTTTTAAATTGTGAGTCCAGAGATACCAAATTTGATTTTCCTATCTCTTTCTAATTGGAACCCACACTTAGAAAAAGTGATAAGGCAGCCCAAATGTTATACTACGGGAGAGATTTCACTTACAGTAGAGAAAAGCTAATTTAGGAGTATTTCTATACCAGGACATGTAAAAATTAAAAGTGCCTATCCTACTTTTTAAAATACATTGCATCCTGACCATGTGCTATCCAGGGCCTACCTGAGGGGTGACCTACATGTGATAACAAGCATTGGTTAATGCATTAGGTTTCGCCAATGGAATTCATAATAAGTTGAGAGGTGTGAGAGCAGTGTATGAGTGCATGGAGAATGGTGTGAGTGCTCTCTGTGCAGGGTGAGTGGTACATGAATGAATGTTTATAATTGTCTGAGTGCAGGGTGAAAATGCCTCAATGCATGGTGACTGATGTGAGTTCAGTGCAGAATGAGAATTGTATGAGTGTATAGGGTGTGAGATGTTACCCATTCAAGGTAAGAGGTGTGCAAGTATAGGGTGAGTGGTGAGTGGTATGTAATAGTATAGGTGTCCGATGAGCGGTTTGAGTTCAGGATGAGAGGTGTGGGTGGAGGGTGGGAGTAATGTGAGTGCTAAGTGAGTAGTATGTCAATGGTGTGTCAGCACTGTTTGAGTGGTGGGTGAGCAGTATCTGACTGGCAGCGCAATGTCAGGGTAACTGTGCAGAGTAAATAGTGGGTGAGTGTGCAGGGTGTCTGAAAGTAGGTGAAAGGTATGTTAGTGTTTTGCAAAGTTACAAAATGAGGCAAAGCAGTGCTGTGTCCTATATGAAGGAGACAGCGGCCTAGGCACTGCTCACCTCGTCCGGCTCCTGGCAAGGTATGTGGCATGCAAGCAGTGACCACCCAGCAAAGACGAAAACAAGGCTCTATCGTAAACAAGTTGGTGTTATTTACTGCACACATCCAGGCTGCCGCAAAAACTGATGGCGCATACGTACACAAGATGCATAACCTGTGGCACCGGTACCAAAGGACTACGCATGCGCACACAATATAATTTTCAAAAAATTTCAGTTTTCCTACAAGGAGTGACACCAAGTAATACATAAGCGGTTAAGTGTAACTTAAGGGTGTGGTCCTTTAAGAGGCGCTATCCTGATCGGTCAGTGCATCGCGGCACACCAATCCAAGACGACATCGCCCATATTTAGTTTGTCTCCCAAATATTGGAACTGAATCGAAAAAAAAACATTTGTGAATTAAAAAAGAGCAGAGTATGTAATCAAATCAGTCAGGAAAATTGTTATAAATAACGTGCAGGACATTTTCTAAAAATGCTATAAGATCTCCGAGGTCATAAATCTCTTCTAGGAGTACCTCGAAAGCCTTTTCTAAACATCTGCGAATGGTTACGCTTCTTTAGAAACTCGAAGTGTGCAGATTCTTACAGCATGGTGAGTGTTCAAGGAGAGGCAGCAGTCACCGTTACTTAAATGGTGGTGGATGCCTCGGCGTGGTGTCCCAGGGGAAGCACTACCACAAATCCATTGTGTAAGACCAAGACAAATTTACTGTTATTGACCTTAAAGAAACCTCCTCGCAGAATGTAAGAACAGGAAAAAAAGTTCCTAAAAGTGGATACAAATAGTCCTTTGGATATTGATAAGAGCAAACATAAGAGGAATAACAGGAAATAGTAAGCTACAGCCAATAGAAATGGAGGAAAAGTAAGTGGCAAGCACAGGAACAAATTAAAAGCAAGGGGGCGGGTTGTGAGTGTCTTTCAAGATTTAGATTGAATACAATAGACTTCACAAGCAGAGCACAATTGCTGTGCAGGCGAAACCTAAAAAGGAAGTTGGGTTAATTTGCCAGGTCGAAAGGGCAGTTTAAAACTTCTCACATAGGCTGTGCAGTGGCAGGCCTGAGATGGTTGGCACAAACTTTAGCACTGGTCAGTAGTGGCAAAGTGTCAAGATTCCTTCAGCCAGCAAAAATGAAGTCAACAAATAGGGTCAAAAACAGGTGGTCAGAAGGCAAAAAGTCAGTGAAAATCACTCCAATGATGCCAGGTCTAACACCATCTTTTCCCAGCTGGAAATTACACTTAGAAAATGTAAGAAGGTAATGCCAATGTTATCCTACGGGAGAGATGGCCTTTGCAGTAGTGACAAACTCATTTAAGAGTTTTCAATACCAGGACATGTAAAACTTAAAAGTACATGTTTTACATTTTAAATACACTGAACACTGCCCATGGGTTGTCCAGGGCCTACTTAGGGGTGATGTATATGTACTAAAAAGAAAGGTTTGGGCCTGGTAAGTAGGTTATCTTGCCAGGTTGACAGAGCAGTTTAAAACTGCACACTCAGACTCTGCAGTGGCAGGCCTGTGACATGTTTAAAGGGCTGCCTGTGACATGTTTATGGGCTACTTTAGTGGGTGGCACAATCAGCGCTACATACCCACGAGAAGCAATTTCATTTACAGGCCCTGGGCACATGTAGTGCACTATACTTGGGACTTACAGGTAAATTAATATTCCAATTGTGGATAAAACAACTTTACTATGTCTAAAGCAGAGAGTACATACGCTTTAGCACTGGTTAGCAGTGGCAAAGTGCCCAGCGTCCTAAAGCCAACAAAAACTAGGTCAGGAAAAAAGGAAGAAGGCAACATTTTGGGGTGACCCTGTAAAATGGGCCATTTCCAACACCTGTGTATAATTTCTACACAATGTATGAAAGCAATGTACTATATGGGTATGAGTTCCACTCATAATGAGAATTAGAAGTGTCAGCAAATAAAATAATCAAGGAAAAGGTCCTGTCATCAAAAACCATAAATCCTCTCCTGGGGATTGTTCTATAAAGGTATTTCATAAGCTTATACTGTTGTGTGTAGATTTAGATTCCGTATATAGGTTTCCCGAATTATGCCCTTATCTAGGTACAATTCATATTGCCCTTATTTAGGCATAGGAAATCCAGCCCTTATTTAGGCATTGTCCATGCTAACCAAATACAGGCATGGTCTCCTACATCCGTCCAGCCACGTCATAACGAGTTCTTGGAAAACCAGACCTTTAGGAATTTCCCTTGCTTGGATATTGATTTCTCCAAGAACTCATTTAGTGTGCATGAACATCTATTCCTTAGGGGTTCATTCATGACGTTCCGATGCCCGACTTTTACGTCAATTCAGGCATTCCTAAACATCTTCAAGGTATAAATATACCTGCACTTGCCCTGGCAAACCACGGTTCCGGTACGGTCCAGCTCGACTGACTACTTGCGGTTCGCCACGGCAAGTTCGGAAGGAGATCGAGTTCCAGCCTGATGCACTGACCAGATGCTGTCATCCTCCTCCAAGGGAATCCAGCTCCAGTGTTTCTGACTCCCCTTGCGGGGTGTTAGATATCGAGTCCAAAGAGATTCCAACCTCACACATTCTAAGCTATGGAGCAGACTAGAACTTAGAGAAACTTTTGGCAACTCTTGGCAAAACTATAGCTATGGCTAGCTATACTTTAGACAACAGCACCTACTTCTTACCTCGTACTACACTTAGGCTAGGTACACTGGGGTAGAACAATTTAGAAGCATCAGATGAGTATCACATTTTTAGCTTGTGTTATTTATGTTTGTATTTTAATTAATATATGTCATAGCTACAAACCATGCAATTGCAGTATTATTTTATCTTACTGGTAACTCTGTACATATTGTACTTCGCAGCCTGTCTTACGATTGTAGCAGTTCATATCTCTTGCACGAGAAATAAGACTGTATAATAAACCCTTTTTATTGAAACGCCCATCTCTCTATTTCTATGCAACTCTGTAGAAACGAAGAATGTACGATTGACTGAGTGAACCAGTTATCTATTGTTTCACAGTTCGGAGATTGTTCCGACTCTAAGGGAAACAAAGTTGTCATGTTTATGCGGTTGTCAGAAACTAATCCCTTCTTGTTTATTCGAGAAGTTTCTAGTGACCTCTGAGTTAGCTGGCACACACAAGTAATTAAGTTTAATGTACTCGATAGAGACATACTGACCTCAGTCCTATGTCAAATCTATAGTGTATATTATTCCAATGCGCAGAGCCTATCAGGGATATAGGAACTACACTACAATACATGGCTTTTGACCTTTGAATAACCACTTACTATAGCTATTATTGCTCGGGCACCACAATTCCCAGCAACCTCTGGCTACTGACGCGGTATGTGACTACCGCAATGATGCAATACACTCCATGTGACCACTGCATTTATGCAGGAGTGTCTGCCGCACCAATGTGGCCAGATGAATTCTCCCCTCACTTCACTCTCAGCATTCAGTGATCAGCTGGTCGGAAGACATAGGTAAAATCTGCAGGATTTACCTATTCACAAAGCAAGAGACTCACATCTAAGGCTGCTAAGGAGAGCATTTATTTTAAAAGAAAATAGACCATTAGTGTTAGAAATGGGGGTCTCTAGTTGGCAGTGGTTTTTACACCCGTCCAAGGAGGGTCCCTTGCTATAGTCAGGGTAAGGGAGTCATACAGCTACAATAACCCCTGCTCACCCTCTTGGTAGCTTGGCATGAGCAGTCAGGCTTATCTCAGAGGCAATGTGTAAAGTATGTGTATGCACAGACACAGAATAACAATGAAAAATACCAAAAAAAAGGAATCAATACTAGTTCAGAAAAATAGCCAATATTTAGCTGCATAAAACAAGACCAAAACGACAAAAATCCAACATACAAAAGTCAAAATATCACTTTTAAAAGATTAAGCAAGTTTAGTCCATAGAAAACAATGTATGCAGTTGTTTTAGCACAAAGTACCTTAGATGCGTCAAAAATCAAAGACAAAGTGGGTGCAGGGGAGGTGAGGAGCCGGAAAAGCAAAGCGATGTGCCGGTTACTCACTACAGGGGGGAGGTGATGCGTCGGTCCCTTACTGGCAGTGGAGGTGATGCATCATTTCCTTACTGGTAGGCAGGGGAGGGGATGCATCAGTTCCTTACTGGCAGGGGAGGTGGTGCATTGGTTCTTTAATTGCAGGCGAGGTGATGCGTTGGTTTCCGGACACTTGGCTTTGGTTCCTTACTGCGGTGTCGATGTATAATCGGCACCCAGGGATGATGCATCAATGCCACAGCAGCAAAGCAGGTGCTACATCAAACATGAAACAGGTGCTGTGTTGGAGTCGGAGCGGGTGCCACTGACATCGTGACACGGAGCTAGAAACTTATGCTGCAGCAATTTTTCTGACATGCTGTGATGGCAAGCTGGGGCCTGTGGTGAAGCTATGGTCAATGCGGCGATCTTTTACATCGGAGGGTTGATAAAACAGGCGCTGGGAATCAATGCATGGATTTTCTCCTTAAGATCACCAGGTTCCACTTTCAAGGGCCAGGGACTGGATTTGCCACCACTTGGCAAGTCAAGACTCGCAGCAAAAGACCCACAGATGCCATGGAGACAATGATCATGCAGCTCCGACACCCATGAGGGCCACAAGACCCATCATCACTACCCCCAGACCAGCCCCCCCCTCCCGGTCCTCCCCCGGACATACACATACCGTGCAACAAGAGCCATGAAAAGCGCTTGACGATGCACATTGTAAAAAAAAACACACGTATGGGCAGAAGAACGAGAAACAGTCACACAGCACTGAAGTAACAACCAAAAACTTTATTGAAATACAACACAAAACACCAATGCAAAAGACTCCTGTCGGGTCCGTCAGGGACAACCTCGACATCCCAGCCTGGAAAATAGAGCACAAAATCAGGACGTGTGTCATGCGCACATCAAAGGAGCAAGACACAGAGAAACAGAGAAGGAATGAAAACCAGAGAGAGAAAGAGAGGGAAGGAAAGGAAGAGAGAGAGAGAGAGAGGGAGAGATAGAGGAGAGAGAGTGAGAGGGCGAGAAGGAAAGGAAGGGAGAGAGAGAGAAAGACACCGACGCCCCTGCGCACCCAGGCCCCACCTTTTACCTGCTGCCACCGGTGTGTCCTCCAGTGGGCACACCACATGCCCGTGCAAGCTCCAGGCCCCGGTCCCACCACCATGGCATGGTCCACATCATGCGGACCCGCCCCGCAGCCCAGCAGGTCCCACACATGACGCTGAGTCCTGAGTCATCAATGGCGGAGACCACATCAGTGCACACATCATCATCGCAGGTTGCACGCCCGCTCAGCTATTTTGGTGCCACTAACCCTGTACAACAACAGTCAGCGCCACGTGGTGGTAGGCCCGTGACGGCTGCAAGGCTTTGGGTGCCACTCACCCTGCGCAACCCCAGTCAGCGCCACGCGGTGGTAGGACCGTGACGGCCACAAGGCTTCAGATGCCACTGACCCTGTGCGCAACAACTCGTGGGCCCTTTATGATTGAGAACCGTGGAGCATCCGTCATCCAGTCACCACCGGCAGAGGGGAATGTGACGTTGTCGGCCCCTTATATTTGCAGGGTCACATGGCCTGTGATGCCTGTGCAGGATGGGTGTGGTGTGTGTGCAAACCTGCCCTCAGGGAGTGGCCGTGACAGGCTGACAATTAGACCAGTGACCTGCCCACCACTAGCCGGTAAGCCTGCGACAGGTAGCTATGGGGGCCCCCCCTCGGAGTGTAAGCGGAGTGGTCTGGCCTGGTGTACGCCGGACCAGTGCAGGGCTTGCAGCAATGACTCGGGGGCTCTGGTTCAGTCCATGTCCGGACAAGGAAGTGACTAATCCCTGTTGTAGTGTCCACGGCACCCGGAACACAATAGGCAATGCAGCACACTGTGACTAGCATCCCACTAGATGAGCTTCATTAACGTAAGGGGAATCACTGTTAAAAATTATGACCGCAGGAAAAAAGGGCTCCAAATGCAGCACGGGTCCTGTACATGGAATTTGGGAGAAATAATCTCTCTATGAGTATGTCTCAAGCACAGATTACAGCACAGGAAAATTGATCTTCCAATAAATGTCGGAGACACCAACAGCAATAAAGAGAAAACACAACAAAAGAAAAATATCCTAACCAGATTTGAAAAAATGTAGTAAATCTTAAATAATAAAAGTATACTAGAAGAACAAACATTCAAGTATTTAATTTCTACGTTGGAGGTAAATATAGTGCCTAAAAGCACAAAGCGCCACTCAGGGTCATCTGGTCATGCTAGTCTTGGGGAAAGTCATAAGTTCAGGCCGACCGAAATGGAGCACGGGCCAGCTACAGATACCTGAGTATTCAAGTTGAAAAAGTTACTTTTTCGAATTCCAGAGCAAGGATTTCTGCTCAACATGGAGGAAGCCGCAGAGAAACTGTTGCAGGTAAACATTGCTGTATCATGTAGAGCCAGACAGAGTGGGCTGTTGTTGCTGTAATGCGATCTGCTGGTGGGGTGTCGCGGACAGTCTTTGCTGGAGATTTGCCTTGTAGCCACCACAGGCTGTTATTGCTGTAGCCGGAACTACAGATCTTGTGTTGACCAATCGTTGCTGAAAGTTGCTGAGTCAGGTTCACCAGAGCTTTGTGTTGGCGGTCATCGCGGCCAGCAGAGTCTTGGCACAAATTGGCCCATTCACAGTTGTGAAAAGCCCAAATCTTCAGAGTTTCCCCTTTCTCAAGTGATGCCAGCCTAGGGCCCTGGACATATAGAGGCATTGCTTAGGTATCAGGAATTAACTTCAGAAGAGGCCAGGAGAGCTCAGACAGATCCACTTGCAGGTTCAGGCAGGTCAGGTTAGTTGGTAATTTGCAGAGAGGCCTGTGCATCTTGTTGTGTCCCTGTATCTCAGACAGGCGGTCAGCCAACGGAGGCTTGGAGTCACTCAGGTTAGCCTGGGATGAAGGTAGCAGTTCCAGTTTTTCTTCTCAGAGAGCAAGGCAGTCCTCAAGCAGGAGGGCAGTTATCTGGCGGCAGCACAACTCTTCTTCTGTAATGTCCATAAGTCCATTAGTGTACTAAAGGGTGGTTCTGGAGTTCCAATATTTATACCTGGTGCCAGCCTTTGAAGTGGAGGGATTTCCTATACTACCCCACCATGTGGTTATGGAAAGTTCTTCTATTCCAAGAAGTCAGGGATCACAAAAGACACAGCAGGCCTTGCGTCAGATTCCTTTGCGAGTGTGTGTGTGCATATCGTGTGTGTTGTGTATGTAGCAGAGTCCTTTGAATTGCAAGTTGGGCTGGGTGCTACTCCTCCCAGTCATCCTGCCAGGAGGGTCCTATCTACAGCTAAGCCCTTTTGTATCACCATCAGAAAGGAATGCACCAACCCTACCAGCAGAAACATTCACATTCATGTGACCCAGGACACTGGCGAAGAAACACAAATGGTTAGGACAAGTAAAAGTAAACTTTTTAAAAGAGGCATTCTCAGAATTGTGACTTAAAACCCGACTTTGCCATTAAAGAGAATTCTAAATTACAATCCATTTGAGTGTGAACAGTACATTTCTATCTGCCTTCCAATCCAAAGGTATCACTTCTTAAATGTAATAAGGTAACCCAGTACTAGTCGATGGGAGAGATAGGACTTTTGAAGTTTTTCACTGATAGGACATAAAAAACTTAAGACCACATGTCCTACTTTTTAAATACAATGCTCTCTCCCTGAAAGCCTTTAGGGCCCACTTTAGGGTGGCTTATATGTCTTACAAAAGAAGGTTTAGGCCTGCTAAAGGTTTATTTTGCCAGGTCAAAATGGCAGTTTAAAACTGCACAACAGGCCTGAGACATGTTTTAAAAGGCTACATTAGTGAGTGGCACAATGAGTACTGCAGTCCAACTAGTAGCATTTATTCTACAGGCTCTGGGTACATGTAGTACAATTTACTAAGATTTAACAAGTATATTGAATGTGTTGATTACATGTAGGCCAATTTGATCATGTTTTAGGGGCAAAACACAAGCACTATAGCACTGGTACGCAGTGGTAAAGTGCATAGAGTCCTAGAGCCAATGACAATGGATTCAGCAAAGCAGGAGGGGTGAAGGCAATACATTTGGGAGTGACCTTGCAGAGAGAGCCAGGTCCAACACCTATCTATAACAAAAATGTGAAACTAAAACACCCAGCATGTGTAGTACTGTTGGGCAGCCACACCTGGCTCAATGTGTCACATATAACACACATTCAGGTGGGAGCTATGAAAAATGTAATGCCACTGAAAAATAAGATTCTTGAGGTGGTGGGCACCACAGTCTGCTTTAGTGGTGTTGGCAACCAGTGCCACAATGTTTTTTTGGCACCTCCCAATGACCTCCTTCTCCATGGATTCCCTCACTACCACCCTTTAACAGTGCCACTCAAGTCCCCATAACCACGGTCTCTCACATACATTTCTGCATGCAGATTTTGATGTGTTGTAAGAGAGTTTTAATTTATAAACTGAAGGTAACAAAAGTAGTAACCCACTAAACTTTTTACAATGTATGTACTGCTGTGATCTGTATGGTAGACGTGCATAGCAGCAGGCACACTAACCCTCTGTGCTGCTTTATGATGAGTGAAAATTCCCACTAGACAAAACTCCATCTCTCTCCAGCAAGTCCATTAATCATTAATCATTATCTTGACATTTTTATTGTTGGCAGAAAATTGTTAGAGGCAAGGAACGCTGCAGCCAGTGGTGCTCCCCGAAGTCAGAGCCCACAGCGGTGACACTAGTTGCACTACCCTAGAGCTGGCCCTGGTGGCAACAACAAACCATTGATCACTGCCTGTCAGTTTATTTTGATATTGAAAAATACTGGTCCGACTTAAACTTTGCGTGAAAGGTACTCTGACAATACTAATACAACTACAAAAAAGGGACTGGGGGTCTAAGAGGAAGCACAATAAGTGATGTGTATGCTGATAGAAGGTAGCTCTTCTTTTAACCCTGGCAAACCGAGCTGAGCAGGATTTCCATCAAATTGTATCGTTGTGATAGAGCTAAAGTGTCAAGCTCTGTAGGTCAGTATTATCACGTGGTAATCTGCCACATCCATGAAGGAAACCTTTAGATCATAAGGATTCCCTCCGTGGCGAGCTCATACGCTCTTCGTGGATGCCATTCCCAACCAAGGCAAACAATTGATGCCGTAGCGTGTTGAAAAAAACATAGAAAAAACTGTGAAAAAAACTATGTGATGCAGTGCAGTGAGATTTAAAAAGGTTATGTGAAAAGATGTTTTGACAATATCTCTTTCCTCACACCTAATAAAAACCGAAGAGTTAACTAGAGTCCCTGCTACTGACTCATAGCAGAAAACACTGTGACTCCTTCTACATGGTCTACTCTGACAATACTGGCAATTTGGATCTCCAACTGGAGAGAGTGAACACTTTCAGTCTCTGATCCAAAGACTGTGTACATTCTCCAGGAGTAGGGTAGTGTAGAGGAAAAAATGTTGGCAGTTAATGAGCAGTTTAGCTTTTGAATTCCTTATCAGAGGTTGGAAGATTATCGACTAGGGATGGGGAAGAAGGACTTATGAACCCCAGGCGCGAGGGGACCGGGGAGTACTTGGGACAAGATAAAGAGACAGAAGGTGAGTGGGAGGCTGTTGGGGCCCCCCCTTTGGAGGGGGCGGGCTTAAGAGGAATCGTTTGAGAGATGGGTCAAGTCAGAATTTTCCTCCAGAAAGGGGACCATAGTTAGTGGACAGGGGTAGGCATAGGACTCCAGCAATTTAAATTTGGACCCTGTTATGGGTGTTCTGGAGCTGTCTTTTTCAGAGGGGGAGGAAGAGGAAGCCCCAGGGGGTTGGGAGCCTGCGGGACATAGCCAGGCTTGGGAGGGATTAGATATTGTCACCTCATGGAATGAGGAGGTGAAAGGCCTGGATAGAGTAGGGCAGGTTGATACGTACTTACGAGCAATGGTACAAGGCAAGACTGGGGGGGATTTGGGAACAGATGCCGGGCAGGTCTAGTCACCGGCAGAAGCGGCAGCCGGGTTGGACTGGAGTAAGAGGAAGATGGGGGGGAGCAGTGACAGGGAGGTGCGGGACCTGTTTAAGGGGGGCAGAAGTGGGCTGCGAGTATCCTAGGCATAGGCAAGAAGAGAAGATGGGAGATAGGAGAGGGGTTGCTTAGGCCCAGCACACCAGACCAGTCATGGATTTTTCAGGCTGGGGAGCACCGCAGAAGACCGGACTCGGTAGAGCTGTGAGGGGCTTATGCAGTCTCGCTGGCCCCAACACCCGACAGACCTCAGTGGTCAGCGGGGCATAAGGAATACAGGAATAAGCGGTCAAAGGATACCGGGGAAGATTGGTGGGTGCAATCAGCACCACCAGGGGCTTGTGGGAAGGGGCCCAGTAAGGGCCAGCAGGTCGCGTGTCACAGGTCAATTGGCGCGAGGAACTAGAATTTGATGATGAAAGCCTTGAAGAAGGCAAATTGAGAGTTGAAGAAGTAGGGATAGCAGGGACAGAGTAATGTGTCTTTGTTAGATTTGGGGGTCTCTAGTTTTGCAGAGGTAGGTGCCTTTGAAAAATAGGGACCCTTGCGTCTAGTCAGGGTAAGGGGTACACTCCTAAAATAACCCCTGCTCACCCCCTTGGTAGCTTGGCATGAGCAGACAGGCTTATCTCAGAGGCAGTGAGTAAAGCATTTGTGAACACATACAGTAATCAAGTGACAAACCTACAGATGGACACCACACAAGTTTTATATAAAAAATAGGTGTTCTTTATATAGACTTAAAACAAGACCACAGAGGACAAAAATCCACAATACTGTACTTAAAATGGTAGAATTAGCTTAGTTCTCTTTAGATGTTAAAATGCGACACTTTAGGTCAATGTACCTTTGGATGCGTAACGCTATACAATGAAAGTGTTGCAGGGAAGGTGAGGTGTTGGTTCCTGACACACAGGAACAGTGATGCATCGGTTTCTTACTGCGCTTCCGTGGCGATGCGGCCCACAACGCCGTGATGCGATGAAGATCCAGTGCACTAAAACCAAGATGGCGTCTTCTTCTTGTTGCGACCCGATGTGTGCACGCCCGACGGCTTTGCGGTGACTCAACGATTCTTCTGAGCCGCGACAGGCCCTGCGACAAGCTTCTCCGATGATGCGAGATGTCTCGACTCGATGCGACAGCTGCAGAGGTGACACCCTTGTTCAGTGATGCGACGACAGCGGCTTTGGCAGCGACACTCCTCCTCGATGATGCGAGATGCTTCAGCTCGATGCGACAGCTGCAGCGGCGACACCCTTGTTCAGTGATGCGACAACATTGGCTGCGGCGGTGGCACGCTTCCCCGGTGGTGCGAGGCACTTCGGCTCGATTCAACAGCTGCAGTGGCGACACCCTTGTTCAGTGATGCAACGGCACGGCTTCGGCAGCGACACGCTTCTTCTTCGTGAGTCGCGCTTCCAGCTCCTTGCGACATGCAGTTCCTCAGAAGGCCCCAATACAGCTGCAGGCACTTCCAAAGAACTCTGGGGAGCTGGTGGTTGAAGTCTGTTGTCCCTGAGACTTCAGCAGGAGGCAAGCTCTTTTCTCAAGCCCTCGGAGATCCTTCACAAGTTGAATAAAGTACATACAAAGTTCCTTTCTCCTTGGTTTGGCAGTCAGGCAACCACTGCAGGTCAAACCCCAAGCAGCACTTCAGCTTAGGGATAGTCTCTCCTCAGTCTCTCTGGTTCCTCTCCTCAGCAACATTTTTCTTCTTGTTTCCCAAAGTGATCTAAAGTTCTTGGGTTTGGGTCCCAATATTTATACCCAGTTTCTCTTTGTTCTCTGAAGGCTGAGAGGCCTTTGCCTAGTTCAAACCAGTTCTGGTCAGTCCTGGAGCACTTTGTTGACAAGACTCCTTCTTTACTTTCAGAGTGCAGGGCAGAGACATCAGACACACCACAGGAGGCAAGCATTGTGGAGGGAAGGCACAGCCCTATTCAGGTCCCAGGTGCAACTCCTCCCACCCATCTAGATGCAGATCTTTCTATTCAGGCTGTGCTGACTCACCCTGTCTCCTGGAATCCCCCAGCCCTGTCACTCAAACTCCAGACAAGGAATACACAGCCTAGCAGAGGCAGGTTTGGATGGTTAGACAAGAAAATACCTACTTTCTAAAAGTGGTATTTTCAAACACAGAATGTTAAAACCAACTTCACTAAAATATGTATTTTATCATTCTGAGTTCAGGCATGCTAAACTCGAATTTCTACCATGTTCCCTGAGTCAGTTAGGATGATAAGATGTAATAATCAAACTACCCATTCTGGCCTATGGGTAACAGTTAGCCTTGCAATAGTGAAAAACGAAAATGGCTGTAATTCACTATTAGGACATGCCACATACACCAGGGCTTGTCCTGCCTTATACTTACCATGCACCCTGCGCTTGGGCCTACCATAGGGTTGCCTGATATGAAGAAAAAGGAAGGTTTAGGGACTGGCAAGTGGGTGCCCTTGCCCAGTCAACATGACAGTACCAGACTGCACACAGGCCCTGCAATGGAAGGCCTTAGACACACTTTTACAGGCTGCTTCTGTGGGTGGCACAACCAGTGCTGCAACCCCACCAGCAGCATTTGGATTACCAGCCCTGAGCACTCCTGGTGCACTGTACTAGGGTCTGACAGGTAAACCAAACCAGCCAGTCATGGAAACACTAATCCATACATCAATTTACAGTAGGGAACACTTGCACTGTGGCACTGAACAGCAGTGGCACAGTGCCCAAAGCATCTAACACCAGCAAAAACACATGAGGCAACAGCAAAAAATGGAAGGTAGACCCACGCCAAGGTGTCAGGTCTAACACATGTCCCCTCCAGCTGAAATTTGGGGAGAACTACCCTACCTCCTGGGAGTTCTCATCACTAAGGCGGAAAAATATGGACAGACCATCAGCGTTAGCGTGTTCTGTACCAGGGCGGTGTTCCACCATGAAACCCATCCCCTGTAGAGAAATGGACCACCTCAACAGCTTTGGATTCTCACCCCTCATCTGCATCAACCATCTGAGGGGCCTGTGATCTGTCTGAACCCGGAAGTGAGTCCCAAACAGGTATGGTCTCAGCTTCTTCAGTGCCCAGACCACAGCAAATGCCTCATGCTAAATCACACTCCACCTCTGTTCCCGTGGAAGTAACCTCCTACTGATGAAGGCTATGGGTTGCTCTAGGCCCTCCTCATTCATCTGTGACAAAACAGCCCCCACACCATGCTCTGAAGCATCTGTTTGTACTACGAACTCTCTGGTGAAGTTGGGTGCCAGGAACATGGGCGCTGTGTACATAGCAGTTTTCAGGGCCTCAAAAGCTTTCTGACAGTTGTCAGTCCAAATCACTTTCTTGGGCTGCTTCCTGGAAGTCAGCTCTGTCAAGGGTGCAACAATACTGCCATACCCCTTGACAAACCTCCAGTAACACCCGGTGAGTCCTAGAAAGGCTCTCACCTCTGTCTGGGTTTTTGGAGGGTTCCCAAGCCAGGATGGTTTCAATCTTGGGCTGTAGGGGCGCCACCTGGCCGCTCCCGACCTGGTGTCCCAAGTACACCACGGAACCCTGCCCGATCTGGCACTTACTCGCCTTGATCGTGAGGCCTGCCCTCTGCAGTGCCATCAAAACTTCCCAGAGGTGGCGCAGATGTTCTTCCCAACTGGCGCTGAATACTGCAAAGTCATCCAGGTAGGCGGCACTGAACTCTTCCAGTCCAGCCAACACCTGGTTGACAACCTCTGAAAGGTGACAGGGGCATTCTTCATCCCAAAGGGCATAACCTGGAACTAGTAGTGCCCATCTGGTGTGGAGAATGCTGACCTCTCTCTTGCCCCATCAGTCAAGGCTATCTACCAGTAGCCAGATGTTAAGTCAAATGTGCTGAGGTACCGTGCAGCCCCTAACCGATCTATGAGCTCATCAGCTCTGGGGATGGGGTGCGCGTCAGTCCTGGTGACTGAATTGAGCCCTTGGTAGTCCACACAGAACCAGAGTTCTGGTGTGGCACCCAGTGCAGCAGCCTTTGGGACCAAGACCACTGGGCTGGCCCAAGGACTGTTAGAGGACTCAATTACCCCTAACGCAAGCATCTTGGAGACCTCCTCCTTGATGCAAGCTCTCACCCTGTCAGTCACCCTGTAAGTTTTGCGCTTCACCGGTGTACTATCCCCAGTGTCCACATCATGGACGCAGCAATCAGTGACACTGGGAATCAGGGAGAACAGATCAGAAAACTGTTCCAGCAACTGGCAGCAGTCATTCTGTTGCTCAGGGGTCAGGGTGGAAGAGAGGTTGACACCATCCACTGACCCATCTTGCTCTGTCGCCGACAGGAGGTCAGGAAGAGGCTCAGTCTCCTCCTCAATTCCAGCATCTGTCGCTAAGAGCATGTACACTTAGAACCTCTTCAAGTGGGGCTTCTGGCGGTTGACATGCAGGACCCTCAAGGGGTTCCTGGGAGACCGCAAGTCCACCAAGTAGGTAACAGGACTTTTGCGTTCCACAACCTCAAATTGTCCGGTCCACTTATCCTGGAGCACGCAGGGCTCCACTGGGGCCATGACCCACACTTTCTGACCAGGCTGAAGCTCTACCAGAGTGGCATTCTGGTCATACCACCACTTCATCTCCTCCTGGCTGGCTTCCAGATTCGCCTCAGCGAGTTGCCTGAAACGCCTAGTCTGGTTTCTGAAGGCCAGCATGTAGCTATATACATCCTGGGGAGGTTTCCTGGGATATTGTTCCCAGCTTTCCTTTACCAGACTCAGAGGTCCTCTCACTGGGTGACCATAGAGAAGCTCAAAGGGACTGAACCCTAGAGATTTCTGAGGCACCTCACGGTATGCCAAGAGTAGGCATGGTAGGAGGACGTCCCACTTACGCCTCATAGGCTCCTCAAGACCCATAATCATGCCTTTCAGGGTTCAGTTGAACCTTTCAACCAACCCCTTTCCTTGCGTGTGGTAAGGAGTGTTAAACTTATAGGTTACCCCACACTCCTGCCACAGGGATTCATATACTTGGAAATGAAGTTGGTTCCCCGGTCAGACACTACCTCTCTAGGGAATCCAACTCGTCAGAAAAGTCCCATCAGTGCTCGTCCCACCACAGGAGCCGTCACTGTACTCAGAGGTATGGCTTCCGGGTACCGGGTGGCATGGTCCACCAAGACCAGGATGAACCTGTTGCCCATGGCTGTCTTGGGGTCCAGTGGCCCAACAATGTCAATACCCACCCGTTCAAAGGGGGTGCTAACCACAGGGAATGTCTAGAGAGGAGCCTTTAGCTTCCTCCCACTCTTTCCACTTGCCTGGCAAGTCTGACATGTCCTGCAGTGAGTGTCTGAACTCCTGCACATTTGGGACCAATAAAAGTGGATGACAAGCCTCTCAAAGGTCTTGTCCTGCCCCAAATGTCCTGCCAATGGCACATCATGAGCCAGCCCCAGTAGGACGCTCTGAAGCGCTGGGGTACCACCAGCACACGGGCTGACCCAAGCTCAGCAACCTTAGGCTCACTATACATGAGACCATTCTCCCAGTAGACCCAATGTGACCCGGACTGATCACCTGCTGCCTGGTCGGCAGCCTGCTGCGGCAGACCCACGAGAGAAAGGCATTCTTTCTGCTCCTGGCAGAACTCTTCCCTGGAGGGTCCACCTTCTTGCTGCCAATGGGTCAGCTCAGGCAGGTCCCCCAGTTCAGCTACCTATTTCCCTGTAGGCTCCAGGCATCCCCCTCAGGGTCTGCTTCCTCCTGGACCGTGGGAACTTCGGGGGACGGTTTCCCGTGCCCCCTGCCTCCTCTCTCTAAGGCAGGCACCTTGGCCCCCCTCTCAGGCTCCAGGTCCTCTTGAGAACCTCTACTGGCTGCCATTGACCATGTGGTGACACACGCCCAGTCAGGCAGACCCAACATTTCCAACATGTCATCATTCTTATAAAACTCTCTGACCACATCATTAGGAATATACACCCTAGATTCAACAGGAATTGACAGTGTGCTGCCACCAAAGGGAGTAATCTCTAAGCTCCTAGCTTTCAAATCTAACTCCCTCAAACTTTTCTCATGATCCAACTGCATTCTCTTCTCTTCCAGGACCAATTTCCTAACTTCCAATTGCCCATTCATTTTGGCCAGCTCCAATTCATGCATCCTATTTCTCTCCCTGTCCTCCAGCTTCTCTGGGGACAATCTTTTGGCAGAAACACTGCTACCTGCTGGGGAAATTGCTCTCCTTCCCCTTGGACCCAATGGCCCCTCCAGCTGCCCATCTGCATTCTCACCCTCTCCTCATCCTCAGGGGTATTCCTTGCTTCTAGCCAGGCCCTCAGCGCCTTGTAGAAATCATCCTTCTTAGTGAGCCCAGTAATTACAACTTTACATTTCTTGCAGAAGTGCTTCAGCTGTCTCACATTGCAGCATTCCAGTTTCTCATTTCCAAATCAAAATCAACAGATGCTATGGATGCTGCTTTCTCCATGATGGTTAATCTTGGCAAAAATAGAAAATCCCAGGAAAAAGAAATCTACCAAAAGTATGTGGTCGCGTTTTGATCTGCACTCACTAGTAGTGTTCAACAATCACTGTACATGAGTAACAAATGCAAGTCCAGAATCCTCCCCGCTGACCACCAATGTTAGATTTGGGGGTCTCTAGTTGGCAGAGGTAGGGACCTTTGACAAATAGGGACCCTTGCATCTCGACAGGGTAAGGGGATACACTCCTAAAATAACCCCTGCTCACCCCCTTGGGAGCTTGGCACGTGCAGACAGGCTTATCTCAGAGGCAGTGTGTAAAGCATTTGTGAACACAGACAGTAATCAAGTGACAACACTACAGATGGACACCACACAAGTTTTATATAAAAAATAAGTATTCTTTATATAAACTTAACACAAGACCACAAACGACAAAAATCTACAATACTGTACTTAAAATGGTAGCTTAGTTCTCTTTAGATGTTAAAATGTGGCACTTTGAGTCAATGTACCTTGGGATGCGTAACGCTATACAACGAAAGTGTTGCAGGGAAGGTGATGCGCCGGTTCCTGACACGCAGGAACAGTGATGCGTCGGTTTCTTACTGCGCTTCCGTGGCGATGCGGCCCGCAACGCCGTGATGCGATGAAGATCCGGTGCAATGAAACCAAGTTGGCGTCTTCTTGTTGCGACACGATGCGTGCACGCCCGACGGCCATGCGGCGACTCAACGATTCTTCTGAGCCGCGACAGGCCCTGCGATGTCTCGACTCAATGCGACAGCTGCAGCGGCGACACCCTTGTTCAGTGATGCGACGACAGCGGCTTTGGCAGCGACACTCTTCCTCGATGATGTGAGACGCTTCGGCTTGATGCGAGAGTTGCAGCGGTGACACCCTTGTTCAGTGATACGATGACAGCGGCTACAGCGGCAGCACGCTTCTCCGGTGGTGTGAGGTGCTTCGGCTCGATGCGACAGCTGCAGCGGCGACACCCTTGTTCAGTGATGTGAAGACAGCGGCTGCGGCAGCGACACGCTTCTTCGATGTTGCGAGACGTTTCTTTACGATGCGATGCGATGCGATGCAATGCAACATCTACAGTGGTGACACCCTTGTTCAGTGATGCGACGGCACGCTTCTTCTTCGTGAATCGCACTTGCAGCTCCTTGTGACACGCAGTTCCTCAGAAGGCCCCAATACAGCTGCAGGCACTTCCAAAGAACTCTGGGGAGCTGGTGGTTGAAGTCTGTTGTCCCTGAGACTTCAGCACGAGGCAAGCTCTTTTCTCAAGCCCTTGGAGATCCTTTACAAGTTGAATAAAGTACATACAAAGTTCCTTTCCAGTCTCTCTGGTTCCTCGCCTCAGCAAAGGTTTCTTCTTGTTTCCCAAATTGATCTCAAGTTCTTGGGTTTAGGTCCCAGTATTTATACCCAGTTTTTCTATGTTCTCTGAAGGCAGAGAGGCCTTTGCCTAGTCCAAACCAGTTCTGGTCAGTCCTGGAGCAATTTGTTGACAAGACTCCTTCTTTCCTTTCAGCGTGCAGGACAGAGACATCAGACGCACCACAGGAGGTGGAGCCAGCATTGTGGAGGGAAGGCACAGCCCTATTCAGGTCCCAGGTGCAACTCCTCCCACCCTTCTAGATGCAGATCTTTTTATTCAGCCCTGTGCTGACTCACCCTGTCTCCTGGAATCCCCCAGCCCTTGTCACTCCAACTCCAGACAAGGAATACACAGCCTAGCAGAGGCAGGTTTGGATGGTTAGACAAGAAAATACCTACTTTTTAAAAGTGGTATTTTCAAACACAGATTGTTAAAACCAACTGCACTAAAAGATGTATTTTATCATTCTGAGTTCAGGCATGCTAAACTCGAATTTCTACCATGTTCCCTGAGTCCGTTAGGATTATAGGTTGTAATAATCAAACTGCCCATTCTGGCCTATGGGGAATAGGTAGCCTTGCAATAGTGAAAAACGAAAATGGCTGTAATTCACTATTAGGACATGCCACACACACCAGGGCTTGTCCTACCTTATACTTACAACGCACCCTGTCCTTGGGCCTACCATAGGGGTATCTGATATGAAGAAAAAGGAAGGTTTAGGACTGGCAAGTGGGTGCACTTGCCCAGTCAGCATGACAGTACCAGACTGCACACAGGCTCTGCAATGGCAGGCCTTAGACACACTTTTACAGGTTGCTTCTGTGGGTGGCACAACCAGTGCTGCAAGCCCACCAGCAGCATCTGTATTACCAGCCCGGGGCACTCCCGGTGCACTGTACTAGGGTCTGACAGGTAAACCAAACCAGCCAATCATGGAAACACTATTCCATACATCAATTTACAGTAGGGAACACTTGCACTGTGGCACTGGAGAGCAGTGGCACAGTGCCCAAAGCATCTAACACCAGCAAAAACACATGAGGCAACTGCAACAAATGGAAGGAAGACCCACGCCAATGTGCCAGGTCTATCAGTCTCATAGTGTTTTGCAGGTGTCAAGAAGGGCGTTGGGGCCTTTGGAGGTCAGCCCAATCGGATTTATCCACGGCACTGGCGAGGTGAACTACAACATCACGTGCACCCTCCTTGGAGCCAGGTAATGACAAAGGCAGGCTGGGAAAGCGAGTGATGGTGTCGTTTGGGATGGGGGAGGACAAAATAAAGGGGGAGGAGGGGAGGTGGAGGAAGGGTAGGTACATTCTAGATATAGGAGTAGGCACCAAAGAGGAAGGTAAGATGGGAAAAACTAAAGCCCAAGGGAATAAAAGCACAGAGCAATTGGATAAAGAGGAGAAAGTGTCTGATGAGGAAAAGATAAACTCGAGTGAAGAGTAAAGTATTTACTGCTGGCAACCAAAGAACGCATCTGGAAGGGTGAATACGTTGCAATGCTGAAATTATTGCATAAGGAGGTGCACGCTAAAGAAGGTTCTAAAAGAGGAAGAGTATGAGCTGGCCAAGCATAGAAAATTGGACGGCTGCGTTTTTGATATGCAAGTGTGTACTGCAGTAATTATCCTGAGCGCTGCGTGGCACTAGTCAGGGATAGGGACGTGATCAGGAATGCGCAGATGATGGGGGGGTGTATGCATGGGCCGGGGAGGGACAGGAAGTACAGGCAGGGTCAGGAGGGTCCTGTTTGGGATGTCAAGAAAGGAGTGTGCACTCGTGAATTCTGCAAGTTCCGACACGTGTGGTCAAAGTGCAGGGGAGGCTTGCGTCGGTCAACTGTTTTGGGGCCAGGCGGGGTCATCAGCAAGGAGGCCAACAGTGGCAACAGGGAGGGGCCAGCTCAAGGGGTCAACAACAGTGGCATTTTGCTGGGGCGACGGGGGCCAAGGGAAAGAACATAGAGAAGTAGTGCAAGAAAAGTTAGACACAGTAACAAGGGAAGGGGGAATGGCTCGAGCCTTTCAACGAAGCTGGTGACACATTATCTGGACGATTTTTACATTGTGAGTGTCACAGGCTCCACGAAGTGCCAGGATGTCCTGGAAAACTTCAAAGAGCTTATGGGAGAGTTGGGAGTGCCGTTGGAACCCGGAAAGACGATGGGCCCCATCAAGGCACTGTTGTTTCTAGGAATGGAGATCGAATCAGGTGGAATCCAGGCACACTTACTGGAGGACAAGAAACATAAATGCAGGAACTGCTTGATATTATGCTGGCTCAGCGGAAAGTGACAGCCAAGGAGGTACAGGTCTTGTTAGGTCATTTGAACTTCACATGCAGAGATGTGAGAGTAGGGAGGACTTTCTGTAGGAGACTGGGACGGGCATTGGTGGGGCAAAGACCACCTCATCATTATGGGAGATTGTCAGCAGGAGTAAAAGAGAAATTGAGAATGTGGAGGGTAATTTTACAGTCTTTTAATGAGATTGCACTTGCAAGGGATGAAGATTTGATATGGGAGGTACAGATTTTCTCTGATGCGGCGGGCAGTAAGGGTTACTGGCCTGTTTTGGCAAGGGAGGTGGTGCGCAGAACTGTGGCCTGTGCAACTGAGAGATGAAGGTAGGAGTATGCATTTCTAGAGTTGTTCCCTTTAGTAATTGCAGTGACATTGTGGGGGTCGCAGCTAGCACACTGGAAAGTTACATTTTGAGTTGGTATTATGGCTGTTGTGGAAATAGTGAACCGCCAGTCAGCAAGGGAGGAGAAGGGCTGAAGTTGTTAACAGTGTTTGCCTTAGGTTGTTTGCGCTATGACATAACGTTCAGGGCACTGCACCTCCCAGGTGTGGACAATGATATAGCGGATGTTTTGTCTCATTCGCAGTATGGGAGATTCCGTGGGCTAGCCAAGGAGGCCGACGGAACTCCGATGCCCATGCCGTTTCAGTGGTAGTAAGTAGGCAACACAGGATGCTATATGATTGATAAGGGTTTATTCAAAGTCACGATTGCAGGAAAATTAGCAGGTTTGCCTGGGTGGGTTAGCTGCTGTAGGGTTACACGGTTTTGAGATGGTTTTGAGAGCTTTTTGTTTTCCACATTGATGGTCTGAAGGTTTTTCCAAGCATTTCAGGTATCAGAATTATTGGGGGACTAGAAGGGGTGGGGGGTTCCCTAGGAGGATGTTGCACCATGTAAGTATGGGTACGTATTTGGTTGAGGAAGTCAGAGACAGATCAGAGGGGTAAAGGAAATTGGTTTGTGCTGCAGGCATCTTCCCCTCCACTCATTTGTCCTTGCATTTGGGAAGCACGTTGGCGAGCAGCGTCCATAGTGCATGGGGGATTAGTTCTTTAAGCATGCCTCTTTCCGAGTTGGAGCTGCAGTTGAGGCCAACAATAGAGGGTGGTAAAGGAGTGTCATCATGCAGCTGAGGCGTTGGTCATCAGAATGCTACAAGCGCTACTTGCGAGGCAATGACGGGGGGCTTGGCGCAGTAGCTAACAATGTATGAGCTCAGACAGATTTTTCTCGTTTCAGGTCGGTGCTTGGCCCCCTTTCTGAGGAGATGACTATTTGGGTAGTGGGGCACTCTTTCGTAAATGGGTTTACCTTCAACCCTGCAAGAGTTATTTTGGACAGAATCTCGTTTAACTGAAAGATTTTTAAAGTATTGTTGAAAGGAAAAGGGGGCATGTACTGGAAAAATCGAACACATGCTTGAACAGTTTGATGGTGGGTAATAGGTGTCCAGACAAATTGGTTATACACTTGGGGGGACATGATTTGGGTAAGGAGAAGGGCATTGTGTTAATGTTAATGTAAAGTATGAAGAGGGATTTTGCGTTGACTAAACACCAGTGAGCGGGCTGTTTTTTGTAATCTGGCTGAGTTTGTTCCAAGAATGTTTAGCGTGAGGTGCTCAACCCAGAGATTAGAATGGACCTATACAGTTTAGAAACTAGGGAAGGTTTGTCTGGACTCTAAATGTTCATAGTCACTCAGGAGAATAGAGTCCTAATAGGAAGGGGGGGGGCAGAAAAAAGGGGCAGGAAGCAGATCTGCCTTGCCTTTTTCCTGGGTGGAGGGGTTTTGAAAAGATGGCCAGGATTGGCAGAGGTTTTTTTGATTAAGTGTTGGAGGCTTGTGAGCAGGGGCAGGGAAGGGGTAGGCAGGTAATCTAACTTTCAGGGTAGACGTTTCTTAGTTACAGTTGCAGAAAGGCAGGTATGGGATTTGGGATCCTATTGGATCGCATAATTATTAACTGCAATACTGGGCAATGTTGTTGTTTATGTAAATGGCAGAGTGGGGTAAACTTTGAGGGGATTGTAGGGGCAGGGGGAGATCAGGGGTCAGTTATTTAATGTATAGCGAGGTTTTAGATTTGTGAGGCGGTTGCCAGGTTTGGAATTTGTTATATGCACCTGTTTCAATAAAGCTGTCTTTTTCATACACAAATTAGTCTCGGTCTGGCTTGCCCCCCTCCCTCCCAAGGGTGGCTTGGGGGGCAGCCGAGCGCAGGGAGGTCTGCTCCCCCCGGGCAGATTAGGAGGGGCTGGGCTGGCCAGCTATTTTGTAGATTTTCGGCTGTTTTTGATTTGGGCTGTAGCCCAATTGTATAAGGGGCTTTTTCTCGCTTTCCCAGATAACATTTTAGGTTCTGGTGACCTGGTGGCTGGGAGCAGGGTAGTGTAGAGGAAACAAAATTGCCGCCCTCCCTTCCCCCTTTTTTAAGAAATTAGGGTTCCTGGGTGGTCTTACTGTTTCTTTTTCTGGGGACCGCATTTGTTGAGGACAGGGGCATATGGGGCAATTTATGTATGCTGTCACTTGGAACAGGTGCTGGCGGGGTTTTGAAAAGTAGGCCAGGGTTGGCAGAGGCTTTTGGTTAAGTGTTGGAGGTTTGTGAGCAGGGGCAGGGAAAGGGTAGGCAGGTAGTCTAACTTTCAGGGTAGACGTTTGTTAGTTACAGTTGCAGGAAAGAAGGTATGGGATTTGGTTTCCTATTGGAGCGCGTAATTTTTTTTTAATAAACTCTTTTTATTAAACAATCCAAAGAAAATGGTCATTGTATACAGGTAATCATTACTAATATCTGTGTTATAGTCTCACAGTCAGGCAAAAGTATCATACATTGTGATAGTGGACAGTACCAAGATGGTCGCTTTCTACATACATCAAGGCGTTAGAGGTTCGTCAAGGGAGGGGACAGTTGGGGGCTCACACACATTCCCATGATAAACATTCCATTTAGTCCAGAGAGCTATCCATTTTTGGGGACAGCCACAAGCTACATACACTGTTTCCTCCCGTATCATACACCAATCCATATCCTCTTTCCATGCGTTGAGCGTTGGTGGTGCTACCGCTCCCTAGAGGTGGGCGATATTTCGCTTGGCTACCATCTGTCCAAGCGTTACCCAGGTTTTGCCCTTGGTGTTCAGATCCGTGGGCTCCCAAGTGTTCAGGAGACATCTTTTGGCTTCAAGTCGAATTTCCACCCCCGCACCGTGCTCATACATTCATGAAATCTTTTCCAGTAGTTTTGGATTAGGGGACACTCCCAGAGTATGCGTAGAATTAGGGGACACTCCCAGAGTATGCGTAGAAAAGACCCCTCCAGGCCACATTGCCTCTTACACATCCCCTCTTCACTCCTGCCCATCAGCACCAATCTGTATCCAGAGAGATACACCCGGTGTAGAATCTTTAATTGGATCAGCCTAAGTTTCGCTAAGATGGCGACTTCCTTAGGGGAGAAGAGTGCTTCTTGCCATTCCTCATTACAAAATAATGGGGTAGCCCAATAATCGCCAACGGACCTGGGTACAATGTGGTAATGAAAGAAAGTGGTCCGTGACTGCTTTAAAGCAGAAGTGATTTATCAATTGTACTTGTAAGTGTAGCTACATAGGTCAAACACTGGTAATGAATACCACAATGAACAAAACAACATACCTTGTTATCCAAGATAACATAGCATACAATCAGTATTAGCCACAGATCACCAGGGTAAATTTGAATTCAGTACATTTATGATCATATGAACCTGTGATGCTGTGTCTTTCTCCCAAAAGCTACAGTTCAGTAAAGGCGGGGAAACATTTACTGGTCGCGTGTACACTGGCCCCCTTTGACCGCCGTCTGTGGCAGGTATATCGGTACGTCTGTATGGTGGGGGATGTGGCCTCCCCCTCAGGTCCACAGGGGCAACCTCGCTACTTCCTTAATGTGGTGATCCCTGCCCCCTTTTTTGTTGCATGTTTGGCCGCTCCCTCGCCTTCAAGCAGGCAATTCAGTCCAGGGCGCCTGGTAAAGCCCATCTTCCACAGCACTCGCAGGCCCCGATGTAGCTTTATGCGTGGCTGGTGTTTTGCGAACGGGCTTACTCCCCCCAGTTTAAGAGAAGAGACCGACCTCCCGTTGCCAACACGCTGCCCTCTCCACATGCGCTTGCCCCAGGCGCGGGCCTCACAATTCCCCCAGGGTGCGTCTGGTAGTGATTCAGTCCTCGTCTCCAGGCAGGCCACCTCCGCGGCAAGAGGGGAAGGGAGCCCTCCGCTTCTACGTTTCGCAGTCTTCATGCGCCTCTGCTAGGCCGCCCTGCCGCACCCCACTCTGCCTCTGGATGTAGAAGTACATCAGGCCGGGTGCGGAGGGGTCTGATAAAGGGAACGTGCACTGGTATATCCCTGCTCACCTGATGCAGTTGAACAGCGCAGGGTTAGCAGTGTGATGGGGCCATGGGTGGTCCTGCTCGTCCAGCGCCTACCGTTGTGAGAGCGGCTTCCCGAGGGTCCGGGATCACGTAGCTTCGCTCCCCACCAAGGCTGCCGACATCCAAGCAAGCACCCAGGCCGAGGGCGGACATCCACTGGGCGATGTAGAAGGAGGCGGGGAGGGAGGATCCAGGAGGCAGCACTGGTACTATCGCGGCTGAGTGGGCTGCTGCGCAGGGCATACGCATGGCCGTCTGAGGGTGTGTCTTCTAAGCCGCGTTTGATTCCTCCAGGCCGCCGCAGCTGTGTCTCCGAGGTGCAAGGGGGTCTCAGGACAGGTCCGATTTTTGCAGTGATCTGGTTCTAGCTTCTTTTACCACCGTTGGGAATGTGCTGCGTTCCCTCCTATCGGTTTATAGATGGATTTTTGGGGGTTTTAGGGCTCTGCTCCGGAGGAGCTCTCTCGCATACTTTTTAACTGCAATACTGTGCAATGTTGTTGTTTATGTAAATAAGTCAAAAGAAAGGAATTGTTTATGTAAGTGGCAGGGTGGTGGAAACTTTGAGGGGATCGTAGGGGCGGGGGGGATCAGGGATCAGTTAGTTAATGTATAGCGAGGTTTTAGTTTTGTAAGGCGGTTGGCAGGTTTGGAATTTTTTATATGCACCTGGTTCGATAAAGCGTCCTTTTTCACACACAATATTGGGCTCGGTCTAGCTTGCCCCCCTCCCTCCCAATGCTCAATTGGCTGCGAGACTGGCCACTAAGGCTTTTATGTGGCTTGCAGCTGACAGCACCCCCCCCAGTGGGATAGATCAGGTTGGGGTGAATGTAAGTTGAAAAGAAGTGTGTGCAAGAATCGAAATACCAGGAAGTGATGATTAACCCCTGGAAATGGGGAGCACTTGAAACCAATGTCAAATTTGAACTGTTAGTCATTCCTAACTTGTATATAAAGAACCGTCCACCACACACCACATGTATGGTCTTCTTAAAATCCTACTTGCCTGTTGTCCTTAAAATGTGAATTGGCTTTCTCAATAAATTCTTGCTTGTGTTTCTGTAAAGCCCCGTTCTCTAAAGTATCAATATTACTGGCGCCACTGTGCCTGTGTCTAAAACATCTCATTAGTTCTCACACATTTCTTGGTTTTCAACCCCAAACCCCAGTGTAATGTAATATTCAGCTCTACCAGGCTTCGATCAAAGTTGCCATTTGTCACTCTAGTTGCAAAACTTTCCTTGGCGGAGAATTTCCAAGCACTCCTGCATGTTCTGTGCTATATCTGTCCTATTTTTATTTCTAAGCCAGGCAGCTAACATGTAACACGGTTTATTTATCTCACCATGATGAAAGGCTGAGTTCATTCCACCAGGATTTAAACTCATGGCAGTACAAACATAGATGTCAGCAGCAATCTGATAAACCACCGAGCTAGTTAGTTCACTGGCTTCAGAAGCTTTGGTATATTCATGCATTCATTCAACCATCACTCTCTGCTGTTTGAACAAGTGTAAATGAATGTTTGTAACAGGCTAGCGGACGCCTCGGAAACATTCCAACTTGGACCAGGGGAATTTTTGCAAATATGCAAAGATTGCGGCCACAGTGCGGAAGATTTTGCCGTCGTTCCCCAACGCGCCACCCGTTTCCCGGAACGATGGCGGTAATGTTAATGATGGCCGGGGGTAGGAGGTTGACTTCCCACAGGGAGGATGCCTGTAACATGTATCTTTATCTTTGTTTGGTGGGTTGGAATGTGGAAGTCAAGGGATGTCTTCAGAATGTATAGTGTTGAGCTCTGGAATGTGTCACCTCATTCTGAGGTCGTCTCATCCTTTAAGTGTGATTGCTACACTTAATTTGGCGACGAGCGGTACAGTCTCACTTAATTATATTTGCAGCAAGGTGGAGGGTGCGCCAGCCCGGACATTTCGGTTTTTGGGCCACCTACAGCCCTGGCAGTGGAGTGGCCGCAACAAATCATCCCGCGGGAAACACGGTGCTCGGGCTTGATTCTAGAGATTCAGGCTCACCAAACAGCAGCAGCTGCACACAGTCAGTGCTGTGATTGCTACACCTAATTTGGCGACGAGCGGTCTACACTAAGTACCCACTGAGTCTGAGAAGAAATTGTCGTTCCTGTGAAACGGGTCCTGTCCTGTCGCTAGGAGAACAACTTTGCCTACTGGACATAGAAAAAAAAAATAGAGGAATTTGTCGGGTAACTTCGTGTGCCATGATTTGAGTTTGAAGTAAGTGCAACCCCACTTTGTTACCACTTACCAACGGTCATCCAATCAGTATCTCTTCGTCGGAGTTCTCCTGGTGCCTCTTTTCATTCTTCCTACTGCACATAAACGTATTGGATTATATTATTTACATTTTTTCACATTTTCTTTCAAGGTGCATGCAGCGCTATACTTACTCTGTTCAGTCTTTTGCACTACTTAGGTGAAGCTTTTCCAGGGCATTGCGCTCTGTTGTTACTTTATTCTTTTTTTGGCTGATTTGATTTACATTTACCTTACTGTACTACTCTACTGTCTCTTCTGCGCCAAGTCATGTCTACTGGTGGAACAAATGCATCGACTAGTGGAACCAGCACTGCAGGTGATGTCAATCTTTCTTCCATGCATATTAATTCTCCAAAGGAATTTTTACCAACGCCTGGAGAACCTGTGGTTACTTGGAATGACTGGAAGGAATAGTTTCTTAACTATACTGCCAACCTGGTGTAGTGTAGTTTCTATTTCCCTAATCGGCTCTGCGCATTGGAATAATATACACTATAGTTTTGGCATAGGACTGAGGTCAGTATGCCCCATTGAGCATATTGAACTTAATTACTTTGTGTGCCAGCTAACTCAGAGGCCACTAGAAACTCCTTGTGAAACAAGAAGGGAGTCGTTTCTGGCAACCGCATAAACATGGCAACTTTGTTTCCCTTTAGAATCGGAACACTCTCAGAATCGTGGAAACAATAGAGAACAGTTTCACTCAGCTAATGGTACATGCTTAGTTTCTGCAGAGTTTAGACAGGTGTTTCAATAAAAGGATGTATTGAGCAGTCTTATTTCTTGTGTAAGAGATATGTGCTGTTACAATCATAAGACAGTATGCAAGATATATTATGTACAGCCTAAACAGTAGAAAGAAATTATACTGCGCTAGCATTATCTTTTAGCTATTACACATATATTCATATACACAAATAACATAGGCTAAAAATGCGAGTACTTATACGATATGTTCTCTAACTAGTTCTACCCTAGTGTACCTAAGTGTAGGACAAGGTACGAAGTAGGTGCTGTATTCTATAGTATGGTATGCTATAGTTTGTATGCCAAGTTTGTATGCCAAGAGTCCCTCTAGGTTCTAGTCAGCTCTATACCTTAAGAATGAGAGAGGTTGGAATCTCTATCTGGTTCTCAAACTCTAACACCCCGCAAAGGGAGTCAGAACACTGGAAGCTGGATTCTCTGCGAGCAGGGATGACAGCGTCTTGTCAGTGTGTCAGGCCGGGACACGGGCTCCTCTAAGTCGAGGTCTCCTCCTTGCTTGCCGCCGTGGCGAGCAGTATCAAGTCTTGCAGCCGAGCCGTGGCATGCCATGGTAAGGGAAGGTATATTTATACCTGGAAGGTGCTTAGGAATGTTTGCATTGACGTACAGTCGGGCAGAGAAAGACATAATGAATGAACCCTTAGGGTATAGCGGTTGGTGCATAATAAATGAGCTCTTGGAGAAATCAATAATCCTGGGCTAGGGAAACTCCCAACAGCTTAAGTTCGAAAGTTGGCCAAACGTTGGATTAATCACAGCAGCTGGTGTGCCCTGCAGGTGGCAGGACAGGTTTGCCACAGAACCGTTACAAGCCCCGTGTAAACTAATATCCCGACAAATGAGTGACTCGCTCAGTGCATTTTCACAGTGTGTACCGCTAAGAAACTCTTCACGACCCCCACTCCAACATCTGTGTGTGTAAGGTTAATCCCAGGATGTCTTAATGTATTCTTTACCCAACCTTTCATATTTGCCTGCTTGCATCTGTTTGAGGCAATACTGAAAATGGAATGTTGTAACAGGCAGAGTTATTTTGCCATCAATGATCCATTCTGTAGCTGGTTTTTCTGCTACCGTAAACAGCATTTTTCCAGTTTTTCAATGCTCAGCACTGTATACTTTGCTCCCCTTTGTGCCAGTTCGATCTGTTTATCAGTGAGATTGTATTCTGTAAACAGAGATGACGTGTTGATGAAACGCCAAGGCACATAGCCTGCGCACAAGGATTGCAGCGTCCAGCCTAATAACATAATAGAACGTAATTGAGATTGGCCTTGTTGCAGCATGGCTAAATCTTGTTCCAGTATGTCAATAGCAGAGGATACAATGTTGCCCAGTGAATATATCCTGGATGACAGAGTCGTTAACTCATTTTCGACCACAGGGAGAGATTTCTCTAAATTAACACGATCAATTTTTCGTATTCTTTCTGCGGCTTCTGCTTGTGTAACCTTCCATATTTCATTATAAGCAGCATAAATGCCGGCATATATGAAATGTTTTTGACGCGGTTTTCTTGGTCCTAGCAAGAAATCCCTAAGGTCTGTGCTTTCTTTAAGTAAAGATAAGTGTTGTTTCACATCCTTGAGTGTAGATTTTTGTAACCATTCGAGGCACAATTTCCCTACACCATATATTGTTACTATCCCTGGATGCTGTCTTTGAACATAACGTGGGTCTGGCCTATTGATAGTAAAACCCTGTATTCTATTCAGGAATCTTTCTTAACAGATGTTTGTGTCTGTGGGCCAGAGCAACCATCTTTCCCATTCAGGATCTGATCTGTTGTGTTGTAGTATGGTGTCTACTGAGACCGCTTCCTGTGAACTGCTATCACTTACAGGTGTCGGCACAGAAGTTGTGTTCATGTCCTTGATCTTGGCTAATCCAAGGCAAGATGTTTGTTGCACTGAGTCATTCAAAATCATTATTTGCCGTGGGATGATACAGGCTCTAAACAAAGCTTCCATTCCCCGTACTTGCCAATCTTTAGAACCCCAGACAGGTTTTGTGTCAATTGCGTCTTTCCAAAAGTCAAACCCTTGTCTAAACAGTTGGGCAATAAAGGCTGCAGAATAAATCTGTTTAGTATTTGTTAACATACTTTTCTGTCCTGTTTTGTTTACATTTCTATAGAAAAATGTTTCTGGATCAGATGTATTGTATCCTGAAAAATATGGAAATTTATCTGCAAATGTTTTCAAACTACCCTTTGGTGGTGTTGGACAATGTTCCCATTGGTTAAATATAAACACATTTCTAGGTGTTACAGATTTATGCAAGAAATGATGACCATAGTGGTTATAACAATAAAGCTGTTTGTAGTCTCATGAACCCTCTAAGTTTTCATTGTTAGAAAATGCAGCAGACCTTTCTAGATCAGACATCATGTTATTAACAGTCTCAATGTCCCAATCATCAGAATAGGTACTAGAGGTAATAAAGTCACTTAATGAAACTTGAAATAAGTATGGAATCTTCAAAATTTCAGACGGGCTGTATATATCATAATCGGTTTTGTCCCAAACTATACCAACTTGTATAGGAACGGCTGTGATGTTCACTGCTGACAAGTCTCTTGCTTCATGATGGGATGATTTGTGTGGTTTTAAAAGTAAGTTCACATGTTTACTTTCAGCGTCCAAATGAATATTTCTGCCAATCACGCTAATAGTCATTACTAAAGCTAGCCAAAGCAGAAAGAAAAATATTCCAGAAATAATCCAGAGTTCAATCCATGGTGAAACCAGATATGTCTCTTTCAGAAAATGAAAAAAGTCTTGTACTTGTTCTTTGGAAGTTTTTTGGGCTGGCGTCGTTTCGGCTCACTTGGATCCTCAGAAAACGTATAAAAGTTAATGAAGTAGCCAGAAGCAGTTCGGTCAATTGTTGGAATTGCATCAGGATTCGTTGAAATCGCTGGAACCAGTTGATCATGTGTTACATTGGTATAGACAGGTGAGTCTGGACGAACTGTTATTTGAGTTTCAAGAGGGATGAGTTCCATAGCATGAGTTCTCGATGGTGATAAGCCTTTCAGTCTGAACCTCTTGGATAGTAGCGAGAGGAGTACGTTTGCTACTAGGTCGGAGTCCACAAGGCCTACTGTTTAGAATTGGCCACATGGTGTGGTTTGATGAGGTCGATTGACACAAATCTTTTCTCCTTTCTTCCAGCAAGGTGTAGCAGAAATACTGTTTTTGTTCCGTGGATAGCTAGGACAGGTACTGGTTGTCTGTAAGAAGGCCCAAATTCCTTCTTGTCCGCAATCTTCTCTCTGACTAGATCCCCAAGCTTTGGGATCCAGACAGGCCTTGCTGGGACGGCTGGTTTTTCCCCAGTGGTGGTTGGCTTTAGGAACACGTTGCTTTGTTTCGATCTTAGTTCATTTAGATCCTGTAAAACAGCCAAACGATCTTTGATATCAAAGGGCTTATTTTCCACAACTGTGCCTTTACATTCAAGATCAGGAACCCACATTCTTGTCCTAAATCGGACCTCACATGGAGTGACCCCCCCTAGAGAACTTCTTGGCAAATTATTTAATGAGCGTTGGACCCTATAAAGATGTTTGACCCACCCATCACCCAAACCTAATACTCTAGGTGTTATAGACTGCTTTATGTCCCAGTTTTTCCTTTCCACAACAGAATTTCCCTCAGGATGAAACGGAGAGGAGTACCGCAATGCTACGCCCTAACTGGCCATGGCTTCTTTGTAAGCCCGAGAGCTAAATGCAGGGCCCTGGTCAGAATGTAGTGTGCCAATTGCGTATGTGCCAATAAAGACTCGCAAATCTTTTATAACAGTTCGAGCGTCAGCCGAGCGCTGAGGCCACATCCATAGGAACGTTGACTTAGTGTTTATGGGATTGCATTTGTCCAAAAGAACGCCTGTACGTAGATAGCCTAATGCTGTCTAACAATGGTGTCTGTACTGGGCAGGCTACTTCGTAGCCTGGTGTCTGGTGGCATTCTGCACCACGCTGTCTATTGCAGCCTATGCAGTTATTGATGAAGATGTGAATAAGTGTATTCATTCCAGGCCACCAGTACATCTCTTTTAATGCTAATATTGTTTTAGAGATCCCCTGATGTGACAGACCCTCCCCAAGATGTACTTCATAAATCAAAGCTGCTCTACGTTCCTTGTTTGGAATTACCCTACCACCCACTCCAGGAATTCCAGCAAAGGGAACATTGTTCACATCAATTACATAAGAGTACTTGAGTGGACATTTTTTCGGTAACACTGCACCACTGCCTTTGCTTGAAGCATTGACAGCCAACAATATCTCACTGTCTATTTTCGTGTTTGAACGAGTGATCGCAGCTACGGAAGCCATTTGCACAGCCCCCTTCGCGGCTTCATCAGCCAATGAAGTCCCTGCAACATGAACGCCATCACAAAGATTACTCAGCGTATGTATCACGCAAGTGTTTTGTAGTCCGTTTCACAACTGAACCACTTGTTCCCAAAGCGTTTTATGGTTTATTGTACCACCTTTTGCATCTTTGAATCCATCTGTAAGCCAATTCTGCAAATATTCATTATATGACTGAACACAGTAAAAGGAATCGCACACTATAAGTGTGGGGAATTTGTGATCCGTATTTTTGAGTGCCAGTTTGAATGCTTGTAGCTCAGCTCGCTGAGCTGTACAATCTCCAAGCGATTGAGTTTTTAGTGACCATAGGTCTGAAGAAACCATCTCGCATGCGACCTTTAACGATTGCGCATGCTGCACTGTAAGCTTGCTTACTCCCTGTAGCGGGTTGTGCTGATCCGTCAGTATAAATTATAAATCCGTACTGATCAAGAGGAAGAATCTCAGTGGGCAGAGTACATTCATGTTCATATTTTAGGAATGCTTGTGTTTCTAAATCAGGATCAAAAACATATTCAACATCTGATGCAGCAAGAGAACTAACCCATTGTATCCATCTTGGATGTAAAACTTTTGCATTTGGAATGCTCACTTTTGTAACCGCCTCTAAGGCTGGTATTGGAGTCACAACAAAACAGCGTTTACCCTGAGCTAGAGCTCTTTCTTTTGCTACAGCGGTATGAACTGCTGTCAGAATTTTTTCTGCTGAAGTGAAGCACATTTCTGCTTGTGTATACAAATGTGATTTGTATGCAATAGGTACTTATTCACCCTCATTAAGGTGCCGATTCCAATCCTGTAAAACCCGGGTACGAATCGTCGTACGGAGCATATTCTCTGTACGACTCGTACCCGGGAAATCCACTGTACAATCCAGCAAGTATGATTCGTACAGAAATAGCATTTCCGTATAATTCGTACAAAACGCCGTACGGCTAAAAAATACCTACGAGTTTGATCCTGGACAGCGCGTACGCGACGTCCGTACGGAGTCAGGCAGCGTTTTACGATTCATCCCTACGTCACTCCGCACAGCTATTTTTTTACGGCAGCCAAAAAATGCCGGAAAACTGAGTCCGATACGAAAACGGAACCCCGGTACGCGACGGACTGCCATGGACCCCATCCTATGTGTCATCCCGGCCCTCTTAGCCTACGACCTGGTGCACCGAATCCGGCGCACACGCCGCAGAAGGTGAGAACAACACCCAGGGGCCAAGGGGGGGGGGTGAGGGGCACGAAACATACCCCCTACCCAAATAAAAACCTACAATAGTGAGGACATACATTACCTCCAGGGTCTGGTCACTCCAGGGGGCGTGTTCACCAATCCCTGCGCCCCACAACAATGGAAGTGGACGTGTACGCGTACCCCTACGGCAACACTACAATAGTATACGCACTGTATCACTATTGTAGTGGAGCCATAGGTGTACGCGTGGTACGGACCGTACACATGCTCTCAGAGCGTGTGTACGGTCCGTATCACTATTGTAGTGGTGCCATAGGGGTACGCATGGTACGGACCGTACACACCCTATGAATGCGGGGGTACGGTCCATATCACACGTACCCCTACGGCACCAGTACATTTGGGATACAAGGCGTACACACGCCACGAATGTTGGCCTACGGCCTGGTGGAGCATATTACGTTTATATTGGTGTGTGTGTAGGCCCAGGACAGCAGTGTACTGCACCAAGGGGGTGGGTGGCTGCATAGGATTCCCAGCAGTGGACAGACATGTGAGTGGTGGGTGCAGAGGACTCCCAGCAGTGGACAGAGACATGGGGGTGGGTACATATCCCTACCAGCAGTGGACAGAGACATGGGGTGGGTGCAGAGGACTCCCAGCAGTGGACAGAGACATGGGGTTGGTGCAGAGGACTCCCAGCAGTGGACAGGCATATGAGAGGTGGGTGTATATGACTGCCAGTAGTGGACAGACATATATGGGTGTGTGCAGAGGACTCCCAGCAGTAGACAGACATGTGAGGGGTGGGTGTATATGACTGCCAGCAGTGGACAGACATATATGGGTGGGTGCAGAGGACTCCCAGCAGTGAACAGAGACATGGGGGTGGGTGCGGAGGACTCCCAGCAGTGGACAGAGACATGGGGGTGGGTGCATATCACTACCAGCAGTGGACAGACATGTCAGGGGTGGTTGTATATGACCCCCAGCAGTGGACAGACATATATGGGTGGGTGCAGAGGACTCCCAGCAGTGGACAGAGACATGGGGGTGGGTGCATATCACTACCAACAGTGGACAGGCATCTCAGGGGTGGGTGTATATGACTCCCAGCAGTGGACAGACATATATGGGTGGGTGCAGAGGACTCCCAGCAGTGGACAGAGACATGGGGGTGGGTGCAGAGGACTCCCAGCAGTGGACAGAGACATGGGGGTAGGTGCAGAGGACTCCCAGCAGTGGACAGAGACATGGGGGGTGTACATCATTATCAGATGACCACAACTCCATGGGTGTATGTACGCATCCCTAACTTTGGACAATGATGATAGTGCCATAACAACACATCACTGACAGCAGTGCCCCCACTCCCAGGAGGATGGATGTCTTTCCCCCACTGCATGACACACCACATGTGGGTGTGAGGACAAATAACACATGCATACTCACCCCTGGCGGATGCAGCACAATACACACACTGAGATCATGCCACAAGACTGTATAGTCATGTCACTGCCTACTAAACTAAGAGAGCCAAAGGGAACACACACTGTCTCGCACATCCCAGGACTGATAGGAATGTACAGGTGCTGGCCCAGCCACCAAGACGTTGTCTCTCATGGAAGGAATAGGGTGGAGTTCCCACAGATACAATGCCCTCAATTGTGAGTCAGGTGCCCAAATACCCTGCAGAACAAGTACCATACGTGTGCTAGGCCGGCAGTACACACATGCATAGTGCTGAAAAGGGAGAATTTCTCCATGAAGGCATTTCAACATACTCAATACACAAGTACAGTGACTAGCAAGGATGGCACAGACGATGCAGCCTGAGACATTGCTGAGCAGGCATGGCCATAGTTGAAGGGATCCGTCACCAACAAAGGAAATGTAGACACAGGTCAGCACAACAATTGTGCAACTCTTTGCAGGGAAGATGTCAGGTGCCACAGAGGAAGGAACACTGCTTGGGACAATGTCTCAAAACCAAAATAACACACACTACCAATGATTCTTTGCAGAGACCTTGTGATGGCACGCAGATACCATGGTCCACCTCATGACCATCAGACTAGAACATTTCTCAGAACCATAACACATTACCACAACACCAACTCCTGGAGCCTCAGCACCAACATCAATACCTGAAATGCAATAGTGTTCAAAGTAAAAAAAAATTGCTTTATTCAGCATGAAAAACAAATTTTTAAATCACACTATATACAAAGGCCAATGACCAGTCCATAATAGAAGTCCTTGTGGGGACACATGGGCACGCGTCTCCCCTAGCTTGCCTGCACAGTGGAACCCTCAGGTTCGTCGACCGGGGGGGTGGGGCATCATGTGGGGAAGGACCAGGCACCGCAGGGACAGGAGGGGAAAGGGTAGGTGTGGTGGGTGCAGGGGTGGACATCTCCACCACAGGGGGTGGGGCAGTGCCAAAGGTGGAGGTGAGCTCGGCGCTGCACACTGCTGCCAGGGCGTCCAGGGTAACCCCTGCACTGGAAGAAACCCCAGGGCCAACGGAGGGGGGTGGCCGAGGGATGTGGTGCAGAGCTCTTGGGGGAGGGGGTGGTCAGGGGGGGACTCAACTACCCTGCCCAGGGACTTCCTCGCCCGCTTGCGGGGTGGTGTCACAGTGGGGGTGAGGGACAGCCCACCCATGTAGAGCTCTTTGGGTGACAGTTTGGCAGGGGAGCCAAGGGGAGTGCTTTTGGAGGGACTGGGTTGTGAGGCCTGCGGACTCAGACTGTGGCTGCGTGTATGTCTTTTTGCCCCAGACCCAGTGGGTGTGCCTACATCCCCCTGAGTGTGCGTGCCAGGAGGTGTGCGCTTGCCCTTATTTGGTGGTGTGCTGCCTGTGTCTGGGTGTGCATGGGACAGGTATGGGAGAGGGAAGTGTGGATGGGGCTGGGGTAGGGGGGGGACGAAGCGCTGCAGGAGACTCACTGCTGCCATCAGGGAAGAGTCCATGAACCGCAGAAACCTGCGTTGTTCAGACATCGTTGCTGACATGCCCTCCATGAACGACATCATCTGTGTCAGCAGTGTGGTGTGGCCATGGAGGACAGTCAGCACCGATGCCTGCCCAACTTGCAACTGCCTCAGTATGTCCACAGACTCTGCACTGAGGGCAGCAGGGGTGACAGGGGCAGGGGGTGCGGTGCCTGTCCCGAAGGAGACATGGTGGGGCCCTGCTCGGACAGAAGGGACTGGAGCAACTGGGAGGGCGGTGATGGGAATGGAGGAGGCGGGGACATATGTTGGGCTGCTGCCAGGTGTCGTAGCAGCCTCCGCCCCCTCGATGAGGTCAGCCCCGGACCCGTCTGCGTCGTAGTTGGAATCGCCACCAGACAGGTCCTCCGACTGACTCCCCTCGCCCTCCGTGCCACTGGCTCCAGCAGACTCGCCAGCACTGGTGGCACTGGTGCTGGGTCCCTCATCCAGGTCCGTGCAGGTGACTCCCTCGCTTTCCTATGATGATGCTGTGGGCAAGGTGAAGATACAGAAATACATCAGTCACCTGTATACATCTGACACATGAGTACAAAACCAATAGGTCACAGTGCATATCAATCAATGCATCATGAGTAACAGCTAGATTACTCCGCACATATGTAAGCCCTGTACTCCCCAGTTGGTATACCCACCATACCACTTGGACACAAGGAAAAATAGGACACACCAGCCAAAAACCTGAATGAGAAATACACTGAGGAGCTAGTGTCTGGGAACAGGTGAGCACAGCAATACAATGAAGTCATGCCACCTCTTGTTTACCCTGAAAGAAACAGTAGTGGTGTACCCAAGGCAAAGTAACACACCTCAATACCAAAGGTGTCCCCACACTCAGAGACCTTTAAGTACTTTGGAACACAAAACAAAAAAATGTTGGTCCCTTGGGAATCAATCAATCAATCAATCAAAGCATTTGTATAGCGCACTACTCACCCGGAAAGTCTCAAGGCGCTAGGGGAGGGGGTCCGCTACTGCTCGAACAGCCAGGTCTTGAGCTGCTTCCTGAAGGCGAGGTGGTCCTGGGTAAGGCGGAGGTGGGTCGGGAGGGAGTTCCAGGTCTTGGCGGCGAGGTAGGAGAAGGACCTTCCTCCTGTGGTGGCTCTTCGGATGCGGGGGACGGTGGCGAGGGCGTGGCTGGTCGATCGAAGCTGGCGTTTGGGAGCGTAGAAGTTGAGGCGGCTGTTGAGGTATCCTGGGCCTTGGTTGTGTAGGGCTTTGTGTGCGTGGGTGAGGAGACGGAAGGTGATTCTCTTGTTGACCGGGAGCCAGTGCAGGTCTCTCAGGTGTCCGGAGATTAGGTTGCGGCGGGGGATGTCCAGGATGAGACGTGCAGAGGCGTTCTGGATCCGCTGGAGTCTCTTCTGGAGTTTGGCGGTGGTTCCGGCGTAGAGGGAGTTGCCGTAGTCCAGACGGCTGGTGACGAGGGCCTGGGTGACCGTTTTCCTGGTCTCGGTGGGGACCCACCGGAAGATCTTACGTAGCATGCGCATGATGTTGAAGCACGCCGAGGAGATGGCGTTGACTTGTCTGGTCATGGAGAGGGAGGCGTCCAGGATGAAGCCCAGGTTGCGAGCATGGTCTGTGGGTTTGGGTGCGTTGCCTAGGGCGGGGGGCCACCAGGAGTCGTCGCAGGCGGAGGGTGAGGAACCCAGGATGAGGACTTCCGTCTTGTCCGAGTTCAGTTTCAGGCGGCTGTTCTTCATCCATTCGGCTACCTCTTTCATCCCTTCGTGTAGGTTGGCTCTGGCGGTGTCGGGGTCGTTGGTGAGGGAGAGGATCAGCTGGGTGTCGTCGGCGTAGGAGATGATGTTGAGGTTGTGCTGGCGTGCAATGGCTGCGAGGGGGCTCATGTAGACGTTGAAGAGGGTTGGGCTAAGCGAGGAGCCTTGAGGAACGCCGCAGATGACTTCGGTGGCTTCTGATCTGAACGGTGGGAGGCGGACTCTCTGTGTCCTTCCGGTGAGGAAGGAGATGATCCACTCCAGTGCCTTCTCCTGGATTCCGACGTTGTTGAGGCGCTGCACTAGGGTACGGTGGCAGACCGTGTCGAAGGCTGCGGAGAGGTCTAGGAGGATGAGGGCCGCTGTTTCTCCGTTGTCGAGCAGGGTTCGGATGTCATCGGTGGCTGCGATCAGGGCGGTCTCGGTGCTGTGGTTGGCTCGGAAGCCAAACTGCGAGAGGTCGAGGGATCCATTCGTCTCGAGGAAGGCGGACAGCTGCTTGTTGACGGTCTTCTCGATGACTTTTGCTGGAAACGGGAGCAGCGAGATGGGGTGGTAGTTCTTGAGGTCGGTGGGGTCGGCTGATGGCTTCTTTAGTAGAGCGCTGAGTTCGGCGTGCTTCCAGCTCTCCGGGAAGGTAGCGGTGTCGAAGGAGGTGATGATGATGTCTCGCAGGTGGGGTGCGATGACAGCGTCGGCCTTGTTGAAGACATGGTGGGGGCAGGGGTCGGTCGGAGACCCGGAGTGGATGGTGTTCATCGTGCGGACGGTGTCTTTGGAGCTGATCGGGGTCCAGGCACGGAGGGTGGTGGTGGGGGGCGGTGGTTCGGACGTGGCGTGCGACTGAAGCTGTTGTGTATGTCCGCGGTCTTGTTGTGGAAGTAGGAGGCGAGGGAGTTACAGAGGTCTTGCGAAGAGAGGGCGAGGAGCGACCGGCTGTGTGGGGCACAGGGGTCACACTGACCAGCCCACTGCGGTCCCCTTAAGAAAGGAGCCGGGGGGGAGGAGCCGCTGGGAGGCGGGAGCGGGGTGTCCAATGGGCCGGAAGGGGAGGCGGGTCAGCAGGGTCAGCGGCGGGAAAGAAGTCACTGGGCGGCGTCGGCGGCGAAAAAGTGCGGGAAGCAGGCAGCAGGAAGCGTCAGGCAGGCAGCACTAGCAGGGCAGAGAGGGCGAGGAGCGACCGGCTGTGTGGGGCACAGGGGTCACACTGACCAGCCCACTGCGGTCCCCTTAAGAAAGGAGCCGGGGGGGGAGGAGCCGCTGGGAGGCGGAAGCGGGGTGTCCAATGGGCTGGAAGGGGAGGCGGGTCAGCAGGGTCAGCGGCGGGAAAGAAGTCACTGGGTGGCGTCGGCGGCGAAAAAGTGCGGGAAGCTGGCAACAGGAAGCGTCAGGCAGGCAGCACTAGCAGGGCAGAGAGGGCGAGGAGCGACCGGCTGTGTGGGGCACAGGGGTCACAATACTTTACACAATCGACATGGTCAGAATGTGGGAATGTGCCATTTAGTGAACAGAACACACATGTGCCTTCATAAAAGATGGCTCCCAAGGAGGTGCACACAAAATTACATTTACCCAGTCATTGAAGAAGCTGGCAGCCTTCTTTAAAGAAGCCACTGTTAGAAAGAAATGGTGGTGCAGAAAGTACATATACATGGGCCCACGGAGGTCTTGATGACTTGACACTCGTAAGTTGGTATCACCAACAACCAAGGACTTACCCAATTTCCACAACACTGGGAGAACATGTATATGTATAATCTGAAAAACAGTCTCATTAGAACAGTGCCTTCTTTTAAAATGTGCCAGCGTGTTCCCTGAAAGTGTAAAGGTGGTTTGTTGTGCACTTCCTTGGGAGACATCTGTCATGCAGGCACATTATTGTTCTTAACAACAAAACATCAAACTAAAGCATTTAAAACATGAAGACCTGTTGACAAGTGTTGTGAGTGCCAAGGTACAATACCTTGTGACTAACAACTTGAATTACGTCAGTTGTCACATGGCCATCCGTTACCTGATGACACAGTTGGCAACACATCTGACCCACTGCCTGTCATGTGGAGTGGCACACATGTCCAAACCCAGGACAATGCATGAGCTAATGGGCCTGCAATTGTGTCGTAAAAAGGCATACCTGCACTGAGGAGACACCCTCATGGCAACCCAGAATGTCCACACAGATGTCAGCACACAAAGACCAAAATACGTAGCATCTGGACCACACACTGGTGCAAAAAATGTATGAGCAGGAATCATGTATTTAAACAATTGACACATGCTGCAAAGCACAAACATTAAACCCTGCACAACATCACTGGGTCACTGCACGTTGAGTCTCTGTCCAGCCAATTATCACACACAGGTCAGACCTGGCAAGGAGACATAAGGTTTGGCCATGTAGGCCTCGCCCGCACAAATCCCCATACCTGAGACAATGTGATTGAGACAGATCAAGAAGTGACACCTCTTAATCAGGGTTTCAAAAATGTGCAGCAAGAATTCCCAAATGTACTCCACATCACCTTGTGAGGCTGCCAACACATATTTGTGAAAAACAACCATCGACAGATAGTTGTGAATAGACACACAGGCACTGCCCAGTATGAGTATGCACAAGCCAAATGGGGTCTCCCTGTCCAGTGGACACATGTAGCACACTTTGGATAAATACAAATGAGGCCAGGGAACAATGCCACAGAGGCAAACATATGCTGAACACACTGAGAATGGACACAGTGTTGGATGACAGACATGATTACGAGGCGAGGGTGTCTCAGGGGACTGTAGTGGGCACACTGCTCCTTGTTCCTGGAATGATCTGACTGTAACATGAGCAACCGTCCTGGCACTATGCATATCTCCCACTCATGCACATCATGTCTGAGGCCACAACATTGGTCATGCATGCTGCAAGTGTGTTCATTTGAAACCTCACATTCCCATGTTGAGACTCATCATCAGTGCCAACAAATATGGACCCCCAACAGAGTGAACAGGACAGGACACAGGCAAGGTACCAACACATGTCACAGACCACCCTCCCACATGATGCAGAAAGCAATGTGCACTTGGATTAACTGGCAGCCTAGATGACCATGTGCAATTGTGATTACACACAGACCAGGGGACACATGTCAAGGAGGGGAAGGGACGAATAAGAGCACCGGTTGACTTTGGGGAACAGAATATGCACTGCACATATAAACCCTGGCAGTGTATCCAGGCTACAGAGCACTTCCAAAAGCTGGGGACACACAACACAACAAACAGACAAGTACCTGCCCCCTCCTTGCTGCTGTCTCTCCTGTAACTGCCTATCCAGGTCAGGGAAGACCACCGCCAGGACACGCATCATGTGGGTGGTCAGGCATCGGCTCCCGCCGTGGGGGCATGGAGGTGAGAGTCCCAGCTGGACCCGGGCGATCCGCCGGGTGCAGCACCGGATGTCCTGCCATAGTTTTGGGACTTGGGCTAGGCGCCGACTGCGACCCCCCGCCACTCTCACGGCCCTGACGATCTCTTTCCAGATCCCTCCCTTCTCGTAGGCAGTTACCTGTGAGGATGACAAAGTGAGACAACATCACTACACCTGCTCCATGTCACAGAGACATGCATTTGAACATCGATGATATGTTGAACAGGGCATAGGATGCTGCCAAGGAATAGCACCGTTTTCATATACACATTGGCCTCTGTGAAAGCCCCAATGCACTACATGGCATTGAAAGTACACAGGTGGCAGGAGGGGTGCGACACACTCCCTGATCATGGCACACACTGTGCATCACATGCAACACCAGGGTGATGGACAGCACCTCAAAGCAGTTACATGCCCCAGGCCACTGACGCAACCTCAGCAGAGTACACAGACACACACAGGCACAGATCAATCTCCTGCCGTTGGCAACAGCGGATACATACCTCACTCTGCACATGTGTCACTTGCCTGTGGGGTGTCACAGGTGTTGGGCTAGCTCAGCAAGTCAGACACACAGCACGGCTTACTTCTCACATCAGATGGGTAGTGCTGTTGCCTCCTCCATGCAGCTGTGGTGCAACACTTCACATAGACACTCACACACATGACAAGGAACCTTCACACACATCAATGTCCAGGAGAGTGTACACATCACTTGGACACTCTCACCACAGCTCCACTCAACTCATACACATCTGTGGGTACAGTCACCTGTCACACCAGGGGGACCACTGAATCACCTCAGGACAATAGCCAAAAAATGCCACCAAGGATTTGCCAGGCTGAATGTGTCATGCACTATGTAGTGAATGTCACAGTAAGCACAATGCAAGTGAGGAGTGCACACAGGAACTACATCATGCTCTGCATGACAGACATAAGCCTTTACCCCCCCCCCCCCTGGGACCCACTGTAAACCACATTGCATGTCTGTCACACCTGGACACAATGCCAGAAGTGACAGTCACAAAAAAGGTGCACAGTCAAAGGTAGTGGAGTCAGCACTCACCTGCTCCCCTGGTCTCCCATACAGGCTGGGGTACTGTGGGAGGAGGACATTCAGCAATGCCTCATTCTCCTCAAGTGTGAATGGCTGGGCCGCGACATGGTGCCAGAGGAAGCACAGACAGCAGCAGTGTGGTCGACAGGAAAGTAGTGCAGGCAAGTTCCCTCTCATGGGTTCTGGCTGACTTATATCTGTCTTGATGGGGGCTTTCATTTACAGGAGTACAGAGTGATTGGTCAGACTCATTTGCATCCTACGTTTCCTCCAATCCCTTTAAACATACACCAATGACACGAATTTGAATGGTTCAAATTTTGAGCATTGTTAGAGTCGGGGATCTCTGGTTGGCGCAAGGTTGCCCTTGTGTCAAGCAGGAACCCTCTCCTCCACGTCAGGGCGCAGGATAACCCCTCGCGAATGACCCTTGCTCACCCTCTAGGTGCGTGGCGTGAGCAGCCAAGGCGATTCCTCAGGCGTTGTTGGTTAAGCACTTACAATCATACACACAGTAAATACATCAATCCCCCCAGAAACGGACACCAGACTTGGATATATATAAAAATACGTTTCTTTATGTAAAAATAAGGTATATATCTCTCAGCAGACTTATCACAAGACCAATAACGTTTTCGCTAGGCCACCAGGTTGTAAAGCAGGCAAATGTTCTTTGTTCGTAGCTTCAAATGGATACTTTGTAGTCTCTTGCAAATGTTACTGGTGGTTCCAGTACTCACAGAGATCGGTTCCTGCGAACGGGGAAATAAGGCGTTGCGGGCCCCGAGCCCGATACTGGACTTCTTTCGTGATTAGGAGAGTCGGCACAGGTCGGTGCGACTCTCAACTTCGGGAAGTGTTCTTGGGTCCTCAATCAGCAGGTGTGGGCAAGTAGGCAGGCGCGGCCCGCGACCCTTTGGCACGGCGGTGCAGGAGGGTCTCCACAGCGGGGGCGGCGCGGCCTGAGATGTCCGGGGATAGCGAAGCGGGGTCGCAGGGCACGGTCAGTGCAGCTGGATGACCCGGCGTAGATCACAGTCGTCAGACGGCTTCCGGCGGGAGGGGTGATAGCGCGGTCAGCGCGCTCCAGTAGCAGGCGGTGACAGGGATGCAGGCGGCCTGGCCCGGGGACAGAGAGCGGCTCGGGACGGAGCGGGGCTCCCACGGGTTTGAGGCAGGCGAGCTTCTGAGTGTCACGGCCCTAGGAGGGGCGATGAGGGGCGCAGTCTCTTTTCCAGCGGGATGCCCACACGGCTCGAATTGGAGGATGAGCAAGAAGCACAGAGAACCCACTGTTCCTGGGGTTCAGTTCAGGGGGCAAGCTCAGTTCAAGCCCTTGGAGAATGTTCAAGCACAAAGTAGCAAAGTCTCTTCAATAGTCTCTTCCTCTCCTTTCTCAGCAAGGCAGGCAGCAGGCCAGCTCCTCCAGCGTCTCCTTCTCCTTCTAGTCGGGCAGAGGTTCTTTGTGGTAAACAGGATTCTGATTTCTTAGGAGCCAGGCTCCTACTTTTATACCATGATTCTTTTGTTCTTTAGCGCCAGGGGGCCTAGGCCTGGCTCAGTCCAGTTCTGGAGCACTTTGTTATGGTGACTCTGCTCTTTCCTTTCAGCAGCAGGGCAGAGACATCAGCCGCCCCACAGGGGGTGGCGCCGGCTTTGTGGTGGCAGAGCACAGGTCTATTCAAGAGTCAAGGTGTACTCCTCCCACCCATCCAGGTGTAATCTCTCTACCCACCACCTGGCAGCCAACCTGTCTCTGGGGATTCCCCAACCCTGCTCCTTACTGTTGTCAGGCAGAACACATACACACAGCAGAGGCGGACTGAGATGGTCAGGTCAGTAAATACTAACTTTCTAAAAGTAGTATTTACAAACCCAGGATACTAAAATAGACTTGACTACAAGAAGTATTTTATCATCCTGAGTTCAGGCATACTAAACTTGACACTTCTACCATGCTCTCTGAGTCCACTGGGGTCACAGCGTTGGCGTGATCCCGGCAGCCCATCCTGGCCTATGGAGAGCAGGTAGCCTTCAATAGTGAAGAACGGAAAGGGCTGTAATTCACTACTAAGACATGCCACACACATCAGGGCATGTCCTACCTTATGCCTACAATGCACCCTGCCCTTGGGCCTACCAGAGGGGTGGCTAATATGTAGGTAAGGGAAGGTTTAGGGACTGGCAAGTGGGGGCACTTGCGCAGTCAGCGCGACGGTCCCGGACCGCGCACAGGGTCTGCGGTGGCAGACCCTAGACACATTTTACAAGGCCGCTTCCGTGGGTGGCGCAACCAGCGCTGCAAGCCCACCAGCAGCATTGGCATTCACAAGCCCTGGCACCCCTGGTGCACTTTACTGGGGACTGACAGTGAATCCAATAAACCAATCATGAACATCAATTACAGGTACACTTTACCTAGGGAGCACTTGCACTGCGGCACGGATTAGCCGTGGCGCAGTGCCCTGAGCGGACAACACCAGCAAAACAGTCGAGGCACACCATCAAAAAGTGGAAGGGAAACTCACGCCAAGGTGCCAGGTCTAACACGTGTCCCCTCCAGCTGAAATGTGGGGAGAACTACCCTTGCCCAGGGGGTTCCTCGTCACTAAGGCGGAAATACCTGGACAGACCGTCAGCGTTGGCGTGATCTGTACCAGGACGGTGTTCCACCGTAAAGTCCATACCCTGTAGGGAGATGGACCACCTCAACAGCTTCGGGTTCTCACCCCTCATTTGCATCAACCATCTGAGGGGCCTGTGGTCCGTCTGAACCCGGAAGTGAGACCCAAACAAGTAGGGTCTTAGCTTCTTCAGCGCCCAGACCACAGCAAATGCTTCTCGCTCAATTGCACTCCACCTACTTTCCCGTGGAAGTAACCTCCTACTGATGAAGGCTACGGGTTGGTCCCAGCCCTCCTCAGTCATCTGTGAGAGAACAGCCCCCACACCATGCTCTGAAGCGTCTGTCTGGACTAGGAATTCCTTGGAGAAGTCAGGGGCCAAGAGCACGGGCGCCGTGCACATGGCAGTCTTCAGGGTGTCGAAAGCTTTCTGACAGGTGTCAGTCCAAATCACATTCCTGGGCTGCTTCTTCGAAGTCAGCTCTGTCAAGGGGGCAACGATCGTTCCATAGCCCTTGACAAACCTCCTGTAGTACCCAGTGAGCCCCAGGAAGGCCCTCACTGCGGTCTGCGTCTTGGGGGGTTCCCAAGCCAGGATGGTTTCAATTTTGGGTTGCAAGGGTGCCACCTTGCCGCTCCCCACTTGGTGTCCCAAGTACACCACGGAACCCTGCCCGATCTGGCACTTGCTTGCCTTGATCGTGAGGCCTGCTCGGCGCAGCGCCATCAACACTTCCCAGAGGTGGCGCAGGTGTTCAGGCCAGGTGGCACTGAACACTGCGATGTCATCCAGGTAGGCGGCACTGAACGCATCCAGCCCAACCAGTACCTGGTTGACCAACCTCTGAAAGGTGGCAGGGGCATTCTTCATCCCAAATGGCATGACTCGGAACTGGAAGTGCCCATCTGGTGTAGAGAATGCTGACCTCTCTTTGGCCCCATCGGTCAAGGCGATCTGCCAGTACCCAGACGTTAAATCAAACGTACTGAGGAACCGGGCAGCCCCCAGCCGATCAATGAGCTCATCAGCTCTGGGGATCGGGTGCGCGTCAGTCTTCGTGACTGAATTGAGTCCTCTGTAGTCCACACAGAACCGGAGTTCAGGTGTGGCTCCCGGCGCAGCAGCCTTTGGGACCAAGACCACGGGGCTGGACCAAGGACTGCTGGAGGACTCAACCACCCCTAGCGCAAGCATTTTGGAGACCTCCTCCTTAATGCAAGCTCTGACCCTGTCAGTTACCCTGTAAGCCTTGTGCTTCACGGGTAAGCTGTCTCCTGTGTCCACATCATGGACGCACCAATCTGTGACACCAGGAACCAGGGAGAATCGGTCGGAAAATTGTCCCAGCAAGTGGCGGCAGTCTTCCTGTTGTTCGGGCGTCAGGGTGGGTGAGAGGTTAACTCCATCCACTGACCCATCTTTCTCAGAGGCCACTAAGAGGTCAGGGAGAGGCTCGGTCTCCTCTTCCATTCCATCATCAGTGGCCAGCAGCATGCCCACTTCGGTCCTCTCTAAGTGGGGCTTAAGGCGGTTAACATGTAGGACCCTCAAAGGGTTCCTGGGAGTCTGCATGTCCACCAAGTAGGTGATAGGACTTTTGCGCTCCACAACCTCAAATGGACCTGTCCACTTATCCTGAAGTGCACACGGCTCCACTGGGGCCAAGACCCACACCTTTTGTCCAGGTTGAAGCTCTACCAGAGTGGCATTCCGGTCGTACCACCGCTTCATCTCTTCCTGGCTGGCTTCCAGATTTGCCTCAGCAAGTTGCCTGAAACGCCGAGTCTGGTTCCGGAAGGCCAGCATGTAACTATATACATTCTGGGGAGGTTTCCTGGGAGATTGCTCCCAGCCTTCCTTTACCAAACTCAGAGGTCCTCTTACCGGGTGACCATACAGAAGCTCAAAGGGGCTGAACCCTAGAGACTTCTGCGGCACCTCTCGGTAAGCGAAGAGCAGGCATGGCAAGAGGACGTCCCACTTACGCCTCATTGGACCGTCCAGGCCCATGATCATGCCTTTGAGGGTTCGGTTGAATCTCTCAACCAACCCATTTCCTTGGGGATGGTAAGGAGTGGTGAACTTGTAAGTTACCCCACACTCCTTCCACAGGGATTTCATATATGTGGATATGAAATTGGTCCCCCTGTCGCTCACCACCTCTAGAGGGAATCCCACTCGGGAGAAAATTCCCATCAGTGCCCGTCCCACCACGGGGGCCGTCACTGTGCTCAGAGGGATGGCTTCAGGGTACCGGGTGGCATGGTCCACCAAGACCAGGATGAACCTGTTGCCCAGGGCTGTCTTGGGGTCCAGGGGCCCCACAATGTCAATACCCACTCGTTGGAATGGCGTACCGACCACAGGGAAAGGTTGCAGAGGAGCCTTGTGCTTCCCTCCGCTCTTACCACTTGCCTGGCAAGTCTGACAGGTTCTGCAGTAGGAATCTGAATTCTTGTGCATTTGGGGCCAGTAAAAGTGGGTGACAAGCCTGTCATAGGTCTTGTCCATCCCCAAATGTCCTGCTAACGGCACATCATGAGCCAGCCCCAGTAGGAAGGTTCTGAACTTCTGGGGTACCACCAGCACACGGGCTGACCCAGGTTCAGCAGCCTTAGGCTCGGAAAACAGGAGGTCACTCTCCCAGTACACGTAGTGTGTTTTGGCCTGAACACCATTGGCCTGGTCTGCAGCCTGTTGCCGCATACCCACGAGAGAAGGGCATTCTTTCTGCTCCCTGCAGAATTCCTCCCTGGAGGGACCTCCTTCTTGCTGCCAATGGGTCAGCTCAGGCAAGTCTCCCAGTTCGGCAATCTGTTCCCCGGTAGGCTCCAGAGCATCCCCCTCAGGGTCTACTTCCTCCTGGGCCGTGGGAACTTCGGGGGCCGGTTTCCCGCGCCTCCTGCGCCTTCTCCCTAAGGCCGGTTCCTGGACCTCTCCCTCAGGCTCCAGGACCCTCTCAACACCCCTACTGGCTGCCATGGACCGGGTGGTCACGCACGCCCAGTCGGGTAGACCCACCATCCTCAGATGCGTGGTCTTCTCCACCTTTTCCCAAGGGGAGCTCTCCAGGTCGTTTCCTAGCAGACAGTCTACAGGCATGTCAGTTCTCACAGCGACTTGCAGAGTACCAGAAACCTCCCCCCACTCAAAGGGAACTTGAGCCATTGGACAACGACTCTCTACGTTGTCAGCATTGACAACCCTACAGTAGGCATTGGGTACAATCTGCTCTTGAGACACCAGGTGTTGCCTCACTGAGGTCACGCTGGCTCCTGTATCTCTAAGAGCCTCAACCTTCTTTCCATTGATGGTCACCACTTGCCCATATTTCTTAGTGTTGGAGGGCAGGTAGGTTACAGGGACCATCTCACTGTCTCCTAGCGAGACTAGGGTCATCTGCCCGGGACCCCCACCCTCCTGGACTGCTACTTCCTCCCCAAAGTTAACACTAGCTACTTGCCGGGGGGGAGCACCAGTGGGTGCGGTCTTACCAAACAGGCGACACTTAGGATCAGAGGCAATGTGACCCGGGTCACCACACTTATAACAATTGAAGGGCCCCTTTGGAACAGGTCTACCTGTCGGGGCCCCGTTCTGCTGCGGGGGTGGGGGAGGCTGAGAACCCTTCTGCTGGTTCCCTTGGGAATTACTTTGGGGGCCTTTTTGGAACCCCTTCTGTTTACCCTTGTCCCCCCCACTCTTCTGCTGGGGACCCTGCCCACCTTTGGCGGAGTCTCCCACTTGACCCTTGTGGACCCTGGTGCTGAGCCAGCGGTCCGCCTCCTCAGCAAGCTTCCTCGGGTTGGACAGCTTGCTATCAATCAGGTGCTGGCGTAGCTCAGGAAAACATTGACTGGACAAGTGCTCCCATGCAATTAAATCAAGCAGCCCTTGATAATCATTCACTTTGCTACCCTTCACCCAACCATCCAGCGCTCTGCAGAAAAAGGTCACATACTCCACATACGTACTCTCAGGGATCTTCTTCGTCTCCCTGAACCGCTGTCTATATAGCTCCGGAGTTAACCCATACCTGGTCATTAAAGCTTCCTTCATATGGGGGTATGAGGTTTGGAGATCTAAGGGTAAATCTAACAGTGTGTCACGCCCTTCAGCAAGGAACCTTCCCCACAACCCCGCTCCCCAGTCTTTCTCAGGGACCCGGTGTGAGGACATGGCCACCTCGTAGGCCCTAAACCACTGCCCTATGTCATCCTTTCTAAAATACTCCTTTACTACATCTTTGGGGATGTACACCTTGGACTCTACCTGCACTGGTGGAGTGCTGCCACCAGAAGGAGCGGTGTCCAAACTTTTCGCCTTCAGCTCCAACTCCTTCAATCTGATATCATGATCCATTTGGCGTTGTTGTGCCTCCAGGGCCAACTTCTGCTTTTCCATTTCCATTTGTCCTGCCAACTTTGCCATCTCCATTGCATGCGCCCTGTCTGCTGCCCTGTCTGCCAGCTCCTCTGGCGACCGGACTCTGCTGGGCTCCTCAAGGTTGTCGGGCGGAACGATGTCCCCCGCATTCCGTGGGTCTCGTGACTCCTTCCAGGCTCTCAACGCCTTGAGGTACTGGTTCTTCTTCCTGAATCCAGCATGGGGAACTCTGAATTTTACACTGTAGCCTTTCAAGTGCTCCGTCGTGTAGCCTTCCAGTCTCTCCCAATCCACCTCATCTATTCCAGAAATCACAGAGAGTGCTCTTCCAGCGGAGTGTGAGCCAGGCATGGTTGCAGTAATGGCAGATGTCTCAACAAAGTTCAACAATTACAAACCTGTGGCTGCGTTATTTGGTCTGCTCTCACTATCTGGTGATTAATAATTCACTGTATGCAAATTACAAGTGCAAATCCGAAATCCCAACCGCTGCCACCAATGTTAGAGTCGGGGATCTCTGGTTGGCGCAAGGTTGCCCTTGTGTCAAGCAGGAACCCTCTCCTCCACGTCAGGGCGCAGGATAACCCCTCGCGAATGACCCTTGCTCACCCTCTAGGTGCGTGGCGTGAGCAGCCAAGGCGATTCCTCAGGCGTTGTTGGTTAAGCACTTACAATCATACACACAGTAAATACATCAATCCCCCCAGAAACGGACACCAGACTTGGATATATATAAAAATACGTTTCTTTATGTAAAAATAAGGTATATATCTCTCAGCAGACTTATCACAAGACCAATAACGTTTTCGCTAGGCCACCAGGTTGTAAAGCAGGCAAATGTTCTTTGTTCGTAGCTTCAAATGGATACTTTGTAGTCTCTTGCAAATGTTACTGGTGGTTCCAGTACTCACAGAGATCGGTTCCTGCGAACGGGGAAATAAGGCGTTGCGGGCCCCGAGCCCGATACTGGACTTCTTTCGTGATTAGGAGAGTCGGCACAGGTCGGTGCGACTCTCAACTTCGGGAAGTGTTCTTGGGTCCTCAATCAGCAGGTGTGGGCAAGTAGGCAGGCGCGGCCCGCGACCCTTTGGCACGGCGGTGCAGGAGGGTCTCCACAGCGGGGGCGGCGCGGCCTGAGATGTCCGGGGATAGCGAAGCGGGGTCGCAGGGCACGGTCAGTGCAGCTGGATGACCCGGCGTAGATCACAGTCGTCAGACGGCTTCCGGCGGGAGGGGTGATAGCGCGGTCAGCGCGCTCCAGTAGCAGGCGGTGACAGGGATGCAGGCGGCCTGGCCCGGGGACAGAGAGCGGCTCGGGACGGAGCGGGGCTCCCACGGGTTTGAGGCAGGCGAGCTTCTGAGTGTCACGGCCCTAGGAGGGGCGATGAGGGGCGCAGTCTCTTTTCCAGCGGGATGCCCACACGGCTCGAATTGGAGGATGAGCAAGAAGCACAGAGAACCCACTGTTCCTGGGGTTCAGTTCAGGGGGCAAGCTCAGTTCAAGCCCTTGGAGAATGTTCAAGCACAAAGTAGCAAAGTCTCTTCAATAGTCTCTTCCTCTCCTTTCTCAGCAAGGCAGGCAGCAGGCCAGCTCCTCCAGCGTCTCCTTCTCCTTCTAGTCGGGCAGAGGTTCTTTGTGGTAAACAGGATTCTGATTTCTTAGGAGCCAGGCTCCTACTTTTATACCATGATTCTTTTGTTCTTTAGCGCCAGGGGGCCTAGGCCTGGCTCAGTCCAGTTCTGGAGCACTTTGTTATGGTGACTGCTCTTTCCTTTCAGCAGCAGGGCAGAGACATCAGCCGCCCCACAGGGGGTGGCGCCGGCTTTGTGGTGGCAGAGCACAGGTCTATTCAAGAGTCAAGGTGTACTCCTCCCACCCATCCAGGTGTAATCTCTCTACCCACCACCTGGCAGCCAACCTGTCTCTGGGGATTCCCCAACCCTGCTCCTTACTGTTGTCAGGCAGAACACATACACACAGCAGAGGCGGACTGAGATGGTCAGGTCAGTAAATACTAACTTTCTAAAAGTAGTATTTACAAACCCAGGATACTAAAATAGACTTGACTACAAGAAGTATTTTATCATCCTGAGTTCAGGCATACTAAACTTGACACTTCTACCATGCTCTCTGAGTCCACTGGGGTCACAGCGTTGGCGTGATCCCGGCAGCCCATCCTGGCCTATGGAGAGCAGGTAGCCTTCAATAGTGAAGAACGGAAAGGGCTGTAATTCACTACTAAGACATGCCACACACATCAGGGCATGTCCTACCTTATGCCTACAATGCACCCTGCCCTTGGGCCTACCAGAGGGGTGGCTAATATGTAGGTAAGGGAAGGTTTAGGGACTGGCAAGTGGGGGCACTTGCGCAGTCAGCGCGACGGTCCCGGACCGCGCACAGGGTCTGCGGTGGCAGACCCTAGACACATTTTACAAGGCCGCTTCCGTGGGTGGCGCAACCAGCGCTGCAAGCCCACCAGCAGCATTGGCATTCACAAGCCCTGGCACCCCTGGTGCACTTTACTGGGGACTGACAGTGAATCCAATAAACCAATCATGAACATCAATTACAGGTACACTTTACCTAGGGAGCACTTGCACTGCGGCACGGATTAGCCATGGCGCAGTGCCCTGAGCGGACAACACCAGCAAAACAGTCGAGGCACACCATCAAAAAGTGGAAGGGAAACTCACGCCAAGGTGCCAGGTCTAACAAGCATCATAGCAAGGCAAACACCACTTTGCAACATAGTAATTTTTGGGCCAACTGACTTATCAAGCCCACATGCTGGCCCCATTGCAACTGAAATCTCTGTATCCATGACAACCAGCATGCATTTTGGGCCTAATACTTGTCCCCTATGTAATTTTTGATTCCAAAAAACATGTACGGTGCGTTTCACACGTACCCATACACGTACGGCACCACTACAATAGTGATACGCACCGTACTCACACATCCATAGCATGGGTATGGTGCCTATCACTATAGTAGTGGTGCCGTAGGAGTATGCGTGTGTGTACGGTCCGTACCAAACATACTCCTACGGCACCACTACAATAGTGATACGGACCGTACACACGCTCTGAGAGCGTGTGTACGGCCCATACCACGCGTACTCCTATGGCACCACTACTATAGTGATACGGACCGTACACACGATGTGTGTACGGTCCGTACCACGCGTACCCCTACGGCACCACTTCAATAGTGATACGGACTGTACACACGCTCTGAGAGCGTGTGTACGGTGCGTTTCACATGCTTACACTGGTGATAGGAGGCGCACACGAAAGGAATGGATGTCTCCGACTCGCACAAGGCTGTACATCAAGTCATTGTCATTGCATACTTTCATGTGCAGGGCCTAGGTGTGTCAGGCAGTGATATTGCACATGTCTCCTCATGTAGTTGCACAATTGATATGTGATGACCTGTGTACACATGTCATGTGTGATGGGGCACTATGGGGCACACTTCCCCTTCACACTTTGTACATGTGTGCCTGTAGTACAAACGTGTCAAGCACAGCATCACTGGTATGGCACAGTCACCACCACCCGCAACTGTCCCCTGATGCCAGGGACAGGGACACTAACAACTGAAATTTCACGATCAGCGTGGACCGATGTGACTATGTCATGTGTGTGTCATGTGTTCCCATGAGCTTGCTGTTAGTGTTCCGTCAACTACATCTGCTGTTGCTGCATCCAACATGTGTCTTTATGGAGATGGGCATGACACACATCTACGCACACCATGCCACATGTGGATTCCCACGTAAGCAGGGTCTGTATGCATCGGACATGATATTTTCACATGAGGACATATCTGCGTCGTCTCAATGTCTGTGTTTTCTGTTTTCACGTGTACCCCTTCATCGCAATGTGTTTGATCTGTACATTTGACATTCCATGTGACCTGTGCGTCTAGCTTGCCGTCAGCTGTCTGTATGAGATGACATCCTTTAAATGCAGCTATGTGGATGTATGTCACTCCTGTGATGTCTCTGGCTGTTCACTCAGACTGGCCCCCAGCTCGTTTCAGGGCATGTCATGTAGACTTGCCAATCAACGGGTGTATCTGGCTTTTCGTAGGAGTATCACCAAGCTGGCATACGTGTCCTGGATGTATTGCACACACCAGACTCTGTATTTAGCTGATGTGTAGTAGCAGTTTAGCATGTGCTCTGTTCATTGACATTGATGTTGTTATGCTCTCAATCTTCGTTATTCATTACAATTTTCTGCAGGGCACCGCCTGTCCCCCAACCAATGCCAGACTTGGGTGCCATGAGGGAACGTGCCTGCATCTGACGTTACAGATTCACTCAACAGTTGATTGAGGACTTGACCGCCAAGCTGGCACCACACCTCCAACCGCGACACAGGTATCCTACTGCGCTGACCCCCAAGATGAATGTGATGGCAGCCCTACATTTTTTTGCCACAGGTACGTTTCAATTCACCATAGCTGATGTTGGTGGCATGTCACAGACAATGTTCAGCCGTGTCCTGCGTGATGTTTTGGCAACCATGTTGGAGCACCTTGATGAATTCATCCATTTTCCGACTCCTGAGGAGTTGACAGGTGTCAAGGGTGATTTCTATTCCCTGGGAGGGATGCCCCACGTCATTGGGTCCATTGATGGGACACATGTGGCTTTGGTACCACCACAAGCACAGGAGGTAGCCTATCACAACGGTAAACATTACCACTCTATAAATTCCCTTGTGGTGTGTCTTGCTAACATGCTGATTTTCCATGTCTGTGCACGTTTTCCAGGGTCAGCACACGATGCCTACATCATGAGGCATAGCAGGATGCCACAAATGATGCTGCGGCTGCACAACGAATGAGCATGTCTTGTTGGTGGGTATACTCTGTTTGTCTTGTGTGTTGCGGTATCTTTGGCTCTTACGGCATCTCCTGACCCACTTATTTACATGATGTTTCCATGTAGGGGACTCTGGCTATCCCAACATGCCGTGGCTGATGACGCCTCTCCGCAACCCAAGATCAGCTGCAGATCACCGGTACAACAATGCACACGGGCAGACCAGGCGAGTGATTGAGAGGACATTTGGCCTCCTGAAGAGCCAATTCCAGTGCCTTCACAAGACAGGCGGGTCCCTCCCATATGCACCGGCGAAGGTCTGCAAAATCTTCCTCGTGTGCTGCATGCTGCACAACATGGCAGTGGAGAAGGCAGTACCACTCATCCTGGAGCAGGATGAACAGGAACATCCACCCGTGTAGGATGAAGGGCTTGGTCACGAGGCAAGTGAGGAGGAGGAGGAGGAGGAGGAGGAGGATATCCAGAGTCAGCTCATACGCAACTTCTCATAATGGTGAGTCACTGGGTCTGAGTGTGCACGCTTGTAGCCTTGGGTGGCATGTGTTGCAATATGTGTGTCCAGCTGACTGTATGCTAAGTGACTTAGATGTGTGTTCTGATGTGTCACTCGAGTGATAATGTCATTCCACACATTTTAGCAGAGACACTTTCTTTTTAATTAGCATGGGGACAACATTGTTCATGTTTAGTATATGACCATGTATGCGGAGAAAAATCTTTTAGCTGACTTCTTGTGTGTCTGTCATTCCCAGGTTCTTGCGCATGTTGTCTGCTCGTGTCATCATTGTCCTCCTGCTATTCCTCATGAGTATTGCAACATGTGCTGAATCAGCGTTCCATGCACGGACATGGGGAAATGTCATTTTGGGTAAGGATTGCAGCAAGGCATTTTGGGGGTGGTACGTGTTTGGAATGTGTGGGGACTGCTTCTGTGCATGTTGTGTTACCATGCATACATGTCTTCTCACCATGGGGCACATAACATGTAGCATGACTCCCATGAATTTATAGTCACCCTTTGTGACAGTCATCTGTAATGGATTTTGGATTCTGATGAAGGCATCAATGTGTGTAAAACTTCCCTCTGAAACATACGGGATGCTACAGGTGGACATAGTGTGGGACATCCCCATAACAGGCTCAATGGGGAATTGCAGCCTCTCCGTGTACAGCAGAAGGTGTTTGGCTCATCCCCTTATCTTGTGTGCCAGTTCATTTGGATTTACAACATCCGTGTTGTGAAGGGGGTGTCCAGCCTAGGTCCCACATGTTCAGTCAAATGACCTGTGAGTCTGCTCATATTGATGCATTTCCCTTAGTGTGAGCTTGAGTAATAAAGGTGTTCCTCACCCTCCAAAGTGCCTCATCTCTGTCAATGCAGGTCTCTTGCCACTTTGCATGCATCATCTCTGGCATAGTTGTCAAAGATTGTGCATATGAGTGTATGTGTAGTTCGGCAACATGCCTGCAGTTCTTCATGGCTAATAATCTCTATTGTGCATGAAGTCCATGGTTGTGTATGTATTTGGGCAGGTTGCTCCGCCCAACGGGCCGTCAACGCCTGCTGAGTGTGTCTCCTGTGCGCAGCTCGGCCTTCTGTTTCCTGATCCTGTGTCAGTCATCATCCATTTTCTCTGGGTAAGCCTTGAGTAACCTGACACTCCTTCATTTACATACGCCTGTTGCAGTTGTCCTTTCTGACATCCTTGTGTTTGTGTGCTACTTTCGGCCTAGTTTCCAGTACATGCCGCCTGCTGCTGCGGCAAGGGCCCACCAAGTTCCCGGATTCTGCAACCCACACGCCTCCAAGATGCCCCTCCCTTCCTCCCTCCACCCATTCATTAGGCTGTCATCAGCTTGTCTGTGCCACTGTTGCGGCCACGCGGTGCCAAAGGCAGGACCGTCAGCGCATGCAACGTGCACATTGCATGACCCTCATGTCCTTGCATGACCCACATCACACAACAGTCTCATGTTGCAGCCACCCTCCAAGCAATGTCCAACCGAAAATCAACCGCCTGCTCTCAGGCATACCCTAAGCGCACACACGACACCTTTGCATGCTGAGTGTGCAACTCCAACTGCCTACACAGTGCTGCCCCGCCTTCCAGGCCCTGTCACACCAACCAGGTCATGTGCTTCCTATTCCACACTGGCTCCGTCCACCAGCACGCCATTGGACTCTGTTACCTCCTCAACACAACAGGCTCACACATCACCTTCATGACAGTGACCTGGATGAAAGCATCCTCAGCACACAACTTCTTCATGGCCATCTCAGACGGATACAAGAGCACCCGCAGAGACGGCACTAACAATCCCGGAGGATGAATTGATATCTATTCCCACGTACGCACTTAGGGTAAAAAATCCGGTTTGGCACAAACCTCCTGCAAACCCTGAGAGTAACACTCATCTACAGATCTCCAGGCCTACATCCACAATTCCGCAAAGCCATCAACACGTCCATCGTCACGCACGCCCTCACATCCACAGGATACATGTGGCTGTGGGCCAGGAACTTCTGGCTGGTTGAGAACCACACCAGCATCCATCATTGGTCCATCCACATTAGCATCCACGTCTCCGACGAGCAACACACTGCCACACACCCCGCTACCAATCCCCCAAAGATGCTCGGCTCGATGTAAGTGAACACAGACATGCTGTGTGGGACACTGGAACCAACACCACCGCCACACCCTGCAACCTCACACACTGGATCAGCAACTGATCCAACAATCTAGCCACGTTGACGGACTTTCCTGTGACGCACATCAACAATTAAGCCACCTGGGACAAGGCAGACCTACTGAACTCATACACATCTAGCAGGACTCTTGTGCACAGCTTGCAACTCAAATAACCATCAGTGGCCTTACAACCCGGGAAAACGGCACACACAGCTATCACCATATCATCAGCAAGGACAATTGGAGATCCTTCAGATGGGGCCGAGGCCAAAAAACCGCACAACATCAAGGAGCTCATCAGCATTGTGAGTGCACTGACATCAGCTCTCCATCCAAAAGACACCCCACCCTTGCAAGGCTGAGCCAATCCCTTGCAACTTTTTACCACAGCAAGCTCATGGACATACACGCAAGCCTTGGCACACAGGGGTACAACACACTATTATACGCGGGACCAACCCCCCTCAGGTTTTGAACTTCCATCATCAGCAGATACAACACCCGGCTAATGGGCAACATCCCCTGGGGATCTCCATCAGGCCCCTTCCCACACAACATCTCAACCACATCATTCCCCATCCTTGTAGCCCCCGTCCAGCACGTCATGTATGTATCATTGGAGTTAGCCACATTCCATGGTAGATAGAGGCATGCAGTGACCCAGGCCCTTCTTAGACAATGGACGGCAGGAACGCTGGCTCTCAAGGAACAACACCGTGCTTCCCTAGCCAGCAAATGTCATCAGGAAGACAGTCAACGAGCAACTTATGAACTTCCTCCACGCAAAGAGCTCCAGGCAACCTGCACAAGACCGTCTTCCACAGTAATCACCCCACTGCAACCGTCATCATTGCCACCAACACCGACAACTTTGCCCTGCTCAACAATGGTGAGGCCACCCCTCTTGACCTCTCCACAGCATTATACACGATGTGCTCACGCACTGTCAGCTCACACATCTCCAACACTGGTATCCAGGGGATGGACCAGGATGAAATCACCAAGTAGCTCACCAGCAAGGCCATGGGAGTGGGACTCAAGCCTTCAGCATGTAGTACAGTGGCGTCATCTGGCATATGGCCCAGGGCTCATCTCTCAGCATGTCAATCTTCAATGTGTCCAGGACCCCCCTCTCCACCATCACATGCACACACAACCTCATCATCATCTCGTATGCCATTGACAGCCAGCTGCTCCTCACCCTGACCAAAGACACAGGCATTGCCAGTTCCAACCTTCAAGAAGGCATGAGGTCCATTGATGAATGGCTGAACATCAGCCACCTGAGGCTGGACTTGTACAGGACTGAGGTAATCATCTGAGGATTGTCCCCTTACAGCTGGGTCAACTCCTTGTGTCCCACCCGCCAGGGCACTGCACCAGCACCCAGTGGCCACGCGCACAAGATGGTGTGCATCATGGACTCGTTGCTCACAATTGCCATGCAACTCACCAGCAACTGTGCCTCATGCTGCAACACCCTCTGCATGATGCACATGATCCACAGATAGATCCACTCCAAGGCAAGACAGACCGTCCCCCAGGTCCACGACACCATCCATGTCAACTACAGCCCCGCCCTCTACGGAGCAAGTACAGCCAAACTCCCTGAACACTTGTCCACATCCTGGGTGCATCTGCACACCTCAGCTTCAACATCCCGCGCCCCAGCCACATCACCGTCCACCTGAGATAGCTGCAATGGATCACTGTCTGCTGCAGGATGACCTTCACACTCCTCACCCACACTCAGGAGGCAGTCCACAACCCCAGACCCCAAACCAACCTTGGACGTCTGTCATCCAAGACCCTGTTGGGCCAACTCCGTGCATCCAACCTTGCCCTGGCCAACATTCTTCACATCCACCGAACTCCAGCATGCAGGAGATAGTTCTCCCACCTGGCCAAACATACCTGGGACTCCCTCCCTGGGAACCTCCACATGAGCCATGGCCTTTCCGCCTTAATGATACTCTTCCAAATTGGTCTGTCTGCACAGTATTCCAAGCCCCCCCTCAGCAGCTTGAGGCCATCACGGGTGAGTATTGTGCTCCATGTCTGTATTGGATGATACATTGTGACCCATGTGTGTCCTGTACCGGACTCAGATCCCAGGGTATGGATGGCTGGAGTTAGTTAGACACTCAGGCATAGTTTGACATTTCCCCACACGTATGTTGTGGACTCATGCAAAATGACTGCAACATCTAATTAAAGAAATTTTGTTTTATTCTCGGTGGGGAGCGTGTTTTGTGGGGAAAAATAGGTGCTATACAGTGTGCCTAGAATCCAAAGTTCCCAGGGGGAGATGGGATCCTTGCCATTTGAAGTCATCAGAGTCCAGAACACAGTGTTTGTCATCATTGGTCAGACTGTGACCAGCAAGTCCATGTGGCAGAGAATGTCAGTGAATGAGGTGATGCTGTTGCGCATGAAGGCTAGGTGCCAGGCCAGGTGACCAGGGAGATGTGGATGGTCCGCTGCCTCTCACGGTCTTTTCCGTGGATGACCCACCTTCCTCGCGGGACCCTCAGATACAGGCCTTGACGATGTTTGGAATGCTCCGTCGGACGAATCCTCCTCCTCCTCCCTCCCTGTGGCTGGTGGTGGTCTTCGCCTGGTGGCACAGGGAGGGTTGCCCATGTTGTCGGCGATCCGACGGAGTGAACGGCTTATGTCCGTTTGCACCGCCAGGAGCTCAGCCAATCTTGCCTCCATCCGTCCTTGGTGTTCTTGTTGACTGGCGTGTTGCTCGGCCTGCTTGTTCTTAATCTCTGCGAGGGTCTCCACTACCTGGCTGATGGCCCTGGTGTCAAGCCGGTTTGCGTCCATGATGTTGCGCATGTGTGACATACCAGTCCCTTCAGCTGGCTGGTCAGGTTCTCGCCTCCGCCTGCCTCCACTCCCACCACGCCTGCCCACACGAGCCTTGCCTGCCGTTGTAGGCACATTGGGTCTACGGGACCCCTGAGGGATGGCAGTTGCGGGGTTGTCTGCCTCCTCCTGGGTGCCCGGCGAACCTTGTCCCTCCAGGTCAGACTGGCTCAGTTGTTCAGTGCGGGCAGCGCTCCTGGGTGTCTCCTGGGATGTGGCAGGAATGGGGGTGGTGGTTGGCACAGATGTTCCTGAAGGAGGTGCTGCAGGGGCTTGGACACCAGAGGGTCCAGGTGGGTTGGGGTCATCCGCGGAGTGTTGAGAGGCATCGCTGCCGGTGGGCTCAGGTTCCTCCAGAGCCTGGGACTGTGATTCTTCCCCCCCGTTGTTGGGGGGAGATCCATGAGGTTGCCCTGTGTGTGAGAGAGAGACAATGTTAATGCTGTTTCATGCGACATCCATGTTTCATACATATTCAAGTTGGCACAGTTCCTCCAGGTAGTTGTATGTGCCTAGGATTCTCCTCAATGTTCACTTGTGGATGGGTATGTTGCGGGGGACAGATTGATATGTTCTCCTGAGTGTTTGACATGTAGATTTTTGGCTTGGATGCTTCTTTGGCTATGGATTGATCTTGTTGTGTCACATGTTCATTGTGAGAGTGGGTAAATCCATTGCCTGCCCCGGGGGTGTGTGCTTGTGTAAGGGGTGTGTGTGACAGGGCCTGCTGGTGGGTGTAGTGTGATTTGGCAGTGTGTCTCCCAGGTGATGTATCTGTCCCCACATGGAGCATGCTGCCATGACAGTGAGTGTGAATTCCTGTCCAAGATATCTGAGCTTGTTGTGTTGGTGTTTGAGTTTGCAGTGGTCACAGGAGGGCCTTGTGCTGCCTACAGCAGGGCCAAGTGTCAGCTACCTTGTCAGTACTTTTCCAGTCCCTGTGCATTGAGCATGGTGCATGGGTGTGTCCCTGGGCCATATGGGCTGAGGGCAATAGTGTCTGATTCAGAGTTGAACGATGTGTTTTGTGAGCCCCACCCTCCCAGCATCCCGGACATCCAGTCTTGGGTTAGTGCTTCGTGTAGCCTGGAACATGGCATGGCCTTGCTTTGTGAATGAGGCATACACATGTTAGTGGCATGAGCGTTGTTTTTGAGTGTGGTTGTGTCTGGTGAGGGCTTGGGGGTAGTTGCGTGCATTTGGTGTAGTTGGGGTGTGGATGCCATTACCCCCATGTTACGTAAGTTGTTTGTATACTCACCAGGCTCTGCAACTCCTTCGAGTCCGTGTACTCCCACCGGCGGAAGTAGGGCCATCACCTTCTCCTCCCAGGGATGGTAATGTACCGGTCTGCGGGGCAGCCCACCTCCAGTGATGTTGCTCTGGGCGTAGTCCTCGTTCATTTTCGCCTTGACTGCCCTCCGCAGATCGTACCACCTGGCTTGGTATTCATTCCTGGTCCTTCTGATGGGTGCAACAGCATTCACCCTATCGACGATCCTCTGCCACAGGTGTGATTTTTCGGCTATGCTGGTCTGTCTGACCAATGTTCCAAAGAGCTGTGGCTCGACTCTGATGACTTCGTTGACAAGGATGTCCAGCTCCTCCCTTGTGAACTTTGGATTCTTGTCTGTGGACATGGTGTGGGGTGAGGGTGTGGATGGTTGTGGGTGTGTGGGTGTGAATGTGAAGGTGTGTGTGGGAATGTGAAGAGGGGGTTTGTGTGAAGGAGTGTGTGTGAAGGTGTATATGTTAAGGTGTATGGGTGCAGTTGTTAGGGTGTGCTCTGTAGCTGCAGTGAGTCTGTTGCAAAGGCTCATGGTTTTTGTGTGTGGGCCCTTTTTATTGGTCCATTTGTGGGTGTGCCTGAGTTTGAAATTTTGGTGGGTGTATTATTAGAGGTGGTTGTGAGTTTGGGCCTCTGTTTGCCTGTTTGGATGTGCCAGGTCAGTCATTTTGATGTTTTTAGGTCTCGCGAGCCAAAGGCTCGAAGAGACATTTTATATGTGGGATTTTCAAAGTGCTACCCACAGTTTTGGCTGGCCTAAACCTTGAGTGCACGATCACATGCACGTGCACAGCTGCTCCCACTACCCCCTCCCTTCTAGCTTTCTTTCACTTTAGTCGCTCTGCTCCTCTGCTCCTTCCATTCCCCCCTCCCTTCTCACCCAGCCCTTTGATGCTCTGCTCGATTCGCTGCTCTAGGAGTGACCTATAGAAAGGGGCCATCTGTTTGTAATTAAAGTCGCCACGCGCGCTTGTTTATATTGCTCTACTCTCACTCCCCTGCCTCTCTCGCCCTCGTTTCCGAAGCCAGGGCGCATTTCATTTGGAAATAAATTCCCTTTATTGAAAGAGAAAGCACGTGGAAATTGAACCCTTACAAAACACGCTTATGCCGAGTTTTGTTCAAATCCAATAAGTGCTTTAAGATGTGCAAACAGAGGCTGCTGCAGGGAGCCGGCATTAGATGCCACCTGGAGCATATGCCGGAGATTGTCTCCATCACTACAGCAGCTGGGCTGAAATTATAAACAGAGCTGCTTTTCATCATGCCTATTTTAATGCCGACATTTTTCCGATTGTTTCCGAAACTTCATGTAGAAACTGACGTTTTTTCTCATAGTGTTTTTATGGCTTTTGCTTTGGAGTGTTAATCGTTTCCTGTGATTGTTTAGCGACTGGAATTAGCTGAAAATAAGGCAAAAGAGGCATCTGCTCAAGCGTGTCCTAGCTGGAGCCCAAGTGTACATTACGACCTTTCTTCCTTCTTAAGGAACCATTTTTTCTTAAGTTGTACAAGACTTTCTATAAATAACAGGATAGATATCTCGGAATAGACGTGAGATTCTCTTTAAAATTCCAGGCTCCACATTCTAAACACTGCTGTATTAATTCAAGGCAGCCTTAGAATAGCAAAGCATCAAGATGTAAAACTGTTGTTAAAGGCAAGTAACATTTTCCTATATGCAGCAGACTCGGCTTTGCAGCAGGTCATGGTATTGTTGGCAAGCTTCAGGTTTTGTGCTGACTTTTTGAAGTTTTCCCCTGATTAAGAAAGGATGGAAAGATTGATTGTTTTAAACCCACATATTTGATGCATTGAAAGTGGAAATTAGCACCCGAGTACCTTTTTCTGTAGATCACGGTGCCCTGAATTTCATAGTAATATAGTCGCCCTGATCAAATTACAGCCACTCTTCATGAAACGCATTAGAATTACTTCCGACCATAAATGAGAAAAAAACGAGAATTACATTTTTGTTCAGCTTTGAATAAATTATGTGAAGAAGGTAAAACACCTTTTTGTTAATCTTTTGTTTTCCATGGTTGGTCACTAGTTGACTTTTGTCAGAAATATAATTACCATCTATACTTTGATTCTGCAACACTGTACCGAGTTTGTTTTGGGCAATAACGCTTCCAATCCTTGTCTAAGCCATTAGTGAAATTGTTTTGTAATTAATTTAGTAGTAGAGCATATCAGTTTGTAGATGAGTAAGTGCTTAATTTGTGCAGCTTGTTGAATCTGGTGGGCTCCAAGATTTGTTTTGTGGAGGGGACTTATTTTTGAAAATCAGACTTTGACCGAGAGCCAGAAAGAAACGAAGCAGAAATGGGAGAAATAAAAAGGAAGAGAAGATAGCAACAACATTGCAAAGGCATTAGTGAAAAGAAAGAGTGAGGTGAAGAAAGGAGTTGTAGGATGGCAGAAAAAAAGAGGCCAGAGGTGGAAATAAAGACTAGGCAGTCTTGGTATTTGGCAACCTTCGCAATTGCCATTGCTGGAAGGGAAACTTTGGCCAAATGCAATTCTCATCACACCCCATGCATTCTTCATCCCCTCTTCATTATTCTAATTTTCATACATCATCAATTTTTACACTCATAATGCACTGACTTTGGGGCTCTAAAATGCATTTTCTTATCATTTGGTTTCCTATAACATGTTTAACATTGTAAATGTCGCTGTGTGATTCGTAGTCAGACTACACCTTCAAGATGGTGCATCCCAGGTACGCAATTCTCTTTTATCCTGGTAAAACGTTTCATAGTGGTTATGAGAATTTGGGATGTCTTGTTCAAGACAAAAACTTAACACAAATTAGATTAGGGCATTTACCTCCACTGTAGATGAGTGGGGCCTTGTATAATCTACCTTATAGCACTAGACTTTGAATAGTGTGCCAAGGAGCAGTTGAAACCTTAGAGCATATTTGTTTCCATTGTAAATTATTTCAGCGGTTATGCTTATTCAAATTTTAATATGGCATTTGTGTAGCGCTTACTACCACTATGTGAGGCGCTGAAGCGCTTGTCCGCCTGGTCAAAAACGACATCATGTGGGTGTGTGGTTGGAGTGCGTTGTCTGGGTTTTGAGCCTGTATGGGAACTGTTTCCATGCTGTCATTGATGACTGACGAGGTGTGGTTATTCTGTTGGGGGATGCAGCGCTTAGGAGTGTGATGAATAAGGAAGTGTGAAAGATGGATGCGCATTTATAGTGCGAAGCCTACTAGACAGTACCACTGTCTGATTGCAAAGACATCTTGGGGACATGCCCAAAGCTTACCTAGGAATACATTCCGCCCATTGTTTACCATTTTGTCACTCTCATTTGCTTGATTTCTATTCTCTGGCTATATTTGTGTTAGTCTGTGCTTCTTATCTTTGTCACGCCAGTGAAGCGTAGCCTGTTTATCATCTCTATCACTGGCTCTATTTATTTTCTTTTTTTGTAAAGCTTTTCCTAAAGACTTAATGCATTTTCCAGCAGTCTTCCTGGTATGCTTCTCTACCCACTCTCAACTCTTTTTTTTTCTGCCCGGTGTTCTACCCTACCCCCTGCTGGCCTTTGCTTTTCCCCTCCTCCTGGCCTCTGCAGCAGTTTGCTTTCCTCACGCCCTGGGCCTGTTGTGCTTTTGCCCCCACAGATTGCTCCCTGTATATACATTCTCAACCTTGTCCTCCTCCCAACCCAGCCTTGCTCAGTATTTGCTATCATCCTGGTTTTTGTCACAGAGCCTGCCCCTCTCCCCCTGTTGCTTTGTCCTCTACCCACTTCCTACCCCAACCTCCTCCCCGTTTCTCTTCTTTTTTTTCAAAAGCGCTCTGCAAAAAATTTCAAAACACTTTTATTGCCACTTTTTCATTTATCAATCTATTTCAGGTTGAGAAAAAAAAGCAAAACATTCTTGCCTCGTTTTGTAGGCGTGTGCATGCATGTTGTTGCATGCCTATAAAATGACACAGCAGCCACTTCATAGTGCTTTTTTAGGTCTCGCCTGGCTATCGCGTAAGCGATCGCACAGCGAGACTTATGTAGGAGCTTCCGAAAATGCTCCCAAAGGCTTCCCAGGCGGATCGGGTGGCGGTTACGCGCACAACCACGCGCATTCCATTTGCCAGCAGCTACTTCCTGCTCATGCGCTGCCTCACGCATTCAGAGATTTAGTAAGGGGTACAAGACCTTAGGAATGCGGTTTATGGCCAGTGCATGTGAGGCATTCAAGCGCGAAGCTGGCATCTGGCATCGGACTTGAAAGCAGCAGACTGCTTTCGCCAGCGCGCGCTCGGCCTCACTTCCTGCTTCCCCTCTTACAGCAATTAACTTTCGTTATAACTCACACCCCATATGCTCGTTCCCTCCCACCCTTCCTTTGGTGCCCGCTTTTCTTGTTGTTTACAAACCACGCCACACACTGCTGCACGCCACACACTGCTGCACGCCGCACACTGCTGCACACCGCACACTGCTGCACGCCGCACTCTGCTGCACGCCGCACACTGCTGCACGCCGCACACTGCTGCACGCCACACACTGCTGCACGCCACGCACTGCTACACGAAACACTGCTGCACGCCACACACTGCTGCACGCCACACACTGCTGCACGCCGCACACTGCTCCACGCCACACACTGCTGCACACTGCTGCATTACTCACTGCTGCATGCTGCACGACACTGCTGCACGCAACACACTGCTGCACGCCGCTGCACGCCACACAGTGCTGCATGCCTCACACTGCTACACGAAACACTGCTGCACGCCACACACTGCTGCACGCCACACACTGCTGCACGCCACACACTGCTGCACGCCACACACTGCTGCATGCCGCACACTGCTGCACGCCACACAGTGCTGCATGCCTCACACTGCTACACGAAACAATGCTGCACGCCGCACACTTCTGCACGCCGCACACTGCTGCACGCCTCATACTGCTGCCTGCCTCACACTGCTGCATGCCGCACACTACCGCACGCCACACACTGCTACATTACACACTGCTGCACGCCGCACCCAGATGCACGCCTCACACTGCTACACGAAACACACACTGCTGCATGCCTCACACTGCTGCACGCCTCACACTGCTGCACGCCACACACTGCTGCACGCCTCACACTGCTGGACGCCACACACTGCTGCACGCCGCACACTGCTGCACGCCGCACACTGCTGCACGCCATACACTGCGGCACGCCGCACACTGCTGCACGCCACACACTGCTGCACGCCACACACTGCTGCATGCCGCTGCTTGCTACACATTGCTACACTGCTGCACGCTGCACACTGCTGCACGCCGCACACTGCTGCACGAAACACTGCTGCACGAAACACTGCTACACGAAACACTGCTGCACGCCGCACGCTGCTACACGAATCACTGCTGCACGCCACACACTGCTGCACGGCACACACTGCTGCATGCCTCACACTGCTGCACGCCTCACACTGCTGCATGCCTCACACTGCTGCACGCCTCACACTGCTGCACGCCGCACACTGCTGCACTCCACACACTGCTTTTATGCGAGTTTATGCTACTGACATTGTAAATGACAATGCCTTTTATTTGTTTTAAAACCAAAACATAAATAAAAGGCATTGTAATTTTACAATGCCAATAGCTCAAACTCTTATAAATGCGAGACCTATTGCATTGCAAATGCTTGTTTCTACTGTAGACGTGTTTTGTGGTGTTGTGCGAGTCGAATTGACCCTCCTTGTGCTGTTTTACAGTGTCCTGGTTCAGTACGAGTCATTTTCGCGTATGTAAGGTGCATACATACGCGATGTTGTTGTACCGTGCTTGCATATGCAATGTTGTTGTAAGGTCCGTACATACGCGATGCTGGGGTACGGTGCTGGGATACGGTGCGCCCAAGTACGGGGCTGGGTTACGGTGCTGGGGTAAGGTGCGTCCAAGTACGGGGCTGGGGTACAGTGCTGGGGTATAGTGCGAACAAGTACGGGGCTGGGGTACGGTGCTGGGGTACGGTGCATCCAAGTATGGTGCTGGGATACGGTGCGTCCAAGTACGGGGCTGGGGTACGGTGCTGGGGTACGGTGCGTCCAAGTACGGGGCTGGGGTATGGTGCTGGGGTACGGTGTGTCCAAGTACGGGGCGGGGGTATGGTGGTGGGGTATGGTGCAAACAAGTACGGGGCTGGGGTACGGTGCTGGGGTACGGTGTGTCCAAGTACGGGGCTGGGGTACGGTGCTGGGGTACGGTGTGTCCAAGTACGGGGCTGGGGTACGGTGCTGGGGTACAGTGCGTCCAAGTACGGGGCTGGGGCATGGTGCTGGGGTATGGTGCGTCCAAGTACGGGGCTAGGGTACGGTGCTGGGGTACGGTGCGTCCAAGTACGGTGCTGGGGTATGGTGCGTCCAAGTATGGGGCTGGGGTACGGTGCTGGGGTACGGTGCGTCCAAGTACAGGGCTGGGGTACGGTGCGTACAAGTACGGGGCTGGGGTACGGTGCGGACATGGGGGTGTACGGTGCTGACATACGGGGGTACGGTGCTGACATACGGGGGTACGTGCGGACATACACGGGGGGAGGGGAGGGGGCTGTACGACTCGTATCCCGGGCACAAGTTTACCCGGGATACGAGTGGTACAGAGTTCACTCCGTACGGGACGTTTTACATACGCTTGTGTATTCGGAAGGGCAGTACGGATCGTACTTGTGCGCTCGGACTTCAGTTTTATGATTTGTGCGTAAAACTGTCCGGGTACGTCTCATAGACCTTTTCCCGAAGCGATTCGTATGTATTTTTCATGTACAAATCGTACTTCACTGGTGGGACGGGACGTATACAATTCGTACGTAAAAATATGCGGATACGAGTCGTACGGGAAATATTTTTACCGGATCGGAATCGGCACCCAAATGTTAAATAGGTGAATCCGCATTGACCCGAAATTATTCGGATTACTAAATTGCGTGTATTTACTTGTGTTTGTAAGTGATTTGTTGCTAACATGTTAGCTTGGAGTGAACGCAATATTTTTGTGTGTTCTTGGGGCATATGTATGAGAGGAAAAATTAGTCGCAAACGCTGCGAATCGCTAAAAACAGCGTTTGCGACTGATTTTTCGCAATTCCTTATGTATGACACACTTCCACACAGAAAACTAAGAAATCGCTAAATTAGAGATTTCTTAGGCTGCGAAACATTCAAACTGCGATTTTCCTTGCGAATACTTAATTTGCGATTTCTTAGCTTAGCGAAAATCGCAAACAAGAAATTCGCAATTTAAGAAATCGCAATTAACACCAATTACTTGCAGGTGGTAAACTGGTGCAAGGTACATAAACCACCCCACAATGCAACAGACCCACCCACAATGGCAGCAATGTTCGTGATAGCCAGGAGGCTGCGTATTCGGGCCCTTGCTCAGAAGAGAATGAGACAGGAACGTATATTCAGGCTGAGCATCACTCTGTTCCAGCACACTGAAGAGGACATCTATGACAAGTACAGACTGCACCCACAGACCATAATGGACCTGATTGAGGAGCTGAAACCCTACTTGGAGCACCCTACACGCAGGACACAAACAATTCCCACACATGTGCAGGTCCTGTGCTCCCTGCACCTCCTGGCGTCAGGGAGTTTTCAGTGGGTAATAGCGGAGGTTGGTGGGGTGTCACAGAGTGCACTGTCGCATTTCTTCCATGCCTTCCTAGATGCAATGCTGCAGAGGCTCTCACATCACATTTACTTCCCCACCACCCAACAGGCATTACAGCAAACAAAACTGGACTTCTACCAGATTGCACGTTTCCCCCACGTCATTGGCTGCATTGACGGGACCCATGTGGCCATCACACCCCCAGCAGCAACTGAATATGTCTACAGGAATCGGAAATGCTACCATTCCCTCAATATACAGATTGTGTGCAACGCTAAGTATCTCATCACAGACATCGTACCCAAATACCCCGGCAGTACACATGACTCTTTCATCTTCAGACACGGTGGAATACACAGACGTCTGAGTGCTGGAGAGTTTGGGGGGGGGTACCTGCTAGGTAAATACATGGCACACATCAATACATCCACTACATCACTTGAGGGGGGGGACATTGACTTACCTATTGTGTTTGTCCATGCAGGTGACAGTGCCTATGCAGTGCGCAACTTCATCCTGACCCCATATCTGGATCCTGCAAATGCAAGTGAGAGGAGCTACAACAGGGCACACAGATCTACACGCTGCGTCATTGAGCGAACCTTTGGAATCCTGAAGAGCCGCTTCAGGTGCCTGCATAAAAGTGGAGGCGCACTGCAATACAGCCCTGAGACCCGCTGTAAAATCGTGGCAAGCTGTGCAATGCTACATAACATGGCAATGAGGAAAGGCACCACAATTGATGTGACCGATACAGACACATCGGATGACGAGCGCCCTGCTCCCCCTGCCAGACCTGCAGCAGGAGTTGGGGCAGCTGCTGGATGCCAGAGACGGACAGAGATCACACAAAACTACTTCTAGGTGAGTAATGATGAAATGAGACAACAAAGCCTGATGATGTGTCAAGTGTTTAATCACACTTCACATGAAAGAAATAGTAGCTGTCCCCAGCACATGTTGTGCACACAGTGCAGGTAAGGCACAAGTAATTGTGCAAACAGCATTTTCGGGTTAATGCACCCGTGTTGCAGTGAGTGTCCCCGCAGATGTTCACCTCCTTCGGTGACGTCCAGGCTGAGTGCCCCCCATGGTGTTCCATTGGCCTGTACCCTGTCTGGCACTGCGGCGTCTTTCCCCTGGCAAGGTGGGAGTGAGGCTGCTGCGACTTGAGGTGTCCTCACTCTCGGCAGAGGCCATTAGTGCGCTGCCACCAGCATTGGCTGTCTGCAGCTGCTCCACAGCAGTGGTTACCTGCGCAAGCCCTCGGGCAATATCCTGGCAGCAATGTGCCATGTCGACCTGCATTGTTACGCTTCTGCGTGTGAGGGTGCTGGTGGTGGTGCAGAGGCGGTTCACGGCCTTTGTGTAAGTGTGTAGGTGTGCATTGGCACGTCGGCCAGCCAAGTCATTGGCAGCTTGGGTGTGCCTCAAAGTGGCACAGAGCTCATGGATTGCCCCAGCCATGTTCTTCTGGTCCTTGTGTATGCGGCATAGCTGCCGATTAATTGACCGCAGTGCTTTGCTTTGCAGGCGCTGTTCCTGCAGCATGCTCTGTTCCAGGCCTGAGAATACGGACCCTTCTGCTTCAGTCGCAGTGCTGCTCCTGGGCCTTGATCTGGATGTCTCCTGTGGTCTTAGCCTTGCCGTTTGTGTGTCATGACTGGGCGTATGTGACACACCCTGACTCCCCTCCCTCCTGTCGGTGTCATCCCCTGTGGCAGGGAATTCGTCCTCAAATGGAGGCAGTGGGGGCACATGTGCGCGCTTCCTGCGCTGGATTGGCTGCTGCTCTGTGTCATCGCTGGAGTCCGCAGGGTCTGCAGGCTCCTCACCCTCTGCGCTGTCTTCTTGTGCCATGCCATGTGCTGTGGATGTAAAGGGGACTACATGAGTTTGTGTTATTGTCTGCATGTGGCAATCAATAAAGTTACAACTGTTTTTTTGGCTAACCTCTGACACTGTATGATTCACTTATCCCCAACCCACATGTTGCATTTAATTTCGTTAGTGTCATGGACACACAGTCAGACACAGTACTACGAGTCCATTGATGCATTGCTGGGTGTGCTGTAAGACCTGTCCTGGATTGACATTTTGGGAGTTTACTATGCGCATTTGGGGAAGTGTGCAAGGGATGGGGAGGAGTGCAGATTGATTTTGCATGCATCTTACCTTGACTGCTGGATGCAGGGTTGGAGCTGTCTATGTCAGCCACACCACCAACGCTCTCAGGCAGGAGAGTAGACTCCACGAGCTCCTCATGGGGGGTTGGCTGCTCTGCAGTGGATGGTCCTCCTCCAGTCTGATTGGCGTCCTTCAGTCTGGCTGCCACCCTCTCCTTGGACCTCTGGCGCATGTCGTACCACCGCTTGCGCAGCTCTTCGATGGTACGTGTGGTGACTCCCACTGCATTCACCTTACTCTGTATTTCTAGCCAGATTTTCCTCTTCCTGGCCTCTGGGACACGCAGTGCCTTCTTGTCGAAGAGGAGCTCATGGCTGCAGACCATCTCCTCAATGAGGACCTCCTGCTCCTTTTCAGAAAACTTATGTTTTCTCTTCCTTTTCTCTGCATCCTTGCCCTGCTGTTGTTTGGTGGAATCCATTGCTGGTTGCACTCTCCTGGGATGCCTCCTCACACTCCCCAAGCAGCCTCTCGGTGTGGCTCAGGTGAGCAGGTGCAGGAAATCACTCCAGTTTCCTGTTTGTGATGTCATCAGGCTGCACCTGGCTTGCAGATTCCCGTTTTTGCGATTTCTTAATTTGCGAATTTCGCTATTAAGAAATCGCAAAGCGGGTGTCTGAGAATTATTTGCGAGTTTTAAGGAATCGCAAATGATTAGCGATTACTTTTTTACATCCCGTTTAGCGAATCTGAATTTGCGAATCGCAAAATATCGCAAATTAGGATTCGCTAAACGGGAGTTTGATACATATGCCCCCTTGTGTCCAATCTTTGATTGAAAAATCAGGTTTGAATAATTTGTAGAGAGGTTTAATCCTTTCTGCGTAATTTAGAATGTATGCTTTTCCAAAATTTAGGAAACCCAGAATCGACTGTAAATGTTTCAGCTATTTTGGAGGTTGGAGCACCGCACACTTTTCTAAAAAGTTTGCTGCCAGGCTTTTGCTTTCACTTGAAAGCTCTTATCCTAGGAAAAGGACATTGAGATTGGCAATTCTAGATTTGTTTAAGTTGAATTTATAGCCCTCAGAGGCAAAGCCCAGTATAATGGTACTCACCCTGTTCAAGTGCCTATCTAAGTCACCGTCTGTCTGATATATATCATCGACATATGACAGTGCCTCCTCATCATAAATTTGTAGTAACTCTGTTACTCTTGCTGAGAATAACCCGGCCTGTTCTTAAACCCTTGTGGGAGTCAACAATAGGGACGCTGTGTTCCCATTATTGGGAAAGCTGTTAAGTACCTGTTTCAGGTGCTATGTTTTGACAAAAGAAACCATTTGAAATGTCTAATGTGGTTTTATGTTTTTTACACTCAATGTTATTAATTAATGCTGTACTATGTACATTTTGCACTGCAAATGTTTTAGAACAAGTGTTCAAGTGTCTGAAATGCAAAACTAGACGATACGTATTGTCTGGTTTGGGGACAGGAAACAAAGGCTTGTTCATTGAGGAGGTGCATATTTTAATCACCCCTTGGTATTCAAGTTGATATAAGATCTCCCTGATCTGTTTTTTTAGCTTCTTGCTTTATTGGGTACTGCCTTTGTGCAGTAGGTTGATTTTTTAACTGTATTTTGCAGTGAGGTGAGTCCTCATCCCATCCTACATGATTTTTGTATAATACTGGGGCCTGGGCAACTCTCCATTTCCTGGCATAAGTGTATTTTAAGTGAATTGGAATATGGTCGGAGAAGGTTGGCATAATGATGTCCTCGCCATGTGGGCACTCCCTGACAAATTCTGGTGGCCAGTCCTGTTCTGCTAGAAGTATATCATAACCCCTTGAAAGTTTCTCCCAAAAGAGTGCGTTCACTTTTCTTGGTATGTCTCCCTCCATCCGGAGTGTTATTTCATATAACCTTTGTGGAGTACTAACCCTGCTGTCTACAGTTCTACTGTTCTGTACTCATTCAAGTCCACTATCTCCAGAAGTTCCTTCAGGTTCTGGCGAGCTATTGCTACTTCTGCTGCGCTGTCCAGCTTTGTCTGAGCCCATTCTCCGTTCTTGAGTTGTGTTCTCAGTATTCTTTGCATGTCTGATCTTCAGACCTGCTACCTTTTTCTTGGTGAATTGAGGTTTTGATTTATTTTTCTGAACATGTTGATCGTCTTTGGACTTCACGCTTTCTTCTTTGTGATCTGACCGTCCTCTTCTTTTGGATGTCTGTGATGATATGTGGAAGGTACGAGAGGAACGTGTATCAGTAGCCTGATACCTCTCAGGTTTTCTCAAATTATCCCTGTTCCTGAGGTTATACCTTCTTTCAGAGGGCTCCTTTTGAGGAGAGCTTCCTCAGTATTGATGACATCATTTTCATCTGGGAAGGCAGTCAAGAAGAACTAGAGAGCTTTATTGGTTGGTTGAATCTAGGAGATCCAAACGCGTCGACGCCCTCTAACGAAAATCCACAATCTTTTCTGTGAGAAGTTGGCCTGGTACATGATGTTCACTAGTTAAAGTGACCACCTTGTACCATGCCAAGCAACCCTTATGGTGTGGTTGTAAGTCAACCTTTTCGGACTAGCTGCCCTAGTGGTAGCGTAGGCTAAGCAGTCTTTGAGGCTAAACTCGTGAAGCGTGTTAAGCAGGCTGTTTTACCAAATGTAACCCCCTTTTATACCAATGAAAGGACACCACACAGATATATATTCAAAATATATATGTATTTATTTCTCAAAGTAACCCCTAGTCTCTTTATGAGCACAGGAGCACAAATCGTCAAACAAGATTACAGTAGAATACACAGAAGTTGCACTTTATATGGATAGGCACTGGTGGCCGCTCAAACCATATACTAAAATAGTGGTATAAGTACCACGAACAGAAAAGGGAAAAGGCCTAGGGCCTCTAGAATCGCTGGGCCTACAAGGAGCTAACTTCAGTTAGTGACCAGGAGGTCCACGGGTTGCGTGTGCAGAGCAAATAGTCACACGCGTGCTCCCATAGGTTTTCAATGGGTGCGTAAAAAGTACAAAGTTACTGCAAAAAGGATCTTCCGGATGGACTATGAACTTAAGATTGGAAACACAGACACTAGAGATGATTCTCTACACTTGGGCACCGGAGTGCCAGCTTTACCTCACCCACAGGAAGCGGGTGCATAGGCGTCGAAGTGCGTTGGGTTTCTTCTATCTGTTCAATGGAGCCTGTAGACAAAGATGCTGCAGGCGGTCGCCCCGGAAGAGATGCGGTGGATCCAAGAGTGGATCGGAGATGTTGAAGACCTTTAAGCAGAGGGGACAGTGTTCACAGTCACTAGCCAGTGACCAGCGTGGCACCAGGTGGGTACCAGGCGATGTCGGGTGCAAACAGGAAGGAAGGTGTAGCTTGTCTCTGCAGCCACGTGGTCCCTGAAGGTTGCCGACGTCCAGGAGTCGGGTCACGAGCTGTCCCACGCAGGCTCTCGCTGTCGGCGGTGTCGGCGACTTGATCGAAGCAAACAAGCCTTGGCAAAAGCAATTGTTGTAGGAGATGAAATAAGCTGATGGTTCTGACCAGCAAGGTCAGAGGGACTGCTCCTTTGGAGGGGAGCAAGGGCCAGCCTGGAGCAACCAGACCAGCGGTGTATTTTGTGAAGTTCGTCGCCAAGATGGCCACTAGCCAGCGGGCCAGCAACCGGTTAGGCGCGTCGAGTGGCAAAATGCAGAAGGGCCCCACGCAGATCGTGGAGATGCTGGAGGGCTCACCTTTGGTGCAGATGCTGCTCGAGGGTTGGGCTTCTCAGATCCCAAAGCACAACTTGGAGGGAGCCTCGGTTGTTGCACTTGCAGCTTGTCGTGGTCTTTTCAAGATGGCTGGCTCCACGTGTCTCGGTGCCTCCACGGGTCTCCTCTTCTCAGGGACTGTGGATCGGGCGGTGAGAGGTCTGGAGGTCCAGGTCTTGTCAGTCTCTGGGCTCGGGCTCCGGCGGGAGGCGGCGGCAAAGCAGACGTTGATTCGCTGGATGGTGCTTGCGTTAGCAAGGTGGTCACTCCCTGACCACAGGGGAGATTGGCTTCAGTCCTCTGTGCGGCAGAGCGTCGAAGTTCCCGTCTTCTTCTTAGTTTCAAGTTGATTCCAGGATGTCTGAAGTCTTAGGACACAGCTCCTACCTTTAAGCGGATTCTAGGGGCCGGACTACCTGCTAGGTCCCTCCCTAAGGGTGGGACCAGGAAGGGGGGTGGTTACACCCCCAATCCTTTGTCCAGCTCGCCCCAGGCCCGGGACTGGTGTGCCCCAGGACCGGATTGAACCGAGGCTCCTTGTGAGCCTTAGGCATGTCTGGTTTCTTTCAAGCCCTACCTGACCAATACACAAAATCCTGTCTGGGGTGGTGCACGCACCTCCCCTGGCAGGAAACCCTTTGTCCACACCTCCCAAGCTGGAAGGACTCCCAGCTGCAGGAGGGCAGACTTGTGTCTGTGGTGGCAGCATCCATTTTGTGGAGCTGAGGCTATGTCTGATTTTACCCGGGTTTCAGGTACTGTACATGTCGTGTCCCTCTAGAAGGGTGGAATGCTAACCCCGTCGCCAGAATTGGCGAGGGGTTAGTATTCCAATTCGTATGACACCTTACTCGACATGTTTTGATAAAGCCAAACCAAAGATAGCATTTAACCGCGAGGTTCATAATGCACTTAAGAGTATATGGTATGACGATATCTGGAAACAGTAGAAGGAAGTTGTTCCGACCACTGCAGACAGGCTCAGCTCATGCCAGAGCACCATCTCACATGGAACCAAGCACTCTGCCTTCAGGATTGTTAAGGCCTGCCATAGGAGTGACTTATAGGTTAACATGTGTTCCATTTAAGGTTAGGTATAGGTATACTACACCTAAGTAAGAGGTGGTTACACCAACTTACCCCAGCTGAGTGATCAGCCAGTTGTGTCAAATTTGTTAGGCCAAGCCTGGGGTGGCATAATACATGCTTCAGCCCCTGGCAGGCCTTAGATACACCAATGCCCTGGGTACCTAGTGTACACTGGTACAGGGGCTCACAGGGTGATCCACTTCCAATTGGTTATGCACCTAGGGTCCATAGTGTGAATTTAGTAGAGAGAACAGCAGGCTGGGGGTCTGATTGGCAGGCCCACAGCCTCAATATGTCAAAAACCAGTGAAGCAAAAAGCAAAAATTTGGGGTGACCATAGGATAGCAGACCCTACTCTCCTACACAACCCCCCCCCCCCAAACGCAGGGACATTAAACTAGCCTTGACCAGTCTCGTCTTCATGTCCTAAGTGGAAGTACCTGGAGAGACCATCTGTATTCCCAAGGTCAGTACCTGGCCGGTGCTCCACTGTAAAGTCCATACCCTGTAGGGAAATGGACCACCTAAGCAGTTTGGGGTTTTCACCCTTCATCTGATTTAGCCACAAGAGGGGCTTATGGTCGGTCTGAATCTTGAAGTGAGTGCCAAACAAGTATGGCCTCAGCTTCTTCAGGGCCCACACCACAGCAAAGGCCTCCCTCTCAATAGCTGACCAATTCTTCTCTCTGGGGGTCAACCTTCTGCTAATAAAAGCAATGGGTTGGTCTTGACCATCTACATTAAGTTGTGACAGCACAGCTCCCACACCCAACTCAGAAGCATCTGTTTGGACAATAAACTCTTTGGAGTAGTCAGGACTTTTCAGGATAGGTGCAGAGCACATGGCCTCCTTCAGGTCATCAAATGCCTTTTGACAGCTTACTGTCCACTGAACCTTTTTGGGCATCTTCTTGGATGTCAGATCATTAAGAGGAGTCACAATGGACCCATAGTTCTTAACAAACTTCCTGTAGTACCCAGTCAAGCCCAAGAAAGCTCGAACTTGAGTCTGGGTGGTTGGAGGGGACCAGTCCTTGATGGATTGTATCTTACTCTCCAGTGGTTGAACTTGGCCTCCACCTACAAGGTGACCCAAATACACAACCTTACTCTGCCCTATCTGGCACTTAGTAGCCTTGATAGTGAGGCCTGCCCTTTGCAGGGCCTCAAGAGCCTTCTTCAGGTGGATCAGGTGATCCTCCCAGGTGGAGCTAAAGACAGCAATGTCATCAAGATATGCTGCACAAAAGTCATCCAACCCAGTAAGGACTTGGTTCACCAGCCTTTGGAAGGTGGCAGGTGCATTCTTCAGACCAAAGGGCATCACCACAAATTGGTAGTGCCCACCTGGGGTTGAGAATGCTGTTTTGGCCTTAGACTCCTCAGCTAATCTGATTTGCCAATAGCCAGCTGTCAAGTCAAATGTGCTCAAAAAGCTAGTTTGTCTATGAGCTCATCTGCCCTTGGAATAGGGTGTGCATCTGTCCTGGTGACAGCATTGAGACCACTGTAGTCCACACAGAACCTCATCTCTCTCTTGCCATCTTTGGTGTGAGGTTTGAGGACCAGAACCACTGGGCTAGCCCAGGGGCTCTCTGAGGGTTCAATGACACCTAATTCCAGCATTTTATGTACCTCAGCCTTTATACAGTCCCTGACGTGGTCAGGTTGTCTGTAGAGCTTGTTCTTTACAGGCAGACTGTCACCAGTGTCCACAACATGGGTACACCAGTCAGTTTGGCTAGGTATTAGGGAAAACAGATGTTGAAATGATTGTAGAACTTGCCTACATTCAGTCTGCTGATGGGCAGTGAGGTTGCCTCCAAGGGTCACTCCTTCAACTGAGCCATCTTCAGGGTTTTGAGACAACAGGTCTGGGAGAGGGTCACTCTCTTCCTCCTGTCCCTCATCTGTAGCCATGAGCAAGCCCATGTCTGCCCTGTCAACATATGCTTTTAACCTGTTAACATGGAGTACCCTGTGGGGACTCCTGGGAGTTCCTAGGTCTACCAAGTAGGTGACCTCTCCCTTCTTTTCCAGGATTGTATGGGGTCCAGACCATTTGTCTTGGAGTGCTGCTGGGGCCACTGGCTCCAACACCCATACCTTCTGTCCTGGCTGAAACTCAACCAAGACAGCCTTTTGGTCATGCCAAGCTTTCTGTAAGGCCTGGCTTGCCTCAAGGTTTTTGGATGCCTTCTCCATATACTCAGCCATCCTGGAGCGGAGACCAAGTACATAGTCCACTATGTCTTGTTTAGGCTTTTTGAGAGGTAACTCCCATCCTTCCTTCACTAAACACAGGGGGCCTCTTACAGGGTACCCAAACAACAATTCAAAGGGGCTGTAGCCAACCCCCTTTTGTGGGACCTCTCTGTAAGCAAACAGAAGGCAGGGTAGAAGGATGTCCCATCTTCGCCTGAGCTTTTCAGGTAATCCTTTGATCATACCCTTTAGGTTCTTGTTGAATCTCTCAACAAGCCCATTGCATTGTGGGTGATAAGGGGTGGTGAACTTGTAGTTGACACCACACTCCTTCCACATAGCTGTCAAGTATCCTGACATGAAGTTGGTACCTCTGTCAGATACTACCTCCTTAGGAAACCCCACTCTGGAGAATACTCTCAGCAGGGCCCTGGCCACAACAGGTGCTGTAGTGGTCCTAAGGGGAATTGCCTCTGGATACCTGGTGGCATGATCCACTACCACCAGTATAAATCTGTGCCCAGATGCAGTGGGAGGATCCATGGGACCCACTGTATCTATTCCCACTCTTTCAAAGGGGACCCCCACCACAGGTAGTGGTATTAGGGGGGCCTTTGTTGTGCCACCTGATTTGCCACTGGCTTGGCAGGTCACACAGGAGTGACAAAACTCCTTGGTATCTTCATTCATGTGAGGCCAGTGAAAGTGAGGGACAAGCCTGTCCCAAGTCTTGTTCTGGCCTAAGTGTCCTGCTAAAGGAATATCATGGGCCAAGGTAAGAAGGAAGCCCCTAAATTGCAGAGGTATGACCAACCTCCTGGTGGCACCAGGCTTGGGGTCTCTAGCCTCTGAATAAAGGAGCCCTTCATCCCAATACACTTTATGGGTACCTTGAGCATTCCCAGCAGCCTCAGCAGCAGCCAGCTGTCTGAGAGGTTCAAGAGAGGGACAGGATAACTGAGCCTGCCTCAAGTCAGCCCTTGAAGGTCCCCCTGTCCCCAGAAACTCAACCTGATCAGGTTCAAGCTCTTCAGGGACAGTTCCTTCAGGGTTCTCTAGATCAGCTTCCTGGGAAGGCTGATCATCACTCTGAGGCAGGGGGGAAGGCACAGCCTTGACCCTCCTGTTCTTCTTCTTGGTAGGTGCTTGGTCCATTGTTCCAGGATCCAAGACCTGAGGTTCAGTAAGGCACTTTTTGGCCTGTGACCTGGTCACAGCAAGGACATGTGGTGATATACCTAACATCTCTGCATGTGTCCTGTACTCCACTTCAGACCATAGAGAACTCTCTAGGTCATTGCCCAACAAACATTCCACTGGGAGGTCTGCACTAACCACAACCCTTTTGAGGCCAGTTACCCCTCCCCATGAGAAGTTAACAACTGCCACACTATGTGAAGTAGTGGCATTGCTGGCATTGGTCACCAGGTAATTCTCACCTGGTATGTACTGTCCAGAATCCACAAAGCCTGGTGTCACCATAGTGACACTGGCACATGTGTCCCTGTAGGCTTGAGCCACTTTGTCATTAATTAAAGGAGTCTGTCTGTACTTGCCCAGGTTACTGGGGCTCACAGTCAGGGACAAATCAATGTCCCCATCACAGATCAGGACTGCCTGTGTCAGGGTTCTGTCTAAGTCAGAATCTCCTTCAGTTCCCATAGTGATTCCCACTACACACTTTGTTCTGGGGACCAACACTGCTAACAGTAGTACTGGGAGCAGGTGCCTTAGGGGCAACATTGTTGGGGGCTCCACCCTTTTTTGCAATCACTAGTCCAGTGAGTTGTATTCTTGCAATGATTGCACCAGGGTTTCTTTTGACCTTATTTCTTCTTTTTGGACTGTTGGGACCCACCCTCCTTAGCAGTAGTTTGGGGCCCTGTTGAAGACTTCTGGTCTTTAGATTTCTGATCTCCACCCTTTTGGTCTGTTTTCTTCTGATCACCCTCTTGGCCCTGGTTCTGGTTCTTTTGCTTAACCCTGGTTCTGACCCATTTGTCTGCCTTCTTTCCCAATTCTTGGGGAGAGGTCAGATCAGAGTCAACCAAGTGTTGATGCAGTTGCTGGTTTTGACAGTTATTTAAAATCTGTTCTCTCATCATCAAATTATACAATCCTGTAAAATCAGATACCTTACTTCCCAGCAACCAACCCTCCAAAGCCTTAGTGGCACATTCAATGTATTCAGACCAGTCCTGAGTCTGTGTCTTTTGGGTGTCTCTGAACATTAACCTGTACTGTTCAGTGGTTAAGCCTAACCCATCAACTAGGACACTCTTCAGGACTCTGTAGTTTCTGACATCCTCTTCTCTAACAGTGAGGAGTCTGTCTCTGCCTCTTCCTTCAAAGGAGAGCCAGAGGATTGCTGCCCACTGGTCCTCAGGAACCTGCTGTACTTTGCAGGCTCTCTCAAGAGCAGTTATCCATTTGTGGATATCATCCCCACTTTTGTAGGGGGGCACAACCTTAGACAGGTTCCTATTATCAAAGACCCTATCTTTGTCCTTAGGGACAATGCTGCCACCAGTGGGTATAGACCCACTCTCTCTAGGTTGCCTAGCTTTGTTCAGTTTCTCTTCCATCAGGGCTACTTCTAGCTCCTGCTTCCTGATCCTCAGCTGGGCTTCCTGTATTCTGGCCTCATGTTCCCTCCTCTGAGGGGTGGTCATCCTTTTCCTGGAGTGACCTTGAGAGCCTCTAGAGCCATGAGAAGCATTGGATTCACCTGAGCGATTCCTTTGCCTCCCAAGCCCTGTGTTAAGTCCACTGGGGAGATCCAATGGGGTAAACCCACTGTCAGTCCCCAATAGCCTTAGTTTAGCTGGGCCAAGTATAACACTTGGCACTGGGCTAGTTCTCCCTTCATCCTCACTCACATCTGTATCCCCCTCACTTTCCTCCTCTGTAGTATGGTGTTCATCTAAGGGATGGCTATTGGAAAGGGGTACCTTAGTGGCATCTTCAGAAGGGGGGCCTCCTGTTCCTGTCCCTAATGGGGCTAACTGGGAAGCTTTCTCGAGCTCTTTCTGAATTTCATCATTCTGTAAGAGTTCTCTGAGCTCAGCAGAGGTAGGGTTCTTGGGCTGTTTAAGGCCTCTAAGAGTTGCCAAATGCCTGAGCTCGTTCTGATTTAGGGTAGCAAAGATGGATGGTGCCCTCTTGGGGTCACTCTCAACAGAGATGGGTACTGTGGACCCCTCTGCCCCAGCCATTGCTCTTAAGTGTGGGTGGATGTGTTGCAATCTACCTACACTTGGGTTTACCTACTAAACCTATCTAGTAGTTGTAGTCAGGGTGTGCTACTCCCTTTGCTCTACAACAACTAAGTTCAGAAGAACTTAAGTATATCTAATCTTGTTTTATATGTACCTACAGGTACCTATGTGATCTTTCAATTGGTAACCAAGAGATTACAATGGTAAAACACAGCAAGCTCAAATCCAACCGCTGCTCACCAATGTGAGAAGTTGGCCTGGTACATGATGTTCACTAGTTAAAGTGACCACCTTGTACCATGCCAAGCAACCCTTATGGTGTGGTTGTAAGTCAACCTTTTCGGACTAGCTGCCCTAGTGGTAGGGTAGGCTAAGCAGTCTTTGAGGCTAAACTCGTGAAGCGTGTTAAGCAGGCTGTTTTACCAAATGTAACCCCCTTTTATACAAATGAAAGGACACCACACAGATATATATTCAAAATATATATGTATTTATTTCTCAAAGTAACCCCTAGTCTCTTTATGAGCACAGGAGCACAAATCGTCAAACAAGATTACAGTAGAATACACAGAAGTTGCACTTTATATGGATAGGCCCTGGTGGCCGCTCAAACCATATACTAAAATAGTGGTATAAGTACCACGAACAGAAAAGGGAAAAGGCCTAGGGCCTCTAGAATCGCTGGGCCTACAAGGAGCTAACTTCAGTTAGTGACCAGGAGGTCCACGGGTTGCGTGTGCAGAGCAAATAGTCACACGCGTGCTCCCATAGGTTTTCAATGGGTGCGTAAAAAGTACAAAGTTACTGCAAAAAGGATCTTCCGGATGGACTATGAACTTAAGATTGGAAACACAGACTCTAGAGATGATTCTCTACACTTGGGCACCGGAGTGCCAGCTTGACCTCACCCACAGGAAGCGGGTGCATAGGCGTCGAAGTGCGTCGGGTTTCTTCTATCTGTTCAATGGAGCCTGTAGACAAAGATGCTGCAGGCGGTCGCCCCGGAAGAGATGCGGTGGATCCAAGAGTGGATCGGAGATGTTTAAGACCTGTAAGCAGAGGGGACAGTGTTCACAGTCACTAGCCAGTGACCAGCGTGGCACCAGGTGGGTACCAGGCGATGTCGGATGCAAACAGGAAGGAAGGTGTAGCTTGTCTCTGCAGCCACGTGGTCCCTGAAGGTCGCCGACGTCCAGGAGTCAGGTCACGAGCTGTCCCACGCATGTTCTCGCTGTCGGCGGTGTCGGCGACTTGATCGAAGCAAACAAGCCTTGGCAAAAGCAATTGTTGTAGGAGATGGAATAAGCTGATGGTTCTGACCAGCAAGGTCAGAGGGACTGCTCCTTTGGAGGGGAGCAAGGGCCAGTCTGGCGCAACCAGACCAGCGGTGTATTTCATGAAGTTCATCGCCAAGATGGCCACTAGCCAGCGGGCCAGCAACCGGTTAGGCGCGTCGAGTGGCAAAATGCAGAAGGGCTCCACGCAGATCGTGGAGATGCTGGAGGGCTCACCTTTGGTGCAGATGCTGCTCGAGGGTTGGGCTTCTCAGATCCCAAAGCACAACTTGGAGGGAGCCTCGGTTGTTGCACTTGCAGCTTGTCGTGGTCTTTTCAAGATGGCTGGCTCCACGTGTCTCGGTGCCTCCACGGGTCTCCTCTTCTCAGGGACTGTGGATCGGGCGGTGAGAGGTCTGGAGGTCCAGGTCTTGTCAGTCTCTGGGCTCAGGCTCCGGCGGGAGGCGGCGGCAAAGCAGACGTTGATTCGCTGGATGGTGCTTGCGTTAGCAAGGTGGTCACTCCCTGACCACAGGGGAGATTGGCTTCAGTCCTCTGTGCGGCAGAGCGTCGAAGTTCCCGTCTTCTTCTTAGTTTCAAGTTGATTCCAGGATGTCTGAAGTCTTAGGACACAGCTCCTACCTTTAAGCGGATTCTAGGGGCCGGACTACCTGCTAGGTCCCTCCCTAAGGGTGGGACCAGGAAGGGGGGTGGTTACACCCCCAATCCTTTGTCCAGCTCGCCCCAGGCCCGGGACTGGTGTGCCCCAGGACCGGATTGAACTGGCATATGCACCGAGGCTCCTTGTGAGCCTCAGGCATGTCTGGTTTCTTTCAAGCCCTACCTGACCAATACACAAAATCCTGTCTGGGGTGGTGCACGCACCTCCCCTGGCAGGAAACCCTTTGTCCACACCTCCCAAGCTGGAAGGACTCCCAGCAGCAGGAGGGCAGACTTGTGTCTGTGGTGGCAGCATCCATTTTGTGGAGCTGAGGCTATGTCTGATTTTACCCGGGTTTCAGGTACTGTACATGTCGTGTCCCTCTAGAAGGGTGGAATGCTAACCCCGTCGCCAGAATTGGCGAGGGGTTAGTATTCCAATTCGTATGACACCTTACTCGACATGTTTTGATAAAGCCAAACCAAAGATAGCATTTAACCGCGAGGTTCATAATGCACTTAAGAGTATATGGTATGACGATATCTGGAAACAGTAGAAGGAAGTTGTTCCGACCACTGCAGACAGGCTCAGCTCATGCCAGAGCACCATCTCACATGGAACCAAGCACTCTGCCTTCAGGATTGTTAAGGCCTGCCATAGGAGTGACTTATAGGTTAACATGTGTTCCATTTAAGGTTAGGTATAGGTATACTACACCTAAGTAAGAGGTGGTTACACCAACTTACCCCAGCTGAGTGATCAGCCAGTTGTGTCAAATTTGTTAGGCCAAGCCTGGGGTGGCATAATACATGCTTCAGCCCCTGGCAGGCCTTAGATACACCAATGCCCTGGGTACCTAGTGTACACTGGTACAGGGGCTCACAGGGTGATCCACTTCCAATTGGTTATGCACCTAGGGTGCATAGTGTGAATTTAGTAGAGAGAACAGCAGGCTGGGGGTCTGATTGGCAGGCCCACAGCCTCAATATGTCAAAAACCAGTGAAGCAAAAAGCAAAAATTTGGGGTGACCATAGGATAGCAGACCCTACTCTCCTACATTTTCCATCTATTGATGGACAGTAGACCTTGATGTTTCACATTTAAACACCTTACAAGTTGGTCTAATTGTCAGTTGTGAATGTGGTAATCAATGACAGATATTTTTGTCTATTGGTTTTCTCCCTGTTAAGCAACGTGGTAGACAGTGATAAATAGGATTATGTTATATTGTGTTTTTTAATTTTGCATTTTTTTATATGTTTTAATTGTGACCAAATGCAGCAACAAAGGTCTTTTGAATTTTTAACTATTGTTGATTGACAAAACACTATGTGTAAAGATTTATATAATAAATTGAAGTGAAAAAAGTTTTTTCGTGACGTGAGGAATTTGTGTGCTAATACAGATAAATGCATGAGTGATTGAATAGTAGTGGTGAATGTATGGTAAATGATAGCTAAAATAGCACGGGATTCCCCCTTCTTTTTCTCCCAGAGGACATCTTCTGATTTTGTTTTGTGATTTAACTCTAGTCCTTTGGGTTACCAAGGGTTCCTCTCTTTATTTATACATATTGGAATAATATACACTATAGTTTTGGCATAGGACTGAGGTCAGTATGCCCCTATCGAGTATATTAAACTTAATTACTTTGTGTGCCAGCTAACTCAGAGGCCACTAGAAATTCCTTGAAGGGAGTAGTTTCTGGCAACCACATAAACATGACAACTTGGTTTCCCTTTAGAATCGGAACACTCTCAGAATCGTGGGAACAATAGAGAACAGTTTCACTCAGCTAATGGTACATGCTTAGTTTCTGCAGAGTTTACACAGAAAGAGTAGACAGGTGTTTCAATAAAAGGATTTATTGAACAGTCTTATTTCTCGTGTAAGAGATATGTGCTGTTACAATCATAAGACAGTATGCAAGATATATTATGTACAGCGTAAACAGTAGAAAGAAATAATACTGCGCTAGCATTATCTTTTAGCTATTACACATATATTCATATACACAAATAACATAGGCTAAAAATGCGAGTACTCATACGATACGTTCTCTAACTAGATCTACCCCAGTGTACCTAAGTGTAGGCCAAGGTACGAAGTAGGTGCTGTATTCTATAGTATGGTATGCTATAGTTTGTATACCAAGTTTGTATGCCAAGAGAACCTCTAGGTTCTAGTCAGCTCCATACCTTAAGAATGAGAGAGGTTGGAATCTCTATCTGGTTCTCGAACTCTAACACCCCGCGAAGGGAGTCAGAACACTAGAAGCTGGATTCTCTGCAAGCAGGGATGACAGCGTCTTGTCAGTGCGTCAGGCCGGGACACGGGCTCCTCTAAGTCGAGGTCTCCTCCTTGCTTGACGCCGTGGCGAGCAGTATCAAGTCTTGCAGCCGAGCCGTGGCTTGCCATGGTAAGGGAAGGTATATTTAGACCTGGAAGGTGCTTAGGAATGTTTGCATTGACTTCAAGTCAGGCAGAGGAAGACGTCATGAATGAACCCTTAGGGTATAGCGGTTCGTGCATAATAAATGAGTTCTTGGAGAAATCAATAATCCTGGGCTAGGGAAACTCCCAACAGCTTAAGGGTCTGTTTTCTAAGAACTCGTTGTGACGTTAGGGTGGACGGATGTAGGTGACCATGCCTGTATTTGGATAGCATGGCTAATGCCTAAATAAGGACTGGGATCCTATGCCTATATAAGGGCAATGGAAATTGTGCCTATATAAGGACATGTATCAGGGAAACCTATATGCGGTCACCTAAAGCGGAATACAACACTGGAAGACATCAGTGGAAGTTTCTCTCCTGAAAGAAAAAAAAGAATTTTAATGTATTCTTTGGGTCCTGAAGGGTTACGTGTCTACAATGAATTACAAAAGCAAGAGAGAGTTGGAGGTGATATTGATGTTTTAAAGCAGCCATATTAGAGCTTGATGATCATTGATGCAGCGCTAAAACCCAGGTAACGGGGAAACAACCCGTACCAGTATTCTCCCTGTGTGACAGACTCAACATCACACTAACTCATTTACACATGCAGTCATTGGTGGGGCCCATAACACCAACACTCACACGTTACTTTCACACCGGTCTGTACACACAAAAGGAATGAATGATTCAAGCACCGGACATGTGAGGGGAACACCTTATAACCTATAGGGAAGGAAAAGTAATTTACAAGATATACATTAACGCCCTTTCGCCTACAGATCCTTAATCCTAAACATCAAGGCCCTCCTCCCACTTCGGTCAATGGACCAAATTTAGTTGGATTGGTTGATGGTGATTTAGAACCATCTAAAACACATTTAAGACTCCAGAATCTGTCCCTTAAATGAAAGCTCACAACTCATGAATTTTCGTTAATCAATAATTGTTTATCTAAATTTCATAATGATTGAATTCGCATTTGTCTCATCAAAGTATTGGAAAATTTATCAAATTTTTAGCAAATGCAGAACGTCATATTTACCTAATCTGGCTATTTAGAGTCCTCTAATTCATTGTCTCTGCATAATCAAATTTGCAGTCAGTCGTCCAAAGCAGGCCAAATCTCAAAGTTCTCTGCTCAGCACGCTATAGTCCCAAAGATCGGCAAAGGACCAAAGACGTGCAAGCATCTATCATTGTCCATAAACTTAAGAAAGGTTTGCAGTCATCAGATAATCGAGCGGCATCCGGACCCTCTAAGATTCAGGAAAACGCAGCGCCCTCTCTATTCTACTACTCATTTTTATAATAAAAAGAAGCAAAGATGATACAAATTAAAAATGTAGGAAAGTCGTGATTGGCTGGTTGAGATCGTCCGATGTCAGATTTTTAGGTTTTCAGTTCAGTTCGAGGGGTGAGATCACAAGTTAGTTCGTTCCGGTTTATTTTGAGGTTGATTGCTCTCGGTCTTGGCTGATTTACCACTGTGTCCTTGTTCGGGTACATGGTGAACATAGGTCATGACGAGGTTTAGGAGATTTCTTGCGCAAGCGCAGCTCACTCCACGCCTCGTGGGACACTGGCCACTTCGTCGTGTAGCGTCAGCGGCCATCTTTGATTTAGGCCCAAACGCCAACTTAAGCAAAACAAACACAAAAAAGTAATTAATATATAGAAATAATAAATCTAATGTTAACCCCTTACTAATCCCTCTATGTGCTTGTATTTATCTAGCGTATAGCAACATTTAAAGCAAATATATTCACCCTTTTGGTCCTCTTCTCGGGCAACATTACAAGACATTACAAAAGCAACATATGTCATGCAGTATTCTAATTTCTACATATACTACTTGTTAGTATGCGTACGGATTTTAGTCATAAAGGTTATTTAGCCATGAAAAATTCAAATCCCACATGTAATTCAAATATTAATAATGTTGATTAATAAACATGCAAACTCATTTAATAATATTATAGTTAATAGATTATGAAATTAGTATTTTCATGCAGAATAGGGGAGGTATCCAAAATGTTGTACTACCCGCTCCATCAATCCCCCCTTTGGTGATTTTATCACCACACCATTAAAATTTTGTATCAATTTGTCAAGAAAGCAAAATGAATTCTTTGTTTTGATTCACATCTCTGTTTTCCCAATTTCTTCTCTTCTTTCTGTTTTATACATACTGTCTTTCATTTCTTCTAATTCTACTTCTTCAAACTCTCTCTTTCTTGTTTCTTATTCTGTCTTCTTTTCAAATTTTCTCTTTTTAACCTTTTCTGTATTTTCTTTCTTTTATGACATAAACATCCTAATCCAAAAATTAATGCTATAAAGATCACACATGTTGATGGAAATAGGATTCTACCTCTAAATGTACCACCTAAGTTTAACAGGAAATCTTTAATAGAAGAAAGTTTCTTCCCAATCTTTTCCCAAACACTTTCTACCTCCAGTGGTGTCATTTCCTCATGCAATTCAGTTATATTTTTAATGTAGATCTTTAGATCTTTACTTGCGTCCGGAATGTAAGTACAACAATGTTGAACTTTCAGCATTCCACAGACTCCACCCTCTTTTGCCAATATTATATCAAGGGCAAGTCGATTTTGTATTACCATGGCACGCATGGCAACCATTTCAGTATCTACCAATAAAAATCCTCCGGCGGTGCTTGTTGACAAGCGATCCACTACTGTTGATAGTTTTCTAATTTTGTGTTCATTCAAAGATATTCCCACTGCTGGTATCAATGCTCCAAAAATGTCTCCCACAATTTCTGACCAAGATTCTCTTTTTCTACATGTTAGTAGACTACCTAACTTATGTACACCATCTTCTCCTCTTCCCATGTGGAATATCTTTGGGAAAACCAGACCTACATAACATGTGCCATACCAATGGTCTGGCAACCGATAATATGCCTTGTTCCCGCAGATAGAATATAACCCAGGAAAAACTGGATCATTTCCTCCTTTAAATCCCCATCCACCCATGATTCGGTATGTATCATGGCACTCACTGTTACCTACAAAATAATTATCATATGCAGTTTGATTCCTTCTAATACACAACTTTCCTTTCTGAGGCCAATCTAAAGCCATAATTGGACTAGTTTCTCCCTTCAAGTGTTTTTCCATTTCAACATCCCAGACTGTCTTTTCTTCTATTCCCTCAGATGCTTTCTTTTGCATTTTCAATCTCCTTTCTTCAACCATATCCAAGAACGTCCTTCCCTCTTTCTTTAAACTGCAAGTCAAATTATTGCTAAATATATATTCTAATGTTAATTCATTAGCTTCTAAGAAAAATTCACCTAACACCTTTGCAGGCTTTACTTTATTCAATTTGTTAACTAAAGGTACTTGTGAAAATATGTTATCTACGTCTGAGAAATAATATTCTAATTTCCCTATTTGGCAAAACAAACTAGCTATTACACTACATGTTATTCCATATGTTACTGGAAGGTGGTGATAGGTCACTCCCTCCGATACAGATGCAGGTAACTGCATGCAGACATAGCAATCCCTTACGTCCATTGTCTTTACATATTCATACAAAAGTTTTGAAAACACATTGTTAGAAAAATCGTTTATAGGCCTGTCTTTATGTAGATAGTTTCTATCTATTCTAGTCGGATATACCTTCTGAATCTTCTCTATATTAGTTTTATTCTCACAATATCCTTATATTTTGTCTAGTGTAACTTTAAATGAAATCATCAATGCTAGCGCACTCCATAGAAGCAATAGTAATCCTGTACAACAACAAAACATTTTAAGCCATCTTTTTAGAAATACACATCTAGGGCCCGATTCACAGAACAAACTTAAGACAAAATCCTAAACTTAGTACCATTTTGGTATTCACAGAATGCACTTACTACTTCTGGTATTCACAGAATGAACTTACTATTTTTGCAATTCACAGAATAAACTTACTACTTTTGCTATTCACAGAATGGATTTACGACTCCTAACTTTACGTCCGCACTCGGGCCGGAAATTCTGGCCTGGAGGCGGAGCTTCCGGCCCGGAGGCGGGGCTTCTGGGCCGGAGGCGGAGCTTCCGACCCGGAGGTGGGGATTCCGGCCAGTGGCGGATCTCCACCACTGGCCGGAATCCCCACCTCCGGGCCGGAAGCTCCGCCTCCGGCCGGAAGCCCCGCCTCGGTGCCGGAAGCTCCGCCTCCGGGCCGGAATTTCCGGCCCGAGTGCGGACGTAAAGTTAGGAGTCGTAAATCCATCCAAAGTTTGTTTTCCCTCATGTTCCTTTTGAGTCACTAAAGTGTCTCGATACGAATAGTCTTTTGCCACGGTGTTATTGAACATGGTTCTATACCCGACTAGTAATGTCACTTCAGGTGCACTTTTTAAACATTTTGAAACATGGAGATGTTGTTGCCTAATCCATATGCCATACTTAGCTAATTGTTTTTAAAGAAGCCAATGGCTGATTCGCTGACACATTCCTGCCCCTATCACCTAATGAGTGAAGGACGTGGTCAAGCTTTGTCTGTCTTCTCTGTGAAGTTCACCGCTCTTTAGTTTTCAGGGACCGGTTTTTCCTCAATTTTGTTATTTCATTGGCTCACGTTTATTTTCAGAGCGGGGCCTCTTCTTTTGACTTGAGCTGGTGCCGAGTGAGGTGAGGCTTTTTCCTCATAAGATGTTTGGTAAGCATGATCATTAATCTCTTGCAGATATTCAGAGAAGTGGGGTTAACAGATGTAGGAAGTAATATATACCATGTGATTATCTGTATGAATCCACATCTCAATGCAATAATTTTTCTTGTTTTTTTTAGATGTCACTCAACATCAGTAATCACATTGAGGAATTTGAAAACAACTATAAGGGTATAGTAGTAACCCATTTCTTCTTCTTTTTCAAAGTCTACAAAATAGTAGCTTTGAGCATGAGGTCCTGAAGAAAGCCAGGGATAGTCTTCCCGAAGGCTGAAACATGTCGACCGCAAAATAGGAGCAGTATACGTTGTGTAACTGCCTTTTCTTTCTTTTTGTTTTCACATTGCTTTTAGATAGAAAAACGACTGATGGGACACAGGTTAGAAGCACGTACTTAGTGTTCGTCAATTGTTTATTCTATTTTAGGAACACTGACAAACACAAAAAATCTTTTTGTTTCATTGCACTCTATATACTTTCTATTTTTCCTCTTTTCCTGGACGAATTCTTGGTAAGAGGATACAACTCATTCGTATCACCTCGATGTTACAAGAGGTTGCTGAGAAGAGTTGTTTGGTACCCCAGATGATGACACTGGGCACTATCAGAGTGTAATGATGGGATGCTGATTATCCTTAGATCAAGCTTTTTTTTTTTCTTATCTCTTGTTTGTCTTAATTTTTCTGTATCTGTTTCTCACATGCTTACCTATTCTAATTCACTGTTGGAGCAAATTGCTAAGAATCAACTGCCTTGAATTCATATCAAGGGTTGCGTAAAGACCTCGGATCCCTTTTTTGTATTGAATATTTAGGAAGGGGGATTAGGAATCCTTGAAGGTCTATAAAGATTTTCCCTCAGACCCTATTTGTTTTGTTTGTATTTGATCGTCTTTCACTTTTCCCTCATAATCTTGATACAGAACTTCCTGAACATCCGTCTCTTCTCCAATATCGGACAAGATAACTCTCAGGATTTCCAATTCTTCGTCTTCCTCAACCACTTCCGGTACAGTCACCTCTGGATTTTCTTGGCTATCCGCCTCTTCTTTTATTTCAGGCAGGGCCACATATGACCATTCTGGCGACTTATACTTCTGGTTGGGCTTTCTCGTTCTTTTGTTTTCCTCTGCTGTAGTTATTTTCTCATTTTTCGATTTTTCCTGACTTGATACTTCATTCACCTGCTCTGCTCTTGGTGAATTCACTCGTGTCAGTCGATATCTTAATCTCTTTATCTTGTTTTGCCAGATTTCATCTCTTGCTGGTCTTTTCGATTTATTTCCTTTATCATTCTTTCAGCTCTCCATGCTCTTTTTCTCAAGACTCGACCTTCTGGTACTTCTTCATCACTTTCCTCTGATTCTGTTTCAAGGTGCTTTTTGCTTTCAGCTGTTCTTCTTTCCACCACTTCTTTTATTTTCCCTACTTCTGTCCCTCCTCGTGGTTCTTGCACACAATCTTCCCGCTGACTAAATGTCCCTTCCTCTAACTTGATGTTCGAATTCCCTACAACTCCTCGGGGCTTTTCCGCAAGAATCTTTCCCTCTCTTTCTGTATCTGGCACCTGTTCACCTACCTTTGTTATTTCAGGTGGAATTTCTCTCAGCTTTTCATCAGGAACTTTCTTATCAACAATTTTTTTGATTGTCTCTTCACTGCTTTTCTCTTTTCTCCAATGTATCTGTGCTTGTTCAGTCTCTGAGTCTGAGCTGGTATCAGAAATCTGTAATTTTCTTCTCAAGGGTATATTTTCTGGGGCAACAATCAAATTTGGTTCTGACTCCCCCCTTTCAGGATTTTCTCTTGTTCTTGTTTCTTCAGCATCCGATTCAGAAATAGTCTCTGACTCCTCAAAATATTCTCCTTCTTTGTTATCCACTGGATTTGGGATTCTCAGTGTGTGACTAGCATGAATCCAGTTCTTGATCCCAGCACACTTCACAGCTGTTGTTCTAGTCAAAATCACTTGTCGTGGTTTTCCCCAATGTGGGACCAGACAGTTTCTTCTTCTGTGTACTTTAATTCTCACCCAGTCTCCTGGGCTCAGATCATGAGCTTGCTTCTTTTCAAGGGTTGTGGCATCCGATCCAACCTGATGAAACACAGAATGAACTGCGTCAGCCAGCCCCTTACAGTAATCCAACACCAAGTCATCAGTTATAAGCAACAGCTTGTTGACTGGTATGAATACATGACGCATTGCTATTCCCATGATAATTTCATGGGGGCTCAAACCTGTGTTCCTGTCTGGAATAGATCTAATAGTCATGAGTACTAGAGGCAAGACATCAGGCCATTTCAATCCTTTGGCTAAACACATTTTTCCCAATCGGTTTTTAATGGTGCCATTCATTTGTTCCACAACACCAGAAGCCTCTGGGCGATAGACACAATGTAGTTTCTGTTGTACATTCAATGCGTCACAAATCAACTTTATGGTCTCATTATGGAAATGCTTTCCTCCATCTGACTCAATTGTAACTGTGAACCCGAATCTAGGGATGAATTCCCTCAAAAGCAGTTTTGCTACTGTAATTCCATCACTCCTTCTTGTGGGGTATGCTTCTACCCATCTAGAAAACAAACAGACCATTACTAGAACATACCTCAACCTGTTACAGGGAGGCATTTTAATGAAGTCAATCTGCATTCTGGTGAAAGGCCCTCCTTCTCGACCTATCGTTCCTAGACTTACCACTGTTTTCCTTCCAGGATTGAACTGCTGACATATAAGGCATCTTCGACAAAGGCTTTCAGCTACAAGTCTAAATTTTGCATTGTACCATGTTTGCCTAAATGACCTAATCATCGCGTCTCTCCCTATGTGTCCTTGTCCATGATACATCCGTGCCATGGTAGACACCATGCTATCAGGCATGACTGGTCTTCCATCTCGATAAACCCACACATAATCTGTTTCTCTTGGTGCACATCCTGCTTTTACCCACTGTCTCATTTCCTCATCTCCTGCTTCTTCCTGCAATTGCCTCACTTCTTCCCAGGTACTCATAATGTTAGTAAACAGTAGGGGGCAAGAATTAATTTCCCTCTCTTTCCCCCTGTTGATCGAATTTTGATTACAAGCACAATATTGAGCCATATCGTTGGCATACTTATTACCAACTGTGACATAATCTCCCGTCTGAACGTGGGCAGCACACTTTACAACGGCCAGTTGCTTAGGCAGCTGTTTCACCTCAAGCAACTTCCCAACCACTTCAGCATTCTTTATAGGAGTTGCACTTGAAGTCAGAAATCCTCTCTGCAGCCATATCTGGCCGAAATCATGCACAACACCAAAGCCATACTGACTATCAGTTATCACAGTCACTCTCACATTCTTTCCCAACTTGCATGTTCTAGTTAAGGCTACAAGTTCATTAACCTGTGCTGATATTACTCCCTTAAGGTAAGATGCTTCCATTACTGCTGCAACCGTACATACTGCATAAGCTGCACTTAGAATTCCTTTGTCTGTTCTCAAGCATGAACCGTCCACAAACATCACAAAGTCATCTTCTGATAAAGGTACATCTTTTATATCAGGACGTGGTTTGGTACAAAAATCGAGTACATCTCAAACAATCATGATCCACTTCGTCCCTGACTTCAACATTTTCAGCATCAGGCAGTAACGTTGAAGGATTCACATTCAAGCATCTCACAAGGCCCACATTCGTTGCACCTAATATGACCTTCTGATATTTAGTCAGCCGACTATGTGTCATGAACTGAGTGCAGCTCCTTGGTAAAAGGATTGCCACATCACGAGGTACAAACACTCGCACAGGATATCCCATCACAATTCCTTCACTCTGTTCCAGACTCTTACAAGTAGCAGCTACTGCTTTCAAACAACCTGGCAACGCTACAGCTACAGGGTCTAGCATAGCTGAAAAGTATGCAATTTGTCTTCTCAATTTTCCATGTTTCTGTATTAGTACCGAGAGTGCACATCCATTCCTCTCACTGCAGTACAGCTCGAACTCCTTCTCATAATCAGGCTTTCCTAATGCTGGCGCTTCACATAAACTGTCTCTCAATTTTTTTAAAGCTGCTAGTTCTTCCCTATTTAAGTCAATGGGGTCTTTTACATCACTTCTCGTCAGGCGTACCAAAGGTTTTGCGATCAGGGAAAAGTTACTTATTCACTGACGACAATACCCAACCATTCCAAGAAACATTCTCACCTCTCTTTGCGTCATTAGAGCTCTCATTCCTTTTATTATCTTGATCCTGTCTGTAGGTATCTTTCTCAGTCCTTTTTCAATTTTGTGACCTAAATATTGTACTTCTTTCTGACAAAATTGCAATTTCGATGGGGATACCTTAAGTCCTCCATCTGCCAAATGATTTAGCAATGCTATGGTGTCCATTACACAAGCTTCTCGAGTCTTTGACGCCACAAGTAGGTCGTCAATATATTGAACCTACACTGAGTTCTCTGGCATTTGTAAGTCTTCCAAGGACTTTTTCAATATCTGATTAAATATTGAGGGGCTTTCTGTATACCCCTGTGGGATTCGGCACCAAGCCAAAATACGTTCGCCAAAACGAAACGCAAAAATGTGTTGGCTATCATGGTGCAACGGAAAGGAAAAGAATGCATGACATAGATCAATCACTGTATACCATTCTGCATCATGTGAAATCTGATACAAAATCACAGATGGATTTGGTACAATAGGACAACATGACACAACAATTTTGTTTATCTTTCTTAAATCTTGCACTATCCTGAACTTTCCATTAGGCTTTTTCAGTCCCATAATCGGTGAATTACATGGACTACTCATTATTTCTCTCAAGAGACCTTGTTTCACCATTTTCTCGATTATGGGAGTAACTCCTTCAATTATCTCGGGTGTCAATTTATATTGAGGAACATTTGGGTAACATATTCCTTCCTTCACTGTTATTTTTACTGGATCCATATTTCTCATTAGTCCTACATCTTCTCCTGTGAAATCCCAGACTTCTGCTTTTACTGTCTGTTCAATTATTTTGGTAGTTGGTCAGGGTTGAATACAGCAAAGGCTTCAGTAATCTCAGTTTCCATATTAGCCATAGTCATTTTATACAGTATGTCTTCATCAGGTGTCTCAAATGCTATACCATCAGGGGTACAAAATATGGTGCAATTCATATTGCACAGTAAGTCTCTACCTAACAAATTTACAGGACTTGAATCACACACGACAAAACGGTGCATTTCAGAAAATTTCCCTATATTGACTTTTACTGGTTCTGTGAGATACGTTTTGATCTGTCTGGTGGATACTCCAACCACTTGGATTGTTTCATCTGAGAGAGGAAGATTCTTAACATCAGCTGACCTAACAGTTGATCGAGTAGCACCAGTATCTACCAGGAAAGTAATATTTTCATCATTTACCTTTCCATCCACAAAAGGGCCTGTCTGGTCTACTTCTAGATTTGCTCCAAGTACGCACTCTTCTTCCTCCCTTCGGCACCGTCAATAACCTTCTTCTGACTCACTCTCATCACGTTGTAGCCAATACTGCGAAACAGCTTAGTTACCTGTTCTTCGTTGTAGAATTTTGTCTCATTACTGTATTTCTGTGAATTTACGTTCGGTGAAAAAGGCGGTTTTGGCACCTGATTCTGTTGGGTAACAACCTGCTGCTGTCACTGCGGTTGACCACTCACCTCTTTCTGCACCTGCGGATTCAATGATGCATTTTCATTATTAGTATTAGGGGGAAATTTACACTCGGATTTCCAGTGCCCTATTCTTCCGCAATTATGACATGGCCATTTCTTTTTGGCTTCTTCTATATTGAATTATCCCTTTCTTTTTCCAGCATTAAATTTAGGTTTTGGTCCTGCACTATTTGCTTGTTCAATCAGCTGAGCTTCCTGTCTTTCTGCCACTTTTACTTGTGCCCACATAGCCTTTTCTTTTAATTTACGCTGCTTGGCCTCAATTTCATCAATTAAATACCTTCATGTCTTAGTACTTCATCTATTTTCTTATTTTGCCAATCCACTGTATGCTGTTTTATCATCTCACTAATTTTAGGACGTAGACCATATACAAATCTGTATACAAAATAACTCAGATCTTTTTCACTCAAATTTTCGTCACCACTAAACTGTTTAAAGGCAAGGATTAACCTTTCGTAGTACGCATGCACTGACTCGTTAGTTTCCTGATGAGTTCGGTCTATTTTTACCCAATCAGTCTCTTTGGGAGGTACTTTGTTTTTCAAAAAGGTGATTACTTGTTCATAATTTTTCATTACCTCCGGATCAGGGGCACCTGTCTTTGGATCTCTAGGGTATTCTTGTGTAGGCCAATTGATCATAATTTTACACTCTGTCCATAAATCTGCTGGTACTATTATGTCAACTAGACTATTTAGATCAATCCACAAAACCTCCGATAATTTTACAAACCTGTCCACTTGCCTATACCACTCAACTGGCTTTTCGCGTAGTCGAGGGAAATCATTTGTAAATGACAAAATATCTTGCCTAGTCCAAGGGACATGTACATATCCTCCTCCTGGAATTTCTCTCATAGGGCATTCTGTCACTATCTTTTCTTTTTCTCTTACGGGGAAAGCTGCAAACGTTTTCTCTGAGGCATCATCTCGTTTTCGGTACCAACTACTTCTCCATTTATCCACATTTCCCCATTTTCTTAACAAAATGATTATGTCTTTAATCAGGATTATTCGTCCTGTGGTGTTCAGATTTTCAATATCTTTCTCAGTAAAGTCTACTCGATATGGTTTTTGTAAAGCTTTTACCTTTTTAATGTCTATACCCATTTCATTTGCCGTTTCCTCTAGTCTTTCGTGTAGATTCTTTGCTCTCCAAGTAATACTTTTGCACAAAAATAATAATTCTTCATCCTGATATGTTTTCAACTTCTCTGTGGTGATAGACCCTTCTATTAACTCTTCCAAAACCATCCTTAGCTTGGCCACATCTATAGATTGAGATTCTCTGTCTTTTCTCTGTAAGCTCCTCAACCATTCGTTTAATTCTTCTGAAGTAGGACCTACTGGTTTTCCCTCATTACCTCGTTCTGAGTCTCTTGGAGTTTCTGATATGGAGTCTGTAGTCATTATCAGTCTTTCAACTAAACCTGGATTTGCTGTCAAAATTTTAGGCATCCTCTTTTCTGATGTACTTACTGTTTGTCTCCATGGGTTCTCGTCTGAATTTATTCTTGGCCTCTCTGTCTGTTTATTACTGTTATAAGGGACCGTTAGACAATGCTCATTATCCTTTTGTTTATCAAAAATAGGTATTACAGGACCTATGGTTACGGGAACAGTCACGGCTTCTAAGTTTTTAGTCAATTCTCTAATCTTTTCAGTTAACTCTAAAGTGGTTTTTGCTAATTCTGCTGAATGTTCACTACTCACCTTACTATCATGTTTTCTCTCTCTATTTCTCCCTAACTCTTGGGTACTGGTTCAATCTTAATATTTCACAAAATCTCTCCCATTGGGGCACTTGGTGTCAACATGTCAGAATCTGGTTGATACGGGGGTGGATTTTTATAAAACATGTCGTCAAGAACATCATCCTCCGGTTCATGCACTCCATACCAACCTGACTCTATATTATGTCTCTTTTCTGTACATTTTCTTCCACTAACTTCTTCAGCATGTCTCACAGGAAACAAACCATCAGTTAAATTTGCGTTTTGCCATCTCCTCATTCTATCATCATGATTCTCCTGTCCATGTGATCTACCAAACATGTATCTATACCTTCCGCCACTCCTCTGTCTTTCTCTCTCATGCATCTCATCTTCCCATTCTGTCAATGCTTCAAACTGTGTTGGTCTAGGTCTCGGTTCTAGATTCATCATTCTGTCTCTCAAATTTCTCAAAACCGCTAAATTAATTGAACCATGTTCTGGAAATGCCAAAACTCCATCATCTTTGGTATATTTTGCCCAATTGTCCAACCAAATACAAGTATGGTATTCGTATTTCGCAACCATAAAGGATGCGGGCGATTTCGGTGGAGGAAGCAACTGTCCCTCTCTAGTCACAATCGGTTTGTCTTTTTTAAATAAACTCTTGATTTTTCCAAACCAGGACTTTTTCTCTTTTTTTGGTGGATCGTAAAACATCATTTTGTCTTCCATGTATCGGTCGTTTTTCCCTACGACTATTCTGTTGTTTTATCCAATCGTAGCGCGACTCAGACTAAAGCACCAATCCGGAGCGTCTATGTCACTTCTGTAATCCTCCAATCCTAGCGCGACTCACACTAACGCACCAATCAGCAGCGTCTACGTCACCCCTGTAATTCTCCACTCCTAGCACGGCATACACTAACACACCAATCAGGAGCGTCTATGTTTCTTACTGACTAGCCAATCCCAGTGCGGTCTTTCTGATGTCAGCTTTTCTCGCTGTCACAGCTCCTGCTCCTGCTGACCCCTCCTTTACAAAATTTAGCGGTAAACTTCTTCTTACGTTCTTCTGATTTACAAATCTGTTAGTAACGACATAAAAACGCCACGATTATCTGTTTCGCTAACAAAAGTATAGTTAATGACCTTTCTTACACGAATTCCGTCTTTCCCGAGAGCAGCGTTTACCTCTACCCTACTACGGAATCGTTACTTCCGCTGATAAAGTAGCACATCCCTCTACCATACCCTTCTAGCAAGCATCAGCTAACTGTTTCTCCAGAATTAAGACACCTAGGTGCCGATTACGATCCTGTAAAAAATTTCCCCGTACGACTCGTATCCGGTCTTTTTACCGTACGAATCGTACAAGTGCCATACAAACTGCCAAGTACGATTCGCATGGGAAAAAGTCCATACGAATCGCATTGGGAATAATTCCCCACACGTCCTCGGGTCAGAAAATGTGTCCGACACGTCCCCGGACGATTTACCGTACAAATGTGAAAAGTCAAGTCCGACCTCGCAAGTACGATCCATCCCGTGCGTCCGATGTTACAACCGTATGGAAAAAACACCGTCCGCACCGAACTCCCATAGCAACCATGGAGACATGTGCCCGCATACGCGCCCAACACTCCCCCCAGCCCTCCTATGTACGAGTCGAATCCCCACCCGTGTATGTACACCCGTGTATGTACGAGACGTATCCCCACCCGTGAATGTATGGAGCGTACCCCCACCCCAACAGTGTATGTACAACCCGTACCCTCACCCGCGTATGTATGGAGCGTACCCCCACCCCAACCGTGTATGTACGGACCATACCCCCACCCCAACCGTGTATGTACGACCCGTACCCTCACCCGCGTATGCATGGAGCGTACCCCCACCCCAACCGTGTATGTACGACCCGTACCCTCACCCGCGTACGTATGGAGCATACCCCCACCCCAACAGTGTATGTACGACCCGTACCCTCACCCGCGTATGTATGGAGCGTACCCCCACCCCAACCGTGTATGTACGACCCGTACCCCCACCCCAACCGTGTATGTACGACCCGTACCCCCACCCCAACCGTGTATGTACGACCCTTACCCTCACCCGCATATGTATGGAGCGTACCCCCACCCCAACAGTGTATGTACGACCCGTACCCTCACCCGCGTACGTATGGAGCGTACCCCCACCCCAACCGTGTATGTACGGACCGTACCCCCACCCCAACTGTGTATGTACGACCCGTACCCTCACCCGCGTATGCATGGAGCATACCCCCACCCCAACCGTGTATGTACGACCCGTACCCTCACCCGCGTACGTATGGAGCGTACCCCCACCCCAACAGTGTATGTACGACCCGTACCCTCACCTGCGTACGTATGGAGCGTACCCCCACCCCAACAGTGTATGTACGACCCGTACCCCACCCCAACCGTGTATGTACGACCCTTACCCTCACCTGCGTATGCATGGAGCGTACCCCCACCCCAACCCTGTATGTACGACCCGTACCCTCACCCGCGTACGTATGGAGCGTACCCCCACCCCAACATTCTAAGTACGGAGCGCACCCCAGGCCCCAACACCAGCACCTTCACCCAACATCGTGCATGTATGAGTCGTACCAAGCCAGACACAAGGACAGCACTGTACACCAAAATTCCCGAAGTACACACCGTACACACGCTAAAAACGCACGTACACAACCAGGACAAAGCAAAACAACACAAGAATACACCATTCGAATGGCACAAAGCCACAAAACATGTCCAACAAGCACAAAAACAACACATTCACTGACCTGCAACTGCCAAAATCCCAAACAGAGGCCCAAACACAACCACTCCTTATAACACACCCACCCAAAGTTCAAACACAGCCACACCCACCAATGGACCAATAAAAAGGGCCCACAGAGACAAACCATGAGCCTTTGCAACAGACTCACTGCTGCTAGACCCCACAGACAACCTACAGCACCATACTTGAACCTTTACTACACCTTACACTTGCACACCTTCACACACCCACCTTCACAAACACCCCCTCATCACATTCACACACACACCTGCACAATCACACCCACACACCCACAACCATCCACACCCACACCCCCCACAACCATCCACACCCACACCCCTCACCATGCCCACTAACAAGAATCCAAAGTTCACTAGCCAAGAGTTGGAGGTCCTTGTCGACGAAATCCTCAGAGTCGAGCCACACCTCTTTGGAACATTGGTCAGACAGACCTGCATGTCCGAAAAAACAGCCATGTGGCAGAGGATTGTCGATGCTGTGAATGCTGTTGCGTCCACCAGAAGGACCAGGCATGAATGCCAAGCCAGGTGGTACGATCTGCGGAGGAGGGTCCGAGCCAAAATGACCGACGACCACAACCAGGCCAACGTCACTGGAGGAGGGCCGCCCCGCAGACCCGTACAATACCATCCCTGGGAGGAGAGGGTGATGGCCATACTGCCGGTGGTGTCAGTGGACGGATTAAAAGGACTCCGAGACCCGGGTGAGTACACAAACAACTCACCTCACATGGGGGGAACGTCATCCACAACCAAACTCACAATCAGGCACGCAACCACCCCAAGCTATCGCATGACTCAACCACACTCCATGAACACGCACATGCCACTGGCGCCACCATGCCCCATGCACCCAGCTGGACAATGCAAAGTCACAGGCCACAGAAAACACCAACACAAGACACGGTAAGCCGGATGGCGGGAGTGTGGGCCCCAAAAATCACATAGTGCAACTCAGAAGCAGACAACAATGCCCTCTGCCCATATGGCCTAGGTCACAGCCAGACAAACAGTGTGTCCCCACACAGGAAAGACTTGCCAGCAAATGGCGGACGCCTTGCATTAAGACATGGGGGTGATGGCACGTTTTTGCACATGACAGCAGCTAATGAACAGCCAACACTGTGAAAGAGTGGCAGCACACACCACCACAGCAGCAGCGCAGACACAGACACTACACCCAATGGGTGCCTGGAGATCAGAAACAAACTCACATCAACAAGCCAAGGGCCATTCAAAGAACTGCAAAAAGTGTGTGCCTAGGAAGCTGGGCTGAGGTGACAGAGGGTGACACACAGAGGGAGGGAGAGGGGGACAGAGAGGGAGTGAGAAAGGGACACACAGGGAGACCAATTCAGCCTTGGGGGGTGTGGGAATGTCTGCTCGTCAGCAGGTGGACTGCGTGCATGTAGACAAGGGTGGCCAGTGCCTGAATCCCCCTCTCTTCTCCATGGCAAAACACTGGGCCATGTCTCAACCTGTGCACGAGCACAACGCCAGCTACCTGCATTATATAAGTGTGTGGAACAACTCCATGTGCCCACGTACAGTGCAACACGGAAGGCGCCAATGCATGGCTCGCCACACCTACCCACTCCACTGCTGACTGCAGTCACAATTGAGGCAGCAAGTAAGACTGTGCCACACATAGGTAAAGTCGCAAAAGCTGTGGCCAAGGGACATACCCATGCACAAGTGCACTGTGAGTGGAATGCAAGACATATCCAAATTCCCAGAGGAAATGTGCCAACTTAGAAACGAATGAAACATGGATGTTGCATGGAACAAAATTAACATTGTCTCTCTCACACACAGGTCAACGTCGTGGATCACCCCCCAACACTGGGGGGGAAGACTCACAGGACCCGGCTCGGCGGGATGACGGACCCACCGGCAGCGACGACTCTCACCACTCTGTGGACGACCCCGACCAACCTGGCCCCTCTGGTGTCCAACCACCTGCAGCACCTGCGTCAGGTACAACTGGGCCAACCACCACCCCCACTCCTGCCGCATCCCAGGAGACACCCAGGATCCCTGCCCCACCACCACAATGCAGCCAGGCTGGCCAGGAGGGACACGGTGTACCGGGCACCCAGGAGGAGGCAGGCGACAACGCCAATGCTACCCCTCAGGGGTCCCGGAGACCCGATGTACCCACAAGGGCAGGCCAGGTGCAAGTGGGCAGGGGTGGTGGGAGTGGAGGACGGCGGAGGTGTGAGCCTGACCAGTTGGCTGCGGAACCGATATATTCCCATGTCAGAAACATCCTGGACACATACCGGCAGGACACCACGGGCATGGCCCAGGTTGTGTCCATCCTCGAGGAGATCAAGACCCAGCAGGCCCAGCAACATGCGGAGCAACATGCCTGTCTACTGCGACACCAAGGGCGGATGGAGGACATACAGGCTGAGCTCGTGACGGTGTTCACGGGAATTCACCGTACACTCCGTCGGATAGCCGACAACATGGGCAACCCTCCCTGTGGCACCAGGCGTAGAACATCACCACCCACAGGGAGGGATCAGGAGGAGGAGGAGACATCCGACGGAGCATCCCAAACATCGTCACGGCCTGCTTCTGAGGGTCCCCGCAGGAGGGCGGGTCGTCCACGGAGAAGACCGTGAGGGTCAGCGCAACAGCACCATCTCCCAGGACACCTGGCCTGGCACCTGGCCCACTGGACCAACAGCAGCACAGCAGCAAAAGACATTCTCTGCCACATGGATTTGCTGGTCACTGTCTGACCAATGTTGACAAAGACTGTGGCATGGACTCTGAGGATTTCCAATGGCAAGGCCACCAACTCCCCTAGTGAACTTTGGATTCCACACACCTGGAAAGCCCCTCATGTCATACCCCCCCCCCCACGTACCCCAACCAAAATAAAAAGTTACACGATAAAGAGATGATGCCTACATTTTGCATTATTACCTTACATGTGTCTTGTAAAGTCTAACCATGCCTGAGTTCTCATTTGACTTCAACCATCCACACCCTGGGGCCTGAGTCTGGCACAGGACACACATGGGTCACAATGTATTAGGCAAGACAGACATGGAGCACCATACAAACCCGTGATGGGCCCAACCAGCTGAGGGGGTGGCCGCACAACCGTGCCGACAGACATATTGAGTACAGCGACAGCCATGCGCAGAGGTCAGGGATCATGTGGAGTGTCCTGGGGGGCACCCAGGTATGTGTGGACAGGTGGCAGAACCATGTCCTGCAAGCTTGAGTTAGGTGGATGCAGAGAATGGTGGCCTGGCCAACGTTGGATGCATGGGGATGGCACATGTCACAATACCCACACAGTCATGGACATCATGCACAATGCACAGTCTAATCCCACACAAACAGCTTGCATCTTGCTACTCGACACATAGACACATAGCCACTATCACGGAAAACCATGCCAGACATGCCGGATGCACCGTGGCAACACACCAGCATTGACTGAGAATAGGCACCTTGGAGGCATAGGGACACCTTTATTATTCATGTATTCGGGAATGCAGAGGCAACTCGGAGTACACATAAACAGGTCATGTGGAGTAACATGTGGGTCCAACACTGGAACCCCCCTTCTGCAGCACAAATGCGTGATAGCCATGGAACTGGCACACAAGTGTCGGCTAACAGCTAAACACCCCCTGCTGCTCACGGAGAGGCTGCCATACACTATTGATCCTCTGATGTGGAAGTCCCACACCGTGTCAAGCCAATGCAAACCGTATGTGTCCGAGGGCAGTGTTACACACATTGATGCCATCATCACAATCCACTATCCCATCACAGATGACTGTCAACAAGTCTGACCATCTATTCAGGTGTACCCAGCTACATGTCATGTGTCCCATGGTGATGCGACATGTCTGCAGAGGAACCAAACATCGACAGGGGCAGTGTGCACACATCGTAAACAACTGCCACACCCAATACACCCCTGATGCATCCCTTACCCTAAGGAGACTTCCAAACTTGTCCGTGCGTGTAACGCTGAGTCAGCACACGATGACGTGTCCATGAGGAATAGCAGTGCCACAACAATGCAACCAGCAGACGGCATGCGCAAGTACCTGGGGATGAGAGACACACAAGAAGTCAGCCACAAAAAGCACAGCCACTTGCATGTGCATGTACTCGACACATGTAAGGATGACAACATGCTAGGTCACAATTATGACTGGGGAAATACACTCATCACTGGCACCATCACTCCAGTGACACATCCACACACACCTCTGACTCACGTGGCATACATGCAGATGGACACACACATCGCAACACATGCCACACGGGGACCAATGCGTGCACACACAGACACTGGTACTCACCACTAAGCAAAGAAGTCGCGTATGAGCCGACTCCGGATGTCCTCTTGCGGAACCACATCCTCCACATCACTAGCCCCATTGCCAAGCCCTTTGTCCTCCACGGGTGGATGGTCCTGATCATCTTGATCCAGGATGAGTGGCACAGCTTTCTCAACTGCCATGTTGAGCAGCATGCAGCAGACCATGAAGATTTTGCAGACCTTCGCCGGGGCATATGGGAGGGTGCCGCCGGTCTTGTGGAGGCATCTGAATCGGCTCTTCAGGAGGCCAAATGTCTTCTCTATCACTCGCCTTGTCCGGCCATGGGCGGTGTTGTAGGAGAGCTGGGCCGGTGTGATGGGGTTGCGGAGAGGTGTGATCAGCCATGGCATGTTGGGATAGCCAGCGTCCCCTACATGGAAACCACATGGACATAAGTAGGACAGGAGATGCCGTCGTGCTGGAAGTTTACGCAAAATACAGGACAGACAGAGTGTGCCCACCAACAACACATGCTCGTTCGTTGCGCAGCTGCGTCATCATTTCAGGCACCCTGCTACGCCTCATGTAGGCATCGTGTGCTGATCCTGGAAAACGAGCACAGACATGTGAAATCACCATGTTGGACAGACACACCACAAGGGCATTGATGGAGTGGTAGTGCTTGCGATTCCTGTACGCTACCTCCTGTGCCTGTGGTGGTACCAAAGCCACATGTGTCCCATCTATGGACCCAATGACATGGGGCATCCCTCCCAGGGCATAGAATCCACGCCTGACCCCAGTCAACAGTTCAGGAGTTGGGAAATGGATGAACTCATCCAGGTGAAGCAACATGGCCTCTAAGAAATCATGCAGCACACGGGTGAACATGCTCTGGGACATGCCACCAACATGAGCTATGGTATATTGAAAGGTACCCGTGGCAAGAAAATGTAGGGCTGCCATTACCTTCAGCTTGGGTGTCAGTGCCGTAGGATACCTGTGCAGCGGTTGCAGGTGTGGTGCCAGCCTTGCCGTCAACTCCTCAATCAACGGTTGGGGGAAGCGGTAGCACCGTATACAGTCATTCTCCCGCATGTCAGCCAAGTTCGGAATTGGTTGGGGAAGAGGCGGCGCTCTGCAGTAATTTGGAAGTGACAAGGAAGAGTGAGTGCACTACAACAACAATTTATTTGTACTGAGCACATGTTAATCTGTCAATACACATATGCTACATACGGAGTCAGGTATGTGTCACATGCCCTGGACACGTATGGCTGCCAGGTGACACTCCTACCAAGACCCAGCTACACACGGAGATTGTGAACCTCCACATGCCATGGCATGGGATTAGCTGTGTCCCAGTGTAAGTGAACAGCCAGACGCAACACAGGAGTGACATACATCAACACATCAGCAGAAGTAGGATGTCGATTTCAGAGACAGGTAGCGGAACACTAGAGCCACAGGTCACATGACATTACACTAGGACAGCCCACACACCTTGCCAATAAGGTGTACATGTAATGACTCACCACACATTCATTGAGAGGATGCAGACATGTCCTTGTTACGCTACTCCGTGTCCCATGCATACATACGCACCTCACATCCGATACCACATGTGGCCTGGTGTGCGTAACAGTGTGCCATGTCCATCTACACACAGACACATGTTGGTTGCTGCAACAGCTGATGCTTTTGAGGGAGCACCAACATCAAGCTAATGGGAACACCCCACACATACATGACATAGACACATCGTGCACCGTGGGTAGTCACATTTCTGGTATGGTAACCCCTGTAGCGGGCATCAGGGGACACTTGCGTGTGTTGTTGACTGTGCCATGCCAGTGATGCTCATCCCAAGTGTGCAGTACGACATGCACACATGTCAAAGGAGTTAAGGGCATGCCTGGCACACATTGCACCGTCACACATAACATCTGTACACATCTCATCATACATCTGTTGCCTTCTCGACTCAGGAGTAATGTGCCACATCACAGCCTTTCACACCTGTGCCCCACACATACGGACCGTACACACGCCTGTATGCTCACTATCACTATGGGTGTGCTCGCGTATGCGTACCCATAGTGATACGGACCGTACACACGCCTGTACGCTCACTATCACTATGGGTACGCATACGCGAGCACACCCATAGTGATAGTGAGCGTACAGGCGTGTGTACGGTCCGTATCACTATGGGTACGCATACGCGAGCACACCCATAGTGATACGGACCGTACACATGCCTGTACGCTCACTATCACTATGGGTGTGCTCGCGTATGCGTACCCATAGTGATACGGACCGTACACACGCCTGTACGGGCCGTTGCTATGCATTTGGGGTGCACCGTACCTGTGTGTGAAACTCCAAATTACATAGGGGACACATGAGGGACAAGTATAAAGGCCTACATGCATGCTGGTTGTCATGGAGACCAAGTTTAAAGTTTGAATTTTTTCCGGAAGGTGCACAGCAGAAGTCAGTTTGAATGAATCTACTTTGTTGCAATGTGGTTCTGGAGTTGACATCATGCTCATGAAAAAAAACAATTAAAACCCACTGACTGTGCTAGGTTTGAAGGGATTGGAGGAAACATAGGATGCAAATGTGAGTGACCAATCACTCTGTACTCCTGTGCATGAAACAGGCCAGCAAGGCAGATATAAGGCAGCCAGGTCCCATGAGGGAGCACTTGCCTGCACATGTTTGGATTCTACGACCCAGCTGCTGCTCCTGATTCCCTGGAACCATGTCAAGGTCTGTGGAGAGTGCACAGCCTTTCACCCTGGAGGAGAACCTGGCATTGCTGGATGTGATCCTCCCACAGTACCCCCTGCTGTATGGGTGACCAGGGTATCAGGTGAGTGCAGAGTCTAATAGCACAGACTGTGTCCCTTTTTTGTGACTGTGACTTCTGGCATTGTGTCCAGGTGTGACACACATGCTATGTACTGTAGGGGGGGCCTGAGGGGGGGGAATGCCTGATGTCTCCCAGCCAGAGCATGCTGTGATGCATGTCTGCCGTCCTCACTTGCATTGTGTTTACTGTGACAATCACTGCATGGTGCATGCCACATTCTGCCTGCCTTGTCCTCCTGGGAATGTAGCCTCTACAGTCCTCATTTGATTATGTGGTCAGCCCAGTGTGACAGGTGACTGTACCCACAGATGTGTGTTAGTTCTGTGTACCTGTGCTGAGAGTGTCCACATGATGTGTTCGTACCCTGGACATGGGTGCGTGTGTGTAAGTCCCCTGTCATGTGGGTGGGTGCATATGTGGAGTGTAGCACCCGGGCTGCATGAGGGATGGATATACCCTGCCCATCTGATGTGAGCAGGGAGCAGTGCTGTGTGTCTGACGTGCAGAGCCAGCCACACACCTGTGAGTCCCCCCCCCGTCTAGTGGCACATGTGCAGAGTGAGGTTTGTCGCTGCATTTGGCAATGGCAGGTGAATGTCCTGTGCCTGTGTGTGTCTGTGTACTCTGCTGAGGTAGCGTCAGTGGCCTGTGGCATGTGACTGCTTAGAGGTGCTGCACATAATCCTGGTGTAGCTTGTGATGCACAGTGTGAGCCTGGATCATTGATTGTGTCGTTGCCCTCATTCCACCTGTGTCCATTCAATGGCACGTACTGCTTTTGCCCTTCCCCAGATGATCATGTCCCTATGACAAAGGTGCAATGCGTTGGATGCATACTATGCCTTGTTGTAAACAGCAAATTTGTTCTAATATGTGTCTCTGTGACATGTGCCAGGTGTATTGATGTAGTGTCACTTGTTCATCCTCACAGGTAGGCGCCTCTGCCAAGAAGCAGATCTGGATGAACGCCGTCAGTGCCGTGAGGAGGACGGAGGGTCGCAAGCGGCGCCTGGCCCAGGTGAGAAAACGCTGGCAGGATATCCGGTGCTGGACGCGGAGGATCGCACGGGTCCTGCTGGGGGACTCACCTGAGACCCATAAGAACCGCGGGCGCCGCCGTCTGACCCACATCCACAAGCGTGTGCTGGCGGTGGTCTTTCCAGACTTGGACAGGCGCTTACAGGAGAAGCAGCAGCAGGAAGGGGGTAGGTACATGTGTGTTTGTTGTGTGTCACCAGCATTTGTAAGTGCACAGTTGCATGGATACACTGCCAGGGTTTAAAGGTGCTGTGCAGATCCTGTTACCCACAGTATAGCGGTGCTCTCCTGCCTCCCTTCCCCTCCTTGCAATGTGTTCCCTGGTCTGTGTGTAGTCAATCCTTCACAAGGTTATCTAGGCTGGCACTTTATCCACATGAACAATGCCTGTAGCATCATGTGTGGGGGTGGTGTGTAACAGGTTTTGGGACCTTGCCTGTGCCCTGTCCAGTTCAGTACTTGTGGGTTCCATGTCAGTTGGCACTGATGCTGAGTCCAGACATGGGAGTTAGTCTCTCAAGTGTCATGCCTTACAGCACGCATGTCCTATGTTGTGGCCTGTGACATGATGTGCATGAGTGTGCGATACGCATGGTGCAGGGATGGTGGCGTGTGTTGCATTCATTCCCATTCAGGACCATGGAGTTGTGTGGCCACTACTGTCCCCTGGGGCATATTTTCATAGGTGTCATCTGTGCCATTGTCCCCTGGCACCATGTATATTGACGTAAAATGTAGTACAAGTGTCCACTGTACAGCCTGACCTGATTTTCCTTGTTCATACTCACGTTGGCCAGTGCCTGTGTGTCTTGTTACAATCATCTGATGATGACCATTTGTACATGATTATTTGGACAGGCGCACCTTGGGTATTTGGTGTCCAATCTTGCATTTATGCAGCCCATGTGTATTTCACCCAGACTAAGAGATGTAAGTGCTTCCTGTGTCTCAACTAATTGTCTCATGTAGGGGGTGGTTGGTGCGGGCAAAGCCTACATGTCAAAACCTGATATCTCCTTGCTAGGTCTGGCCAGTGTGTGATGTTTGTCTGGACATACACTCAAGGTGCAGTGAGCCAGTCATGGTGGGCATGTTTTCAGTATTACCTATGCAGCATGTGCCTCAAGTTCATGGATATGGTCCCTGCTCATCCCTATTTTCGGCGACGCTGTGTGTTGCAGATGCAGTGCTGGATTGTCCCCAGGGCCTGGCTCCTCTGTCAAAATCCATTTCATGTCATTTGCTATTGTGTCATGCTCTCCATAGTTTTTCATTGGCATGGTGGGTCAACCAACTGTGTGTTGCATGCCCTACATATGTACCTTGTTTTGTAGATGTTACTCATCTTTCTTTTCAGGCTATGCACTGTAACCTATGTAGATTGGACTCATGTGACATATGTATACAGGTGTATGATTAATTGCTGTCTCTTCACCTTGCCCACAGCATCGTCGGGGGACACGGAGAGAGACATCAGCACAGACGGAGCGGAGGGACCGAGCACCAGTGCCAGCGGTGACATCGTGCCTGGCACATCGAGTGGAACTGAGGCGGAGGAGAGTGAGGCCGAGGACCTGTCCACTGCCACCACAGAATATGAAGCTGACGGGTCCGAGGATGATCTCTCCGAGTGGGCGGAGGCTGCACCAGCAGCTGACAGCGGCACAACATCTCTCCCCGCCCCCTCCATTGCCATCAGCCGCCTCCCACTTGCTCGTGTCCCTTCCCAGCGTGCCCAGTCACCGCATGTCTCCTTCCTGCCAGGCACCGCACCCCCTGCCCCTGTCTCCACTGCTGCCGCCAATGCCGAGTCTGTGGACATCCAGCGGCAGTTGCAGGTTGGTCAGGCTGCGATGCTTAATGTCCTCCATGGCCACAGCCAAGTGCTGACCAACATGGAGGCATACTTGGAGGGCATTTTCTCATCGCAGGCTGACCAACGCAACTTGCTGAGGTCCATTGACTCGACACTGACTGCAGCAGTGGGTCTCCTGCAGCGCTTTGTCCAACCCCCTACCCCTGACCCATCCACACTTCCCACTCCCATGCCTGTCCCACGTACACCCAGACGTCAGCATGCACCCACCACAACAGACACAGGCACCACACCAGCAGGGAAGGTCAAACGCACACCTCCTGGCACGCACACACAGGGTGAAGTAGGCACACCCACTGGGTCGGGGGGCAAACGTAAGACACGCAGCCAGAGTGGGAGTCCGCATTCCACCAAATCCACTCCCTCCAAATCCCCTCCCCTCAGCTCTCCTGGCCACATATCCGGCAAAGACTCCTTCATGGCCGCTCTGTCCCTGAGCCCCACAGTGACAACACCCCGCAAGCGGTCAAGGGAGTCCCCGGTCAGGGTGGTTGAGTCCCCCCCCTGTCCACACCCTCCCCCAGTGGCGCTGCGACCCATCCCTCTGACCCCCCCCCTCCTTGGGGCCTGTGGTTCCTTCGGGTTCCTTCGGGTTCCTTCGGGTTCCTTCGGGTGCAGGGGAGTGGCTGGAGGACCTTGCTAAGGTGTGCAGCGCCATCCTGGCCTCCGCCTTTGGCCCTGCCCCACCCCCTGTGGTGGAGTCCTCCATCCCTGCACCCACAACGCCTACCCTTCGCCCTCATGTCCCTGCGGTGCCTGGTCCTTCCCCCCCATATGATGCCCTCCCCCCTCTGGAAGACGAAGGAGTCTGACTGTGCAGGCAAGCTAGGGGACACGCATCCCACTGTGTCCCCCACCTGGATTTGAACTTTGGATTGCCCTATGGGCATTGTACATTTTGAACTTTCAAGGGACAAACAGATTTTTGGATGCTGAATAAAGCAATTTATTTTTCCTACTGTCTGTCTGGTATTGCTGTTGGTGGACCGGACCCATTATTTTGGGTGGTGATTATGTGTTGGGTGTGTGGGAATTGTAGTCTTGTGCTGGTCATAGGGTGGATCCTGGTATCTGTGTGCCATCACAAGCTGTTGGCTACATAACTTTGTTCATGTAAGCAGTTACTGCATGGTGACATCGTCCCAAGGTGTGTTCCTTCCTCTGTGTAACCTGACATCTTCCCTGCAGGGTCTTTCCAATATGTGGTGCTGAGCTGTGTCTACATTGGCTGGGTGTGTGACGGACTCGTTAGACTTGGGCCATGCATGCTGAGCGATGTCTCCACCTGCATCATTCGTGGCGTCCTTGGTGGTCACTGTACTTGTGTATGTAGACTGTTGTCATGACTTCATGTGGACATGTTTTCTTTTCGGCGCTATGCATGTGTATACTCCCAGCCACACACATGTGGTACATGTACTGCAGGATCTTTGTGCACCTGACTGACATTTGTGGGCATTGGATCTGTGGGTACTCCACCCTTTTCTTTGCAGGGGCACTGCTGTGAGTGTTAGGCACCCACCCCTCCTGTGTCTGGGCACTGCTAGGAGTGTTAGGCACCCACCTCTCCTGTGTCTGGGCACTGCTGGGAGGCCTCTGCACACACCCCTCCTGTGTCTGGGCACTGCTGGGAGTGTTAGGCATCCACCCCTCCTGTGTCTGGGCACTGCTGGGAGTGTTAGGCACCCACCCCTCCTGTGTCTGGGCACTGCTGGGAGGACTCTGCACACACCCCTCCTGTGTCTGGGCACTGCTGGGAGGACTCTGCACCCACCCCTCCTGTGTCTGGGCACTGCTGGGAGGGCTCTGCACCCACCCCTCCTGTGTCTGGGCACCGCTGGGAGGCCTCTGCACACACTTCTCCTGTGTCTGGGCACTGCTGGGAGTGTTAGGCACCCACCCCTCCTGTGTCTGGGCACTGCTGGGAGGACTCTGCACCCACCCCTCCTGTGTCTGGGCACTGCTGGGAGGACTCTGCACCCACCCCTCCTGTGTCTGGGCACTGCTGGGAGGCCTCTGCACACACCCCTCCTGTGTCTGGGCACTGCTGGGAGGACTCTGCACCCACCCCTCCTGTGTCTGGGCACTGCTGGGAGGACTCTGCACCCACCTCTCCTGTGTCTGGGCACTGCTGGGAGGCCTCTGCACCCACCCCTCCTGTGTCTGGGCACTGCTGGGAGGCCTCTGCACACACCCCTCCTGTGTCTGGGCACTGCTGGGAGTGTTAGACACCCACCCCTCCTGTGTCTGGGCACTGCTGGGAGGACTCTGCACCCACCCCTCTGGTGTCTGGGCACTGCTGGAAGTGTTAGGCACCCACCCCTCCTGTGTCTGGGCACTGCTGGGAGGACTCTGCACCCACCCCTCCTGTGTCTGGGCACTGCTGGGAGGACTCTGCACACACCCCTCCTGTGTCTGGGCACTGCTGGGAGGACTCTGCACCCACCCATCCTGTGTCTGGGCACTGCTGGGAGGACTCTGCACCCACCCCTCCTGTGTCTGGGCACTGCTGGGAGGCCTCTGCACACAGCCCTCCTGTGTCTGGGCACTGCTGGGAGTGTTAGGCACCCACCCCTCCTGTGTCTGGGTACTGCTGGGAGGACTCTGCACCCACCCCTCCTGTGTCTGTGCACTGCTGGGAGTGTTAGGCACCCACCCCTCCTGTGTCTGGGCACTGCTGGGAGGACTCTGCACCCACCCCTCCTGTGTCTGGGCACTGCTGGGAGGACTCTGCACACACCCCTCCTGTGTCTGGGCACTGCTGGGAGTGTTAGGCACCCCCCCCTCCTGTGTCTGGGCACTGCTGGGAGTGTTAGGCACCCACCCCTCCTGTGTCTGGGCACTGCTGGGAGGCCTCTGCACACACCCCTCCTGTGTCTGGGCACTGCTGGGAGTGTTAGGCACCCACCCCTCCTGTGTCTGGGCACTGCTGGGAGGACTCTGCACCCACCCCTCCTGTGTCTGGGCACTGCTGGGAGGACTCTGCACACAACCCTCCTGTGTCTGGGCACTGCTGGGAGTGTTAGGCACCCACCCCTCCTGTGTCTGGGCACTGCTGGGAGTGTTAGGCACCCACCCCTCCTGTGTCTGGGCACTGCTGGGAGGACTCTGCACACACCCCTCCTGTGTCTGGGCACTGCTGGGAGTGTTAGGCACCCACCCCTCCTGTGTCTGGGCACTGCTGGGAGGACTCTGCACCCACCCCTCCTGTGTCTGGGCACTGCTGGGAGGCCTCTGCACACACCCCTCCTGTGTCTGGGCACTGCTGGGAGTGTTAGGCACCCACCCCTCCTGTGTCTGGGCACTGCTGGGAGGACTCTGCACCCACCCCTCCTGTGTCTGGGCACTGCTGGGAGGCCTCTGCACACACCCCTCCTGTGTCTGGGCACTGCTGGGAATGTTAGGCACCCACCCCTCCTCTGTCTGGGCACTGCTGGGAGTGTTAGGCACCCACCCCTCCTGTGTCTGGGCACTGCTGGGAGGACTCTGCACAAACCCCTCCTGTGTCTGGGCACTGCTGGGAGTGTTAGGCAACCACCCCTCCTGTGTCTGGGCACTGCTGGGAGGACTCTGCACACACCCCTCTTATGACTGGGCACTGCTGGGAGGACTCTGCACCCAACCCTCCTATTTCAGGATATGTACGCTTAGGACATACACGGGTGTGGGTTCGCTCCATGCATACGCGGGTGAGGGTACGGGTCGTACATACATGGTTGGGGTGGAGGTACGCTCCATGCATACGCGGGTGAGGGTACGGGTCGTACATACACGGTTGGGGTGGGGGTACGCTCCATGCATACGCGGGTGAGGGTACGGGTCGTACATACACGGTTGGGGTGGGGGTGCGCTCCATGCATACGCAGGTGAGGGTACGGGTCGTACATACACGGTTGGGGTGGGGGTACGCTCCATGCATATGCGGGTGAGGGTACGGGTCGTACATACACGGTTGGGGTGGAGGTACGCTCCATGCATACGGGGTGAGGGTACGGTCCGTACGTACACTGTTGGCATGGGGGGTACGCTCCATACGTACGCGGGTGAGGGTACGGGTCATACATACACGGTTGGGGTGGAGGTACGCTCCATGCATACGCGGGTGAGGGTACGGGTCGTACATACATGGTTGGGGTGGGGGTTCGCTCCATGCATACGGGGTGGGGGTACGGTCCGTACGTACACTGTTGGCATGGGGTGTACGCTCCATGCATACGCGGGTGAGGGTACGGGTCATACATACACGGTTGGGGTGGGGGTACGCTCCATGCATACGCGGGTGAGGGTACGGGTCATACATACACGGTTGGGGTGGGGGTACGCTCCATGCATACGCGGGTGAGGGTACGGGTCGTACATACACGGTTGGGGTGGAGGTACGCTCCATGCATACGCGGGTGAGGGTACGGGTCGTACATACACGGTTGGGGTGGGGGTACGCTCCATGCATACGGGGTGGGGGTATGGTCCGTACGTACACTGTTGGCATGGGGGTACGCTCCATACGCACGTGGGTGAGGGTACGGGTCGTACATACACGGTTGGGGTGGAGGTACGCTCCATGCATACACGGGTGAGGGTACGGGTCGTACATACACGGTTGGGGTGGGGGTTCGCTCCATGCATACGGGGTGGGGGTACGGTCCATACGTACACTGTTGGCATGGGGTATGCTCCATGCATACGCGGGTGAGGGTACGGGTCGTACATACACGGTTGGGGTGGGTGTACGCTCCATGCATACGCGGGTGAGGGTACGGGTCGTACATACACGGTTGGGGTGGGGGTACGCTCCATGCATATGGGGTGGGGGTACGGTCCGTACGTACACTGTTGGCATGGGGGGTGCGCTCCATACGTACGCGGGTGAGGGTACGGGTCGTACATACACGGTTGGGGTGGGGGTACGCTCCATACATACGCGGGTGAGGGTACGGGTCGTACTTACACTGTTGGGGTGGGGGGTACGCTCCATGCATACGGGGTTGGGGGTACGGTCCGTACATATCCGTACCCACGCTGTGGAATGCTTGTGCGAGCCGTACCCAGGCCTTTGCCACGTGGGTACAGCCGTCTCGCCATTGTTGGGGTGACGTAGGTGTGGGCGTGGTACGACTCGTACCCACGCTCTTAAGGCGTGGGTACGGGACGTACCTGTATTGTTGTGTTGCCGGTTCGCGTTGTCAACCACTTCCGTTGTGGCGGACGCTGGCTTTGCTGGAAACGCCCCCACCCCCTCGTAGTGACGAGGGCCTGGGGGTCAGGTATGTCCAGGGCATGTGTGCTGTGTGACTTTGGTGGGGTTTTGTGGCCTGCCCCTGCTCCTGCCCCCCCCTTCCCCCCTCCCTTTGTTGTTCTGACCTTCTGCGGCGTCTGCGTCGTAACCTGTAGAGGAGGTCGACTGCTATGAGGGCCGGGATGACAAGTAGGTTCGGGTCCATGTCTGTCCGTCGCGTGCAGGTACTCCTTGTTCGCGTCGTCCTGATTTCCCGGCAGTTTTTGGCTGCCGGAAAATATTCTCTGTGCGGGATGACGTCGGTGCGAATCGTACTTCCTGGTTCGTGAATGGCAGGCTGCGTGCGTCCCGACGTCACGTCGGCGCATTCCCGGATCACATTTGTATGTTTATTTTCGTCGGTCGGGGTTTTGTACGATTCGTACGGAAATAGTATTTCCGTGCGAATCGTACTTCCATGTTTGTATATTGTTACGACCGGGTACACGTCGGACGGAAAATATGCTCCGTCTGACGGTTCGTACCCGGTTTTTACAGGATCGTAATCGGCACCCTAGTTGGAGACCCAATGCTCCTGAGAAATAAAACCAGAGTCTCGCAATTAACCTGAATGCTATTTCATTCACGCACTTTCACACGGAAAATGTAGTACATTCACACAGAATTCTGTCTTTGCCGAGAACAGCGAACAGTCTGTCCTATTACAGAATTATGACACACGTTAATAAAGTAGCACTTCCCTCTACTTTATCCTTCTAGCAAGCTTAGGGAACACCTATTACCTTTCCAGTGATAAGCGTAACCAGAGTGCCTTTTGGACTCCTGGTACCTAAGACCAAAATTTCACAGCTGACCTTCGCTACCATACATTTCTCTCATACAGAAAATGTTACCGAATCGAACCCAGACAATGCGTCGTGCAACTCCAATCATCACACGTTTTCCCTGTGTACCTACAGGGCAAAAACAATTCCGTCTTTCCCGAGAGCAGCGCTTACCTCTGCCCTACTACGGAACTGTTACAAACTTCCGACTTCCTACATCCCAGAAGCCGTCAAACAACATAGAACTCAACACGACTCAACATAGAGTGTTAATACATAAACCAATACATTCCCACAATCAATAATCAATAAACAATTTACAAGCAATAATCATCAACCCAAAACAATAAAAACCATCATCTTGCTACCAGAAAAACTGATGCAGCGCTAAAACCCAGGTAACGGGGAAACAACCCGTACCAGTATCCTCCCTGTGTCACAGACCCAATGTCACACTAACTCATTTACACCTGCAGTCATTGGTGGGGCCCATAACACCAACACTCACACGTTACTTTCACACCGGTCTGTACACACAAGAGGAATGAATGATTCAAGCGCCGGAAATGTGAGGGGAACACCTTACAACCTATAGGGAAGGAAAAGTCATTTACAAGATATACATTAACGCCCTTTCGCCTACAGATCCTTAATCCTAAACATCAAGGCACTCCTCCCACTTCGGTCAATGGACCGAATTTAGTTGGATTGGTTGATGGTAATTTAGAACCAGCTGAAACACATTTAACCCCTTCAGTGCCCATGACGAGATGGTCTCGTCATGGAGCGCGGTTGCGCTGTGCCCATGACGAGACTATCTCGTCATGAACCCCGCCCGCTAATGCAACGCCCGGCACAGGGCGGGGAAAGGGCGGGGCACTGAAGAGGTTAAGACTCCAGAATCTGTCCCTTAAATGAAAGCTCACAACTCGTGAATTTTCGTTAATCAATAATTGTTTATCTAAATTTCATAATGATTGAATTCGCATTTGTCTCATCAAAGTATTGGAAAATTTATCAAATTTTTAGTAAACGCAGAACGTCATATTAACCTAATCTGGCTATTTAGAGTCCTCTAATTCATTGGCTCTGCATAATCAAATTTGCAGTCAGTCGTCCAAAAGCAGGCCAAATCTCAAAGTTCTCTGCTCAGCACGCTATAGTCGCAAAGATCGGCAAAGGACCGAAGACGTGCAAGCATCTATCATTGTCCATAGACTTAAGAAAGGTTTGCAGTCATCAGATAATCGAGCGGCATCCGGACCCTCTAAGATTCAGGAAAACGCAGCGCCCTCTCTATTCTACTACTCATTTTTATAATAAAAAGAAGCAAAGATGATACAAATTAAAAATTTAGGACAGTCATGATTGGCTGGTTGAGATCGTCCGATGTCAGATTTTTTAAGGTTTTCAGTTCAGTTCGAGGGGTGAGGTCACAAGTTAGTTCGTTCCGGTTTATTGTGAGGTCGATTGTTCTCGGTCTTGGCTGATTTCCCACTGTGTCCTTGTTTGGGTACATGGTGAACATAGGTCATGGTGAGGTTTAGGAGATTTCTTGCGCAGCTCACTCCGCGCCTCGTGGGACAGTGGCCACTTCATCGTGTAGCATCAGCGGCCATCTTTAATTTAGGCCCAAACGCCAACTTAAGCAAAACAAACACAAAAAAGTAATTAATATACAGAAATTTTAAATCTAATGTTAACCCCTTACTAATCCCTATATGTGCTTGTATTTATCTAGCGTATAGCAACATTTAAAGCAATTATGTTCACCCTTTTGGTCCTCTTCTCGGGCAATATTACAAGACATTACAAAAGCAACATATATCATTCAGTATTCTAATTTCTACATATACTACTTGTTAGTATGCGTACTGATTTTAGTCATAAAGGTTATTTAGCCATGCAAAATGCAAATCCCACATGTAATTCGAATATTAATAATGTTGATTAATAAACATGCAAACTCATTTAATAATATTATAGTTAATAGATTATTTAATTAGTATTTTCATGCAGAATAGGTGAGGTATACAAAATGTTGTACTACCCGCTCCATCATCATTTTCTCCTTCAGTGTGCACTACCGTCACAAGACACGCTTTCTTTCACAGAAAACAAGAAAAACATGAGGGAATTGAAGAGTATGTTTCTGCGTTAAAAATTTTTTGCGAGTAAGTGTAGATTTGCACAATTGCTTGATGAGTTCATCTGAGACCAAGTTGTCATGTATACTAAGAATAAAAGCATGCAAGATAGATTATGGGTGGAAGGCGAAGGTTGTTTGAAGGATATCATTGCTATGGTAAAAAAAGCGGAACTCTCGCAACGTTGTGCAAAAGCTACACTTTCTCATGATAAAAAAGAATCAGAGGTTGTAGGGAAGATTATGGAAAGTAAATCGGGGAAAAAAAGTGTACCGTGACTTTAAAGTTGACAAAAATAAAGGTGACAACTTTGAGCAAAAGAAAAATGGTAATCTGGTTTGCTACAGATGTGGTAGTTTCTAGCACTCTGCTAGGTATGAAATATGTCCTGCCAAATCTGCAAAGTGTACGGAATGTGGTTTAATTGGGCATTTTTCTAGAGTCTGCAGAAGGAAATCCCCCCAAAAATCTAAAGGTAAAGTTGCTTGTGTACAAGAAGGGGAGCAGGAGAGTTTTTCAAGCTCAAGTGAAGATGAGGTACAGGTCAAATATGTTCAAAAGAAGAAAGTAGTACTTAACATTACTGATGGGTCGTCCTCAAAACCCTTATACCTAGTTTCCCTTGGTGGTATTACTGTCCAACTTGCGGCAGACTCAGGGTCTCCGTTCACAATCGTTTCCCAAGAAGTTTGGAAGAAACACTTCACTAATAATATTGGTGAGTGGTTAGAACCTAATGAAATTTCTCCTGAGATCTTTAAGGGGGGAAAAATTGACATTTTGGGTTACATGACGTTAATTTTTCATTTCAAGGAAAGACATGCTACTGGGAAACTCTATATAGCCAAGGAAGGACCATCAGTTTTAGGGTGGAAAGATCAACAATCCTTGAACATTATTCTTGATCCAAACAGTAAGGAGCAAGTTTTGGTGTCATGTGACGGGGAGGACACTAGGAAGTGGGTTTTACAAGAATTTCTGGAAGTTTTTGCTGGAGGTATGGGAAAACTCAAAGGTTTCATTCACCAAATTCGATTGAAAGATAGTGCAGTTCCCAAGGTGCACAAAGCTAGGAATATCCCTTTCATAGTCAGAGACGAGGTCAAATGTGAGTTGGAGAAATTGTTGAAATCTAATGTTATTGAACCTGTGGAAGCATCCAAATGGGTTTCTCCATTGGTCGTTGCCCGAAAATCCAATGGGAAGGCTCGTTTGTGTGGGGACTTAAGGTACCTCAACAACAATATACTGGTGGATCAGTTCCCTCTTCCCAGAATTGATGAGATGTTATCTTTAACACAGAATGCTAATTGGTTTTCCACTTTGGACCTTTCTGCTGCTTACCACCAGATGGTATTGGATAATGGAAGCAGACATTTGACCACTTTTTGTACACCGTTCGGGTGTTATAGATTTAAACGCATGCCTTTTGGTTTAGCACCAGCCACTGCAGTTTGTCAGAGGTTGATGTCGAAATTTTTTGGGCATATTCCTGAGGTAGTGTTCTTTCAGGACGACATCTTAGTAATGGGAAAGGACAGAATACATCATGATGCCATTCTTAGAGAGGTTCTTGCTATTCTCAAGGACAATGGTCTGGCTGCTGAAAGTAGAAAGTGCAAATTCGCTGAAAAATCAGTCATGTACTTAGGGCTTGAGATCTGTGATACAGGTATTAAACCCAAGAGCAAACTAGTGGAGGCCATTATCAATGCTCCAGCACCCAAATCGAAGGATGAACTTATATCTTTCTTTGGTTTCGCCGAATTTTATTTGAAATTTGTTTTCTCAGAAAACATATGAAATACGTATACTAATGAAGAACAAGGCTACTTTTTCATGGAATGGTGCTTGTCAAAAGTCTTTTGATGACATCAAGAAAGCCATCTCTAATGCTCCTACACTACAAGGATTTAATCCTTTTGCTAACACATTTGTCACCACTGATGCCAGTGGTACAGCTTTGGGGGGTGTATTGTCACAAATATCAGAGCATGGTAATGAGGTTGTTGTGGCCTTTGCGTCACTTTCATTGTCTCCTACGGAGGAGAAGTACTCCGTAATAGAAGGAGAAACCTTGGCATGTGTTTGGGCCATGGAACATTTCAGGAAATGTATTTGGGGAAAGAAATGTATTTTGCGCTCTGATCACAAACCTTTGACCAAATTGCTTACTACAGAAGGTCTTTCAAGAGCCTCAGCAAGAATTGCTAGAATGTCTATGAGACTACAAGACTTTGTTTATGTGGTACAATATGTTCCTGGGGTTAAAAATGTAATCGCTGATTTTCTCAGTAGACTTTCTTTACCCCTAAAAGAAATTGACCATGACTCCTGGAGTGATTTTTGTGTGGCTGGTGTGTTTTCTGACACTGCTGGATTACGTAAGATTGAATGGGAAGAAGGGTACAAAAAAGATTACATTTTACTTACAGTGAAAAATAGGATCACTAATGGTTGGTCCAGTGATTGCAAAGTCAGACCTCAATTGAGAGCTTTTTGGGAGGTACGGGATGAATTGAGAGTGGATAGTGAGTTTGTCTGTAGAGGTGAAAAGATTATTCTTCCTAAAGGAAGTAAGAGTAACTGTCCATGACACTGTAGGTAGATTTCCTCCTTGTAGGATTAATCCAAGATGGATGGGTAGAAGTAAAACGTATGATTGGGATTGTGAGCAAGTTAGGGAGTGCATTACTAACTCTCAATGTAAGAACAAACGTTATTTTGATGCCAAGCGTAGTACCAAAGAAGTTTGCATTAAGGTGGGACAACTTGTCAGAGTTAAGTGTGGAAAGAATGTTGGCAAGTTACACTCTTGGTTTTCTGAACCTAAGCTTGTGACAAAAGTCATGCGTAATACAGTTGAACTGGAAGATGGCAGTGTCCACCACATGAATCGTATTTACATTTCTAGTGGTTCTGTTGCCATGAATGAAAGTGGTGCGAAGGTGAAAGGAACCAGTTATTGGTTAAGGATCCATGTTCTCATTTGCTGGTCTAGTACACCAGGACCAGGGATTGGTTGTAGAAATGAATGTGAGCCTGGGACTGAATGTGAAGGTCGTCTGGATGGCACTGACTGTGAAGGTCGTCTGGATGCTGTGGAACCTCTTGTTGGTAATTCTGGCTTGTGTGAAGAGACCAGTATGACGGAGAGATCCAGCAAATTTGGCAGATGTATTGAAACTCCTAAGAGTTTGGAGGAGTTTGCTCGCTATTAATTGTATTTACTTTGTTTATGTTTTTTTCTTGTTTTATTTGTAAAGAAAGGGGATGTGTAGTTACATGTTTCTATATCTTTGTTTGGTGGGTTGGAATGTGGAAGTCAAGAGATGTCATCAGAATGTATTAGTGTTGAGCTCTGGAATGTGTCACCTCATTCTGAGGTCGTCTTGCTTAGGTGCTGCATGCACTTTGCAACTATCTACTTTATTAAAAGAAGATAATCTACTTCATCAGTTAAGTGTGATTACAACAATGCCCCCTGGAAGGCACTGTCAGTGCAGGATAGGTGGGAGGTGCAAATAGAAAGGCCCCTTACCTAGAGGGTTTGGGAAAAGATTCACAAGGTGGTCAAAACCACGTCTACCAACACGTGGTTCAAGTTCGTCCAATATATTGTGGTACATCAGGTGTACCTGGCTCCCAGCCGGCTGCAAACCATGAACCCAGAGCGTTCAGTGGAGTGTCCTAGATGTGGAGGACGTCCTGCTGACTTGCTACATATGTTATGGAGCTGCCCGGACATTGACATTGACAAGTTCTGGCAGACCGTCATATTGAGGCTCATCTCAGCCACAGGGTGGGAGTTTCCTAGGGGAATGGCACAATGCTAAGTGGGACTAATTCCGATTGTAAGAAAAAGAAGTTAAGCAGGAGGTTCCTAGTCCTGGGGTTACTACTGGCTAAATGCAGGATTGTGATTGGATGGTTGTCCCCCAAATGCCCCTGCATTGAGGATTGGCTGAGAGACATGCCTGAATGGATACATGTTGAGGGCTGTCATATAAAAAGAACTCGCAGGGATGAAAGAATAAATGATGACATGAGGAATTATTGACACTGCCGGATGAGCCACCTCAGTAAATTAAGGGGAAGGATAGGTATGTAAAGCTGAAGCATTGTAAAGCAATGGGTCATGGGAGACTGTTAATGATAAACACATTAAATCTTTCTGTGTTGTGGGCCCTCTATGAGCGCTCTCAGTGCAATGCTGTTCGGAATCACTTTCTATTGGTCCATGATTAACTGAGCCTAGGGAAAGGGTGGGAGGGGGGGTTGTTAATATAAGACATGCATGTTAGCAATGTTGGGACATATACTCTGGTTCCACTGAGATAATGTATGTAACATTTCCCCTGAAATGTTCATAAAAACATATATATTTAAAAAAATGAATGTTCATAACAGATTTCAGGAGAGATTCACAGTGAATTACAGAGATGCCATCTTAGAAGAACTAGATGCACAGGAGCGCTTCGCCAAGTCTATATCTCTGCTAGGAGATTGCTGGTCTGCAAGTTCTGAGCCTCCAGGCATCATGTTTCCCTGTACGCTGATGCGTACGTATGTTGTTTACTGAAGCAGGCTAAGGAGATGACAAGTTTTATAGGTACCTGACAACTGGTAATGATTCTGGAATCAGGTAATAAACTATTGTCTGACTTAGTGTAATTTAGCTGATTAATCAAACTAATATCTGCTTTTAAATTTCACTTCCTGTGTTTAAGAATCAAGATGAGTCGAATGTCATACTCTTAATTTTCACTGGGTGAACAATCAGCTTTTAGAGCTAATGCCGAAATATCAGGAATTGGGTTTGGGAAATGCCTGGAACTTACAACCATTCACAAAAAGTTAGCATGAGCAGCCCCACTCTGGAAATACTTATCACGTGTCTCGCAAAGTAGTTTGGGTTCCCTGTCACGATTCGCAAACATTTTCATACACCAGTGACTGTAAATTCAAAATTAAGGAGGTTATTATAATGGCGGTGAACCCGCTGCCGGCAGCCTGCCATTGGCAGATTCAGAGCCATCGTACAGCCATTCTCCAGATTAGGATGGCGGGCCTGTCGGACCCGGCCAGCATACCCTGAATGGTGGCGGTGCCTAGCAGGCACCGTCCTCCACATTAGGATGCTGCATCAAGCCAGCCAGTCAATGGCGGTTCAACGGCCATTCAAAGGCTGGCAGTGATGTACTTTGGGGGCCCGTTGGGGGCCCCCTTGTGCAAGGGCATGAGAATTGTGCACTTGGGGGGTGTCAGACTGTAGTTTCTGTACGCTACTACACAGGAACAGAGATGCTAGTTCCCAAATCCACCCCGACAGCAACCTAGAGCTTAGTGTAACAAGTCTCCAGAGTGGCTATCTCGGGGGAAGGGGGAAAGTGGATAAAATAACAAAAGAGAGAAGAGACTGTTCTGGCTGATTTCTTCTGTAGTCCGTCCCGCAGACTTCTATTGCTGATGAGGTAACCTGTAGACAAGCGTTAGGTTATCATACCATTTAGCTCTTAACCTGTCTTATCTTTTAAACCCCTGTTACCTCGCTTCCTTACCCTACTAATTCCAGAACTCAGCTTGTTGTAATTTGCATGTTTGACATGTCTTTAAATAGAAGCAATGGTTGTCCTGGTGACAGAATGTGGGTCTCACGATTCTGTGATGAGATCGGGATTCTGGCTAGCGGGACGATGAGGAGTTGACCTGTTTATGTATCTGTCGGTGGTCGTCTACAATAAAGTCATCTTCCTGATTTACAAGGACATGATGCGGATTTATTACTGGCGACGAGCTTGATTGGGGACAAGTCGCGACCACTGATTCCCCTGCGGACCCTGTTTGGATTTATTTGAGGATTTTGGATTTTAGTCTGCGAAATTTCGTGTCAAGTGCGGCTTGACACGAAGGTTTTTATCAGCAGTGGAGCAACTGTGGAGAGATCGACTGCTACGTGGGGATCATTTCAACAAAGATTACGTGAGACATTCAAACAACTGCATAACCGTTGCTCACTCACATTTGAATTGCTCACGAGCCTCCACACGCGCGCTGCTTCTTCTCCTTCGTCAGGTGCGTTCGCAGATTCAGACGTTCAGACGCTCAAACGTTCAGGGCGGCCATTTTGGATTGGGATACAAGATTTTCCTTGCGTTTCGCGTTTTTCAAACATATGTACCTTGCATCTTGGCAAACAACCTAGTATGAAAACGGAAACGAAGCCATAGAGGTGAGACTGGGAATTCTGATTTATCAAGACTCTTATAATTGTAGATTCTTATATTTATAAGAATCAACACTATTCAAGTATGGCCACTTCCACCAGCATGTCTCAACCCCCAGCATTTTTGTCAGAAAAAGGAGAGCCTCTTCTTCCCTGGAAGAGATGGAGAAATTTGTTTGACTCATATCTTGTGGCTATTGGGGGGGAAAAATTTCTGCTTTTAGGAAACAAGCCATACTTTTACAAAATGTAGGTGTTGAAGGGAGGAACACTTATGACAGTATGGATCATTTAACTGTTGGCAGTGGTGATGGAGAACCATCAGATGTGTATGAAATGTCTATGACAATGCTTGAGCAATATTTTGGACCGCGTATTAATGTAGTTTTAGAGCGTCACAGATTCTGCACAAGGGTTCAAGGTCCTACAGAGAGGGTTGGTACGTACATGTGATTTTGGTGACTTATCGGATTCATTGGTAAGGGATCAGCTGGTAAGATGTACCAATAGTTCAAGGGTACAAGGGAAATTACTTTCTAAGAATCCTTCATTGACTGAAGCGATTGCGATTGTGGATGGAATAGAGAACACTTCTTCTTGGGTGAAAGAGATCAGAAAAGATCAGGTAGACAGTAACCCATCTCATGGTGAGAATGCGAAGAAAGACAAGTCTAACGTTCACTCCGTGTCAGAGTGTGATGATGAGAATGATTTCTCTGAAGAGATTGCTAAAGTGTCTTTGGGATCAAAGAATAAGAATGCCTGGCGAAACGCTCAATCATGTTTCACAAGTAATAAAGACAAAGACAAAGAGTTTCAAATGCGAAGTGAACGTGTTCCTCGTCAACAACGTTTTGATCGCGAGAAGTGTGATATTGATGTTAAAAGAGTACGTTGTTTTAGATGTGGAAGTTTTTCTCATTCCTCGAATTTTCCCAACTGTTATGCCAAAGACTCAATTTGCTTAAACTGAGAAGTTAAGGGACATTATGCCAGGGTTTGCAAGTCCACTAGGAAAAACCACAGTGTTGAGAAATCCTCTGACACAATTCGTACTCTTGTTATATCTAATCTTTCAGTAACGGAAGACAAGGTGGATTCTGGGAAAGTCGTTATGCCTTTTTGTGATATTGCTGTTAATAATAATAATTTCACTGTCATGGCTGACTCTGGTTCGCCATTCACATTGATAGGCAACAGGATTTGGGATGAGGTGGTTGGGTTGGAGAATGGGAAGTTACAGCCTCCGGATATTGCTCCTTTTAGTTATGGGGGTTCCCGGGTAGATATTGTTGGGTATACAACTGCTAAGATCATATTTAAGCAGAAGGAGATAACTGGAAAGGTCTATGTTGCTGTGAGGGGGGACAATCTTCTCGGGTGGAGGCATCAACGTGATTTAGGAATAATTTTGAATCCCAATGCCACCAATCCTAGGAACCAAGTCATGTTGATGGATGAGATGTGTGAGGGTTCATGTGGGAAAATTTCATCAATTGATGGTGGGGAGGTCAGTGAGGCATTGGTCAAGGATTTTCCTGATGTGTTTTCTGATGCTCTAGGTTGTTTGAGTGGTTTTGAACACCGGATTATTTTGAAAGATGCGGCCAAACCTTGTGTACATAAGGTACGCAAGGTACCGAATTTGATGGTTGAACCATTGAGGCTGGAACTGAAGAGGTTGCTGGACTTGGAAGTGATTGAAGAGATTGAGGCATCGGAGTGGTTGTCTCCGGTTGTTTTGGCACCCAAGGACAGTGGGTCTGCTGTGAGGATGTGTGTGGACTTGCGTGGATTAAATGAATGGATTTGGGTGGATCGACAACCATTGCCGAACATATCTGAATGCATTAGTTTGTTGAAGGGGGCAAAGGTTTTTAGTGTGCTGGACTTGTCGTCTGCGTACCATCAAGTTAAACTTCACGAAGACTCGAGACACTTGACGTCTTTTGCTACCCCTTTAGGGGCTTATCGGTTTCTACGGATGCCTTTTGGGCTGGCTTCGGCGGCGGCCTGTTTCCAGAGAATTATGAAGATGGTGTTGGGAAATCTTCCCAATGTCTTGTTTTTTCAAGACGACATTTTGGTCTATGGGAAATGTGAAAGTGAGCATGAGGAAGTGTTGAGATTGGTGTTGTGTAAGTTGAGAGAAAGAGGGCTCACTCTCAGAAAGGATAAATGTAGAGTAGGATTAAAGTCTGTGACGTATCTGGGTCATGTCATTTCTGGTGATGGGATACAACCAAAACTTAAGTTGGCTGAGAGTATTGTGAAGGCTCCTGCTCCAGAGAACAAGGAGCAAGTCAGATCTTTTCTTGGAATGGCGGAGTTTAACTCTAAGTTTGTGAAGGGGTTTGCTAGTGTAGTTGAGCCGATTAGAGTTTTGTTAAGGAAAGGAGCGCATTTTGTTTGGACGCCGGAGTGTGACAAAGCTTTTGATTGGGTGAAGTCAGAAATTGGAGCCATGCCAACTTTGGGTCATTTTGATGCAAGATTAAAAACCATTCTTACGACTGATGCCAGTCTTAAGGGTTTGGGGGCAGTGCTTTCGCAGGTGGAAAATGGGGAGGAGAAGGTTGTAGCATTTGCTTCCAGGGCCCTTAGAGACGCGGAGGTTAACTATTCGTGTATAGAGAGAGAGGCGTTGAGTGTGTATTGGGCAATACACCATTTTAAGTTTTATTTGTGGGGGATCCCGTTTGAGGTGAAGTGTGATAATCGTCCTCTTGTCCAGATATACTCAAGTCATCATAGTGATCATTAGACTCCCAGGCTTAAAAGGTGGAGTGAAGGGTTACAGGAATTCAATTTTCGTGTTCATTATATTTCGGGTTTAAACAACAAGTCAGCTGATTGTTTATCCAGGTTACCGGTAGGTGAAGAAGGAGTTTGGGAGGAGCCGGTGTATGTGAACTGGGTGGTGGAAGAAGCACTCTCTGAGGAAGATTGGTTGTCAAGTGCTGCTCAAGATGAGGTGTTTGTGAGTTTGAGAGGGATTATAACTAAAGGCTGGCCTAATTTTCAAGATCTTGATCCTGTGTTGAAACCATTTTGGTGTGTGAGAGATGATTTGACTTTTTGTGGTAGTAAGTTATTGAGGGGAGATAGGTTGGTTCTGCCTGTTATCCTTAGAGATAAAGTAATCAATTTGGCTCATGAAGGGCATCTTGGTAGGAGTCTCACGAAAGCAAGGGTCAGGGAAAGATACTGGTGGCCGGGGATGGATAAGATGGTTGAGTCAGTAGTGAAGGACTGTCACTTGTGTGCTATCAATGACAAGTCTCATGTGACTAGTCAAGTTCCCGTTTCACCGGTGGATGTGCCGAGTGCAGTTTGGACCAAGTTGGGGTTGGATATCATGGGTCCTTTGGAGATGATGCCTTTCCAAGAGAGATTTGTCGTACTATTGGTGGACTATACCTCTAAGTGGGTTATTACTAAGTGTATGGGTACGGTTAACTCTAAGGCAGTGATTGAGTTTCTGAAGGATGTCTTTGTCTCAGAAGGGGTACCCAGGTTCTTGGTAACTGATAATGGGGTACAATTTGTTTCCCAGGAGATGCAGGATTTTCTTGAGGGCCTAGGCGTAGTGCATCAGAAAACAGCGTTATATTCTCCACAAGCCAATGGCCTAACGGAAAGGATGAATAGGGTGGTCAAAAGTTGTGTTCAGAAAGCATTAGATTCTAAGGTTCCTTTGAGAGAAGTGTTGAGGGAAACTTGGTGGGCACATCGTACAGCTCCTAATGTGATTTCTCAAAAGTCTCCTTTTGAAGCCTTGAGAGGGAGGTTGGCAGTTTCAAAATTAAACCCAATTTGGCTTCCCAAGTGGATGAGCAAGGGTGTGAGTGAAGAGGTGAAGAGGACAAGGCTTGTTGAGTATCAGAGGAAATACAAGGTGCGTTATGATGACAAGAGATCTGTCAAGAGGAGGATGTGGAATGTTGGTGATAAAGTTTTGGTGAGAAAGGTGAAACATTGTCACAAAGGGTTGTCCAATTTTTCGGGTCCTTTTGTCATCATGGATATAAGGAAACATGTGGTAACTTTGGACAATGGATGCACTTGGAGCATGTCTAGGCTGGTTAAGTTTAATGGCATGAAATCAGGTGCAGCTAATGTTCCTAGTGGGATTCCAGAAAGGAGGATGGGAGGTTTTGTGAAGTCAAATAGACGGAAATTCATTCCGGCAAGATTTGACGATTATGTTCTATATTATGCTAATTATTTTCATTGAGACTGGTGGGTAGAATGTAGGAATTTTGTTTTTTCTTAAAGTTAATAGTATCACTTCAGTTGGAGTGCTACAAGTTTTGTGTTGTTTGTAAAGGGGATGTGTTGTAATTTGCATGTTTGACATGTCTTTAAATAGAAGCAATGGTTGTCCTGGTGACAGAATGTGGGTCTCACGATTCTGTGATGAGATCGGGATTCTGGCTAGCGGGACGATGAGGAGTTGACCTGTTTATGTATCTGTCGGTGGTCGCCTACAATAAAGTCATCTTCCTGATTTACAAGGACATGATGCGGATTTATTAAGCTCCTCTTCTATTTCTTTTTTCTGTGCTCTTTTATTCTCTTCTACGTAAATCTTCCTTGCTTTCTGCCTTAACTCGCAGTTTCTTCCCTTTTAGCACACCTGCAATATATTTACATTTATATGTTAAGGACTTCCTCTCTCCCTTTTGACTCTGTATTTATTATATTCGAATTAGGATTCTACTTACTGTTTTTTAGGGTCTTTTCCTATTGGTAATTAATCATCTGTTTATTTGGTATTTTCTCTTCTTATTCTTTTAATTTTGGTCTTATTCCTCTCCGCTTCTGCGTTACTGACTGACGTCTTATCTCAGTAGTGAGTATGTTATCTTATTCTAACTATTTACAGCTTGCTCTTGTATTCTAACATGTAATACTAACTACTTCTTCGTTTATTCAGGTCTTGCCAGCTCTGCGCTGGACTTAGTGCTGATATACTGAAATGCCGCTTTCTTCACAGTAAGTTCCTTTACTTATATAACTATCCATAATTTACTTCAATACTCAGTCGTAAAATTATACACTTGATAACTTAGCTTCGTTTTCTTCTTCTTCTTTCAGAAGCTCCGGGCGACTCTGCTTCGTCTCCCTCAATGCGGTACGAAAGCTTCACAAACACGGAGACCCGCAGCTCTCCTCACATATCACATAACTTCCTTGTACTCGGGTTTACAAACTCATTAGCAGCAGACTTCGGGATGCCTTTCGGCCCTGATAAAGATAAGCCCTCAAAACTACTCTTTAACCCTTTGATATCGCGCTCTGAAGTACACTCCTGACTCCATTGAATTTCTTGGTGAAGTGCGCAGTTCTCAAGCAGCACGAGCCTCACCTGGAGTTCCAGCGCGTTCTCTGCTGGGCACTAGAACGCTAACAGCCACTCGGTTCTGGTGGCCTTTTTAGGCGCCATTTCCGAGTCAGCTCCACCCATGTATCTTCCATAGCACGGGGTGCGTAAACTTTGATTCTCCGATGCGCTATTAAACCTATCTGTAATCTTGGAGTCCTGACAGGGGGCACCTATGGTGCCCCTTACAGTTCCCTGAACCACGTGGCAGGCACCAAGTGGTGCCTGCCAAGTAGTGCAGGGAAGTGCACAACATGCATTTTTGCCATTGCGGTGAATGCTGCAGCCAGCAGCACCTGCCGCAATGGTAAACATGCACGATGTGGCCACCACAGTGGCGGTCGTATTACAATTGCATGATGTGTGGGACCACCGCCATATGGGCGGGCTTTACCAATTCCCAGGATGATGGCAGACTGACTTAAGTCCGTTGGCCATCATAATCATCCCCTAAATTCAGGTACTCCAGGAGTAAGTCACACCTATTTACCGAAAAATCAATGTGAATCATACCCACTGTGTTTCTATCGTAATAATGGCTAATGTGTGGGTGAAGGACGTACTCTAAAGTAAAAAATGCCCTGCATAGAAAAACGGCATTTTAAGTTTCTGTCTAAGGTATATTTTCTACCAAGTGCAGGAGTCTCCATTATGACTTCTCCTGGATATCCAATGTTGTAGATTTCTAGAAAGGCTCCTGGAGATTTTTTTGAATACATACAAATTTGCAAATCTCTCCTCAGTTGTATTTCACAATAGACAAAATCCTATTCTTCATCCCACACGTACATAAGATAGTGAAAGGTGCAAACGTCAATCTTCATTGCATAAACAACATCTTTAATCTAATTCCAGGTGAATTTTTAAAGTAGTGGTCCATGTCCTCTTCATATTGCGATAGGACTTTGGAAATCCAACTCTGGTAGGAGCATGTCTTTTTTCCGTTACCCCATCACTCTAGTGCATCAAGCAAACAAAATTCAATCATATCACATCCATCCTCTGAGACCTTCATTGACTTCCCATTCCAGGTATGATCGCGTTCATTTTCTGCACCTTCACTCATAATCCCCCTGACCTGACTGATCTCCTGACTATTGCAGGCAGGGGTTAGAAATATGAGAAGTAAGGGCTCACTTCTATGGGAAGTCCCCAAATGCAAATCTACCTTAGCCAGCAAGCAGTAATATTTAGGACGGTTGCCTCCAACTGGAACTCACCACCAGCAAACTTGAGGACAATGACTCCATTTATGGCATTCAGGAAACAGATTAAAACTCATCTATTTGAACAATACCTGGATTAATCTCATATTTCCCTTGCCTACTATCCATGAAGGTCTGATCTTACAAACTTCAGCTAGCTTGACTGCATTGATTTCTTAGTTTGTAAGTTTTTTCTCTTATTTTCTCCTTGTGTGCTCTCAGCTGACCACTTGATACAATTCTTATTCTGCTTTTAATCCAATTTAATGTCTTTCCTCTGCTCTTGTTTTAGTGTAAATCACCCATATACCGTTGCACCATATAATTAGTTGTTAAATACTATTAGTGTTTTTTAAATTGAAAATAAGTTTTAATTTTGTAAAAAAAAAATGTACTGTTTAATTTTAGCTGTGGGTTGTGGGGATCATAGAGCTAAAGTGTGGAAAGTGAATTCATTGTTATGAGTTTTAATCTGATTTTTAATTAATAAAGTTTCTTTAATTGGTAATTAATTATGTTAATTATGGAAGTAATTTGTTTTTCAAATTTAGATGTGGGTTGTGAATTGTGTGGTGTTACAGGGTAGGAAATGTAAAAAAAGTATGTAATAATTAATGTTTTTGTTTCTAAATATTGTCTAATTAAAAATATTTATTTGTATGAAAATTAATTTTATGTTTATTTAGTATAATATTTTTAGGTATTTGTAATATGTATTCAACATTATAATATGTTTTTATTTTTTAAATTATTAATATTAAATATATAAATGTATTTACATTTTTAACATATTTATATATTTAAAAAATATATATTTTTTGTTGTCAATTTTGAACTGACTGGAGTGGGAATAGTAAATTGTATACCTCTGATATTTAACACTTTCCCTACTGTTTCACTCACTGGAGTGGGAATATTAATTTTACCCTTCGCTATCCAACACTTTCCCTACATTTACACTCCTTAGAGTGGGAGTAGTAATTTTTACCCCTCTGCTATCCAACACTATCCCAACTGTTATACTCATTGGAGTGGGAATAGTAATTTTTACCCCTCCACTATCCAACACTTTCCCTGCTGTTGCACTGATTGTAGTAGGAAATGTATGTTTAAAGATCTTGTATTAGCTTAATGTTTTAATTCATAATAAAATGTTTCTTTTATTAGATTGTATGCTTTTGGTATATATATATATATTATTTATCTGTAAATTCTATATATTTTTAAATTAGAAAATATATGCAATTATCAGTTTATTAATTATTTTAAAGTAAATATATATAAATTATTATGTATGTGTGTTTAACTTTTTTTATTTACGTTTATTTATTATGTTTCTTACCATGTATATTAAATCATTTTTTTAAAATAAACTCTATTATTTAATATATATATAATATTTATTATTTTATATATAGAAAAATCGATATTTTGTACAACTATATTTTTGACATTGATATTTTTTTCCAATATTTTTGTACTTACCTTAAGTAGGGAGTCGATATTTTTGCATTCTATATCAGGTAAAAACAATAATGATTGGCCGACGCATTTCGAACTAATAAAGTTCTTTTTCATAGGCCACGCAGCTGCCAGTACAAGCGTGCCTCAAACATTGGTCCAAATTATTCACAATATCCATAATGCCCTTTCATGAGCATCGAGTGAACCCATTCTAATCAAAATGCATGCCAGGACCTGATGTTCTCTGAGGCACGTCAGCTTCATATTCCTCCTAAGTAGGTAAGTACATTGACAGTCACGTTAAAATAAACATCTCCTGAGTTTGCTTAAATCAATTTCTTTTGCCAATATCTTTGGTGCCGTTTGATGAATCTTGGTGAAATTTTCAAAATGAAAAGTTCGCTAAGGTCAGCTCCTGTGGATCCACGAACCCCCCCGATTCAAAAAAAAGAAAAGGGAGCAGGGTAGAAACACCCGGACCCCCTAGGTCTGATATGGGGAGCAATAAAAAGCAATTTTTTAAAAGAATTTTTTTTTAAAAACAAAGTGTGGTGCCCCGCGCTTTGTTCCAATCAGCCCCTGGGTAGGCCAGGTCCCGGAGTAAATAGATTAAATATATGCGGGTGCCTGAGGAGCCCCCACTGCAGCCCCAGGGACTGCCACCTCTCCCTGGGGCATGATTAATATTATGTGGGGGGCACATGGCCCCTTGCAGCCCTGGGGACCAAAACCTCCCCGGGGCTTTTATAATTGATGTGTGGGGGCTCCTGTTCCCCATACTGCCCCAGGGACCACCACCTCCCTGGGTCATTAGTGAAATTATGTGGGGTGCCTCCCGGGCCCCCCCAAGCTCTGGGGACTGCCACCTCACCAGGGCTTCAATTTAAATAAAAATGTGGGGGGGCTTCTGCCCCCCCACACTGCCCCGGGGACCACCACCTCCCTGGGGCATTGACTAAATGTAATACAGGGCCTGTAGCAGCCCCCTGGCCCTGGGGACCACCACCACCTCCCTGGGGATTTATGCCTGTTGGAGGGGGCCACACGGCCCCCCTCGTGGAGCCCTCAATGGCCCTGGGGACCGCCACACCCCAGTGTCAGCTCCAGCAATGTCCTGGGGTGCCCACCCACAGGACATTGCAGTTTGCAATGGCAGGGCTGGAGTGGCAAACTTCTGCCTTGCTTTGTGGAAGCGAGAGCAAGAAACCGGCTCTCGCTTCCACGAAGAAAAGCAGAATTGCTTTTGGACAAAGGGAGCTGCATGTCAGCAGCTCCCTTCGCCGAAAGGCAATGCCGGTTCCCTCAGGAGGTGGGGAGCCAGCAGGGACCGCAGGGGCATTGGGGCTCTCCCTGCGGTCCCCAATGTGAGGGCTGGCCACAGGAGATGGCGTCCCCAGGGCCAAAATTGGCCCAGGGAAGGGTGCCCCCTCCCGAATAATAATTTGTTTTTTAAATGAGACAATGCCCCAGGGATGGGGTCCCCGGGGACGATAAAGCCCTCAAGAGTCCATTAAAAATATTTAAAAAATATATAGAATTAAAATATGTGGCCATGCCCCGGAGGATTGGGTCCCTGAGGACTAAATCAACCTCGGGAGGGGGGCCGTGTGGTCCCATCCCGTTTTTTTTTTAAAGAAGGAAAAAAACTGTCTCAGGCCCTGGGGGATGGGGTCACCAGGGCCCAAAAATAATGAAGGGAAGTGGGGCTACACAGCCCCTCTTCCAAAAAAAAAAAAAAAAAAAGCCCCCTCCCTGAACCACTCTGCAAACGCGCCTCCTGGCGCGTTCTGGGTTGGGGGATTAAGTCTACTAGAATCCTAAGGGTTCTTAGGGGCCAACTAGCCCACCAGGTACCTCCAGTAAGCCCCACACAGTAGGTTTGCTGAGAGGTGGTCCAAGGCCACGCCCCTTTTTACACCACTCTGCAAACATGCCTCTTGGCGCACTACTGGTGGGGCGATGAGGTCCACATGTATCATGAGGACCTCAGGACTAAAGTGGACTTTATCCCCCGAGCAGCAGTGCACCAGGAGGCACGTTTGCCGAGTGGTGTAAAAAGGGGGTGTGGCCTCGGACCACTTTCAGCAATTCAGCTGCATGGGGCTTACTAGAGATAACAGGAGGGCTAGTTGGCCCCAGGGATCCTCAGGAGGCAAGATGACTTTATCCCCCAACCAAGAGCATGCCAGGAGGCATGTTTGCAGAGTGGTGGAGAAAGGGGGTGTGGCCTGTGTTCACATCTCAGCAATCCCACTAACTGGGGCTAATTGGAGGTGTCAGGTGGGCTAGTTGGCCTCTAAGGACCCCCAGCATTGAAGGGGACTTCACTCCCCATCCAAGAGCGTGCCGGGGAGTGCGTTTGCAGGCTGTTGGGCAAAGGGGGCATGGCCTGCTTTGAGAACTTACCAATGCTGCTGTGTGGGACTTACTGGAGGTAATAGGAGGAGTAGTCAGCCCCCAAGAACGTCCTTGGGGGCCAACTACCCCTCCTATTACCTCCAGTAAGTCCCACATAGTGGTATTTCTAAGAGGTCTTCAGAGGCCATGCCCCCCCCTTTCTCCACCACCATGCAAACGCGCCTCCTGGCACACTACGGGTTTGGGGATGAAGTCCACTTTACTCCTGAGGGATTTTGGGGGCCAAGAAGCACTCCTGGTACCTCCTGTAAATTCTACACAGCAGAATTCCTGAGCGCTGGTTGGAGGCCCAGCCCCCTTTTCTGTACCACTCTGCAAACGCAACTACTACGTTATAGTTATAAATTAGCATTTAAAAAACCTTCGAAATTCACTGAAAAAAACATAGCTTTTAGGGACGTTATAGTTAGTAATTAGCATTTAAAAAACCTTAGGAATTCACTGAAAAAAACATAGGTTTCAGGGATGTTATATTTAATTGGATATTTTACTTGTATAAAACCAGAGAAATTCGGCCGTTATAGTTAGTTGAGCTAACTATAACACACGCCCCCGCAATGCACTGCTGATGACGTCACATATTACATCACACGTGACTTGGTCGGTGACATCACTGATGACAGCACTGATGACATCTCAAATGATGTCACTGATGACATCATCCGGTTAATAACTGATGCACCTTCTCACACCCTAAAATAACCTTTCATACACCAACTCTAAAATGCAGACTACCATTCTTGAAACCATAGACCCACCAATGACAGTTAGTAGATACCCACTCACTGATTCATAGCTCTACACACATCTACTAACCCACTGATACAGTCACTCATACACGCAGTCACTCATCAATACAGCCTTTGATATATGCACTCATATACCCATATAGACACTAAAAATACTGTCACTTACCCATAGACTTACTCACACACCTAGTCAGTCACCAAAAGAATCAATAATATTACCTTTTACCTACCTATACAGTTATACACACACCACCTCAATTATTCATACAGATACTAATGAATACTTACTCTCTTCTACAATCACTCATACAAGCACACACTCATGCATACAGCCACTCTCACAATCACTCACTCTGACATATAGTTAGTTATATACTCCAACACTCACATATACTGCCTTTCACATATGCAGTAACTCAAACATATACCACTGAGATATACATTCACTCAAGGACACAGCCATACGCACACTCACTCCATGAACTCACCCATACAGCCCCTCGAAGACTCACTCATGAACTCATACCCCACTAAATCACCCACTCACACATCCATGCAGGGAGTTGTACCCCCATCCACCCACACAGTCACTCAGGCACCCATACAGGTACTCAGACAACCAACCATTAACCTATATGGACACTCATGAAGCTACTTACAACCCATGCAGCCACCTACACACCAACTGACAGACTGATACAGACATTCACACAGATTAGTCATTCACCCACGCATTCACTAAGACACATTTGATCACTCACTTATACAGTCAGTCACACACCCACTAAATCTTCCAATCAAACACTTATACACCCACTCATTCTTCAATACACCTTTGTGGATCTATATATAATATTCTTAAACTTTTAAAAATCACCCAGTCTCTTGATGATGTCATCAGTGATGTCATCAGTAATGTCATTTGAGATGTCATTAGTGATGTCACTCACCATGTCATGAGTGATGTAATATGTGACGTCATCAGCAGTGCATTGCGGGGGCGCGAGTTCTAGTTAGCGCAGCTAACTATAACAGCCGAATTCCTCGTTTTTTTACGAGTGAAATGTCCAACTAACTATAACCTCCCTGAAACCTATATATTTCTGTGAATTTCTAAGGTTTTTTAAATGCTAATTACTAACTATAACGTCCCTGAAACCTATGGTTTTTTCAGTTAATTTCTATGTTTTTTAAAATGTTAATTACTAACTATAATGTCCCTGAAACCTATAATTTTTTAAGTGAAAATATATATATGTATATATATATACATATGTGTGTGTGTGTATATATATTCACTGAAAAAACAAAGGTTACAGGGACATTATTGATAGGCTCAAATTTCCCTTGAACAAATGGAGTGAAATTCAGCAGTTATAGTTACCTGCTTTAACTATAAATTATGCCCCCACACTACACTGCTTACGACCTCACATATTACTTCACTCATGACATGGTCAATGACATCCCTGATGACATCCCAAATGACATCACTGATTACATCATCCACAGAACCACTCGCATACCCACTCACATCCCCATACCACCTCTTGTATGCTCACTCCCACTCCCAAACAACAACTCGCATACCCATTCACTGAGCAATAATAGTACTCCCACACACGCTCACTCCTAAGGTGTCAGACACCACCTCACTGAGGCTTTAAACCCCCCAGCAGCCCCAGGGACCTTCAGCTCCCCGAGGCTTTTAACAAATTGAATGCGAGGTGACTGCGTGGCTCTCCCACAGTCCCGGGGACCACCACGTCCCTGGGACAAATTCTAAAATAGGAGAGGGGCTAAGCAGCCCCCCTCTGGAGCCATACATGTCCCTGGGGACTGCCACTCCCCAGAGCTGGCTCCTGCTATGTCCCAGGGTGATGACTCTAGGGACATAAGCGTTTGCTATGGCATAACAGCAGTGTTACCGCTCACACCAAGCCATACCAAACTGTACTCCGCTTTCGTGGGCACAATTGCTTTCGTGGGCACAATTGCTTTTACAGGGAGGAGCTGCATGTTAGTAGCTCCCTCTATGTAAAAGCAATGCTGACTTCCACAAGAGGAGGGAGCCAGCAGGGACCGTGGGGGCCTACAGGTTCCCCCTGCGGTCCCCAACAGAGTGGATGCCCTGGGTGGGACCAGGGAACACACAGGTGAGGTTGGGCCCAGAAGGATGGGGTTCCGGGGGCCAAAATCAGTCCAGGCAGGGGGCACTACACCCACTCCCTTAAAGTCTCTAAAACATTTTTATTTTTTTTAAAGGCTGGGCTCTAGGGGATGGGGTTTACAGGGCTGAAATCAGCCTGGGGAGGCCCCCATTCAAAATAGGTCTGGCCCCAGAGTATGGGTTTCCTGGGGCTGAAGCTGGCCCAGGGAAGGGGGTCACGTGGCCCCCTCCACTAATACATGAAAATAATTAATAAAAAAAGGCTGGCAAGTCACCAGAGGCTCTGCACCCTTTCACCACACTCTGCAGCTCCGCCTCCTGGCACACAATTTTTTTTTGCGGGATGAAGTACCCTTGGCTGCTGAGGGTTCTTGGCGGCCAACAAGCCCTCCTGTTACCTCCAATAAGTCCCAAACAATGGGATTTCTGAGTGGACTTCAGAGGCCATGCCCCCTTTCTCCATCACTCCGCAAATGCGCTTCCTGGCATACTTCTGGTTGGGGGATAACGTCGCCTTGGATCTAGAGCATCTTTGGGAGTAAAAAAGCCCTCTTGTTACCTCCTGAAAGTCCCACACAGCAGGATTACTGAGAGGTGGCTGGAGGCCAGCCCCTTTTTCTCACCACTCTGCAGATGTGACTACTAGTTAAAAAAACATAGAAGTTTACTTTAAAAAACCAAAGGATACAGGGACGTTGTAGTTAGAAAATAGAATTTGAAAAACCTTAGAAATTCACTTAGAAAAACGAAGGTTACAGGGTTGTTATAGTTAGGAAATAGAATTTAAAAAACTTAGAACTAAACAATACCTTAGCCTCTGCATTCTTTAAACAAAAAGAAAAGCCCCAGGGAGGTGGTGGTCTCTTGGGCTTGGGGGTCCAAGAGGCCCCCCATTCATAAATTAATAAGCCTCAGGGGTGGTGGTCCCGAGGGCAGCAGCACCCACAGCATTTTTTAATCACCAAGCTCCAAGGAGGTAGTTGTTCCTGGGGCATCGATGAGCCCCAGGAGGGGTGGGGTTGTGTGCCCCCTCCTTTTTTTAAATGCCCCCAGGACCTGGCCCATGAGAAAGCCAGAGAACCTGCATTTTTTAGCCCTGCCCCCTTTTCTTTTCTTTTAAAGTTTTTTTCTACGACTCGGATCAAGCCAAGTCACAAGATGGCTACTAACACTTCCTGGTTTGAAGTGTTGGCAGCCAACCAGATCTCAGCAACTACTGAATGGATTTACACCAAATCACTAAAAAGGGCTCTTTCTGGACCAACATCTGCCTTCCTGCCAAATTTGGAGTAATTCTGTCATGGTTTTTGCCCTATGTTCCTGTTGGGTCCTGGAAATACTCCCCCTGGGATGAGGTAAACTGTGATAGTGGCGTGACTGTAACGTTACTGTGGTAGTTGCATGATTGTAACATTACTATGTGGTAAATTGTGGTAGTGGTGTGGCTGTAATGTTACTTTCTATTAATGCCTTAGTTCCCTAACAGCGTGATGGTAATGCTGGTGTTAGGAGCATGCAACAATTGTGAGCCACTGGTACTGGGTATACCCCAGCAACTATGTTGTCCAGCATGATTTGACTGTAACATTACTACCTATAAGTGCCTTAGTTCCCTAACAGTGTGATGGCAATGCTGATATTAGAAGCATGCAACAAACTGAGTGGTAAGTAAAGTACAGAACTACGCACAGTTCCTTTGAGCAAGAGATCTCCTTCCCTGAAGTACCCCCCCGAATTCCCTCCCCCTGTCTGGTCACTCTGAGCTTTTGTTTTCCATTTGCAGATTTGGAGCTACCAGAAGGTGCTCACGCCGAGGGTTTTGCTCCTGAGGAACATCCAGATTGTGACAAATTCTGTTCAGCAGTTCGGGCTGAAGCAGTGTCTAAAGTTCCTATTAAAATTAAAATGGGGAAAATGCTTTTTGGGACCCCCCTCTTCTCAGCTCCACTTTACGGATCACCCTAAAGTTTTCAAGACAGCAGCTGAAGTGAGTGGCAAGCTGGTTCACATACACAGGGAATACATGGGGGTTTATTTGGAAGGGTAGGGGTGTGCACAGGGTGCACAGGGGAGGCATCAGCAAAAAATAGGAGTTAGTTCTTTAAATCTGGAGAAAACTACAAAATAATGAGGAAAGTAAAATATAACAATCAAGTTAGAGTTCAAGGCAGTGCTGTAACTTGTTTATGCACTACAGCCGTTATTTGCACATTATGGTCATGCATCAAGGACTGTTTGGGCATGGGCACTTTAAAATTATTAGAACTGTTATGTATGCTTGTCACTTTTTGGGCATTTGCCATTGTCAAGAGTGGTATTTCGACTTCTATCGGCGCTGCCAATTCTGGGTTCAGCTATATGCCTACTTCTTGTGACATATTTGTTCCTTGTTAATCACTTTATAAGCACTGTCACTTTATATTTAAATGACTCATAGTTTAAGCATCTCGTTACAGCACTCTCCATCTTGGTATCAGGTAAAGATATTTGAGTGTCAAGAGTTAACGTTTCTCCAGAGAGTCATGAATCATAAGTCGCCAGTTGGACTTTCATGTATGTGCACTTTTCTGGCTTCATCATGGTACCCATTATGAAGGCGATAGCCTATGCCTGTTTTCAAAAAGAAAAGGCACTTTAATTATGATGATATCATGATATCATGTTTTCCAGTTGTTCGCAAATTATGTGGGCTACACAGTGGTCATTGTTTACTTGTGTTAAGCACGTTATTTGCACTGTCACTTTATATATATATCTGGGTCAAGAGAGTGTCTGTTTTCAAGGAACCTTGAAATTGTTTTCAATTATTATTTATTTCAAATACACTGTAACTTTAGTGGTTAATTGTCTTCTAATCAGGTTTTATAGCTCAGTGTATTGTACTCTACTCATAATGTTGTTTTATTCTTATTTGAACCAAAGAAGATTTACTCTACAAATACGTCAGGGAATGCACAGGTTCACTATAGACTGGCTTCTTCATAATACCAGTAATGGCACTTAGCCAACAGGTAGCAAGCAACAGGGTAAGAATTCTTTCTTTTAATGTAATTGGCCTGAAAAATAAAATTAAAGCACTGGTTGTGGAAGAATGGCTAAAAGGTTATTCCCCAGATATTGTTATTGTTATTGTTAATTGACATTTGTAAAGCGCATTATCACCTTCAGGTCTCTAGCGCTAAAAGAGAGATCCCAACCCTTGCACGTGGGGGAAAGTAGTTGATTAAATTACACCCCAGGCTTCCGAAAGAAGAACTGTTTTTAATTTCTTCCTGAACAGGAGGAGGGCGTGTTCCTTACGTACATTCTCAGGCAAGTTGTTCCAAATTTGGGGAATGGATGTTGAGAATGCTCTTCCTCCTTTAGAGGACATGTTAAACCAGGGTCAGGCCAGGAGGCTGGCCTCCGAGGACCGTAGCACCCTACTAGGTGTATATTTAGCTAGGCGGTCTTTCATGTAGCTAGGGGCTTGGTCATAGATGGCCTTGTGTGCGATGCAGAGGCCCTTAAACTTTGTTCTCTGTCTAACCGGGAGCCAGTGCAACTGACGTAGGAGAGGGGTGGTGTGGGCTCGTCTGGGCGCTCTAAAAATTAGTCTAGCGGCATCGTCTATGATAACCTGTAATCTGGACAGCAGGTTACCCGGGAGGCCGATATATAGGGAGTTACCATAGTCGAGTCGTGACAGTATCAAAGCTGATACTGTCATTCTAAGTGTGTTGAAGGTGAGAAGGAGGGCACGTTTTCGCAACTGTCTCAGCATGCCTATACACATTCCCACTACTGCCAATATCTGCTGGGTCATGCAAAGCTTGGCATCAGTTTTGATGCCCAGGCTTTTTACAGCCACGGCTGGCTCCAGGTAAGTGCCTAGCTCTTGTGGCCAAAGAGGTCCCTCCAGGGGTTGGAGTCTGAGGTGACGGCCAGCACCTCTGTTTCATCAGGATTCATTTTGAGGGAGTTGGCCGTCATCCAGTTAGCACTAAATTTCAGGGTGTTTTGAAATCTTGTGTGGGCGTTCGGGGCATTTTCTATCTGGATGATAATTTGAGTGTCGTCAGCATTATTGTAGGTCTGACACTCCATATGATTCAGTGCCACTATCAAAGGCTGGAGTTAGGAGTTGAAAAGAAGAGGTGACAGCGCCGAACCATGTGGTACCCCACACGAGAGTAGTCCTGGGTCAGACATGTGGTCGGTCAGCTGTATTCTCTGGGAACGGTCCTTAAGGAAGGATGTCAGCCATGCAAGGGCTGTGCCCTGAGTGCCCAGCTCTGATATCCGCGACAACAGTTGGTCATGATTGACCGAGTCAATTGCCGCGGATAGGTCCAGCAAAACCAGGGCACATGGCTTTTACTTATCGGACCTTAGTCTGAGTTCATCTAGCACAGACAGCATCACCAATTCCGTGCAGTGGTGAGTCCTGAACCCTGCCAGGTTGAATTGTAGCAGGTGGTTATCCTCTATATGGTGGGACAGGGATTTTAGCACGTGCTGTTCCAGCACTTTTGCCAGGAAGGGGAGTTGGGAAATCGGCCTGAAATTCTTTAGGTTTTTTGTGTCAGCCCCTGGTTTTTTTAGAAGCGGGATGACGCAAGCTTCCTTAAAATTAATCGGGACATGCCCTGTTTCAAGGGATTGATTAAGAAGCGAGAGGACCTCGCTGTCTATCCCTGGTAAGGCTGCCTTGAAGATCCTAGCTGGGCAGGGGTCTGCAGGTGACCCTGACTTCACCCATCCTATTAAAAGAGACAAGGAGTCGTGAGTGAGCATGGGAAAGGCGGTGAGTGGTTTATCAAAAGTGAGGGGCGGGGGTGCTAGCGCTAAGGATCATGGAAACTTGGGGGTGGAGTGTATTTCCATTAATAGGTCCTTCACTTTCGTTACAAAGAAAGACTGGAAGTTGTTACAATCCTCCAAAAAGAAGGAAGGCTTCTGTTCCTTGTTTTGTCTCAGCTCTTTCAAGATCCGTAAAGTCTATTTTTGTGTGTTGTCAGCAGTCGTAATCTTAGCTTCATAGAATTCTGCTTTTCTTGTAAGAATTGCCTTTTTATAGATTGCAAACGCAGTATTATATTCTGATCGGGCACCTGAGTCGTAGGCTTTCCGCCAGGCTCTCTCGCACTGGCGAAGGGTTTGTTTCAAGTTTCTTAATGTATCGTTGAACCAGGGGGCCCCTTTGCCTTTGTCCTTTATTCTTTCCCTGCGTGTTGGGGCTACCATATTGATAGCGTTCTTTAGCCTTGTCGCCAGGGCAGCACTTTCTACATCAAGGTTTGCCTGTGTAGGAATAGAGGTAGCTGATCTATGTAGGGTAGTAACCAGGTCACCGGCACTTATTTTATTCCAGCGCCGCAACACTTTCCACTCTGGAGGTGGACGGGCTGCTTGCTTTGAGAGTGGGAACTGGCCACTAAGTACATAGTGGTCCGACCAGGGGCAGGGACTGCTAGCTATAGGGCTGGTGAAGGAATGGGATGTCCATACCAGGTCGAGTGTGTGACCCTTCTCATGAGTGGGCCCTTTCACTAGTTGTCGGAGTTCTAAAGAGATCAACGCCTCCTTCAGCTGTTTGGCCTGGCTATCTTTGGGGGTCTGGTCCCAATGAAAAATGAAATCCCCCATCACCACTATACATTGGTACCGTGAGCGGATGTCGTTAACTAGTTCTATGAAGAGCTCAATGAACCTGGGTGGCGTTTGCGGCGGACGATAAACTACCAAAATAGCTAGACAGGCTGTCTGGGAGTGAAACTTAGCCCCCAGCACATCCGCTCCTCAATACTTTCTGCACAGAGCCTCAGCCTTTAATTGGTTATTGTACAGGATCGCAACCCCACCCCCTCTAGAACTACCAGGTCGATTGTGATATAGTGCCGCAAAGTTCGGGGGCATGGCGGCTACTAAGTCCGGGGTTGAGGACTCCTCGAGCCAAGTTTCTGTAATACCTAAAACGTCTAGGGGGTCGTCTTGAAGGAGCGAGAACACCTCAAGATTATGTTTTTGCAGTGAGCGGGTGTTAAGGGTAGCGAGCCTGAGTCCCAGTGGGATAGCGGGCCTTGACGGCCTATGGTGGTGTGTTGTGTGGTTTAGGCTGCCAGTTTCCATTTGGGGCCTCAGAAGCCCTTCCGACCTTAGTGTGATGGTTACTTTGTTATGAAGTAGCATTGTGCCTTGGTTTAGAAGCAAGGGTTCCTTCATGGAGAACAGGAGGCGGGGGGCCAGGGGTCCTGACCCCTGGTCCCGGTCGGGCGCAGACAGGCTTGCCTTAGGTGCTCCAGCTTCGCTGTTAAGCGTGTGACTCCGCCCACTCACCACTCAGCCCTGCTGTGCAGCGGCTGGCTATTCCTGAACATTAGACCGTGATAGAGCTGGAAGTGATCAAAGCAGAAGTGAGGGATCGCTGGGAGTGCGACAATATCAGTGCAACACACAAGTGCCAAGGTACCGTTTTCAAGTGGTTTTAAATGCTTTAAAAGTTCCAACAAATTAAAAATAACAGCGTTTCTTGGCCAGCGCAGCAGCGTTGCAAGCACATTACCACAAAAATCGGTGGGGCTCTCTGACCAATATTGACCGATATTATCCTCTTGCAGGAGCCCCACTATGTAGAAAACTTTCATTTAATAAGTTTCAGAAGTGGGCAGGCAGTTACTATCTCTCTTCAATGGGCACTGCGTAAAGAGGGGTAGCAATTTTCTTTAGCAAATTCTTCCCCTTTCAGACCCCATACTCGCAGATTGACAAAGATGGTAGATGGGGATTGGTTAAGGGTGCAGTTAACAACCTCTAAGATAACTATAGCGATGATCTATGCCCCAGTAGAGGATAACCGCACTCCCCTGACGGATCTTTACCAAGAATTGTTGCCAATACCTGGTTCGATCATTCTGGGAGCGGATTTTAATTATTTACAGAATCCAGGTATTGATTCTTCATCAGGGGTGAGGAAACAAAAAAAAACACGTAGGAGAAGCATTAAAGGATTGTAAGACAAATTTAAATTTGATAGACTCCTGGCGGTCACGATATCCAAAGGAAAAAAAGTATTCCTGTTATTCAGCAAAAACAACTCGGCTGCTAGATTTGATTACTTCTTGATATTCAGAGAACTAACACAAGTTAATTGTGAATATATACAAAATAATTTCTCAGACCACGCATTACTAAAGTTAGAATTAGTTGGTTTTAGAAGAAATTCGAATATCTCGAAATGTACATTTAATAGAATTATTTTGGAGAATGAAGACTGGTGTGAAAGTATCCATAGGGAGATAGAGGGTTTCTTTCAGATCAATAGAGGTACTGGTGAATGTTTGGGAGGCTTTTAAAGCAAATATCCATGGGGTTATATCATCTATGCAGTTTGCCACAAGAAAGGCACAAATTATAGAGAGAAATCATCTCGAGGCCAAGGTTAAACATACAAATGAGCTATACCTAAGGGATAAAAACAACAGGACTGCATTTGAATTGGGTCTGGCGTGCCAGGAGATGCAAGATTATTATCATTTTAAAGTCTTACCACTAACTATACCTATTTGCAGAAAGTATATGAAGAGAGCGAGTTCACAGGCAGGTTTTTAGCCTGGCAAACAAAAGATAAACAAGCTCAGAATAGAATCCTTGCGCTAAGTAATAAGCTCATCAAGAGCTGTATTACAGATGAAAACTTAATACAAAGAGAGTTTATCAGGCATTATGAGTCTATTTATTCCGTTAGACACAAAGTCGATACTACGAAATTGGATTCTTTTTTAATGGATTACAAATTGCTAATTTAACTGCAGATCAATCAACAAGTTTAATGACCGACGTCTCAATACAAGAAATAGAAGGAGGTATTAAAACAATGGCCAATGGCAAAGCATCTGGGGAAGACCGTATTCCAATTGAGTTTTCAAAAAGTTTAGCACAAGTCTGAATAAGGAACTGAATAAGGAACTCGTATTATTGGCCAATCATATTTTACGAGCCAGGGGAATACCATTTTATTTTAGAACAGCTGTGGTAGTCAGCTTTTTAAAAAAAAGATAAAGATAGGGAAGATATAAACTCTTATAGATCCATCAGTTTGCTGAATTCTGATTACAAGATTATAGCCAAAATATTGGATAATATAATTAGCAACTGTACATGGTCTATAATCCACAAGGATCAATGTGGCTTCATTGCAGGATGACAACCATCTTATAATACCTCTTTTCTAATTGAAGCCCTGGATTATTTTAAACAAAATACATCTCAGATCATGCTTTTAGATGCAGAAAAGGTTTTCGACCTTGTGTGTTGAGAAAGCCTTTTTTACTCACTTGCTAAATTTGGCTTTCCCTCTGAACTGATTGCAGTTATTTAAAAAATCTATGAGGTGGCCACGGCCCAAATAATAGTGAACGCCAAGAAGTTAGGTACTTGCAGAGTAGTTAGGGGGACAAGAAAAGGTTGCCCGCTATCCCTCCTGCTCTTTGCCTGTTTTATAGATCCCCTAGCAATAGTCATCCATTCATTAAGCAGTACAACCTCTGCAATGCCTGGTATGACTAACATTAAACTATACACGAATGACATTGCGCTTTTTTTAAAACCTGAAAGGGAAGTGCAATTGCAAATGTTTAACTTGTTTCAAGAATTCCAATCGATTGGGGGCTATAAAATTAATACTTCTAAGACAGAGTTCATGTTATGTAATTGCACAGCCGAATCAGTACTAACAGATTTTGATTCATTAGTTAATACACAACTCAAGAGGTATTTAGGGATATATGTAACAGAGAATATTAATGATCTCTATGCCCTAAATTATAGCCCTCTCATTAATAAAATAAAGAGTAAATTGCTAAAATGGAAAGAACTTCCAGTTTCTTAAATAGGACGCGTAGCATTAATCCGGATGATGATTCTTCCACTATGCAATTTTCTGTTTTTAGCCATCCCCAATGCAGTCAAAAATAATTTTTTTAGGGAAGTCCATGGCCTCTTTTCTACATTTATATGGGCACATAAGGCTTCAAGACTTTCAATGGAAACACTCTTCAGGCCAGTATCAGAAAGGGGACAAGCACTTCGCAATTTGAAAGAGTATTATTATGCCAATTTTTCACAAACCTTATACAGAACCACGAAGGTTTTAAACATCAATATGTATGATAATTTCTTTTTAGATCTGATTTACAAGGAATATTTAATCCAAGATTGAATGTGTCTTATAAAAATCCACCAAAAAGTAAGATATAAAAGCCTCCAATGGAGCTTAAAATGGAAAAAATAGCTGCTTAGGCGTTTCTCGATCCCCATGCTAAATGCAGAAACTTATTTCTTGGATATTTACGAAGGTCAAGATTTACTTCTAGATCCAGCAATTACGGTGAATTGGAGAAGTCAGGGCTTTAGTAAAATAGGAGACTTCTTGCAGTGAGAGTGGAAAACCTGGCCCGAAATAGAACCGTTGGATAAGCACTTACCCCCATACATATCAGTGATGTTAGTGACATCACAGAGTGTTTAGTAAAAACCACTCTCACCGCATTTCAATAAGTGGGTGGATCTTCTTATTCCGGAATCAAGGAGAAAATAAACTATGTCAGAAGGCACAGAGGAAGTGGGAAAAGGCTACATATTTCTAGTACAGATTGGCATCAGATCAATAGGTTTAATTGCTCTTTGTTGAAAGCAATTAATTTTAAGTGGATGCAATTTTATACTAAATGGCTGCTGTACCGTACGCCGGTTTTCTTGCAGAAAATCTACCCCCAGATCTCATCAAATTGCTTTAGGTGCAACTTAGAGGGAGGGGGGAACTGGACTCATATTATTTGTGAATCACTGACATAATATAGAAGACAAAAATATCTACATACACAAATATCGATGTAAAAATATCGACAGTCAAAATATCAACATCCTATCTTTAAAATGTAAATGACCAAAATATCGGAAAAAAAATATAGATGTAAAAAATATCAATGTCCAAAACATCCATTTTTTTATATATTAAAAAAAAAGTTACACAAATTATATTATAAAAGTAACTAATAAAAATATAATAAACACATTTCATAAAAAAATTAAATGTACATATATAAAAGTTAATATATAAATGTATATTTACTTTAAAATAATTAGTGCACTAATGACTTTAATTTATTTTAAAATATTATATATATATATAAAATAACTATACAATATATATATATATATATACTCTCCAGAGCTCCTCCAGTATAAGAAGCAGTTAGAGGCCGATCGGGGAAACAAATGGAAGACCTTTAATGTGACAGCTCAGGCATTATGCATTTAGGCTGATTAGCCTTCATCGGATGCCACTGTTAACCGTGAATGCTGCTCCACCCCCACCTTTAAATGTCCTGCTTCCCTCCCATTGGTGGGAGTAACTTTGGCCTCAGATCTCGTGTTCGCATACTAACTGCAGTTTCAGTGAAAACTGCAGTTCCCAGAAGGCAACATAACCAGGTAAGTAATACGTGGGGGAAAAACAGGCAAGTTCTACCCTAATGGGCTCTGCTGGTAACAGGAAAGGTGTGGAATGTGCGATTGAAATAGTCCGGTTTTCGAACGCGTCCTAGGGCTTCCTTGGGTCCCCTTTGACGTTCAAGCCGCCTGTACCTGTGTCCAACGAGCCATGATTCGAAGCTGCAATGAACTTGGCTACTTGCGCAGTCACAAGCTGCGCCTGGCAGTAGCCTCTGGCTTGGCGTGCACACAAGGCGGGCCGGAGCCTTCCAATCCCTTGGATTCACAAATTGCTGAGACAGCTGGTGCCAGTGATGCTCCAGCCACTTGGAGAACGGGCCTCTTTCACACCTCTGGCTGGCGCGCAAACATCCTCTCCAGAACACCTCCTGTAAAAGAAGCAGTTAGAGGCCACTCGGGGAAACAAATGGCAGACATTTAGGTGCCGATTACGATCCTGGAAAAACCGGGTACGAACCGTCGGTCGGAGCGTTTTCTCCGTCCGACTCGTACCCGGTTGTAAAACTTTACAAACATGGAAGTACGATTCGCACGGAAACACCATTTCCGTACGAATCGTAAAAAACACCGTCCGACGAAAATATACATACGAATGTGATCCGGGAATGCCCCGACGTGACGTCGGGACGCTGTCAGGCAGCGTTTCACGACCCAGGAAGTACGATTCGAACCGACAGCAGTCCGGACGGCAATATTTTTACGGCACCCAAAAAGTGCCGGAAAACCGAAGTACGCTCCAAAACGACCAGAATAGGGGGCCCGGTACGCGCCGTACCCCCCCCAGCCCCCGTGAGTACGCGCCGAACCCCCCGTGTATGTACACCCCTGTACGTTCGAGTCGTACCCCCACCCGTGTATGTACACCCCTGCACGTTCGAGTCGTACCCCCACCCGTGTATGTACACCCCTGTACGTGTCAAATCCCCCCGTGTATGTACACCCCTGTACGTGTCGAACCCCACCCGTGTATGTACACCCCTGTACGTGTCGAACCCCCGTGTATGTACACCCCTGTACGTGTCGAACCCCCATGTATGTACACCCCTGTACGTGTCGAACCCCCGGTGTATGTACACCCCTGTACATGTCGAACCCCGCACGTACAGGGGTGTACATACACGGGGGGTTCGACACGTACAGGGGTGTACATACACAGGTGGGGGTACGACTCGAACGTACAGGGGTGTACATACACGGGGGTACGGCGTGTACTCACGGGGGCTGGGGGGGCTGGGTCAGCGCGTATGTGGGCACATGTCTCCATGGTTGCAATGGGAGTTCGGTGCGGACGGTGTTTTTACCATACAGTTGTGACATCGGACGCACGGGATGGATCGTACTTGCGCGGTCGGACTTCACTTTTCACGTTTGTACGGTAAATTGTCCGGGGAGGTGTCGGACACATTTTCCGACCCGAGGACGTGTGGGGAATTATTCCCAATGCGACTCGTATGGAGTTTTTCCCATGCGAATCGTAATTGGCAGTTTGCACGGCACTTGTACGATTCGTACGGTAAAAAGACCGGATACGAGTCGTACGGGGAATTTTTTTACAGGATCGTAATCGGCACCTTAATGTGACAGCTCGGGCATTATGCATTTCAGCTGATTAGCCTTCATCGGATCCTGCTGTTAACCGGGAATGCTGCTCCACCCCCGCCTTTGAATGTCCTGCTTCCCTCCCATTGGTGGGAGTAACTTTGGCCCCAGATCTCGTGTTCGCATTCTAACTGCAGTTTCAGTGAAAACTGCAGTTCCCAGAAGGCAACATAACCAGGTAAGTAATACGTGGGGAAAAAACAGGCACGTTCTACCCTAATGGGTTCTGCTGGTAACAGGAAAGATGCAGAATGTCCGATTGAAAGAGTCTGGTTTTCAAATGTGTCCTAGGGCTTCCTTGGTCCACTTTGACGTTCAAGCCCCCTGTACATGTGTCCGCTGTTCCATGAGTCGGAGCTGCAATGAACTTGGCTCCTCGTGCAGTCACGAGCTGAGCCTGGCAGTAGACGCTGGCTTGGCGTGCACATGAAGCAGGCCGGAGCCTTCCAATCCCTTGGATTCACAAATTGTTGAGACAGGTGGTGCCAGTGACTGTAGTTTCAGTGAAAACTGCGGTTCCCAGAAGGCAACTTAACCAGGTAAGTAATACGTCAGGAAAAAACAGGCAAGTTCTACTCTAATGGGTTCTGCTGGTAACAGGAAAGGCGCGGAATGTCCAATTGAAATAGCGTGGTTTTTGAATGAATCCTAGGGTTTCCTTGGGTCCCCTTTGACATTCAAGCCCCCTGTACATGTGTCCGCCGGGCCATGAGTAGAAGCTACAATGAACTTGGCTCCTCATGCAGTCACGAGCTGCGCCTGGCAGTAGCCGCTGGCTTTGCGTGCACATGAGGCCGGCCGGAGCCTTCCAATCCCTTGGATTCACAAATTGCTGAGACAGCTGGTGCCAATGATGCTCCGGCCACTTGGAAAACGGGGCCTCTTTCACGCCTTTGGCTGGCGTGCAAACATCCTCTCCAGAGCTCCTCCAGTATAAGTAGCAGTTAGAGGCCGATCGGGGAAACAAATGGAAGACCTTTAATGTGAAAGCTCAGGCATTATGCATTTCGGCTGATTAGCCTTCTTCGGATGCCACTGTTAACCGGGAATGCTGCTCCACCCCCACCTTTAAATGTCCTGCTTCCCTCCCATTGGTGGGAGTAACTTTGGCCCCAGATCTCGTGTTCGCATACTAACTACAGTTTCAGTGAAAACTGCAGTTCCCAGAAGGCAAAAATATCGCTAGTCAAAATATCGACATCCTATCTTTAAAATGTGAATGACCAAAATATCGAGAAAAAAATATAGATGTAAAAAATATTAATGTCCAAAACATCCGTTTTTTTAATATATAAAAAATAATGTTAAAAAAATTATATTACAAAAGTAAAAAAAAAATTTAATAAACACATTTAATAAAAAATAATAAACGTACATATATAAAATGTAATATATAAATGTATATTTACTTTAATATAATTAGTGAACTAATAACTTTAATTTATTTTAAAATATTATATATATATATATATATATATATATATATATATAAATTAACTCTAAAATATATATATATACATTTGGGTGCCGATTCCGATCCTGTAAAACCCGGGTACAAATGGTCGTATGGAGCGTTTTCTCCGTACGACTCGTACCCGGAAATTCCACCGTACAAACCAGCAAGTACAATTCGTACAGAAATATCATTTCTGTACAAATCGTAAAAAACACCGTACGGCTAAAAAATACGCGACGTCCGCACGGAGTCAGGCAGCATTTTACGGACCAGCAAGTACGATTCGTACCTACAGCACTCCGCACGGCTATATTTTTACGGGAGCCAAAAAGTGCCGGAAAAGCTAAGTATGCTGCGATGCACGAGGAAAAGGGGGCCCGCTAGGCGACGTACATGCCATCACCCACATCGTATGTGTCATCATGTACGGTGCGTACCCCAACATGGCATATGTACGGCCCGTACCCCCTAACCCCCGTATGTACAGCGCGTACCCCCCACCCGCGTATGTTCGCACCGTACCCCAGGCGTACCCCCCACCCACGTATGTCCGCACAGTACCCCAGGTGTACCCCCACCTGCGTATGTCCGCACCATACCCCAGGCGACCCCCCACCCGTGTATGTCCGCACCGTACCCCAGGCGTACCCCCCACCCGCGTATGTCCGCACCGTACCCCAGGCGTACCCCCCACCCGTGTATGTCTGCACCGTACCCCAGGTGTACCCCCACCCGCATATGTACGGTCCGTACATACGCAAGGATTGGGGTATGCCTGGGGTACGGTGCGGACATACGCGGGTGGGGGGTATGGGTTGTACATACAGGGGGGTAGAGGGTACGCCTGGGGTATGGTGCGGACATACGCGGGTGGGGGTACGGTCCGTACATACGCGAGGATTGGGGTATGCCTGGGGTACGGTGCAGACATACGCAGGTGGGGGTATGGGCCGTACATACAGGGGGGTGGGGGTACGCACTGTACATAAGGGGGTTGGGGGGTACGGTGCAGACGTACGCGGGAGGGGTTGGAGGCTGGGGGGCCATACGGCTCGTATCCCAGGCACAAGTGTACTCGGGGTAGGGCTCGTACAAAGTTCGCTCCGTACGGAGCCTTTTCCATGCGCTTGTGTTTTCGGAGGGGCGGTACAGATCGTACTTGCGCGCTCAGACTTCAGTTTTACGATTTGTATGTAAAACTGTCCGGGGACGTCTCCTAGACTTTTCCCGAGGCGATTCGTATGTATTTTTCACGTACGAATCGTACTTCGCCGTTTGTACGGGACTTGTACTATTCGTACGTAAAAAAAATACGGATACGAGTCGTACCGGAAAAAAAAAAACAGGATCGGAATCGACCCCACTATAACATAAAATATAAAATATAATAATAAAAACATTATATTATAAAATAAAATACTACAATATGTATACATTTTTAAATTTACATTTTGCACTCCATTGAGTGCAACAGTAGGAAAAATGTTGAAGAGTGTAGAATTAAAATTTACTATTCCCACAGCTATTACTGCAACAGTAGGGAAAGTGTTGGATAGTGTAGGGGTGAAAATTACTATCCCACTCTAGTGAGTGCAACAGTAGGGAAAGTGTTGGATAGCGTAGGTGTAAAAACAACTATTCCCTCTCCAGTGAGTGCAACAGTAGGGAAAGTGTTGGATAGCGAAGGAGAAAAAATTACTATTCTCACTCCAGTGAGTGCAACAGTAGGGAAAGTGTTGGATAGCGAAGGGTAAAAATTACTATTCCCACTCATGAGAGTGCAACAGTAGGGAAAATGTTGGATAGCATAGGTGTAAAAATTATTATTCCCACTCCAGAGAGTGCAACAGTAGGGAAAGTGTTAGATAGCAAAGGGTAAAAATTACTATTCCCAATCCAGAGAGTGCAACAGTAGAGAAAGTGTTGGATAGCGGAGGACTTCAAATTACTATTCCCACTCCAGAGAGTGCAACAGTAGAGAAAGTGTTGGATAGCGAAGGGTAAAAATTACTATTCCCACTCCAGAGAGTGCAACAGTAGGGAAAGTGTTAGATAGCAAAGGGTAAAAATTACTATTCCCAATCCAGAGAGTGCAACAGTAGAGAAAGTGTTGGATAGCGGAGGACTTCAAATTACTATTCCCACTCCAGAGAGTGCAACAGTAGGGAAAGTGTTAGATAGCGTAGGGGTGAAAATTACTATTCCCACGCCAGAGAGTGCAACAGTAGAGAAAGTGTTGGATAGCAGATGGTTAAAATTAATATTTCCACAAAATTAAAATTAAAATAAAAAAGAAACAAAATACCAACTACAATACAAAAATTGTTAATAACACAAAAAAATAAAAATATAAAAATTGCAAAAGATAGAAAAATATTTTAATGTTAAAAAGTACTAAAAAATCACTACAAACATTAATTTATAAAAGTTTAAAAAATATTTTACAAACAAATAACTTTATTTCATATAAATTAATTGTAATAAAAAAATTAATTATGAATGATTTTTAAATAAATTACTTCACACCATATTCCCCTATAAACGCACAAACAACTACTACATAATTGACACAAATAACATCATTACAATTAATTATAATTAACAAACAATTATTAATTAATTAATAATAAATGAATAACCACAAAGAACACTATAAAATCGAAATATAAAAAATACTAATAAATATAAATCATCAATTACTTTATTCAAATTAAATTTCTTCCCACCCTATTCCCCTACAAACCTACAACCCGCTTCTAAAAAACCCCCACAATTAACATATTTATCAATTAATTAATTAATAGAAATTGATCACCAAATACTAAATGTATAAAAATGTTGTTATAAATCCTAATAAATCAAATGTATTAATTACTTTATTAGGATTAAATTACTTTCTACCCTATTCCCCTATAAACCCACCACCCGCTCCTAAAAAAAATAACAAAATTAACATAATTATCTATTAATTTATTAACTAATTAATAACATGTGATAACCAATTAATAATGAATTAATAAGAAATTAGATCTAAATACTAATAAATCTAAAATATTAATCACTTTATTATAATTAAATTACTTCCCACCCTATTCCCCTATAAACCCACAACCCACAACTAAAAAAAAACCCACAATTAACATAATTATCAATGAATTAATTCATAACAAATAATCACCAATTAGTAATTAATAAACATTTTTGTTACTATCAACACTAACAAATAAAAAATTATTAATTACTTTATTATAATGAAATTACTTTCCACCGTATTCCCCTAAAAACCGACAACCCGCTACAGAACTAAAATATGCAAAATGTAATTAACATAAAATTACTCTCTTCTAAACATTTCACACATAGATAAAAAAACAGCTATGCTTATACAAATATTCAAAAAAATGAGATCACATACTTTTAACATACATACTAAAATACAGAACACTACTATAAATATCGATATTATTAACAATATTTTTACCAACGATATTACAGACTTCGATATTAAAGAAAATAATATTTCTTACCTTCAAGTAGATATTCTGGTCAACGATATTCTTGGAGTCGATATTATGCCACTTCGATATTCACAACTCTATATTCTGGCACTTCGATATTCACAACTCGATATTCTGTCTGTGCACCAATATTTGTAGTTGCCCAAAATTAGATGGATTCTGGGAGAATATTAAAAAATACTGCCAGGACATACTGAAGGTCCCACAGACTTTGGACACTCAGACAATGGTTTTTGGATGCTCCACAGACTTAACAGCAGCTATCCTTAAAAAAAACTGATATTTATCCTGGTCTTACCCGCTCGGTCGCTGATTCTGCAGTGAAGGAGATCGGCGGATATTCCAACTTTTACACAGTTATTAATTAAATTGTGTAGGACTAAAGAACATGAAAGAAAGTATGCTCTGAGAGCACGCTCTTATAAAAGTTTACGGCTCTGTGGGAGAACTCGCTTTAAAAGCAGATTGGAGATGTTGCGATGTTGGAATCGTATATATGCAGAAAATATTGTTAAATTAGATTGCATCATTAAGGACGTGAATTATTGCACTTTAATATCTTAGTGGTTTTTACTGTGTATGGTTTTAAACACTGATTTTTTATTATCATGTGGGTGTATTGCTTTTGGCACAAGTGTATCCCTTCCTCTTAATGTCCTTTGTATTCACGATTTGACCTATCTCCCCCCAAAAATATTTATTTTAAAAAAGGAGTTATGTAGTCCGTCACTCACTCATATACTCAGAGACTCACAAACCCACTCACAGACTCTCTCAGATAAACATGCACCTATTCACTCACCCGCTCAAAAACTTATGCATCCACTCACAAACCCACCCAGACATTTGCCCACCCAGTCACAGACCGACTCAGACACTCATGCATGCACCTATTGACTCACTCACTCAGAGACTTATCCTCTTACTCACAGACCCATTGAGACACTGAATTCAATTCAATATAACTTGATTTCAGTCATTACGACCATAAAAGTACAAATGCATACAGTACATCAAGAATAAAAACAAGCAGGCAAGGTTCGGTAACTGTAGGTTTTCAAAGACCAAGTTAGATGGAATTCCTGGGCAGCAATGTAAAAACCATCAGGGTACAGATGCATATAGAAAGGTCAGTAGCTGCATGATATAAGATTCCAAACTAGGTAATGATCTTAAACAATAGTAAAAGGACCAAAAAAGCGCAAGTGCATACAGTACATGAAAAATTGAACCAAGCATACTAAATCACAGTCCAGCTTAAGGATTGATCCTAGATAATAATATAAGGGGCGATAAAGTGCAAATACTTGCAATACAAAAAATATAGAGGTAAACATACTAAGAGCAGTAGATTCAGCTCATCAATGACCAACTTAGACGAAATTAGTGAGCAATAATAAAACTGTTAAAAAAGGGTTGCAGGGCAGTTAAGAGCTATGTCTGCATAAGTCTATGTTGTAAAATCTGATGCGGCATGACCCACCATGCGGCCATAATGCTACAAGTAATGCTTGATCCAAGCTAAAAGTGTCTATATACATAAAAACAGTTTAAAAGAAATAATTAAAAATGCATTACATCAACTGCATTTTTATTACAGGCCGCCTAATGATCCACATTTTATCCAGGAATTTGGCAACAGCACAGGCATTTAAAAGACTTGAGTCAGATTTCAAAATGCGCAAAGCTTCACTGTGGCAATGGGTACCCAACCGCCTGCATACAGGAGTTAACCACATAGTTCTCAATAAATGGTACCTAGGGCACACAAAGAGAATATAGCTGATTGACTCGGCAGCAAGAGCACAGCCTAGACAGAGCTGCGATGCAGAAGGAGGCTGGCTCCAGGAGTCAATGAAAGTAGTCACAGTAAAGGAGCCGAATCTAAATTGCATGTAGAGCTGGCTATCCTGCGGGATTGTGATAGCCTCCAGGTATTGTTTAAAGACACCTACCAATTTAAACTCCATGAAATCAAGTGTCAGGCGGCCCCAAGATGGATAAGAAATAGAAGACTGTGCAACCCAGTCCCAATATTGCTTCATGATCAGGACTTTACTAGATAAGGATGCTGGAATTTCGGTGTCCCATGCACTTTCCAACCCTTTGGTAGTAATCAGGGACTTCACCTTCCTCAGCCAGCCAATTTTCCTGAAGCAGTCAAGCGCATAAACTTCATTCAGGGCAACAGCATATGGGTATACGTCAGGGGTCGTTTTAAAACATAAGCAAAAGAGTAGAGGGCGTAACTGAGTTTTTTTCTACAATCGAGGGTCTGCCCATGTCTTGTCTCATTGGATGCAGAGGTGTACTCTGGGGAAGTGAGCATTGTGATCTTAAGTATTTATTTTCAGTCGCTAGTGATGCATCCAGTTTTTCAAACCTCCAGAGTTCAGCCCCATACAAAGCTGCACCCACAGTCTTATTGTCATAAATACAAAGAGGCGCAGTTATTGACTTGCTCAATGAAGCCCTATGCTCTTTGATCAGGGCCACTGTAATTCGCCTATGCTGGAGGTTCGGCCTCTTAACGTGATGTTTCCAAGACAAATCTTCGGAGAGAGTGACACCCAAATAATCAAAGGTGCTCACTCTCTAAAGAGGGTCCCATCCAGGAACAGCATGCCCTTGACATTGAGACACTCAATCACCCACTCACAGATCCACTCACACACCCATAGAGTCACTCACACTCCCATTCACAGGCCCAATGAGAATTATGCACTGAATGACTGATACACTCAGAGACTCATGCTCCCACTCACAGTCCCACTGAGAGACCCATACACCCACTCCCAGAACCACTCAGTCACTCACGCTCCCGGTCATAGACCCAATGAGAGACCCATTTCCCCACTCACTCACCCACTGAGACATGTACTTACACATTCATGTATGCACTCACAGATCCAGTCAGACAGTTATATACTTACTTAGAAATGCACAAAGGCACTCATGCACCTACTCACAGATCAACTCAGAGACTCATGCAATGAGTCGCAGACCCATTGAGACACTGATGCATCAACTCATAGATGCACTGAGAGAGTACATTGTTTGTTAAAGAACCATTGATAGACTGAAGCACCATCTCACAGGTCCACTGAAATACTTATGCAGTAAATTAGAGACGTACTGATACATTGATGCATGCAGTCACAAATCCCACTGAAAGAGTGTGTTTTACAGTAGCAAGGGAGTTATACATGCTATTATAGATTCTTTTAGATAGTAATATGTTCAGTGTGTTGGTTATGATCTATTTTGCAGTTATACGTTTTGCATGTGGTCGTGGCTATTGAATGTCTGCTTTTTGTTTTGTCATTTCACAGCGAACGCGGCTACCAATATCTTCGGTGCACCCGATATCATCGCGAAAAAGGAAAATCAGTTTTAAAGATGGTTTCTTTACAAACCCCCTAGCAAAAAATTATTTTAAACAGTGCACTAATAAACCCCAAGGAGTCGATTCTGATCTCGGTGGGAGAATTCTCCATCCGTCTCGGATTCGGAGGGCTTTCCGACCGACTCGTGCTCCGGGGCTCCGAGCGCCCGAGTACGATGCGAACAAGCGCTGACGGACACGGGTCGCTCGGAGGCCCATTGAAGTCAATGGGAGCTGGTTGTACGACACGTACATAGGCTCCAATTGACGAAAAAGGTACGTTGCGCACAAGGGCACCTCCTGTAGTGGGGACGTGTCTGTGCCACCTGCACCATAAATGCATGTGTAGGGGGGACCCTTGGGTCCCTCCCTGCGATCAACACGTAAGGCTACAGGTGAAGGGAGATCCGGCGCCGACGCCCGAAGTCCGCTTCCCAGAGCGTTTATGTGTCGTAGGCTCCGACTCGATCCGGCTGTTCGAATCATGCATTGGACTGGCTCGGTCAGAAATCGCCTCCATTGCACGGCACGGTTTGCTTACAGACAAGACGTATGGAGCGGTTCAGACCCGGAAATGATTTGGTCGGAGATTTCGCGTTTCACTTGTTCGCTCGCTCATACAGCTGTACGAGTCGGTCGGAACACACGCGTATGGCTCATACTTTTTACGTCCGGATTGCATTGAGAGCCCTTCCGAGCGTGGTCGGAATCAGCCCCCTAGTGTCTAAAATAATGTAAAATGTGCGGATAAATGTGTGTTACACTTTATAAAAAAGAGGCACGAATCTCACAGTACTAGTGAAGACAGAAAGTAGGGTTCAAACATAATTTTTAAAAAACGAATTCAAGAAAAATATGTGCACAAATATGTTTTTCAAGCAGTGATGGAGTTAGTAATGTGTGTATTGTAATACTTAGAATGAATTTTTCAAGTTAAAATGTTTAAATATGGTGGTGGTCATTGAATGTCTGCTTTTATTTTGCGATTTCGCAAAGGGCAAACATTTATTTTCAAGTATTTAACAAGAAAATTAACACAATGTTGGGCTTTTAGGGTGACTCTGACAAGAACCTTTGTGTTGCGAGTGTGTATAAGACAGCTACAGATAAGACTGTATGCAGATTTTTAGGTTGCTAAGAAATACCTTTATCCCTTCATTTGTAAGGTGAACTTCATCACCCCTGGAGATTCCGTGCATGTTAAAATACTGGTTGTGGTTGTAGATAGAGCCCATGTTGTGGTCTCTGAGGAAAGAGAAACAGTTTTATTTACATGTTTCCTGGCTTCGTCAATCTGTGAACAGAATTGATTTGACCACTTTCATTTCTATCTTTGGCATATATTAGAGTACACAGACAGTGTGAAGGAAAAGCAACATCAATCCAGAAAAGGTATTTTCATTAGGATTTCCAGCCCTACCCCCGTCAATGTGACGAGGTAATTGCCACGACAGTATACAATCATGAGGTGAGAAGCTCGCCAATCCACAATGGTTTTTACCAACGCCAGCAACTGGTGAAACTTTAACCCTCTCTAGCCAAACCAAGTAATCTCCACATTTGGCAATCCCAAGTCCCTGTCAATACCTATCTTTTTTGCAGCCTGTTTGGCCCAATAGACATAGCTAAGGCGCACAATACACACTCTAAGCATTTAGAAGGGAGGGAGCAATAGCAGTCAAAATTGAGTTGCTTTATATTTAAAAGGATATATTACATTGCATGCAGTCAGCATGTAAGTGAAGACAATTAGATAGTGTGTTAGAAGCAATAGCTAGAAGTCCTACTATTGGCTGTTGCTTTAAAAATAAATGTAATACAGACATGGATATGCTTTTGATTCTGCAGAAGTAAACCATACCTTCTGTATCTCATTTGGAAGTAGCATAGTCCCTATAGAATGTGCTGTGAACTTGTGACCTACTGGTTTCACTGGGTTGCTAGGTACACTGAGCTAAGAGTGTGTTGGGGGGAAGGGTGTTAAAGAGACAGAATTATTTTTTTAAGTTGAGTAGTTATAACCCAATTTAAGTAATGGTAAACTTTAATTTCCGACTCAGGACTATGTGATAAACTGTTGTGCAGTATTTGAATAAAAAGTAAATAGAGTTTAATATCGTTTTGGACTTCTGTTTTTTAGGCAATTTCTCCGCGCTGATTGCGAAAACATCGCAATCAAACTGGGACAGGAACTTCGTTTTGAAAGAGAGGGAAAGGGTTAATAGATGCTAACCATTCACAAGTAGAGATAGAGTAGTCTAAAGTGAAAGACATGATTTCATTTGCTGCCTTTCTCATGATCATAGAGTGGAAAGTTGAAGAGGTTGCCATTTTATAGTTGCTTTCCATGAGAGTAGTGTACCATTCATTTGCTTAGTTTTTACAAATCTTAAGAGTATCAAAACTATCCAGAAAGGGGAGGTTTGGCCAGCAGCCAAGCAAGATGGCTGCGAAGTAAAGAAGCTACGGCCACCTGCCGTATAAACCCCAGTAAATCCGTTTAAATATCCTGACCTCGTTACACACATTCTGCGGGGCGAAGTGTGTGACACTGAGAGACGTCCAGCGGTGCCCCTCCCGGAAGGAATGGAGCTCGGGAGAAGTAGTCACCGACAGAGGCCTGCGGCTGAGTGTGACGCCGCGGGCTGAATTGCCGACGGAGCGGACTGTGGAGGCATGGAAATCAGTGATCTCTGAGAATCCACCCCCGGTGGGAGACAGCGTGTCTGGAGTAATTGCCTCTCCAACATGCCTGAAGTGAAGGTGCAGACGTGGGGGGGGGCTCCCAAGTGCCTGCGGGCCTAATTTAATATACTCTGGGCATAGGCTTTGCCCGGTGGCCGCGATAACTAACGTGTGGTGAGATGTGGGTCCCAATGGCTGCAGGCAGGTGGCAGAGTGGCTGTTTGAGTGCCCAGGAGGAGGATTCCAGAGTAGGAGATGGTTAGGCTCGCTCTGTTTACACACGGACCGGAGCCGGGAGAGCTAGATATCGAGTGAACCAAACAGGCTGGAGCTGAAGAGTAAGGCTTAAATAAGAACCAGCTATAACTCTTCCTCACCCATAGAATAAATTGCCCACAGTGGCCAAACGCCCACTACTTCCCCAAAGCAGAGGAGAACTGTGACCATCGAAAGGGGGAGAGTCCAGAGAGATGAGGGACCAAGTTGACCTTCCGACAGCCTACAGAGAGGAGTTTGTAATCCTGCGGTATGTGGCAGGCACTTTGTGGGGGCCTCTCCTTCACCGTACCAATTTGCACGCTCCACCTCCATTTCTTCGCCCCTGAATAGAAGATCAAAATGCACTCCCAGCTGTTAAGACCGCGAGTGCGCAGTACAAAACCGCCATGTTCAGCAATAAGGGAACCCGTCGGTCACATCAGGCTAAGATGGACAAGTATGTGCAGGCTAGACCTGAAGTCTAACAATACGAAATAGACTGGGTCTATGAAGGTATCATCAACATGTATCAGAATAAACTGTGGTATAGATACCTATTTCTCTTGTATCTCATATGCCTCTTCTTTTTTAACTTGAGGTAGTCACCAACAGCTTTTCACCTTCAATTTATATAAAAAAGAAACTACACAGTATTTTACTAATGGCAATCCCCACTTGTTCATTCCCCCGCCAAAAGTGCAGGAGGACACTAATCAAGTCCCAACTCAAAACTACCAAATCATTGAATCTTGAAAAAATGTTGAAAAAAATGTGAGAAAGCAAGATGACACCTCACGTGCGCACCGCCAATTGAGCCTGCTGGTTGGTACTCACCAGCTATGCCCACTTTTATCATCATTGGTTGTCATCTTGCTTAAAAACAATATATATGTCAATTCCTTCCTTATTATTTGGAAGTGATACATGTGGCCCTTGAAGAGGGGAGAGTCCTGCCAGATTGGCGACATGCTGAAATCACGGTTTTCCCCAAACCTGGCCGGCCTCCAGATCAACACTCTTAATATCGCCCTATTTAGCTGCTGAATGTGGAGGCCAAACTACTGGCCAAAGCTTGGCCAATCGTATTCTTCCATATATGTCGGAACTAGTTCACCCAGATCAAGCCGGTAACAAAATGTGGTATTGTGTTGAAATGTATATGAGTTATAAGTTTCTGGCACTTTATTTGGCCTATGAGGGGTATTGTCTACAGCAAGTTGATAGAAATGGAAGACTGGAGGAAAGCAATTTATAAAACATTACAGGACTACATTCTGTTTCTAATATGGTTTTTCACATTCTACAAAATACATCCACAGATTGCTTCCTAGCTGTAACAATGGTGTTATAGTTCATGCAGAAGCTTGCAAAATTCACGTTCTGGTGACATGTCACTGGATCTTAATCCACTTCAGCTGGTATTTTGTCGCTAGGGGCATGGGCTGGAGATAAAAATTGCACATAAAGCTAAAAACCATCACAATTTTTAAAATCAATTTGGAACAGCTCCTACAGGAAACTAACCAGTACCTGGAGAGTTCAAAAAGGGAAAATGGGTGTTATGATATTTCTTTGTTTGGTAGTCATGTTGTATTCATGAGTTACAATGTCCAATTTTGTCAATAACATGCGGTATTCGCTGTGTGTTCTTGGCAATAGTGTTGTTGTCGTGAAAATCAAAAATATATTGAAATAAGATGATTAATGTACTTTGTAAATAAATAGATTACAAATACAACAACAAGTTGTGCACAATGCAGATGTAATGTTCAATATCTAATTATAGTTTTAAAAAAAAAGGGACATTATAGTTATGAAATAGAATTAAAAAAACATTAGAAATTCACAGGAAAAGAGTACAGGGATGATAAAGTTAGGAATTAGCATTTAAAAAACCATAGAAATTCACTGAAAAAACAAAGGTTGTAGGGACATTATAGTTAGGAAATAGAATTAAAAGAACCATAGACGTTTACTGAAAAAAATCATAGGTTACAGAGAGGTTATAGTTAGGCTAAAATTTCACTTGTACAAAACCAGAGAAATTCAGCCGTTATAGTATAACTCTCGCCACACAATGCACTGCTTTTTTAAAAAATGGCAAAGCTTTGGGGAATGGGGTACCCGGTGCTAAAATTGGCCTGGGGAGGGGGGCCGTATGAGCCCCCTCCCGTTTACAACAAAAAATATGTATAAGCCTAGTCCCGGGGGATTGGGTCCCTGGGGTGAAATCCACCTCAGGAGGGGGACCGCGCGGCCCCCCTCCCTTTATATTTTATAAAGAAAAATGTATCAGGCCTCTGGGGATGGGGACCCCGGGGCCCAAAAGGATCAAGGAAAGAGGTGCCACACAGCCCCTTCCTAAAATAAAATAAAAAGTTGTCAGTCGGCAGCTCGCCGGAGGCCTGCCCCCTCTTCCCACTACTCTGCAAATACACCTCCTGGTACGCTCTTGGTTGGGGGAGGAAGTCCCCTTTGCTCCCGAGGGTCCTTAGGGGCCATCTAGCCTACCTGTTACCTCCAGTAATCCCCAAACAACGGAATTGCTGTGAGGTGGTCTGCAGACATGCCCCCTTTTTCCACCACTCTGCAAATGTGCCTCTTGGCGCACTTCTTTTGGGGTGATAAGGTCCCCTTGCATCCTGAGGGCCTCAGGACTAAAGTGGACTTCATCCTTCAAGCATCTCCAGCTCCAGAAGGTCCTTGGGGGTAAAGAAGTGAGTGGGTGAGTCAGTGCCTGTATGGGGTAGTGAGTGAGTGTGTGAGAAGCGATATGGGTGAGTCAGTGTCTGTATAGCTGTGTCGGTGATTGAGTGCTTGTATCACTATGGATGAGTGACTAGGTATGTGAAAGTCAGTATAGGTGAGTGACTAGGTATATGTGTCACTGTATGTGTGAGTGAGTGAATGTGAGTGCACCTACATAGATGAGTGTATGGCTCTGTCAGTGAGTGTATGAGTGAGTAACTACATTTTAGTATTCATATGAATACGTGGGTGTGTGTGTAACTGTTTGGATGAGTGAGTTGTTTTGTGATCGACTGTATGGGTGACTGTGTAGATCTATCAGTAGTTGTATGGGTGACTCAGTGTGTGAGTATATGTATGGGTGTGTGAATGGATATGTGAATGGCTGTGTTATTGAGTGAGGGGGAGTACGACTGTCTGTATGGGTTAATGAGTAGATCTGTGTATAGAATTATGAATCAGTGAATTGGTGTGTAAGTATTCGTATGGTTCTGGGAATGGGTTTTTGAATATTTGTGTGGGAGTGGCAATGGTCATATAAAAGAATTAATAGGAGTGTCAGTGGGTGCGTCAGAGATGATGTGGATGACATCATCAGTGATGTCATCAGTAATGTCATTTGAGATGTCATCACTCATGTCATCAGTGATGTCACTGACCATGTCTTTAGTGATGTAATATGTGAGGTTATAAGCAGTGTTTTGCAGGGGTGTGAGTTATAGTTAGCTCAGCTAACTAGAACTGCTGAATTTCTCTGGTTTTGTATCAGTAAAATGTCAGCCTATATATATATATATAATATATGTATACATGAATATATATACACCAAAATGAATCTGGTGACCCAGGGCTGAAACATGTGGTGGTCCTGATCAGGATCTGGTAGCCCTAAACATCCACCATCAATCCCCCTCGATCAAGAGATTTTAGGCCATTGTGAGATGCTTCATATATTTATTCACGCAATGTTGCCTCATACCAACGCGTTTCGGCTTTCACCTTGTCCACGGTGTGGCGCGGGAGCTGACGTGCTAGTTGACATAAGCATTCACAGTGCAATTGAAATAGGACAACAAAATTGTTTGATGTTAGGAGATCAGTGCAAAATGGCGCCATCTTGGCGTGTGCAAATTTACGATCTCGCGACCACTTACACGTGTGCGTCCGGACGGTTTATTTGCTTTATGAGGGGCGACTTACCAGGGTTGTGCCCCACGGTATCCAGGAGAGATTGACGTACCTTGGATTACTGTTATATAATTTTCTAGTATTTTTCCACTCATGCAGTTTGCGCTAGTACTACACAGATATCGCTATATACACGTAAGCGCTTGGAGCTCACTTTTCGGGTTACACTAGTGCTCCTCAAAGCTCCTTTTTTTGGGGATCCTACTAGATTGTCGGATGTCAGGTGTGGCACAGTTACACTATTGTGTGTTTTTGATCACTATACATCGGGATATCCACACTTGGATACCGAAACTTCACATCTGATGCGTTGCGGGGATGGACTTGTTCTCTGACTACAGTTTGACAAGATTCCCAATTTTCTGCCTTGAAAAAGTCTGAGTACAGACGAAATACGTGTCGGCTAATCGTGTGCTGGGAACTTTTAAACTTAGGATATCAATAAAGGATATAAGAAATTTCTACTGATGAATTCACGGAAATTATTTGATTACATTGGACCATTTTCTCATCGTCCTCATCGTGCGTGATCAATTTTATGACTAATTGAGTTTACTTAGGACCAGTTCTATTTCTGGATAATTAATACATTCAGGTCAAAAAGGTGTAGAACCGAGGCACAAGAAACCTAAAAAACAAATGCGAAAAACGCAAAAAGGGGGAGGGTAGAAACACCCTGACCCCCTAGGCCTGCTCAGGGGGTCCCACACGGACCCCCAGAGCCAAAAAAAGAATTTAAAAAATTAAAAAACGGCGAGATTCGCGCACCCAGCGCGAATTTCGGCTGAAAAAAAAAAAAATCAGCCCGCGCTGAATATTCTAATTTGCCCCCGGGGGGGCGAAGCGACACGATACCCGGACTCTGGTGCTTGTGGAACACTATGTCGTGGATCGAGTCTCTGACCAGGGCACGAATCGACCGAACCAAGGAGATCTCGCTGAAGGTTGGTGGCTTTGAAAGGGGGGTTTATTTAGGGGGAAATGGGGGCGCTTGGTGTGTGTGGGAGGCGCTTGGAAGTCTTGGGCTGCGCGTCAATTCATTGTGGGTCCGGACCGCGAGATGCGCCCGGCGCAGAGTTAGCGGTGCCACCCGGATGGGTCATGCGTACCCCGTGTGGTTCTGATGAGTTCACCTGTGGTCCGAAGCAGTCTCCCCGGCTCACTTTAATTTTGTAAATGTAGCGCCAATCGCCGCATTATGGTAACTTCATAGCACCTCGTCACAGTTAAACTGATGCATTGCAGAGGTGCGTGTACGCTTATCATAGACCGGAATCCTGACAGGCTAGTCTGGCGGGATACTCCTCGAGTCACGTGGCTGTGTTGTTTGGTGCCTCCCAAATAGCAGGTGGTTCTCGCCAAGTCACATGGTCCCCGCTAATCGCCGACTTGTATCGTGACTGGGCTGACCCCGACTTTCACCGTACCAGAGTTGATCAAAAGAGTAATGTTGAGTGGGGCAACGATCGCTGAAAAGCTGCAGCACAGTTGGGATTGTGGTGTGCGCGCCGTGTAAATGGTGCATTTTCTTGACGGATAATGTTATTTCTGTGTGTTCTGTGATTTCGGCAGCGGGGCTTGGGTTTCCCCGGTGTACTGGAGGCGCCAGTGCGGCAGCGGCGCAGTGCGAGTCGTGTTCGTGAACACACAGACTTCTGTGTTCAGGCACTCGAGGGAGCAGAGGGGGGCTGAAATGATGACATTGCCCGTGTTTGGCAGCAGTGTAGAGGGAACCTGCTACTCCGGAATATGGCAGAGTGTAGACGCCGTCCTTTGGCTTCCCCATTTCAAGGGCAGACATGGTGCCTTGAGGCACCGGACACTTCTAAGATTTAATTTATTCATTATTTTCTGAGATATCTGTTTCTTTCTCTCACTTTCCCACTCACTGTTTTCTTTGTTTTGCTATCCCTACAGCCTTCTTTATTCTAATTGTATTTCTGTTACTTTGTTCATATATGTTTCTTTCTTGATTTCTGACTTCGTTCTCTTTCCTCTCTTTCCCTGGCCCCTTTCTCGTATAAACCAGACGTGCTCTGAAGGCCCTTGTGTCAGCATTTTTAAAGTTATCATAACGACGGTTCCCAATGAAGTTTCCCTCCCCGTTAAATTTGCACGGTGGCAGAAAAAACACACATTATCTCCAGATGCAGAAGGGAGTTTTTGTTCGCGCTTCGCCTCTGAAGTCTGCACTCTGGTGCAAGGGCAGCCCTGCAACAAAATACATACATGCTCAGAAGACACTGCCCCGTGCTGGCCTCCTCGAACATATCTGTATGCTCCACGCATGCATGTCTGATCTCTGGTATACATTCTTGTGCCCGCGTTTATTGTATTTACCCTTCTTATGACAGTCCTGTGCACATGCTTGTGAGAATCACGACCTGCCATGTGTGGACATTTGTTTTGAACCCCTACTGCACGTGACCAGCCGTGTCATGAGGAAGATCGCCGGTGGCTTCCCCTATCAGCATTGTAAATAGTATTTCAATGATGTTCACGTGCTAACTGATAAATCAAGTTGCCCGCCGGTACTATAGTTCAGTGGGATTTTGCACCTGCGGCTTAGTAGAGACTTCTGCGGTATCTGCTGTTGACAGGTTTTAAACAGCACAAGCCGAGCCCAGCATTTCATCTTTCACACGCTGAGAGTGGTTTGAATCGTCACAGGGCTGACACCAGCCTTTCATCTGTTAAACTTTGAGTACTTTGAGGTCGCTGGTAGTGCCACGTTTCCTAGAAGCTGCCAGTCCTTTGTGCTAAGTGCTGGTTGGTTAAAATTCCGAGATGCCCATGAGTGGGCCTGTGGAGTGGTTTTCCTGTTCTGCCATCTAAGCCACGCCCGGCCTTTATTTAGGTTTTCCTTTGAGCTGTGCGTATTTCTCTATTTTAGCAGAAGCCCGCCCAGATGTTGAAATGCTGTGCCCTAGCTCTATGAGGGCAGTAAAGCTGCGAGTCCTCCATGTTTTAAGGGGTCTTCGGGCATCGCTATGCTGGGATCCTGCTGCCTTTGTGTCCTCCACAGGAAACCCCCGAGGGTGCGCGGTTGTCATGGAGACCACTCTAACGAGGAGACGAAAGTTGAAAGTACTTGAACCAAAAAAGCAAAAGTCATCTTATCAATGTCTATATAACACGGTGGTAGAAATACAAGAAGCGCCCGTGCCCGAGATACCTCGGCGTTACCCCTGCTTGGGCAAGTGCTTGTGTTCACCGGAGACACGAGGAGCTAAAACAGCGGGAGCTTTAGAGATGAGGAGTAGGGCAAACAGTACCAAAACATGTCAAGTTGTCAAAGAATAAATACTCCGCAAACAGTGTGCCGGGGAATCAAAAGTACGCTAGGGGGCGGTACAGAGAACAGACGCTTGGCAAAAAAGGCATTAAGTCAAAATGATGAAGTGGCTGAAAGGGGACATACACATAGATGTGAAGTCAGTCTGAAAATCCGGTCTGCTGTCCTGCGTGAAGAAAAGGGAGTCCAGGCCGTAGGTGTGACGGCCAAAAGAAACACACAGGCTGTGAACCGTGCCCCCAGCCCCCAAGTAGGTCCGGGCTTCTTGAACCACTAAGCAGTTAAGTTCTACGCTTCAAAATGACACCTTGACAAATATTGTATAAAAAAAACAAAAAGTAAATGGACTTTCAGAACAGTTCAAAAGATGACAACTGTGTTTTTAAAAGTGCGCGCATGCACTATTAACCCGCACTTTACTGCCCAGGCTTTCGAGTGTTTATTACTTTTGGGATGACACGTGACCTTTGAACCCTCATGGTGCACCTCTGTTGACTGACAGTGACACTGACTCCTCCAGGGAACCTTCCCAGCAGACAAGGCGCAAGGCTGACCCGTCGGCCGTGTTCCGGAGGGGGAGGGTTGGTGGGGGCGGCTTCGCCTGTAGAGGTGTTAAGGGCAACAGAGAAGGCACACATAGACATAAAACAAACACAGCAATCTGTCACAAGGTAGTGGCAATAAAAAGGGTGTGAAAGCAATGGCATGTGGAATAACCAGATTCGAGCCAGAGAGTTTCACAGTTCGGTGTTTTGGGACCCCTGACGTAACCAGCTGCCTCCGAGGAAAGACTGAAAAACAAGCGAAGGTTTACGGAAAATCATCCACGCACTGGAAGGGGACATCACACCGCCGCCCACATAAGCAAGCCAAGGAAAAAAAAACCGCCCCCTCCTTACACCACTCTGCAAACGCGCCCCCTGGCGCGTTTGCAGAGGGGGAACTAATTCCCCTTGAATACTGGGGGTCCCTGGGGGCCAACTAGCCCATCAGGAACCTCCAGTATGCGCCAGGGGGCTGCGTTGCAGAGAGGTGTAATGAGGCCACGCCCCTTTTTACACTTCTCTGCAATGCAGCTCCGTGGCGCTTACTGGAGGTACACTGGCTTTTATTTTCCTAGTTTGTTGGACATGTACCATTGAGACATATATTGGCTCATCGCCACACCCATAAAGATATTCACTCACCCAAACAACTGTTATAACATGTAGTTTTAACTTCATATACCTACTGAATCAACTATTCACACATCTTTAGGCAGTCACACACCCCCCACCGAACCACACACACATTCACTCTCCCATATAAATACTCAGTTAACTAATCAATAAATATTATAGACTTTCACGTAGCTAGTAACCAACTGGTGCAGCAGTTTACACAATAACTGACAAAGTGATACAGATATTCACACAGTTTAGTCACTAACCAATATATTTAGTGAGACACTATAAATTAGTCAAGTAAACAGTCAATCACACTGCTACTAAATCCTCCATCCAGATATGTATATTTATATATCCACTCATTCTTCAATGCAAATTGCTATATATATAATATATATTTAAATAACGAACCAAACCACATTCACTGGATGATGTCATCAGTGATGTCATCAGTGGTGTCATTTGAGATGTCATCAGTGATGTCACTGACCATGTCATGAATGATGTAATATGTAACATCATCAGCAGTGGATGGCGGGCGTGCGAGATGTAGTTAGTACAACTAACTATATCGGAGGAATTTCAATGGTTTTGTTCGAGTGAAATGTCCAGCTAACTATAACACCCCTAAAACCTATTGTTTTTTCAGTGAATTTCTAAGGTTTTTTTATATGCTAATTCCTAACTATATCAGGCCTGAAACCTATGGTTTTTTCAGTGAATATTATATATAGATATATATATCAGTGATGTCACTGACCATGTCATGAGTGATGTAAATGTGAGGTCATAAGCAGAGCATTGTGAGGGCATTAGTTATAGTTAGCACAGGTAACTATAACTGCTAGATTTGAAATCTTTTTCTAAGAGTGAAAACTGAGTATAACTATAACATCCCTATAGCCTTTGTTTTTTTTCCAGTGAATTTCTAAGTAATGTTAATTCTATTTTATTACTATAACGTCTCTATAACCTTTTGTTTTTTCCAGTAAAAAAAAAAAATATATATATATATTTATTTATTGCAGAGTGCCGGTAGTCAGACCTATAGCTTTTTCTACATTGGCGGATGATGTAAAGTTTCACAGAGATTTGCCAAAGGGGGTGCAAAGTCTATGGAAAATAAATTTTTCAGAGGCTATGTATTCATGTGTAGCGGCCAAACATCCAGTCGGATTAACATGAAATTTGTCAGGACTATACATTATGGTGTGCAGATGGTCCTTTTTGGTAGTACAGGTAAGTATGGTGAGTAGTCTTTGATACCTTTATTTGGAAGTATAAAAAACATCCATTAAAAAGTAACATTTCAAACAAACAGCATTATACAGTATTTATCATATATTGATCGACATCAACTATTGGTTGAAATACAGACTAATATTTTTAGGTCTTTGAATAATCAGTTATCGGCAGATATTTGTACGTATATGAGTATCCTAGTTGCATATAACAAACAGCCCACTTTGCAGGAACACTTTCGGTATTAAACATTTCCAGAGACAATTTGTAAAGTGCTTACATATTAACATTAATTATTATACACATTTCATCATATATCTAGAAAAAATAGACGGTATTTTACAATTGTCCATCCTTCCATAATCCTGTAATTGGACCTATGATTGAGCGTGACCAATATAAAAAGGGGGGGCAAAATAATCTAAATCCTGGTCCACCCAACCCTCCATCTAATATGGTCCACACATACGCTAAACTAATCAGAGATAGACATACATAAATATGATCTCACATACGCTAAACTAATCTAAGATAAAAATACATAGATACAGAATATTGCACACGTCCAGTCAGATTAAAATACATAAAAACTGTACATTACACAACATAAATCTGGACTTAAATTCAATCAGTCGTGTGTTTTAAAGTCCCCAGGTCCATGGAAAAGTTGCAACATATAACCTAATCTAATCATGGAGTTGGTAAAATATTCTTTCTAGTATAAAAATCTGTCCATAAAAATGATGACACATGCAACAAGGTAGGCAAAGATTGCAAATATAGATTAGGCGGGCGACATTGTGTAAAGCAATGTGGTTTAATAATAGATATATCTTTTCCTTAAATGATTATAAAACGTACAAAAAAGACCACATGCATTGTGTCCTGGGGCATCGTGTTGTCGCAGGGGCAGCAGTTCAAGTTTGCAGAACAGTCGTTCATTTTCATGAAACTGACTAGTCTGTGAAATATATCTAGTCTTAGACGGGTCAAAACAAGTCTGTGCCTGCCACTCAATACTTCTCTAAGGTAGGGTTGCATGTTCAATGTGATTAAAATCAAAATCAGTTGATTTTTTAATACACTTGGTTTGGGGACTTCGATTAGTAGTCAAAAGTTATCCAGATGCCTCATCCCTTCCTCTTTCATAGTCTTTCTGCTAATATTATTCAATGTTTCTGGTCTTTCAAAATACTCACGGTGAAAAATATTGCAAAAGAAACATTGAAGATATGCTAACCATGAAATTCTTAAATACAGACTTAATTTGAGACAGTCCCCAATAATTGCTTGGTTAAGCACTGTGTATTCCGATGTCCAATTCTTATGCCAAAGGAGAATTGGTTGCTGTTAGACGTGGGTCTCCCTTCCAATTTTTGCTGTTGCCTCATGTGTTTTTGCTGGTGTTAGATGCTTTGGGCACTGTGCCACTGCTATTCAGTGCCACAGTGCAAGTGCTCCCTATGGTAAAATTGATGTATGGATTTGTGACTCCATGATTGGCTGATTTGGTTTACTTGTCAGACCCTAGTACAGTGCACTGAGTGTGCCCAGGGCTTGTAAATCAAATGCTGCTGGTGGGATTGCAGCACTGGTTGTGCCACCCACAGAAGCTGCCTGTAAAGTGTGTTTAAAGCCTGCCATGCAGAGCCTATGTGCAGTCTGGTACTGCCATGTTGACTGGCAAAGTGCACCCACTTGCCAGTCCCTAAATCTTCCCTTTTCTTCATATCAGACACCCCTATGGTAGGCCCAAGGGCAGGGTGTATTGGAAGTATGAGGTAGGGCATGCCCTGGTGTGTGTGTCATGTCCTAATAGTAAATTACAGCCATTTTAGTTTTTCTTTATTGCAAGTGTACCTGTTCCCCATAGGCCAGAATGGGCAGTATGATTATAACATCTTATAATCCTAACTGACTCAGGGAACTAGGTAGAAATTCGAGTTTAGTATGCCTGAAATCAGAATGATAAAATACATCTTTTAGTGAAGTTGGTTTTAACATTCTGTGTTTGAAAATACCACTTTTAGAAAGTAGGTATTTTCTTGCCTAACCATCCAAACCTGCCTCTGCTAGGTTCTGTATTCCTTGTCTGGAGTTTGAGTGACAGGGGCTGGGGGTTTCCAGAAGACAGGGGGAGTCAGCACAGGGCTGAATATAGAGATCTGTATGTAGATGGGTGGGAGGGGTTGCATGTGGGACTTGAATAGGGCTTTGCCTTCCCTCCTCAATGCTGGCTCCACCTCCTGTGGTGCATCTGATGTCCCTGGCCTACACTGTGAAAGGAAAGGAGTATTGTCAACAAAGTACTTCAGGACTGACCAGAACTGGTTTGGACTAGGCAAAGGCCTCTCTGCCTTCAGAGAAAAAAGAGAAAATGAGTATTAAAGGGGGGACCCAGACCCCAGAACTTTAGGTCACTTTGGGAAACAAGAAGAACCTTTGCTGAGGAGAGGAATCAGAGCAACTGAGGAAAAGACTATCCCTGTCTGAGTACTGTTTGGGGGATTGGCCTGCAGTGGTTGCCTGACTGCCAAAGAAAGGAGAAAATAACTTTGTGTTTTTCAAATCAGCTTGTGAAGGATCTCCAAGGGCTTGAGATAGAGATTGCCTCCTGCTGAAGTGTCAGGGACAACAGACTTCATCAACCAGCTCCCCTGCCTTTCCTTGCTGGGATTTGAAGTGCCTGCTGTTGAGCCGGGCCTTCTGAGAGACTGCGTGTTGCTGGGAGCTGGAAGCACGACTCAAGACAAAGAAGCGTGTCGACGCCACAGCCGTTGCATCACCAAGGGACAGTGTCGCGGCAGACGCCGTCGCATCACCGAGAAGCGTACCGCCACTGTTGCCTTCAAATCACCCGAAGCGCCTCGCATCACCAGAGAAGAGTGTCGCTGATGCAGCAGACGCCGTCGCATCACCGTAGAAGAGTGTCACTGACGCAGCCTCTGTCGTCGTATCGCTGAGAAAGCGTGCTGCCGCTGCTGCTGCCGCTGTCGCATCGCCTCACTGACACGGCCTGCATCCCTGGAGAAGAGTGTCGCCATCGCAGCAGATGCCGTCACAACACCAGAGAAGCGTGTCGCAGAGCCTTTTGTGGTTCAGAAAATTCGTTGAGTCGCCGCACAGCCGTCGGGCGTGCACACATTGTTGTCAGACCAAGAAGTAGATGCCATTTTGTTTCATTGCACCGGATCCTCATTGCATCACAGCGTTACGGGTCGCTCCGCCACGGAAGCGCAGTAAGAAACCGGCGCATCACCACCCCATGCAGAGAAGTACCGATGCATCACCGTCCCCTACACAGCAGTAGGGAACCGACGCATCACGTTTTTGTGTGTAAGAAACCGACGCATCACCTTCCCTGCAACACTTTCGTTGTATAGCGTGACGCATCCAAAGGTACATTGAACTTAAAGTGTTGCATTTACCATCTTAAGAGAACTAAGCTATTTCTACCATTTTTAAAGTAAAGTATTGTGGATTTTTGTCGTTTGTGGTCTTGTGATAAGTCTATATAAAGAATATTTTTTTTTATATAAAACCTGTGTGGTGTCCATCTGTAGTGTTGTCACTGGATTACTGTATGTGTTCATAATTGCTTTACACACTGCCTCTGAGATAAGCCTGTCTGCTTGTGACAAGCTAACAAGGGGATGAGCAGGGGTTATTTTAGGAGTGTACCCCCTTACTCTGACTAGAAGCAAGGGTCCCTATTTGGTCAAAGGTACCTACCTCTGCCAACTAGAGACCCCCAGTTCTAACAGTTGCCATTTTAATAAATCAGTAATGTGTTGTGCCCCCAATTCAGTGTGACAGTAGGGTGAGTATTTTTTAAGTCATAAGCTATTTTACCTTAGTGATATCTGTTGTTCCAATAGTTTCCGGAAATGTTGCGAATGTACAGTGGTACACACCAATGACAAGGCACTGTGTGATTGGCTAATGAGTACCGATACAACAGTTAAAAACAGACATGTTGTGTTAAGTGCACTTTGCCCGTGTTTTGTGTTAGGTCTTCAATTTAAGTATGAAGTTTTATATTTTTTCCCAGCCTATTATCATTTTTATGGATTCAACCCAGATCTGTGACTGGAGGTGAGTGTCTGAAAAGTTTCAGCGCTCCAGCCATCATTTCCTTGTGTTTGCTTTGTTCGCCCTAAGTTGGCAGGGTATGCCAAGACGTGGGTCCCTTGCTCACTTTGCCACTGGATTCAAGCTAGCCTGGCTGATGAAGGATGTTAGCCCGAAACCAGTCCCAGGATGCTTGTTTGCGGTTCAGGGAAGACCTGGCTTGGCAGTTCGGGCTGGACTGTTCCCATGAGGAACAGGGTCAAGACTGATTTGCATATAGCTGGGTCTGAACTGGGTTGGCAAAGTGAGCTAAAGAATGATGATGGATTCAACCCAGATCTGTGACTGGGGGTGAGTGTCCGAAAGGTTTCAGCACTCTGTCCATCATCTCCTTGTGTTCGCTAAATCTGGAGATATGCCATTTAGTACAACTCACTGTCTTGTGTTAGTCTACACACGATACGGTACATTCCTGCCACATTTTATGTATGTCCTTACATCACTCCACTCTATGCCACTCCACTGTACACCACACAAGTCTATACCACTCTACTATATCCTGCTCTGCTGTACGCTACTCCACTCTTCTCTATTCCACTCTACACCACTCCACTCTATTGTATGCCACTCCTCCGTACGCATCTCCACTCTGTGCTATTTCACTGTATGCAACTCCACTGTAAGCTTCTGAATTCTACGTATCTTCACTGCACCCCACTCCTTTGTACGCTAAACTACTCTACACCACTTCACTCTATGCCACTCAACTGTACCCCACGCCATTCTACGCCAGTCCATTCTATGCGATTCCACTGCATGCCACTCCACTCTAAGCTAGTCCACTGTACAGCATTACACTGTATCCAACTCTACTCTTTGCTATTCCAGTGTAGGCACCTACACTCTATGATGCACCAAGTGGAAATTGGTTGCTAACAACAATGTAACTCATTACTTACCTATATTTAAGGACCTAACCAAGAACGCTAGCAAAGTGTAGTAAAAATAATATGGCTGCCTATTAATTTTGTAAACACAGCCATTAGCCAACTGATACCCATGTTTTACGCATGGTCTTGCATGGGCAATACAATACTTAAGTCACATTCTCAAAGCGACCCAATTCTTCACTCTGCGCTGCTTGGTAACATTGGAGAAATGCAAGGCAGCACAAATCATTGTCTTGCCTTACTCTACACACCATATTGTATGTTTCTGCCAAATTTCATGTACATCAGTACAATACTCTACTCTATGCCACTCCACTGTATGCCACTCCACTGTTCACTATGCAAGTCTAGCATACTCCACTGTACGCGGCGCCACTCTATGCTCCTGCACTCTAATCTATTCCTCTCAAGAATCTCAATTTAATCTAATACCTGTGCCAAGAAGCAGACGAATAATTCCCCAAATCCCAAACTCCACTGCTCGCAACAAATAACCTTGTTTCAGACACCAGAGAGGGGGAAAGGGGATTGGGATAAAGAGAGATTGCCACTGAAGGTGTCCTTTTCAGTTTTTCTATTGGTACCTCTTCTAGCTTGCACAGATGATTATCTCTGCAGCAACTTATCATCAGTGGACATTTGCCTCCCACTCTTAATTGAATTGTACTTTTATATATGACGATTAATCTGTTAGTCTTTGTAAAATGGAATTAATATAAATTGCTTGTGTGTTCAATGGTTCACGTCTTGTCCATTCTCTTTTTCTTAGGAAGATGATGAACTTCATCATTCAGGTACGTTTAAGATAGAAATAAATATATATGTGCCAAAACGAGTAGACGCTTTTACCAATATCTTATCTGAAGGAATAAATCACATCATGTGAAATTGAAGCCTTGCCAAGTGCCATTCTTTCCTTGTGGATTCCTTTTGGGAAGGAGCTCTTTTCTACAAATACACGCCTGGGCATGGGCGTTTCTCAGGCACCGCCGACTTTGTCACACACAAAGTCTGTAAATGGTGTAGCCACAAAGCATCGTGCCCCCTGCCCAACGGAGACTCTGTGACACGAAGATTTGCATGCTGCGAGGAATCCGGAGGGGTCCCAAACAGACGTTCAACTTGCCGATTGTTCTTAATTTGAAGGCGGGAGTCAACTGCATTTCAGTACAAAGACTTTCAGTGCATTTGAATGCCATAGGGGCTGCTACATGAACAGTGCATTCTGTATAGTGTAGTTTTACTATAAAAGGTTGTGACAAAGGCTCTGTGCCGAAACGCGTAGATGCTTTTACGGATATCTTATCTGATGGAATAAATCACATCCTGTGAAATTGAAGCCTTGCCGAGTGACATTTTTTCCTAGTGGATTCCTTTTGTGAAGGAGCTCTTCTTTATATATATACATATCTATACATTTGTTTTCTTGTTCTCGCTCATATGAAGAACTTCAGTATTTTTCTTCATTTCTTCCTTCAATAACTACACCTCTGTAACCAGAATTTCTATGATGCTGTCACTGACAAATGTATTGAAATTTGCAGCTGCCCTTGTCTTCAATTGCAATCTGTTAAATATTCTGTTAATCTGTTCTTTTTATACTTTATTTACACACGTTAAGTTTTTTAAGTCTTGTGTATATAGTTTGCCACAAAAGTTATTTTTCAATATAAGTTGAATAGTCAAGAGATATATCCTTCCGAGGGAAAGAATGAATTTTTTTTATTAACTTACTTATATTCTTTCCAGATTCTCTCTCTAAGATTTCCTTACCACATACGTCAGTCACAAGACTCTCGTAGTACTGATAAAAACTGTGCAATAGTGAGACACCAACCTGTGCGGCTCAGATTTTCTATCTGAACCATACTGCACAGTTGTGAGACACTATTCTTGCTGACAGCAGACTTTATTTCACCACAGGTGTGTGAGAGAAACACTTCCTCACACCAAATTGCCACCTGGAAGGGTTGTTTTCACTGCGCACTAGCGAGACACTACTTATGCAGTAGAATGATTCAGATACAAAATCTCATCACAGCGTGTAAACACACACACGTAATTTAAAAAGTAGTAAAAACCTGTTTAAAATAGTTGGAGGCTCTTTCTGTTCCAGCGTCCCACACAAACATCTCTTTTTTATTTAATAAACGTGTGAGAGGACTGACCTTATCGGAAACATTTGGAATGAAATGTCTTTAAATATTGGCGAATCATATGAAACTTTGTATTTCTTTCACAGATTTTGGCAAATGCCACTCCTTTATTGCCTTAACTTTTGTGTTGTTCTTAGACACTCCTTCTGGAGGGTGAACAAACCCCAAGAATTCTACACAAATTGTTTTAAAAGCACATTGTTCTAGTTTTACATTTAGTCGGTTCTTTATTAACTTCTCCAAGATACATCTTTCACGTTGAACATGTTCCTTCAAATTCATATAAAAAATCAAAGTATCATCAATATATACCACAGCAAAGCAATCTTGAAACTCCGTCAACACCTTATTCACAAAATGTTGAAATGTGGCAGGAGCATTGCAAAGACCAAATGGCATAACCTGATATTCAAACAACCCAAAACGAGTTCTGAAAGCAGTCTTCCACTCATCTCCTTCTGCTACCCTCATCAAATGGTATACAACCCGCAAATCCAACTGTGAGTAATTCTTGGCTCCTTTTACTTGATCTAAAATTGGTGAAATTAACAGTAATGGATACCGATTCTCCTTAGTAACTTGATTTAAGGCTTGGTAGTCTATGCAAGTTCTGAGTTTTCCATCTTTTTGGGGGATGAAAATTAAAGGAGATGAGACCGAAGACTGAGAAGGTCGAGCAAATCCTGTTGCCAGGTATTAGTCAACATATTCTTTCAATAGACATTTTCTGTTTCAGTGAGAGCATACATTTTTCTACAATGCAGAGAGGCTCCAATTCAATCTTACAATCAAACTCTTGATGTGGCGGTAACTTCTGAGCTTCTCTTTCATCAAATACGGTTGAAAGGTCTTGATACTGGAATGTCTTGCAACTCTAGAGTACAAATAACAAGAGATTAATTGTCCAACATTGTAGTTTGAGAGATTTTAGTTTCTTCTAAATGCAGATGGTAACAGTGTTTTTGCAATATTCAGAATTCATTTCCACCGTTCTATTAGCACAATCAATCTTTGGGTTGTGCTCTGAAAGCCACAGCAGACCGAAAATAAGTTGAAACTGAAACACAGACCCCTTCCTAAAATAAAATTAAAAAATCAGAAGCTGAACCTACTCTTCAAAGCACACACAAGCAAAAGCAGGATAGTTTTCCTTGATGTTGAAATCTCAGTTCAGAATAGCCAACTTGTCAAGAAACTTAATCATGAAGAAAATTCAGGTAATGGTCTATTGAGCGCCACCCATCAAGTCTAATTTACAGCATTCCATATGGGGAGTTACTGAGGCCTAATCAAAACTGTTGCACCCAGGAAGAATACGAACATGAGAAGGTAATGATGACCAAAAGATTATGAGTGAGGGTACAGTAAGAAAACCTAAAGACAAGCTAGTGCCAAAGCAGACACCCTTCCAAGGTCTTACCTACTCCACCCCAGGAGAACTAGGTCTGAAGGGCTGGACCATGTTAGATTTATCACCACCTATTCTAACCAGTCTTTCAAAGTCAGGAAATCTTTAACAAGAACTGGCACACCTTGAAAACTGGCTAGATCCTAAATAAGTACTTACATGACACACCCCAGGTAACCTTCAGGAGGAGTAAATCCTTAAAGGATGATCTGAGCCATAACATGATTACATCCAATTTGCTCCGAACCAATCACAGACAGAACATGATTCACGTGTTGCATGAGATGTGGCCTATATTAACTGCTCCAGTTGTAGAACAATCAAGGCTCCGAACAGCAAGAGAGAATTCAAAATTAACGGGAACTTTGACTGTAACATGGACTTCAGTGTTTACTGTCTCATATGCCTTTATGGGAAATACTACATTGGTAGTACGATTGACAAGGCAAAAGAAAAGAGTGCTTGAACACAAAGGAGCAATAAGACAAAATGACAAACACAATCCAGTAGCCTAGTACTTTAAGGAAATACATTTTCAAAATGATAAAGATTTGTCATTCGTTGTACTTGATTCCATAAGACCACAGACAAAGGGTGACAATAGAGAACGCAAACTAAGGATTCTTGATTCAAGATTTATCATAAACCAGCGGCAGCCGTGTAGGTAAGAGCGGCGGGCCAGGTTGGGGGGGCTAGTTGACAGACGACGATAAGGGAAAATGTAATAAATAATTAATTTTCCCTCATCATTGTCTGTTGAAATCCCACCCGCCCCATCGTTCTTACCTGCATGGGCCACAGCTGTTATAGTCTTTGAGACACTTGCACCAATAGGATATTACTCAAGTGAGGAACTATCAGTACATCTGGGACAATTCAAAAGAACATAATCATGCATAGGTTGTTACAATATCAAAGAAGATAAGTGGTGTGCTGTTGCCTTAGAACACAGAGAGTCTGAGTACAGATACAAAATGGTTTTAATGTTTTACTTTTTCTCTTTGCAAATCTTCTTTGCAATATTTATCACTGCGGTGGTTGTGAGTTGACTTGTCAAGTATGATCTTAGCATATATTTGTATCTTGATTTATTTTTTTACACACAGGTTTTGAGCACTATTTTGATTATGGAGAGTAGCAAGATGGGCAACCTAACCTCATAGTGATGACAAATAAGATAGTAAGCTTGCAACTAGGATTACATTCAGTGACTAGCCCACTTGGGGGCGACAGCATTATAGTTTATGTTTCACTGCTTTTCTACAGTCTTACTAGTCGATAGAGTGTATTTCCCTGAAAGTGTGAACGAGAGTCACGGTACAGTACTCACGTTTGGACCAATAATATGATCCATTTATTAACTGCTTCTTTACTGATGACATTAACATTGTATTTATACGTAGTCCAAATGGGCAAGAGAATCTCTTTTACTCGCACACGTATGCAATCATCTACCCATGCATGCAACCATTGGTTTATAAACAGCGATACATAGTAAGCCTTCCATTGATACAATGGATCACCTCACATGGTAGGCTCTAATTACAAAATGCATATACGGGCCATTGTAATATATGTGAACTATATTTTGGATTTGCATGCAACTATATAATTGTGAAATGTTGAAACATAATTGTGATATCAACTGTGTTTTTATCCATCATCAAAGGCAAAGATATAGATTTTGTCTTTAAACAATTGTAAAATTGCACACTCCAAAATGGCACCGTTTTGCACTGCTCTCCTGACATCAAACAATGTTGTTGTCCTCTATCAATTGCTCTGTGAATGCTTATGTAAAATAGCATGGCGGCTCCCACACCATACCATGAACAAGGTGAAAGCCGAAAAGTGTTGGTACGAGGCAACATTGTGTGAATAAATACATGAACCATCTCAGAGTGTCCTGGTAATCTCTTGATCGAGAAGGATTGTTGGTGGATATATATTTTCAGGAAAATGTATTCCGCTTCTTCGTAACGCGTTTCGGCTGTAAACAGCCTTGCTCACACGTAAGAAGCTGAGCACACATAGATTCTATATACAATTACCAAAACATAGAAAAAGGGCACACATCCACTTGACAAGTAGATAAAAAAAGTGGCGGCCATCTTAACGTGTCACTGGGTCAACATATGTTCAAATAAATAGCGTCAATACTTGTAATAAATGGTACATATACATAAGAACGCATGACATGTCAACATAAGGATCACGTTAGATACCTAATTGAGGTGGGCAGGTGGTTTCGGTGCCATTTCAAGATGGCAGGGGCACGCTGAGCTCCAACAGACCGGGGAGCTCAATCGCTTATGGAGACCGCTCTGGCGCTCGCCGAGGAATGAGAATGAGGGGTTCTCTTCCTCTTGATATGGTGAGTCGCTGGAGCGCTGCAGCTTCACCCCTTTCATAGTTTTTCTGGCCAGATGGCCTCAGGAGATTTTTCCTCAGTGAAGAGTTCACGACCGCCATTTTAAATGGCAGGTGGGTTTCATATTTTTTATTTATCGCTGAAACGCCCTATTTGCAATGCGCGTGTGCCAAAATTAATTCTTTCACTGTTGGCTACAACAATATGATGCACCAACTCTTTTTCTCCTCATTTGTTCTTTAAAAAAAGGGTTTCTACAGTGACCATGTACAACAAGCTCTATTCCTCCATTTGCTGAGAGATGTTTTACTCATTATTGCTTTAATGGGTCTTTTTCTTTTGATGCTTCGACATTACGTTTTTGAATACTGGAAGCAGTTTTTGATACCATTATATATACTTGAAAGAGAGTCAGATTTCACAATTTTCTGTCTGTTCCAGAGAACTGTGGTTTGAGCTTTCTTCATCACTAGATTGGGTGTGTCTTGTCACACTACAGACTCAATATAAACAGTGTTTCATATCAATTCCTCTCCCCTTCTATGGGGAGACTAAGGAATCTTAAGCTCTCAGTTTCTTCTAAACGTATTACTCATTCAGATTCTGACTCCAATCACAACGACATGGAGGACAATACTCTTCACAAACCTGAATCTTTATCAGGTGCTATTTCAAAACTGCCTGCATCCTTTAACAAAACCGCTTGCGAGCTCTGCTAAACGAACAAAAAAGGACCATCCATCCCCAGGCATGCTACTTCAGTTTCTATGGTCTGATTCTTGAGAAAATCCAAGCACTAAATCCCGATGAAGGGCTCAAACCCGACAACTTATTTTCAATCTTTCCTACCTAAGGTTCTGGTTATGTCGTCCTCTAAACATACAATGTGCTCACAGGCTTGGTCCCAGGGTTTCATCAAAACCTTGTGGTGTCATCTTGCATTTCTTGCAGTATACATACTTGTTAGAAATTCTTTTGACGGTCAAAGCCAAAAAACAAGTCTCTTGGTAGGGTCATCGTTTGTTCTTCTCACAAGATGTAGCGAAAATTACGGCAGATTGCCAGAAAAAAATTATTGACCTTCGTACTCAATTAAGAACCATAAGTGCTAGATATGGTCTCATTCATCCCTATATTTTTAAGGTCACTTACAAGGAATAGACTACCACCTACGATGATCCAGCAGTTCTGAAAGACTTTCTTCAACAAGTTGGAGCAGACGTCATGGATAAACACGAAACCTACTTTATTGTTATTCAGTTCCCCTTTGTTTGCTCTTTTTTATGTATAATTTATGTATAATCCTGTTTGGTGTTCTGTTCTGGTTAATCTTTAGATATTTTTGTCTTCTTATGACATTTTCTATTTCATTCCTATTTGCAGGTGTTTCTCTCATTCCCCGTTTCTCATCTCATTTGGGCTCCTCAATTAGGTTGATGTCGTAATCATTTCAAGGCAGCCCTGTTATCCGGTAGGGGTCGAATGTTGTCTTCGTCATCTCCTGGCGTCGCCAAGCCAAGTTGTCTTTGTGTGTTGTAGGTATGTTTCTCAGCCATCATTTGTATAACTTGTACTGTCTTTTTGTTTACTGTTATGTTCTCCCTTTCTTCCAGTTTATTTACTTCATTACTCTACTTCCTTTTCTCCTTGCCAGTATTTACTCTGTTGCTCCCTCTTTCTTTTCTCTCCTAATCAAACAATACTCTAATCCTTTTACTTTTTCTCAATTTTAAGACTGGTTTTATCACTGTACACTTAATGAGTGTTCATGTTATTACCTTCTGGTTGCATTCCGAGTTACTACATGTTATATTAAGGGATTTAGGTAATCCTATCAAAAGACAACGGGTGCTAACCCATTTAGCTAAATTAAAAACTGACGTTGCCTTACTTCAGGAACTATACCTTTCTGAAGCTGAAGCTTCTAAACTAAAGAAATGCTGGGTAGGCAATGTGTTTTCTTCTCCAGCCTTAGGTAAAAAAAAATGTGTTTTAATTCTCTGTCATAAAAAATTTAATGTTTCAGCTGTTCATCAAGAATCTGACTCTGATGGTCATTGGGTTATTGTTAAACTCCTTATTGATAAAATAGCCTGAGTTATTTTTAATGTATATGGCCCAGTCTCTATTGATAAGGTATTTTTGACACAAATCTCTGAAAAGCTACTTTTGTTTGGTGGTGACTACAATAGAGATTTGGCCCACAATCAAACATATGAATATTCCTTGGTTGACTCATGTCAGGGACACCTGTTCCAAGATTGGACGACAGGAACTCTGGGATACCCCAGGAAGTTCCTGTTTAGCTGTTTCCAAAACCAATCTGGCTGATGAACTTAGACATTTCCATTTAACACGTCTACACATGAACTCTAAAATAGGTAGGCTGACTGAGCAGTTTCTCCTGGTCAAACCAAATTATGGGAGGGAACCATTCTTGGATTTGATTTTTCCCAATGTGGCTAGGAAATTATATGTTCAATTTAGAATGGGTACTTTACCACTCAGGTCTTTTACCTCTAGTTGGGGCACCACTAAGACTACTTCATGTCCTGCATGTGGCTATAAGTTGGAAGATGAAAACCATGTGTTCTTCTTCTGCCCAACGTACCATATCCACAGGAAGCGTTGGGAGAAATCAATATGCAGGAATCTTGGTTTTAGAGACTGTGCTACCGCCCTGCGAGTTTTAAAATATGATACCCATCCCCCCATTGTCTTCGCAGTTTCACGTTTTTTAAATGCTGTATGGTGGCAGCGTAGGAAATTTTCCACCAATTGTTAATCATTTGATTATTTTAAACCCAATTCGATCATTTTATACTGTTTTGGTGGTTTAAATGTGTTCTGCTTTTTGACATGATTATTGATGAAATGTATTGCTGCTTTTATGGCCCTTGTGGCCGAATAAAGTTTTCAAAGGAACTACAATCAAATTCATGACCCCATATTGGACAGACATTCACCAATTAAATTTGTGCACACTAAAACGCATTCAAAATTTACCTCCACCATACACCGTAAATCTTTAGTTATATCTGGAGACTTTGTCATCCGGACCTTAGAGAATATAGCTACTATTCACCCCCACACCACTCACAGTACCGTATTAATTACCTTTTTTTAAGTAAATCCTTAGCTCAACATGTCCTTCAGTCCGAGACAGGATCATGCCCCGGTCTTTGTTGACTGATACCATTTACTCCACATGCCGGTAGGTGGTGTTTTAATAATTTATTACTAGTAGACCCTAATTTCTCTAGCCAATTCAGCTCTTTTGCTTCTGAATTTTTTGTTATTAATATAACTCCACTTTACTTTTTACTTTTATTTAATTCCTTTAGTACAAATTGCTCGTCTCATGGCACTTTTCAAGAAGCTATCATATGTTCATTCCCAAAGAATAATAAAGACCCTGCCCTCTGTAAGAATTATCGTCCCATTTCCTTAGTCAATACAGACTATAAGATTTTTGCAAAAATGTTGGCACTGTGCATTGACCCTATCCTACCTGAGCTTATTGGTCCTGAGGAATCCGGCTTTGTAAAGGGTTGGTTATCCTCTGACAATTCTAGAGTCTTTTTCAATATCCTTAGCAAGGCTTCTTCCTTAGACTATCCTATTGCTGCTGTAGCCTTAGATGCTGAAAAAGCATTTGACAGGATTCGATGGGATTTTATGTTTCATGCTTTAAAATGGATAGGTTTTCCCCCCAAACTGATCTCTTTAATCTCTTTATTATATTCAGGCCCTAGAGCCTCTATCTTCGTTAATGGTAAAGTCTTGGATTAATTTTTTCTTCTTAGGGGGTACGACAAGGGTGTCCTCTATCACCGTTATTGTTTGTAATATCGTTGGAACCTTGTTTAACTAAACTCAGACAGGATGCTCAGATTTCTGGGTTTCAACTTGGTTTGCATCAAGTTAAAATGTCTGTTTATGCAGTTGATATCCTTTTCTACTGTTCTAATCCAGCTACATCTCTCTCTGCTTTCCTCCACCAAGTTGAGATTTTTTCTCAACTATCAGGTTATCGTCTTAATATGGATAAATGTGAAGTCTTGCCTCTAAATGTGTTATGCCTTAAGCATTATTTTACCCACACCGGTTTTTCCTGGCAACCCTCAAAGCTAAAATACTTGGGTCTATGGTTCTCCTCGACTATCACTGAGACTTTAAAATTAAATTTTGACTTTATTATCAAAAAGTTAAATAATACTATTGCATGTTGGTATCCTCTTTTTCTCTCTTAGAGAGGATGACTGGATTCGATTAAGATGATGTTTACCCTTCTGATTCTATATATTATTTCCATGATCCCTGTGCACATTCCCTGATATTATTTTAAGAAAATTGATTCACTTTTAACACAAATGTTTTGTAAAGACAAGCCTCCTCGAATAACCTTGTCCTCCTTAAAGAAAGACAAAATTAATGGAGGCCTTCAATTCCCTGACTTCAAAACGTATGACTTTGATTTTTCTCAAAAACAAGCTTCCTGTTGGCTATCATACCTCTTACATATCCTCCAGTATGGATAACTAAAAAAGAAATTCCTGTCTCCCCTTTTGACTTTCAGGAAATCCTTGCCTTTACTAATAATATTTCCTTTTTGCGTTCTCCCATTATTTCTCATACTTGTAAGCTTTTAGCCCCTCTTTTACCATCTTCTTACCCTTCTATTACTTCTCTTCTTCAACAGCCCATCTGGGACATAAATCATTACGCATCACAAATCGTACCATTTGTTGGAGAACTTGGAGATCTAAAGGCTTGCTTTGGATTTCCCAACTCTTGACTAATAATTATCCCCTATCTTTTACTGATCTTCAAACAACATTTTCACTACCTAATTCTTTTAATTCACAATATAACCTTCTACTTCCTTCTCTTAATAAATATCTTCTCACGCTACCAACTACACACAAACTTCCTATAGCATGTACCACTCTTTTTCCCTTATTAGATACTACCCCCTCTGCATCTTCTATATATAAGTGTTTATTATTACCTTCCGATAGACTCAAATCAAAGACTGAATTGGCATGGGAAAAAGACTTAACACAATGCTGGCCAACCTCCATCTGGGATAAATGATGGCTTAAAATTCACAAAACATTAGGAGCTGCTAATACCTCTCAAACTCTTTATTTTGTTTATCAACATCTATTACTTTTCCCTGCAACAGTAACATCTTTTTCACCTAATACTCCTTCTACTTGTTGGTCCTGCGCATGTTCTAATGCTGATTTAAAACATATGCTATTTGAATGCCCTAGTATACTTCAGGTCTGGCAATTAGTCTGGTCCCAAATTAAAAAGATTTTTAGAGTTAATATTTCCTTTTCTTTACCCAATATTTTCTTAGGTTCCTTGTCACCTCAATGGCCTTAATCACCGTTAAACTTCAAGTTGTTAGATTTATTATTAGCTGTAGATTTACATTTAATAACTTCAAATTGGAAACAGACAGATAAAGTTAATTTTAGAGCTTGGTGGAATGCCATGTGTTTTTCATCACAGACTTGACACCAATTATGTTATCCCTGTCTCGTTAGTGATTAAAAGAGATCTTTTATGGCTTCCACTTACCACATACTTATCCTGGTCTGCCTCTTCTACTGTTAAAGCTGTAAATGTATCAGATGATGTCCGAAAACCGCTGTAAATACACCATGTTGTCTTTTTCTTAAAATATTAGATACTTTTGTTCATTCCTAAGTATTTATACTATGATATTTAATTTTTAGGTATTAGTGTGCCTATTTTTATTTTTTATTTATATTTAATCAATTTGCATGCTATGTACATATATGTGAAAGTTACTAATTACTGTGCTACATTATCATCAAACCATGTGTTTTACTATTCTCTTACTGTGCATCAACGTTATGCCCCTTGAAAATATCTCATTTTTTATTGCAATCACGTTGTGACATATTGGCAACGAACTGGAGTTGTTATGTCTCTATAGATTGTTCTATTTTAAATTAAACATTTTGGCATAGACGTTACAATTATATGGTACTGATTGTTGAAATGTCGCCTACTTAATTGCACCTTTTGCCATGTGTGACCATGGGCATCAGTTTGCAAAACGCTTAATGCGTGATGAACGGCAGACTCCTTTATGCTTTGTTCTGATGCGATTTAGAAGTATTTTTCTAAATGGAATATGCACGTATCTAATAGATGCAGGGTTGCATTAAAGTGCAAGTGCAAGTCTATCCCTCTTTCTATTTGTCCCTAATGCCTGATCTTCTGAAATGGCACCATTAGAGAACTCCAATGTGCACAAATTTGCATTAAAGTATAGTGCAAAAATACATAAGCTCACAGCTGAGTTTCCCATGAGTGCAAATTTCACATTAAAGTGCAAATATGGTCATAACATTACATACACCCACAATAGATTGGATTTCTATATTGCGTTCACTCTGGATTCCTACGTGCCTGTGCATCTGTGCAAAACATCACCTGTTATTTAAAGTGCAAGTGCCTTTGTTACAGTCACTGTTGGAATATCGTCATAAAGTGTAAATTCCTACATGTTGAATTGCTCGGCTGTTTAACCATAACTGCCTTACACAAACACTCTATACACTCTATAACACTCCAATAAAAGTATAGCTGTGCAAATTACAAGGACTCGCCCTTACTGCTGGGACTTTAATAGGTGCAATTTTGCATAAAATTGCGACTGCAATTAGGTATATATTAAAAAACCCACAATGGTTTTAGTCTCATTACTCATTCTTCTGGTACTGTGCTATTATGTAGTCTCAGATGTTTCAAAGTGCAGGTGCATCAGTGCAAACCACTACTTATGAAAAGTGCAAATGCCTATAGTTGTAAACACTGTTGGAGTGTCAACATAAAGTGCAAGTGCCTGTATATAATCCTTTTCAAAAGTGTCAGTGCCATATAGGCAACATCAATCATTCAATACCTATATGTTTATCAAGTTATCTCATTCCCTAATTAAGATACCTTATTAATGTGCAAATATTGGGGCATGATCCTAAAAACCAATTTGTTTATTTGAAAATACAGAACCGTTTCATAAAAAACCTAAAAATATTGATCAGCCACAAATAACATTTTCCTCTCACATTGTGATCTGGATCGGTCAGTTTTGTACTTTTCCTACTCAAGATGGACATAGATATCTTCTTCTGAATTCAGGCCTCGAGGTGTCTTGCTATCAAACATTAATATAAACTGCGATTCAAGTTGCCTGAGCTTGCTTTCACGGTTCCCGCCTTGTCTATTTCTGGGGACTGAATCAATTACATAGTACGACAGCTCCTCCGCAGTGCATCCATGGACCTCATTGATATGAAGGGCTACCGGGTATGACTTCTCCCTGTTTTTTACTGCCCTGAGGTGTTGGAGGATCCTAACATGTGCCATGTAGATTGTACTACCCACATAGATCTTGTGGCAAGTGCACTGAAGAACATACACTGCATGGTCACTCCTGCAATTGAAGAAGCATGGGATTTTCCATGGTTTGTTCATTAATGGTAGTTGGATCTCCCTTTTGTTCATGCCATGATTGCATACTTTGCACTTCAAACATTTTTGAAAGCCTGGATTCGCCCTCAACCAACTGTCAGTTTCAACTACTTCAAGGCTATTTTTCACTAGCTGCTGCCTCATGAATTTAGCGCTTCTAAAAGAAATGAAGGGTCTACGTGAAACTAAGCTGTTCAATATTGAATCTTCTTTAACAAGATCCCAATGCCTATTCATGCAGTCTCTCACCCTTGCATGATAGGCATTGAATCCGGTTATCATTCCAATGTCTTCGTTTTGGTCTCCTGCTTGTTTTTCTCCCTTCCCTTCTTTAATTAGAATATCCTCTCTAGGTAGTCCATCCACTCTACTTAATGCTTGGTTTAAAACCTGCTGGCTGTAACTCCTCTCTCTAAATCTTTGTGTTAGATCAGTTTGTGCTTGTTTGAGAGAGGTTGTCTCGCTACAATTCCTTTTCATGCATAGATGTTCCGCATAGGGAATGCTATGTTTCAGTTTTTGTGGATTGAAACTATTTGAGTGTAGGATAGAATTCCCTGCAGTGCGTTTTCTGAAAGTGTGTGTGTGCAAACTGCCCTCTTTGATAAAAACTTCCAAGTCTTAGTAGTGCATATGTGATTCGCTGATTGTACTTGTAAAAGTCAGATTTAGAGTATTGGTGTTCAGAGCCGCTATAAAGGCATTGGCGCTCTCTACGGACCCACTCCAGATAATGAACAAATCTTGAATGAAACATTACCAGACCATAACATTTTCTTTCCATTCTGTCTTGTATTCAACCCTGAGCACCTGCTCCTCCCACTAGCCCATGTGAAGATTCACATAGCTGGGGGCGAAGCAGGTGTCCGTGGCTGTACCCCTCAATTGCCTGTAAGTATCCTTCCCAAATAGGAAAAAGTTATTTTCCAGGCATATTTCAGCCATTGTAATCAGCATCTCAGAGTGTTAATATAAATTTATAGATCTGGTGCCCAAAAAGTGCCTCAGAGCCCTTAGGCCATCCTTTTGCGCAATGCTCGTATACAATGAAGCCACATCTAGTGTTATTAGCAGATCTGATTCATCCCAAGGGACACTATGCAACTTGCCCAGAAAATCCCAGGTGTCCTGAATATAGGATGGCAGAGATTTTACAGTATCTTGAAGGAAGTGATCTATGTAGCTTGATGAGGTTTCCAATAAGCTACCAATGGCTGATATTATAGCCCTGCCAGGAGGGGTTAGCATGTCCTTATGGATTTTCGGTATGAGGTACAAAATTGATGTTATCGGGTCATCCACTTTTTGGTATTAACAATCGTAAAATTGCACACTCCAAAATGGCGCAGTTTTGCACTGCTCTCCTGACATCAAACAATGTTGTTGTCCTCTATCAATTGCTCTGTGAATGCTTATGTAAAATAGCAAGGTGGCTCCACACCATACCATGAACAAGATGAAAGTCAAAACGCATTGGTACGAGGCAACAGTGCGTGAATAAATATATGAACCATCTCAGAGTGTCCTTGTAATCTCTTGATCAAGAGGGATTGTTGGTGTATATACATATATATATATATATCAGTCTCAAAGTCAAAGAATGACGCGGCACTCCTCTCGGCAGAAAAGATATTTTTTAATTACAAATCATAAACCTCCCTACGTGTTTCGAACCGAAGTTCCTGGTCACGGTAGTTTGTTACATTGGTCCTTCTTTCATTTTTGCTTTTATACTTAAGTGACAAGGTGCCATTGAGGTGCATTGTGGGTATGGTAGTTTACATACTTACAAATGCAGAGAATTTCATTCATTCCCGCACTAAAATTTACATTTCCACATACTACCAAATAAATGTGATTGGATCAGTGTTGTGCCATCCTTGATTGGCACATAGTCATTAGAATAATGGCTATGTAATTATTATCACAAATGCAATGATAGAATTTGTGCATGCAGTTTGCTAATGCAAGTATAGCAACACATTAATGGCCTCTAAATTAATGGACAATGTTTAACATAATTTACACTTTAACTGGTCTAAGTGACCTTGTCAAGCATGGTGTAATGTCACATTACAGGGCTAAGTGCCCGTTGTTCCATCTCACATTTTTGGAGTATGTTATAGTTCGGTTATGGTTCAGTACCCATTTAAATCCTGATGGTAAAGGGAGTGAACATATTATATTGATTTTTAAGGGTATAGCATTGTTGGTTGATTGGTTTTGTACATGAAATGTCATTGGATGACTACAGATGGACATAGAGTTCCTCATCCCCGTTCAAGCCTAGGGGATGTTTAGTTTTAAACCTCATTATCATGCGTGATTCTAGTCTTCGCAGTTTCTGAATGCGATTTCCTCCGCGTTCATTTGGAGGTACTGTCACGAGTCCTGAGTATTTTACATCAAGCCAGGATTTACCAGCGTGAGACAGCATGTGTTTTGCAATTGCATAGGTACTGTCCATATTTTGTATGGCACGTGTATGTTCCAGTATGCATTTCTTTAAAGGGCATATTGTACTACCTATGTACTGTTTTCCACAAAAGCATTGAAGTATATATACAACAAAGGTTGAATCGCATGTTATGGTTTCTCTAATTTCAAAGATCTTGCCAGTTGGGTCTTTCAAATTTTTTAAATTTTTTCCAATCTTGCATGCTTTGCAGGGCATACACTTCGAAAAGCCTTTTGATCTGGACTGCAGCCAAGATTCAGATTTTAATGCTTGAAAATGACTTCTTACTAATGGTCCGAGAGATTCGGTGCTCTTTTATAAGATATCATTGGATGTTCTCCTATGGTTGTGCCTATGTCAGGATCTTTCTGTAGCACGTTCCAGTATTTATTCAATATCTTTCTGATCTTGCACGTTTCCTTACTGTAGGTCAGTATTAGTCGAGGCTGATTTTCATCAGTTTCTTCTTTTGTAATTTCAGCCTTTTTCACTTTTGACTTTGTTGTCAAGATTTCTGCTCTGCTTTTTTCTTTCATTTTTGATTCTCCTTGTTTGATATCAGCGTGTCTGTATCCACGTTGTAAGAAGCGAATTTTGGTTTGCTCACATTTGTTCTGCATTTCTTCTTTTTCTGAGCAATTTCTCTTCCTACGCAACAATTCGCCATACGGTATACTCTTTTTCAGCGAGCAAGGATGAAAGCTCTCGCCATGTAGTAGACTATTGGTTGCTGTCTTTGTTCTGTGAAGTGTAGTGTGTATGTGCTCATCCTTGATGTAGACCTTGGTGTCCAAGAAGTCAATTTCTTTGGAGCTCAAATTGTATGTAAAGCTCAATCCCACATCATTTTTGTTCAGTTCTGTGAAAAAACATTCAAATTCTTTTTCTGTACCTTTCCAGAGCAGAAATAGGTCATCTATAAAGCGTAGCCAGAGGGCTACGTTCGCCATGTGGTGGTTGTTTTCCCTTCTCCAGGCTATACACCTCTCCCACTATCCCATCATGAGGTTCGCATAGCTTGGAGAGAAAGAAACTCCCATAGCAGTACCGCAACGTTGTACATACATTTTCTTGTTGAATAGACAGATATTGTTATTGAAGCACATGGAGATCATTTCAATTAGCATCTTGGAATGCGCTAGTTCACAGATTGGTCTCTGTTTCAAAAAGTAGGAAATGGCATGTAGCCCTTTGTCATGATTAATCGAGGTATATAAGGACACTGCATCAATTGTTATCAGGAGATACTGCGAAGACTAGAATCATGCATGATAATGAGGTTTAAAACTAAACGTCCCCTAGGCTTGAACGGGGATGAGGAACTCTATGTCCATCTGTAGTCATCCAATGACATTTCATGTACAAAACCAATCAACCAACAATGCTATACCCTTAAAAATCAATATAATAATTTCTCCCCCTTTACCATCAGTGGGTACTGAACCATAACCGAACTATAACATACTCCAAAAATGTGAGATGGAACAACGGGCACTTAGCCCTGTAATGTGACATTACACCATGCTTGACAAGGTCCCTTAGACCAGTTAATGACTATGTGCCAATCAAGGACGGCACAACACTGATCCAATGACATTTATTTGGTAGTATGTGGAAATGCAAATTTTAGTGCGGGAATGAATGAAATTCTCTGCATTTGTAAGTATGTAAACTACCATACCCACAATGCACCTCAATGGCACCTTGTCACTTAAGTATAAAAGCAAAAATGAAAGAAGGACCAATGTAACAAACTACCGTGACCAGGAACTTCGGTTCGAAACGCGTAGGGAGGTTTACGATTTGTAATTAAAAAATAACTTTTCTGCCGAGAGGAGTGCCGCGTCATTCTTTGACTTTGAGCCTGATATCTTTTCACGAGATCGCTGTCCTGATCTCGACGTGAGCACCGGCTGTGAAGGCGCTCCCTTCATGGCAGGACGTTTGAGACAACCATATATATATACAAAAAACTGCTCTTAGCTCTTCATGGATTTTCTCCACGAGCAAAGCAGACGTGGACCATCAATTACGTGCTCAAAGTGCTAATTTAATGTCGGCCATTACGCATTTCAGTCCTGGACGGACCTTGTTCACTTGACAATGCTGCAATGTGATAACAGACCATTTAAAATGCTGCATGCTGACACATGACTGGTGATGAGGCATAGACATAAAAGAAAACATCCAATGCATGCTCAAATGGCTAATGTTACACAATGGAGTTAATAATCATACTGTCAGGAATAAAATGTGATACACAATAAAGTTAAAATATTAGTTTAAAAATATTATTGTTTTAAGCCCATAAATATATTTCAGAAATGTATAAGTTTATAAGTATAAAATATATAAATATTTTTATAAATTTTTATAAATTATAAGGCATTTAAATAAATCACATTGTATTATTCCTCTAAAATTCCTTAGAAATAATTCCATCTCTAGGACCTTGTTGTCTATATTAGCATAAATGCATCCATATATATATTCACTGAAAAAAACATAGATTTCAGGGGCGTTATAGTTAGGAATTGGCATTTAAAAAACCTTAGAAATTCACTGAAAAAAACATAGGTTTCAGTGGCGTTATAGTTAGCTGGACATTTCCCTTATAAAAAACCCTAGAAATTCCCCCGTTATAGTTAGTTCAGCTAACTATAACTCATGCCCCCGCAATGCACTGCTGATGACGTCACATATGACATCACTCATGACATGGCCAGTGACATCACTGATGACATATCAAATGACATCACTGATGACATCACTGATGACGTCATCCAATGAGTCTATGTTTCTGTAAAGTTTTAATATGTTTAATATATATAGGGAAAGGCCTGATGAAGAATGAGTGGGTGTAAAAGTGTGTGAAGGGATGATTTTCTAGGTTCGTAACTGGCTCTATAAGTGAGTCATTAAATGTATCTTACTGCAGACTAGTGACTAAACTGTGTGAATGTCTGTATGTGTCTGTGTGTTGGTGTATAAGTGGCTGCATGGTTATGTGAATAGCTATATGAGTGTCTATATGGGTTATTGATTGGTTGTCTGAGTATCTGTATGGGTGCCTGAGTGTTCGTATGGGTAGAGTGTGTGTGACTCTGTGCATAGATGTGTGAGTGGGTGATTCTATGGGTGCATGGTTTTAAGAGTGCAACTGTGATGGACTGTATGGTTGGGTGAGTGTATGTATGGGTGTGTTAGTGATTGAATGTATATCTCAGTTGAACATGTGTCAGTAACTACATATGTGAAACGCAGTGTATATGTGTGTAAGAGTATATAACTGTCTATATGTGAGAGTGTGTGATTGCTAGAGTGGCTGTATGGATGAGTGTGTGCTTGTATCATTAATTGTATAAGAGCGTCAGAATGTGGTAGTATTTTTATGAGTAAGTGAACTTGAGTGTGTTTAACTGTATAGGTGAGTAAGTTGGACTGTGATTAATTATTTGCATGACTGACTGGAAGTGTCAGTACCTCAATGGATGATTGGCGGTGTGTGAGTGTCTATATAGGTGTATAAATGCATATGATAGTCCTGTACTGAGTGACTGTAAGTATGAGTGACTGTACAGGTGAGTGAGTGGAGGTGTATGTTGACCTAAGAGTCAATGAGTGGGAATGTAGTTATTGGTATTGGAGTATCTATGGTTTTCAAAATGGCCGTCTGAAACTTTGAGTCGGTGTATCAAAGGTTATATTAGGGTGTGAGAAGATGCACTAATTTATCAAATGGATGACGTCATCAGTGATGTCATCAGTGATGTCATTTGAGATGTCATCAGTGATGTCACTGACCATGTCATGAGTGATGTAATATGTGACGTCATCAGTAGTGCATTGTGAGGGCGCGAGTTATAGTTAGCTGAACTAACTATAACGGGGGAATTTCTAGGGTTTTGTACGAGGGAAATGTCCAGCTAACTATAACGCCCCTGAAACCTATGGTTTTTTCAGTGAATTTCTAAGGTTTTTAAAACGCCAATTCCTAACTATAACTCCCCTGAAATCTATGGTTTTTTCAGTGAATTTCAAAGGTTTTTAAATGCCAATTCCTAACTATAACGTGCATGAAACCTTTAGTTTTTTCAGTGAATTTCAAAGGTTTTGTAAATGCTTATTCCTATCTATAACTTATCTCTAAAGATATCACGTTTAATGATTTTTATTGGATTTCTATATTTTTCAATTTCAGTGTCAATTTCATTAATTATCTTTTTTTTAAATACTTAATTCTCACCATTTTTTAAACTTATTTTTTCAATTAATTCTTTTAAAAATTAAAAAATATTATTTGTTTTTATTGGGTTTTTTAAAATATTTTTTTATATTTTTTAAAATATTAGTAAACTATATTTTCAAAACTTTATTTTTCATTTTTTTTCAATTTTTTGGGGATCCGCGCCCCTTATGCGCACCGTTCTCGATCCCTACGCGAAAGCATCCGCGCACGGTATGCGTTGGGTACGTGTTTGATGCGCAATTCCAATGCGACCGGTACGCGACTCCAAACCTATACTCGACACGTACGATTACGTTACGCGACGCTTGCGTGCTTCCGCGTCACATGCGTGTATGACGCGGTGGGTGCACGGATCCCGCGAAATATTGAACATTTAAAAAAACATATATATATATATTTCATGTGAATATTAATTGAAGAGAAACTCTAAACTACTCTTAAAAGTAATATATTTATGATGCAAGGGGAGAGCGTGATGGATGGAAGTGGGAGGGCAGGACTAGGTGGAGGAAGTGCGATCACAGGGTGTTGGGGGGAGGGGTGGGATTCGGGAAGGGTAGTTGAGGGTTTTTGAATATACAATTGTCTGTTGCCAGTATGTACATGTATGAAGGATATGGCAGATGTCTCTGGATTACAGGGCTCTGCATGGTGATGGCTAAATTGACACAATAAAATTTGTCTTTAAAAAAAAAGTAATATATTTATACATCTAACCTATATTCCTTTTAAATTCAATTTCACGGATGCGTGCTGCATAAGCGCAGGGTGCGCGAATCCCATGTGACCTGCAAAAAAAGAGATTTGATTGGTTCATTACACTTCCTGTTCTAACTATTGAAAGACCCTACCCATTTCAATCATTCTTCTTTGACCTTCTTTGGAAGAGCATCTCTTCGCAGAGAAGAAGCTTTTTTGACTACGTTTTTACTTATCTCAAACTTTTTTTTCTTTCGGAACAGATAATGGCTTCAGGGCAGCAGGCAACTCCTGCATCTCCTCATACATCTGAGGATGATTTTGTGGAAGAGCCACCACCCACACCACGTTTTTCATCTGTGGTGTGGACATTTTTTACGTATCCTGAGGGGCAAACTAAAACCAATGCCACCTTGGTGACGTGCAAGATCTGCAAAAGAGTGCTGTCTCGAGGGGATCCTAACAAGAAATACTCTTGCGGGACAGCTAATATGATGAAGCACCTGAGGATCCTTCATCCGGTAAATCTTGCTCGGGAGGAATGCCAGAGGATGAGAGTTGCTCATGCTCCTTCCGTCTCATCGCAGCCGAGCACTTCAAGAGTGCATCCTTCAGCACAAAATTTGGACATCCGTCCACAATTCCAATTTTTGAAAGTGCTCTTCACTAAATGCAATGCGACATTATGCTACGGAGAGCAGTCTATAGATCTGATCTGCCGTCGGCAAGAAAGTCACCGTTGCTAGTTTTTTTTTGTTTGTTTTTTCCCGAAGTTCATTGTCTTTTTCCTCCTGTTCTGTTTTTTCCTTTTTTTTGCAGAAAAACCAAAAAAAAGTAAAAATTGTTCCGAAAACCCCCCAAAAAATATAAAAGAAGAAAGAAGAAAAAAAAAAGTTCTTGTAAGAACTAACTTTCCTGGTTTAAAAAAAGAGCTATATTTGTTTGTTTGTGTGTGAAAGTTTAGATGAATGTATGTGTAGTATGTAATTGACTGAATGAATGCATTAGTAGCGTATGGTGAATGTATAAGTGCAGAACTATGAGGAAGTGCTGTAGCATCACACAGTAACCTCTTTAACTGCAGTGTGCTGTAGTACTTCCGAAGCACATGGATGCAACATATGTACATAAATATATTGCAAATCTATGCTTCTCTCTGCACTGCTGCTTAACCTGCAGCCATGTGGTGACACAGGCACCCTTGCACCATAGTGCAAGGATATCTGTGTCATGTGCTGTTCGTTTTTGTGCAGGAAGACACACCTTCCTCCACAAAAACAATCAGTAAAGGCATTTTTCTCCTTCAATGTATGCTGAGCATTGAAGATATAAAAATGTGGAGAAATGAAAACAATTCTCCTTGTTGTGCTTTCCTACACCAATTTTAGAATGGTGCAGCATTCACACACATATCGAGATTTATGATTTCTGATAAATCTAGAGATGTGTCTTGTTCTATGAGTATTCAGTGCAATCATGCACAACAACACTTATGGAACACCCTTTCAACGCAAAGTGGTGTGTATGATGAGGTTGTATTTACATGGAGTAGAAAAAGTGCACAGAGTGCCTTTTCCTCTCTTTGTAAATATGAAAGAGTGTCTTGCGCAATAACTATGTTACAAAAAGTGACATATTTCTGTTTTTAAAATTGCTTGCGAATGATAGAAGGTAAGCACAGAGTTTTGTCTGCAAAGATGTTCAAAGAAGAATGATTGAAATGATTGCGTTCCTTCAATAGGTACAATGGGAAATATTATGAACCCCTCAAATCTCTTTTTTTGCAGGTCACATGATATCCGACTACGGTCAGATTTCAAAACTACATAGGTATAAACAGAGTGTTTTTAAAAACGTGTTTAAACTTTGTAGCTTCTTGCAGATCCCTCCAGTCTGCATATTGATACTTAGTTAAACTTACCTTCACAGTAATAGAAGTAAAAAATGGTATACATTTTTTTCAGATTTTCTTTGCAATCTAAATTGATGTAAATTGCTTATTTTAAAATTAGGATCTGTGAAAGACAAGAAAAAAATAGTTATAGCATGTAATAATACATTTTTTACAACACAGCATAATTTCCACAAAGTAATTTGTTTGCCTTTTTTGCTGTTCTCAGAATATATTGAATTTCACTAGAAATAGTAATTTCAATCGTACTCATCACTTAACAGCGGGCAAAAAGAAAACAATCAGAAAGATTGTTAAAAAAAAAAACAACATGCTATTCTCAGTGAAATACCAGAAAATACAAATCAGACATATATGAAATGCTTACGGCTAACAAAATTATATAACTTTAACTTATAAAAACTGTAAATGTTGCTGCTTTAAAATATTCACCCAATCAATGACCACCAAAAAGTCCATAATTCAAACATATACCTTTCCTTGAGGCCAAATGATATTTTTGCACTCCTTTTTTAGGTAAATTGTCCAATGGTAGTCCTATTAAATTATAATAATACATTTCTCAAAGAGTGAATTATCTTCCTAAAACTTTAAAAATATTAGGTAGGAATTTGGTAATTCACTAGGCAAACGTTGTTTGAAAACCAACTGGGCATCATTACAAAGTGTCCAGCCTTTGTCACATTTTAGATAGGCAGTGTAATGTCCAGATGTGATGGAAGTATCATCATGGAAAATTATAGCAATTGCTACAAAAGTCCTTCCTGATATTGAAAGTTGTGCTGCTACAAATTGCTTTATTAAAGTATCCAATTTTCTTCCGTCAGCTGTACAACCTTGCATCATTAAAATTATGGCCATATTTTGTTAAAAATAATGTGGATAACATTTCTGATTTACATTGGCTACACTCCATGTCTTGATTTGCACCTTTAACTAACTTATTAAAAGACACTGATTTACAGTCTCATAATTTTAAATACAGAAATCTCTCAGTGTCTACATTGGAGCTACATGTATACATGCAATTTTCACAATAATGTTCCCATTTGTAAGAAAGGCCAAAAATATTTTCTATTTCTACACCTTAATTTTCAAAAATGGTAAGCATAGACATTAAAAATTCCTGAGCATCTTGTTGGATATTTTGTGAAAATTGTGTAGAACCAGAACACACATCCAAAAGATTACGAACATCTGAAACAGATTGTATTTTACTTGTGTCTGTTGTCAATTTTTCAAAAACAGAATGCAACAGAGAACAAAATCTTTGTTGCCTATTCTGCATAATTTGTTCTTGCAAACCTTCAAGATAAAAAACAACAGTGACCACTACATTAGCATAGCAGTTGACACCTGAACTATTTTCAAACTGATATCCAACAACCTATTCAACAATGTCCAATTTCTTTTTACTTGCAATCACAACATTATCTTGTGCTATTCCCTTCTTAACACCTTCAGAACAGATACTGTCAAACCTTCTTTTTCGACCAACCACATGCTTTTCAAATACAGGATATTGACCTAAATTTGGAGCATACACTCTTCTTAACGTATTATACTCTTTTACATAGTTTGCATCTGCAGTAACCTTTGTCTCATCAAAATCAATCAAAAACAAACCAGATAATGTTCTGACTCGCGACAAAGCAACATATGCCATACCCTCTTTAAATACAGTAGATCCAATGTTCACCAATGCACTTAATCCTTGAGATTTATGAATAGTCACTGCATATGCCAGAGAAAATGGAAATGGTTTCCTACGGACATATAAATCTTTAACAAGCAAAAAACGAACTGAACAACTACCAATTTCTTTAACTTCTTCAATCTGATCAAAGTTAACTTTTAAAAATTCAATTCCTTCTTTTTTCTGATAATTAACAAAATCTACCACTTTACCCATTGCGCCATTAACTAACCCTTTTTCTACATCCAAGTTTCGCCTTAAAATTACCCGACAGTTTACACACGCATACAGTGTCTTTTCTAAACCAGCTGTTTTAGATATTTTTTTTCTAAAGAATCCAGTTTTGTTTTCAACTTTCCCGTCAAAATAATAGTAATTCCTTCATGCTCTATTTTATCGATGGCTTCCATTTTTATAATTTCTTCATTTTCCAGTTTCAATAGTTCTTCGTTGAATATGGAACACTCTCGCAGTGTTGGCATTAAACAGATCACTGATTTATTTTCAGCAATTTTCATGTACACTTTTGCAGGAAGTACATTTTCATTTGGAAAGACTTTGCAAAGTAATCGACTTTCCAAAGCTTGATTGCCATGTGAAGTAAGAATTCCAATTGTTATATCTTGAAGAATACTTCCATATTCAGCATCATTTGCCTGTTGCATATTTGTTGTCAGTTCTTTGTATTCAAAATTAGTCCAAATGTTCACATTACCAACACTACCAAGAGACTTTCTGGTATCTTCATGTGCAAGTGTTTTAAATACCGGTTGTCCTTTTATCCGAGTAAGTTGCAATAGATCTCCAAAAACAATGACGTGTTTTCCTCCAAATAACACGTAATACTCTGTTTTAAGAATTTGTTGCATTCTTAAATGCACAAAGGCAAGCATCAAGTTAGAGACCATGCTCACCTCATCAATAATGAGAAGTTTCATTTTCTTCAAGACTCTTGAAACTTCACAACAAGCTTCTCCAGATAGCTTGTGGTATTCCAATTTGTTCTCATGCTCTACTGATAGCATTTGTAAACAATGTAAAGTAATTCCTTAACCCCTTCAGCGCGGCGCGGATTTCCGCGCCACGCTGAAGGTTCCGTGCGCGGGCGGGGCCATGACGGAACGGTTCCGTCATGCACACAGCGCAACCGACGTGCATGACGGAACCGTTCCATCATGCGCGTCGAAGGGGTTAATGTTATGTGCTGCCAACCCAGTTGGAGCAGTGACAACACAAGACAAATGCGACTCAGTTGTTTTTTGCAGATAACTTGTAATTACTTAAATTAAGAAACTTTTTCCTGTTCCAGCTTGACCACTCACATACATTCGGATAGGTTGAAATGATGTACATGAGCACCCTTTCTTTTCATGAAGTAATCCATAGTCAATCTGCTCTTTCACTTGTTGATATATTTGTTTATGTTCAACATTTAGTTGTTCTTCCAAGTTTCCTAACTGTAATACATCTTCTTGATCTTGATACATTGCTATTTCCACCTCATTCATGGCAGTTGTTGCTTCATTTTCAACAATTGGTTGTCCTAGTGGATCTTGACTCAGTGCAGCAGAACTTTGACTGTCTTGAGAACTGTCTCTAGCAATCTCAGCTGCAATTGTAGCTTCTTGATCAATTTCATCTCTTAACATTTTTACATAATTTGCAAAAGCACTGCATTGTATGCTATCTTTACAAGCATTAAATGAATCTTCATAGCTCTGAAAATCTCCAAGTATTTCCAGTTCAGAACGCCATGGTTTGAACATTTGCAAAAGGGCTAATTAGTAATATTCCCTTTTATCAGCGGTGTCGCAACTCACTTTCCTGTGATTATTTAAATTTCCTTTCCTCTGTTTCACCAGACATCCTTCAGAACCAATAACTGCATATTTTCCATCATTGATGTTCTCTGTAGTATTCCGTTTAAAAGTGTAGATGATGACTTCTGTTCGGGTAATATGTGTCCAACATATTCGTTTTAAAAATATCTGTACTTTCTGGTTCTTTTTCTGCTAAATATTCTATTTCTTGAACAGATTTCAGTACCCGATTTCGCATTCCTGCAAGACCTAGACTCACCCAAATGATTCTTCTACTTTTTGAATATAGACTTGCAGATGATAACCGATCTGAACATTGATATGCTCCAATTTCACGATGCGATAACATCTTCAAACTGAAACTATATAATTTCTTACTTAGAGTCTTCTCATGAGAAATCTCTTCCCACATTTCTTTCAATTCCGTCTTTTCTTATTTAGTAATGTAGGACGCTACATACCGAGCGACAGCAATGGAATTGTCCGCAACATACTGAATATCCATGTTAGCATTCCACATGGATAAAATAACTGGATTGTAGTCATTTATGTTTTTTGATTCTTCACTTCTTTTTAAGTTGTAGGTATTTTTCGGAGACTTTCTTGTGATAGTATGTCGCACAGCTGCCATAAAACTGTTCACTCTTCCTTTGGATAATACAGGACGTGGAAATCCAAAACGACATTTGGTATAGAACTTATCCTTTGACTTGTACTTTCGTTGACAGTATTTTCCACATCGATGGCTTTGGAATCGTAAGACTTGTTGTTTTAAGTTTTTATGTTCTTTGCTATTGGGTACAGCACATGTGGCATAATCTTCAATGAAAGACAAAACAGTTTCATCTGAATCTCTTCCAAATTTGGGGGCGTCCTTGATCCATAACAACATATGTATATGAGGAGCACCTCTTGCTTGATACTCCTTTCTCCAAAAGAAATCCACAACTTCTCCAAGAGGAGGATTCTTTTTATTGCAGATGAAAGACATCATAGCTTCATATCTATGATTGAAATATCTGCATACATTAACAGGATCCAATGAGCACAATTCTCCAGGTGTCTTGTGTTCAATATTTGTTATATTGCAATTTGCCTCTCGAAGAAATTCAAGTAAATCATCCCAAGCATACTCAGCACAGCTTAGTGTAACAAACCATGTAGGAGTTCCCAAGTTACGTAGCATACATTTCAGTTCACCATGATGATGGTACCAATATTCATTAGTCCCTCGCTGACATGCCATCAGATTAATCAACTGAGATTCTCAATGATCATCTCTCTGATGCACTTTATCCATAAAATCCTTAGCAGTTACATTTTGCAGATGCATTCCAGTTTTTAAAATGTGATTTACTGCATATGAAAGTCCAGACAAGTTACTTTCAAACAGAAGATGAAACATATAAGGGATACATTGTCGAAATCTTGGATCTTCTGCATATAATCTTGTCCGATATTCAGATGCAGGAATCTGCACAGGACGTTCATCATATCGTCCACCTTTTCCTGTTGGAAACAACTGCGGGAAACAACAAGCTTGCAAACTCTCTTCCCATACACTCACGGGACTTCCTGTTGCTTTTTTCATTTGGAACAACTCAATCGTATTCCCCATCACCTCTTTGGAATGAAGTGGATGTACACTGTAATGTTCATAGGTTTCTTCACATCTGGACATGTCCACTTAATGTTTCAGTATCTTCTGCTAAATCTATTTCTTCTTCTCCTACAAACACATTTCTATAGTACTCATTATTTTTTAACAGATACAATGATGCCTTTTACACTTTTCTAACATCCACTAACTCTTGCCAGATTTTTTTATTCTTAGTAGGAACACCATTAACTAGAATGACTAGTGGCTCATTTTCTGAATGGTCTACACCAATAGTTTCAATATTTCTCGTAAGTCTAACGGTAAATACACAACTCTTCCTTTCAATACTCTTTGCAACTCTGATGGAGGTAATTTACCTGTTTTAGGCTCCATATAAACAATAGCTTGAAACGGGTGAACACATTGAATGAGAATAGACTCATACGTATTTAAATCTATCAGCTCTGGAGGAATAGCAACCAGCTCTAGATTATTATGAACTGCTCTAGCAGGCATTTTATTCTCATCTAATTTGTTATAACAATATTTGCAAATACGCTGCTCAGATCCCAAATCAAAACAATCCTCTAACAGCAAATAAGTTGCAAATTCAATCCACTTATCATTATCTTCTATTTCACTTTTTAATTATAGATTGACACTTCTAGTCTGATTTTTATAGTGAGTTCGCCGACAACAAATACAAGAAACATTTGGTCTTTCACCTGAAATTACCTTAAACTTTGGGATTTCATCCTCAAAATTTTTTGTAATCACAGGTTCTACATTGTCTTCAACATTTTCTTCTACTAATGTCACAGTTTCTCCACTCTCTTGCTGAGGACCAAAGTAACAAAACTCAGTATCCTCACAAACCTTCTTCACATCTGATACTGAGCCACGTAAAAGAGCACTGTTCAACTCATTTAACTTTAGTGCTGGACTTTTCGCATAATACAATCTTCTCACTAACTTCCACATTTGAGTTTGATGTACTGCCAGCATCCTGAAATGGTGAAAAACACTTTCACAAACTTTCCTAGAAAGACAAGCCAGAGAATGACCTTGCAACCCAGTATTTTTTCTCACTCTAGTCCTTGCAACACCTTAATCTTTTGTTTAACACTTTTTTAGTATATGCTCGTAAAAAACTACATAATTTATCAATAGATTCCTGTTGTACACTACAAATACTACTGCAATCCCATGTATACACAGGGTGTTTAGGACGTCTCCCTAGAACTTCATCAGCTATCACTGCTTCTGCATTTCTTTCAACCATTTTCTCTTTCTCAATTGGACAACCATCTCTAACTTCGTAACCTCTACCACTGGTGTGAACTGCAAACACTAATTTTTTGCTCTGTAAATAGCTCTCTTCATTAAAGAAAGGCTCTGAACTGGAACTGTGTTTCCATTCTCCCCTAAAAAATATCACACATTTTTTTCTATTAATTACTCTTTTCCTCCTACTTTTGGCCTTCATTAAATTGATTGGTTTATCTAGTGATCGAATTCTGTTTAATACTAAAATGAATAGTTTCCTTTTTACTTCAAAAGCCTTTCCAACAATGTTTTCAATATGCTTCTTTTTATAAAATAGAGCTCTCTTTTTATATTTCTTCACATCTTTCAGCAAATTTTGTACTACTCTCTTGTAAAATATTTGTTTTAGTAATTCCTTATACTGATTTTGCCTTCTTTTTGCACACTTTGGTGCCGATTCCGATCCTGTAAACCGGTTACAAATGGTCGTACGGAGCGTTTTCTCCGTATGACTCGTACCCCGGGAATTCCACCGTACAAACCAGCAAGTATGATTCGTACAGAAATACCATTTCCGTACGAATCGTAAAAAATACCGTGCGGCTAAAAAATACATACAATTCCGATCCTGGACAGCACGTATGCGACGTCCGCACGGGGTCAGGCAGCATTTTACGGACCAGCAAGTACGATTCGTACCCACAGCACTCCGCACGGCTATATTTTTACGGGTGCCAAAAAGGGCCGAAAAAGCTAAGTACGCCGCGATGCACGAGGAAAAGGGGGCCCGGTACGCACCCTACCCCCAGCCCCAAAAAAAAATTACAAATTGTTCAGAAAACCCCCCAAAAAATATAAAAGAAGAAAGAAGAAAAAAAATAAGTTCTTGTAAGAACTAACTTTCCTGGTTTAAAAAAAGAGCTATATTTGTTTGTTTGTGTGTGAAAGTTTACATGAATGTATGTGTAGTATGTAATTGACTGAATGAATGCATTAGTAGCGTATGGTGAATGTATAAGTGCAGAACTATGAGGAAGTGCTGCAGCATCACACAGTAACCTCTTTAACTGCAGTGTGCTGTAGTACTTCCGAAGCACAGGGATGCAACATATGTACATAAATATGTTGCAAATCTATGCTTCTCTCTGCACGGCTGCTTAACCTGCAGCCATGTGGTGACACAGGCACCCTTGCACCATAGTGCAAGGATATCTGTGTCATGTGCTGTTCGTTTTTGTGCAGGAAGACACACCTTCCTCCACAAAAACAATCAGTAAAGGCATTTTTCTCCTTCAATGTATGCTGAGCATTGTAGCATGCATTGAAGATATAAAAATGTGGAGAAATGAAAACAATTCTCCTTGTTGTGCTTTCCTACACCAATTTTAGAATGGTGCAGCATTCACACACATATCGAGATTTATGATTTCTGATAAATCTAGAGATGTGTCTTGTTCTATGAGTATTCAGTGCAATCATGCACAACAACACTTATAGAACACCCTTTCAACGCAAAGTGGTGTGTATGATGAGGTTGTATTTACATGGAGTAGAAAAAGTGCACAGAGTGCCTTTTCCTCTCTTTGTAAATATGAAAGAGTGTCTTGCGCAATAACTATGTTACAAAAAGTGACATATTTCTGTTTTTAAAATTGCTTGCGAATGATAGAAGGTAAGCACAGAGTTTTGTCTGCAAAGATGTTCAAAGAAGAATGATTGAAATGATTGCGTTCCTTCAATAGGTACAATGGGAAATATTATGAACCCCTCAAATCTCTTTTTTTGCAGGTTACATGATATCCGACTACGGTCAGATTTCAAAACTACATAGGTATAAACAGAGTGTTTTTAAAAACTTGTTTAAACTTTGTAGCTTCTTGCAGATCTCTCCAGTCTGCATATTGATACTTAGTTAAACTTACCTTCACAGTAATATAAGTAAAAAATGGTATACATTTTTTTCAGATTTTCTTTGCAATTTAAATTGATGTAAATTGCTTATTTTAAAATTAGGATCTGTGAAAGACAAGAAAAAAATAGTTATAGCATGTAATAATACATTTTTTACAACACAGCATAATTTCCACAAAGTAATTTGTTTGCCTTTTTTGCTGTTCTCAGAATATATTGAATTTCACTAGAAATAGTAATTTCAATCGTACTCATCACTTAACAGCGGGCAAAAAGAAAACAATCAGAAAGATTGTTAAAAAAAAAAAACATGCTATTCTCAGTGAAATACCAGAAAATACAAATCAGACATATATGAAATGCTTACGGCTAACAAAATTATATAACTTTAACTTATAAAAACTGTAAATGTTGCTGCTTTAAAATATTCACCCAATCAATGACCACCAAAAAGTCCATAATTCAAACATATACCTTTCCTTGAGGCCAAATGGTATTTTTGCTCTCCTTTTTTATGTAAATTGTCCAATTGTAGTCCTATTAAATTATAATAATACATTTCTCAAAGAGTGAATTATCTTCCTAAAACTTTAAAAATATTAGGTAGGAATTTGGTAATTCACTAGGCAAACGTTGTTTGAAAACCAACTGGGCATCATTACAAAGCGTCCAGCCTTTGTCACATTTTAGATAGGCAGTGTAATGTCCAGATGTGATGGAAGTACCATCATGGAAAATTATAGCAATTGCTACAAAAGTCCTTCCTGATATTGAAAGTTGTGCTGCTACAAATTGCTTTATTAAAGTATCCAATTTTCTTCCGTCAGCTGTACAACCTTGCATCATTAAAATTATGGCCATATTTTGTTAAAAATAATGTGGATAACATTTCTGATTTACATTGGCTACACTCCATGTCTTGATTTGCACCTTTAACTAACTTATTAAAAGACACTGATTTACAGTCTCGTAATTTTAAATACAGAAATCTCTCAGTGTCTACATTGGAGCTACATGTATACATGCAATTTTCACAATAATGTTCCCATTTGTAAGAAAGGCCAAAAATATTTTCTATTTCTACACCTCAATTTTCAAAAATGGTAAGCATATACATTAAAAATTCCTGAGCACCTTGTTGGATATTTTGTGAAAATTGTGTAGAACCAGAACACACATCCAAAAGATTACGAACATCTGAAACAGATTGTATTTTACTTGTGTCTGTTGTCAATTTTTCAAAAACAGAATGCAACAGAGAACAAAATCTTTGTTGCCTATTCTGCATAATTTGTTCTTGCAAACCTTCAAGATAAAAAACAACAGTGACCACTACATTAGCATAGCAGTTGACACCTGAACTATTTTCAAACTGATATCCAACAACCTATTCAACAGTGTCCAATTTATTTTTACTTGCAATCACAACATTATCTTGTGCTATTCCCTTCTTAACACCTTCAGAACAGATACTGTCAAACCTTCTTTTTCGACCAACCACACGCTTTTCAAATACAGGATATTGACCTAAATTTGGAGCATACACTCTTCTTAACGTATTATACTCTTTTACATAGTTTGCATCTGCAGTAACCTTTGTCTCATCAAAATCAATCAAAAACAAACCAGATAATGTTCTGACTCGCGACAAAGCAACATATGCCATACCCTCTTTAAATACAGTAGATCCAATGTTCACCAATGCACTTAATCCTTGAGATTTATGAATAGTCACTGCATATGCCAGAAAAAATGGAAATTGTTTCCTACGAACATATAAATATTTAACAAGCAAAAAACGAACTGAACAACGACCAATTTCTTTAACTTCTTCAATCTGATCAAACTTAACTTTTAAAAATTAAATTCCTTCTTTTTTCTGATAATTAACAAAATCTACCACTTTACCCATTGCGCCATTAACTAACCCTTTTTCTACATCCAAGTTTCGCCTTAAAATTACCCGACAGTTTACACACGCATACAGTGTCTTTTCTAAACCAGCTGTTTTAGATATTTTTTTTTCTAAAGAATCCAGTTTTGTTTTCAACTTTCCAGTCAAAATAATAGTAATTCCTTCATGCTCTATTTTATCGATGGCTTCCATTTTTATAATTTCTTTATTTTCCAGGTTCAATAGTTCTTCGTTGAATATGGAACACTCTCGCAGTGTTGGCATTAAACAGATCACTGATTTATTTTCAGCAATTTTCATGTACACTTTTGCAGGAAGTACATTTTCATTTGGAAAGACTTTGCAAAGTAATCGACTTTCCAAAGCTTGATTGCCATGTTAAGTAAGAATTCCAATTGTTATATCTTGAAGAATACTTCCATATTCAGCATCATTTGCCTGTTGCATATTTGTTGTCAGTTATTTGTATTCAAAATTAGTCCAAAAGTTCACATTACCAACACTACCAAGAGACTTTCTGGTATCTTCATGTGCAAGTGTTTTAAATACCGGTTGTCCTTTTATCCGAGTAAGTTGCAATAGATCTCCAAAAACAATGACGTGTTTTCCTCCAAATAACACGTCATACTCTGTTTTAAGAATTTGTTGCATTCTTAAATGCACAAAGGCAAGCTCAAGTTAGAGACCATGCTCACCTCATCAATAATGAGAAGTTTCATTTTCTTCAAGACTCTTGAAACTTCACAACAAGCTTCTCCAGATAGCTTGAGGTATTCCAATTTGTTCTCATGCTCTACTGATAGCATTTGTAAACAATGTAAAGTAATTCCTTTAATGTGATGTGCTGCCAACCCAGTTGGAGCAGTGACAACACAAGACAAATGCGACTCAGTTGTTTTTTGCAGATAACTTGTAATTACTTAAATTAAGAAACTTTTTCCTGTTCCAGCTTGACCACTCACATACATTCGGATAGGTTGAAATGATGTACATGAGCACCCTTTCTTTTCATGAAGTAATCCATGGTCAATCTGCTCTTTCACTTGTTGATATATTTGTTTATGTTCAGCATTTAGCTGTTCTTCCAAGTTTCCTAACTGTACTACATCTTCTTGAGCTTGATACATTGCTGTCTCCACCTCATTCATGGCAGTTGTTGCTTCATTTTCAACAATTGGTTGTCCTAGTGGATCTTGACTCAGGGCAGCAGAACTTTGACTGTCTTGAGAACTGTCTCTAGCAATCTCAGCTGCAATTGTAGCTTCTTGATCAATTTCATCTCTTAACATTTTCACATAATTTGCAAAAGCACTGCATTGTATGCTATCTTTACAAGCATTAAATGAATCTTCATAGCTCTGAAAATCTCCAAGTATTTCCAGTTCAGAACGCCATGGTTTGAACATTTGCAAAAGGGCTAATCAGTAAAATTCCCTTTTATCAGCAGTGTCGCAACTCAGTTTCCTGTGATTAATTAAATTTCCTTTCCTCTGTTTCACCAGACATCCTTCAGAACCAATAACTGCATATTTTCCATCATTGATGTCCTCTATAGTATTCCGTTTAAAAGTGTAGATGATGACTTCTGTTCGGGTAATATGTGTCCAAAATATTCGTTTTAAAAATATCTGTACTTTCTGGTTCTTTTTCTGCTAAATATTCTATTTCTTGAACAGATTTCAGTACCCGATTTCGCATTCCTGCAAGACCTAGACTCACCCAAATGATCCTTCTACTTTTTGAATATAGACTTGCAGATGATAACCGATCTGAACATTCATATGCTCCAATTTCACGATGCGATAACATCTTCAAACTGAAACTATATAATTTCTTACTTAGAGTCTTCTCATGAGAAATCTCTTCCCACATTTCTTTCAATTCTGTCTTTTCTTATTTAGTAATGTAGGACGCTACATACCGAGCGACAGCAATGGAATTGTCCGCAACATACTGAAAATCCATGTTAGCATTCCACATGGATAAAATAACTGGATTGTAGTCATTTATGTTTTTTGATTCTTCACTTCTTTTTAAGTTGTAGGTATTTTTCGGAGACTTTCTTGTGATTGTATGTCGCACAGCTGCCATAAAACTGTTCACTCTTCCTTTGGATAATACAGGACGTGGAAATCCAAAACGACATTTGGTATAGAACTTATCCTTTGACTTGTACTTTCGTTGACAGTATTTTCCACATCGATGGCTTTGGAATTGTAAGACTTGTTGTTTTAAGTTTTTATGTTATTTGCTATTGGGTACAGCACATGTGGCATAATCTTCAATGAAAGACAAAACAGTTTCATCTGAATCTCTTCCAAATTTGGGGGCGTCCTTGATCCATAACAACATATGTATATGAGGAGCACCTCTTGCTTGATACTCCTTTCTCCAAAAGAAATCCACAACTTCTCCAAGAGGAGGATTCTTTTTATTGCAGATGAAAGACATCATAGCTTCATATCTATGATTGAAATATCTGCATACATTAACAGGATCCAATGAGCACAATTCTCCAGGTGTCTTGTGTTCAATATTTTTTATATTGCAATTTGCCTCTCGAAGAAATTCAAGTAAATCATCCCAAGCATACTCAGCACAGCTTAGTGTAACAAACCATGTAGGAGTTCCCAAGTTACGTAGCATACATTTCAGTTCACCATGATGATGGTACCAATATTCATTAGTCCCTCGCTGACATGCCATCAGATTAATCAACTGAGATTCTCAATGATCGTCTCTCTGATGCACTTTATCCATAAAATCCTTAGCAGTTACATTTTGCAGATGCATTCCAGTTTTTAAAATGTGATTTACTGCATATGAAAGTCCAGACAAGTTACTTTCAAACAGAAGATGAAACATATAAGGGATACATTGTCGAAATCTTGGATCTTCTGCATATAATCTTGTCCGATATTCAGATGCAGGAATCTGCACAGGACGTTCATCATATCGTCCACCTTTTCCTGTTGGAAACAACTGCGGGAAACAACAAGCTTGCAAACTCTCTTCCCATACACTCACGGGACTTCCTGTTGCTTTTTTCATTTGGAACAACTCAATCGTATTCCCCATCACCTCTTTGGAATGAAGTGGATGTACACTGTAATGTTCATAGGTTTCTTCACATCTGGACATGTCCACTTAATGTTTCAGTATCTTCTGCTAAATCTATTTCTTCTTCTCCTACAAACACATATATATTACTCATTATTTTTTAACAGATACAATGATACCTTTTACACTTTTCTAACATCCACTAACTCTTGCCAGATTTTTTTATTCTTAGTAGGAACACCATTAAGTAGAATGACTAGTGGCTCATTTTCTGAATGGTCTACACCAATAGTTTCAATATTTCTCATAAGTCTAACAGTAAATACACAACTCTTCCTTTCAATACTCTTTGCAACTCTGATGGAGGTAATTTACCTGTTTTAGGCTCCATATAAACAATAGCTTGAAACGGGTGAACACATTGAATGAGAATAAACTCATACGTATTTAAATCTATCAGCTCTGGAGGAATAGCAACCAGCTCTAGATTATTATGAACTGCTCTAGCAGGCATTTTATTCTCATCTAATTTGTTATAACAATATTTGCAAATACGCTGCTCAGATCCCAAATCAAAACAATCCTCTAACAGCAAATAAGTTGCAAATTCCATCCACTTATCATTATCTTCTATTTCACTTTTTAATTATAGATTGACACCCCTAGTCTGATTTTTATAGTGAGTTCGCCGACAACAAATACAAGAAACATTTGGTCTTTCACCTGAAATTACCTTAAACTTTGGGATTTCATCCTCAAAATTTTTCGTAATCACAGGTTCTACATTGTCTTCAACATTTTCTTCTACTAATGTCACAGTTTCTCCACTCTCTTGCTGAGGACCAAAGTAACAAAACTCAGTATCCTCACAAACCTTCTTCACATCTGATACTGAGCCACGTAAAAGAGCACTGTTCAACTCATTTAACTTTAGTGCTGGACTTTTCGCATAATACAATCTTCTCACTAACTTCCACATTTGAGTTTGATGTACTGCCAGCATCCTGAAATGGTGAAAAACACTTTCACAAACTGTCCTAGAAAGACAAGCCAGAGAATGACCTTGCAATCCAGTATTTTTTCTCACTCTAGTCCTTGCAACACCTTAATCTTTTGTTTAACACTTTTTTAGTATATGCTCGTAAAAAACTACATAATTTATCAATAGATTCCTGTCGTACACTACAAATACTACTGCAATCCCATGTATACACAGGGTGTTTAGGACGTCTCCCTAGAACTTCATCAGCTATCACTGCTTCTGCATTTCTTTCAACCATTTTCTCTTTCTCAATTGGACAACCATCTCTAACTTCGTAACCTCTACCACTGGTGTCAACTGCAAACACTAATTTTTTGCTCTGTAAATAGCTCTCTTCATTAAAGAAAGGCTCTGAACTGGAACTGTGTTTCCATTCTCCCCTAAAAAATATCACACATTTTTTTTCTATTAATTACTCTTTTCCTCCTACTTTTGGCCTTCATTAAATTGATTGGTTTATCTAGTGATCGAATTCTGTTTAATACTAAAATGAATAGTTTCCTTTCTACTTCAAAAGCCTTTTCAACAATGTTTTCAATATGCTTCTTTTTATAAAATAGAGCTCTCTTTTTATATTTCTTCACATCTTTCAGCAAATTTTGTACTACTCTCTTGTAAAATATATGTTTTAGTAATTCCTTATACTTATTTTGCCTTCTTTTTGCACACTTTGGTGCCGATTCCGATCCTGTAAACCGGTTACAAATGGTCGTACGGAGCGTTTTCTCCGTATGACTCGTACCCGGGAATTCCACCGTACAAACCAGCAAGTATGATTCGTACAGAAATACCATTTCCGTACGAATCGTAAAAAATACCGTGCGGCTAAAAAATACATACAATTCCGATCCTGGACAGCATGTATGCGACGTCCGCACGGAGTCAGGCAGCATTTTACGGACCAGCAAGTACGATTCGTACCCACAGCACTCAGCACGGCTATATTTTTACGGGTGCCAAAAAGAGCCGGAAAAGCTAAGTACGCCGCGATGCACGAGGAAAAGGGGGTCCGGTACGCACCCTACCCCCAGCCCCTGTATGTACGCACCGTACCCCCAGGCCCCCGTATGTACGCACCGTACCCCCAGCCCCGTATGTACGCACCGTACCCCCAGCCCCCTGTATGTACGCACCGTACCCCCAGCGCGTACCCCCAGTCCCGTATTTACGCACCGTACCCCCAGCCCCCGTATGTACATGTAGCGCTGGGGGTATGCTGCGTACATATGGGGACTGGGGTACTGTGCGTACATACAGGGGGCTGGGGGTACGGTGCGGACGTATGCAGGAGGGGTGGGAGGCTGAGGGGGGGCGTACGAGTCGTACCCCGGGCCCAAGGGTACCCGGGGTAGGGGTCGTGCACAGTTCGCTCCGTACGGGACGTTTTCCATACGCTTGGGTATTCGGGACGCGGGTACGGATCAGACTTGTGCGCTCGGACTTCAGTTTTACGACTCGTACGTAAAACTGTCCGGGGACGTGTCGTAGACTTTTCCCGAGGTCATTTGTATGTATTTTTCACGTACGAATCATACTTCGCCGTTTGTACGGGACTTGTACAATTCGTACGTAAAAAAATACGGATACCAGTCGGTCGGAAACAATTTTGAATGGATCGGAATCGGCACCATAGTCTCCTTTGACTGAATATTAGTTTTTGGGCTTTTCCCCTTTTTTGAATTTTTTTTCTAGTTAAAACATTCACAGTGGATTCAGCGTTCTGTACATTCTGTTTCCTCCTACAAACATTTTTAATAAATTGCTTTGTGATCTTACCAGAAGATTTTTTTCTTTTTAGCTACATTATCTTGTACAATCAATACTTGCGGTTGACTTTTCTTCAAGTAATTCTCATGTCTCTGTTCTTTTCTTTTTCTTTTTTTTTCAGGCATGATTTCTCTATTTTAACGTCGAAAAACAGTATCTGTAAAAAAGAATCACAAATATAATTATATTAATAACTTTCAAATTCACACTATTCTATTACTGTAAAAACACATTTTATATAAAAACTGACTAAGAAACTATAGCCATGAAGCACAAGTGTGACGATGGTTAAAACACTACAAGCATAGTGCATACTACTTTGAAACAGTTTATGCCCTAAAGCCTACCTCACTAAAAGGGTACATGCTAACTGACTGAATGATTACAATACTATTAGGAAACAAACTGGGTGTGTGACAGGGTATTTCCTATAAGTGTATGAATACTGACATGATTATTGATGGTGTGAAAGACAAGTGTGAAGGTGATTAGAGACCTACATGCATACTGGACACATGTTTCAATCCATTCATACGTTAAGGCCTGTCTCACTCCAATACTATTTGGATGCTGATTAAATGATTAGAGTACTGCAAGAAGAATGCCTAGGTGAGTTTATAAGTGTTCGGGTTTTGGCACAGTGAATGGATTACTCCATGGTGTTGAATGGGTCACTAGAGAACTCCAAGAGGAGTGACAGAGTATTTGCTAGAAGTGTATGAATACTGACTAGGGAATAGAAGGTGTAAAACACAAGTGTGTAGGTGGTTAGAGGACTGCATGCATAGTGCATAGGCATTTGAAGCAATTCATGTACTAAGGCCTGGCTCACTGCATGAGTACTTGGGTACTGACTGAATGATTAGAGTACTGCAAAGAGAGTGCCTGGGTGAATTTATAAGTGTTTGGGTTTTGGCACACTGAATGGATTAGTACATGGTGCTGAATGGGTCACTGGAGGACTACAAAGGGAGTGATAGGATGCTTGCTGCACTATATGTATACTGAGTGGGGAATTAAAGATGTGAAAGACAAGTGTGTAGGTGCTTAGAAGACTGCATGCATACTGGATAGACGTTTGAAGCAATTCATGTGCTAAGGGCTGGCTCACTGCATGAGTACTTGGATACTGACTGAATGATTAAAGCACTGCAAGGAGACTACCTGGGTGAATTTATAAGTGGTTGCCTTTCAGTGCAGTGAATGGATTAGTGCATGGTGCTGAATGGGTCACTGGAGTAGTATAAGTAGAGTGAGAGAGTATTTGCAGGAACTGTATGAATACTGTCTGTGATATTGAAGGTGTGAAAGACAAGTATGGAGGTGGCTAGTGACCTACATCCATAAGGGATAGACGTTTGAAACAATCCATAGAGTAACACTTGGATCACTGCAAAACTACCTAACTACTGACTGAATCATTAGAGTACTACAAAAAAAAGTGACTCAGTGAATCTTTTTAAGATTTTGGATTCTAGTGCAGTGAACAGGGTAGTACTTACTGCCAAATGAGTCAGTGGAGGTGTGCAATTAAAGTGACAGAGTGTTTATTGCAGTTTATAGATACTGACAGAGAAATTGAACGTCTCAAAGGCAATTGTGTTGGTACTTACAGGCCTCCATGCATACTGGAAACACATTTGAATCAATCCATGTGCTAAGGCCTGCCTCACTCCATTAGTACTTAGGTACTGACTGAATGATTAGACTATTGCAAGAAGCGTACCTGGGTGAAATTTACAAGTGGTTCAGTTTTGGCACAGTGAATGCATTACTACATGGTGCTGAATAAGTCACTGGAACACTGCAAGGGGAGTGACAGGATGTTTGCTAAAAGTACATGGATACTGACTGGGCATTTGACGCTGTTAAGGACAAGTGTATAGTGTGTTACAAGACTGCATGCATACTGCATAGACATTTGTAGCCCTCTATGTGGTAATGCATGGTTCACTACATGAGTACTTGGAAACTGACTGAATCATTAGACTACTGCTAGAAGAGTGCCTGGGTAAAACTGTTAAGTTTTTCAGTTTTGGCACAGTAAAAAGATTAGTACATGGTACTCGATCAGTCACTGGATGAGTGCAAGATGAGGTCCTGGGTGAATACATAAGCAATGACTGGCTTCTAATTCTACCAAAACTTGAGAACAGGAAGGGTTTTTAAGCAGTTATGTGTATGCAAATATATGAATTACCCAAATTCTTCTCTCACAGTGGTTCCCAAATGCACACAGACTCACAGTGTGATTCTATACAAGCAACACTATCCCTAGGAGTTTACCAAAACTCATTCACTACTATGGAAGAGGTAAGGGGACTGCACACAATCTACATAATTCAGGACTCCACTTTAGTGTCAATGCCTGACTCATTTAATCAAAGCGTAAGCCATGACTGGCTTCTAATGCTACTAAAACTTGACAACATGACAGGTTTTAAAACACTTATCTGTCAGCAAATACATAATGTTAGCAAATGCTTCTCTCACAATCTTTACCCAAATGCACACCGACTCACAGTGTGATTTTTAAAAATCATTCACTAGTCTAGAAGAGGTAAGGGTACTGCACACAATCTACATATTTAAGTACTGCACTTTAGTGTCAAGGCCTGACTCATTTTATTAATGCATATGCAAAGACTGGCTTCTAATGCTACTAAAACTTGACAACATGGCAGGTTTTAAAACAGGTATCTGTCAGCAAATAAATGACGTTCCCAAATGCTTCTCTCACAGTGGTTCCCAAATGCACACCGACTCACAGTGTGATTCTAGACAAACAACACTATCCCTAGGAGTTTACCAAAACACATTTCCTATTCTACGAGTACTACCTTTTAGTGTTCAAACATGACTCATTTTGCAAATTCATAAACAATGACTGATTTCTAATTTTACCAAAATATAAGAACAGCACAGTTATCTGTCTGCAAACACATGAAAAACACAAATGCTTATCACAGAATGGTGTCTACATGCACACACACTGTCAATAAGATTGTAGACAAAAAAAGTACTCCCTACACTTTAGCAGCAGAAACACAATAGTCTGATTAAAATCAAAATAGTCTACATACATCCCCTCAAAATTAAATAACTCACCTTTCAAGTTGTTTTGTAGATTAAGAAGTATATCAGTCACACACCAGATATCAGTCACACACCAGATTTCCTTACACAGAATCTCTGCACTGTGCACCTGTCAGCAAAACCAAAGAATGGCAAAGTTTCCCTCTCATTTTCCACACATATACATGTAAAGATCAAATCACATTCATTCCCACATAAATTCAAAAGCAAACACACATTTCTATTGGTTAAACATTTCAACCCTTTCCAAATGACATAAATTTGAACTCTACCCCCATTCTGCCTTCTGCCTGTTACCATAGCAACAGGTCATGGAACACTGAACTGAGCACACAGGTCACACGTTCAGCACACAATGTTGCTAATCAAAACAGCAAGTGTGCTTGACTTTTCAACATATCATCTTATCATATATAATGTTCCTTTCACGCACTTTTTGTTAACCAATAAGAATCATGCGTTTAAAAAACAGAAACATGCACCCTACCTTTCAGTGTAGAAGGTTGTCAAACTACCAATGATTTCTTGTCTTTTTTCAAAACTGCATCTTACCTACCATTTTAGAAAAATCTTACTTTTCAAACTGCCATTTCATTACCAGAGACCATCTGAGTGCATCCAGACCTCCCTTCAAGATACTTAGAGTGTGGATTGTGGGACACAGCTAAATTTTCTGGAGCCAAAGTTATGCAGAAAACAAAGGCATTCACAAAGACCTAGGTTTGCCAAATGTAGACATTAAATGGATTGGACAGAGAGGGTTAAAGTGGCACCAATTGATGCCATTGGTAAAAACCTTTATGCATATCCAACACCCTGACCTCATAATAGTGCACTGTGGTGGCAATGACCTTGGCACTTTGACTGGGGTAGGTCTGGAAATGCTTATGAAGGACACCTTTGCAGAATTGTTTTCACTTTTCCCCAAAACTGCCTTTGTGTATTCTAACATATGCCAAAGGCAGAAGTGGAACTGGTCCAATCATTTTTGTCCACAGATTGAGAAAGCTAGGAAACATGTGAATAAATCTGTTTCTGCTTTTCTACGAGACTATAGAATGGGGTCCATTTACAATAACAATCTGCGCTTTCATATGCAAGAGATGTATAGGAGAGATGGAGTACACTTTACTGATGAAGGAAACAGTGTCTTCCTCAACAACTTTAGACTCTGTATAGGTACTTACTTATAAGTACCAAAAACTCTCAATGAACACAATGGCTCTTTTTAGAGCCACTCAAGAACAAAACACTTAAGCTAGATGTTTATCTCCCAAAAATTTCAGTTTTTTTCCTAGGATCCGCGCACCCAATGCGTTAGGAACCGCGCACCCAACGCGAGGGGAACCGTGCACCCAACGCATTAGGATTCACGACTCCTAATTTTACTGTAAAAAGAAAAATAGCCCCTATCACTAATTTTTATTATCCCCGGGGACCCCATCCCCCGGGGCTTATAAAAAAACGTTGGAGGCAGTGGGGGAAGCCCCAACTCCCCCATGGTCCCAGCCGGCTCCCCGCGTCCTTCGGGAGCCGGCATTGCTTTTCCACATGGGGAGCTGCTGACATGCAGCTCCCCATGTGGAAAAGCAATATCGTGTGGATTTTGAAAGAGAGAGCAGGACCTGCTCTCTCTTTCAAAATCCTAACAAAGTTTGCTATGGGAGGGCGGGAGACTATAGGGCACCCCAGGACAATGTAGGAGCTGGCCCTGGGGGGTGGTGGGCCCCAGGGCCCTCGAGGGCTCCAGGAAGGGGGCCACGCAACCCCCCTCCCCTCTTAATGTATAACCATTTTGCCCCCGGGATTTGACCCACCTGGGGGCAAATTATTAACAAAGCACGGAAGCCCACGCTTTGGGTTTTTTTTATTTTTTCGTCCGGATCCGCGCACCCTGTGTGAATTTCGAAGATGTTTTTTTTTTTAAAAAGGGGGCCCCTGGGGGTCCTTCTGGGACCCCCTGAGCAACACTAGAGGGTCCCCCTATATATGTTTTAAACACTTATTCCGCTTACTTCTTCAGCCTCGCTTCTACCGAGGCACAAAATGGCTGCCAACAGTTCCTGGTTTCGATTGTAGACAGACACTCGACAGCCAATTAGCATTCAGTGCGTGATCGGGAGGGTGCGTGCACGGTTCGCAAAGGGTGCGCTTAGGGTGCGGGGAGGGTGCCCCCTTTTTTCTCGGCCCCCGCTTGACGAATCAGCATGAAATTTTCAGGATAGGAGCGGACCAGAGCTGGCCAAAAGTTGAAAAAATTTTGCAAAGATTCGTCAACCGGCGCCAGACTTATTGGGAATAGAATGTTGCGGATTTCCTATGGAAAATAGGTCCTAACTATAACTACCTACTGGCGACCGCCAGTAGGTAGTAGATATATATATATATAAATATATATGTTTATATATGCATATATACATATTTATATATATCAGTGGTTTCACTGACCATGTCATGAGTGATGTAATATCTGAGGTCATAAGCAGTGCATTGCAAGGGCATAAATTATAGTTAGCAGAGATAACTATAACTTCTAGATTTGAATGGTCTTCTAAGAGTGAAATCTGAGCCTAACTATATCGTCCCTGTAACCTTTGTTTTTTTCAGCGAATGTCTAAGTTATTTTAATTCTATTTCCTTCCTATAACATCTCTGTAACCTTTGTTTTTTTCAGTGAAATATATATATATTTATATATATTACCTACTTGCGAGCACCAGTAGGTAGTTATTGTTAGGACCTAGTTTCCATAGGAAAAGCCTTTTTTGTTTTCCCAATAACTTGGCGTCGGTTGACGAATTTTCGCGAAATTTTCAAAACTAGTGGCCTACTCCAGTCAGCTCCTGTCTTTAAAGTTTCGGGGTGATTCGTCAAGCAGGGGCTGAGAAAAAAGGGGGATCCCAAAACGGGTTTTCCCCATGTTATTTTTTATAGGAAACTTTAGACAAAGCTACAGCCTAAACTGCTGAACGAAATTACACCAAATTTGGCAAAAAGGTAGGTCTTGGTTCAGAAAGATCCCTTTTTGTTAAATGATGTAAATCCGTTCAGTAGTTCCTGAGAAATTAGAAAAAGAAAAAGATTCAATATCTAGGGACGCGGAGGATTCGCAAACCCTCCTGAGCATGAACTTTATTCTCATTGGCTGGGAACTGTTGGCAGCCATTGAGTCACAAGAAAACCGAAAAAAGAGGTTAAAAAACAAGAAAGGAAATGCCCTAGGCCTGCTCAGGGGGTCCCACAAGGACCCCCAGGGCCCAAAAAAGCATTTTTTTAAATAATTTTGGCGGAAATCGCGTTAGGGTCGCGATTCCCGCCAAAATTATTTTTACAAATTAAAAAGCCCCCGGGTGGGCCAGGTCCCGGGGGCACTGACAAATAAATAGCGGGGGCATGCAGGAAACCCCACAGCCCCAGGGACCTCCACCTCCCTGTGGCTTCTTTTATTGCATGCGGTGAGCACTGCAGCCCCCTGCAGCCCTGGGGACCGCCACCTCCCCGGGGCTGAAAAATGAATGCGTGGGGGGTCCCAACCCCCCCATGCTGCCCCGGGGACCGCCACCTCCCTGGGGCTCTGTAATAAATATTTAAAAGCTGTTTGGGGGCTGGAGCCCCCCCCACATACCCCTGGGACCACCACCTCCCCGGGGCACTCTATATTTAAATGTAGGGGTCCATAGAGGACCATCACCTCCCCCTGGAGCTCTTGATGGCCCTGGGGACCACCACCCCCAGGGCCGGCTCCTGCTGTTTGCTCCCGCCCTGCCATAGCAAACTCTGCCTTGCTTCATTGAAGCGAGAGCAGGGAAATGTGCTCTCGCTTCAATGAAGCAAAGCAGAATTGCTTTTCCACCAGGGGAGCTGCATGTCAGCAGCTCCCTTTGTGGAAAAGCAATGCCGGCTCCCGCAGGATGCGGGGATCTGGCGGGACCGTGGGGTCATTGGGGCTCCCTCCACGGTCCCGGGCTGGCCCCGGGGGATGGGGTCCCTGGGGCCAGAAGTGGCCCAAGGGAGGGGGCCACGCAGCCCCACTCCCTGATTAAAAAAAATATATAAAAAAATAATATAGAGGCACAGCCCCGGAGCATGGGGTCCCCGGGGCCAGAAGTGGCCCGGGAAGGGTCCACGCGACCCCCGTCCTGTTTAATAAAAAAAAAAGAATTGCCGGGCCCCAGGGGATGGGGTCCCCAGGGTTGAAACCGGCCTGGGGAGGGGGGCCACGCAGCCCCCCTCCCTCAAAGAAGTAAGTAATTGGGCATGCCCCAGGGGTTGGGGTCTCTGGGGCCAGAACTGGCCCAAGGGAGGGGGCCACGCAGCCCCACTCCTTGATTAAAAAAATATATATAAAAAAATAATATAGAGGCACATCCCCCGAGGCCAATAATGACCCCAGGAGGGAGGCCACACAGCCCCCCTCCTTTATAAAAAATATTAAATATGTAATCATGGCCCAGGGGATGGAGTCCCCGGGGCAGAAATTGGCCTCGGGAGGGGGGCTGAGCAGCCCCCTTCCCGTTTTTCTTTTTTAATGTAAAAAAAAGAGTAGGCCCTGGGGGATGGAGTCGCCAGGTCCACAAATAATGTAAAAGAAGAGGGGGCACAGAGCCCCCTTCAGCACTCAGCAAACCCGCCCCCTGGTGCGTTGTAAGTTGGGGAATTAATTACCCTTGAATACTGAGGATCCCTGGGGGCCAACTAGCCCACCAGGTACCTCCAGTATGTGCCATAGAGCTGCGTTGCAGAGATGTGTTCCGAGGCCACGCCCCTTTTTACACCTCTCTGCAACGAAGCTCTGTGGCGAATACTGGAGGTACCTGGTGGGCTATTTGGTGCCCATGGACCCTCAGGACTCAAGGGGAATTAATCGCCCAAATAACAACATGCCAGGGGGCGCATTTGCACAGTGGTGCAGGGAGGGGCGGGCCTGACATAGCAAGTGTGCAAACGCGCCCCCTGGCACATTGTAAATTGGGGGATTAAGACCCCTTCAATCCTGAGGGTTCCTGGGGGCCAACTAGCCCACCCCGTACCTCCAGTAAGTACCACAGAGCCGTGTTGCAGAGAGGTGGTCTGAGGCCATGCCCCTTTTTACACCTCTCTGCAACGCAGCTCTGTGGCGCTTACTGGAGGTACTTGGTGGGCTAGCTGGCCCCCAGGGACCCTTAGGATGCCTTAATTTTTTGTTCATGAATGGAGAGTAGCACATCCAGAAAAGGGAGATGATGCTTCTGTTTAGTATTGCTGCTGGTAAATTTGATGGTAGGATGGATAATGTTGATATAAGCTGTAAATTGATCCAATGTTCTACTTCCTGCATTCTATATTATAAATATGTTATCAATGTATCGTAGCCATACCAGTGGTTTGATTCTAGAAGTAGCAAGTATACAGTTCTCTAGTTTGCACATGAAGATATTTGCATAGGATGGAGCCATCCGAGTGCCCATGGAAGTCCCTTGTATCTGCAGATAGTGTTTACCATTGAATGTAAAATTGTTGGATTTAAGGATAACTCTTGCAAAGTTAGTAAACACATTTGTTGATGGCTTTTTCACAGTTCTTTTATGAAGAGCTTCAGATAATGCCATAAGCCCATCCTCATGTGGTATATTGGTGTATAATGATGTAACATCAAATGTAGCCAAAAGAGTATTGTCACCAAATGTGTAGGTTTGGTTTAATTTTTCAATAATCTGAAGGAAGTGACTGGTATCTTTAATAAATAATGGAAGTTCCTGTACAACGAGCTGGAGGTGCAGGTCGACAAACAAAGATAGTCTCTCAGTGGCTGTGTCATTGCCAGAGATGATGGGACGGCCAGGATTGTTCATTTTGTGAATTTTGGGAGGCATATAAAATCTCCCAGGTCTTGGTTTGGGATGAACAAGTATATCTGCTGTTGTTTCCTCAATGAGGTTTAAGCTCCTGTACGTTACAACCATGTTCTTAATTTCTTTGTTCAAGTCTTCTGTGGGATCAGTTTGTAATGGTTTGTAAGTGTTGGTATCTATTAGTTGTCTCATTCCTTCCTCAATATAATCACTTACTTTCATGGCAACCACTGCACCACTGTTGTCAGCAGGTTTTATAATGGTTTTATTATTATATATGAGATCGCACACACAGGTTGGTTCAAATGTTGTATTAAACAAGAGCCACAATCATGGACAAAGTCCTCTTTCAAATTTTCCTGCCGACACGTTTCAGGCATCACACCCTTTTTCCTGGGCAGTTTTCACTAATACCACCAGTACAGCTCCTCAAATAGTTTTGGTTAATTACGCTCAGGTGAGCTGCACCAATGTATTATGGGACTGGTGGTCCATTTCCTCCCCATGATGGTCGCTGCCGTCAAGCGCACTTCTTCAAGTTCTTCAAGGCCGACAAATGTCTCAGAAGATCACTCTCGTATTCAACAAAGCACCGCCTGCTCCGCAAAGCGCTGCCTAAGTATGCAGCTGCAGACCCACAGGTATTGTAGAGGTGCAATCTCGTGGCTTGGGTCGACCACATAACATACACAAAAAAGAGTTGCCCCCTCAATGAGATCGCACACACAGGTTTGTTCAAATGCTGTATTAAACAGGAGCCACCATCATGGACAAATTACTCTTTCAAATTGTCCTGCCGACGTGTTTCGGGCTTCATGTCCTTCTTCCTGGGCAGTTTTTGCTAATGATGGCAAGCAGAGGCCGCCAGTACATCCCCTCAAATAGTTTTGGTTAATTACGCTCAGGTTAGCTGCACCAATGTATTATGGGACTGGTGGTCCATTTCCTCCCTATGTGGTTCGCTGCCACCAAGCGCACTTCTTCTAGTTCTTAAAGGCCAACAAATGTCTTACAAAGTCACTCTCGTATTTAACAAAGCACTGCCTGCTACGCAAATTGCTGCCCAAGTAAACAGCTGCAGACCCACTCAGGTATTGTGGCGGTGCAATCTTGTGGCCTGGGCCGACCACATAACATCCACAAACATTTATTGCAGAGTGCCGGTAGTCAGACCTCTAGCTTTTTCTACATTGGGGATGATAGAAAGTTTCAAAGAGATCTGCCAAAGGGGGTGCAAAGTCTACGGAAATACATTTTCCATAGGCTTTGTATTCATGTGTAGTGGCCAAACAACCAGTCAGATTAACATGAAATTTGTCAGGACTGTACATTAAGATGTGCAGATGGTCCTTTTTGGTAGAACAGGTAAGTAGGGTGAATATTTTCTAAGTCATAAGCTATTTTATCTTAGTGATTTTTGTTTCCACTAGTTTCCTGAAATGTTGTGAATGTACAGTGGTACACACCAATGACAAGGCACTACATGATTGGCTAATGACTGCCTATACAAACTTTTAAGTCAGACATGTTGTTTTAAGTGCACTTTGCCTGTGTTCTGTGTTAGGCCTTCAATATAAGTATTACGTTCTAAATGTTTACCTACCTATTACCATTTTATTAAAGTGGTAATAGGTAGGGAAAATATTTATAAGTTTCTTTATATTTAAAGAAATATCATGGAGTATTGCTGAACTTCTTCGAAAGTACAGCAGTACTCAAACTTTTTTTTTTAAAGAATATATGTTAACATTTTTAAAATACTCTATACCACATTATGTTTCACAAATATAGTGTACTACAGTGTATTTCCAATTGTGTGTATAGTTTATTATTTACAGAGGTAATACCTAAAAATTACAGCAGTAGTTAACAAAAAAAACAAAATTAAGTTCAGTTTTTAAAAAACACAGCACTTGCTTGGTACTTGTGCAGTGCTCCATGTACTCTTTTTAATATATAACAAATGATAAATAACTGTCCATACACTTAGTAAAGGTGTAATATGTAGGTACCAACAATAAAACCTGTTACTTAACCAATCATGCTTCACCCCATGTTGCTTGGTAAATCTGGAGAAATGCCATTCAGTACAACTCGCTGTCTTGTGTTACTCTACACACCATCCTGCCACATTTTATGTATGTCCCTATGTCACTACACTCTATGCTGCTCAACTGTACACCACTCAAGTCTACACCACTCTACTATAAGCTGCTCCACTGAACGCTACTCCACTCTTCTCTATTCCACTCTACACCACTCCACTCTACTATATGTCACTCATCTCTATGTGTCTCCACTCTATGCTATTTCACCGTATGGAATTCCACTGCAAGCTTCTCCATTCTATGTATCTTCACTGTACACCACTCTACTGTACGCTAAACTACTCTACACCACATCATTCTACCCTATTCCACTGCATGCCACTCCACTCCAAGCTAGTCCACTGTACAGCACTAAACTGGTTGCAACTCCACTCTATGCTATTCGATTGTAGGCAACTACACTCTATGATGCACCAAGTGGTAATAGGATGCCAACAACATTGTAACTTATTACTGACCTATATCTAAGGACCTAACCCAGAACGCTGGCAAAGTGTCGTGAAAATAATATGGCTGACTTTTAATTTTGTAAACACAGCCATTAGCCAACCGATACCCATGTGTCAAGCACGCTCCACTTTACACCACTCCACTCTGTGCCTCTCCACTCTATGCAATTCCAATGTATGCCACTCACTCTATGGCACTTCACTGCACTCTATTCCTCTGTATGCCACTCAATTGTACGCTGCTCACTCTACCCTACTCCACTGTATGCTATTCCACTATGCTCCACTCCAATGTACACCATTCCATTTAGGCTGTACCACTATATGCCACCCCACTGTACACTACTCCACTGGATGCCACTCCACTCTATGACTCCCACTATATTCAACTCCACTGTACAGTACTGTACTGCATGCCACTCCAGTCTACGCCACTCCATTCTAATCAAATCCCATCTATGCTATTTCATTGGATGACACTCAACTCTGCACCACTTCACTCTAAGTTATTCCACTGTATGCCACTCCACTCTATGCCGCTCAACTGTACGCAACTCCATTTAACGCTATTCCAGTGTACGTCACTCCCCTCTACACTTCACTCTATGCTATGTAATTGTGTGCCACTAATTTGTACACCACTCCACTCTACACCACAGCACTCTATGCTATGACACTGTACACCACAATACTCTATGATATGGCACTCTACAACACAATACCATATGCCACTCAACTCTATGCTATTTCACTGTATGCAACTCCACTCTATGCTATTCCAATGTACCACACTCCACTGTACGCTACTCTACTCTAAACCACTCCATTATATGCACCTCTTCTCTACACAACTCCACTGAATGATGTTCCACTATATTCAACTCCACTGTTCAGTATTTCACTGCATTCAACTCCACTCATCGCTATACCATTGGACACCACTCCACTCTTTGCTATTCCACTCTACCCCACTCCACTCTATGCCACTCCACTGTATGCCACTCCACTATACACTATTCCAGTGTATACCACTCCACTCTACGCTACTCCATTCTATGCCACTCTACTCCATGCTATTCCGCTGTACATCACTGCTCTCTATACCATGACACTGTACACCACGATACTCCATGATACAACTCTCTACAGCACAACACTGTACCACACTGCACTCTATGTCACTCCACTCTATACCACTCAAGTCTACTCTGTTCTATGATCCTTTACTCCACTGTACAACACTCTACGCCCCTCCACTCCACCATACTCCAATGTACAATACTGTCCTCCAGTCTACATCACTATAGAGCACTGTAATACAGTCTATGCCAATGTACCAGATTCTACTCCATTCTATGACAATCAACACAGCTTCCTCAACACCCCTCCACCACAATCTACTCTATAGCACATTATTTCACTCTACAAGTCTTTTATCTTCTGGAGAAAATATCAAGCAGCTCCTCAAGTTCAAAATGGGGAGGGTGCTGCTTCCTTTGTTTTCCAGCTGAAAACCTCAGTCCTACGTGAAAGTTAAACTGAAACCCATCATTAGTAAAAAAAAAAAATCATGACATTCCAATTTTTACTTTTGCCAATTGCAGAGACACAGGAGGGCTAGACATATTGCAATATTCAGACATACAAATGATGCAGATTTTGTGAAAATAGGTCTGCATCTATAACACACTTAATAAAATATGAGGTTAGCTTCATGTTGTTATGAGCCTTACAACATATAATGTTAGGTTCTTATGAATAATGATCATGTGATCACTCTGATCTCTAATTTAAAAAATTAATTTATTTTTAATTTGTGCAGTATATATACCATAACTCGTTTCTCATTATGCTTTTTATATTTCTGTAATTAGACTTTTATAATGGTTTTAATTAACTCCAATAAAGTTCAAAGTTAAAGTTACAGACAATTTCCACAAATTTGGGAATCCCCTCCATTTACACTGTGCCACTTAAAGCCACAGTACACCACAATATAATGGGTGTACTTAATACAAGCTATAGCTATGGTTTTACCGGTGTATTACCGCAATAGTTAAAAGCAGGATGCCATGGATCGTCACAGGTGCTCGCTCCCATTCACATCCACCTCTGGTCCTGGGGGGCATGATTAGCCGCCACTTTTACCCTTTGTCAGGGCATTGTTAAATAAGATGTTGTATACACTTGTGTGACAGAAGTCAGGCCTCCTAGAATTGTGGTTGTGAGGTGGAACCCTGCTGTGACCTTCTCATCACCAAGTTAATCCCATAATCATGCGGGCACCCCAAAAGCAGGGATTGTATACCCCTCCTAAGTGGCAGGCTGCAGGAGATGCAGATCTCTCGATTTGAGGATCTCTGGATTTGAGAATCTACTACAATCCTTGAATCTCTGGATTCAAGGATCCTGCAGTGTATAAAAGCCAGGTGCTGTGTGAAGCTTTGTTTCCATTTGGTGTCTTAAGTTGTGGAGCATTAACAACTACTACAGTACATTGGAACAAGGCCAGTCTCATGACAACGCTATTTCACTCTGGAAAGATAAGGTATTGTGCCATTGAATGTTTACCACAGTGCATCAGAATACAGTAAATATTGTGTATATTTCAAGTCCTGCAGAATCGGGCTATTCATGCGAAATCCATATAAATGAAACAACAGGATGCATTTTTAGTTGATGTAAAAGCAGAGACTAAAAGTTGTGTTCTGTTTAGTACAAAACTTGTGAGAGACTTCAGAAAATCCAAGAGAATCTCCATATGTCGAGACATGCTCTGTGACGGCAAAACTGCCTCTTGTGGGTCTTCTCTCATATCTATATCCCCCATTCCTGTCACAGCACTGCCGATGAGGAAGCAGGCTGAGGGGTTCCACATTGCTCTTGTATCAACAATTGGGTCTATGGTTAATGGTCACTTGAGTCTGATACAGGACAATAACATCTTGCATTAAAAGTGAACAATATGTTCAATAATCTACCTTTAACATTAAAAAAGATTCAATTCAATGTTCAGAATTGTACAGTGTATGAGTCTTTCTATTTTTACAGCAGCTACAAAACAACCTCATAACTTACAAACAAAGATCCAAAAACATAGGAGTAAAAGTCTCATCTTCTGGAGTGCTTACAAAATGCAGAAAGGTCTCCCTTGGTAACTCTTTTATGCACGTGTAAGACTTAGGGTGGCACTTAACCTTTTTACACAAGGTTCTTGTGAGGATTTTGGAAGGGTGGCAATTGCTGGGGGTTCAACATAAAGGAACTCCTTATACAGTGTTCCTGCTCTCAAAGGGCACCATGCACCAAGTATAGAAATGTTATTAAGCCCATGTAGGGCCTTATGGGCTATACTATTGCAGAGTTTCTTCAGTTCGCAGTGTTGCCTTTGGTCCGCGGCAGGCTTTCCAATTTGAGTATGCACCCTCTTGGGTGTGCTGGTCCAAAGTGGTGCATCTGCACCTGACGGTCTGTGACGGTGTCCCAAAGCACTGTTAGTCCGGCAAGCTCATGCACCCGGCAGACTTCCTGTGAATGGATGCTGGAAGTGGCTGCTGCTTCTTCTGTTCAACTAAAGGATGGGCAACTTCTGCAGTAGCACTCCTCGGTACTACTGGGACGTTGCCAGCTCTCTACTATGGCGTCGCCCTCCCCCACCAGCTGACTCAAAATGGCCCTGCCACTCTTCGACAACACCAGCCGCTACTGGACTTTGCCCTTCCCAGGGGGTGAAATTGGATCAGTGGGAGGTGGGCACAGGGTGCTTGGGACTGCACAGACTCCCTGGCCCTCTCTGGGAGTACTTGAAGAGGCAGGGAGTGAGCACCACATTCGCCCCTCTAATCACTTTACTCTCCCAGAACGTTGGCTTTCCCGGGTGGCTATTTGCTAACCATAAAGTGTAGTGAGGAGGACTTGTGAGCCCAGCAGGTGGCTTCCCCACAAGGTGAAGCTACAAATGTGGTTTCTCTGGTCCCACGGGGCCAGTTGGTAGAGAGGGTTATCTTCATGCTCTAGCTACTCTAGGAGTGTTTGTTTGTGGCTTCTTGGCCTCACATTATTGTGCTTTCACAGGAGTTTCTTTTTAACTGCTTTGCCTCAGGGCCAGCTCTTCTGGCATTTAGCCCTTCAAACCCAAGACCAGCTTCTATGTTTGTGCTCCTGGCGCATCTCCTAGGCCTGGGGTTTTCTTAGCAGCACTCTGCTGTCCTCCAGGCAGATTACCCTCCCTGCCTTCTATTATGAGCCACTCACCTTAATCCCGGGTGGTTCTGATGGAGCGATGCTAAGTCCCTGAATTCCCCCTAAAGTCTGTTTTTGAAGTCAGAGGGTGGTGCTGTAGCACTGACAGACCCCAAGGGGAAAGAGGGATGGGATTTGGAAAGACAAACTGTAGGAAAGCAGGATCTGCTTCTATGGTTACCCCCACTTTTTGCCTGGTGCTAAGCTGTATTTGCCTAGTCGGACTGGGATCCTGCCAATTAGGACCCCAGTCTATCTGCTTTCTGCCTAAATTGCTATGTTCACTACTTAGGTACACCCCAGATTGGATACTGGGGTACCCTTTTAAATCCCTAATATTTGGTACCCATGTACCCAGGGCCTAGGTACCCCAGAGGTCCCCCATGGGCTCAAGCATGCATTATGCCACCCATGGAAGACCATTCAATATGGAACTAAAGGCCTGCCATTGCAGCCTGTGTAAGCTGGTGCTTGCACCACTTACTAGATATAGGTTTCCTATATCTAGGGTCACTGCACTTAAAACCAATAAGTCACCCCTATAGCAGGTCTTTGCAATCCTGAAGGCAGGGTGCGTGGTTCTAAGTGAGAGGGTGCCCCTGCATGACCAGGACACCCCTATAGCCTACAGAGTCCATTCTCCTGGGTTGTCAGAGAAGCAGCCATCTACTATATAAAGGGGTACCGGATAATTACGCGATGACCATCTTGAAACTGGCTGCAACGAATCCTATCATGTTTGGTATCAAACACGTAGGAATCATACCTCCTACACAGTAAACGGTATGGGAGATATGATTCCAAGCACTGGAAGAGCCCTCTGTTAGGCTTTCAGTGTTCACAATACCAGCCTTCTTGACCCAGACAGCACAAAATGGTTGCTGCCGACCAGAGCCACAATTCTGTCCTCCTGCTGCTGAGCCAAGCTCGAGCAGGGGAAGGCAGAACAATAGGCATCCTGTCACAAGGAGGTGTGATCACCTCCCAGACAGTATTTAGTGTATTGGGGTAGGGTGGGTGCACTTGCCAGCATCACTCAGTCTGCAATAAGGGCACATTTGCTGTCCCCGTGCATAGTCCAGTACAAACCAGTCCTGGGAGCCGTTGGCTCCCACTCTGGTGCAAAACTGGACAAAAGACATGGGAGTAACCTTCCCTCTGTCCAGGCCCTTCCCTGGGAGGGTCCCCTGAATCGTTCCCTAGGGTACTTAAGGGCTTACCTGGGTGTAGGTCCCCAGATTCATTGTGGGACAAGAATCAGATCAGACTTCTTCTTCTACCGTCTGGGTACTCAGGACTTCATTTGGGCTCAACTTCGTCTCCCTTTCAGTCTGCTGCTTCATCTGTGCACCACACAGGAACCTTTGAGGGCCAGTATCCCTTGTGGGGGTTGCAATAACCAAACCCCAGTGCACCGCATCAACTTGCAGTTACAAAGGCTTCTTGGCTTCTTTCCAAGAAGATCTTCGGGCTATAAGTAGCCTCAACCTCAAGCACCTCCAGTGACCAAAGTCTTCGTCCACATCGCATAGTGTGTACCATGGCCTGCATATTTTGGTGAGCTGCTCGAGATCCTCTCGTGACTCCAGTACCTACGGCCTGTGGGTCCATTTGAGGGTCACACTTGTTTCTTTTGGGCTCCCCTGATTGATCGGGTCTGCCCTGACTTCCCTGCTTGTGGTGAATACCCTGGAGCTTGCTGGTCCCAATGTTGCTCCTTCTTCACTTCCTGTGTTGGTTGCATTTGCCAAGGCTTTTTGGTGCTCCTGCCAGACACTAACCCCTCAGCACTCAACATCCTTCGTGGGACAGCCTGTGCACGGCTCCTGGTCTTCCTCAGCATTGCGTGGTCCTCATAGTTGCAGAGTCAAGGTCATCGTCACCCATCCTGCAACACCCGACATCAGAGGGCATTCATCTTCCACGTCTCCTGGTCACGCCTGAGTGACATAGACTCTGTCCCCTCTGCTTGCGGGTACCTCTCATCTAGAATCCATCTTTGGATTCCCTGGGACACTTTCTCCTTCATCAGCAGCGGCACTTTCTTGAAGTCCTCCATTGGATTCGACAGCGGCTTCCGACACCACTTCACACGTATGAACCCGGCTTCCCTGGTGTCGGTAACATGGGTAGTAGAGTATCCACGGGTGGGGTGGCTCTCCAACTATCTGTCTTCCACAGGGTTTCTTCAGGGTCCACTAGGGAGGGTCCTTAATCTTTAAAAATCCAACTGCGACACGTAGAGTTGTACAGAGAGCGCGGTTTTGTTCCCACACTGCACACGCTCTCCGTAGGGTTCTGAGTCACTCACCAGGGGTGGTTCCTTGGGTACCCAGCACTTCCATGTCCTCTTGATATTGTCTTGACCCGAGTCGTGGTTCCTATACCCCTTTCTGGTGTGGTCCCCCCCTTGGGCCCACTGTGTATCCTGTGCTATTTATTGTGTACATTGTGATCATCTCCAGGTAGGAGATATCTAAATGTGATAGAGAGTATTATATAATAAATACATGTTTTTTAATACTTGGTGTGGTTCTTTTTCGCTTAATCTATACTATAAGATTGCATTCTGGTAAAACAAGTTGCTTTACATTCCTTCTGGACTAAGCCTGAAGGCTGCTCTCCACAGCTACCACTTAGAGAGCTTTCTAAGGTTGTCTAAGACCTCCTCAACCACCATATGGGTTGTCTGGACTGGTGCAAGGTGTCCACTTACATTAGTGGACATCATATATCAGGCCAGCTTCTCACACCAACAAGATGTCGTGATCTACTCCAGGGCAGCCTCAGGGAGACCTCAAGAGACCTGTCACTGTTCGTATGTGAAAGCCCAAGGTTTGAGGAGTATCTCTGGATTGCAAAACAGTGGTTTAACACACACAATGCATTTGGCACATAGCATCAACAAATCTTATTTATAGATTGCATTTCATACCCAAAACACAAATCTACTGTGCTCTACCTTTCTGGTCCAATGGTCTATGTCTTTTCATGCGTGCGCTGTTCAAAACAAGACAAGACAACACATAAACATGTCAAATATCAGATTACATACATTTTGGATGCTATGCTATTGCATCATGGTCTTTGCCAGGGAGGAGGGGCCTGTATTCAAACCCTATTTTGTGGACAAAATGGGGCACAGGATCGTCAAGATACGTGTGTGGAAATGACGCACAGTATTGTACCGCCGATCGTGCTCATCGCTAGGTGTGCCCCGTAATGCTCTCTCCATGTGACTAACTTCGTCAAGGCCGCCTCGGATTACTTGCCTAATCGATTCCCTGGAGACCACATCTTAGTCATTTGTGTCTCCGGTTCCTGCTTTAAACTGATTTAAACTGAAGCAAAGAGGTGCTGGCGCGTATGTGCACATACGTGGAGGAAGACTCAACCGCTTGCTGTTTTTCAAAATGGCGGCTCACCGTGGGTCCCCATCGGGCCATATTGGAATGACTAAATTCCCATGGATTAGTGCTGGAAACAAATGTGTGGCAGTGAGAATACGCGTAAGGAATTCATGTTTAAAAACTACTAGAAAATCATAATTTCGGCACTAAATGTCAAATTTAAAGCCCAAAGTAGTGATATCTGTTTTACCTCAGTCAGGGAGAGAAAATGGAGATGGTAGTATCTCGTGGATCACAGACGTATGTGAAAAGGCTCTAAAAAGGGGATTTGTTGTTGGAAAGAATTTCAGAACTATTATGTGACTCACAAGAATACAATTTTCACGTTCACTGTGAGAAGTATGACATGGATGGGTAAAAAGGCCTCAGTGATTAGATTGCCACATAGGATTTTAGAACATAGGCTAATAATAAAAGAGTGAATGTAGGATCCTATGGGAGTATCTACAGAAAGATTGCTGCACAAAGAATGTTTTAAGTGCAGTACGATATCCCACACTACTAAAAGGGTGACTCAAAGTTATTCAAGTCCTTAGGTCTGTATTGACCCGCTGCTGGTTACTACTCTGTTGATAATAATCAGGAGTGTGAGGTCAATGGGGTATAAATTGGAAAGTCAAACAAACAGGCCCCACGGGATATTGTTTTGAAGATCCTGGATATTTGTTTTGAGTTTAAAAACCCATCTCTGCTCTTTCTCCAGAAGTCGTTGCTTTTGGTATGTTCCAGAATCACCCATTTCAAATCTTGGGGTGTATGTTCTAGTTCAACGAAATGTGATGACATCTTTGGTGTAATGCGTTAGCATCGTACATTGCTGATGTGTTCACAAATTCTAGTACTCACCTTGTGAGTGGTCATGCCCACATAATGTAGGTTGAACAGGCATGTGATGAGATAGACCACATAACACACTAACCCTAGCAGATACCAGGGGGGGAATTAAAGGTGCGGGCGCTTGGAGCCAGCTAGCCTCCAACTTAACATGAAAACACAACAGTTGCTGCTCCAAGTACAGTGACCGAAACCTAGAAAATACTAAGTTAAAGGGGGTGATGGCATTTCACAAAAAGTGAAGGACTGTCCTCAAACACCACCAGGTGTCATGCTTCATCATCGGCAGTCCTCGCTCTCCAAAACCTCGGTTTGGTGGAGAGCGGGTATACACCTGGAGAGAGGGAGGCACTTCTAAAACTAAGTGGGGGCCGTGAAATAAGTGAGTCTAAAAATAATCGCCAGAATGCGTTTATTCTGAAGAGGGGATTATATGATATTAAAAAATAAAAGCCGGTGAGCATGGGGAGCTTATTGCCCCATCACCGTAGTGGTTAATATTGTCGACATGTTTCTGCATATGTGGCCCAAGGGGTCCGCGGAATTCATCAGGACAAGAAAAGTAGAAAAGGGCTCCTACCTTACCACTAAAGTTGGTAGGATGACACCACTGTGTAGGGTGACCTATGTCATACTCTACCTTAAATTGATTTCCTGAAACCTGTATGGGTAAAATAACAGAAAAAGAGAAAAATTGCCATCACGGTTTTTCGGTCACGAACAAAGGAAGAATGACCTACATGCATCAACAACACATATAGTGGAAAGATGTGTAGCCCATGACACTGCAAACGTGAAACACATGCATATACAATTAAGCTCTGGATGTGAGACTAGCTCACTTTCTTACCCTGGTTGGGGTTCCTACATGCCCCATGGGAGGAGAGTGAGGGAGAGACCCCTGTAGTCACACTCTGAAATGGAAAGAATAACAAACAAAACATAAAAAATAATAAAAGCACAAGCCAAGTCAGCTTCTGTCATCCACTCCTTCCTAGTGGGAAGGTATACCACACGTATTCACTCATACTGTCATTCATACCCTTACTTCATCAAGGTGCATCTCTCACCGTATCCTAGATGTGTCTGCTCACCATTCCCGAGGTAGAATGAGCCTACCGAAATTCATGCTTAAATAGTATACTAAGTAAGAGGTCGTAGTAAATTGGAATCACGTGTGCCCCTAATTAGTACCAGAGATGTATCCGGTGTACGTGCCGGGCCCATGGAAACCCATATAGTAGGTGCCTGATCTTTGCGTCAGCAGGCAACTAGACCAGCCTGCGCTGCGGCCGCCCCCTTGTGAAAACCCGGTGTCATGGTAAACGCTGCCTGACTGCGCCTGGATCGCGTATCAGAAAGCTACATGGGCGGTGTTGCTAATTAGTACCAGAGGTGTATCCGGTGTCCAGGCCGGGCCCATGAAAACCCATCTAGTAGGTGCCTGATCTTCGCATCAGTAGGCAACTAGACCAGCCAGCGCTGCGACCGCCCCCTTGTGCAAACTCGTTGTCACGGTAAACGCTGCCTGACTGCGCCAGGATCGTGCGTCACAAAGCTGCGCGGGTGGTATTGCACGGGGATGCGCATGAGTGGGTATCACGTACAGACACCAGGGAACACCCGTGGTCTCAATGCCAGTAGCCTGACTTTGTCTGAATAACGCGTTAGGAATAAAGTGTTGGGGAATATGCGCAGAAATACAAAGCGCTTACACTATCATTGCGTATTAATATACGCTTAAAAGGTGCTCTAAAGAATAATGCATATTTTAAACAACAAGGGAACCCAAAGGTAATGGACTAGGGACCTTGGGAGTTAATTATTCTAGACAACAACGGTCCCTATAAGGAAGAATTTTTGAGAGCGAAATGAATATAGACTCAGTTGTTGCTATATTGGCTTTACTTGCCCAGCCGGGCAGAGGTCTAATATTTACTTTTAAACAATTTTAAAAACAATTAGTACAAACAGTACATAAAGTGGGACACAAGCCTGTGTCCTACTTAGCCATGAGGTACAAGAGAGAGCGGTGATCAACAGGAGGCTCAGGCAATGCTAATTGGTTTGTTACACATGAGTATACACAGAATTGTGAGGAACAAATCGCAAAAAACACCTTTACAAAGAAATAAATAGCAGTTTTTTGTATAAGGTGTATCAAGGTGTCGACGGTGTTTCGAACCGTGGAGAGAATGAGCGGTTCATCATCAGGACATAAGGTACATGCCTGTTAGGTAGAGCCTATTAGCCTGAAGGGAAAGTGTGGAAGAAAAATACAACAAGGAGGCAATTAGGGTATATATGCTTAGATGTCAAGAAGTTAAAAGACAACGCGGATTTAAACTCAGGAAGGTGTGGATTGAAGAACGGTGAGTGATAGTGAGTTATGTAGTTAAGGAGCGGTGATAGGATACGTGGTATAGTGGATTAGGGATATGCGTGTGACCTATCAAGGTGGCTAATTAGGCCAAAAGCGTACAGTGCTGATGCGAGCAATAACGGCAAATAGGAACCATGCTGGGGAAAATGTGAAAAGGATCAGTTAGATGCTACGAACACATAGAATGAGCATATTTAAGGTTAAGGTGTCAGCGGAGAATAACCGGTGTGTGGATTACAAAGTAGGGACGCAATAAGAATAAAAGGAAGTGAGCCGCTAGAAAGTTAGAAAGGACATGCCAATTATAAATATGCGAATCATGATCATTCGTGTTGAGCCCGCATGAGTCGTGCACACAACCCGCAGAAACCTTAGACGTGGATCTAGTCAGAAGGTATCACAAAGATCTTATAATTGTGGGTCAATTTGTTCTAATACATGATAGTTAAACATTAAAACATAGAAACCGGTTAAAAAAACATACAGTTGATGGAGTGAAACTATAATATAGGCAGCACGAGCAATTTCTAAAAACAAGAAGGTCTTGTCATAGGACCACAATTTACTGGCAATTTGAAGCGGGAATTACGAACCACATCATAATGCATTACATGAATGAAAAATTCAGAATTATGCAACCCACGGAAGCTTAATTAATAGAGGGAGGTTTGTGGGGGGGCGGTTGTAAGACATCTTGTGCCAGAGTTGTGACTTGTGCAGATAAATTACATACCTAAACAGGTTTGGGTTAGGGAACAGAAGGTGCTTCTGGAGCGATGCTGAATTGGCGGCGATTGGGGGTGAGAGCGCTGCTACAATGGCGGCGTCTAGGAGTGAAATGAATTGGTTAGATCCATGCGGTGTCGTGGGTAGCGCTGAAGTAAGCCAAGGTAGGCACTCACCAGTAGAATTCTTTGGGAATAACCGGTAAAGGATAGGTACAATTATGTATCTTGGATGGCTTGATCGCCGGGAAGAAGGGGGGAAAAGGTTAAGGTACTGGCAAGGAGTGGAAGCGTGCGTGTTATACCGTTGGAGTCTAGGACTTACCGATTAGAAGCTGTGGCTCGATGGCGGAATCAGTCGGGCGTGTATACTTACTGAGTCATGCATTCAATGTTATATGGAGGCGGGGCAGGAGTGTTGATTGGATGTTATGGGTCAGGTGGGATGTGGGGCAAATAGAGGAAGGACTAAGGTAAGGGGAATGATGGAAATGGAGGATGGACTAAAGGTGGTGACATCTTGGAATGGGCTGTGGGTGGCTAGTAAACAATAACAGAGAGACAGGAAATTCAATATATTTTACAGAAAACATTTTTCAGACCCCAATTTAAGGAGTTTATAATAGAGACATTTTTAAATCAATGATGTTCAGTCCTCAAGGTGATTCAGTCCAGTGTTGAGGCTGTCAGTTCTAAGTTTCCATTTCAAATCTTCTTTATTCAGAAGTTTGGCAATGTCCCCCCCTCTAGGGGGTAGTTTGACCACTGTGATAATAGTCCAGCGAATGTCATTTTCTGAGTGTCCATTTAGTTCAAAATGTTCTACCAAAGGTGCGTTGGCTGTTTTGCACCTGATTGTGCTCCGATGTTGGGAGATACGTAGACAGATTTTTTGAGTAGTCTGTCCGCTGTATATTTTGTCACAAGGGCAAAGAATTGCGTACACCACATTGCAAGTATTACAATTTGTAAACATACTCAATTCACTTTTTATATCTTTAAATACAAATTATTTGCCTTCTAGGGTGAAATCACAAACCACACAGTTACGACATTTGGAGTGTCCTTTAAGCGGTGCAAGGGCCCATAGATCATTAAGGGTATTGGAGCTTTTTTTGTTGCTGGGTAGTGCTGCACGAACAAGGTGGTCTTTGATGTTCTTGCTTTTCTTAAAAGCAAACATTGGGTGTTCTAAATTTAGTGTGCCGGCATTTAGGACAGACCAGTTGCGCAATATGGTTTTGCGTATTGCATTTGAGACTGGAGAGAAGGTGGTTACGCATACCAAGCGTTCTGAGTTGGATTTAGTTTTGAGCTCTAATAGGACCTCTCAGGGACAATACCATGCTCTTTTCATTGCATTTTAGACCAATCTACGTGGCTATCCTCTACTGGCTAGTTTAGCACAGACTGTTTTTGCTTCATGGAAATAGTCAGTTTTAAGGGAACAGTTTCTCTTAATACGAAGGAACTGCAAGAAGGGAAGAGAATCTCTCAATGCACGGCGGTGATTGCTATCATAGCTCAGCAAGGTGTTGCGTTCCGTGGGTTTTCGGAATAACCCAGTGATAAGAAAGCCATCATTGTGTTTAATGTTGAGGTCAAGGAAGGAAATAGAGTTCCTATCATAAGCTAAGGTGAATTTCAGGCCCCCACAGTTGTTATTGTGCCAGTGGAGGAATGAAGTAAGTGTGGTCTCACTCTCCTGCCATATCATAAAAATGTCATCTATGTAGCGTTTCCATTTTCCTATGCATGAGCTGAATGGGTTTGTTACTGAGAGGATATGGTTGGTTTCTAGTGAGTCCATATAAAGAATAGCCAGATTAGGGGCAAAAATAGCCCCCATTGATGTGCCTTTCACTTGTTGGTAGAATTGGTCTTCAAATAAAAAGAAATTTCTTGTTAGGCAGACCTCTAGGAGCTGAAGTATAAAAACACTGGGGACTGTGTGCGGTCAAGGTCTTTTGTTGAGGATGGACTCCATGACTAGAAGGGAGTCCCTCTGTGGTATATTGATGTACAGGGACATGACGTCCAATGTACACAAAATTTCACAGGAAGGATCAAAAGGATAGTTCTCTATGAAATTAATCATTGACATACTGTCCCTGATAAAACATTGTGTGAGTGTGTTCTGCTTGGATAGAACCCGCTCATCAGAGCCTCACTAACCCAGCCAGAACGTTACCCCCTCCCTAGGGCCTATTTACAATAGTGCAACCACATATATCTACCACCTAAGGACAGGGAATTCCTACTATACATACCAAGACCTCTTATAATCGGCGGCCTCGCGATCCCATACGGATCCAGACCTCTCTGCCCATACGACAGTATCACAAGTGGCGGCCTCGCGATCCCATACGAATCCAGACCTCTCTACCCAGACGGCAGTCTCAGCACAATCGGCGGCCTCGCGATCCCATACGAATCCAGACCTCTCTGCCCATACGACAGTATCACAAGTGGCGGCCTCGCGATCCCATACGAATCCAGACCTCTCTGCCCATACGACAGTATCACAAGTGGCGGCCTCGCGATCCCATACGAATCCAGACCTCTCTACCCAGACGGCAGTCTCAGCACAATCGGCGGCCTCGCGATCCCATACGAATCCAGACCTCTCTGCCCATACGACAGTATCACAAGTGGCGGCCTCGCGATCCCATACGAATCCAGACCTCTCTGCCCATACGACAGTATCACAAGTGGCGGCCTCGCGATCCCATACGAATCCAGACCTCTCTACCCAGACGGCAGTCTCAGCACAATCGGCGGCCTCGTGATCCCATACGAATCCAGACCTCTCTGCCCATACGACAGTATCACAAGTGGCGGCCTCGCGATCCCATACGAATCCAGACCTCTCTACCCAGACGGCAGTCTCAGCACAATCGGCGGCCTCGCGATCCCATACGAATCCAGACCTCTCTGCCCATACGACAGTATCACAAGTGGCGGCCTCGCGATCCCATACGAATCCAGACCTCTCTACCCAGACGGCAGTCTCATACGACAGTTCATCCTATGATCACCATAACATACAAAAAGGGAATCAGTCTCACTATTCATCAGATCACACAAGGACTGCCAGTTCGAGCATAGCCTGTTCTCCGGTTCGAGGGGCTCCTCTTTCCCTTATTCAGTTACCACTTACCTGATCAGGGTTAACATCTGTTCATGTAGCCTCAGCTGACTAGAAGAATAGGCTACCCTCTCATACAAGAACACGCAGCACATGTTGGTTCACTACAAACTGGGTACTTTATTACTCATTACATACGCAATCACATAACATTACAATATAACACATAACCTGCAAAGAAAAGTGAAAGATTAAGTTGTACACTCTAATAAGAAAGGGTCGACATCACCTTAGTAGTGTGTAGCCTGCACTCAGTGGTCATCTAGGTTCCCTTCTCGTCTGTGCCTCGGCTCGCCTGGAAGTCACACCTCCGCAGTCACGGATACATGTCTGCACCACTATGCGCTGTTCTCTTCACCCTTCTCCGAGTCACTGGGACCTCTTCCTTATCGGCTACTCTCTCCTCTCTGGCTATTCTGCTATGAGAGTATCTGTCTCTCGGTTTTTCTCCGCCTTCAAGATGGCGTCTGTCTTCCCTGGAATAAGTAGTAGCTTTACTGCTAACGGCCAGATGCCGCCTACGGACTGAACATGTAACTGCCTCAGACTTTCACTAATATAGAGGTGCGTTTCCTCATGGAAAATTCCGGCCCGTAACCTGCCGCCCACCAAATTCTTGTACCTCCCCGTACCAAGGACACGTTCCCAGCCGGCCGGCCTGATGTAGTGTCTTCGGCATGAAGAAAAATACAATCCTTCGATAAGGGCCGGCCTGAACCGGTTCTCTCCAAGCGAATAACACCTCATGACTAAAACATTACATTTGACCTAGAAGCATCCCAAGCTGCCGGAGCAGAAAGAAAGATGGAGTCTCTCCCGTTTGAGGCCTACCCGGCCTGAATTCAGCACGGCTCCATGAAATACCCTCACTACAGGACAGGTTATCCCTAATACTAACGAATCTATCCCCTAGGCTATGTGTGCAAGCCCTGATCTATGGGGAAGAGCACAGGATCATGTCGAAGTGCCTAGTAAATAGGCTCCTTTCACTACTCTAACCCTTAGACTTGAATGATAAGAGACTGAAGTCACATTCAATCATTTTTCCTCACAAGAAGGCCGGGAAAATCGAGCAGAACATTTCACCCTTGACTTCAGTCTATTATACATTCATTAAACAGAACTAATATCTGTGGAAGAATAATATGAAACAAGACTAACTGATCTATGTCTAGTACCAGGTGTGCAGAATTGAAGTAGTGAAGGAATACACTGAATAAAGCACCAGATAGAAATCAAAATGCCGATAGTAACCAGAATACCTCCTAATATCTGACGTAACATATGCAAATCAGGTAACCAATTAAAGAGCCAGTCAAACCAGCCCTGGGCAATGTGTTTTCTAACTTCTTCTGTCAAGTCATGTAGTTTATCAATGTGAGCTTGAATGGATTTTGTATGATCAGACAAGTTAAAACAACAAAGACCCTCAAAATCAGAACAATCGTGTCCATGTTTAAGCAAAAGATAATCAATGGCCGCTCGATTTTGCAAGATAGCTCTACGTTCACCCTGGGCGTCTAATAGCATGTCAGACAGGACTGTAGAAGTATGATTAATGGATTTTACCATCCAGCAGGCCATTTTCCCAATAGATTTGGCATTATAAACTGCCAAAGCAGGAACACCAACAATTGAAATAGCCAGGCTAAGGTATTCAGACTTGGAATATAAATGCAAAGATGAGTCACAATCCTCCTGTAACCTCACTGTATCTCGAATCACACGAGAGTTGGCATTCGGATGTGATGAAAACATTAACAAGCTCAGTCTAGTAATGGCACAAGGGCCTCCAGAAATATTTGCGGGGATATATGGCCAGGAAGTATTACCACATGAGAAAAGCCATCCGGCAGGTAGTAACATCGTGCGATAATGACTGGGGGTAACTACCAAACTCTTGCAAGTCATGTTATTCCGAACAGAAGTACATGTTTTCGGTGTCCTTTGAAGGCACAAAGTTCGTTCATGAGCGGTGAATGAAGTGGCACCTTTCAATCTTAAACGCATACATTCAGAAATCGCACTAGGATCACAAGTAAGGAAAAAACACAAATCACCCTGTGTGATATTATAGGTAACTATTTGGGACTGGATGGGGGGTATCGGGTCTGACAGTACAGTACACAAGGGGCAATACTCATGGGTAGCAAAATCGCCCAGAAGAACATTGGGGCGAGCATTCGATATATTAAAAATATGAGTCAAAGTCTCCAAAGAAGCAGGGACAGCAACTAAACAAGTCGCTAGAATGTCAGTCACCGATCTCATCGGTGTCAAGCAGAAATGAGGGGCTTTAGTCACTCGTTTGGCTAACGTAGTCCAAAAGTTCGACGACGAGTCCCACGCAGCGAAGGAACGCGACACTCGGGTTCTCAACTCAGCCCGGGTTGATGGGATCCCTCCTCTCTCGTCGTACCAACCCAAAAGGAGTCCAACGCCGACACATCCTGCAGCAACAGTCCAAAGAATGATCTGAAAGAGAATCAAATACAGGCATTATTCATTCTCGTAAGTAACATTTGTCAGCCGGGACTGCTTCCCAGCTATCTTTCCCTGGTCTCATAACTAAAATGGTGTTGTCTTGACCGGTTGCAATGACCTCTGCTTGTTCAGGGGGATTCTTAGGCGACTGCACCCAAACTCTGGCGCCAGGATTATCTGTGGAGCCAAAACCTTTCTGGCCTCGTACAGTTAGCAACGTTGGGGCAGTGCCTTTTGTGATCTCACCACTGAAAACAGGCATTATTAGCAATTGAGCCACTCGGTCAGTTTGATGTATCAGTAAGTCAACCTCACTGCTATTCAGCAGGAGCACCTTAATCTCTCCTTGATAATCACTGTCAATTATTCCTCCAAGCACCTGAACGCCTTTTACAGCCAGCCCCGATCTAGGGGCGATTAATCCGAAATTCCCAGTTGGTATATGAACACCAACACCAGTTTCAATGATGACTCGATCCTTACTTTTTATAACGGTGTCATCCATGGCATGCAAGTCTAAACCTGCCGACCCTGGGGTCGCTCTACATGGAGCCAAAGCTCCGGGAGTAATTTCCCAGTACATCACAGTCTCTCTGATTTCATTGGGCTTAGCATCAACATTCGGAGGAAACAAACGCATAAGTGGGGATTCAGCATTTAGAAAAGGACGGTTATTCAAAATCAATAGCGCTTGAGGCAAAAAGTCTCGCCAATTCTTATACTTGTCATCTGTTAATTTACGTAACTGATCTTTCAGCAGGCCATTCAACCTCTCCACAAGACCCGAGGCCTGTGGATAATATGGTATATGAAACACCCATTCAATATTGTTTTCCACACAGAATTCCTGTACCAATCTTCCACGAAAATGGGATGCATTATCAGATTGCATTTGGAATGGCACACCATAATACATCATAATCAATTCCAATGTTTTAATAGTATTCAATTGGGTAGCTTGCTTACAGGGAAGGGCCACCAACAGGCCACTGTATGTATCAACAATAGTGCAAACATATTGACAATTCCTACTCATAGGAAGTGGACCGATGTAATCAATCTGCCAAATTTGAGCGGGCAATTTCCCGCGATGTAAATGACCTTTAACAATTTGGGGCACTTTGCGCTGCCTGATATGCTGACAAATGGGACAATGTAGAATAACATTTTTGATTAAATCTAGGGGAATATAAATTCCTCGATCAGCAGCCCACCTGCTAGTGGCTTTCTCTCCAAAGTGTCCTGCTTTCTGGTGGGCCCATTTCGCCAATCCCGCAATATCAGAATCTTGCCTGTCCACCACTGCCTCAGCAATTTTAGATTTCTCATCTGCAATATTATGAAAGAATTTGTCAAGAGAGTCTATCGGGGTATGAGCATCCACATGGAAGATTGTAACAGTACTCTGTGGGAGCATTTCCCAAATCTCCTGCCATAATTCTTTTCCCCACAGTTCTTTTGAATGGATTTTCCAACTATGGGAATGCCAAGTCGGTAACCAAACTGCCAGTCCATTGGCAGTAGACCAAGAATCGGTAAAAATATGACATGTGCCAGGTAACTCTTGTTTCAGAACTTGATAAACAGCATAGAGTTCAGCAAATTGACTGCTCTTACCCTCACCAGTTGTACTCAGCAATTTTTGTGTGATCGGATTACAGGACACCGCCTTCCAATGCCGTTTCGTCCCTATGAACCTTGCTGAACCATCCGTAAACCAGACATGGTTTCTGTCCTCCGAGGACAAATCATCAAAAGGTCTACCCCACTTAACAGGAGACTCCTGTACTAAAGGTACGGAACATTCACTCTCAGTCTCAGTCGATGGCGCCCGTGCCACCTGCTCATGCAAAGATGCAACTCCTTTTTGTCCCACACGTGCCCTGTCTTGTATATACCATTTCCATTTAATCACACTCGCCTCTTGAGCGTGTCCAATTCGGTGAGTTTTCGGCGAACTCATAACCCACTGCATGATAGGAATTTCAGGTCGCAAAACTATATCATGTCCCAAAGTCAATTGCTCGGTATCCACCAGAGCCCAATAACATGCAAGTAACTGTTTCTCAAAAGGTGTATAACGCTCACCAGCATCAGGTAACTTTTTGGTCCAGAAACCTAACGGTACTCTACTCTTGCCTTGTTTCTGCCACAAACTCCAATTCGCATAAAGGCCCTGTACAGACACATTCAAATCCACATCACCATCACATACAGGCCATAAATCCAGAGCATGCTGAATTGCTTCTTTTGCCAGACTGAACGCATCTTGCTGTGGTTTATCCCATTCAAATGCATTCTTTTTACGAGTGACATGGTACAAAGGGGCCAATATTTGACTCAAATGAGGAATATGCTGGCGCCAAAAACCAAACAAACCAATGAAGCTTTGGGCTTCTTTCCTATTCCTCGGAACTGCAAAATCAAGAATTTTCTGTTTAACCTGAGGGATCACTTCTCGGTGCCCCTCATGCCAATTAATACCCAAAAATTTCACAGCCTAGGACGGACCTTGTAATTTATCCGGGTTGATTTCCCAACCTTTCTCACGCAGGCACTCAATGACTCTGTCCAATTGGGTCTGAACTTCCTCTTGTGTTTCGCCTTGGATCAAAATATCATCAATATAGTGACATATCTGAATTTGCGGATGAACCGGTACCTCAGCCAAATGCTCTGCCACCAGCCGGTGACATATCGTAGGACTATGCACATAGCCCTGGGGAAGACTTCTAAACGTCATCTGACGCCCGTTCCACGTAAAACTGAATTGTTCCTGACACGCAGGGGCAATCGGAATCGAAAAGAAAGCATTAGCAATATCAATGGACGCATACCATGTACCTGGATGTTTTTGTATTCTTTCAATTAGGGTAATAACATCCGGTACTGCAACAGTCAAAGAGGGTGTGTGTTTATTCAATTCTCGATAATCAACAGTCATGCGCCAAGAATTATCACTCTTACGTACAGGCCAAACAGGATTATTCCAAGCAGAAGTAACTGGGGTTATAACTCCTGCATCCACCAACTCCTGAATAGTGGTACTAATCTCTTCATGACCACCTGGAATACGATACTGCTTCTGACGAACCACTTTTGTCGCCTGGGGAACTTTTATGGGGGGCATTCTTAAACGACCAACCCGTACAGGCCTGGACGATATATAATGTTTAGTTCCAAATTGGTAACATCCATCATCTAAGTGCAAAGTCATTCCTTTCAAAATATCAATTCCAATTATGAATTCTAAGAGTGGTACCACTAATACAGAGTATTCTTTTCTAGGAATTCTACCTATTCTCATTTCAAGTAAAGTTTGAACTGCGGGAGTTTCCTTTCCACCTAATCCGGTAATTGTAAAAGGCTGACCTTTAAACTTCTTTGATTTTCCATGAATAAGAGTGGCCTCCGCTCCTGTATCTACCAATGCTCGGGCCCTTTGGACATTACGATGTCTCCAATAAATATCAATATCTACATAGGGTCTATTATCTCTGTGAGCCCATCTGTGTACTGGAGCTTGACCTATTTCCTAGTCATTTTTACTGCGTTCTGTGTACCAGGATATATCAGGATAAAGACTCTCACGTTTCCCAGGTATCGATACCTCCTGTTCATATCCATCTCTATTACGAAATGGATTCCTGTCCTCTGCATTGTACTGCGGGTTTCGATCGGCCAATCTGTGTCGATCCTCTCTCCTTCTCAACTCAGGGGATTGATCCCTATCATCTCTATGTCTGCTGTTAACATAATCATCGCTCCCCCTTTCTCTTTCCCCCTCTCTCTCTCTGTCTCTCTCACGACGGGGGGACAAATCACGTACATAACGTCGATCATCACGACGATCAGAGCGCCCACGGCGGTCGTCATCACCGCTACCGTCAGAAAAACCGCGATCACACTCAGTCGTCCGAACACGCCGGGCACCCTCCTTTCGATCCAAGCCACGTTTGCGAAACATTTCCCACAAACGAGAAGTAGTCTCACCGTCAATGTCCTCCTTCCGCACACCATCGGCCATAAGACCAAAAAACATATCACGTCTAGTAAGTTTATTGTCACCAGGAGTACGAGTGTCAGGCCGGGACTGCCGTTCAGGTTTAAACCACTCACCCAACTCACCGAGTTGGCGTACCGATTCCAGCACCATAGATAATATGTTACCAGTCTGATTAATCAATAAAGTCATCATGACCTGCTTATAAGCAACAGGGGAAGAACGAATAATACGATTCCGCAAAGAAGATGTCAACAAACCATCAAGCAACCTGTCAGCAGTATTCAGAAAAATTGCCGTTTTCATCACCTCCTCTTTGAGACGTTGTGCAGCATCGCGCAAAGTATACCACGGTTTGTCATTCACAGGCCAGTCAGACTCAGTAGGATATTTTTGATTACAACCCTCAGTCGCCAATTGAAGCAAAGTAATTTGACCACCACCATTAAAGTTACGAAAATGATCCTGTACAGTAGAATCCGAACTCAAGGAACAAAACTTCAAACAATCGCCAGCATCCAACATAATGCCAGCAGCGCCCAGTTCATAAAGGCGCACCATCCATGTGAGTAAGGTCTCACCAGCTCGCTGCCGAAATCGCTGCAAAATATCACTAATTTCTTGTTGAGTAAAATCCTCCAAAGAGTCTAAAGCAATACCATTCGGAGCACCGGGAGCCTGCTGCAACTTCCGCCGAAAAACTGGATGCACCGAGACCGCGGGACGAGCATCACAAGGAGCTTCACCAGTACACGTAGAGGAACAATCAGTGTAAGAAGCATCGACCCCACTCGAAGGACGAGCGCAATCACGGGGTGCACCATCAGAGGCGAAAGAAGCAGACTTACAATCACGGCCGGAGCGAGAGGACTCGCGCTTGGCAGACTCCTCACCCGAGGAAGGAGAATCACTCGAGTTCCAGATATTACCATCCCATTCATCAGGATTCCAATCCAGTCCGGCTTTCGCCACGACCAGACGCACCTTTCGCGTCGAAACCCGACCACGCCGATTCTTGTATTTATAACGAGCAATTCGCCAGCCGCCCTCTCGGCAATAGTTTGGTACGTGTCAAGTTTGTCAGCAAGCAATTTATTTTGACACCGCAACAAAGTATGAGCATTCTGAATCTCAACAAAGTTCGCTTCCACATCCTTATGCAATTTCTGTAACTTCAACAACCTCTCATGCAGAATCCTGTACGCAGACAGAACAATCCAACCTCTGCGCCCCAAAACGGGAAGCTCATCACCCTTAGAAACCGGCGCCTTCTGTAAACAAGTAATCACATTAGCCGGCTCCGCCAGCTCCAAAAAAGAATTCCAATTCTCACTCAAACCAGTAGAATCAGCCCACTCACGGGCTAAGGCTTCATAAGGCGTTGAATCCCAGCCGGGAATATCAACGGGCAACTTAAAAGTAGATTTCGACTTTCTAGAAAACATCTCGGAAAAGAAAGAAAAAGAGAAAAGAAAGAAAGAAGAGAAAGAGAAAAAGAAAAAAAACTACACACACAATTATATATAAATAATATACAAACGAAACCACGCACGCGCCGAAAGCAAACACGACACAACCAAAACGCACACAGGTTTCGTAAACCGTTCGTGACGCCAAATGTTCTGCTTGGGTTTTCGGATCAGATAGAAGCCGCTCATCAGAGCCTCACTAACCCAGCCAGAACGTTACCCCCTCCCTAGGGCCTATTTACAATAGTGCAACCACATATATCTACCACCTAAGGACAGGGAATTCCTACTATACATACCAAGACCTCTTATAATCGGCGGCCTCGCGATCCCATACGGATCCAGACCTCTCTGCCCATACGACAGTATCACAAGTGGCGGCCTCGCGATCCCATACGAATCCAGACCTCTCTACCCAGACGGCAGTCTCAGCACAATCGGCGGCCTCGCGATCCCATACGAATCCAGACCTCTCTGCCCATACGACAGTATCACAAGTGGCGGCCTCGCGATCCCATACGAATCCAGACCTCTCTGCCCATACGACAGTATCACAAGTGGCGGCCTCGCGATCCCATACGAATCCAGACCTCTCTACCCAGACGGCAGTCTCAGCACAATCGGCGGCCTCGCGATCCCATACGAATCCAGACCTCTCTGCCCATACGACAGTATCACAAGTGGCGGCCTCGCGATCCCATATGAATCCAGACCTCTCTGCCCATACGACAGTATCACAAGTGGCGGCCTCGCGATCCCATACGAATCCAGACCTCTCTACCCAGACGGCAGTCTCAGCACAATCGGCGGCCTCGCGATCCCATACGAATCCAGACCTCTCTGCCCATACGACAGTATCACAAGTGGCGGCCTCGCGATCCCATACGAATCCAGACCTCTCTACCCAGACGGCAGTCTCAGCACAATCGGCGGCCTCGCGATCCCATACGAATCCAGACCTCTCTGCCCATACGACAGTATCACAAGTGGCGGCCTCGCGATCCCATACGAATCCAGACCTCTCTACCCAGACGGCAGTCTCAGCACAATCGGCGGCCTCGCGATCCCATACGAATCCAGACCTCTCTGCCCATACGACAGTATCACAAGTGGCGGCCTCGCGATCCCATACGAATCCAGACCTCTCTACCCAGACGGCAGTCTCAGCACAATCGGCGGCCTCGCGATCCCATACGAATCCAGACCTCTCTGCCCATACGACAGTATCACAAGTGGCGGCCTCGCGATCCCATACGAATCCAGACCTCTCTACCCAGACGGCAGTCTCATACGACAGTTCATCCTATGATCACCATAACATACAAAAAGGGAATCAGTCTCACTATTCATCAGATCACACAAGGACTGCCAGTTCGAGCATAGCCTGTTCTCCGGTTCGAGGGGCTCCTCTTTCCCTTATTCAGTTACCACTTACCTGATCAGGGTTAACATCTGTTCATGTAGCCGCAGCTGACTAGAAGAATAGGCTACCCTCTCATACAAGAACACGCAGCACATGTTGGTTCACTACAAACTGGGTACTTTATTACTCATTACATACGCAATCACATAACATTACAATATAACACATAACCTGCAAAGAAAAGTGAAAGATTAAGTTGTACACTCTAATAAGAAAGGGTCGACATCACCTTAGTAGTGTGTAGCCTGCACTCAGTGGTCATCTAGGTTCCCTTCTCGTCTGTGCCTCGGCTCGCCTGGAAGTCACACCTCCGCAGTCACGGATACATGTCTGCACCACTATGCGCTGTTCTCTTCACCCTTCTCCGAGTCACTGGGACCTCTTCCTTATCGGCTACTCTCTCCTCTCTGGCTATTCTGCTATGAGAGTATCTGTCTCTCGGTTTTTCTCCGCCTTCAAGATGGCGTCTGTCTTCCCTGGAATAAGTAGTAGCTTTACTGCTAACGGCCAGATGCCGCCTACGGACTGAACATGTAACTGCCTCAGACTTTCACTAATATAGAGGTGCGTTTCCTCATGGAAAATTCCGGCCCGTAACCTGCCGCCCACCAAATTCTTGTACCTCCCCGTACCAAGGACACGTTCCCAGCCGGCCGGCCTGATGTAGTGTCTTCGGCATGAAGAAAAATACAATCCTTCGATAAGGGCCGGCCTGAACAGGTTCTCTCCAAGCGAATAACACCTCATAACTAAAACATTACATTTGACCTAGAAGCATCCCAAGCTGCCGGAGCAGAAAGAAAGATGGAGTCTCTCCCGTTTGAGGCCTACCAGGACTGAATTCAGCACGGCTCCATTAAATACCCTCACTACAGGACAGGTTATCCCTAATACTAACAAATCTATCCCCTAGGCTATGTGTGCAAGCCCTGATCTATGGGGAAGAGCACAAGATCATGTCGAAGTGCCTAGTAAATAGGCTCCATTCACTACTCTAACCCTTAGACTTGAATGATAAGAGACTGAAGTCACATTCAATCATTTTTCCTCACAAGAAGGCCGGGAAAATCGAGCAGAACAGAGTGGGACAAAGTCGTTGATAAAGTAGTTGACATACTGTCCTAAAGGTTCCAAAATGGACCCGCAACCAGAGACAATTGGTCGGCCGGGAGGGTTAACCAGTTGTTTATGTACCTTAGGTAAGGTGTTGATGACAGATGTGCGAGGGGATTTGGTGTTAAGGAATTGGTACTCGTGTTTGCTAAGAAAACCCTGTTGTAGACCATCATCAGTAATTTGTTTTATTAGGGTTTGTAGGGAGAAAAATGCAGTACCACTAAGACTTACCTGAGAAAGTAAAAAAAATTAATATATAAGGCTGACCGTGCATCTACAGATATAAGCTCAAATTTGAGTGGAGGTGAACAACGGCGACTTTGGGTTTATAAAGTGTGCCATATCTATTTTTAAACTCATTTTCATTGTCCTTGGAGCAGCTTCTGTTGTGTTTTCATGAGATAGACCACCCCTGGCGATGTTGCAATTTGTCAGGTTTCGCAGTTCCCAACTCATACCAATTATTAAAAACCATAGTCTTAGTGATCCTGGTGAGATGGCAAACGCTGCAATTCCCACAGGGATAGTGGCCCATTGGTGGTATTCCAGAGATAGTTTGGTTTACTGATCTATGGTTAATGAGTTTGGGGCGGGTATGTACTAGCATATCCCTCAGGCTTTTCCCTTTCCTGTGAGAGAACATAGGTTTTGGTATGTTCAAATTTCCGCTGTTCAGGATCTGCCAGTGCTTTCCAATGATTTTAGAGACCTGGTCTGAAGCTATGTTGTATGTGGTTATGCAGATTGCCTTTGTCTCCTCTTCTTGGTCTGGTTTTGGGCGGGGGTCCAAGAGGCTATCCCTGTGGTTGTTACAAGTGCGTTTCTTTGCTTGTGACATTTTTTGTCTCGGGTACTTCCTTGCTATCAGTTTCTTTGTCAGTTTTTCTGCCTGTGTTGTGTAATCGTTGAGTTCTACACAGTTTCTCCTTAGTCTTAGAAATTGCCAGAAAGGTAGATTTTCTTTTAGGTTTCTGGGTGGAAACTGTCATAAAGTAAGCAGTTATTTGTTGTTGGTTTTTCATGGGTATTGGTCTTTAGGATCCCTTCTTCTGCAATGATGTGGAGATCCAAGAAAACTAATTCCGTCCTGCTCATAGTGTAGGTGAACTTTTAGAAAGTGTTTTGTGTGTTGAGCAATCTTATAAACTCCTCGGCTGTTGACTCATCACCTTCCCAGATTACCAGGATGTCGCCAATGTATCTTTTCCATTGTTTTATGTGACAAAAGAAGGGGTTGGTGTCAATAAGAATTCTGTGTGACTCCAAGTGGTGCATGTACAACCCACCCACACTAGGGGCAAAAGTACTCCCCATGCTGGTCCTGTGTTGTTGGATGAATAGCATATCCTCAAAATGAAAGAAGTTTTCTTTCAAGGCCCATTTGCAGCATTCCAACACCAGATGCCTAGGGGGAAACAGTGTTTACAATGCTGCCATTACATCGTGTTCCTTTTACAACGAGGTCGTTACAACGACCGCATTGTTAGAACGTGATACCTTTACAACTCAAGTCATTAGAGCGACTTGCTGTAGGGGGCGCTCGAACCTAAGGAATAGTATAATTTACTATTTCAACAGCTTCCCTACTGTTTCTTTATGTGGGAGACTTGTGTACAGGCTCTTGAAATCCAGTCCAATCAGAATGCTGGTATTGGGATCAAATTGGAAATTCCAAAGACTGCATTAGTGTCTTGTAAGTATGTATTGGTACTTTGAAAGAGAGGTCTTAGGAAGGCATCTGCAAAAGAAAGGGTCTCTAATATCAAGCCGATACCAGACACAATAGTTCGTCCCGGGAGATTTGTTAGTGACTTATGGATATTGGGGATCGTGTAAAAATATGGTGTAGTGGGGTTGGCGTTAATTAAAAACTCCCCTTATTTTTCAGTGTTCCAGTCATGTTTTACTGCTTTCTCTACCGTACTTGTTACCTGTATTCGTATTTGTTCCATTGGGTCTTCTCTGAGGCGTTGTAGTTCCTCTCAACATCCAATAGTCTTAGACACTCTCTGGGGTATGGGTCAGTTGTTTGCAAGACTATGGCGCCCCTTTTGTCCGCTGGTTTCATCACCATGTTTGCCTCATTGGATAGTTCGAGAATTGCAGCTTGTTCACCCTTGGTTGTGTTATGAAAGACCTTGATAGTCCTGGGGTCAATCTCACCTACTTCTTTTAGAACTGCTTTCTTGAATGGTAAGATTACAACTGGGAGGGCTGAATTTGGTGGTGTGAAAGTTCATTTTGGTCGCAGGCCCGTGTCACTTCAGTTGGCATCAAGGGCTGGCTTGTTGGCAAAGAAAACCCTCAGTTTTATTCTTCGGATAAATTCATTGATTTCACAGCTTAATTTAAATTTATCGAGACTTAACGTTGGAAAGCTTAGGCCTTTTTCCAAAACTCCTATGTGGGTTGAAGACAAAGTCTTATCAGATAGGCTCACCACTAGGCTGGTCGGTTGCTTGTTCCTGGATTGTTTATCCAAGTCTATGCTCCTCGTGGTCAACCTGGTCTGTTTCAAGGAGTCTGACCACTGTACCTGGTGGCCCTTCTTTGTTCGACCTCTCTGTGGCCCGCGGTCTCGCCCTAAAATAGGCATTTGGGGTTCAGAAAAAGCAGATGGTTGTCTTTGGGCTGAATTCCTGTAATCATAGTGGTGTTGTTGGAACAGTGGTGGGGGGCCGTAATAAAAGGGTCCTCATACTTACCCCCACCTCTTCTTTTTTCAGAGCCTCTGGGGTAACCCCCTTCCTGGACAAAGAAGAGGATGATAACCTAAAAGAGAGAAGGAAAACTGAAGGTTCTGGGAGAAAATAATAAGCTGTGTTAAAACCAACATTAACTATACTCAATAAAAATACCCCAAGATTAAACACATCAAACCTCCTTGCTTCTTTTTCCACCCACCCCTCCCACAGTTGTGTCAGAAGTGGGATCAGAGGAAATGGAGGCAGTTGTGAATAAAATAAAGGCAAATTGGAAAAAATAATGGAGAAATTCCCAATTGAGGAAAATAGAGAGAAACTACCCAAGACCTTAACCGAGCAGACCCAAACTCAAGAAACCATCATTGGGAAGTTGGCAGAAGCCCTTGGTCAGCAGAGAAATCACACCGCCCTCACTCCGTGGTCATGCAAAAGTATGTTAGTGAGGAAGACCCTGATTTCTTTTTTCCAACTCTGAAAGAATGGCCTGGGCGGCGGCGTGACCTATGGATAAATGGGGACAGTACTTAGACCGCTTCTCTCTGGTGACCCCTAGGCAGTCTACCAGGCAGTCAATCCGCTTGGTACAACACCCTTTGAGGACATTAAGAACAGCATTCTAGAAAGAATGGGGGTGGATAAAGGAACCTATGGAATGTGACTAAGGTAAATTAAAGATGGGCCTGAAGAAACTAGAATAGCCCTATATTACCAAGTAAAAGACATGGCTGTCAGGTGGCTAGAACCCTTAGCCTCGACCAAAGAAGAGATATTGGAAAGGTTGTATTTGGAACAATAACCTCACATCATTGCACCCACCCATACAGAGATGGGTTTGTCAGCATACTTAGCTCACTTTAGACCGAGCTGTAGAATTAGCCAGTGCCTTTCATCGAGCTCATGAGATTCAAAGAGGGCAAGGACAGCAGCAATTGAAACAACCAGGAGGAGTTCCACTGACATCTCAGAAGATCCCTTCCTCAAGGAAAACAGAAACAGTAACACTAACTCTGGACCCTTGCCCGTATCTCCCAGATTTCTCCCTAATCGCGGACCCTAGTGTTTTCAATGCGACGTGTTTGTACATATCGCACAAGTGTGCCCCTAGAAGGAAGAACCCATGGATGGGGGAATTACTAGCTCCCTCTATTGTGCACAAGTAGAAGACACCCCTACCTATCATAGACAAGTGCCAATCAATGGAGAGCCCAGAATAGCACTAGTAGATACTAGGTGCATCCCAAGTGTCATACAGCCTCAAGCTGTTCCGGGTGGGGCAAAAACCACTTCTGGGTTCGTCAACATCCAGTGCGTCATGCATGGGGACAGCAAACAGTATCCCACCACTGAAGTTAGCATACAGCACACCCCTTCGGTCCTACCAGTCCCTACAAGTGGGACTGATTCTCAAGCAGCCAGAGCCCTTAGTAATAGGCAATGACTATCCTTACATGGATAGTTTACTTCCCAAAACATGTAAAGAGGGAGAGGAGTCAAAATCAGAAAAGAGAAGAAAAGAAGAACTGAACACGAGTAGCTTTAACCAAAAGAGAAGAAGGCAATATTTGGGAGCATGACCGAAGTGTTTGTACTGCCCAAGAGGAAGATCCTGCCCTATGTAATGCATGGAATCAAGCCAACCCCACAGATGACACCAATGAAGTAGGTCCCAAGTTTTTTATTAAAAAGGGTCTGCTATATTGAAATGGGGAAAAAATGTAAACCCATAGTTGTTGGTACCACAATCATTTAGAGAAACAGTCTTATTTCTTGCCCAGCAGTCATCTGTTAAGGGGACACTTTAGAGGGGAACAAAACTGAAAAATTAATACTATAGAAGTTTTACTGGCCTGAGGTTTATCAGCAAGTTCCTAGGTATTGTAAGGAATGCCCTATATGCCAAAAAACAGGAGAACCATGCCTGTGCGAGTTCCCTTGAAACCATTACAAGTAATTAAAGAACCTTTGTCCAGGGTGGGAATGAAAATAATTGGACCTCTTCTTCCTTCCCGTAGTGGGTATTGTTGCATTTTGGTTTTGGTGCCACACATTTTCCTGAGGCTGTGGCCTTAAAACAACCATTTACCACCCAGGTAGCTAAAGCTATGATTAACATCTTCTCCCAGGTGGGGTTTCGTTCCGGAAATAACTGACCAAGGGACACCCTTAATTTCTAAACTAATGAAGCAGGTCTGTCAGCAGCTCAAAATTAAACAAATGCACACTTTTGCGTACCATCCTCAAACAGATGGGTTAGTGAAGAGATATAATGCCACCCTTAAAACTGCCCTGAAAAAGTTGATGGATTTAGAAACACAAAAATGGAAGGATATGCTAACCCTGGCTCTATTTGCCATTCATTGTAAACAACAAAGGAGCGCAGGATATTCCTCCTTTGAAATGCTATATGGTAGGCGGCCTGGTACTCTGTTGGACATGGCATGGGACGAATGGGAAGAGGAACCTGATGGGTCCAAACCCCTTCCAGAATATGTGGTTAGCTTAAAATCCCACCTAAATCAGATCTGAAATATTGTAAAAACCCATCTAGAACAGGTACAAGCTTCTCAAAAGATCCAAAATGATAAAAGAGCCAGAGAGCGATCCTTCAAAATAAGGGACTTAGCCCTACTAATGATGCCCACCTCTGACCACAAATTATTAGGACAATACGCAGGGTCCCTTTTGGGATATGGAAGAAGTGACTGCCTCGAAATGGACCCTGAGAGAAAAACAAACACATAAATATTCCATATTAATCTGTTGAAGAAGTAGGAGGGTGCTAGGCCTCTTCTAGTGGGAAAGGTAGAGACAACCGCCTTGTTGTACCAACAAAGCATGGACCCAGAGTTATCTGTCCCTCAAAGGATGGAATTGGAGGGACATTTACAGCCTTTCCAGAATGTGTTTTCCTTAATCCCTGGGAAAATGTTGTTCATAGAACACTTAATTTACCCATCCTCTCCCCACTCAGACACAAGAGTACACCTCCATCCCTATCGTACCCCGGAATCCCACAGGGAATCTATTGAGAATGAAATAAAACAAATGCTAAAAATGGGAATAAGAGAACCATCTATGAGTGAGTGGAAATCCCCCATTGTGACTGTTCCCAAACCTGATGGATCAATTAGATTTTGCATTGACTTTAGAGAAGTCAATAAATATCCTGGTTAGACTCTTACCTCCTCCCTCGTGTGGACGAGATGATTGAAAGGCTAGGGGAAGCCCAATGCATCAGCACATTGGACTTGGGCAAAGGTTATTTGCAGGTCCCCTTGTGAAATTAAGACAAGGAATAAACAAATTTTCCACTCCGGGGGGATTGTATCATTTTACTGTGCTTCCGTTCAGACTGCATGGAGCACCTGCCACTTTTTAGAGGTTCATAAATATAGTTATCATCCATAGTTCCTCTTGAGAATAACACCTGACTCAACTAACAAAGGTCCTCCAAGTTTTAAAGGAAGGTAGCCTAAACATAAATCTGGTCAAATGCTGCTTAGTGAAGTATCTGGGATACCTTCTGGGTGAAGGGTACATTAAACCCCAAGAAGTGGACCACCTTCACCAAAAATATCTGAATGGTGTGCAGTTCCTAAGTGTAAGTGGGAGTGTTAAGGTCTGATGAGATGTGCCCTGATACACCCCGAAAGATGTCATGTTTCATCATTGGGCCTGCTCCTCCTTGTGCGGTGCTGCAATGCCTGACAGGCACCCGTGAAGGGGCTCTTTAGCGGAAAACGTTTTTTGATGAAGCAGTTAGGTGCGTGTGGGTGTGTGGACTAGGTAGTGAAGTGAGTACAAAGTAGTGCCTAAAATAGGTTTAGGGCTACCCTATCGCCTACATTTTATTCCTAGGGTGCACTAACCTAACTAAAAACAAGAATCCCTAACCGGATACTGGTCCTATAGGGCATGTGTGGTGTGAGAGGTCGACATGTTTCTTGCCTGTAATGGCCCCTAACGGGTCTCATGGCATTTCGTCAGGACCGATAGTTTCAGAGAGAACATCTCAACTCCAACACTACCGCAATGCTGGTTCTACAAGTGAGGAGATAAAATAGTTACCAGCTTTGCAAGTGAACACCAGAACAAATTGTGAATTACACAATTTCTTCCGTAAAAGATGACTACAAGCCTTCTTTGCAGGTCAACCAGAAACCTTCCTCTTTCCCCCCCAACGTGAGTATGGTGCCACCAGAGATCCTCACTTTCGAGAAAGCAGTCCTAAAAGAAGCTAAGTTGGTTGCAAGCAAATGGGTGGTTCTTGTTCGAAGGGCGGCCACATCAAAGGCAGGACACAATATGTGTTTGGTACTTTCTCCTCAAGGAGATGCACCCATGTGCTCCTGGATCAACATGTTTGCCGGGGTTTTTTTGAGGAGGAAGGATGCACTCATATTCGTGGTGTAAAGAATGATGTTGTCAAAAACGTATTTTTTTATTTTAACCTTTTATTTGGTGCACGTTCACAGACAGCGCAAAGGAAGAAAAGCAAATAGCCGACACGTGTCTCGCCCATGGCGCCTAATTGGCCAAAGGCTGTCTTAAGGCAAAGATTCATCTATATGTTATACATCACAATTAAAAAGCGCAGCTTATCTCGGAACCCCTCTCAAATTGTTGTGGCCATTTCTTTAAACCACTGTTGAAGGAAACTCCCTCCTTCGTTCAAGATACAAGGGACGTTTTAAATATAACTGAAACCAAGAACACCGAGGGCATCCAGTTGGATGTCATTGTGTCATTAGATGTAGAGGCCCTCTACACAAATATCCCCAACAAGCGACACTGGAAGTTGTAGAGGAGGTCCTGCAAACAACTGATTGGACAGCAACAACCCCCATAACTTTCATTATGGAATGCGCTCACATAGCACTGACGGAAAACTTCTTTCAGTTCAAGGACTATCTCTACCATCAAACAGAAGGGACATCAATGAGCAGCACATTCACCCCCAGTCTGGCATGTCTCTACATGTCAGACTTCAAGGCCAAGCATATACTTACAGATACACACCCCTTCAAAGAAAACATCACTTTATGGCATCGTTACATTGACACTTGGATCAATGGCTTGAACCCCTATACGCCCTGTGAAAACAAGAATAACGGAGCACAGAAGCAATATCATGTGTAAAAAGACAAACACCAAAATGCGTGCCCACTTCACAGCTATGAACCATACCTTCAACGGCATACACTGGACAACTTTGGAATACCACCCCCAAATACATAAGGAAGCTCTATTCAGGAAGGAGCAAAACTGGGTCTTTAGACTCTGTTCCCATATTAGAGGTCTGAATGACGATATCCCTTGGGGTGAGCTGAATCAATCAGTATAGCCATTGATGAGAATTTATGAGATCTTTCACATTTTCAACTGATCACACCGCCACTTTCACATATAGGGGGACTGTTCCCAACAAAGACTTGGGAAATACCATTGGAAGACAACTCCCCCTCACATGTGGGCACTGGCAAAAAATATCGCCCTGCTAACAGTTACCAGTCAAGGCATGACATGAGGGACAGAACCTTTATAAGCCACAAGAGGACCACTTTGATACAACCCTTGTGGGTTCTGGAGACACCCCCCTCACTTCATGGGTCCTGGGGGGCCCTGCCCAAATCACATATGCAAAGTAGGGCTTATTCCTGCATCCCATTAAGAGGGTAGCATACTGTAATAGAAACACAACACACAACCATTTGTATCCCCAGCCTCTGGATACCTATGGCCACTTCAACTATGTTAGTTTCAATAAAATGTACTCCCAAGATGGCCGCCCAGGTTGACGTTACAGTGTCTCTGCTAATCCTGATGTCAACCTGCAACCACAAAAAGCCCACCCGGGCGTTTTGCTTCACAGTAACCAGAGCTGGGGTAGGAGCACGGCTAGTTGCCACGCTGCCTCCCATGAGTATGAAAGTCTTGATCACGCCACCGAGAACATGCCATCAGCTCCGGGTAAGACAATGCATTTCAAAGTAATTTTTCGCCTGCCTTCTGTATACCTTTACTCTCACGCAGGTCGTAAGCAACGACGCACTCTGTTGAAAAAGCTCCAGTCAGCACAGAACTACAACATATGGGGTGAGTGGTAGGCAGCAGTCCGTTTCTGACATTACTGAGAATGCCCTTTACTTTAAGCTTCTTCAGCCCTCAATCATTATGAGATAATGTCCACACAAAGTCACATATTTTGCCTGCATAGTGTATGTATATGGGTGTACTTGTTTGTTACACGAACTATGGGTTAGGTGGCTACCACCGTTTTGGATCACAAACAAGTTTGAACATATGCCGCAATAACCTTGTTGCACTTACTTGTGATTCTCAATTTTGTATGGCTCCCTAATGAACTTTTGAATAGAGAAGTCTCCTACTCTTCAGGGACACGGCTAACAGTAGAACTTGTCGCAATAATCATGATGTGCTGAATAGGATTATTCAGTCATGCCAATATTTTATAAATTCACGCCAATGGCGCTAGAACACACAGGACTTTTCCCAGCAATTTATGCTTGGATCATATTGAGGCACCACACAGGAGATAAAAATTGAGTTCACCTTATGGTCAATGAATGCCTCAACGCCGCCATGTTCACACCAAGACCACTTGGCAACGAAGCGCTGCAGCTTGTTTCTGCCACACATTTTCTAAAAAATGTTTTTACTATCACTTTCTTTTTCATGTCACAGAACACTAGGCGAATCGGACATGGTGTTCACTTGAAAAGCGGGTAACTATTGTATCGCCTTACTGCAGCATTGCGGTAGCGTTAGAGTTGAGATATTCTCTGAAACTATTGGTCCTGGCGAATTGCCACAAGACCCGCTAGGGGCCATTACAGGCAAGAAACATGTCAACCTCTCACACCACATATGCCCTATAGGACCATTGTATCCAGTTAGGGATTCTTGTCTTTAGTTAGGTCAGTGCACCCTGGGAATACAATTTAGGCAATAGGGTAGCCCTAAACCTATTTTAGACACTACTTTGCACTCAGTTCACCACCTATTCCACACACCCACACACACCTAACGGCTTCATCAAAAAAAGAACTCCGCCAAAGAGCCCCTTTGCAGGGTCCTGTCGGGCATTGCAGTGCCGGCCCGACAAGGAGCAGACCCAATGATGAGGTATGACATCTTTCGGAGTATGTGAGGGTACTTCTTAACAGACCTGAGCACTCCCACTTACACTTAGGAACTGCACACCATTCTTATATACTTAGTACATGTTTTGGAGTACGTGTGCAGGACCTGGTTAAACGGCTCCCAGTTCCCCTCTTTTGGAGTACCTTTACCAAAAACCAGAAAAGATCTTAGAGCCTTTTTGGGTATCTTAGGGTACTAAAGAAGATTTATCCACAACTTTTCTCAAGTGGCTGCCCCCTTAACAGATCTGTTAAAAAAGAATATACAGGCAGAAAAAGAGCTTTCCATGTCCCTCTATGCTTTCCAACACTTCAAACAGGCCCCTACTTCAAAACCCATCCTGCTCGCCCGATTATACCAAACCGTTTATCCTACAAACTGACACTTCTGAGAATGGATTAGGTGCCATATTATCCCAGATTAACTCCCAGAGACAAAAGAGAACCATTATTTACATCGGCCAAAAGTTATTTCCAAGGGATAAAAAATTATGCAGTGGTGGAAAAGGAAGTCTTAGCTATCAAGTGGGCCATCAATCCCAAAGGTATTACCTTGAAGGTAGAGAATTTACCCTGTATACCGATCATGCTCCTCTGGACTGGCTCTCACGCAATATGGGGCACAATAACAGAATATTACAATGGTTTCAGGCTTTGCAACCCATCCGATTTACCATTTATCAGAGAAAAGGAAAAGATCAGGCTCCAGCTGACTATCGGTCCAGATATCCGCTTGAATAACTTCTTGCAAGAAAGAAAGGTAGAGAAGGGGAATGTGAGGAGGAAAAGGATACCCCAGAAGACAAAACCCCGAACTTACGTTCTTTCCTGCACCCCTCATGTGAACGCTGGCAATGCCGCACCTGGGAAGAAAACAAGGAAGGGTTAAGAATTTACAAATGGACTTTCTTTGTCCTACCCAGGATGTGAAAGAACCTACCCGAATGGAGAGCCATCAGAAGGCCCGGACCGGGGAAAAAAGTACACCATCCAGCCAAAAGGGGAGGGAGACAGAGGTGAGGGGTGGAGCCCTCAGAACACAGAAGAGACCAGCAACGCCGAGCCGAAGGAGACGCGGTCGGATGCCTAAGAGGGACAAACAAAGGGAGCCTACCAGAAAAAGAACGAAGAAAAAAGATGAAGAAGACCTTGAGAGCTGGTGTACACCCGCGGAGTTTGCCTATATGCCGCCGCAACTCAGGAGAATTGCGGCATCTGCGGTACGTATCCAAAATGGGGAAGTGCATTGAAGGAGAGGGTTGGGATGCCTCGAGTTCGTGATCCTCTATTTTCTGGTGCGGTTTCGTTTGTGCTTTTTTTTGCCAAAAGAACCCGCCAGTTACTGTGCATACCCAGAAGGGAGGGGCAAGTGGTGGAGAACCACATTTTTCTTGTTTCCTTCTTTTGGGACCCTGGTAATCTCCCCACAGGGGCACTTTCCTCTATCTCTCAAAATCCCCTTGGGTGTGATGAAGGATTCTATCCTGACAATACCTGATGTAACCCTCATACTTACCGCCACTTCTTCTCTTTTTCCAAGCCCCTGGGATAACCCCTTCCTGGAAGAAGAAGACGACAGTCTAAAAGAGAGAAGAAGGAAAACTGAAGTTTCTTGATGTCATCAAACCTTGTAGCCTAGCCACGTTATTCTTCTGAGCACACTGGGGACAAACGCACAGGCGATATCAGTCTTAACAAAGTCCTGCCAGTGGGTCTTAAGTGCGCTTTCTTAAAACAAGAGTATGTAATAGCGAATTTATTGTACTACTGAGCCCAGAGCATACATGAACTGTGGTCCAAATACCTGAAGTTGAATTCTTCTGAAGCATTATCTTTTCCTTTTCTTTAGGAAATCCAGAGTTGCTGCTTCTGAGGATGGGAACAACGCTGTGATGCTGACAAGATCCAGAGGCTTGATCAAGGTAATTTAGGTAAGTGAAAAGCATAGAGACCAAGCGGAGACACGGGTTGGACACGGACTTTAAATAGAGGCTGACAGTGTGCTTTTAGTGCATTTGTCAGGATCATGTAATGTTCACTATGAGCCAGGAGTCAGATTAGCAAAAGCACAAGGTCATGGCAAGTTCACTGTGAGCCAGGGGGCTGATTAGCAAATGCATCTGCCGGGATCATGGAATGTTCAAGCAGAGCTAATAGAGTCATGGAACAGTTCACTGTGAGCTGGGGGGTTAATTAGCAAATGCATCTGCCGGGGTCAAGGAATGTTCAAGCAGTGCTATTAATCTTAAAGGTGATACCTTGTAAGTTTAATTGACAAGGACACCTGTTACTGTTGTTTGTTCTGGAACGTTTGCATTAAACAGAGTGAAAGAAAGTGGGTTTTTGTTGCAGTAACTGTAGGAGAGTAGAATCTGCTTCTTATGGTTACTCCCACTTTTTGCTGATGTTTCACTGTTTTTCAAATTTAGTCCGGCTGGGGCCCTGCTAACCAGGACCCCAGCCTAGCGGCTTCCTCTCTAAATTGATTACCAGTACTTTAGGTACACTCCAGATTGGATTCTAGGTTACCCGTATAAGTTCCTAGTATATGGTATACTATGTACCCAGGGTATAGGTACCCCAGAGGCCTACCAGGGGCTGCAGCATGTATTGTGCCACCCCTGGTAAGCCTTCCAAAATGACACCACAGGTCTGCTACTGCAGCCTTGGTAAGGTGGTTCATGCACCCCTTACTGAGATGTAGCTTTACTATATCTCTCCATATCACTGCACATGTAAACCTATCAGTCGCCCCTATGGCAGGACTGAACAATCCTGAAGGCAGGGTGCTAGGTTTCATGTGAGAGGGTGCCTATGCATGAGCAAAGCCCCTCTGCAGCTTTCGGAACCTTTATTCCGGGTTGTTTGTGATGCATCCAAACCATATACTCTTTAGTGCATTATAACCAAACGGTAAATGCTAACTTTGGGATGGCTACATGGAAACATGTTGTGTTTGGTGTCAAACACCTTGGAATCATACCCCCACACCAGTAACTGGTGTGGCAGTATGATCCCACCCTTCTAGAGAGAGAAACATGACAGCACCAGTATACCCGGTACCAGCTTAACATCCCAAAATGGATGCTGCCAGCCACAGACACGAGTCTGCTGGATGAAACTCCGGCAGGGGAGGCCTGGACAATAGGTTTCCTGTCACAGGGAGGTGTCACCACCTCCCAGACAGGCTTTAGTGTATTGGGGCTGGGTGGGTGCACTCCAAGAGTGCTTTGAAGTCTGCACTGGGGGCACATTTGGTGTCCCTGTGCATAGTCCAGCTCAAACCAGTTGCAGGGGCTACCCGCCCCTGCTCTGGCATGAAAATGGACAAAGGAAATGGGTGTAGCCACCCCTCTTTCCTGACCCTTCCATAGGTGGGTCCCTAGAGTTTGTCTCATCCCTTCCTTGGGTATAAGATAGGAACCCCTGGCTACAGGACTTTAGATTACACCTGGACGAAACTCTGATACATAATCCTGGAACTTCGACGATCTACAAGACGCTAGATGACTGAAGAATCTCCCTTGGAGTAAAGGAGTTACTCCCCTGCAAGGCAGGCACCTAAAACGCATCTGACCGGTTTGCATCTCCGAAGCTCCTGCCGGACTCCGAAGAAATTGCAACACAGGAGGTGGGTTTCCAGACTTCCCGGGGGCTGACCCGAGCTCCAAGCAAAGCTGAGACCCGTAGCCCTCGTGGGGACTGTGGAACTGGAACCCCTAGACACGGTGCACAGTTGCAAGTGCATATGCTTCACGTTGATCCTTGAGTCTGGGCTTTAGACTGCTTTCTTCTCCACCAAAGATTACTGGCCTACACTCCCCGAGTGACCCGTGGGCTGGTATTGTCTGATTCCTCTCGAGGTTCCTTCGCGATCCCTGGTCCGTCGACTGGTGGGTCCCTGTGAAGGCAGCTCTAACTTTAATTGGGCTTACCTGGTTGCTCCAGATGTGCCCTGACTCTCTATTGCTTGGGGAGTCTCAAGGACCTTGCTGGTCCACACCAAAGCATCTTTTCTCTTCCTGCGTGGGTTGCTGTTGCCATGGCTTGTTAGGTTCAATCCGAGCAACGACACCGCAGCACTCGACATCCTTCATGGGACAGCTCGAATCCAGCTCCTGGTTGTCGTTGACACCTCCTGGTCCTCGTGGCTGCAGAGTCAAGCTTCCCCTCTTCGCACCTGAAACAAGCGACGTCGGTGGGCATTTGTCTATCGTGCCCCTGGTCACTGGCAAGTGACCCAGACTCTGTCCCCTCTGCTTTCAGGTTCTTTTGATCTTCGATCCAGGCGTGGATCACACCGGACACTTTTCTTCTTCCCGGCAGCAGCACTTTGCAGCAGATCGCCATTGAAATCAACGACGATTCCCGACACCATTTGACACCTATGCACCCGGCTTCCCTGGGTGAGGTAACTCGAGTACTCTGGTGCTCCCATGGGTGCTGCCCTAGAACCCCCTAAGTCTAAAGGGCTTTGCTTAAAGTCCTCTCCTAAGTGTCCTTAACTTCTAAAATTCCAACCGCGACTTTCCCATAGAATAGTACGGGGCTCACGCCTGTGTTCTCACACTGCACGTGTCCCCCGTGGGTCTCCTGTGTCACTATCTTGGGTGGTTCCTTGGGGTCCCAGCAATTCTACGTGCTCTAGGCACTGTGTCTAGTCAAGTGGTGGTTCTTATACCACTTTCTTAATATATGGTTTGGTCAGCCCTTGGGGCCCATTGTATATTGTGCTATTTACTGTCGTTTTAGAACTGTATTATTGTGTATCTTGGACTCTAATCTCATAAAGAGATTAGTAGTGAGTGTTTAGAAATAAATAAATATATTTTATATATACCTTGTGTGGTTCTCCTTTCATTTAGTGATTCAAGAGGTTATAATCTGGTAAACCTAGCTGCTTTACACTCCTTCAAGACTTTCTATAGCTACCACTAGCATAGCTTTAAATAAAGGTTGTCTTTAAACCTATTCATCAATAAGGGTTGTTTGGACTGGTACAAGGTGCCTACTATAACTAGTAGACATCATATACCAGGCCAACTACTCACAGTAACCCCTCCACTTTTTTCCAGAAACCTGATGCTAACTTGACTGTGTGTCTGCTGGGATCCTGCCAACCAGCCCCAAGAAGTGTGTTCCTTCTCACAATTATACATTTGTTTCCACAATTGGCACACTTCTGGGCCACGCGTAAGTCCTTTATAAAAGGTACCCCTGGTACCAAAGGCCCTGTGACCAAAGAGGGCATCTGAGGGCTGCAGCATGTTTTACGCCAACCTCAGAGAACCCTTATCTTAACACCCCCACACTGCTATTGCAGGCTGCATGTTTTGGTGCAGACCAAACTGAAGAGTCGACATGACACAACTCCCTGTGTGCCATGCTCACCACCACTGCCTATGGCATGGGTAAGTCACCCCTCTATCAGGCCTCACCGCCCTAAGGCAGGGAACACCATCCCACATGTGAGTCATAGCTGCAAGTGCAATTTCCACTACATTGTCTGTGCCATTCACAGACACTGTGAGTGCAATGACGCCATATTGAGTACATGGGCTGGGAGTTTCTCATTTTAAACTCCACAGCTCCATGATGGTTTTACTGAAAGCTGAGAAGTTTGGTACCAAACGTTTCAGAATAATAAACCCACGCTGATGCCAGTGTTTGATTTATAATTAAATCCACTCAGAAGGCATCATAGAAATTCCCCCGGAACAATGACTAACTTCTAGTGTATTGGCTGTCTGGTCCCCACCAGTTAGCCACCACTAGACAGTTTCTGACCTCATGGGGTGAGAGTATTTGTTCTCTCGGAGGTCAGGGACCAAGCCTGCTCTGGGTGGAGGTGCTTCACACCTCCCCCTGGCAGGAACAGCAACATCTGGAAGTGATCCTCAAAGGCTCTCACCTTGTGATGTGCTGATAGGGACAGCTACAACTAGTGGAGATGTCTGACCCCCTTTCCAAGCCCCACTTTTGGTGGCAGGACAGGTGGGAAAATTAGTAAGCAGAGTAGGAGTGTCCACCTTAGCCTGGCACACCCCTAGGGTCACCAAGAGCTGAGGTGAACCTCTCCCTTGGATATTTTTCATCTTGAATTGGAGAATTAAGTGCAATAGCAACAGGGATGTACCCCTCTACCCAAAGGGAGGGCCTCCGGTCCAGGCCGGTACTTTCCCCAGCAGCACGGCTTTCATCACCGCAGTTGCCCAGTTGCAGTGCCCTCCCTTCTCCAGGGTTTGTGCCGGCAACCCACCGCAGACACAAAGGCGATACAGTTACCAACCCGCCTGGTGTCCCCCTTGCCCCCTGCTCACTTGGTTTTTCCTTAGGATTACTTTCATACTTTAATTCGTATGGCACCTGGTTCCTCCTTTTTACTTAATTTTACTTTAATTTCACTTGGGTAACGTTTTCTTTACTTGGGTAACGTTTTTTTTTTCAGAATCTTCCCGCCGCTGCTGCCCCTGCGCCCCTCCCCGACACAGGCCCCGCTCCCGCCTCCCTACCTCCAGTCCCGCCCCCCTCCCCTACCTAATGGCAGCTGCTGTGGGGAAGCACGTGTGAAACCTGTACCTTCGGTCCAGGCCAGCACTCTCCCCAGCAGCTCCGCTTTCATCACCACAGTCGCCCATTTGCAGAGCCCTCCCTTCTCCAGGGTTCGCGCCGGCAGCCCACCGCAGACACACAGGTGATCCAGTTACCAGCCTGCCTGGTGTCCCCCTCACCCCTGCTCACATGGTTTTTCCTCAGGATTGCTTTCATACTTTTGGCACCTGGTTCCTCCTTTTTACCTTTGACTTAGTTTTACTTTAATTTCACTTGGGTTATATTTTCTTTACTTGGGTAACGTTTTCCTTTTCAGACTCTTCCCACCGCTGCTGCCCCTACGGCTCCTCCCCCGACACAGCCCCCGCTCCAGCCTCTCTACCTCCAGTCCCACCTCCTCCCCTACTTAATGGCGGCCGCTGTGTGGTCGCGCAGCGGACGTGCGCAGCTGGCGCGCCAAAGGCACTCCTAAGGCAACCCTGCGGACCCTTTGCCAACTCCATTACAGACATCATCTCCCCGCAGGCCATCGCATCCACCAACTACACACTACTGGGAGACCTCAACTTCCACCTCGACAACCAATCGGACCCCAACACGACATCACTCCTGGACAACCTCCACAACCTTGGACTCTGCCAGATTGTGACTAAGCCCACGCACTCAGGAGGACACACCCTCAACCCCCTTTTCACCACAGGAAACTCCATCACTTTCAGCCACACCACCGAACTCCCATGGACTGACCACCGATGCGTCCACTTCACCTTCAGAACACCCACCATCCACAGACAGTGGTGCAGATCGGAGCTTCCGAATCCCCTCTACTTCCACGGACAGAGTGATTTTACAGTCACACGCGCACACACACATCACACGCTGGTGGGGCCCATAACACCAACATTCATCCTACCACTCTATCAGTGCCATGTATAAGGGGAGACACTTTTCTCTACCTAACCAATCTGCATGTACCCTGAGGTCAATGGCATCAACTAGTTGCTATAGATTTGGTGAAAACAACTTAACTCTCTATATATTCAATAAACATGACAATAAAATAACCACCCGACACAGTAATTCAAACAGAATATTGTTTATCTAAAATTGTAAGAAAAGCCAATTAAATGCAAGATCATATTTTCCATATTTACCTATTCTGGCTAAAAGTCGTTTTCTAAGTCAGAACTGGTCCTCAGCAAATAGTTAAAGTTTCTAGCCGTCATGTAGAGTCACCGTCCTCTCCGTCAGCATCGGGACCTCTGATCATTGGTTCGGGAAGAAGTGGCGCTAGACCTCTCTAGTCTACTAATATTTATACCAAATTTTACATTCAAAATGTTACAAACATGTCTTTCAAAATAGTCGAATGGCGGAAATTATGTCGTCTTGGTACATTGGGATACAACGATAGATTTTCTCACGTATTGATAGTCTCAATAATGAATAGAAATTAGGAGTCCATAACTAATTCGTTACTTCTACGGATGTCTCTTTAGGATAAAATGTATCTCATCCATGGGACCATTATAAGTTCATCAGGTCGGATTATGGATTCGCAACAAATCTTCTCGTTCAGGGGCATCTGGCATCTCTCCCAGATTTGTCATCATGTTCATGGCTTTTCAGTTCAATTGGAGGACAAGGTCACAGTCAGCGCAAAGCCTCCTTTCAATTTTCATCTACTCAAATGCAGGCTGCGGGTGGTAGCCATTTTATAGCAGGCCACAATGGTCAACTTAAGTAAAAAGAAACACAAAGCATAATTACTGCATGGAAATGATTATACAGTGTTATTCCCCTGCTAATACCCTTATGTGTATGCATTTTTCTAGCCATTTGCGACATCAAAAGCCATTAATACATATTAATTATAAGCGCAAAACACAATAACATCACATAGGCAACATCTATTCTGTTAATTTGCTCACCAACTTAGTTCACTTATTATTGTAGCCATGCAATAGCATTCCCACGTGTAATTCTTCTGTTAATAAGGTTGGTTAGACAAGACTCGACAAATCTTTAGTAATTATTAATTAATCAGTAGTATTTTTAATAATAACATACAAAAATGAAACAGGTATTTGTTTTAAAAGTAAAAACCCTGCTCCATCAATCCCCCCTTTGGTGATATCTTATCACCACAAAAATCAAAACCCAAAAATCAATTTAATTTCCCGTTTTGAAGAAATTCAAAATGTCTTCTTGTTCATTTTTAAACTCATCTTCTCTTTTAGTTTCTATATACATGCTTTCCCTCAATTCTTCTAATTCTATTTCTTGTGGATCTTTTTCTGGTTTCTTTTGTCTCTTTTTAACATTTTCTCATGTTATTTTCTTTTTATTTCCCACACCTTGCCTTTGTTGCAGGTGCTCTAGATTGGTGACTACCCACCTATGAGGTAAATTACTCTACACAAAGGCTATGTCTGTTGAGCAGCCTTAAAAAGGCATTTGCATGAAGAACTACCCCCAAACTTATTCTTAAAGTGAGGACAAAGAATCCACATCTCCTGTCTGCTGTGACTGTATAAAGATGGAAACAACTGACCCATTTGTTGTTCAAGTTCCAAGTTCTCTTTGACCAAGGAAGGGAATGCTCTGCAGCCCACGAAGAGGACTGCTGTGAAACCGAAGCTGGTATCTGTCTAACAGCCAGCTTCATAGAGGTGAAGGGACATCACCTGAAGCGGGACCTGCTGAAAGAACCTGAACACCTAGAAGGAAGCCTGCCTGCTAAGAGACTGAAAGAACCTGCTAACGTGCAACTGTGTAGGAGTGTCAGAAGCAGCTTGACCCTGGTAGTGTGAGGGCCTGCCAGGAGAAGAAATGTTGTGGAAACCATCAGCAAGCCCTAGAACCATGGGGGCTATCTCTCAGAGAGAGTGTGGTCCTGACCAGAAACTGCAGAAAGAAGTAATTTCTGCTGTGACCAAGTACTGAACCTCATTTCGCTATTATGATCTGAGTTGTGGTGAAGCTGTTGTGGCCAATCTGGCCACAACTGTACCCAAGGTGGACTGTGTTGATGCAACCAAGGATTGTGCCCGAGGCAGACGCTGCTTCCTCATTTGAGGAGGGCACCTGCAGCTGTCTTCAAGCCACTGTAACACCTGACCCCCCTAGCAGCCCACCAGCTGCACCTTATCATGAGACACAGAAACAGGTCTGACTCCTACCTTGACCCTCTGCAGTACATGGGTCCATCTGCAAGGACATCAGGCAGCGACCCCCACTGCTGTGTTCTACTGTGACCTATGCAAATCACGGGTTGAGCTAACAGATACTTGTATCCTCCCAGAGACAGAAGACAAAGGGGCCCATGCGAATACTGAAATCTGTGCTGTGGTGAGACTGAATCAAAGAGGACTATGTTGAATTGAGCGCTAATGTATTGAATAGGGGTAATCTGCACCTGAGTCTTGATACATGCCTGATACATACTTGTTTGAAAGTGGCTTATTAGTAGTGGTAAATATGCATCTACCACTGCCGATAATACCACAAACCCAATACAGAGCTCAGAATAGGTTTTGTAAAATTATTCCCATGCTCAACCCTTGGTAGCTTGCCTGTGAGCAGGCAGGCTTAACTTCAAAGACAGATATGTAAAGCATTGAAAACCACCATTCAGTAAATAATTAAGACACACAATAATAATAAAAATTGAACATCAACTTATTTTAAAAGGACATATTATTATCTTTAAAATGACACCAAAATGAAAAGAATTCAATGTAGGGTACTGGAGATATGAATTTTCAAAGATTTAGCACCATATAGAACATAGAAACCTATAGCCCCTATTGGGACATCTGGTCGCGCTAGACCGGGGGAAAGTTAAAGTTTCAGGCTGACCACGATGGAGCTTTGCACACCTAGCCCTCACAGGTAGGACTCATTCAAAGTTCTTACCATCTGACTTAGACACTTTTCTGGAGCTTTTCTTCCTCTCAGCCAGTACGGATTTGTTGAGGGTTCGCCAGATTGCCTTGCTACGAGCTCCCAGTTAAATTTATGGAAGTCAGACCTCCAAATCTTTCCAGCAGGACAAACCAAGGATCCAGGTCGGCTCACGGTTGAAGGTGGGCGGCTTGGCTCTTGCAGTTGGTCCCAGGCACCTTTTCTACATTCAGACTTACAAACGTTTACAGAGCTTTTTCTCCTGAGGTCCCTCGATGCTCTTCACCTGGCAATATTGGGACATCTAGTCGCGCTATACCGGGGGAAAGTTAAAGTTTCAGGCTGACCACGATGGAGCCTTGCACACCTAGCCCTCACAGGTAGGACTCGTTCAAAGTTTTTACCATCTGACTTAGACACTTTTCTGGAGCTTTTCTTCCTCTCAGCCAGTACGGATTTGTTGAGGGTTCGCCAGATTGCCTTGCTACGAGCTCCCAGTTAAATTTATGGAAGTCAGACCTCCGAATCTTTCCAGCAGGACAAACCAAGGATCCAGGTCGGCTCACGGTTGAAGGTGGGCGGCTTGGCTCTTGCAGTTGGTCCCAGGCACCTTTTCTACATTCAGACTTACAAACGTTTACAGAGCTTTTTCTTCTGAGGTCCCTCGATGCTCTTCACCAGGCCAGATTTGTTGAGGGTTCAGCGGCTTAGGTTTTTTACCAACTCCCGGTCAAACTCTGGAAGTCAGACCTCCAGAGCTTTTTAGCAGGACGAACCTGGACAGCAGGTCGGCTCGTGGTTGATGGTCCCTGGCTTGCCTGGCCAGTTGGAGTCGCTCAACTTATGGAACCTTTTTCTAAACTTTCTCCAAAGTTCTTCAAACTTCTGGGACTTCTTCCTGAAGTTCTTTGGGAGTCCCAAAGCATCCAAAACTTACTCAAAGGGTCTGGAAAGCTCCAAGATGGTCCTTGAAAGTTTGGGACTTCAATTCCCACAAACCACTTGGACAAAACCATAAAAAATTCATTGGTAGTACTCCAGGCTGGGGATTCTGGGTGGTGATGGTCCAGGTGAGCTCTGTTAACCTGTAGCTTGTAGGCAGTCCACTCCTTAGTCCTATTGAAGCAAGTTAGGTCCACAGGGCTGTTGTTCTAGATTGTGCAGCAGGCGCAGTCAGTCAGAGGGCAGGGACCGGTTGGTGCAAATCAAACTTCTCAGCATGGACCATTCTTCTTCCTCGTGTTTCAAGCAGCAGATTTGAGGGGCACTGCCCCTCCCAGATAATTATTCAGAGTTCCTTGGGGTCAGATAGTATTGCACCCCTGTCCAATGAGGTACAGGACAACACCCCAGAGCATGACCATTTCCTCCAAAGTGTGGCACAATGGTCTCCCAGAAAGCACTATTTCTCCAACATTGAGCTTGGCTGAAGTCTCAGCAGAGAGGTGAGAGCTGGCTAAACCAATCTCCAGGATGGCTCATCTCGATATTCTCCCTCCCTCTGGCATCCTCAAATTCCCTCCTTAAGCCTGCCATCTTCCTGGCTTCAAAGAGTAGGGGTGTAAATGAAACTGGTTTTTCCTGCCTATCTTCTCTTTCTATTGAAGATTATTGTTTTTAATCCCTCCCCTTGCTTTGGCATTCCTATGTAGCAGAACCCTCTCCTCTCAGAATGGCTCCTTCACCCCAGGACTACTTATCACCTCATCAAGGCAGCCTGGCTAATCCACTTCACTTTGACCAATCAGGACAGATCACTAGAAGGCTGAATTATGGCTTACAGACAGGAAAGACTTATAACTTCTTGTCTGTACATTTTAGGATCATTACAACAATAGTATATTGTTGGATTTATCAATACCATTCTATTAAGTCCTTGAATGATATTTTTCTGATTCTCCTGACTGGAATTATTAATAATAACTTCTTGCCATGTTATCCTATGTGGCTGGGGATTTGCAATGGGGAAAATGATTTGGGCAATTTTACCAACACCGGGGCTTATAAAACATCTTTTGTAAGGACCCTGCCTATATTTACAGGACCCCCAACACCTGGAACACCTACGGGAGACTTTAGGGGTTCTGAATATGCAAAGATATTGCAGATCCTCACTCCACAGTGCTCATAGCACACAAGTTAATTTTGGGAAGCACTTTACTACAATGTGGGCAGTGAGATGGGCAATTACACTATTTCCATGGCATATAAAACCTATTTTATAAAGGTCCCCCTTAAAAATACCTGATCCCCCCTACCACCGGGACACCTTGGAGAGACCCGGGGGTTCCTGAATATGCCAAAATATTGTAGTTTAATAAACATTTTAAGTGCACCAAGCATCAAAGTCGTGTTTGGGCACAATTTACATTTCAAAAGCAGCCCTGCAACACAGGGCTTCTTTTAAACTGAGCTCAGACCTGAGCAGTGCACACATGCCAGTGCAGAAAGAGCTGCTGGCCTCTAAACTGCCATGCCCTATACTAGGGACTTAAAGGTAGTTTCGATCCCCCTGCCCTATTATGTACTAGGGCCTTATAAGGGAGGTCATGCCAATCAGAGGGGTACCCTAACCCATGTTGTACCCTAGAGTATATAGATGTTTTCACTGTATTCTCTTTATGTTTTCAGCATAGCACTGGCCCTGGGTCTGGTTAGGCAGAGCCCAGGTACAGTCAGAGTCAGTTACAACCAGTACCAGTCAGCAAAATATATTTGGAGTGCCCAGGGCACAGGATGACTTTGCAACAAAACTGTACATCCTAGGTGGAGGAAAGAGTACGGTGTAAGCAAAATCCAACCTGCTTTACCCCAAGCTCTAGTGTGTTTTTATTGTATCTGCTATCAGTTTCTGTGTGGCATTGCATTTTAAGTATGTAGATGGAAGTGTGTTTCTTAAGTAAAGCACTGGGTTGAACAATCAGTTATTGTGCTGCTGGGTGATTGTCGAATTCTGCACTAGAGCATCCCCACACTACCTCGATAAAAAGCCATGATTGCTCACTGTCGGTACCACTGAGAGTCAAATGGTGATGGGGTTGTACGTGGCCCAGTTTGCAGAGCCATAGTAGGACAAATACCTACCAGTTACTGTGGACTGATAATGGCAGGTGGACAAAAGCAGAGTTGGGCAGTTTCTGAACAGAAGGTTAAGCTAATCCACCATTATTAAAGATTGTTTGAGGTCTTGACAATTCTACACCAATCTTGATCAATCAATGTTTTTGATGTGCCTTTTAAGTCGTAGGTTGGATGCAATTGTTATAGTGGGGTGAATGCGATTCATGGAGAGACTTGAGAGCCAGAACTGAAAAGATAGATCATAAATGTAGGGGTTTTAATGTTTGATTATATCTCAGGTGCATGGGAGAAAAGCTCAAGCTGGTGAATGCAGAGATATTTGGATCCTGATGCTTGGCAATGTCAAGTTCATGTATTAAAAGAGGATAGATTAGATGCCTACAAAAACACCAAAGCATTTGGATGTCTACATTTGAACAAATCATCTATGTGAAGAACACGATGAAGCATCGGTCTCTCCCATGCACAATGGCGGAATGTTCGACTGGATTTTGTGGTCCTCAAAGTGGTGTGTGCAGATTTAGATTCCGTATATAGGTTTCCTGTTTATGCCCTTATATAGGTACAATTCACATTGCCCTTATTTGGACATAGAAATCCGACCCTTATATAGAAATTGTCCGTACAAACCAAATACAGGCATGGCCACCTCGTCCGTCCATCCACGTTACAACAACTTCTTGGAAAACCAGACCCTTAAGCCTTTAGGAATTTCCCTCAGCTTGAATATTGATTTCTCCAAAAACTCATTAAGTATGCATGAACATCTATTCCTTAGGGGTTCATTCATGACGTTCCTCTGCCTGACTTTTACGTCAATAGTGGCATTCCTAGACACCTTCAAGGTATAAATATACCAGCACTTGCCTTGGCAAATTGCGGTTCCCGGAGGATTCGATCCAACCCAGACTACGCGGTTTGCCACGGCAAGTTCGGAAGGAGATTGAGTTCCAGCCTGATGCACTGACCTGACGCTGCCATCCTCCTCGCAGACAATCCAGCTCTAGAGCTCTCTGACTTCCCTTGCAGGGGGTTAGACTATCGAGTCCAGAAAAGAGATTCCAACCTCTCTCATTCTCAGGTATGGCGCTGACTAGAACTTAGAGAAACTTTTGGCAACTCTTGGCTAAACTAAATTATAGCTAGCTATACTTTAGAAATAGCACCTACTTCAAACCTCGTACTGCACTTAGGTTAGGTACCCTGGGGTAGAACAATTTAGAAGCATCAGATGAGTATCACATTTTAGCATTATGGTATTTATGTATGTATTTTGATTAATATATGTCATAGCTACAAACCATGCTATTGCAGTATTATTTTATCTTACTGCTAACCTCGTACAAATTTTACTTCGCAGTCTGTCTTACGATTGTAGCAATTCATATCTCTTGCATGAGAAATAAGACTGTTCAATAAACCCTTTTATTGAAACGCCCGTCTCTCTATTTCTGTGCAACTCTGTAGAAACGAGGCATGCACGATTGACTGAGTGAAACTGTTATCTATTGTTTCCACGATTCTGAGACAGTTCCGATTCTAAAGGGAAACAAAGTTGTCATGTTTATGCGGTTGTCAGAGACTAATCCCTTTTTGTGTTTTCGAGAAGTTTCTAGTGACCTCTGAGTTAGCTGGCACGCACAAGTAATTAAGTTTAATATACTCGATAGAGACATACTGACCTTAGTCCTATGTCAAATCTATAGTGTATGTTATTCCAATGTGCAGAGCCTATCAGGGATATAGGAAATACACTACAAAAGATCTGGATAAACAAAATGTTGGCTGTAACCCAGCAGGTGAAGGGCTGTGGTCTTGTCACAGCACAAGGGGTTGAAACACAAGTAGTATACCACACCAGGACATTTTCAAAATTAGGTATCTCCAAGCCAAACATATTCTAGTGGTGATTGTATGTGTTCTGATGTTACTGAATCTTGGATGCTCACTTCACAGCAGTGATGAACGTAAGCCACAGGATGAATCTGAGTGAAATGGGAAATTTATAAGGATTGACCCAATGGCCTAAATAAGTCAGTTTCTGGGTCTATTTGCTAGGAAGCATAAAGGGCGCTGCTTTTTTCTTGCTAGTGTTTTTGTTTTCTTGAGAAGGAATGCAGTTGTAGGTATAGTTAAGTCCACCATTAACATTTTTGTCCTTATTGAAATCCATCAGTTTAACAATCACTAGACTATACAAACCTTATGAGCATTGTAAATATTACCATTCGGAACTCCACATCTATGCACCTTTAATGTATTAATACCTTTAAGTTTCATAGTTATGAGGCTAATAACTGTATCTTCAAGGAAGATACATGCATGTAGATGTAGAGTTAAGAGTGGTAAATCTGTACTTAGATTCACCCATTGTGACTGATAATATTCTGGATATGACATTGCGGCAGGATGATATCTAGAGTCTCAGCACTGTGACATATATCCCACCATTACATAAGTATTGCAAATTAAAGATATCTAGGATTAATATGTAGCTCTGTTTCTGGATGATTGGAGGCTGAATCATCTGTTATGGGATTTACCAAACGTCATCATCAGAACCTCAGCTCTTTTTTTGATATCTTAACCAGCTGATCAAATCCTCTAAGCATGTACAAAACAAATGACACATTGGGCAGCTTCTTTGCATTGGCAAGAAATTTATTATTTGTGTTGTTCAGGCTACACGTCTTACTATCCTTGCTCATAAAGCAATCTACAACAGCATCAAGATAAATGAAAAATCAAAATGTCAGCCCTTTGATCCTTTGGGATCCAGCTGCGTAGACTTCAATCCATTCTACTTCTTAATTTCTTATGCCATTTGATATTCAACATCAAATAGCACAGGATGTTCAGGTTTATGTAAACAGAGTATTAGCAGAAATTGTGTGTGTATATGACAAAAGAGCAAGCGCACGTGTGAGTGTAGACCCTACGGCATAGTAGGGAAGCAGGTTATTCAAAAAGATCTTTTAAGATTAGATATATGTTCTAAGCATTGTGTCATTTCACCACTAGCATTTCTTTACTGTGTGAAAATGTGCAGGGGTCTCCCCTGATCCCAGAAGTTGTTCCACTGATCTTCTTCTTCATCTTCAGTTACTTTCATTTTCGTCCGCTCTCAGCTGGTATTTCAAGGCAGCAGTTCCCCTTAGACTCATTGCAGGTTGAAATGCGCATTTCCCCCCACTTGCAGAGTTCCTGAGTGCATCGGCCTTTGAGTGTTATTTGGCAGTTAGTTGAGTCGTAAGGAAATTTTACTCCTAGCCCTGTGTAAGAAACAAACATGACCAGTGAATGCTCATGACGCAAGTGTTAATATGAGGTGCTTTATAATGACAATATAACAAAAGAGAGAGAAAGGGATTTCACAACTAAGTTGTAAGGGGTACTCCCAGTCCCCTAAGGTATACAAAATAAACAAAGAAGGGGGTATCCTTTAATGAGAGAAGGTAAAAACCTTCTATCTGTTAGAGAGTTCACAGAGAAGTAAAAAGACAAATTATTTCTTTTTTATGAAACCCCTCACTCACCAACCTAGTTGGTGACGTGCTTCATCATCGGGGTCCACCCGGGCAGCCGAATACCACCCGGGTGTGCTTCAATGCCTGATTACAGCGGAGCAGGTTTGTTATTATGTCAGTACGTGTAAGTGACGTGTGTGAGTGAGTGAAATAAAGTTAAAAGTAATCCTACTGTACTCCCTAATGAATTTAATATGGAGCAGCAGGATCACAGTTAAAAAAGTGGTGAGGTGTAATACTAATGTAGGTTTGATTTGACCTAAAGTATTATCAAAAAATTGATGGTCTACATGTTTCAACCTTTGAGTGTAGTCACAGGTTTTTGTCAGGACCTATCGACACACCGGGCGGTCTACACACACTAAGGTGCATCCAACCCTGGAGCATCTGTGTGCCACCTACATATACTTGCGAAGGTGGTAAAAGGGTTCAGGGAGTCCTCTGCGTACAGATGAACCTGAAAAAAGAACATACAGTCCTGGGCAGTCAGAAAATAATCTATTTAAAATTAGAGTGAACAGTGCCCATTTCCGCGTGAACTCTCATTTTTGCGCATATAATTACCACATTCTGAGTTATATGCCCCGGTAATTGCCAGTGATTATTGGAACCGAACATCCGTTCCATATTATGCGAAATTAGCATTAACCCACTAAATGGTTGTGGAAGTCGTGGGTGTCTTACGGCTACACAGCAATGGTGAGCATACTTGATGTGTAATTCTACAGAGCGGCCAAACGCACGTGAAAATGACTCTATTTGTGACATGCGTGCGCTAAGGAAATTATTTAAAAACAGAACACGGTGAAAATGAGGAAAAGACTCAAAACTCACTCGCGATTCTTAATCGAATCGTATCATGGGCTCATAAGGGAGGCAGACGGTGCTGCGTTACTGTTGGACAAAAAACACAAAACACGGGCGGCACTGGTCAGAACACTCAACTTTAAGTGCCTCACGTGTGTATGGCCACCAGCTCTTCCCTCCACACTCTTACCTCAGTTCACCGACTACCTGCCACAAACCTGCGGTACTTCCCCCAGGCGCCCGGATGTTACTGAATGGGCTGCAAAGCTTCAACTAAATACTCCTCACTTCCTGGTTAAACGTCACATGACTAGTGGGCGTGGCTTGGAGTGAGGAGACAATTCTTAAAGGGACAGGTCGGTTTTAACGGTGAATGGCTAGTCAAAGGTGAGACGATGAAAAGGAGTCAAGAGAGAGTGTTAAAAAATATATATTTTTTTTACATGGAATAGAACATTCCACACGTAGGAGGAATGCTCCAAGAAGGAAAACAGTAGTTCAACTAAAATTACATGGCACATTGAGGTTACTTGTTCTGCACAGAGTTCCAGGGTATGCAATCGTTCATACCATGTTTGTGGGTGGACAATCTGTGTATCCAGCGTTGTTCTTTCTCATACAGATATTTCTGTGTGTTGGTACCAGTCACAGTTTCAATTATCGTCCAGCGCATGTCGTTAGGTATAAGAAAGTGTTCTGTTAGACGTGTAGTTTGTTTTTTGCATCTAATAGTGCTCCTGTGTTCACAGATTCTCTATACTGGATAAAGCAATGTATCGAGCAGAATGTCTGAGACTGTTATCTGATAGGAGAAATTACCTCCCACTCCCTTCTGATCCATCTTTTGACCTAAAATGTGACATCATTTCTTGGTTAATGCAGCAGCCTGTAACAATGAGATCTCCAAAATGGAGGCAGACTACTTGACCACTACGGAAGTCAAAATTCCTTACTTTTACATCCTCCCCAAAATGCACAAAGATAAGTTTCCACCACCAGGGAGGCCCATTGTTTCTGGGATTGATTCACTCCTGGAGCCATTATCACGATTTTGTGACTTCTTTTTTAAGACTATGGTCCAACAATCGGAAACATATCTCCAGGACACCAAAAGTCTTCTGTCATTACTCAGAACAATCCACGTTGACGAACATACCATCCTCGTCAGCCTGGATATTGAAAGCCTTTACACCAGCATCCCTCAGGATGCGACTCTAAACGTGCTTGAGCAGTCACTCGAGAACTCAGAATGGTCCCATAGAACCCCCAAGGGGTTTATCATCGATTGCGCCTCCCTAGCCCTGAAACAGAATTTTTTTGAGTTCGAGGGTACCCTGTATTTACAAACGGGCGGAACTTCTATGGGTAGTACCTTCGCCCCGAGTGTGGCAGGACTCTATGTCTACGACTTTGAGAAGAAAATTCATCCTGACCACATCCAACCCCTTCTCTAGTAACATAACACTATGGCGCAGGTACATTGACGATGTACTCCTAATATGGAATGGACCTCAGAATGTTCAAAATGAATTTTTCTTATGGATAAATACATGTGATGACCATCTTAGATTTACTCACTGCAGTGACACCCAGTCCTTAGTCTTTCTGGACGTTGTGATCACCATAGATAACGGGGCCCTTGAAACCCGCACACACTACAAACCGACTGGGAAAAAAAATCTACTTAGGTTTGATAGCTTCCATCCCAGGCCCCTCAGGGAAAACCTCCCCTTCGAACAATATCTCAGAATTAGGAGAAATTGTAGCAAGAGCTCTGACTTCCGCTCCCAAGCTAATGACCTGTCACTCAAATTGTCAGATAGAGGATATCCCGAAAAGATATTAGCAACTTGCAAAAAACGGGCTGCCAATCAGAACCGTGAGGCGCTGTTGGAACCCAATCTGAAACAAGTGACGGACACTCCTCTTACATGCATCACCACATACAGTACTATCTCTAACCAGGTCACAAGGACAATTAACAAACACTGGAACATCTTGAATACAGGCAATCTAAAATGGGATAAACCCTTGTTCTCTTTTAAGAGAGCAAGGAGTATTAAGGATGCATTGGTACACACCAGACCAAAACAACCAGAAATACCAACAAGATGTACTGTTCTTAATTCATGGGGACTACCTAACATTACAGGTCATTTTCCATGCGGTGACTGTAGCGTGTGCCACCTCACCACAGCCACGAAAACACTATCCCTAGAACCTGGCAGAGAATGGTCACAAAAAAAACACACAAACTGTAATACCACCAATGCAGTATATTTAATTACCTGCCCTTGTAAACTTCGTTACAAAGGGATGACAACAAGGAAAGTGAAGCAGAGAATCTGTGAACACAGGAGCACTATTAGATGCAAAAAACAAACTACACGTCTAACAGAACACTTTCTTCAACACCATCATACACCTAACGACATGCGTTGGACGATAATTGAAACTGTGACTGGTACCAACACTCAGAAATATCTGTATGAGAAAGAACAACGCTGGATACACAGATTGTCCACCCACAAACATGGTATGAACGATTGCATACCCTGGAACTCTGTGCAGAACAAGTAACCTCAATGTGCCATGTAATTTTAGTTGAACTACTGTTTTCCTTCTTGGAGCATTCCTCCTACGTGTGGAATGTTCTATTCCATGTAAAAAAAAATAATATTTTTTAACAATCTCTCTTGACTCCTTTTCATCGCTTCACCTTTGACTAGCCATTCACCGTTAAAACCGACCTGTCCCTTTAAGAATTGTCTCCTCACTCCAAGCCACGCCCACTAGTCATGTGACGTTTAACCAGGAAGTGAGGAGTATTTAGTTGAAGCTTTGCAGCCCATTCAGTAACATCCGGGCGCCTGGGGGAAGTACCGCAGGTTTGTGGCAGGTAGTCGGTGAACTGAGGTAAGAGTGTGGAGGGAAGATCTGGTGGCCATACACACGTGAGGCACTTAAAGTTGAGTGTTCTGACCAGTGCCGCCCGTGTTTTGTGTTTTTTGTCCAACAGTAAAGCAGCACCGTCTGCCTCCCTTATGAGCCCATGATACGATTCGATTAAGAATCGCGAGTGAGTTTTGAGTCTTTTCCTCATTTTCACCGTGTTCTGTTTTTAAATAATTTCCTTAGCGCACGCATGTCACAAATAGAGTCATTTTCACGTGCGTTTGGCCGCTCTGTAGAATTACACATCAAGTATGCTCACCATTGCTGTGTAGCCGTAAGACACCCACGACTTCCACAACGATTTAGTGGGTTGATGCTAATTTCGCATAATATGGAACGGATGTTCGGTTCCAATAATCACTGGCAATTACCGGGGCGTATAACTCAGAATGTGGTGATTATATGCGCAAAAATGAGAGTTCACACGGAAATGGGCACTGTTCACTCTAATTTTAAATAGATTATTTTCTGACTGCCCAGCACTGTATGTTCTTTTTTCAGGTTCATCTGTACGCAGAGGACTCCCTGAATCCTTTTACCACCTTCGCAAGTAAATGTAGGTGGCACACAGACGCTCCAGGGTTGGATGCACCTTAGTGTGTGTAGACCGCCCGGTGTGTCGATAGGTCCTGACGAAAACCTGTGACTACACTCAAAGGTTGAAACATGTAGACCATCAATTTTTTGATAATACTTTAGGTCAAATCAAACCTACATTAGTATTACACCTCACCACCTTTTTAACTGTGATCCTGCTGCTCCATATTAAATTCATTAGGGAGTACATTAGGATTACTTTTAACTTTATTTCACTCACTCACACACGTCACTTACACGTACTGACATAATAACAAACCTGCTCCGCTGCAATCAGGCGTTGAAGCACACCCGGGTGGTATTCGGCTGCCCGGGTGGACCCCGATGATGAAGCACGTCACCAACTAGGTTGGTGAGTGAGGGGTTTCATAAAAAAGAAATAATTTCTCTTTTTACTTCTCTGTGAACTCTCAAACAGATAGAAGGTTTTTACCTTCTCTCATTTAAGGATACCCCCTTCTTTGTTTATTTTATTTTGTGCTTTATAACGAACCACTTAATATATATTTGTATGCGTGATGTCTTTTACATTTACTATAGTTCATCGCCGCCAGACTAGATGCTAGCTTTGAACTATTAAGATCATAATACAAAATATAACACTATAATCTGAAACAAGCATTGGCAATGCCCATATGTCTTGTTTTAATGTGCTGCACCCTGCACATTCACAGGCACATCACTGACCTTGCACTCACATGGGAAAAGTGTTTTACCTTTGGTGCACTTGGAATAGGAGCAATAACCACAAAAGAGAGTAAGCTTACTTGGAGGGAACAAAGGCACAACCAAGAGTGCATTAGAAGGAAACCTAAGCATATGAAATGTCATGTAAGGCTGAAGCTGATAGCTGAGATGCTTACCACATGTCCCAGTAGGTGCCTAGTGCACCAGACAAAGGGTCTTAAGAATAGATCTGTTTCTTCAATCATAACCAGAGGAGGAAATCCAACTGGGATATAGCTGAAGATTTGCTGAGGTAAATTAAGAAACAGACATGGCAGATGCATTTTGTACAATTTGAAGGTGACAGATAAAATTCTTAAGCAAGCCAAACAAGTTTGCATTCCTATAATCCAAACAGCACAAGATAGCTACCTGTAAGGTCAAATTTCTCGCTTCTCCTCCGAAGCAAGGAAGAATTTTCCTTAAGGTCTTCAAAAGGGAGTAACATGTAAGAGGAATATTAATGATGTGTGGATAGAAGGTGAGATCCAATTTGTCTGGTTATAGTACCAGGGGCTAGGAATCAGTCACAAAGGTGACGCAGTATCCATCCCACCAACATAATGGTCCACCTGCTAGATTTTGAAGCGGGCGGACCATTTGTGTTAGCACGTTGGTGTCTACTCCGTCTCTTCCATGGTTACACATCTCCAATACATCCCGATGGAGTAAGGGTCCTCAGAAGCTAACCGCTATTTCCCACCTAATTTAGATGGGCGGAAATAAACATCAGTATTTAGTACCTGTCACCGTCAGGAAAACCCTGGCAGTAAGGGGAATTTAAAACTGCTCAATGCTCCCTTCACCATGGAATAGCACTCCCATAGCAAAGGAAGCATGTTTCTTTTAATTCTCAAAAAGAAAATTCAATTATGGGATTTTCTTTTTGAAAATTAAAAGAAAATAAATTTGACAGACTGCTCCGTCATGTTGATGGAGCCGTGCATCAATAATAAAAAAAAGTATGGACACTCACCTGTCATTAGGGTGATTCCTGTCATTGCCTTTGAAATGACTGCCAGCTTGGCGATCATTTCTAAATTTGGCAGGCGTAGTCCCATTTGCCTGACAGATGTTAAGTCCTCTGCCAGGCCAACAGGGAATACCCGGTGCGCCAAAACTTAAATTGGGCCCTAAATATCTGTGTTAGAAGGTCTCTTAGGGGCTCATTATGATGGCGGAACGATCGCCACTGCCGGGCCGGCGGTGATGATTGTTCCACCATCACATTGAGATTTAGCCACCGTCATATTAGGATGGCGGTGGGTATTGTGGCAGACGCAAAGTCCGTCTGCCGCTTTTCCACCGCACGCAATCATGCCGATTGCCTGGCGGGTGGAGCAGGGCCACTAATATGGTGGCGGTGCCTAGCAGGCACCGTCTGCCATATTAGGATGTGTGTGGCCAGGCGCCTTTCCTTGGCGGCAGTGCCGCCATGGAAAGGCTGGCGGGGATTGCGGCCCGTTGCGAGACCCCCTTGTTAGGAGGGTGTTGCTGCACTGGGGGTACCCATAGTACCCCTCTACATTTCCATGCACAAGGTGGCAGGCACCGAGTGGTGCCTGCCACGCTGTGCATGGAAATGCACAACATGCATTTTTCAACACGGCGGCGGTGCTGCAGCCACGGTGGCAGTCGTATCCTGATTTAGAGTGCGGGACCATGGCCTTATGTAAATGTAAATGTATGGATACTTGTATAGCGCACGACTACCCGGAGGCCTCTCGGTGCTTGTACGAATGCCGCTGTGGAACCCATCCTGGCTTTCCCTGTGAGGCGTCCACTCCTGGGCACCCCCAAGGTGGAGGCCAGGCATCCTTAGCGTTGTGGGGGCCGTTGTGGAGATTAAGCAAGCTATTGCCCAGAGTTGCAGAGTGGGACTCCATGATTGGAATGGCACCGAGGCGAGAATTATCAGGTCCGTGGAATTTTTGAGCCCAAGACCCGCCGAGGCGGGGAATTGAACCCTGGTCCCGGGCTAGACCTCTGCATCAGGGTCTGCCGCTCCAATCATTGAGCCACACTTCTCCACTCTTACAGGCGGGCGGTCCTGTTACCGCTCCACCCGCCATCCTAATGTCCCCCATATTGTAGTTATCACATACTTTTTAGTGTAAAATCTTTTGTCTTGTATTTCTTAGCGTGTTTACAGTGTAAACCATTACCCAGTGCATTTGTCAAAGAGATCACAATGTGAAACCTGGCTCTCAGGGTGGATAGATACATCTTTATTTGATCATTAAAAGATAATCATAAAATAACAATTAATTTACCCTTTAATAACAATTTATTACAAAAAACGGTTCATCATATAGTTTAGAAAGAAAACCACACTAATTTAAAATGACAAGATAAAAACATTTGATATGGCAATAAGCAGAAGAAAGAAATCACAATTTCTTACATATAAAAACAAGAATATAAGATCAAAGCATTAAAGAATGTCGATATTGAATAGCAGATTTTAAATAAATATCCAACTTTCAGTTACCTCCTCATTACTCAATAGCGGCAAATAAAGTTAGTGCCGCGCTAAATTTCTTAAATCACAACATACTTGAACTAGGAAATTTAAAAAACGCAAAAAATGCTTGTGAAATTTACAAAAAAATATGAAATGTAGCAGGGTTTGAGTAGAAGTCTAATCACAAGTGCAACAATAGATTTCCACCACTTCATTTTGCCCTAAAGGGAAGCAAAGGTTCCATCTATTGGAGCGCAAACAAGACCTACTGAATAGAAACCTATCCCACAAATGTACAACTCAATCCAGATAAGTGTCCTTCCCCAATGAGGTTTGTACCAGAGCATAATGTTTAAAAAGGATTTAATTGACACAGACAGTTCTCGATCCCTGGCCCAATCAACCAGGAATGTCATACAGAGCCAGCTTTTGTCTTTTTTCCTTAGCTTGCACGGGTCCTTAAAGATGTGTTGGTCTTCCCAATTTGAGGAAGGAAGCCTGAATAAATTGCAGCCATGGTATCTTGTGATCCAAGTTAAACAACATGCAGTCCTAGTTTATATCTCTATTTAAAGAGGCCTGATCATTTCAACAGATTGAGATCCACAGTAATAGTGGCACCAATTTAACATAGTCCTCAACATAGTCAGTGTCAAGCTCTTGGTGGACTGAAAAACGGGGGCTTCTTGCAGGAATACCCAATACACGTCTAAGCGTCCTATTCTCCTCTATCAGTAGGCTTTTCGTGTAACTGTACACCCAGATCCCTGTACCATAAGTCATCACATGTATGCACTTCCTTTTATAGATTTTTATTAGCAGGTGGATTGTTTTTTTCCTATTTTAAAAGAAAAAAACTAAAACTGGAACCAACTGCTCATATAAAATATACCCTCCTATTCGACATGCAAAGGGCACAAATATTGCAATGACCAAAAGTGACCTCCAAGTAGGAAAACTAATTTACTCTCTATATTCGTTTGAAAGACAGAGTGTCTTCATGTTCTTTGGCTCACAAGCCATCATATACTTACTAGATCAATTGGCGTCCAAATTCAGAAGCTCCATAAAATCAACAAAGGTATCAAGTAAAATCTTAAGCCCATTCGGAGTTCTAGCAGGAAGAACCACGTCATCAGCATAGAGGAGGGCAGGCAAAGACCTGTTTTTAACTACTGGCAAATCAGTCCCTGTGTGGCATTAATATATAACAAAACAAAATTCAAAATTAGGGATAGCACACAGCCCTGCCATACTCCACAATTTAACTTAAAAGTACCAGTGCATTCTACCATGCCCCCAAATCTGATGGTGGCACGGAGATCAAAGTGGAGAGTCCTCAAGAAATACACTAATCCCCCATCAAGCTTCAGAGATATCAAAAGATCCCAACGCTTCACCTGGTACACACTGTCAAATCCATGAAGGCAATATGGAGACAACTGAAATTAGCAAATTTTACATACTTAGTTATTAACAGATGTAAGTTAAGGCAATGATTTAGAGTGCCCACCCCAGAACAAAAACCATACTGCATCTTGGACCAGATGATCTGTGGTCCATGCGAATAAGCTATCAAGAATGACTCGCCCAACAATTTCTACTGATGAATCTAGTAAAGAAATTAGCCATTTTGGATCCTGGCATTTTTCCTTTTTGAAAACCAATACATTTGCTGCTCCGCCAGGACTTAGGCAGACCTGTCTCACATGGCGATTTATTACAGATGGTCAAAAGAGATACCCACAAATTTACGTTTCCCTTATGTAGATCCACTGGGAGCTAATCCTTAATAGATTAGCTCACATTTATCGCATCCATTACCTCTCCTAATGAAAATTACATATTAATTAGAAATAGGGGCAAAGGGGCAGTCACTGAGCAGTATAGGACCAGACGTACTTTTAGGTAGTTGCAAACAACAATATACAACAGTGTGTTTTACACTGTTTAAAATTCCCATTGGGTCACAAATAGACCTACCTCATTAATATTCATGATGTAGGTCACAATTTGCGACTCATTGGGAATTGCTAAAATCACAAGGATGGTGGCCTGCTGGGGTCAGCAGACCACCATGTATTTGATTGTTTTAAAATAAATTGTTTAAATCAAAATGGGGGGAGAAAGAAGCAGAGGTTCATTTAGCTTTCTGTTCATATAGACCAAAGATCATGTGTGAGGGAATGATCCAATTGTGTCTTTTATGCCGGAGATTCTAAAAAGAGTGTTCTTGAGACCCTCAGCCTCGCTTTCATGGCCTGCAGTGTATGTTTATCTCTGCTAGCCTGATCTGGTGGATAACGCTATCATCGGTTCTTCATCACTTGAGTGTCCCGTCCTCCAAGTGATACTTTACCCTCCACCACGAGGACTGTCAGTGTAATAATAGTGACAGGTGCTTAGCATTAGCTCTTGTCCAGTAAGAATGGTTTTAATAGAAAGCTGGCCAAGGATAAAGATAAAAACTGTGTGGTGTTGGTAAGAGCAATTTATTAGTCCATGACACCTAGTAAACAGGTTGACATGTGTCTGCCAATAAAAGCCCTAATGGGTCTCGTGGCTTTCATCGTTACCATTATTGTTGAAGGCCCAAATTTTACAGTACTTCAATGACATGCAAAATTGTGAGCGAGTTTGGTCACTCAGCCATCTTCCTCTTTGAGCACACAGTAACAGTTACTGGTTGTACATTAGACCTAGAACTGAAAGGGGTTAACAAAAGGGACAAACATACAATATAAAGTTTGTGACTTCTGAGGTTTGGTAGTAATCCCTTCAGCACCCGGTGTGACCATTTAACATATAACAAAATTGTTGTTGTGTTCTGATTCTATAATGTGACTCCGTTGTGCACTTGAGCTCCCTTTTTTTATAAGATATGAAAAAGAATTGTTCTCTTTTGTGCCGTTTGAAATTAGGAAAAATGTATTGCTATTAAATGTTTCAAAAGTAGGAAAGAGGTGTACCTGTTACGGGAATTTATATTGCCCCATGGACATGGGGAATGCTTAGTGCAATTTTCTGCTGGCTCTGAAAGATCACATAACAGGAAAGGCTAAGAAGCAAAGCTTTCGATATTCAATGCAGTGTTTAAATGGAAAAGGCAAATGAGCAATGCTATTGGCAGTCAATGCATTATTTAAAAGGGAAGAGGAGAGGAATTGTGCCTCTGTGAAGCAGGAGATTTAGCAGTTTTAACTCACCAAGCTGGTCGCTGCGTTCCTGTTGTTACCATGTCTCCCGCATGTTCCGAAATGCTAGGAGGACTCGGCTTGGGGGTGATTTTATTTGCTTAGTTGGGTCGCTCTTCTGTGTAAACTGGATTTAACCCATTGTGCATAAGTCCACGTCAGTGTGAAATAGCCCAGAATTCACGAAACGATGTGAGGAGTTCATGACGCATTGGGCAATTAGTCTGTGTCACTGAGAGATTTCTAAAAGAAATAATTTGCAAGATGTGGAATGTAATAATTAATTTTGTGAATAAAAATATTTGTATCTCAATCCAATTAGAAAACAATGAATGAGAAGAAGAATATTGGACATGGGGGGCAAGGCCGCCCTGATTTTGTTAGATCTATCGTCAGTCTTTGACACAGTAAACCACAAAATATTAACTACCAGGTATCAGAGCTGGGTATCAGAAACACCGTTCTTATACTAATTACATCTTTTCTCTCCAATAGGACCCTGTCAGTAGAATCTGGAGCATTTTTATCCGAGCCCTTTACACTCCCCTGCGGTGTGCCACAGGGTTCGTCCCTGAGCCCCACACTTTTTAATATATATGTGTCCCCGCTGGCTGCAATCATCAGACAGTTTTGCTTCTCAGTAGTCTCATTTGTTGACGACACGCAGTTAGTGGTGTTAGTCTCAAGCAACATTAATGAGACAGCCGATCTCTTTAACAGCTGAATGATACAGGTAAACCTATGGATGTGGTCCAACTGTCTAAAATTGAACGGCGGTAAGGCGGAGGTCTTGCTGAAGGGCTGTGATACATCCTTCTGGTCACCTAGATGGTGGCCCTCCAGTGCGGGTGACTTCTCAGCCCCAGTGCATAAGGTCAAAAACTTAGGGTTACATTTTGACGACAATCTGGCATTTGGGAATCAGATCAATACCCTCACCACATCCATTTGGTTCATCCTGAAAATGATTAGGAAAGTTCGCCCTTTCATCCTGCCTGACTCCCTGAAAACACTGGTTACAGCTAGGCACGGGTGGAGAACTCTGCTCCGCCCACAGAGTGTGCGGAGATTTGCCTACTCCGCGATCCGCGGAGAACGCGGAGTAGGCAAATAACCGCACACTCCGCAGCAGAGCGGAGTTGGCCATCCCCCGCCTCCACCCCCCTATTAACAATTAATTAGACATTAATGAAAACTAAAACAAAAACACTTACCTGTACTGCGGTTTCCCCGGGCTACCCTCCTCCTCTTCATCGCCGTCTCTGGGTGATCCTTGCGAAAACTGCGCACTTATAATGAATCCCACATAATAAATACATTTAAGGATCTCTTGTCCTTTTGGTCTCCAAAATATAGTTCTTGGTGGGTAGGTTACAAACGCTTAAAATGATGATAACCGTGATCATTATTTTTTTAGCTTCTATGCTACCTATAAAGCTTTTCTCCTCTTTCTTTCATGAGATTGAGTGATCACTTCAAGATTTTCATGGAATGATAAGAGAGCTAGAATTGCTTACAAATATCTTGGGAAATTCTCTGTATTGGGAGGGTGTAACCTCCAGGACTGGAATCTATACCAGATTTCGTTCTTGGCGGCTCAGGAAGCATTTTGGTTTTTACCAGAATTCCATTATATACCTCTATGGATTTATATAAAACGAGAATTGTGTGCTCCCTTTTGCACTCTTTCTTTACTCACAGCCTCGAAAATTACATTAGCACACTCTCAGCGTATTATATCAGATACGGTTAGTGCTTTGAAATACAATGATCAGAAAGTTGCAAAATCTCTTCATATATCAAGATGGGCATGTTACTGACATTGAACCTAACACCACTCTTTTGTGGGCCGCAAAGTAAACCAGACTGATGAAAGACCTCTATGATACTAATCATGATCCTCTTCCTTTTCTTTACTGGCCAAAAAATATAATCTCAATAACATGGATTTTTATACTTTTTTGGAGCAAAAGTCAAACTTTCTAAAATACCCCTTTTCACAGATTCGGTTATTGCCTCACTTCTTTCTATATGGGAACACTCAGGCCATACCACTTCTAAAATTAATACATTTTATCTGCTGCACTGCCTTCACAATCCACAATTACTTGTGCTAAATGGTCTCACCATTTTGGAGATTATATTTTTAAACATATTTCACAGGATACCTGCCATCTGATTGGGAAATTATCTCTACGCAACAAAATTGCTCCTTCACTGATTCAATCTAAATTCTTTACTATGAACCTTTTGCACTGGACTCCTGCTCGTTTGCATAAACTGAAATTAAGAGATAGTGATCTTTTTTGGAATTGCAATTCAGTACCAGGCACCAATCAACATATGTTCTTTGAATGTATGCTAATAGACTCCTTTTGAGGGCTTATACAAAAATATTTATCACTAATCTTTAATACACCTATAGTTCTCTCTTTACCTATGAGTTTTCTTGGTCCATGGGCTATAGTTACCCCTTTACCTCTTGACAATACGGATTTACAGCTGTTAGAAATTCTCTTATCCATTGCAGTCAAAATTATACTCACAGAATTGAATTCTTTTCACCTCCTTTCTTGCCATACCTGGTGGGCGTGGGTTTCATATCTTCCTGGAGCTAATACTTTTGTTGAAAGAAATCATTATTCACCTTCAATTGCTAGTAATGAAAGGCATTCTTTGGAAAAATTATATGGATTTGTTTACTCAGGTGTTGGTAGCTCAATATCCTTTTGAATCCTTCTCTTAATTACATTTTTCATTTTTTATAGGGGTAGCAGATGTCCCTTCCCACCATCCCACTCTCCTTCCTACCTTCCAATATCCTTTCCTCCTTCTCCCTTTCTTTCTCTCATCCCATTTTCACTTCTTTCCCCTCGCTGATGTATCTTATTTACCAAGCAATACAAACTCACACATGACTTTGCCGGGATATATGTAGATGTTCCATCTGTCCCATCTTCCTGGGTTTATACTTAGTACAGGATGAATTTGTAATACATGTTATCTGTCATGATATTTATCTGATCATTTTCATATGATAACTTTTTTATCTTTTTATCCCAGTCAAGATGGTATTTGTAAATTATTCCTTTTTAACTTTTTAATTCTTCATTATGATATATCTGTTACTGATTTCTATGTATTGCTACAGCCTTGCAAATGTATTTCTTTTCATCTAAAACAATAAAATATATGAACAGAAAAAAAATAAAAAAATAGTGTTTGTTAATTGCTTTTTTTATCATGTTGGCAGCCGTGTTGCATGTTGTGACACACGTAAGGACATCATTCTTATTTGTTTTTTTAGTTGTTTCTTAAAGGCTTTCTCGATGTTGTTTTTTTTGCTCTTTTTTGGCATTTATTGATGATATGAAGAGGATAGTTTCTGTTTTGTGTTTTTTTTGTTAAATCTGTAGCCTGTCTTTTATAATCCTGTTTTTCACTGCAGTTTTGGTGGATTCTGAAATATTGACTGTAAGGGTAGTTTTCTCTAAGTGGTCTTGGGTAAAAACTATTAAATGAGAAAATAAAAGTTTTTTGCTCTAGGTTTATAGAAAGTTCTTGTTTTCAGACTTGTTTCTTCGGTATAGTTAGTAACATCTAAAAAATCAAGAGTGGTATGATGTGCCGTGTGTGTGAATTTGAGATATTCATTGCAAGTATTTAGCCATTTGAGAAAGTCCTGAATGGAATCAGTGGGGCTCCTCTGGATCAAGAGGATGTCATCTATGAATCTTTTCCAAAATAATATCTTGGTCTTGAAAGGGTTTGAGCTGTGTAGGATGTGTTTTTCTTTAAAGACACTTACGTAGAGTCCGGATATGCTTGGAGCAAATGTGCTCCCCATGGACGTTCTCTGGGTTTGAAGGTATAGCGTGTCTTCAAATTTGAAAAAAACCCTCTGGTAATGCTATCCAACAGCATTCCAAGACAAAGTGTCTGAGACTGTTAAAAGACCAATTTTCTTTCATAAGAATTTCCTTTATAGTTTGCAATGTTGCCTCTTGTGGCAGACTTGTATAAAGGCTTTCAATGTCTAAACCCACCAATATGCTGGTACTATGATCATATGTAAGTCCGTTGAGGTGGTTTAAGAGGCTATGTATGTCCTTCAAGTATGTTGGAGTTTTCTAGACCAGTGGTCTAAGGAAATAGTAGATGAATTGTGAAAGAGGTTCCAAAATGGAGCCAAAGCGGGACACAATTGGGTGACCTGGTGGCGATGTTTTTTTCTTGTGCATCTTGTGTAGTGAATAAAAGTAGGGTGTTCTGGGTGTTTTGGTTATCAGAAATTCTGCTTCTCATTTTGAGATCCAATTGTATGTCTCTGCTTCTTCTACCAGGTTGTTTATCGTGAGTGATAATCTTGGTGTTGGATCCTCTGTTAGTGGTTTATAGAATCTTTGTTCAGAAAGCCGACTAATGCATTGTGCTATGTAGTCATTTTTGTGGAGCAAGACAATATCCCCGCCCTTATCGATCGGCTTTATAACCAGAACTTGATTTTTTTTGTTTCGTTCTTGAAGGGCTTGTTGAATTTTTTTGTCATGTTGTGAAATCCTTTCTTCTTTTGGTCGAGATTCTCTATTTCACAGAACATCGCCTGTTCAACTGGTATAGATTAAGTGGGCAGAGAATGTAGATTTACATCTCGGATAGGGGTCACCATCTTTCTGGGGGGCTTGTTAATCCATGAAAAAACAGTTTTAAAAGGTCCAGTCTTGGTGTTGGTTCAAAGCCTAATCCTTTGTTTATGACTGATTGTTGGTTCTCTGTAAGTGTAATGTCAGTCAGTTTGAACACTAGTGAATGTTCAGACTGATTCCCGGTTTCTCAAGGTCTTTGGTCATACTTCTTGTTTGCATACCTTGGTCTGCTTTGTTCTATCTTATTTCTTTCTCCCATGCTGTTGTTTTTGGCCGTGAAAGGTTGGTGAGAAAGGTGGTTGAGGTCCGTGTATATACAGGTTTGCCAATCCTCCAAATCGTTGTTGATAGGGTGGGTAGAATGTGCCCATAGGTTGTTCACAGAATGATTGTTCATTAGGTGGTCATCTCAAACCAGGTTGCAAACTACATCCTCTCCCTTTCCTCTTCCTCTACCTCTATGTAGGTTGCGATTTTTTTCACTGTTGCTCCACAAAGAGGAGTCTGTGGAGCTTCCTTCTAGTGCATCATAGTCACTTAGTTCTAAGGGGAGGTTGATGTAGGGAGTGCAATCATCTTAACATGTGGCTAGGGTTTCTAAGATGAGAAGCGTTTAAGTCTTTGCCTAGTATTTGTATTTTTTTTGTGTGATGAATTCTTTCATGTTTGACATTTCTCTGTTAATTTCATCCAGGCGTTTCTTAAACACTGATATATGGACCATAGTTTTAAGTTTGATATGCTGACTTGGATTTTGATTTTAAAGGCTTCTGATAAACGTGTGGCAATTTTTATTATCAATACAAGCCAATCACATGTACATGTCCAAGAGATGGAAGCCCAGTCTTTTCTGAAGATAATGTCAGAGAGGAAAATTCTGGTTGCATTGTTTAACCATAGACCCTTGGGTGCCACGTTCTCTCGAAGGTATTCAATCATTATGATGCCATGAATGGCTGTATTGATTTGTTCTTTTTTTGATTCTGTTAAGGAGTCCCAATCTTTGGTGTGTGCCATTCTTTGAGATATATCAATGTCACTGAGGATAGAGGGTCCGGGCAGAATGGAGTCTACTTCTTCATCTGCATAGCTTAGCCCTTGATTGTCTGCCATGTTGAATGTTTGATTCTAAATTATAGTAGATGAATTAAGAATTTGCCTCTTTAGTGGGTCCGGTGTAGTAGAGAGAAATGTAGGGAAAGTAGGAGTGAGAGCTGTGCACTGCTTATATTGTCAAATAAAGATGGGGGACAAAGAAGCAGAGGTTCATTCAGCTTCCTGTTCATATAGACCAAAGATCATGAGGGGGGGGATGACCCAATTGTGTCTTTTATGCCAGAGTATCTAAAACAAGTGTTCTTGAGAGTCTCAACCACGCTGTTGTGGCCTGTAGTGTATGTTTATCTCTGCTAGCGTGAGCTGGTGGATAGTGTCATCATCGGGTCATTATCAATTGAGTGTCCCATTCTCCAAGTGATACTATATTCTCCACCAGGAGGGAGACTGTCTGTGTAACAACAATGGCATCTGCTTAAAATTAGCTGTTGTCCAGTAGAATGGTTTTAATAAAAAGCTGCACAAGGATAAAGTTAAAAACTGAGCGGTGATGATATGGACAATTTATAGTCCACAACACCTGGTAATCAGGTTGACATGTTTCTGCCAATATCAGCCCTAACGGGTCTAGTGGCTTTCATCAGGACCATTATTCTTGAAGACCTACATTTTAGGATGCTTCAATGACATGCAAAATTGTGAGCGAGTTTGGTCACTCACCCATCTTCTTCTTTGAGCACACTTTGCTCTAAGTGCAAAAATGTTACTTGTTCTACATTAGACCTAGAACTGAAAGGGAATAGCAAGAGAAGACAAACGTACAATATAATATTTGTGACTTCTGAGGTTTGGTAGTAATCCCTTTAGCAGGAAACTCAAGTGTACAACAGAGTCACATCATGAAATCAGAACACAAAAACAAGTTTGTTATATGTTAAATGGTCACACCAGGTGCTAAAGGGAATAATAAAAGCAAAAAGGGAGATATAATTAGCATTTCTACTAACAGGAAAATCATCATTAGAAAAGTTAATTGTAAAAAAAACCAGAATAGATGCCCATTCAATACTGAAAACCTGGAATATTTTGCTCCCTGCAAATATTGGAGGTATAGCACATTCCAATGTCACCTTAAACCATGACAATAATGCCCCCTTGCCTGACCTGATCTAGAGGGAAGAGCATACGCCATATAGCTCACAAACCCTTCACATAAGACCTCTCCCTCGGCCCATGTTTCCTGTAACAAAACTATGTCGAATAGGTTAACACATTCCTTCCACTCCTAAAACCCCAACTTTGCCTTGATTATTGCTATAGTCCAGCTTAGGATATTAATACCATTGGTACTGGGGCGTTGGGAGCACGCACACTCTTATCATCCCCCTACTCTTCTCTTATTAGTACCGGGGATCTGCAACATCTTGTGGAATGTTCTGCAGTGCATTAGCTCCTTCAATATGCTCTGGGAGTTCTAAGAGTATACATACTTGACACTACCTCTACTTGGCAACCCATTTACTCTAAATTAGAAAGGGCTGCAAAATTATTAGCTGACAAAACACCATCAACAGATGGAAAAATGGGGGGGGGCCTTGTTAAACTATGCTCCGCGGTCCCTGTGCTGGTTTCAAATCACTATAAAAACAGAAAATGCAAAAGCTATACTCTTCCTGACCTAACAAGGTCCAAGTTTGCTTACTGTAGCAAGCCTTCAACTATATCAGGTCTTCTGAAATTGATAATAATACAAACACCCTAAAAACATTTGGTTTGGGGCCCCAGCCATCTTCCATACCATTAAGATATCAACGTTAGAAAAAGAAATACATGTGGTATTGCCATTTAACCAATGAGTAACCTCATTTTTAAGCTGATCAGTTGTTTCCACAGATTGGGCCGATAATACCGGGACATTTGCCAACACCACTACATACAGGCAAAAAGCTGATGGTAGGTGCACAATGGGCAACACCTCCTCCAAAGCCTGAGAGTCACCACTTGCCCCAATAACAGCTTTACATATACAGCCCACCCCTACCCTCCCCCACTCGTATCCTGTTCCAAGTTCTCAACCAAGTTGTTACTGCCTACTAACTTCTCCTCATGTGATCATGTGATGTGGTCTGTGTAGGACGTTTAGCCTAGTAGCACCAGGTGCAGAAACCGGAACAGAATCTGGGACAGGCACAGCAGCAAACATCCTTGTTTTCGCCAGCTGGAGCCCTATTGCCTTTAAATGTTCAAGGATGGGATTAAGGGGCATATTTCCAAGCAACTATCGCCACAGAAGGTCACTTTTTATGATGTTCCTGTGGCCATAAATCCTTTGCCTATTTACAAGGCGGCATTAAGCCACTTAAAGTGTCTTAATGGCGCCTTGTAAATAAGGCCCCCTTTCACGCTACTCTTAGCATGAAGGGGCGTACAATGGGCGTTGGGTTGGCCGTTCCGCCGCAACACCCATTGATTTTGACGCTTCCCCCTATTTACAAGGGTGGCATAAATTGGAGGCAGTGCAAACATTAAGACCATGGAAAACCTGGTCTTAACCTGGCGAAAAGAGGAGAAAAGCTTAATATCTCCTCATTTTTGCTGTTTGTATGAGTGCAGCATTGTACAGAACCCATAGAAACAGCAAATCACAATGAATGATTGTTCATGTGCCGGAAGGTGTCCCTTCCTGCACATAAACAATCATTTAAAACATGACGATTTGCAACTTCTATGTGTGCTGCATTGTGCAGCACACATAGAAGTTGCAAATCGTCATGTTTTAAATGATTCTCCATTCTGGATTGTTTATGTGCAGGAAGGGACACCTTCCTACACATAAACAATTATTCCCCCAAGACAGACACCCCTGCACTATAGTGCAAGGGTGCCTGCATTGGCACTAGGCAACTAGATTTAGCGCCAGCACTAAGGGAAATGCAGGAATGGGTCGTACCATTGTAAAAACAGCACATCTCTGCCTTTTCAGAATAGCAGAGCGTGGCGTTACCAAGGTTTGCTTAACAGCACACTTTGCCATTCCCTTGTAAATATGCTCCTAAGTTTGCTATCCAAAGGGCCACTAAACTTTGCATACAGCATACAGCATTTCAACCAAGTCTGTTGCCATATTTGTGCCCCTCCTCCCCTGAAGAGAATCCCTTGACTATTTTATATTGTTGCTTTGACCCTCACTCTCCTTTGCTTTTGCTAGTCTTTTCCTATGTTTCACTGGCGGTGTCTCCAGAGGGACAGGAATAGAGGATGACAACAGTTCACTGGGCAAAGGAGTTAGCAAAGGATTTGGCTCAGTTTTTCCATTAACAGTTAGCCCCTAGGTAAAGGATGTCTGTTGGGGCAATATCTCAGTCAACCATCCAAAGGGGGGGTCACCTGAGAAAGAAAGACGCCTTTTGGCAAGCTGTTTTTCTTTAGAAATGACCCCCTACAGTCTGAGCCAAAAATCCATTGAATGTAAATCTTTTGGGTGGAGAGTGCTGGGTGACAGCTTTCTTATGCTTCCCCATTGATTACAGATTATTGAGAAGAACCTTCTAGGTTAAATACCGATGGGAAGGAAAGAGGACACTGAGCGGAGACCTAGGACCAAGAGCGGAGGTCCAGCCTCTTCCAGTTGATGACGGATGATAATAGGCCTTCTCTGGGCTTGGTTTTAGCATGGGCAAGCGCCCAGGCACATCCCATGGTGTACAAGTCTTCTGCCTCCTAAACTGGGGAACACGCGGCTTCAAATACTCCAGCATGCGGACGATATCGTGATAATGGACCACACGAGAATTGGCTTACAGAAGGCCCTAAAAGCTTTACACTTATATAATCAACAGAATAAACTCCTGGTGAACCAGGAGAAGACTAGGATACTTATATTTGGAAAGTACCCATGTAAGAAGACCACACATTGGCAACTTGGGGCCCTGCACATCAAAACAAGTATGAGCTACAACTATCTGAGCTTCTGGCTACTGGAAGGGGCAAAACCCATAGCCCACCTGAAACATCTGAGAAGGAAAGCGGCAGGCATCATTTTTACTTTAAAAAGCCTTAACCTGCGGTTTCATGGTCCAACTGCTGAACCCATTTTGAAAGTTCTTAAGGCAAAATTAGTGCCCTCTCTTAATTATGGCCACTAAGTTTTTCCCCGGAGCCTTCAACAAACTCCTTGCGAACTATCAAATGATGGCTTACAAAAAGGTCCTAGCTCTCCCTAGACAGGCGAGGAGAGCAAGAGTAAGGCTGGAGTTGGGTCTCACCAGTCCGGATATTACTTGCTTAGGTGATTTAATAAAATACCATATCAGGACTACGCGAGCACCAGAACTGTCACTAAAAAGACAAATTAAAACGCTCTTTGAAGAGGAGGGCTCCCCATGGCAGGTGTACTTGGCAGCAGGCACTAGATTATTGGACATTAATGTCCAAAATCTGCACAACTCTGACATTCCACAAATAGCCTGGAGGAAAACAGTGAATACTCAGACCAAGAGAATCTCTTTTGAAAGGGACCTGGAAAGCCTGCATCACCAATTCAATCTTTCCTCACTGGACTCCTCATATATCATGGGAAAACCGCAGCCCTACCTTGAGCAAGCCCTGACAGTCCTGGCTCGGGGTAGAATCACCTTTTGCTCTGCCCATTATGGATTTTAACTCAACTTGGGCCCGCCAGGATAATTCAGAGGCTTGCCGACTCTGCAACTACCATCGTGAATCCTGGCTCCATCTGTAGTGCTGTTGCCCAAAGTTAGTCAGTGAGCGGCAGCGCTTGGTTTTCCCCTTGTGTAGGTTGCATGGCCTACAAAGTTGCAGGGAAGTTTCCGACCTGTGCTTCTCCGCTAAAAACACAGCGAGAGAAAACATTACCACTCCATAAATTGGTTTCCAGCCAGTGCCTTTTCTATTACACAAAAAGGGTCTTTGGTTCAGTTACTGCCCTCATTAGTATAAGCCACTTTCCTGCTGACAAATGCTAACTTAGTTAGCTAACTTCATCAAGATATGATAGCACCACAGAGCGATCTGTGCTAAGCTCAAAGGACAAGGCCCCTTCTTTCAAAAACATTGTTGGGAAGCTGGAAGTACAGGGTCTATTTTCACTAGAAGGACTGTTTACTAGTTGAAAGTCCTGCACGTCTTTACACAAGACTTCAGTAGGGTGGCGTTCATCTTTCTATAAGGACCCCCTCTAGTTACTGGTGCCAATTCTCAGGGCCGGCTTTAGGGCTGTGCGACCAGTGCGTTTGCACTGGTCACTGACCCAGAGGGGGAGCTCCGTGTTCAGCAATAACTTACAACTTTGAGGCACCTACTGCAGAGTTCCTTGGTCATCCATGTTGCATCCTAGCAATGTGTCCTTGCAACATGCCTTGTATTCCTTCCATGGTTACCAGTATCAGAGGGTTCCGGAGCTGAACCAGAGGAGGAGACAGTTGCTGGAGACAGGACGGATCTATGGGTTGCTCCTCTCTACTTCAATAAAGTTCCTGCTTGAAATACATTGTCTGTGCCTCTTAAAAGTGTCAACGAGGATGGGATGTATTTTCCCTGAGGGCAGACTGGTCGTGAAACGGTGCAAGATGTCAACCCCTAGACCAATTGCTATTCAACTGTCAATTGAGGTTCTTACTGCAGTGCAGTGACACTGCATTCCCTGGTGACCTACGGTTGTACAAACACATCAGAAATCTGATTACTGACAGGCATCAAACAAACAAGAACTCGATCTTACTCGACCAGACGGAGTTGTTTCTGAAGTCCTGTATGGAACACCTGTCCTCGTAAGGATCGGGTAAGGAATCTGAATGTGTGCAACATGGTGCTGTATGTGCCTGAACTGTATCGGCCAAGCGCGGTGTATGCCAGATTTCAGTAACTTTGCCGTTGCTGCACTAACAGTTGCCAGAGAGGAAGAGGCTGGAACATTTGGCGTCAGGTTGCCTAGAGTGCCTAATTGACTAAGACAAGGGAATTTAGGAGCGGAATAGAGAAGCAATTACCGGAGTGTGAAGAGGCTGGAGCGTTTGGTTGCCTACATTGCCTAGTTAACTACTGCCTGACCGTGCTCAGCCCGAATTTGCCATTGGGACCGGGAGCTCTGCTACTTGATATATTAGCAGAAATTGTTATGCTTTAAATCAGCTCACCGGCTGTTCCGCGTGGTTGCTTTTGCCTCCATTCCGCATCTTGTGCTGCGCATCACAGTGAAGAGACGCGCAGCCACGCATTCTTCAACCAAGCTTATCAATTCCAACACGATATGAGCGCGCAGTGCAGTGTGGGCACCGCACTGCGTTGTGACGTGCAACGTGTGCTGACGCTCTGCAAGGATCAGTGTGTGGTTGCCATAACAACCAAATAAGAGTATCTCAACGCGCTCTTAGAAGCGGGACCAGCGAGTCAAGAAGGCAAACAGCAAACAGAGACTAAACCATTCACCAAATTCAACAAACGGCAAGCAGAGACTAATCTGTTCGATACTAGGAGCAAAAAGGAAGACTAATCCCATTCTGTACAACTTTCAGGACTGCTACAAAGGACTGGTACGAACTCCTGCTACGTGAACTACGGTGACTACTTTGATTCTGTTAGTTTCTTTATTTCCTTATCTCTGTCAGACGGTCCTAGATCAGCAAACATTATTTATTGAGTCATCGGAACACTAACAGTGTGAATAACTTTAGGTCGGAATGTTATTTATTATCTTAATATAACACTAACAGTGTGTGTAACAGTTGATTGGAAATACTATTAGTCACAAGCTCTATTTAGGTTTTGCAGTTAGGTAGCACCCTTCAGCATGGAAATGTCATCCATCATAGCCCCGCCCAAATTTTTACAAAGTCCACGAGAACCCACCTTGCCGTGGGAAGATTTGTTAGAGTCCTTTGAGACTTACTTAGAAGCTATTGGTGGGGAGGATTTTATAGGTTCCCGGAAGGTGGTGTTTCTGTATTGAGAACTCTTGCTGCTACCTGGAAATTCAGGGACCTGCACGAAGAGATCATTAGGGATCAATTTATAAATAGAATAAGCAAAGTTAAAATCCAAGAGAGAATGTTAGATATGAAAGATCCATCTCTGCAGAAAACGATAGAAGAATCAAGGCGAGTCAAGAACACTTCTAGATACATTAAATAACTAAGCACAGAGAAGACTAACATGACTAAAGTGTGTTCTCTAGAATACAAATCATTAAAAAAAAGGAAGAAAACACAAAAAACATTATATCCAAAAACAACAGCGTGTGTTACAGGTGGGACAGTACGAGACACACTGCCGATTCCAATAAGTGTTTTGCAACTTCGGAAAAATGCTTTAAATGAAAAAAGATCGGTCACTTGGCACGCATGTGTAAGGCTGGATCCTTACCCACTCCAAAATGGAAGAGCCCTGTAAATGTCATTAGAGAAAACTCTGAGGATGACAATTCTGCTAACGAAGGGGAAGTTGATTTTATGGTTATTTGCGATAATGTTATCAATGATGTATCTGAGGGTTACCATCCTCCCAAATGTGATCTAGGCATCAATGCTCTCCTTACACCACCATAGATAAGAACACATGGGAGAAGGTAGGAAGTCAACATTTGAATTATCATGATGTTGAACCTGTAGGATACTATGGTGTTAAGCTTCCATTATTAGGTTTCTTCATATGCACATTGTCTCACAAAGGTAAGGAAGCCACAAGCAAAGTATTTGTGGTGGAAAAGGGACGAGCATTGCTGGGGTGGTGCGAACATAAAATGTTGGGCATCACATTGGACCCTAATCACCCGCAGCAAGTTCTAGTCACTGAAGATACAGAGAAAACCAAGTGGGGCACCAAATTTCCAAAATTATTTAGGGAAAAGTTAGGATGTTTAGAAAAATTCAAACACCGCATTGTACTAAAGCCCAACATCGTTCCATGTTTACATAAGGCAAGGAATGTACCCTTTACCCTTAGAGAAAAGATAAAACTGGAACTACAAAGATTATGTGACGCACAAGTCATCGAACCCATCGAGTCGTCTGAGTGGTTCAGTCCGGTCATTATAGCACGCAAACCCGATGGCAATCTACGCATTTGTATTGATTTGAGAGTCCTTAATCGCAACATCCTAGTTGGCCGATACCCATTACCTCACATTAACAAAATGGTGTCCTCTGTAACGGATGCTACCTACTTTTCACCAATTGACCTGTCCAATGCGTACCACCAGATCAAGCTGCATCCCACGTGAAGGCATCTCACTTCAGTCATTACTCCCGAGGGAGCCTTCCAGTTTATTAGAATGCCTTTCGGCTTGGCATCCACCTCTGCAGTTTTCCAAAGAGTAATGTGTAAAGTATTGGTGGGCTTATCCAAGGTGTTAGTTTTTCAAGATGATGTGTTAGTGTGGGGGGCAAATCGAGTTGAACATGACACATTACTGACACAAACATTAGACACATTACAGATTGCTGGTTTAACTGTGGGGGTCAAGAAATGCAAGTTTGCTGTCAAGCATATAGGGCACACCTTATCAAGAGATGGAGTAAAACGAAAAGAGAAATTGTTGGATGCCATTACAAATGCACCGTCACCTTGTGAAGAGGAACAACTGCGCTTATTCCTAAGTCTTGCGGAATTTTATTCCAAGTTTGTTCAGCATTTTGCTGACAAAGTCCACATTCTCAGAACATTAATGAAAAAAGGTGTCAAGTTCAAATGGACAGATGAATGCCAAAAAGTCTTCATTTCCATTAAAGAAAATATTGTTAAAGCTGTTGCGCTAAACCCATTCAACCCATCACATCATAGCATGATTGTGGTGGATGCCAGTGCATATGGTCTGGGTGCAGTACTCATGCAAAAACATTTGGGACATGAACGGGTAGTAGCTTTGCATCTTGCACCCTCAGGGGTGCGGAGGCTACCTACTCCGTCATCGAAAAAGAGGCACTTGCATGCTGGTGGGGGGTGAATTACATCAAAACTTACATTTGGGGGACCCATTTTGAAATTAGATCTAACCACAAGCCCCTTATAGAGTTGTTCACCACCAGAGGAGCAGGAAAAGCAACCCCCAGGATTGCTAAATGGCTTTACAGGCTCCAAGGGTATGACTTTTCACTATAGTATGTACCGGGCATTCGCAATGTCAATGCCGATTGCTTATCCCGTTTACCATTGGAGTGCGAAGACGAGGACGTTGACTCCAATGAAGATTGTGTGGTAGCCAGTGTATCTGAGTCGTGTGAGGGTGCCATATCTATTGACGAGTGGAAGGATGCAGTAGCAACTGATCCCACCTTCAAGGACCTAATGATTGAATTGTCTAAACCATCCGACCCAAATTTTGGACCATATGTAGGAAGCCAAATACCGGTCGGTAACGGACGATTTTCGGTAAATATCCCGTTACCGACCGGTATTTAGGCTTTTGCTATGTAGGGGGCATATTTCAGGATTCGGTAATTTACAGAATCGGTAAAATTACCGATTCGGTAAATACAGAATCCTGAAATGATATGTAGGGGGAGTGTCTCGTCGGTGTGTGGATTCGTTATTTACCACCAACTAAAAGTTGATGGTAAATGACGAATACCTGTAAAAAAGCATTATTGTGCTATTTGAAATGTGCAATGTGGCAGACATACATGCCCTTAGGGCATGTATGTGCGCCACATGTGCACACATGCACAAATCAGGGGTGCAACAGGGTGTCAATGTGACACCCTGCCACCCATGATAATGCCTCCCCTATTACCGATTCGATATTTACCGAATCGGTAATGGCAACTGGCTTCCCATTCATTCCTATGGGCCTCCAGGCCCATAGGAATGAATGGGAAGCCAGTTGCCATTACCGATTCGGTAAATACCGATTCTTAAATACCGATATTTACCGAATCAGTAATAATTTACCTACATTACATTTACCGATTCATAAATACCGAATCGGTAAAATTCGGTATTTAAGAATCGGTAAATGTAATTTACCTACATATGGCCCTTTGTCCTTAAAAATAAAATTGGAGAATTTTGGACAGTCTAGACAGAACTTTCGGTTGTGGATGGGGTATTGTGCAAACTTACTGTCCAGACTACAAAAATTGCTGCATGAAGGACACAGTGGTATGTCAGGTATGAAGAGGAAGGCCAGGGAGACATTTTGGTGGCCAGGGATGGACAGGAACATAGTAGAGCATGTACTAGGATGTATGGAGTGCATGTGTAGTGACAAAACTCATCGGGTAGAGGAATCCCTCATCTCTTCCACTAACTTTCAGAGCAGACCATGGGAAAGAGTGGCTTTGGATATCTGTGGACCATTTTCGGCCAAGGGAATAACTAACAGATATGCATTGGTACTTATTGACTACTATTCCAAATGGCCAGAAGTGGCATTCACTAGAGACATCAAAGCCTCTAATGTTATCAATTTTGCGATCAAATTTTTCGCAGGGAGGGGTATCCAGACATGTTGGTCACAGATAATGGACCCCAGTTTTTAGCGGGTGAATTCAAGACATACCTTACCAATATGGGCATTTCTCACCACACCACCGCAAATTATAATCCCAGAGAAAACGGCCTTGTTGAGATATTCAACCGAGTCTTGAAGCAGTGTGTCCAATTGTCTGAAGGTTGTGGTGGAGACTGCAAGGAGGCGGCGAGAGAAATGTTGTGGAGTTTACCGTACTACACCCCATTCTGTCACCAAGGAGTCCCCATTCAGACTCCTCAATGGGAGGCAACCAGGGACAGGAGTTTCTCCTGTGTGGATGTTCAAGGATTTTTCACGAAAAGAAACACCAAGAGAAATATGTTTGCAGGCACAACAACAGATTAAAAAGGGCTAAACGTGTATTTGCTGTTGGAGATTGGGTGAGAATGTATAACAAAGGTGTTCAGAAAAGAGGTCTGTCAAAATGGTCAATACCCAAACGCACAACCAAAGTCGTTGGTAACAATGTTTGGTTGAGTGATGGTAAGAAGTGGAATATTCGAAGTGTCACTTTGTGCAACACTGTGGAAATAAATGCTTGGTTGAAAAAGGCGGGTGATGATCAAATTGGAAAAGGCAGTAACAATGTGAGAAATAACAAATGTTCAAAATGGCTCCCAAGTGGCACAGTGATTATGTGACTTATTGATATCCCTGGTGTTCTTCTTCAATCATATTTTTTCTTTTATATTTCATTTTATTTTTTCTCATGTATTCCTGTAAATATCTGTGTTCTGCTTTTCTTTAACATTGTTTATTAACAAGGAAGATGTGTTGCATCCTACCAATGTGTCCTACCAACATGCCTTGTATTCCTTCCATGGTTACCAGCATCGGAGGGTTCTGGACCTGAACCAGAGCAGGAGACAGTTGCTGGAGACAGGACGGATTTAGGAGTTGCTCCTCTCTACTTCAATAAAGTTCCTGCTTGAAATACATTGTCTGTGCCTCTTAAAATCCCAGATTTCAGGCAGCAATAAAAATGTCAAGATAACTCTTGTGATTAAGGTTCCTGCTAGAGAGGAAGAGGTTGGAGTTTTGTCTATTGGCAGTTTTGACTTGACATAAAGTAGCGCAGAGGGTTAATATGCCTGCTGCAAAGAACAAATCTGTATTTTATTTGGCTAGCTGAGTGGATTAGTAAAACCAGCCTCTACCAGCACTTTAAAACAAATGACATGAGAGGGGTTATGGAGAGATGAGGGGCACTTTTGTTAGGTGGTAGTGAGGAAATCCATGGAGGAGGTCATGTAGAGGTGGGGCACCAATAAATATTGGCGCACCGGGCACCACCGGTACTGAAGATGGCCCTGCCAATTCTACAGAGTCAACCGGTAAATCAACCGCACCGAAGCAATTGCTGTGAAGACACTCATCCTGACTTCCCCAGAAGTCTACAGTGCCCAGCAGAGGCTGCACTGGTTCTTCAACCATTGGGGAGTATCTGCATAGCTATCTGTCATGAAGGGATGACAAGAGAGAAGTAAGACAAGCGCTGAAAAGTCCAGGGCAAGCAATCAACAGGAGGCCACAAGATAGAGTTTTTAGAAACCCCAACACTTGTTTGGGTGTTCATTGATAACAAATTTAAATAACCACAGATCTGGTTAATGAAAGACTCTCAGCCCATATACAAGGCAGGACTTTGTTTGGCAAGTGTGAGACTACGTTTTAAAAACTGAGACCCAATCAGACACTTGAATCATTGTTAGGGAAATGAAGTTAAGAAAACAGAAAGGGAGAAAACATAATTCAACAGTTGTGACTCTAAATTCTATGGATAAAGTACGAAAAAACATATTTTCTTTGAGAAAAGTGTATTTGCAGACATGTTCATTGCTAGAATGTGAATATAATGACTAGTTGTAGTTTGTATTTTTATAATGCACAAAAGAGAATAATTACTGTTGTGTTGGTGAGAACCAGGTGTAGGAAACCCCATAAAACAGCTTTGCATACAGAGGTTAATGTCCATAAGATTGCTAGTGTGATTTCATAATTGAATCCTATGGAAACAATAAGGGCTTTATTACAACTTTGGCAGTCCTCTAGGCGCTGCAACCGTGCTATCAGCTAGAGGACTACCAAAGGCCTGGTATTCCCACCTGTCCGATTAGGAGTTTAATCCTGGCTGGGTGGGTGAGGCTGCAGCGGTCTAGCGGCGGTGGGCTGTTAGGCTCACTGGAGAGCCTAAAATGCAGCCTGCTGCTGTGACACTTCCCTGCATGCCACTATGCAGGAACAGAGGTACAATTCCAGGGGGGGCACTACAAGTGACCCCTCCTGCCCAGGAACGACACAAAGGCCCAGTTAGAGCCCTCTTAGTTGCCTCTCCACCACCCTTTTCATGGCAGGCTCACTACCCTGAAAATGACGGTGAGAGGGCAACTCAGAATATGCTTGACAGTGCCACAGCGACACCGCCGGCATATTCCTTCTCCTGACTGCTGCATGACCACAGCTTGATCCTGGATCCCTTGGGGAACGCAGCGGTCCAGTGGCAGTCCGACCGCTCCAATAGTAATACAGCGGGTGGATCCCCAGTATGGTGGTGGTTGGACCGCCACATACGGCTGTCCTATGGGCTGCTGTACTCGTAATAAGGCCCTAAGTGCTTTTAAAGCCTTAATGCAGGCTTACATTCCATTCAGCCTGCATTAAGGCAAACAAAGCTGTCAACCAATATTTACCTCAGCCCGTACACTACAGTAAAAAAAAATCAATGTTGATACATCTGGTCCATAGTGGCTTCCATTTATTTGGGAGGTGGCAAGGGACTGTTTGGTCACCTGGAGCAATCGTAAAAAACACCAATGGTCCTATATGGGCCAATTGAGAAACATGAGGCTTTTCAAAATCAAAAATGTCATATCTACAGGCTTTGTCAGGTCAATGTAAAACAAAAGTACTGCTTCCTTTCTCACCACATTCAATAATCAATAAAGTAAGCCTATTGACTTTAACATGAACATAGGCGTGACCATGGAGTCTCTGCCTAGAAAGACCCATCAAACATTTTAGACCCAAAGATTACACTGATATGAACATAAACTCTCCCTTTGAAAACACCAAGCATTTACCGTGCTCACACCTAAAAAGGTATTCAAAGATTGGGCTGGTCTCTTCTCATGAGGAGCAGGGTCAAGACTGATATGCATAGGAATGGGTCCAAACTGAAGTGTATTAATGGACAAAAAATGATGGATTAGGATGCAGCTGAGCGATTGCCATTGACTGAGATTAATTTAACCATTACATCCATCACCCTGTTATTCCCATTCTCATTCCCAGATGGCAGTCACCTTCTTGGATAGGCCGGTGCTGTGTAATCCTTTCCCAACACTGGCATGTGGACGATATGTACTTAGCCGGCTAAATTAAGCCCCAAGTGTGCGACTATCAACGTGCCATCATGAGCATTTGTGGGGCAGGGTAGCACTTCCAGCGCGAGGGCACTGAATAAATAAGCCTCGTGATTAAGACCCCGTTCTAATAGGACACTGACTCAGCCCCCGCAGCCCTTGCTACCAAGATGCAGAGGTGTTTTTAGGTTGAGCATTCGAGACCTCTTGTATATACTTTAGTATATACTTATTAAATACTTATATGTATATGTACTTTGTGGGCTCTGGAGATCAGCCCTAGGACTTGTCTTCTTCCACGTAGGGACTTTTTTTCTGTTCAACTGCCTGTATTTGATTGTCTTGCTAGAAAACGACCAGCAGAGGTCAGTAAAATACCAGAATTGGTTTCTGCTGAGAGACCTTTATTTTTTATGGCAACTGCCTCTATTTAACTTTCTTGATAGACCAGCTGAGGGCCATAAAATACCAGAATCACTTTAGCATTCTCTAGATTCCGGTCCATAGAAATTGTCTTCCACAAACACCTGTAGACAATAATATATTTTTCAAATCTTGTATTTTCAGTGATATGACCACCAAAGGCCCTGATTTTATATTAAGAAACAGAGCTTTGGACTATACAATTTCCTGCTGAAAGGCACTATTTCTCTCCATGTGTTCCCATACCTGGCGTGTCACGCAGTTTGTTGCTTACTTTCCCTCCATGTTAAAGAACAGTGGATGTTTCAGCACCCAGGCTAATGTGCTGCATAGCTAAATACATATAAGGTCCCAAAGGCGACACCGGTTGCATTGCAAATGCTTGTTGCTCCCATTATCGGTATTTGTTGTCGCTTCTATGAAAGAAGGTCCATGTAGGTTTACTTCTTGTCTGGCCTGTGGCCCACCTACTGCATGCCAATCTGAAGGTCGCCTATGTCATTATCAAAGGATTAAAACATGGTGTGGTCACGTGAGAAGCAGGTTTGTTTCACCTTTTCAATAAATAAATTCTGCAACTGTACAAAGTGAGCACAATAGCCTTCAAAGGTCAGACTGAAATACAATTTGTCATTGACACCTGAGAGGCAAAGAACAGAACATTAGGCACTGCACTCTATACTGACCTGATGGTACGCCGAGGAGGTCTGTATTAGGTTTTATCTAATAAAACAACTCCCTTTTGTACCTTTCCAGTACAGGAATAACCAGACCTTTGGAAAGATGTTGTTGAAGGCACGCCAAATCTGAATGCGCGGTAGTTTATATGTATGAGCAAGCTTTAGGGTGATATTTTGGCACTAGAAAAAGAGACTGCTCTTCTCGCGCTTTGTTATTCTGCAGGGCTTTTTACCGTATGAGATAAAACAAAAATATAGCACGTGCCGAGAGTACTACGCCATAAAGAAAAAAAGTTCATTTGGTTTTATTGAATACTCCAAACTATCTTCTTAGCATGCAGGATTGAGATCGGGGGGAGGTCTGAGAAACCCCGTAAAGCTTTTGAGGCCATTAACAGAGCCCAGACGTGGGAGGGGGCAGTGAGTCAGTGCATGCAACACGAGAGGGGGCTGTGTGAATACACCCAGGGCGTGAAGGGGGCTGTGTGAATGCACCCAGGGCGTGAAGGGGGCTGTGTGAATGCACCCAGGGGGGCGAAGGAGCCTGTGTGAATGCACACAGGGGGGCAGACGAGCCTGTGTGAATGCACCCATGGAGCGAAGGAGCCTCTGTGAATGCACAGGGGGGCGAAGGAGCCTGTATGACTGACCCAGGGGGCAAAGGAGCCTGTGTGAATACACCCAGGGGGCGAAGAAGGGCTTTGTGTGTCTGCACCAAGGGAGCAAAGGGGAGCTGTGTGACTGCAACCAGGGAGCAAAGAGGGGCTGTGTTATTGCACCCAGGGAGCAAATGGGGGTTGTGTGTAAGCCTGGGCGAAGCACTACGCTACGCTCGCGTAGTTTGCAAAGTTCGCGCTACTTCGCACTACGCGAACTGCACGCAGCACAGTGCGAACACGCGTAGCGTAGTGCTGCGGTCATTTTTTGCTTGCTCGCGGTCCTCAACGTCAAGTTTGCGACCGCGAGCAAGCAAAATGACATCCCGGCGAGACTTTTTCCTTGTTCGCGTTCAGCAACATCAAGTTGGCGATCGCGAGCATGGAAAATAAACCTCCCGGCGAGATTCCCAACGCGAGGAGGTCAGGTTTCTCATTGCGAGGGGTCGCGTATGCTCGCAACCGCTCGCGATGAGAAACTACCAGTTCGCGTTGAGAAATCTGCCGCTCGAGTAAAAATCTACTTGAGCAGCAGAAAACGACAGCTCGCACTGTGCAAGATGCCATTTTCAATGATTGCACAGTGCCGGTTGCTTGTCCGCACTGTGCAATCATTGAAAACAACATCTTGCACAGTGCGAACATGTTACTACGCAGTTCGCGAAGTGCTACGCGTAGCTCGCGTAGTGCGAACTTCACTTTGCGTAGCTTCGCGAAGTGCTACTTCGTGAACTACGCCCACCCTTAGTTGTGGGACTGCACCCAGGGAGCAAAGTGGGGCTGTGTGAGTGCACCCAGGGTGCAAAGGAGGGGCTGTGTGAATGCACCCAATGAGCAAGGGGGGCTGTGTGACTGAAACCAGGGACTAACTGAAACCAGGAAGTGAAGGGAGCTGTGTGACTAAAACTAAGGAGTGAAGGGGTCTGTCTGACTGAAACCAGGGAACGAAGGGGGCCGTGTGACTGAGACCGCCGACTGACTGAAGGCAGTGAGTGAAGGGATCTACGTGACTGAAACCAGAGAGAGAAAGCGGCTGCGTGACTTAAACCAGAGAGTGGAGGAGGCTGTGTGACTGAATCCAGAGACTAAAAGGAGCTGTTTGATGAAACCATGGACTGAAAGGGGCTGTGAGGCTGAAACCAGAGAGTGAAGGGGGCTGTCGGACTGAAACCAGAGAGTGAAGGGGGCTGTCGGACTGAAACCAGAGAGTGAAGGGAGTTGTGTGACTTAAACCAGAGAGAGGAGGAGGCTGTGTGACTGAAACCAGGGAGTGGTGAAAGTGGTGCCACGGCAGGGGTGCATACATGGGTGCAAAAACATCCCAGGGAGATTACAGCCCCTCACACAAGGTTAGGATTGGAGCTTTGCTTTCGTAAAGCTGTAGAACTTTAAACATGGCTATTTCAAAGTGGAATACTCTGCTAAAACAGGAAGGAGCCTGTGTGACTGAGACAGGGAGTGAAGGGGGGTGTTGTGTGTCTGCACCCAGGGAGCAAAGGGGGGCTGTGTGACTGCACCTAGGGGGCAAAGAAGCCTGTGTGAATGCACCCAGGGGGTGAAGGGGGCTGGGTGAATTCCACCACGAGGCGAAGGAGCCTGTGTGAATGCACCCAGGGGGCGAAGGAGCCTGTGTGAAGGCACCTAGGGGGCGAAAGAGCCTGTGTGACTGACCCAGGGAGCGAAGGGGGGCTTTTTGTTTCTGCACCCAGGGAGCAAAGGGGGGCTGTGTGAATGCACCCAAGGGCGAAGGAGCCTGTGTGGCTGACCCAGGGAGTGAAGGGGAGTTTTGTGTGTCTGCATCCAGGGAGCAAAGAGGGGCTGTGTGACTGCACCCAGGGAGCAAAGGGGGGCTGTGTAACTGCATGCAGGGAGCAAAGGGGGCTGTGTGACTGCACCCAGGAAGAAAAGGGGGGCTGTGTGACTGCAACAAGGGAGCGAAGGGGGGCTGTGTGAATAAACCCAGGGAGCGAAGGAGCCTGTGTGACTGACCAAGGGAGCGAAGGGGGGCTTAGTGTATCTGCACTCAGGGAGCAAAGGGGGGCTGTGTGTCTGCACCCAAGGAGCAAAGGGGGGCTGTGTGACTGCACCCAGGGAGCAAAGGGGAGCTGTGTGTGTCTGCCCACAGGGAGCAAAGGGGGGCTGTATGACTGCACCAAGGGAGCCAAGGGGGCTGTGTCATTGCACCCAGGGAACAAAGGGGGCTGTGTGACTGCAACCCGGGAGCAACGGGGGCTGTGTGAATGCACCCAGGGGGCGAAGGAGCCTGTGTGACTGACCCAGGGAGTAAAGGGGGGCTGTGGGACTGCACCCAGGGAGCAAAGGGAGGCTGTGTGAATGCACCAAGAGGGTGAAGGAGCCTGTTTGACTGACCCAGGGAGAGAGTGTGTCTGCACCCAGGGAGCAAAGGTGGGCTGTGTGACTGCACCCAGGGAGCAAAGGGGGGCTGTGTGACCGCACCCAGGGAGAAAAGGGGGGCTGTGTGAATGCACCCAGGGGGCGACGGAGTATGTGTGAATGCACCCAGGGAGCGAAGGAGCCTGTGTGAATGCACCCAGGGGACGCAGGAGCCTGTGTGAATGCACCCAGGGAGGAAAGGAGCCTGTGTGAATGTACCCAGGGGCGAAGTAGCCTGTGTGACTGACCCAGGGAGCAAAGGGGGGCTGTGTGATTGCACCCAGGGTGTGAAGGGGGGCTGTGTGACTGCACCCAGTGAGCAAACTGGGGCTGTGTGACTGAAACCAGGGGGTAAAGGGGGCTGTGTGACTGAATCCAGGGACTGACTGAAACCAGGAAGTGAAGGGAGCTGTGTGACTAAAACCAAGGAGTGAAGGGGTCTGTGTGACTGAGACCAGAGACTGACTGAAGCCAGTGAGTGAAGGGAGCTACGTGACTGAAACCAGAGAGAGAAAGGGGCTGCGTGACTTAAAACAGAAAGTGAAGCGGGCTGTCAGACTGAAACCACAGAGTGAAGGGACTGGTGTGACTTAAACCAGAGAGTGGAGGAGGCTGTGTGACTCAAACTAGGGAGTGGTGAAAGTAGTGCCACAGCAGGGGTGCATAAATGGGTGCTAAAACATCCTAGGGAGAATACGGCCCCTCCCACGTGATTAGGATTGGAGCTTTGCTTTCGTAGAGCAGCAGAACTTTAAACATGGCTATTTCAAAGTGAAATACTCTACTAAAACAGGTTCCATTGATTTAAGTCTGAAAAGGAATGATTATGAGTACAATAAAGTGCCTCAATAATGCCACAAAATTTCCATTTCTGTGCTGCAAAATTTGCAAATCTATGCCGCAATATCCTGGGGGAAAGTGTTGGATTGCGGAGGGGTAAAATGTACCATTCCCTTTCCAGTCAGTGCAACAGTAGGCAAAGTGTTGGATTGCAGAAGAGTAAAATGTACTATTTCCACTCAACTCATTGCAACATTAGGGAAAGTATTAGATTGCGGTGGGGTAAAATGTACTATTCCCTCTCCAGTCAGTGCAACAGTAGGCAAAGTGTTGGATTACAGACGGGTACAATTTACTATTCCCACCCCACACAGTGCAACATTAGGAACTGTGTTTGATTGCAGAGGAGTATAATGTATTTTCCCCCTCCAGTCAGTGCAACAGTAGGCAAAATGTTGGAGTGCACATGGGTAAAATTTACAATTCCCACTCTAGTCAGTGCAACAATAAGGAAAGTGTTGGATTGCAGAGGGGTAAAAGTTACTATTCCCACTCTAGTCAGTTCAACTGTAGGCAAAGTGTTGGATCCCGGAGGGGTAAAATGTACTATTCCCACTCCAGTAAGTGCAGCAGTAGGGAAAGTGTTCTATTGCGGAGGAGTAAAATGTACTACTACGACTGCACTGTGTGCAACATTGGAAACACAAGAGTTCACTTCAAGAAAATAAAATATTTCCAAAACTATACTTAAAAGAAAAATATAAATATACAAATTCTATATATAAATGTTTATAAAAAATAAAAAATACATATTTATTACACTATTTAATACATATTATAATTAATACAAATATTATTCTCATAATTAAAATACCAAACTATATTCTCAAAATAATAACAACCAATACAATGTTATTTAGAATTAAAAAGCACAATACAATTAACACAAAACATAATAAATAACAAAATTAACAAAAAATATAACAATTTTTATTGTATTTACTTAAATAACTTCCTACCCTATACCTTTACAAACTACACAACACACACCTAAAATATATTTTTAAATTAGATTTACACATTTTCCATAATTAATTATCAATCAAAATATTAATAATTAACTAATTACCTCCCCACTCTTAATCCCTACACAACCAGCACGTAATACATACATTCAAATATCTTAATTACATAATTTACATAATTAATTATCAATTAATCAATTAATAATAATTAACTAATAATAAATTAATTGTATTTAATTAACTTCCCATCCTTTATCCCTACAAATGCGCCAACTCACACCTAATATATAACTTAAACAATATCTTCATTACGCAATTTATATAATTATCAATTAAATAATTATTATAAATTAACATTAATTATCAATTATTATAATTAGTTTTCTACACACCTGTTACCCATACAAAAACAACAGCCCACACCAAAGAAACAAATCAAAAAAAATATGTATTAAAAAAAGTACATAATTCATTATCAATTAAATAATTAATTATAATAATAAATAATTATTAATTATAATTATTTTAGTTCCCACCCTGCACCCCTCCATAAACACACAACTCACACCTGAAACTTAACTTTAAAATAAATGATTGTACAATTAACATAAATAATTAGCAATGAAATAATTAATATTAACTAAAAACTAACTATTCATTAAATATAATTAATTTACTTCTACTACTAAAAATGACATAAAACGATTAGATAAAATTATAAAACTACAAAAAATGCACAAACTATATTAAAAAACATTAACAATTATTATACAAACAATTTACAACATATACAATAAACATATATAGTAAAACAATAAAGATTAAAAAAATGATATAATTAACAATATTTTTGGAACTGACATTAAAAAGATATATATTTTCAACATTGATATTAGCAACATAGATATTTTTGTAAACAATAATAATGATTTTGATGTTTTTAAAATCGATAGCACTTACCTTAAAATCGACATTCTTGTCAACGATATTCTTGCACATATTATCTGTATCACGATATTTCCAACTCAATATGTATGTATCTCGATATTTAATTCTCGAGATTTTGTCCGAATACCAATCCCCTTCTCGCTGTATCGGTTAGTGGGTAACACTATGCACTTCTGTGTTTGACTAGTGGTCTGTATTAGAAAATTCTTGTCTACAGGCGTTAACAGTGTAATAGCAAACCACTCATAAAGACCTACTGGATTTAACATAGACTGCCTTTGTCTTAACTTTCATAATAAACCTACCAAATCTGATATATATTTTCTCAAAGAGCTATTAAGGCCTACAGCCTTGTTCATTTCCTTGTCACCACAACCAATTCAGGCCAACTGTATTAAGCATAATCTCAGCAATACAAGCACTCCTTTTCAACAGAAGCATATAGCTTTTGCCCAATCAATTCCAGTAGGGAGGAAGAACAACAAATGGACAGAGTCAAATCTACGCTTTATTTATTTATAAGTTTTATATAGCGCTAGCTAGACACGGGCGTATCAGAGCGTTTACAGAATCAAGAGCCAAGCTATAATCCAGTCACTTCATAAATGACGCACAACTAAACTAAGGATCATGTGCAAACAGTAAATACACATGGAAATATTTGGCAAAGCGGGTGGAATACAATATGTACATGGACAGCAGCTAGGCCCTGGGGCAGTTCCCGTTAATGGGCAGGTCGCCAATTTGAGTGCCGTGAGAGAACTACCCTCAAGGTAGACGGAGACAAAAACAGAAATAAACAGCCACCTGTTTAACAGGTTGAAAGAAGACTAATATAACTGAGGTCAATAAATTGCTCAAGTGTTCCAGTATTTGTTGAGGAGATGGCGTTTTAGGTCTCTTTTGAAGTACGTGAAGGAGGGGCTGCATCGTTAGTCCCTCGGGAGAGAATTCGAAATGCTGGTGGCGTTACCCGAGAACAAGCAAGACTGAGTAGATTTCTTTTTTAGTTTGGGAGGGACGAGAAGAAGTATGTTGGAGCTTCTCAGTGATCTGGTTCTTCCTGCGTTAATGAGTTTGTTATCTAAATATTCCGGGGTGTGCGAGTGGATGGCTTTGTGGGTGATACAGGCTGTCTTGAAATTGCATCTTCCTTCTATAGGAAGCAATTTGAGGGTCTTTAGTGCAGGTGTTATGTTATGTTAACCTGGGTTTTATAAAGCGCACAGCTACTCTACTAAGTGTCCCGGTGCTGGGTGAGTGTGACTGAACTAGACAGGAAAGGAAAGTGTGCAGAGCAGAAAATATTACGTTATTGCTGAAACAACCATGTTTTGAGGGCTTTTCTGAAAGGAAGAAGATCCTGAAGCAGTCTCACAGCAAGTGGCAGATCATTCCATAGTTTAACCACTCTTAGCTGGAAGGAGCGGCCTCCGATTCGAGAGTATTTCACCATCGGAATACAGACTAGCGCCAATGAAGCGGAGCGAAGAGGGCGTAGGGGATAATAAAATTGAACTCTCTTCCTCAGGTAGGGGGCACCATACCCATGTAAGGCCTTAAAAGTCAGCACCAAGGCCTTAATCTGTATCCGCTTAAGGATCGGGAGCCAGTGGAGAGAATTCAAATGAGCAGACATCCAGGTCCTGGGGCCAAGAGATAGAATGGCCCTGGCTGCAGCATTTTGCATTACTTGCAGATGGGTGAGCAGATACTCTCGAAGAAGCAGATAAAGAATATTTACGTAGTCCAGCCTAGAACCAATCAAGGCCTGGACCACAATTTTCCTGTAAGGGATCGAAAGTAATGGAAGAAATTGTTTGATCATTTTCAAAAATCCAAAGCACTGACCGACCACAGTCTGAACCTGTGGCTTCATACTCAAAGAATTGTCCAGTTTTACACCAAGGTTTTTTACGGATGACACCGGGTTAGCAGGAGGGTGCATGTCCTGAGGCCACCAGTTCTGGCATAAGTTGTTAGATGGACAACCAAAGAAGATGATTTCCGACTTATCGGAATTACACTTAAGTTCATTCATCTGAAGCCAGGAGAACACTGCCGACAGGTTGGTTTTAATTGCTTCCCCATTGAACTCTGAATCCTTGTCACATGTAAAAAGGAATTGGGTGTCGTCGGCATACGACACTATTTTAACTCCATGTGACTCAACTAGACTAGCCAATGGGGACATGTACAGATTAAATAAAGTTGGACTAAGCAATGAGCCCTGAGGTACACCCACCTCCAGAGGGGGGATTAAAGCAGAAAAAGGGGGAGCCCAAACAGTTTATTGACGCCCTGATAGAAAAGAGGCAAACCATTTGAGAACCATCCCTCTAAAACCAGCCTCCTGGAGTCTTTCCAGGAGTGGCTATGAGGGACGGTATCAAAGGCTGCTGAAAGATCTAACAGTATCAGCATAGCCTTGCCGCCTTTATCCAAAACATCCTTAATGGATTCTGAAATTTCCAGAAGTGCCGTTTCGGTGCTAAAATTAGGGCGAAACCCAGATTGGCTTAGATGCAAAATGTTGTTAGTCTCAAGAAAAGCAGAGGTGACTGAATGAACATATTTTTCCAGTACCTTGGTAAAAAAAGGCCGAAGGGATATAGGCCTATAGTTTACGGGAAGCTCTGGATCCATATTGGGCTTTTTCAGAAGGGGAAGATATGTGCTTTCTTCCACTTGTTGGGAACCACCCCCTGCTGCAGGGAGTTATTCAGAATCTGATTCACATAGGAATTTATGGAGGGAGCTATTGCTGCCAAAGTAGACGCATGGCAAGGATCAGAAGGAGCACCCGATTTCAGGTTCTTCAGGATGCCTAGTGAGGTTGCCAATGATGAAGGAGGGAACTCCATGAAGAGAGGGCACCTCGCTTGAAGGTCAAGGTGTGAGGGGACCTTATCCTGAATGTTAGCCCGTTGGGAGCTAGAGAAAGTGTCCTGGATCTTTCTAATTTTGTCAGCAAAGAACAGGGCCATCTGATCTACCCATAGTGCTGAGGGGGGAAAAGTCCTAGTCACAGCTTTAGGGGATGTGAATTCCTTTACTATTTTAAAAATCTCTTTATTTGTGTTCCCAGCAGCTTCTATTCTAGATGAGAAAACATTTTTTTTCTCTTTAAGAATAAGTTTGTGATGCTGTTTAAGTGCTTGTTTATACGCTAGATCTCCTTGCTCTCATTGTTTTTCCACCACGCTCTCTCGAGTCTTTTGCAGGTCCTCCTGCCTTCTTTAATAGCAGGCGTAAAGCATGGAGTAGAGACTCGAGAGGTCAAGGCAGAACTGGAAGAGGGAGGGGCAAGCTCTACTGCACGAAGCAGAAGCCAATTGTCCAAAACAGTAACATCATCTTCCACATTGCCACTCAAGACGAGTGGGTGGGAGTCAAGAGCCACCATCATCGCTTCGGGTGTGATACAGTGATAAGGTCTAAAATTGCCCATACGGGGCTTACTCTGGATGTTAGAGGGTGCAGTCATGCGGTGGACTCTAAACTCCAAAAGGAAATGATCTGACCACACTAGTGGCCGAGGGGGAGAGACACCTAAGTCCCATGTGGAAAAGACCTGGTCTAGAATATGGCCCTTTTCGTGGGTTGGAGTAAAAAAACATGGATTCAGATTGAAAATATTCAACGCCTCCGCTAAGCTAGTAGCATTAGGATCGTTCATTTTATCCATGTGGACATTAAAGTCCCCTAATATTAAACAATGTTTATGGTTAAGCACAATGGGGGCCGCGGCATTACTAATAGCTTCGTTAAACAGCCCAACGGGACAAGGTGGTCTATATACAAGTAAGCCGGCCATAGATTGATGGGGATACATTACCAGATGGAACCCTAAGGGTTCTGCACCGGCAACATCTTCCAAGTGAAAAAGCACACAGGAATAGATGCTCTTAAAAATAATGGCTATGCCTCCTCCCCGCCGCTAGGGAAATCTTTCCTGACCATTTGGTAGCCCTTAGGAATGGCTGTTGCAATTGCAGGATTGGATGAGTCGCATAGCCACCTTTCCGTTAAAAATAAGAAATCTGGGCTGGCATCTTCCAGCAAATCAAAGATATCGAGGGTGTGCGTACGCGTAGATCTAGTATTAAGTAGCAGGCCAAGCAATTTACCATCAGTCCTGGCCCTATTAAAGTTGGATAGCACAGGAGGAGCCTGAGTCAGGGGATTACCTATTGATTCAGAGGATAAAATTGGCGCCCAGCCGCAGTGAGAGCACAGCGTTCCCTGGAATATACTGTTAAGGGGGCAAGGGGGCAAGGGGGAGCAACAGCTCACATCCTTGCACAGTCCCAGTAGCCTATCTATGGTGAAAGTCCGCCGAGTAGTAGTACTTACAGATCCACCGGCAGCATTTCCAGCACTGGGCGCTTCGGGGACGCGGACAGGCGCAGACGGGCTTGCCTTAGGCGTGCCTTCGGTGCGCCACTGGTGCGCCCGCTGCGCGTTTGCCCCAGAGTGATTTTTAAAGCCCCCGCTTAATTAGCGGTAGAGCGCTAACCCAGGAAACACAGTGGGCCCGCTCGCAAGGACGGACACCACCGGAAGAGAAGGAGGCAGTCGGGTCAAGTCGACAGCTAAACTGAGGCAGAGTCAATACAATCAGACAAAAACAGTAAGTTTAAAAAGGATAAAAAAGTGAATAATGTTTAAAAAGTGCATGTGTGCAAAATCAGCGAAACAGCAATTCTGACACCTGACAAACGCAGCCAGCAGCAGCGCGTCACTCACGGCGTGATGTGCTTATGAACATTTCAGTGTCAACCAGGAATTCACCAATCCCCGCAGTGAAGCCACGGACATCACCCCATCCCAAGACCTCTGTGACAAACTCGGATCCTACTTCCACCTGAAGATCAAAAACCTCTACGTCAACTTCGTCGACCATACGCAGCAGCCGGCCCGCCCACCAGCCACACCAGCCTGCCCACTAGCTCCTCCTTGACTGCCATCACGGCCAAATAGACCACTTTGACCACAAACAGAATCCACTCAGGGGCCCCCACCTGCACACCACACATCTACCACAGAGCCGCCACCACCATTGCACCCAAACCACAACACACCATTAACACCACCTTTAAAACCGGCACCTTCCCAGATGACTGGAAATGCGCATCCCTCGACACAAGCACATCAGCCAACACGTACGGAAGCTCCACTGGCTCCCCGTGGAGAATAGAGTCACTTTCAAGATCCTCACTCACGCCTACAAGTGCCTACACAACACCGGACCCAAATACCTCAATGATCAGCCAACCTCGCCCTTGCTGAAACCCCTTCCATCCACAGAGCCAAAGCAAGAGAAACATCCTTCTCCTACATCGCAGCCAAGACCTGGAATGAGCTCCCGACAGATATCAGACTCGCCCCCTCCCTGAACACTTTCAGGAAGGTGCTCAAGACCTGGCTCTTCGGCTAAACAGCACTGTGGAACCCCAGCGCCTTGAGACCCTTACTGGTGAGTAGCACACTTACAATTCCCTGATTGATTGATTGATTGATTGACACCGTTTGATATCTGTAATGAGCCTGGCTGTCTTGTTTAGAACTGATCTGAGGGGAGCAAGGTGCAATTTCGGGGTCCCTGTGAGGATGGCATTCCCATAGTCAAGTTTGGAGAGGACCAGAGATTCAACAACCCCTTGGAAATCATCCGAGGGAATGAATGGTTTGATTGTTTTTTAGGTGCTTTAGTTTGTAAATCTCTCCTTTGGCTGAGTTTTTGATGTGCTCCTTCATTGACAAGTCTTTATCCAGTGTGAATCCTAGGGATTTAGCCAAATTTGAGAGAGTGAGAGTGCAGTTTAGAGCCTTCAGGTCAGTGAACCAGTCTTTGATAGGGAGTTGGTTACTTTTGGGGTAGAACAAGATAATTTCTGTTTTGGTGGGGTTTAATTTTAGAGGGTTAGAGTTAAACCACAATTGAATATTACACAGTGTGACATTGAGATGTCGAATGTCACTAGGAGATTTAATTTTGTAGTAGAGTTGCGTGTCATCTGCATAGAAGTGGAATTTGATTCCAGCTTGCTTCAGATGATAGAAAGGGGTTCCATGAAGAGATTGAACAGTGATGGGGAGAGGTTTGAGCCAAGTGGTATGCCAAGAGAGACCAGTGTGGGTTTTGAGAGGCAAGACTTGATTTTGATTTGTTGTGATCGGTGTTGAAGGTAAGAAGTGAACCATTTCAAAACAGTGCCATTAATACCGGAGCGGATCTTCAAGGATTCCAGCAAGGCAGTGTGGTTTACATTGTCGAAGGCCACTGATAAATCAAGTAGGATAAGTATGCATGCATCACCATCATCTAAGGATCGATGGATATCATCTGTGATATTAAACATGGCAGTTTCTGTGCTACAACCTATTCTGAACCCTGATTGGAAGGAGTCAAGTAAGTTGGAGTCCTCAATATGTCGGTTGAGTTGTTGTAATACGCATTTTTCCATGGTTTTGGCTATGAACGGGAGGTTGCAGATAGGTCTGAGGTTGCTGAGAACATTCCGGTCAGCCCTGGGATTCTTGGGAATGGGTGTGATTTGTCCTAGTTGAAGGGACTCTGGAACACAACCGGAGGCAAGAGAGGAATTGGTGATTTTTGTCCAATAAGGGGCAATAATGTGGTTAAGGTTATGTACCATTTTGGCAGGGAGGGGTTCTTTAGTGTGGGAAGTGGGCTTTAGTTTCGCAATAGTATTGAAAACCTAAAGTTCTGTCATGGGTTTGAAGATCAACCAATTGGCGTTGTTTTTCAATTGGATGCTAAAAAGGTTGCCGTTAGTTCCACTTGGAGCCATTTTGTCTTTGGCGAGGTCCAGAGGAGTGATTGAGGTAGTGTAGGGAGTGTCAGAGAAGATTGGTTGTAAGGGGAGTGGGGTTGTGACTTGAAGGAAACATTGATCAATTTTCGTTATTTTGTCTGTGAAGAAACTGGCAATTTCTTCACACCGTTCATAAGAGGCTATAACGTCATATGTGGAGGAGGAAGTGATTTGTTGTTTGACGATGTTAAAGAGTTCTCTGGGCCTGTTCTTTGCACTGTCAAGTTGATTGCGGAAGAAGGTGGCTTTTTCTCTGAAGTTATATTTCTTGTATGTCATCCTTGCCGTTCTGAGTAGAGTAAGATGTACTGACAATGGGTTTTGTCTCCAGGTGCTTTCAGCTTGCCTAAGAAGTCTTCTGTCTTTGTTGAGATCAGAGGTAAAGCCAAGATTTTGATTGAATTGATCTTAGTTGTTTTAGTTTGAGAGGTGCGACTAGGTCAAGAGCTTCCGTTATAGTAGTGTTAAAGTGGGTGGTCAAGTTATTTATGTTATGCGAGGAAGGGAGACTTTGCAGTTGTTCACAGATCTTGGCTTCCAGGTCCGTGAAGGGGACTTATTTGAGGTTTCCGGTTGAATACTTGGGTTTCAATAGTTCTTCTTAAAGCAGTTTATTTTTATCACATAGGATCTAGAGACCACTACGCTGCCAAGCCATATCTAAAAAATTTGGAACTGTGCAAAGAGCACAGGGTACACCAACCACAACAGAATTGCCCTATTTGAAAGGGGGCATCTATATATTAGCATAAAAGCATGCACTATGCAAGTCATAGGGTGCTGTCAACCTAGCATATAAACCATTTAGGAAAAATAGTCCCATCCAACAGGCAATAACAGCCAGTCCATAAAACACCTACAGAAGACATCAAATATTTATTCGGCTGATATGGTACTATAAAATAGATTGCAGGGTAGGCGCTGATGAAGGAATGAAAATTTGAAAGTGGCAGCCACTGATTTGTATAGGGCAGTGCCCATGTAAATCAGGAACTCCTGATCAGCTCTGCATATGTTCTAATCTGGAAACATGCTAGGAATACACACCAACCAAGCAAGGCGATGACTATAGACCATCCAGGAGGTAGACTATATTTTTGATCATCCCCCCCTCTATTGTGGACAGACACTCAACATAATTACATGGGTAGCAAAAGTGACATTCCATGCCCTCTGACCCACTGATACCATTACAGAGAGTGAGAGCACGATAGTCCCATGAAGTTTGACTCTGTTGAAACTAACGGAGTAAACAAATACCATACAATACCTGTGAGTTTAATGAAATAGGAAACAAGTTCCCAAAGCAGTTAAGTCACTTTTAGTTCTAACTCCTTATAACAGAGTGTTGCTGTGACGGGCTAATCAATCACCTATGCAAAGTTCCAATGGCCAAACACAATCTAAAACTCCCAATCACATCTTCCTATGCACTTGTACAGAAGCAATCATCCAGAATAGATTCAACTGCTCAGGCGGAACCATAAATACAGCCTTGGAATCCACTAGGCTGTGTGAAATGAGCGCATTAGAACGGGAAACAACCATTACAACGCAGATGTTACAACGCGTTGCCATTACAGCGCGGTTGTTACAACACAAAAGTAATTACATAGGATGCCATTACAGCGCAAATCTTAACAACACATGTGCCTTTACAATGCATCCTTTCACAACTAATTTTGTTGTAAAGGCATGAATGGTAAAGGCATATGTGTTTCAAATGTATTAGCTAAGTATGGGTTTTTAGGGTTTAGGGTGGGTATGGGTTTTTGGGTGCCCAGGGTAATTTTGGGGTTCAGGGTGGGTATGGGGTTTGGGGTGCCAAGGGTAATTTTGAGGTTCTAGGTGGGTTTTATTTTTGGAGTTCCAGTGGTAATTTTGGGGTTCAGAGTGGGTTGGGGTTTTGGGAAGCCAAGAGTGATTTTAGGGTTCAGGGTGGGTATGGGTTTTGGGGTAGCAGTGGAAATTTTAGGGTTAAGGGTGGGTTTGTGTTTTGGGGTGATAAGGGTAATTTTGGGGTTCATAGTGGGTATGGGTTTTGAGGTGCCAGGGGTAATTTTAGGGTTCAAGGTGGGTTTGGGTTTTGGGGTGCTGGGGTAATTTTGAGGTTCAGGGTGGGTTTGGGTTTTGGGGTGAAAAGGGGAATTTTAGGGTTCAGGGTGAGTTTGGGTTTTGGTGTGTCAGGGGAAATTTTAGGGTTTAGGTTGGGTATGGGTTTTAGGGTGGCAGGGGTAATTTTAGGGTTCAGGGTGGGTATGGGTTTTTGTGGTGTCTGGACTAATTTTAGGGTTCAGGGTGGGTATGGGTTTGGGGTGCTAAAGGTAATTTTAGGGTTCAGGGTGGGTATGGGTTTTGGGGTACCTGGGGTCATTTTAGGGTTCAGTGTGGGTATTGGTTTTGATGTGCCAGGGCTAATTTTAGGGTGCAGGGTGGGTATGGGTTTTGGGGTGCCAGGGGAATTTTAGGGTTCAGGGTGGGTATAGGTTTTGGGGTGCCAAGGATAATTTTAGGGTTCAGGGTGGGAATGGTTTTTAGGGCACCAGGGGGAATTTTAGGATTCAGGGGGGGGTTGGGTTTTGGGGTGCCAGGGGTAATTTTGGGTTCAGGGTGGGTTTGGCTTTTGGGGTGCCAGGAATAATTTTAGGGTTCATGGTGGGTATAGGTTTTGGGGAGGAAAGGGTAATTTTAGGGGGTATGGGTTTTGGGATGGAATGGGTAAGTTTAGGATTTTAGGGAGGTATGGGTACTGGGGTAGTAAGGGTAACTTTAGGGTACAAGGTGGGTTTGGGTTTTGGCATGCCAAGGGTAATGTTAGGGTTTTAGGGGGGGTAAAAAATATATATATTATATATATATATATATATATATACATTTCTCATTGTAAAGAACTGGAGGGACACAGCGGGGAATACCGGAAGGATCTTTATTGCACAGGAGCAATGGCATAACACGTTTCGGTCTGTGCCTTCTTCAGATGCCTGCTCCAACACAACTCTTCCTGCCAAATCACACACAAAAATAGTTCCAATCATTCCTCCATTGGTGGATGTTCAAGTAGGTGGAGTAAGAGACACAAACAGCACTGCAGCCGTGTAGGCGGACTGCAAGTACCAGCATGCACCTCTCACGACTTGCAGGTAAGACACTCCACTCCAGTCCCTGTGTCCTTGAGAGGGCCCTGAACAAAGTTTGAACGTGGATTAGTAGTCCTTGGCAGACCTGTGCTAGTGAAACAAGTATCCCTCCTGGGTCCCCAATGCCTCAACCATATTAGTCCAAAAGAGCAGATACAGTGATACAGTGATCCCAATTCCTACGTGAAATCACGTACTGCAATGAGCAGCGGCGTCTTACTGAGAGTGGATGCGGTGGGTTAAAGCCTGTCCAATATCTTAGAATGTCAAAGTTTTGACGTTGGGGACCCAGGAGGGATACTTGTTTCACCAGCGCAGGTCTGCCAAGGACCACTAATTCACGTTCGAACTTTGTTCAGGGCCCGCTCAAGGACACAGGGACTGGATGGGAGTGACTTACCTGCAAGCCATGAGAGGTGCATGCTGGTACTTGCAGTCCGCCTACGCGCCTGCAGTGCTGTTTGGGACTCTTACTCCACCTACCTGAACATCCACCAATGCATGAACGATCGGAACTATTTTTGTGTGTGATTTGGCGGGAAGAGTTGTGTTGGAGCAGGCATCTGAAGAAGGCACAGACCGAAACGCGTCATGCCATTGCTCCTGTGCAATAAAGATCCTTTCGGTATTCCCCGCTGTGTCCCTCCGGTTCTTTACAATGAAGAATCTTCTGTGGCAAATATATATATATATATATTATCTACTGGCGGTCGCCAGTAGATAGTTATAGTTAGGACCGTGTTTCCATAGGAAATCTGCAACATTCTATTTGTAATAACTTTGGCGCCGGTTGACGAATCCTCGCGAAATTTTCAAAATAGGTGGGGCGCTCCGCTCCGCTCCTACCCTGAAAGTCTTGGGGGATTCGTCAAGCAGGGGCTGAGAAAAAAGGGGGGTCCCAAAACACGTTTTCCCCATGCAACTTTCCATAGGGACCTTTAGTCCAAGGTACAGCCCGAACGGCTGAACAGAATTACTTGAAATTTGGCAGAGAGGTAGTCCTCAGCTCAGGGAAGTGCCTTTTGCAGGTCTGGTGTCAATCTGTTCAGTAGTTCCTGAGAAAATCAAAAGTAAAATCATATATATATGTGGGCGGAGCCTAACCACACATCTCATCCTGAGATCTGATTGGCTGTCAGCACTTCATCCAAGAAGTGTTGGCAGCCATCTTGGGACCAATATACATGATAGCACCTCATTAAAAAGCATTGCAGTTAATAGAAGGTTTTAAGACTTTAGTTACATTATAAATCATTTGTTGATGGTACCATACTCTTTTTAGGAATTGTGGTATGTTCTAAGGTGATTTCACCATGTGAAAAAGCCTTCTGCTGGGATATCATGATTGAGAGAAAAATATTTTCTCATGCTTTTCCCACAGAGGTTTGGAAGGTGATCTATAAGCTAAACTGAGAGCTTATTTTCTGTAAATTCACATTATCTTTCTCAGTCATGTGAGAATGAAGTCTGACATTCTCAGTAAAACATGTACATCCAACAAGGGCAGAGACTGTCAGTTGATTCCTTTGTGTTCTACTGCAGCTTCCCAGAGTGTTCCAAAGAACAACTAGAGCGCTAACAGTCCTACTTATGATAAACGTATGGCACACCTGAAGCCATCTTGCTTGGATTAAAGTGGTGACTCTTAAAACATTTAATTTAAAAAGGAACAAAATGAGGGGGTTCATTTTTCCATGACAAGTATGATTAGTGCTGCAGAAAGAAAAACTAGGGCACATTTTGACTTCTGAAATCCTCTTTTATTTCATTAAAAAATTCTGACATGCAGACTGAAACATGCACTTTCAATACCAGCAGCAGTTTTCCCTGGTGAGCAGTAGCTTTACTACAGTGATCTAATGAGCAAAAAGAGTGCTAACATTCTGAATTTATGGCAAATGTGTGACACATCTGAATGCCTTCTTGATGGAATCAAAGTAAAAAACTGAAAGTATTTCCTACTGAGGAGACTGCAGTAAATGAGGAAATTAGGAAACTTCATAACAAATAAGTCTCCCAAGATGGCCACCAGAGACAAAAGAGCCCAAATGTAGCCCAAATATCACCCAGATGTAGCCCAAGTATAGCCCAATGACAGAATGTCACAGAGTGTTCTTAAAAACAAGTAGAGCGCTTACTGTCTTCATTATGACAAAAGTATGGCACACCTCAAGCCATCTTGATTGGAATAAACTGGTAACACTTAAAACATTTAATTTAAAAAGGAACACAATGAGGGGGTTGATTTTGCCATAGAAATTATGATTAATGCTGAAGAAAGAAAATGAGGGCACATTTTGAGTGACTTCTCAAATCCTCTTCTATTTCCATGGTGAACGGTAGTTTTACTACTGTGATCTAATGAGCAACTAGAGTGCTAACTTTCAGAATTTATGGCAAATGTGTGACATATCTGAATACCTTCATGATGGAATCAAAGTAAAAAACTGAAAGCATTTCCTACTGAGGAGACTGCAGTACATGAGGAAATTAGGAAACTTCATAACAAATAAATCTCCCAAGATGGCCACCGGAGACAAAAGAGCCCAAATGTAGCCCAAAATCACCCAGATGTAGCCCAAATATAGCCCAATGATAGAAGTGTGCAAAACATTTATTATTTTGTGTTTTTGCAGTGTTATATAGTGCAGACTTGTCAGGTATTGGAGTGCTTTACATGAGCATTGGTTACATCACACAAGAACAAATTCATTTTGGTTGTAGACATGGGGAGACTAAGTGATTTGACCAGAATCACAGAATGTCGAGCTGAAGCAGAAACTCCAACCTGGTTCCCCAGTTGCAAAGTCTGCAGTTCTGGAAGTAACACCACATCCTCTCCCCTAAGTACAACATTTAATCAAGTGGTCAACTGGATAAAAAACATAAAGATAACAAATAATTTAAAAGTGCTTTGTCGCTATTTGAAAACTCAGAAAATATGTCCTTAATTTAGTCTTTTAGAGCACTAACCATAATTTTGATGCCAATAAGACCCTCTCATATATGTAATTTCTAAAGGAAATGCTCTAGGCATTACTGTTTTGATTACATCAAGATGACGTCAGGCGTTCCACACTTTTGTAATAAATATAGAATGTTAGCAATCTAGTTGTTCATTAGGATAATGTTGAGAGACAGAGGCCAGGGGCACGGACTCTGAAAATTGAAGGCAGGTAGGAGGGTGCAAAGGCAACAATTTAACCAAACTGAGCAGGCAGGAAGGGTCGTGGCAGCACAACAGACTATGGAGGACAGTGGAAAGGGGGGCAGGGGCAACAAACCAACAATACAGGACTTGCAAGAGAGGCTGTGGCAATGTAATAGACCATTGTGGGCAGAAGGAAGAGGCAATGGTAGTACAACCATACATGCCAACAGACCCGATTCAGCCAGGAAACGTCCAATGTTTTTAAGCTCAAATGGGCTTTATTTGATCTGTCTCCTGTCTACAATCTACTCTTTTTCAATGTAACTCAAAGGGGAAAATCAATACCCCAGTTTTTTTCCAAAATCTCCCTCTTACCAAGTTCAAAATGTTCGCAAGTATGGTACATTGGATCATGGAAGGAAATGGGGTAGGGACATGGACTTGGATAACAGAGGACAGGAGGGACATGGAGAGGTGCACCAAACTGACCCTGCAGGGCTGGCATCAGGGTTTGCAGCAGCACAATACACCACACAGGGCATGCGGGACGGGAGTGCAGCACAACAATCCATAGAAAGCAAGAGGGAGGGGACAGGACCATGCAGATGGACAACAGAGAACAGAGGGGCAAGAGGCAATGGTAGCTAGCTGACCATAATGGACAGACAGGAGAGAAGGCTGCAGCATAACAGACCATAAAGGGCAGGAGGGACGGATCAGGGGCATTACAATGGAACAGACAAGCCAGGAGGGAGGGAGTAGGGGTCTGCACATGTAAACAGAGGGCTGGGGGCAAGGGGGCAGGGCAGGAGCAGCAAGATAGCCATGGAGGTCAGGCAGGATGGGCACTAGAAGCAAGACACACCATGAAGAGCAACAGTGAGACTGTGATGGCATACACACAGACCATGGAGGGAAGGTGGGAGGGGGTCAGGGGCAGCTAACTGACCACACAGGGAAGGTGGGAGGGGCCATGGCAGCACAGAAGACCATGCATGGCAAGTGGGAGGGTTAGTGGTAGCACAATGGCTATGATGGGCAAGAAGGAGGGTGCAGGGGCATGCACAAAGGACGATGGAGGATAGAAGGGAGGGTCAGGACCTATGCACAGACAAGAAAGTTCAGGGGAAGGGGCCTCACAACAGACCGCACGGGGCAGGCAGGAGGAGCAGTTGCAGCACAACAGACCAGGGAGGGCAGAAGGGTGTGGCAGTACAATGGACCATGTAGGATAGGAGGAAGAGGATAGGGGCATGGCATGTGGACAGGCAGGGTGGAGGTGGCAGGGACAGGTTACAGTCATCTGACAATGCTAGGCAGGTGGGAGGGGAGTGGCAGCTCAACAGAACACTCAGAGTAGATAGGAGTGGCAGGTCCATGGAACATGGTGGGCAAAAAGGATGGAGCAGGGGCATGCACAAAGACATCGGAGGGCAGGGGGAAGGAGAATAGGGGCAGCAAGCTAAGCACAGAGTTTAAGCAGGAGGTCAATGATGGGGCATAGAATTGGGCAATGGAGGGCAGGAGGAGGGGACTGGTACATCATACTAAATTGAGGGCAGTGGCAGCACATCAGACCATGCATGGCAGGAGGGAGGAGGCTAGTCCATGGATTCACACAACATAGGATAGGGAGTAGGGGGATGGGGCAGCAAGCTAACTGTTCAGAGAAGGCGGGTATTAGGAACTTTATTGTTTTTAAAACGTGTGTCTGTGCGAACTACTTAAAATATGAACAAGTATGCAGCATAATCTCACTTTTATTCAGGAAGAAGAGGACGTTTGTGACTGTGACTCCGGGCTCACTTGGCAGAAACACCCCCTGACCCTCCACCCCCTATCGCAAAATGTAATACCCGTGAAAAGGGTAGGTGAACACAGTGTTATATGGAACATAGTCCTGAGAGCACGATTGAAAATGAAAACTAGATATAGTGTATGGTATAAATTATGCACCAAAAAGTGTGATATAGGATGAACCGGGCGTGAAATATAATATGCAATACATTGTGCGCAATGACAGATTCATTGGAGAGCGCGAGATAGCACAGGCACTAGCGCGTGCTATGCGATTTGCGCCTTGGAGTGTAATATGCACAGGGTAGTGTTGTGTAACCTAACTAGTCTCTAAAGTTGGAATATAAAATATGTGCTGGGGAGTGTAACGTTGCATATGCACAGTGACAAAGATATGGATCCCAGATTGTAATATATATGGCATAGCACTGTGAGTTATAACATAGGCATCGAGGAAGGCACGTTAGATGGGGCAATATAACCCGTGCGAAGACAAGTGTGGCATGACTTATTCACGGGGTGGTGTTACAGTGCACATGGGCTAGAGAGTCTCATAGCATATGCACTAGCTGGTGGAATACAACATAGAGGTGTGTGGCACTCGGCAGGCAATGGTGGGTGTAACACAGCATTGGGCTCTGCCAGGAGCGCGCTGTGACTCTCAAGTGATGTTCGTCCCCTTTCCAGAGAGTAAAACAAAAAGTATTACACATCCGGCAGTGGATGTGTGTTTTATTAACCGTGAGGGGGATTTCTTACATAGTTTTGGTCGAATTTTTGTCGAATCCCCTTTGAATGGCTTGGTGTGCATGTGTATTAAATGTGCCCGTCAATAGCTACCCATGTTTGTATAAATAAACGACAAGGGTGTCTACCGGGATTAGGCACGGTAGTGCATCAGACATGTCAGAGCTTTACTAGTGGTGTAAATACATTCCACGTGGATTCATTGTATGCATAGTCGCCTTTTAATGAATATCACTCAAATCGTCATGGTGATAGGTACGTACGGTTTGTCCAGCATGTCCTAGGTGTGTCTATAAATATATATTTTTTTAAAATAATAAAAAACAGTGGCCGACCCTGGCCCCCTCCTTGCAGCACTCTGCAAACGCGCCCCCTGGCGAGTTGTAAGTTGGGGAATTAATTCCTCTTCATACTGAGGGTCCCTGAGGGCCAACTAGCCCAACAGGCATCTCCAGTATGCGCCAGGGAGCTGCGCTGCAGACAGGTGTTCTGAGGCCAAGCACCTTTTTACACCTCTCTGCAACGCAGCTCTGTGGCGCTTACTGGAGGTACCTAGTGGTCTAGTTTGACCCTAGGAACCCTTAGGATTCAAGGGGACTTAATCTCTCGCCTTAGAACAGCCACAGGGCGCGTTTACACAGTGGTGAAGGGAGGGGACGGGGCCTGAGGTGACGTGTGCAAACACGCACTATGGCACGTTTTAAATTGGGGATATAATTTCCCTTCAATACTGAGGGCCCCTGGGGGCTACCTAGCCCACCAAGTGCTTCCAGTAAGCGCCACTGAGCTGCATTGCAGAGAGGTGGTCCAGGCTGTGCCACTTTTTACACCTCTATGCAACGCAGCTCTGTGGCACTTACTGGAGGTACCTAGTGGGCTAGTTGGACCCTAGGGACCCTCAGGATTCAAATGAACTTAATCTCCCAACTAAAAACAGACACAGGGCGTGTTTAAACAGTGGTGAAGGGAGGGGACGGGGCCTGAGTTAACGTGTGCAAAAACGCCCTGTGGCCTGTTTTAAGAGGTAGTTTTAATCCCCCTGCCCTATTATATACTAGGGGCTTACAGAGGAGGTCATGCTAATCACAGGGGGACCCCAACGCATAATGTTCCCTAGTGTATGTAGGTGTTTTCACTGTATTCTAAATGTCTTTTAACATAGCACTGGCTCTAGGACTGGTTAGTCAGACTCAGTTACCACCAGTATCCGTCTGAAAAAGTTGAGGGTACAGGATGATTTTGCAACAAGGATTCTTTCTGCTCTTCTTTTTGTTCTTTCTGCACGTTATCCTTCTTCCTGCACTTTTCTTCGTCTTTGAGGACTTCTGTTGCTTCTTTCTGCACTTCTTTTTTTTCTTTCTGTGCATTTTTTCTTCTTTCTTCACATGTCCTATCTCTGTAGGCATAGTTAGAAATTAGCATTTAAAAAACCTTTGAAATTCACAGAAAAAAACATAGGTTTCAGGCACGTTATAGTTAGGAATTAGCATTTAAAAAACCTCAGATATTCACTGAAAAACCATAGGTTTCAGGGGTGTTATAGTTAGCTGGACTTTTCACTTGTACAAAACCATTGAAATTCCCCCGTTATAGTTAGTTCAGCTAACTATAACTCGCGCGCCCGCAATGCACTGCTGATGACGTCACATATTACATCACTCATGACATGGTCAGTGACATCACTCATGACATCACTGATGACATCTCAAATGACATCACTGATGACATCATCCATGTGATAGAGTGGCAGACCTCCTCTCACCCTAATATAACCTTTGATACACACATTCAAAAATAGAGACTAAAATTTTCAAAACAATTGACATACCAATACCAGTTACAACAACCTCTTCAGTAATTCTAAGATCCACATACACATCCACTCATTCACCAACAGTCCTATACAGTCACTCATACATGTACTCACTCATCATATGTACTCATACACCTATACATCCTGTTACACAATGCCACTCATCCATAGAGTTACTCACACACATAGTCACTCATGCTAATAAAGAATCAAACATACATTTACTTGCATATACAGTTATACACACACCACCACACTTCTACGGAAACTTACACATACTTAGTCTTTTAAACAATCACTTATAGAAACACATACTTATTCATACAGGAACTCTTTCAATCTCTCATTCTCACATATACTCACTTATATACACCAATAGTCACATATACTAGTTTAAAACATGTGTAGTTACTCATAAAAACACTATTGAGACAATTATTCACTCACTAACACACCCATACACACACTCCTCCACCCATACAGTCCTGCACACATGCTGTCTTCAACACATACAAACAGTGAGTCACTCATTCATGCACCTATGCACTACGTAATACCCCCCACCGAACCATGCAGACACTCAGACTGATACTCAAAAAACCAACTAATAACCTATATAGACACCCATGTAGCTACTCACCAACCCATGCAGCCACTTATACACAAAGTGAGAGACTGATACAGATATTTACATATTTAAACATTACTCACTAAGCCATGTATTCACTATGATACACTTAATCAGTCAGTTACACAATCAATTTTTCAAAAACAAATCATCCATTTAGACACTTATATACTCATTTATTCTTCCATCGACCTTGAGATATACATATATAAAACATATTTAATTTTCAGAAAAACAGACATTCACTGGATGATGTCATCAGTGATGTCATCAGTGATGTCATTTGAGATGTCATCAGTGATGTCATGAGTGATGTCACTGACCATGTCATGAGTGATGTAATATGTGACGTCATCAGCAGTGCATTGCGGGCGCGCGAGTTATAGTTAGCTGAACTAACTATAACGGGGGAATTTCAATGGTTTTGTACAAGTGAAAAGTCCAGCACCGTACGCGTACGGTAAGCTTACGGTAAGCGCACGGAGCGCGCTTACAGATATATATATTGATTTAAATGCTATTTTCTCAGGACCTACTGAACAGATTTACACCAGACCTACAAAAGGCACATCCTTGACCTGAGGACTACCTCTCTGCCAAATTTCAAGTAATTCTGTTCAGCCGTTCGGGCTGTAGCTGTGTCTAAAGGTCCTATGGAAAAATGCATGGGGAAAACGCGTTTTGGGACCCCCCTTTTTTCTCATCCCCCGCTTGACGAATCCCCCCGAGACTTTCAGGGTAGGAGCGGAGCGTAGCGCCCCATTAGTTTTGAAAATTTCGCGAGGATTCGTCGACCGGCGCCAAAGTTATTCCAAATAGAATGTTGCGGATTTCCTATGGAAACACGGTCCTAACTATAACTATCTACTGGCGACCGCCAGTAGATAATATATATATATATACATATATATGAAAGCACACCTGATCCTTCGTCTGCTCGCAGCTTCGTCTCAGCCAACCCAGCCACCAAGGAACTACGAACCACTGATTTAAGTCAGCAAAATATTTATTCCAGCTGTAAAATCCTTTGAAGACGCGTTTCGGGCGTCACTCGCCCTTGTTCACATATATATGTTTACTTACCTTAACCACTTTTACCAAGAGTATTTCTTTACCACGCATGCATTTGCGTTGTAACGGCTTGCGTGGTAAAGGCATATGTATTTTAAATGTAAGTATAAGGTAAGTATGGGTTTTTAGGGTTCAGGGTGGTTATGGGTTTTGGTGTGCCAAGGGTAATTTTGGGGTTCAGGGTGGGTATGAGTTTTGGGGTGCTAAGGGTAATTTTAGGGTTCAGGATGGGTTTGGGCTATGGGGTGCCAGGGTCAATTTTGGGGTTCAGGGTGGGTATGGGTTTTGGGATACCAGGGCTAAATTTTAGGGTTCAGGGTGAGTTTGGGTTTTGGGGTGACAAGGGTATTTTTAGGGTTCAAGGTGGGTTTGGATTGTGGAGTGCCGGGGGTAATTTTGGGGTTCAGGATGGGTTTGGATTGTGGGTGCCAGGGGTCATTTTGGGGTTCAGGGTGAGTTTGGGTTTTGGGGTGACAAGGGTATTTTTAGGGTTCAAGGTGTGTTTGGATTTTGGGGTGCCAGGGGTAATTTTAGGGTTCAGGGTGAGTTTGGGTTTTAGGGTGCCAGGGGTAATTTTAGGGTTCAGGGTGGGTATGGGATTTGGGGTGGAAAGGGTAATTTTAGGATTTAGGGGGTATGGGTACTGGGGTAGTAAGGTTTATTTTATGGTTCATGGTGGGTTTAGGTTTTGGGGTGCCAGGGGTAATGTTAGGGTTTTACGAGGGTAAAAAAATATGTGATATATATATATTTACCTACCTTAACCACTTTTACCAAGAGGATGCCTTTACCATGCATGCCTTTGCATTGTAATGCCATGCATAGTAAAGGCATTTGCGTGGTAAAAGTTTGCGTTGTAATGGCAATCCGTTGTACCAATACTTGCGTTATAACAACTGCTTTGTAATACCATGCAATGTAATGGCATGCAATGTATCGTCATACCATCGGTTAGAACAAGTATTATTGCTGCTTCCTTTATCATAAATACTTTTTGAGCATTCTTCAAAAGAGTTAAACCCAACAAACACAAAAACATTTTTGGAGCAATGAGTAATAGGGAATGGAGATGGGAGGATAGGATAGTGAATAGGATGGAGGGAAAGAGAAGGGGAGATAGGGTGGCAAGTATTCCTCAAGTAATCGATTAGAGCAGTCTCAAATAACCAGACCATGTCCTTCGTGTATTTGGCATTCCTCTGTAGGGCTTGTGTATCAAGGTAATTAAACAAAGATGAAGCAAAGAAAAAGAAAGAAGAGAGGCAAGAAGGAAAGTTGGGAAGACCCCAAACAGGTGTGCGTTCAGACTAGTCAAAGCTAGAAGACTATAACCATCAAAATTCTCTCATAAGAAGGAATTTTATGTAGACAAGGCGTTCCAAGACAATGTTTGAATATCTACTTAGACAAGGTTAGTTCATTAATCAAGATACCATGTCAGTTATTTATCTCTTCACTATTATTGAGCCAGAACTGCTATAAAGGGGCTATGGATGGTTTAACAAATATGTCAGTGGTCTAGGACAGTGTTTCCCTAACTGTGGATTGGGTAACGAGACAATTTTTTTTGGGTCACGAAAGTCCGAGCAGTAAATAAAGATTCCTTTAAATTCTGTATTTATCCTGTCACATTTGTTGTGCTTCAAATACAGAGGTCAAATATCAGGCTATGTTTTCTGATAAACTGCTGCTTATGTTTGTAACATGGGGATTCATCCTTACAAACTTCTCTCACTTTGTAGTCAGAGAAAGAAAACTAAAGTGTATTATGTGACAATCTTGCTGGGGTACTGGCAGCATGAAAATACATGCTGTAGGATGTAATTTCGTCTGTGACACAACATAGTTTAACAACCTATAAATGAACAATATGCATTCAGCAGTTAGGATAGCAAAAATCAAACACATATTTTTGTAATTCTGAAGTGTGATGGAAACAAAGGGGGATATGTACAATGAAGTGGCAGAGTGAGGCGTTAGCCGTCATGGCTTAACGCCTCACTCCGCCACTACAGAAACGGAAGACTGCACCATATTTACAACGATATGGTGCAGCCTTGCGTTTCCTCCTGCGATGGCGCTACACTTAGCAGTATAGCGCCAACGCCGGCACCCTTGCACCATAGTGCAAGAGTGTCTGGTTGCAGGGGAGTATTGTTTGTGAGTAGGATGGTGTCCCTTCCTAAACAATTCTGAAATGTCATTTTGTGACTTTCATGTGCGCTGCATCATGCGGCACACATGAAAGTCACAAAATGGCATTTATTTTTAGATTGTTTATGTGTAGGAAGAGGAACCTTCCTGTACATAAACAATCCATGGCATTTTGCTTTTTCCATGTGTACTGCACAAAGACAGCACACATTGAAAAAGCAAAAACGAGGAGAAATAATGCATTTCTCCTCATTTCGCCAACTTAAGACCAGGTTCTGCCTGGTCTTAATTTTGGCGCTGTCTCCCATGTACGCTGCCCTTGTACATAGGGGGCAGCGTCAAAATCAATGGGTGTTGCGGTGGAACGCCTTCGACAATACCCACTGCCCACCACTTTCACGTTAACCATAGAATGAAAGGAGGCCTTATTTACCAGGCAGCGTTAAGCCACATTAAGTGGCTTAACGATGCCTTTTAAATAAGGCTAAGCCCCTATCGCCACCACATCGTCAATAAAAGTGAGGTTGTGGTAGCGATAGGGGCTTGTACTATGCCCCAAAGATTTTTATAGGACCAAAACACTTTCTCTGCAGAGATTTGGCTATCCTCATGTTTCGTGGGTTAGAAAAATGTAACCAGGAGGGCTCCCAAAATCAGAGGTATGCAGCAGTTAGTCCCTTTGCCGCCTGAGCTGTGCTCTGCAGTTAACCCCTTCGCTGCTGCGGACATTCCGCTGCAGCGCTGGGGGGGGCAGGGGGGCAGCGCGGTGGGCCTGTGCTCATGACGGAGCCGCTCCGTCATGAGCCACAGTTGAGCTGTGCTCATGACGGAACGGTTCCGTCATGACTCCGCCCATTTGCGTTGTCGCCCCGCACAGGCGGGGAAACAGCGCCGCGCAGGCGGAGCGGCCGCCAACAGGATTGTCATGACGGAACCGTTCCGTCATGAGCACACGGCAACCGTGGCTCATGATGGAACGGTTCCGTCATGAGCGGGGAAGGGGTTAAGTACAAGGAAATCTCTAGAAAGGTAAACTATGTCATGTCATTATTGTAAGACTGTCAAAATTAACTTAAAGCCTGATTGTGAGCTTGATGGATGGTACTCTGTCCATCAGGCTGGCAGAGGACATGCATTTATCACTGTCATCCTGACAAACTACTGTCCATCAAATTTGGAGATGACCACCGGCCCAGGGGCCATTTCCGTACACTGAAAGGACCAGCTGTCACAGTGGTGTACAATGTACAAAAGGTTTGGCAGTTTGGTCACTGTTGGTTTTGAAGGCTGTTCACCAACTTTTTTTAGTTCCCAAAGAATGGTTTTGTTTCTGAAAATCAAAAAAAACACTGAGAACCTCCACACCCTTGGAGTTTTCTCACCTGGTGTGCAGACCATCATTTTTTTCTGTCCCTCACCTCCAGGTTTTACCTAGTGATTAGGGACAGGAAAAGCAAAATATTGTACCACCCACTCTCAATAGGATGTAAAGTGAAATGTCCTTCCTCCCATGGCCCCTACTTCATCGGGCAGACAGAGGAACCTTTCTGTTGACAGAGTCAACAAGATTTCCATCAATGGAATTCTTGAGGTCTACTAAATGAGGTGGTCGGACCAACGGTCTGGTGGACATCTGTTGCATTTGTGAGAGAGTACCCCATGCACCAAACTCTAAATGAGGCTCATAGTTTTTCCAGATGGCAAAGACCGGAACTTCCATCACTTTTGGGGAAAAGCGGTTTATGAGCAAGATCTTATACTTCACAGTCAGAAGGTATATTGGGGCAAGACCTATTCTCAAGTACATGACACTGTGTGAGTGTGCTTGCCCAGATCCGACTTGTTGTGGACTCTGACATAACGCGTCTATTACTAAGAGGGGCCCAGGAATGACATCGGATCTGGCATGTGGTCATCCAGGCTGAACAGGGTGGACTGAGCCAATCAATACATTGATACCATGGGGATTAGTACAACTGTGTCGAGGTGATGGCACAACACATATGATGCAGATGGATCCCATGGTATGGATGATCAACGTATGCAGAGGAAAACTGTGCATTGCCTCTATCTATTCTGTGTTTATTTTACAGATGAATTACATCTTGCTTACAAAAAAATGAACTTCCCAATATTATATTAAATGGTAAACACATTTTAATAGCACGTATAAGTCTCTTTTGATTGTTTTACTTACGTAATGGGCGACTCTATGGAGGCACTATTTCCGTTAAATATGCTGATTCCATGGAGTTGTGTTTACCCTCTGACATACATTTTGTGCTTTTCTCTAGTTTACTATCCTCTTAACAAGTGTACACATCCTTGACCATACAGAAACTGACAAAGTTGACCCAGCGGAGAGTATGTACACTGAATAATTAAGTACATTTCTACTAAAATGTTTGATTGTGATATTTGCCCATCCCCGCCCACTCCCCGCCTCCCCACAGCCTGTCCTCTCCCTTTTTAAAGCTGGTCTCAGTGCAAGTGTGGGTTACAATCTCTCCAGAAACACATCACTATTCTCTCGGTTTATGATTATTCGTTATTTATGTATTACTAATGTTACCATTCTGAATGCTCTCGGTTTTTGCAGATATGAAAACGACATGACGGCAAGCAAGAAAAGCAGGAAATAAACTTAGGTGCCAACAACATAACCACTGGACCATATCATCATAGTTGGCAGGCCAAGTGTGTGCAAGGACAGCAGGATCCGTATTCATTAAATATGACTGTTACGCAGTGAGTATGCACCCTGAGCTCAGGCATGTAAAGACAGGAGGCAAATCCACTAATTGCACTGTGTAAAGGACAGGCTGCTGTTTAGCACATCTTGATCCAATGATCAACATAATCTTTACTGCATATAGGTAATTTTGGTAGATTCTTGTTTGGGAGAATCCTCTACTTATATAAGAATTTATTGAATTTGTATAGCGCTTTTATTAAAAGGCCTAAAAAGGCAAGATGCAAACCAATTTGGTTCAAACAGATTTTAAAAGTCATACATGAGGTCCTACAGAAATTCAATCTAGGTGACTCCTTTGTTAAAATGGTTATGGCTTGATTGCTTTATACTCAGAACCTAGTGCTAGGGCAGGGAGGATTATTTCTAACTCCTTTCCCCTTAAACAAGGCACCTGACAAGTCATGCTCTTTATTCATTTCTAGTCCTTGAGCCCCTTCTGTATAACATTAGGACTAATGACAATATTGCGGGCATTAAATGTAAAAATCTGACGGTCAAGACATTAGCATTTACTGACGATATCTTAATAATAACAGAATAGGCGACCCAATCCATTCAGCCATTAATGGTGACAATTGAGGCATTTTCTTGAATATCGGGAAATACTCTTAATAAAGATAAGTCTGAAGTGATAGTGCTAAACATATAGGAACTGAAGAGTTACTGGGCAATAAAGGTCTCGCTTGGCAACCATTCTACACAAAATATCTAGGTTTAGAATTTTCAAATAAGGTCATCGAGACAATTAGGCATAATGAGACACTGACAATTAATAGAATCTCAGACCGACCAGAAGGCTGGTTCCCAAAATTTCTAACATGGTGAGGAAGGTTTGAAAATTATCATAACATCCATTGTTAACAATCTGATTAGCATGCTTCCCCTGAGGTTGCCCAATCATTTCTCAATTAAATTTGATGGCCTTTTCAGCAAATATCTCTGGGAAAATAAAAAACCTAGAGTTTCTTTAAAGAAATTACCGAAGGAACTGGATGGCGTTATTCTGGCCAATATCAGAACGTACCAATAAGATTTTCTATTTAAACAAGGGATTAAGTGGCTAACCCACAATGAAGATTACCAACAACTATGGTTAGAAATTGAGGAATCAATTGTCCCTATTGGCAACCTAGCTTCCTTTCTGTCCATGAACAAAGCAATCCCCTTACATTCCAAATATATCCTGAACAACACTAGAGCAGCTATACTAAAAAGATGACTGTAAAATTTGTATCTCTAACTTGGCCTTCATTTGCAACAACCCTAAAATGAAACTGAACTAAGAATCATGCCTTTGAATCGACTGGACCAATTGGAGTCTTTTCACTCTTAAACAAATTGGAACAGACAAATGCCCTTGTCCTTGCTAACTTACAACATGCCTATGCTCTGAATAATCTTGATTTCTGTAAATTCTTGAAATAAAAAGCATGTTTACGTAAACTTACATTTCCTGACACAGAACCTGCCCTTCCATATTCTGCTCATATGCCTACTAAATCTGGACATGAAGTCTCTAAAATCTACAAACATTTGCAAACTAAATCAATGAAATTATTAGGTAAATTACAGAATAAATGGGTAAGAGATGGTCTGAATGATAGTGATTCCTTTAATTGGGCGAAGATATGGAAATCTCTTTTTACTGACAAGATCACCCCAATCCTACACAAACTACACATTACATGAGAGTACATAGGACCTTTTATACCTTTTTGAACCTTAGGCAGAGTCCCACCTGTTGGAATTGCAATGATAACATTGACGGCCTACCTCATATGCTTTTCTATTGCCCCACCCCGAAAACCTCTGAAAATAAATTTTTGAATTTGTTAAATCACTATTCCAAATTCAACCAATTGAAGAATTTACATACCTTCTACCAGGACCCCATGAGCATGTAAACTAATCCTTATAAACTGGAAAAACACTTCCAATGTTAGTTTTGCCTCTTGGAAAAATTTAATTTCTTATATTAGAAGTGCCTATAATGTCTCTTTACAATTTTCTCCCTGGAAAGCTCAGCACAAGTCAATCTAGCAAACTCTACATGACAATTTATTGGTAGCACAAAATCAGCTTGAAGGTCTTATAAACGGACTGATGTTCTAATGTACTGATGCTTAGAGAAATACTCCCATAAACAATTACTCTTTGTTGTTCTATGTTGAGATCTAACTCCTTTTATGCTCTGATTCAATGACCTTAATACTTCACTGCTCGATGCAATAATTATTTTTCTTGTATTCACTTTCCTCCAGATGTTGTCTTATTTTTGTCTATATTTCTGAGTGTGTAATGTAAATTCCCCAGGTACATATCATTATTTGCAATGCTCAGTGTACTATGTTCATTTTATATCCTACTTTCATTTCTTTTTGTGGCTTTATAAAATTCAATAAAGTTGTTTGAACAAAAGAAAAAGTCATACCCATGACATTAAGGACAAAGAAATTCCAAGACAGGGCTCTGATTACAAGTGGGACAGAAAATTGTAAACCGTGAATGTACCACTGTTTGCACACCGGTCAGAATATGAAGTCCTCACCCTTTTTCAGTTCCACCTGCTCAAATCTGCTTAAAGTTAACAGATGAAAAAGATCCGGTACAAATCGGGGCTTGCAGATTTTGGTAGAGAAATCACAAAATCCACATGCTATGCCTCCTTTTCAGTGTTTAGCTCATAATTGGGGTAATTGCAGCACCTGTTAATTTGATTTAAGGATGTCTTAGTAGCTAACAACATGTCCCTGATATATTTTGTGTATTACAGCTTATTGTCATACTTGAATACCCTTCAGGCTTTAAAGTGAACTAGAGAAAATTAAGTGAATCTCCTTAGCACATATAACCTTTTAGAACTCACCTTCCACTTTTCAAATTTTTATGGAAGCATGTTTGTTTTGCATACTTGAGAAACTGTATTTCATTAAATTTGAATTAATCAAAGAAAGGCTTTGAGAGATCGGAAAAGCTGACTTTAGGGCATTGGATGGGGATTCATTTCTCTCTAAGTTCCTTTATCTTATGCCGTGCCCCACAGGGATCAAGTGAACTCACCTTTCAATACAATATGCACATGAGACCACTGCCCAGTTGATCCAGCAACCATAATTTCAGGTCCAAATGTTTGGGGCTGATATTCTTCTCCACAAGAGTTTGAGTGAACATAAAGAAGAAGGCAAGGCAATTTCTATTTGTTTACTAGAACCTTGTTAATGAATGAAGGAGAGTCAACTATGCATGACCAAAACTGAAACTATAATCCTGAGAGTTGGAGGAGATCGAACCACGCGGATGCCGGCCAAAGCTGTAAGATAACTCAGATTGTGAGGCCAGAAGTACAAACATTAGGAATACTGACATCCTAATTATGATCCTCTCTGAATTGCAGTTAGGAAATCGGAATTCCTAATGTATGACATTTTTTTGAGTTTCCTTAGCAATTCCTAGTGGGCTATGCATATTAATGAGGCAGGTTGCAATCTGCAACCCATTAGGAATCACAGCCATCACAGAGAGGGTATACTGCTGAGGTCAGCAGACCACCATGTCTGTGATTGCTTTTTAATAAAAGGTAGTGGGAGCATGGCCTGCTCTAATAAATATTTTTTGTAACATTCTTAAGGAGGAAAGGGCTCCCAAGGGACCCATTCCCCTTTTCGAATGGGTTAACATACATTTTAAACTGGTTTTAAAGTATTACTGTTTTGCAGAAGTAATTTGGTCTCAAAACATTAATACATACCAGTTTGATTTGGTATTTGGAAGGGACGGCCTAAAAACGCTCCTTCCAACTTCCAAATCAGTAGTTGGTAACAAATGCAAATCGAGATTCTGTAACAGTTACCGAATCACAATTTTTCTTTTGTAAAAAGCATTTTTGTGGTTGGAAGCGACCTCCTTAATTGCAACCGAAAAAATGCTTTGTACATCTGGCCCACGGTTTGAGCCAGGTCTCTCCTTTAATCAAACCAGTAAGCAAAAACACTAACCTTCATATCATGTTGCTGAGAAGGAGTATTCCAACATCCAAAATCTTTACCAGACTAACTAGAGGCCTGGTGCTTTTGAGACTATAATAATATGGCTTCAGTGGTGCAGAGAATAAAGTTTACAGCCCTCTGCATCTTCTTCAAAGCTTGAATGGGAATCATCCTAAAATAAATGCTGTCGCTGTTCACCTACAACATCCAGAACAGGAATCAGAGATCCAGAGGGGCTAACCTGCTCTTTCAGACAAGATCAAACAAAAGACGCATGTTGGAAAGTCAATACGTGTGGTGTGAGTCCAGGTCTGGAATACGTTGAGCACAAACCTGAAAAACAAACCAAACTTGGCAACTTACAATAAGAAACAGAAAATAAGATTCTTTTAAAAAAAAGCCTTTCTTTCACAAAGACATTGGGACTACCACACCTTAAGAAGATCCTTTGAATGCAGTTTGATCAAATCTGAAGCACAGATCTGATCTAGCAGCCTTTTCCGCCCGATAGTATACAATTTTGGTTGGCAGTTAATAGTAGGAAATGGATTAAGTAGCTCCAGGAACAGTGTCCTTAGTTACCCATTCTTAGGACTATAATATGAAAATGCAACAAAAGACAGTACCACGCAAAGCTCCATAAATAGATACATTTTGCACGTTGAACATCAAATGCCATCTTCAAGATATAGTCACAGACAGACAGGTGGTCACAGATTGTAAGAAGAAGTTTCATCTTCATATGTGAACACAGAAGACATATTACTGGAGGAAAGACAATTCTGGTGAGTGGGTGAATAGTGGTCTGGAGGTGAAAATACTGTTGTGTGACTACCAGAATCAAATGAAGAAGGAATAGTAAAAAGCTTTGTAAGATCATATGATCCTCAGAGGTGTGAACCTTTATACAAATTCCTCTGTAGCAATAAGGAGCAAAGCAAGTGGCTATGAGGGCAGGGATGGGAGAAGGCTAGGGAGGTTTGCAAGAAGAACTAAGGGAGAATGAGAATGCTGGTAATCCACTGCAGACTGAGTAGTGAAGAAGAGCCACGGTGTGGAGGAGAAAAGGTTTTCAGTGGTGGAAAAAAGGATTGAAGAAATGACCAAGTCCAAAGAGGTACCCAAAGTAGGAGAGGGTGGGGTTCTGATTAAAAAACTTGGAAAAAAGAAAAGAGCATTAGTTGTACACAGATGGAAAAAAAGTCACTAAAAAAGAGTGTGGCAGAGGGTAGAAGAACATAGTATAGAAAGGAGATGATAGTTGCCTATAAAAGAGAAAAACGAGTTTTGCAAGAGGTGGAATTGTATTCAAAAGAGGAGAATACATGAAAAGTCAGAAGTAGAGCATGAGTCCAAGTGGAGTAGAAAAAGATCCCAGTACCCCTGCCCATCTCTGAGGGACAAGAAGAGCAGAAGAAGATTGGGACATGGACTAAACATTAATAATAATGCTAAACTGGGAAATTCACGTTTTGCTGATCCAAAGATATTGCAAGTTGAGCCAAAAGAAGAGATAGAGAGCTAAGACATTCACTCTTTATTGACATTTAAATTCTGTGCCTATGTTTATTGACAATTCCAGGAAATGTATTTCCCTATTATAGTCTTCTACACCATTTTGTGGATGTATGTCTATTGCAATTCTTTATCGGGCATGTTGGAGTCAAAATAATTATGTACACGTGAGTTTGATATGCTAATCACTTCCAGGTGTACTGAAATGTTCATCTCAATGTGATTTAAAGTCTGGAGGATGGAGACAAAGAAGTCATACATTCAGATGTTTTGCTCTATTTACATTTTCCAATCTTTAATAGCATGCATTGCAAACCAGTTTGTATTAAGCTGTTTTATCAATGTTTGTTAATATAATGCAGTTGATCAGTATTAATGCATTGTATATTGCTAGGTATCTGGGTGAAATTGAATCATTAACTTACCCCCATTACTGGTTTCACATTTTCAGATCTTTTTCTTTCTTTCTTTCTTCCTATTTCGTCTTATGTCTACTGCTCCTGTCCTTTGTTGTGAAATGGCAAGATTAGACCTTTTCCCCAGTTCAATACATATAATGAATAATTTTAGAAGAGCCAATTGTTTTTCAGCGGATCTGAGCAACTGAGATCAATTTCTTCCTAACTGCCAAATTATGTTTTTAAACTTGAGTCTCTTTCTGTAATCTGTTCTTATATCAGTCCCTGCTTTAACTGTCCTCAGTTTCAAGTACTAGGTTGTCCCATGAAGGTCCTCCGTAGCAATGGAAATCCCAGACTGAGAACACGACGGGGATGACAGGACAAACTTTACTGTAGGGGAGACGGAATCATTGAAACCATTCCCAGTTTCTGGCTGACTGCCAATGCCAGCTCGATAGCTCTTTGAATCTGGCAGTGCTACCTGTTCTGCTAGTACTAGGTCCTACGATCGGAGGCCAAACCCCTTGGGTGCTCCATCCCCTGACTCACTGCAGCATCATTGGCTACCATAATAGAAAAAAAAACAAAGATCCAAGCACTATGTGGCTATCATTGATGCACCATGGCAGGTGCTTAGATCCCACGGTGCCAAAATACCTGTGTTAAGCTCTTTGTGGTTGTAGTCACTTCAACACTGTAAGACCTCCAATGGATCCATGGTTATATCCTATCTCATAAACTACTCATTGGTTAAATCTCTCTTATTTAAAACCATACACTACGTGAAATTTGTCACCTGGGAGAGCTACATAAACAGTTTGGATCTGCAAGGGCAATCTATAAACATCAACCAAATTCTCTCACTATATCCGCAGGTACTACAATCCATAAGGCTGCGCTGTTAGGGCCCACTCGTATTTCCCTAGAAAAGACCTTACCAGAGGCGCTCACAGAGAAGGTGATAATCATAAGCAATATGCAGAGAACCTTCATGGTGCCGTCAACTTCACGGTGCAGAGAGAAGAAAGCCCAGAAGCCTTGCCTCAGCCAGTGCCTGGGATCTTTTAGTGGAAGCAGAGGAGGGACGGCTGTCAACGCTAGTAACAGGCAGTCCTGACCTCGGTAGGTGTATGCTGTTGGATCCAGCCTCTATGTATACTGGAGAAACATTATTCCCACAAATCCTGGAGATAAATTCAGAAAATGTATTGATGTACTAAGTGTAGAGTCGGCATGCGTTTGTTGTAAAAAAGTAAACATTCCAAGGTTAATGTCCCTTTGACGGAGCACAAGATAAATTTTCACCCATTTAAATAAAAGCACATTTAGATACTTTTAAACATGAATTTCATGGGAAATATGTGTATTCTAAAAAAAGGGCAATAACTCTCATGTTCTGTTTCAAAGATCTAATATTTTGCACTGTTGTGTGATGCAATATATAACAGATGCCGAATCCTTTAGGTTTCCAAGCTCATATTCTGGTTCTCACAAGAAGAAAAAGGACTCCACATCAAGATAAAAGTAGGTCATATCAAAAGTGAAAGCTGTCACTATTTGTGGATAGGGAAAATTAGAAGATAATCCCTGAATCCTCCTAACTAAAGAGAAAAGGAAGCAGCTGTGATATCCATAGACGCATTGTTTCCCCAGGGGAAATGTGAACTGGGCAATATTGAATGAATCAGAAACACAGGAGACACAGCCTCGTAGTTCAGCTATGGTCAGGGCCACTGAAATTATAATGCAATTCTGCAGCCGCTGCTTTTTTCACGTAATTATGGACTTGCCACAAATACACCATCTGCTGCATAATCTACAGATTTTAGCCAAAATTGTCTCGAGGTCAACAAATCAAAAGTTTTTGAAAACGTGCCAACATGTGTTCGCACACAGTGAAAGGCCTTTCGCAAAGGTTTACTGTTAACTTTTAGTTGCTTACGGCCTAATTACGATGGCGGACGGAAAAGTCCTCCGACCGTCGTGGTTCCGGAAACAAATGGCCACATGTTCTGCTGCAATTCCGGCAGTCACATTATGATGTAATGGTCGACAAATCCGACCGTGGCGGTAAGATTTGACAAAACTCTATTCTCTACGGTCGGGAATCCTGAAAATCCAACCACAGCAGATTGAAAAGCAGTTTTCTGGAATAAAAAAGCTAATTCACCAGCAGTATGACCGCAAGGCAAATTATTATGAGATTGCGAACCTGTCGTAATGATCAAAAAAGGCTGAATGCAATGTCATAATGGAAAAATACACCTGATGGTCGTTCCTCAGGTGGACACACCCACATAGCACAATATAAAACCAACCACTTCCCTGAACAGCATCTTTTCCAAAACCACAGCATTGAAGGGCCAGACACCACAGCTATTAGGAGAGGCAACTTATCACACAGCACACCATCCCACCCACCCATCCCTACACACCAATACTTTTGATCCACACACCTGACACACCTTTCACACCTCCACCACCACATTTCTCTTTGCACTTGTGTTATATTTGCACAGCATACACCATATCACAGAAAAAAATGCTCAAATTCACAGACAGTGAGTTGTCAGTGATGGTAGATGAGAAACTTAGAGTAGAACCACATTTGTTTGGAGCCATGGTCCAACAGATCCCACTTGCTTGAAAAAATCAAATGTGGGATAGGATTGTCTACAAAGTCAATGCATTAGGTACCACCCTGCGCACACTGCGTGACATTAAGAAGAGGTGACATGACCTCACGAGCAGGGTGAAATACCGTGCCAATAGGAACATAATGCGGCTCAGAGAACTGGTTGTGGCCCTCCCATTCTACCTCTAACATTCACTGAATGGGATGATAAGGTGCTTGCCATCCTGCATCCAGAGTTTCTCACATGAATAGCTGGGGTAGTGGAGACTGGTAAGTACCAACAAATGTATCCCATCACACTGTCATGTACTGTCGTACACAACCATTGAGCTACACTTCCCTGACAAAAATTAACTTATGTACAACGCTCTCTTTCAACCACATGTCTTACATGGCTACCCTTTCCTTCCTTTGCTTCACCTTGCAGGTATGTAGCCATCTTTCCATGGTTGTATGGGGCCAGGCAGCCAGTACTCCAACTCCCACCAGGCCCTCTTGCCTCACAGCTGAGCAGGACGGAGCACCCCTCACACCCCAGAGCCATGTGCAGCCATCTCCCTCCTCTGCTTCACCTTACAAGTAGCCAGCTTATGCTCTCTTGCCTCAACTCTGAACAGTATGGAACACCCTCCCCACCCCAGAGCCATTTGGCAGCCATTTTACTCCTCAGTACCTCCTTACAGGTAGGTAGCCATCTTACTAGGGAGGGGGTTGTTGAGACATGAGAACAACACTACGACTCCCACAAGGCCCTCTGGCCTCACCCCCAAACAGGATGGAACACCCCCCCAACCTAGAGCCATGTGATAGCCATCTCCCTCCTCTGTTTCACCTTACAGGTAGATAGCCAGCTTATGCTCTCTTGCCTCAACCCTGAACAGCATGGAACAACCTCCCCACCCCAGAGCCATGTGGAAGCCATATCCCTCCTCTGCTTCACCTTACAGTTGGGTGGCCAGCTTATGCTCTCTTGCATCAACCCTGAACAACATGGAACACCCTCCCACTGCAGAGCCATGTGGCAGCCATCTCTTTCCTCTGCTTCACTTTACAGGTAGGTAGGCAGCTTACCCCTGAACAGGATGGAGTAATCTGCCCACCACATTCCTCACTTTTTAGCCAACTCTGCAATGCTCCATATGTCACATCCACTGCACACACCGCTATGCTCACATATATATGTCACATAACTCACACTTCCAATCACAGTCTCATGTTAAGAAATGCAGAGCCCAATCATGATATGTGCAAAATGCTATGTGTAAGTCCTAGTTTAGCAAAGCATGAAGGTTCAGATGTACACAGTATATGCATGCACACTCATTCAAAGAACACAAACCACATGCTGTGCAAAATGCCCTACACAAATTAAGAAATTTCTGCATAGGTAAAACATATTTTTGGAAAAGCAAACAATATCCATGCCTAAACTAAAGTGGATCAGCACCAAGTTGGTAGATGATGACACACACAATATGTACATGTTAAATGTTTGACATTGCCATGCCACCTCTTAAACAAGTAATGTATGTACCTACTGCAGAAACACTGTTACAAATGACTAATATATTCAATGCAAAAGATTTGGACTTCTCCACTAAAACCTCAAAAACTGTCACCAATATTGTAGAATGTACTTAATAATCTGACAATGTAAGCTCTACCCAATAGGTGAATCCCAAACAACAGCTGGCAAGACCACCACCAACCTGTAGAGCTAGTCTTCCTCCCCGGAACAGGAACTCTTGGATGCAGCTTCTCTCCAATTCTCGGATGAGGAGCACCAACCTAGCCCTTCAGGCCTGCTAGGGTGTACTCATTCTGAGGGCCTCCTTGCCCCCACCACCACCACAACTCCCATCACATCAGCAACAACAACAACGCTGAGCCCTGCACCAACTACCTGTGTAGCAACCACCACCACCATCACCACCACTGCCTGCAACACTGTCCCTGTCTCACAGGTTACCAACACCACCACCCACACCGAGGATGCTGGGGACAGTGTGTGGGCGTGTGTGTACAGCCAAGGCCACACATCCGGGTGTGTAGGGCAGGTGGGAGGGCAACTGGGGGCCAATTAAAGGAGGACATCGAGACTGAAGCCCTGGCCTCCGTTGCAAGAATCCTTAGGGCGTACCAGCAGAACCAAGGACAGATGGGCCAGGTTGTAGATGAACTGCGTGAGCTCCGCCTGCTGCTGAGGTCCATGGATACCCGTATGATATAATTGGTAGAATTCATGGGCCAGCTCGTGGGTGTTCTGAGGGACATACATGCAGCTCAAAAATTGCCTCCCCCCTCCAGTGGCCAGTCTGCTGATACTCCCATCACCTTTGCAGCAGCCAGAGGGAGGGATGAGCTGCAAGCCGATGACTCCTCAGACACCTCTGAGCCTACAGTAGAGCCCTACTACCAAACGCAGGTGGGGACGTCTGAGAAACACCACAGGAGGATCTTGTGGCAAAGCACCAAGCTAAGCCAGGATGCTGAGACAGCCATAATGTCACCAGTGTTGCACAGAACATTGACTTTTCTGAACATCCTGTTCCGCATTGCCATATTGATGGCATGAGTCTGTTGGACTGTGGAATTCCACTATTGTGTGACTACTCTATTTTACTCTGTTACCATCACTGACAACTGGACCACTCTGTATGCACAATTAATATCTCACCCACTTTTTCAAGAAACACCATATGCATGAACATAAACACAGTTATCACCCATGCCTTTGTGTGAGTTGTATTTTTATCAGAGTAAGCACTATGTAAACTCAAATTTAAATTTACTACCAGATGAGATTGTGACAATTCATTGATAGGGTGGAGGGACGTGGAACGACACAACAAGAAGATAACTTTGAGCCATTATTTGATGGCACTACAGCAACAATACGCCACTGGTCAACACTGTACAAGATTCACATCAGATAACACTGACAAACAGCAGCAACATAGACATCAGGTAAGTGGAAATACGAACACAGCGATGCACAAAGTACCCCACAGTAGTGTGCTAAGAACAGCCAGCATCCCAACACATCATCAATACTTTTGCCGTAACAGCAAAGCAAACTGTCACAGTCATAGTATCTCAATGCAGTGGGAAGTAGTTGTTAATGAGCTGTTGATGCAGGTCAAGACCTTCCTCCTCGCCACTATCATTGTCACTGGGCATGCTTGGATTTGAAGCTGGGGGCTCCTGCTGCTCATCATCGTCCTGAATCAGGGGGATCTCCTTGCGCAAGGCCAAGTTGTGGAGCATGCAGCATGTGACTATGATCTGATATACCTTCTGGGGAGAGTAGAGGAGTACACCACCGCTTTTGTCCAGACACCTGAATCTTGCCTTCAGGAGTCCAAAAGCCCGCTCCACTCTCCAACGTGTCCTTTCATGGGCATCATTGAAGCTGACCTCTCTTGGCGTCCTTGAATTCCTCAGTGGGCTCAGCAATCAAGGCCGGTTGGGATAAGCTGAGTCACCTAGTTGTGAGAAACACAGAGGCACAATGTAATTAAAGTATTTGAGGAGGAGGAGGCCAGCATGTCACACATATACCACACATATTGACACATCTTACTCACCAACAAGCCAGGCCCTCTATGGATGAAGATTTGCCATCAACTGTGGGATAATACTGTTCCGCATTATGTAGGAGTCGTACAGACCCTGGAAATTTGCACAACCACGGGATATTATCAGATCGGCTTGGCATACCACTTGCACTTTTATAGAATGGCAATGCTTCTTGTTTCGGTAGATGTGCTCCCATACCTGTGGTGGAACAAGGTCAATGTGTGTGCCGTCAATGGCTCCAACAACATTTGGGATGTGACTAAGGTCATAAAATTCCCCCTTCACATTTGGCAAATCATGTGTCTTTGGAAACTGGATGTAGCTGTCCTTGTATGTTAACAATGCAGACAGGATATCACAAGACACCATGCTGAACATAGGTTGAGACATCCCACCTGCGATGGCCACCATGTACTGAAACAAACCTGTGGCAAAGTAATGCAAGGCGGCCATCACCTTCACTGTTGTTGTCAAAGCTGTCGGATAGGTTCTGTGAGGCCTGAAATAGGGCTCCAACTGAGCAAAACGTTCTTGAAGGGTAAGGCAATGTCTCTATCCTCCATTGTCAACAGGTCTTATCCTCCACAATCTGGCAGGGGACAAATGCGTGAAAAAAGGAATAGATGAGATGTTAGTAACAATGTACACAATTGCTCACACAACCACGACATTGACAGAACTATTGAACCAGTGTAATGCACAAGTGACATACATACTCACCTTGATCCCCTGTAGTCAATTAGGTAGCTAGGGTGTACATACTAACAACTGTTAAATCAAAATTAGCCTATGTGTCAGGCATATGGTACATTGCTAAATCATGTGTAACCAGCCCTGTGGGTAGATGACACATCACAGGTGGCAAACAGCATAAACGCAGAGTTGTATATAGCTGCTGTCACTTCACAAAATCCACCTTAAGTCCCAAAAAGCACAACATCATACCAAAATGCTACCAGTGAGTGTAAGCTGGACAAGACTTCATTAATACACAGCACTGTGTACAAATGTATATGCACATTACGTGAGCATTTCCATATTCCCAACAATAAAACACAAGTCCACTGGAAATGTGTGTACATGCCCACATGGATGACAATGACCTGTGAGGAGGGACAGACCAATGTATTTGATCTCATGTGTAATTCCATTACATGTATGGGAAGACAAAAGGTAAATGTCACACTCTCCAATCCCTTTACAAGGTGCACTTCATTTTAACAAATTGTGTTGGGATCACTGATGCAATTTTCAAATGGAGAATACAAACTCACAATGTGTTTACCCACGCGATAGCTGTCAGCCACTATGATCACAGACATTAGCCCCTATACAAAATATGCAGGGTAGTGGTGGGAACATTCTGACCCCTGCGGTGTGACACCGCCTATGCGAATAACATGGCAGCCAATGGAAACTGCCATCGCAGTACAGTTTTTCAATTTTGAACATCGTGGTGCGTGTGCTCAGCCACTGCGGTTACAGGCATTAGCACCTATACAAAACATTTTACAATTCAGAGCACAACAACAGTAGAGTAATTTTGATCCATCGCTATTGCAGATCCAATTTTAATTTATATAACACTCCAAAACAGCACAAGTTCAAACAAAAGTCCATATATAAACAGTATTGATAGTCTGTTGACATATAGGTTGATAGATGATGCGCAAAGCTGACACGTGTTTCGTCGTGTTGATGATTTTTTCAAGGTTGTTAACAAAGGTAAGTATAGTATTTCAGGATACAAATGGAACTGCTTTTAAAATATCTTAATGTTATCCATCCAACGGATACACTTGTGATGTAACTCTAAAGTGCAGACAAACAACATGCAGTGTCCCCAGTAAATAGTGCCTTCAATGAACACCGCCAGGAAAGACCGTAAGGAGAGAAACACATTGTGACTTATTTTCTCAAGAGAGCATAGAAGAACAAGAAAACCGAGAAGGAAAGGGAAGAGATATAAAAGAAGAACCAAACCGAACAGACCACCCAGTGATAGCATGTCTCATTGAGAGATTACGCAAGTCATACATTGTAAAATCTCCCGTTCGTACAGAAAAATAAACCAGGAACCACCAACAACAAAAAAAGTGTATTTAGTTCTGATCAGAACTCAACTCAAAATACCTTAGAATCGTTGTGAACCCAGTTTGACCTTTTCAAATCAAGGGTTTTAACCTCAAAAGCCAACTCTACTTTTGAGGGGATTATGCGATAAGTATAACCCCTAAGAAATTGAGGCTTGGGTGGACCGGGTATCGGATGAAGTTGTGACCTGCCATAAAGATCGGAGTCGTAAACATCTTTCTAGATCAGCAGCACCTGTCTCCCCATTCCGATGAGTCGATGGTCTCAAGGAAAGAGTATAAAGAAAAGGGAATAAAAGAAGTGTAAAAGGAACCCTTCTGCCGATAGCAATTTTGTAAGATGTTAAGCATATAAGGACCCCAGAAAATGTGTGTCCATAGAAAGAACAAAGTGTCACACAGGAACAAGTTAACATTAATTTGATAGTACTCCCAGGTGTTTTCCATATCCATAGAACTAGATGCTGATATGAAGTCAAAGTATTAGATTCACTGCACAGTAGAATGACACAATGGAACAAACATGAACTTCAGTGTATAAAATGAAGTTTCAAACCTACAATACATATTGTTTAGGACAGCACACGGATTGTAGCAGCACATTAAGTTGTACAGACATGTTAATAAAGTAGGTACATGCTAGTTACAATATAATTACATTGTCAAACATATGCACGTTATATTTTACAAAGACGTGGTACTAAAAGGAAAAAGTGTTAAGCAGGTTTTACATAAGAATTTTTTAGTAACACCAACTTCAGTCTTTCAGAAATACAAATATTTCTCTTTCCAAGTTGAGGCCATGGTCAACAGACCTAAGCTTAGTAATCCAGGTGGCCTCAAGTTTCCGCAGTAGGTGTATTCTATCACCACCTCTAGGATTGTCCGCTGCCATCCCAAAACCATGGACTTTAACCCATGGTAACTCTGCTATTCCATGAGTTGTATTGAAGTGGACAGCTATTGGATAGTTAGTATTGACATTTCTGCAATATTGTATTTACTAGGCCTGGGTCAAAATTCCGTTCCGTTCGCGGAAATTGCGATATTTTGGCATTTTCGCGTTCCGCGGAAAGCGCAAAAATGTCAAAATTTCCGCATTCCGCAGTTTAGCGATAATTTTTTTCTTGCTCACGCAGTAAAACAATACATTCTCGCGTGCCCGCGATCGCCTTACCTGAATCCCCGCATTCGCCAACAAGTTTTCCAGACCCGGTCGCGTTCTCCACGAGATGTTGGATGTTGGTAGCCATTTTGCGCTGTCTCGCGACAGTTTGCGGCCACATTAACGACATTTGTCGCGCGATCACGTCATTTGTCGCGCGATCACGTCTTTCTTCTCGCGATCAAGCACCGCGCGAGTATGAGAAGATTGAGATCTCGAACACGTCATTCTACATCGCGAGCGAGAGGGAGAGGATGCGGGCACGTCTAATCGAACGCGAACAGGAGAAAGAGACCCCGAACACGTCATATCCAACGCGACAGGGACAAAGAGAACGCGATCATGTCATTTTCGACACGCCGGCGGAAGTAATGTAAAGCTCGAGAACTCGAACATGTAAAATTTTCAATTTGGAGAGGAATATCAGCTCTAGCAGCATGAAACATTCTGCAAATGCTGATTTTGGATGAAAACAACTCCTTACATTGACATTTGGCTGTCCTTTTTTGTGCAAGGAGTCCTTTTTTTAAAAGGTGGAGAGAGGGAGGAAGTGACACAGAATCTCCAACTTCCTGTTCCTGTCCAGCAGGCTCCTCCCAGTGCTTTGTCCATCTCCTGCTCATTCTGCCTTTGGATTTGGAGCTGGAAAGATCACTCTTTTTGTCTGCTGCATCATTGCAATTGGATTTGAGGATTTTTGGAATAGGATATTTTACAAGTAAGTGGTTGTTGTGTCTGTTTGATTGTGGGCATTGCTGTTGTTGTAAGTAACTACAATTTATTTTTGATAATTAATTATCATCATTCCTTTTTTTTTTTTAAATTTTGTGGGTAGTAGTAGTATGCCCGAGCTAGCCATGGGCATGGCCTCATGGGTGTGTGCATGATGAAGCAACTGTTCCTTTTGTTGTTTTTTTAATGTATTTCATTTTCAAGCACATTTAGGGCATGGATGGCATTGGATTGAGTTGGGGAAGTGTGCTTTTTGGGGGTGGCCTCTGTGATGTTGTTGGGCCTGGCCATGTGGCTGGTGGCCATTTTGAAGCCTAGGCCTGCAAGCTTGCCTGGCCTTGTCTGCCAACAGGCCTGCTTTTTCATCCACTAGGATCAGAGCAGGTAGCCACAGCTTTATTGATCAAGTGTTTTCTGTGTGATCTGTTGAATTTAGACATCATTTAGGGCATGGATGGCATTGGATTGAGTTGGGGAAGTGTGTTTTTTGGGGGTGGCCTTTGTGATGTTGTTGGGCCTGGCCATGTGGCTGGTGGCCATTTTGAAGCCTAGGCCTGCAAGCTTGCCTGGCCTTGTCTGCCAACAGGCCTGCTTTTTCATCCACTAGGATCAGAGCAGGTAGCCACAGCTTTATTGATCAAGTGTTTTCTGTGTGATCTGTTGAATTTAGACATCATTTAGGGCATGAATGGCATTGGATTGAGTTGGGGAAGTGTGTTTTTTGGGGGTGGCCTTTGTGATGTTGTTGGGCCTGGCCATGTGGCTGGTGGCCATTTTGAAGCCTAGGCCTGCAAGCTTGCCTGGCCTTGTCTGCCAACAGGCCTGCTTTTTCATCCACTAGGATCAGAGCAGGTAGCCACAGCTTTATTGATCAAGTGTTTTCTGTGTGATCTGTTGAATTCAGACATCATTTAGGGCATGGATGGCATTGGATTGAGTTGGGGAAGTGTGTTTTTTGGGGGTGGCCTTTGTGATGTTGTTGGGCGGGCCATGTGGCTGGTGGCCATTTTGAAGCCTAGGCCTGCAAGCTTGCCTGGCCTTGTCTGCCAACAGGCCTGCTTTTTCATCCACTAGGATCAGAGCAGGTAGCCACAGCTTTATTGATCAAGTGTTTTCTGTGTGATCTGTTGAATTTAGACATCATTTAGGGCATGGATGGCATTGGATTGAGTTGGGGAAGTGTGTTTTTTGGGGGTGGCCTTTGTGATGTTGTTGGGCCTGGCCATGTGGCTGGTGGCCATTTTGAAGCCTAGGCCTGCAAGCTTGCCTGGCCTTGTCTGCCAACAGGCCTGCTTTTTCATCCACTAGGATCAGAGCAGGTAGCCACAGCTTTATTGATCAAGTGTTTTCTCTGTGATCTGTTGAATTTAGACATCATTTAGGGCATGGATGGCATTGGATTTAGTTGGGGAAGTGTGTTTTTTGGGGGTGGCCTTTGTGATGTTGTTGGGCCTGGCCATGTGGCTGGTGTCCATTTTGAAGCCTAGGCCTGCAAGCTTGCCTGGCCTTGTCTGCCAACAGGCCTGCTTTTTCATCCACTAGGATCAGAGCAGGTAGCCACAGCTTTATTAGGATAGGATAGGATGGTCATTTATAAAGCGCAAACGTATGCCGGAGCGTCTTGGCGCTGGTGGAGAGAGAGGGAGAAAGGTTGTCTTCATCCGCGAGTCTCGTTAAAAAGCCATGTTTTTAACTGTTTCCTGAAAGCCAAATGATTGCCTAATGATTTCATAGAATGGGGAAGCTTGTTCCAAAGACTGGCAGCCCGGAAAGAGAAGGCTCTGCCACCCCATCTGACTTTACGTATCCGATTTATCTTGATGAGGCTTTGTGTGGTAGACCTTAAAACCCGGCCGGGCACATACGGAACGAAAAGCTTCTGAACGTCCTTGGCTCCTCCTCCAAATAAAGCCTTGTGCACTAAACATATGGCCTTAAATTCTATACGCTGCTGGATCGGGAGCCAGTGTAGTGCTTTTATGCCGCCAGAGATAGAATGATCTCTGGGTACAGCAATCAGGAGTCTAGCAGCAGCGTTTTGCAGAGTCTGAAACCTCTTCATCTGGGTCTTATTTATGCCTAGCAGCAAGGCGTTGCAGTAGTCAAGTCTCGATAGTACAAGAGCCACCACCACCATCTTACGAAGGTCAGATTCGATGAGAGGAAGAGTCTTCCGCAACGTCCTTATTAAAACGGAACATGCTGAAGCAAGATTGCTAACATGTGCTGAGAAATTGAGTTGATTGTCAAAGAGCATACCCAGATTCCTGACTTTATGGACGGGACTAGGACATTCCCCCGCCTGCACCGGCCACCAAGATCCGTTCCACACCGGGCTGCCCTGGCCAAACTCTATGATCTCGGTCTTCTCTGTATTAATTTTCACGAAACTCTCCCGCATCCAGCTCATAATCTCAGACAGGCAGCTATGGAACTTAAGAGCCACCTCGTCAGATTGATCCATGGTCAAGACTATGAGCTGGGAATCGTCAGCATAGGAGATAATGGTAAAACCATATTTCCTGATGAGCTTGGCCAAAGGGGCTACATAGATGTTAAAGAGTGTTGGTGATAAGGCAGAGCCCTGCGGTACCCCACAGGGCAGCTGGAAAGTGCTAGACTGTAGACCATCCCATAGCAGATTCTGTTACCCTACCTTCGAGAAAAGAAGAGAGGAGGGACAGAGCGGTTCCCTGCACACCAATCTTCTGAAGTCTCCGCTTCAACACCGTGTGGTTGACAGTGTCGAAGGCCGCAGACAGATCTAACATCACCAGCACTGCCCTGCCTCCCCCATCCACAACACCACGAATTTTCTCCGCTGCCACCAGGAGTGCTGACTCCGTGGAATGCTGAGCGCGAAAACCGTGCTGAGAAGGGTCGAGCAGCTCATGGGAAACCAGATATTCTGTTAAGGCCCGGTTTAACTCCCTCTCCATGACCTTAGCCGCCAAAGGGAGTGCAGCAATTGGACGGTAGTTCTTCAAGATGTGCGGATCCAAAGTAGGTTTTTTTAACAATGGTCTAATTATTGCCCTCTTCCAGCTTGAAGGATAGCTACCAGACGCGATTACTTGATTTATCAGCGGGGACAGCTCTCCAGCGATAACCTCTGCCGCACGATGAAATACTGATGGGGGGCACGGGTCAAGAGGTGATCCTGATTTCGTTATGGTGATCAGCCTACACGTTTCCTCCACAGAAATGGGAGCGAAATTGCTAAAGCCCGTATCGTCCTTGAGATTAGCTGCCTGCTGCTGGTCGCCACAATCCACATTGGTAGGCAAGCTCATAAAATCGTTATGGATTATCTGAACTCTCTCCTGAAAGTACAGAGCTAATTTTTGGCATGTTGCTAGGTCAGGCCGATATGTGCTGTCTTGAGGAGGCTTAGAAAGGGCCGATATGGTTTTAAAGAGCTCCTTTGTTGAATTACCGGCTTCCCTGATCTTGGTGGCAAGAAAAGCGCTTTTAGCTGCAATTATTGCTGCCCTATAGGCTGTGAGAGCGTAATTATACTGTTCTTTGCCCTCCGCACTATAGTCCCTTCTCCACCTGCGCTCTGCCCTTCTGCAAATGCTCTTCTGGACCTTAAGCTCTTTGTTATACCATGGCGCAGATGGTTGGGTTCTTCTGGAACCCAGCAGCTTCTCAGGTGCAACTTTGTCCACCGCCGCCGCCAGCCATCCATTGAAGAGCAAAGCAGCCTCCGAAGAGTCTGAGCTATGAGTAGGACGCAAACCTCCCAGAGCAGAGCAGAGATTATCAGTGGTCACAGACCATGGTTTAATCTTCTGCTTGCCTGGCCTAGGGCCCTGAGCGCACGCTGGTGCTTTGGTCGCAATGTTAAAAAAAACAGCCCTATGGTCAGACCAGGGGAGAATCATAGTATTCACTATTTCCAGATTCATGTTGTTAGTGAAGATACCGTCTAAGGTATGGCCCAAACTGTGCGTCGGGCTCTTAACTACCTGATTAAAATCTAATGCTGCTAGATTTTCAATTAGCACGGCCACATCTGGTTGATCCGTAAGCTCTAGATGATAGTTAAAGTCAACTAGAATCATAAACGGATGGTAGTCTATCCGAGATTCTAAGAGTTGCATGAGCTTTTCTGGAAAAACAAATCTTGGGCCCAGGTGTACGATAGACTAATACTCCTTGACACTTATAAGAGTTGCCAACATAGATAGTGAAGAAGAAAGCTTCTGCAGGAAGATCTAGGTGTGTCTCCGTACGAATTTTTAGATGTGTTGCATATGCAATGGCTATCCCTCCCCCTCTTTTACCTATTCTATCCTGGGAGGTAACCACATATCCTGTAGGCAAGGCAGTGTTCCAGTCTGGACCTGATGAACTATCCGTCCAGGTTTCGGTTAAAAAGAGTATGTCAGGCGCACTACGTTCGATCAAGTCATGGATTTGATAGCTGTGTTTATGCAGAGAGCGTATGTTTACCAAGATGCAGCTAAGTGTTTGCGATGTTCTAGCTCTTGTTGTAATGTGCTCGTCCTCTGGGTGCTTACTCACTGCCACTGCAATATGCTGGCTGTTCCTCGCACACTTCATTCCCACCCTTGTGTGCTGCCCCTCCTTCTGGAAGTCACATCTAATGCAGGGTCCAGGCTCTAAGGATTCCCCACAAGGGTCCCAATCATGGGACCTACATGGTACAGTATCCAGCGCCAGCAACTCGCCTCTACTGTAAAGGTGAATATGAGCGGGGGCAGGGGTTTCGGCGCTGGGCGCTGAGCGGGCACGGACGGGCGCAGATGGGCTTGCCTTTGGCGCGCCCGCTGCGCGCACCCACTGCGCGGTCGTCTCAGCGCCACTTTTAAGTGTATTGGCCCCGCCCACCCTAACTAACGCGTCGAGCCCAGGTGCAATGCGGACCCGCCTAGCCGGGTCCGCTTGGGTCGATCAAGTGTTTTCTGTGTGATCTGTTGAATTTAGACATCATTTAGGGCATGGATGGCATTGGATTGAGTTGGGGAAGTGTGTTTTTTGGGGGTGGCCTTTGTGATGTTGTTGGGCCTGGCCATGTGGCTGGTGGCCATTTTGAAGCCTAGGCCTGCAAGCTTGCCTGGCCTTGTCTGCCAACAGGCCTGCTTTTTCATCCACTAGGATCAGAGCAGGTAGCCACAGCTTTATTGATCAAGTGTTTTCTGTGTGATCTGTTGAATTTAGACATCATTTAGGGCATGGATGGCATTGGATTGAGTTGGGGAAGTGTGTTTTTTGGGGGGGCCTTTGTGATGTTGTTGGGCCTGGCCATGTGGCTGGTGGCCATTTTGAAGCCTAGGCCTGCAAGCTTGCCTGGCCTTGTCTGCCAACAGGCCTGCTTTTTCATCCGCTAGGATCAGAGCAGGTAGCCACAGCTTTATTGATCAAGTGTTTTCTGTGTGATCTGTTGAATTTAGACATCATTTAGGGCATGGATGGCATTGGATTGAGTTGGGGAAGTGTGTTTTTTGGGGCTGGCCTTTGTGATGTTGTTGGGCCTGGCCATGTGGCTGGTGGCCATTTTGAAGCCTAGGCCTGCAAGCTTGCCTGGCCTTGTCTGCCAACAGGCCTGCTTTTTCATCCACTAGGATCAGAGCAGGTAGCCACAACTTTATTGATCAAGTGTTTTCTATGTGATCTGTTGAATTTAGAAGACATCATTTAGGGCATGGATGGCATTGGATTGAGTTGGGGAAGTGTTTTTTTTTTTGGGGTGGCCTTTCTGATGTTGTTGGGCCTGGCCATGTGGCTGGTGGCCATTTTGAAGCCTAGGCCTGCAAGCTTGCCTGGCCTTGTCTGCCAACAGGCCTGCTTTTTCATCCACTAGGATCAGAGCAGGTAGCCACAGCTTTATTGATCAAGGGTTTTCTGTGTGATCTGTTGAATTTAGACATCATTTAGGGCATGGATGGCATTGGATTGAGTTGGGGAAGTGTGTTTTTTGGGGGTGGCCTTTGTGATGTTGTTGGGCCTGGCCATGTGGCTGGTGGCCATTTTGAAGCCTAGGCCTGCAAGCTTGCCTGGCCTTGTCTGCCAACAGGCCTGCTTTTGCATCCACTAGGATCAGAGCAGGTAGCCACAGCTTTATTGATCAAGTGTTTTCTATGTGATCTGTTGAATTTAGACATCATTTAGGGCATGGATGGCATTGGATTGAGTTGGGGAAGTGTGTTTTTTGGGGTGGCCTTTCTGATGTTGGTTGTCTTAAAGACATGCTTTTGTTGTATGTGTCTGGTGTGTTGGTGTGCAATGCATGCACCCTGCAGACCTTTTTGGGGCCTGTGAATGTTCGTATTTCCATTTTGTTGCATTAAAAAGGCAGAGCAGTGTGCTTTAGGATGCGTCCTTTACCTGGCTTTTATAGGCCTTTTGTCAGCTCCTGGTGTTTCCCAGGCCCCCGGCTTGTTTGTGATTTGTGAGTGTCCATGTGGGTGGTGGCCTTTTTTGGTGTTTGGACTGTGAGTTATTAGTGTCCTGCTTTTGCCATAGGCCTGCATGGTTCTCCTATTGGCTATTTGGCTTACTGCTTCCATCCATCCACCCCCTTTGCCAGCAGCAGCTCCATGGATGCTGAGATGCTCAAATAATTTAATGGTCCACCCCACTTTCATTACATTTTTATTTTGGTGGTTATTATTAACTTTCCTATCCTTCCTGAGAGTGTAGTGTGTGGCTGTACACAGTAGTATAACATAGCTCTAGTTAAAAAAAAAAGTCATAAATGGCTAGACTATCTTTTGTTTGCACTAGTACAGTACTAAGTAACTGAACCACAACAACAAATGCAACATTTCACTGATGTTCTTCTCCTGTCTTATTTGCTTTTAGGTGCACAAAAGACAGAGTAGGAGGTGTCATCAGCATCACCCGGCTACCCGTTGTACTGCCAGCCAGACAGAAGTCCTGCTGCGCATCACGTCCACGTGTGACTAGAACTTGTTGTGCATCTGCATCCTGCCTGACATCTGAAGAAGATGGCCCCAAAGAAAGGTACCAGGTCCAGTACCAAGAAAGTTGCCGGTGAGAAGAAGGAACAGAAAAAGGAAGTGCCATTAACCACGACTGGTGGTGTGCCGGCCAATGTTTTTTTGGCACCAAAAAAGTTACGCCTGCAGCAGCGTTGTCCGGAACCCAAGCTGGGAGCAGCACAACGGTCCAACCACACCAACCTAGGCCCAAGGGCTTTAGTGTCGCAGAGGTAGCCAGTCTACTAACGAGCAGCGATGTTGAAGAAATGTCATTACCGCAAAGTAGTACACAATCAAGTTCAACGCAGGCGCAAACTCAGCAGATCAGTGTGCAGCCGCCGCAACAAGAACAGCAGCAGCCGCCGCAACAAGAACCGCCGCAACAAGAACAGCAGCAGCCGCCGCAACAAGAACAGCAGCAGCCGCCACAACAAGAACAGCAGCAGCCGCCGCAACAAGAGCAGCAGCAGCTGCCGCAACAGCCCACCATAGTAGTTGTTGCTCCTGACGTAGGGGCATTTCAGGAAATCGAGCTTCCTGCAGACAAAGTGGAGCAAAGTCAAACCACTGTTTCAGAAGATCTATTGTCTTCCAGACCACCAGCAAAGAAAAGGAGGCTTAGTCCATCATCTTCTTCTTCAAGCCCCGCGTCTGATGATCGTGATGACACTTGAGTCCCACCAGCTCGGTCTGAGAGTGATATACGCCACAAGACAATGCTCTTGAAAAGGAAGGTCCCAGAAAAACTTAGAGTTCTGGAGGTAGATGTAGAAGAGGGGGGTGATGATGTTGATGAAGACGAGCCAGTCATAACGCACATTACTCCCGCCTCAAAGGGATTGGAGACCAACATTCTCACCCTATCCAGAAAGGCTGCTACTGAGCGGGATGTAGCACGGATCTCACCAACACAGGTTACACCACCACTACCTCCAGCTGCCATATTTTCCAAGGCCCGGCAGGGACCTACATCCAGCTCAACCATCTCAGTAGGTAGTGGTAGTAAAAGTCACAGTGTAGGTGCACAGGGTCACACATTTTCAAACACCCCCTCAAGTTCATCTGGTGTTGAAAGTGGCACATCCAGCAGTGCCAGAAAGTTCTCCTCCCCAGTTTGGGACTTCTCTTCTGTTAGCGCCAAGGAGGAGAACGTTGCTATATGCTCAATTTGTCGGCAAGGTGTTCGGCGTGGTAAGCTTAGTACAAATTATGGTACCGGAGGACAAGCAAGTCATCTCAGAATACACCACACTATCGTGTGGGAGGATCACCTACTTAAGTTAAAAGAAAGTAGAAAAAGTCAACCCATTGAAGTTGGTCAGGATTCAGAATCAGGGAGCGATATTATTGTGGTGGTAGGTGAAGAACAGGGAGGCATTTCTAGCCCTGTCTCCAGTAGTGCAGTCACTGCAGTGGTAACGCCCACATCCTCCTCAGTAACATCAGAGTGGCACCGCAGTAAGAGCCATACTCAGAGTGTGGGTGAGACACCAAGGCGACCGGCGAGTACCTCAATGAGACAATCTGTGTCGTTGAGCCTTAGTGGGTTAATGAAAACAGCACCACTAAGGAAAGTAAGCCAGCCTACCATTGAGAGCATGTTTAGGTTGGAGGGGCAGTTCCAACGCAACCACCCAACGGCACGATTGTACAATGCGAAGCTGGCTAAAATGTTAGCGCTGGACCTTCTTCCTTTTTCATTTGTGGAAGGGGTGGGTTTCCTTGAATTTGTGTCTGCCATCTGCCTGAAATGGAAAGTTCCCAGCCGGTCCTATTTCGCAAGAATTGCTGTTCCGGCACTACATCATGATGTGCTGGAATTGGTTGGATAAGCTTTGCAGAAGAGTGCTGTGCACAATATCCACCTGACAACAGACATGTGGAGCAGTTGCCAAGCCACAGATTACATGTGCATCACTGCATACTGGATCTCTTTTGTGGGGGTTAAAGATAAACTATCTGCACGAGGTGTTGTTGACACAGCTGCGATTTTTGAAGGTACTCGGAAACATGCAACTGTAGCCATGTTCGCCATGGAGAAATCTCATACGGCTGAAAACATTTTACACGAGTTTCGCACCAAGGTTTTGGAATGGCTGCGGCCCAGAGGGCTTCGTATTGGTTTTGTTGCCACAGACAATGGCAGTAATGTACTTAAGGCCATGGAACTTGGTTCCTATTTCAGGGTTCCGTGTTTGGCGCACTGCATAAACATTATAGTTCAAGACTTTCTGAAAAAAGAACCCATAGTCAGCAATTTACTGGCCATCTGCCGAAGAATATGCACTCATTTCAGCCATTCTTTTAAAGCTCTGAAGCAGCTGAGGATCATCCAACGTGAATTTAGGATGCCAGTCAAGGCACTCATCCAGGAGGTGGCAACACGTTGGAACTCAACGTATTACATGCTTGATCGTCTGTACGAACAGCACATGTCACTCCATGAATATGTCTGGAAAAGAAGAGGGGATGCTAGTGCTACTGTTAAAGGCATGATCCTTGACATGGAGCAATGGAGCCTAATTAAATGCCTGACTGAGATGCTTTCTCCTTTTGATGTCTTCACACGTGAAGTCAGCAAGGAGGACTGTACAATGGGCCAAGCTATCCCATTATTGCAAATGCTAGAGTCTGAGCTGAATAATGTGTCTGAATCATACAATGGTGTAGAGGACAGAAGGCAAGCCCATGACTTAGTGGAGAGCTTATCCCGGCGCTTAACTGAAAATGTAAGGTTACAAAATAAAATGTTGTCACAAGAACATTACATTTGTGCCACAATTCTGGATCCACGTGCAATATTGGGACTACTGAAGACATTCCTTGCTTTTTCCGACAATGATGTTGCCCGCTACAAAAGTTGTATAGCTGAAGCAGCCAGTAAGTTGGAAAACGAATGGCTGCTAATTAAAAGCCCGCAAGATCAACCCACAACAAGTACTGATACTGAAGCAGGCCATGCAGAATCAAGTGCAACTTCGTCGGCTGAGGGCAGTGCGGTTGGCTCACAATCACAACACTCACCATCACTATCGACTACAGAAACAATAACTGGATCATTAGGCCGAGTACAATCATTATCATTACAGGATTGGTATGTAAAGATGGGCTATTGTAAGCACAGTGCTGATGCACAGAAAAAACAGCACAAAAGCTTACCAGCAGCAACCCTGAACATTGAGCGGATGGTCCAGGCCTATCTGGACGACCCAACAGAGGTGTACGTTGATCAAAACCCATTGCAGTATTGGTATAAGAAAAGGTCTGAATGGCCACAGCTCAGCAGGCTGGCGATAAGCTATCTGGCTTGCCCTGTCGCAAGTGTCTCTTCCGAACGTGTTTTCAGTGCTGCTGGTTCCATTGTAACATTGAGACGGACCAGTCTATCTCCAAAAAACGTGGAGAGGTTAACAATGATCAAAATGAATCAACACTTCATACCACCGAATTACACAATACATGAATCAACAGAGGAAGATGAGGACAGCGGCTCAGGTGACGGAAGTATTGTGTCAGATGATTACCTACTACTGGCTGAACCTCCAGAGTTTGAGGTCGAGCTATACTTCCCTGACAATTAGGCTCGCACTTACTGTCTTCCTCCCTTTTTTCCCCCTTTGTTTATGTGTCTGTCGTTCCGGTTATAAACTTGTGAATCACAACAAATCCATTACCACCGTCTTCTACTCTTCTAATTTAATATACAAGTTTCAGGTGTCTGCTATTTGACAGTACAGTCCTCCGAATCCAGCTCCTCCGCTCCATCATACTGAATCTCCTGCTCAATTCCATTTCCCTCATGAATGATGATTGGATGATGGTAACAACAAATTCAAACTTTCCTAGTCCTTCCAAAAGAAGTGGACCATGAATCAGATGACTACTATAGCTATCCTCCTTTCAGAGCCGAGAGAGACTGGTCATTAACTGAAAATAAGTGGAGCAGGTAATGATTGATGCCATGCATTGGACGCAGAGTCGCAGACTGAATGATTTAGATTTTGTTGTGTTTGTTGTTCCTGAATTTATGTAATTGTGCACTGCCACTAATCAACTGTCTACAGAACACACTAATTTCCCCCTTCTTGCAAATAAGAAATTGGTACTTCTCCTGCAGCTTGGTGACCCATTGCTTTTAATTCAATACAGGAAGGGGACTCACTCAATCTGCGCAATGAGTATGATTGACACAACAGCACCGTCCATCATGATGATGGCGAAATAGACGGCCCGTTAACTTAAGATGAGAAGGAACAGGTAATGATGACAATTAATGGCATGCATTGGACACCTGACTCTAAGCTATTGGTGTTTGTGTTTGCGTTGTTTGTTTGTTGTGCACAAAGTGATATCAAAGTGTACTAGTAATCTATCTTTCTGTACACAATAAAGAATGACTCAAGTCAGTAATATTTATATTTCTACTCTTGTTGTGTCATAAAAATTTTACTTATACTGCAGGCCGATCTTCACAGTCAGTCAGTAAAAGTATCAGAGATGATGATGATTAAGTCAGGACTCAGGAGGACGTTTCATCATGAGTGTCATAAAACGCAAAAGCCAAAAGGTAAACACTTCAACAACAACAACCACAGCAGACCCAAATGTCTGTGTAGAAGTTGAATAGAGTCTAGCGGTGGGATGACTGCAGTGCATTGATTTTACTAACTTAAACTGTAAAATGCTATGATATGAATGGATAATGTGCTTTGCGTTTGTCCAACTCTTTGAGAGAAAAAAAAAAATTTTTAAGTGTTAACGTAGGATGTGCTAATGCTTAGCACTGTGGGCCTGCTCTCTCCTGTTACTGTTGAAGGTCAATGCTGGAAACAGACTAGAGTAGAGATGATGCATAGATGCCACCTCGGAAAGTGTTCTTGTTGCACTACACCATCACTTGTGCATTTGTTTTAACTTTCTTTCTCAATATCCCCTTTGGTTTTCAATCTACAATTACAGGCCGGGCCTTGCCCGAAACTTTGTAAAACATTACAATGCATATTAATTACCTTACCAATCAATCACCTTTTTTTTTCCAGCCGGGCAGTGGCGAGTGGCGAGGCGACACACCCAAGATTGATGGACGAGAGGAGCAAGAGGAATGCCGAGATGCAAAAATCCAGTCCACATTTTTGACCAGGATAAGACAGTAACAGTATCCACTTTTATCTTCTTTTAAATAATTTGATTAATATCTTGTATACAATCTTTACAACAGTGTGTTCTTGGAGTTGTTATTATCAATCATCATTAGGTTTGCTCTGTGTTTACGATTCTTCCCTACCAATATTTAAAATTTCTATTTGCTATCTGTTAAAGTATTAAGGCCGGAACAACAGAACAAGAACTAGAAGTGTATGTAATACGGGTCTCTCATCATCATGCATGCATTGCCTTTTTCTCCCTTAACATATGGATATGGTAGTCTTCAATGATTGTCGTTTGTTTGTCTATGTATGCATACTGTTTTTCTATGTCAAACCTTTCCCAAAAACCCCCTTCCCATCCATTCAACAAACCCTAACCCTCTTCCCCCGGGCTGTGTGACTTATTGTCGAGGTGTAACTAAATTAAATGTACACCAATACTTAATCACACACTTGCTGGGGCGGATGTGGTGAAAGCAACACTACTTCAATTTCAAGGCAGAGCGATGATCTTCTTCTGCTTGGCCACCCATGAGTAGGATATTTCAGAGGTTATTTTTTTTAACAAAGGAACATATACCTCAGCATGAATTGCCGGCATTGATTGGATTTGTTTCTTGTCATTCCTCATATACAGCACTAACTGTTAGGCTGTAGGCCTAGTCAAGTGACTTGACACAACTATAGTTTGTAACTCTGTCTAGTAGGCTATCCTCCTAACCACCATTCTGTTTTTTTGTCAAATATTTGAGCATATTATTGTTGCTCGGTAAGTTCTGTACTGTACTTCATTCAACTACTCCTAACAGTCTCTCAAAGGCGATTGACTGTCTCCTTCTCTTTTTTTGCAAATGCTGCCGCCCTGCCAGTGTCTACTACTATGCTGCTACCACCACCACCACCCCAATCATGGCATGTATGAAAAAGGAAACCATCTTCACCATGCAGCCAGTGCTGTGCCACAGTTGGACATAAACATCAAGCACCGGTAAGAGACAAGTTTGGGGGAGGCAGAATTAATAATGGACATGTTGTCAATGATTTCATTTTCACACACCAGTACAAAGAATGCATAGACTAGAGGACAGACTGAAAGTACTAGAAGGACCAGTCAATGAGTGAGGTGTGTCGCATCTATCTGTGTCTTATACAGTCAGCCAATTATTGAAATCAAACACAGGCTATGGGCGGCCATGAACCAGCAAGGAAACAGTGTGATGTAAAACAGTTACCCCACCTACAAAACATTAACAACATTGCATGTAACATATAAAAATATATTTAATTTACCCTAACAAATAAACTAAACCCACAAAAGCTGACCCACCCCCTCCCTAACCCCAACCAATGTCCATAGAAGTCCGTAACGCCCAAACAAGTTCCCAACCACCCACCCAAACAAGAATTAAAAAAGGGGCAGAACAGGATGACAGGGACAAAGTGGTGGGGCGGGACTCCAGGAGGACACGCATCTGGCGCATCTCGCCCTCTAAACGGGCGACGCGGCGTCTAAGGGTGCGGCAGTTGCAGCCACAGTGGGGGGGGGGCACCGGAGATGGAACGGTGGCGGCGGGCAGCCGCCAGACGGTGGCGCCGTACCGCTGGAGGGCGGTGCGGCGCCCGGGCCACGGGAGGAGGCTTCAACAATTGCAGCCGCAGTCTCCTCCTCCTCCTCCTCCTCGGCTAAGACCACCAGCTGCCGGTATTCTCGCTGGATTGCCTCCAGCTTCCGGCGCGGTGCCAACTCCTTGCGGTTTAGGTTAGGAGTAGCTGTGTATCAAAAAGAAAAAAACAAGACAATTGTAAAATATACTCTTAGAAAAACAGTAAGACAAGTTAATTATTTATACACATAGTGGCATGGTAGAGTAGCACTATAAAGCACAGTAGTACATAACATTTTAAATCTCGCCCGTCCTTCTTACTTCCACCCGTCTTTAACTTTTTAGTTGAACAGTGCACCAGGTGCTCTTCTCCATAAAACTTTCAAAGCGGAGTTGAAATCAGATAGATAAGGCCATTGGTTACTCAATACTCCCGCTCCTATGCAAATTAAAGGGATTCTAGTCTTCTAGTTCACTCTTCAAACGTCCCCAACAACTCATACTTACTTACGACATCGGATGGAGGGCGGACTTTATCTGCCCGCCATCCTCACACTAAAAAGGGTGGGGGTCTCGTGGGGACAATTAATTAGGATGATGCGCCCGGCACAGTGGCGGGCACATCCTGTTTTTTTTACATTCTGGTTGGCGGTGCCGAAAGCAATGCTAAAAATACATGTTGTGCTGCTTTTCCAAGCACAACATGATGGGCCCCGCACGGAGCCTGTCACGTTTCGCTTTGAAAGGCAGGGGGGTACCATAGCATAGGTAGGTACCCTCCATGGGGGCCCCCAAGCATACTCTGCAATGTCTGCATGCCTTTCCGTGGCGGACGGCAATGCCGCCACGCAAAGGCATTCCAAAATGCAGATTATATGGCTGGCGGTGTGTTCAGAGAGACACCACTGCCATATTGAACCCATTTCCGCCTGGTCGACATATGGGGGGTCTGACTCTTTTCTACAGGGATGGCGGGAGGTTTGCCCCTGTGGTGTCGGCGGTGAATACCGCTGGCCCAGCGGGGGCAATACGCCCGCCATCCTAATGGGGCCCTAAGTCTCAACAGTACAGTATACATATACATACAGTACACCCTTGCAGTGAGTGTACTGTCAAGTTCAACAATAGTTAAGGATTATGAATCTAACTTACCACTGCCTGCCACTGGTGCTGCCACTCCCCATACCGCTCCGTTGCTATCTGCAGCAACTGCCGCATCCTCGCCCTCCGCGTCGCCTTCGCTGGCCCCGGCAATGGTGGTCGGTAGTGCGCCTAGAAAACATTACACATTTATTAGGCGTCATATACACCTCCCCCCTATTGATCAGTAGCAAGGTTGAAAAATGAGTTAATACTAACATACATCACTAGTACAAATCAGGTAGTAGTAGAGTAGACACTAATAGTTATATATGATCATTGTGGCCTTTGCTTAATTAGCCCTAGCCATGCTACCATTTTACCTTTGTGTCTTTTATTTTTGCACATGTGACGTTACCTTTACCTTGCAGCTTAAGACACCTTTGAGCCCACATGACCTGCCTCACACTGCTACTGTCTAGTCTACGCGCTGCGTACAAGCGGTCAACAAACATTAACAAGCCACTTTTTTAGGAAGTACTGGTGTACTACTGTTACTGTTAGTCCATATTGCTTATCCATAAATGCTACACTTTTTGGCACGGCTGAGAAATGCTTGCAAGTTGCAATATACTAACGCACACCATTTCATTTTTCGCATTACAGACGCGAGATTCCCTTCTACGAACCAGAGCTTCTGAATGATGCAACAACTACCAGTACTAGGTTCTTCTAAGGTGAGGGGACCCTTCACTCACATCTTCATTTATGAATTTATATAAACTAAATTGCTATGGGATGGTGGTGCTGCCTTCCACCACTGTTCAGTTATCATGATTTAATTCCCAACTGTATAAGTGTAACAATGTATATTGTTTTAATGTTATTGATTTTCCGGTTGGTGCTGTATTTATAAGAAAACAGTGTACAGACCTTCTCAAATTGAAATAAACATTTTGAACTTACATAGACTTGATGGTATTTGGTGTGGACTAACTTACACGAGTGAGCAAATTAAAGTTAGGGTGTGCATGTGAATTGCTTCCACGACTGAGAGGTTGGGTGTGTTATGTTCTGGGTTGTCTACTTGTTGGGTATCTTAGGGGGACGGTTCCGAGACCTAATAGTTATGACAAGACAGTACTATAGTCAAGCAGTGGAATTGTGGTGGGTGCGGAATTTCTGATTGAGGTGTGCAAGGAAGGTCCAACATACCATCACCAACATCCTATTTTCTGGTGCAAATGTCTGTGTATGTGCAAGATCCCTACAACAGTAGTATGTCCTATAGGGTATCATATCAAAATAGTAATAAATCTTGTAGGGCTGCTGCTGTGAATTTTCAAAGCCTCAAGATCTATAAGAGTAAAAGTAGTACAAGACAACGACCCAACGGATTGGACTCAATGGCTCGAGCTACTGGTGAATATGAGTTTTATATTACAACCTTTCACAAAGAGTGGCACTGGCCAACTGGGCAAGACTAGCTACTACAGTACAGACAGACTGATAGTATGTAGTAGTAGTAGTACTCAGAGTCATCATAGCGGAGGCAGGGATAAGATTTTTGAAACCGTACAGATCGAAGGATAATTGGTGGTAAAAAAATAGCATTTGGAAACAAACAATAGTTCGGGAAAAATATGGGGCAGTACAAGTTATGGAATAAGAAATATTATTAAAAACAAGAAGACTTACTGGTGCCAGCAGAGGAGCCCTCAGCGGTGTCCTCCTGGTGGTGTTCTGTGTGTCCCGCCGACTGCCCAGTCCCTGTCGGTCTGCCCCTGGGTGCTGATGAACTGGAAAGATATAAGAAAGAGACAAACATTGATGGATGGTGTCAAACAAATACAATATTTTTCAACAACGGTCAAAAAACACTTATGTAAACAACAATTGCAATAACTAAATTGACCGATCTCATCTGGTCAACAAGTAATATCGGGGGATTCGCAGTTCGACTACTTAAGTTACTATTTATCAACAGTAATTCAGTCTTCCATTCTGATTCCAGAATACCAAGTTACAACTAAGCCTAAGTACAGCGTACCACCCAACCTAGCCCACCTATTCCAGGCATGCCAATTGTACATTAAGTATGCATTTCCACTGTATTCCTCAACAATGCATATGGTAAAATCATGGAGGACACATGAACATGACTACATGTTTTGTATACACCAAATTTGGGTTTGATTGATTGATGCTGATCTGCTAGTGCTAAGTAACTGCTAAGCCTACCACCACTCATTGAACAAACTAGAAAAGGTTCTAATAAAGACAGCCGTACTACCAGCACGTCACGTAACTGAGTGAGGGGGCATCACGCATACCACTAACAAATTAGAAGCTCATACAAAGTACCTAAACCGAAGTATCAATCCGCCCCTATCTATTAGTGACAGGACAAAGTAAGGAGTGGACTAGAGTCACTGTAGCATTACGTAACTTAATTTCTCTAAAATGAACTCGTAAAGAATCACGCTAAGCAAGCGCAAACGCAAAGCTGCAAACAAGTAAGATTAGTAGTAGCGCAGAAGAGCACCTGTGTCAAAAATATCACAGACTTTTAAACGTAATTAACCTGGAATGTAAGCAGCAACATTCTAGCTGGTTGGAAGAAAAAAAAGATATTCGCAATATATAACACAGAGCAGAAGAACAGACACAAAGTAGTAATAATTAAATAGGTACTCACCAAGCCCAGGGACCTCCACTCCCAGCAGGTCCAGCAGGTCCTGCTCACGGTCCAAGATGTCGGACCACCGGTGCGTCAGCTGCGCCTGGGTGCGCCGAACACCAGAGAAGCGTGACACTGCCCGGCGCACCTTCCCCCACCGCTGCCGACGCTCCCGGAGGCCGTACCCAGACCCAGGCCTGCCACCTGCTGCCAGGGTTGAGGGGAGGTGGCGCTGCACAAAGAAAATTAGTGCAGCCAACTCCACCTCCCCAAATAAGGCCCGTGCCTGCACCCCTTGTGGGCACCGCCTTCCGCAAGGTAGGCGGTCGCGGCTCTGGCTGCGCCGGCGAACAGCCCTACCCTTGGACATGGTTCTGGGGACGGGGCGGGAAAGAAAAGGTAAAATAAATAAAGGAGTAAAGGAAATAAATAGCAGGCAATAGAAAGAGAAAAAGTAGCTAAAAAACAAAAAAAAAGTAGACAAAAACCAAAAATATAGAGGCAGGAAAATAGTTAGAGAAATAATAAGTAATAAAGATCCAAAAAAAGTGGCTATAAACAAAGGATTGAAAAGATTTTGTGAGGATTCAAAATCAGGCCCCAGAACCATGCAATAGAGTGAAAAACAAGATGGCCGCGCCCATTGCGACCACGTGCGCAAGTTCGCGTGATATTTTCTCCCGAGCAAGCAAAAAGCAACGCGATCAAGTAAAAGCGGTCGCGAACAGGAAATATCGACCGCGAACGGGCGCGAACATACATTGCGCGACCCGGAACAGGAAGTAAGCATCGCGAGAGGGCGGGACAAGTGAAAACAAGATGGCCGCGCCCGTGAGCAACCGCATGGGTAAGTTGGCGACCCGCGATCACGCAAAAAATACCGCGAACAAGCGGGAAAAAAACTTCCGCGTCTTCGCGATATTTCCGGCGTGTTTGCGTAGAGTTTTTAGCATTTTCGGGATAGTTTGCGTAAGTTAATTTCGCAAATTCCGCCCACCCCTAGTATTTACCTACCAATATGATAAAAAGGATATCCCCTTTTTGGATTCCAGACTTTATGCCAAGAATGGTTGTATTCTATCTGCACTGTATAGAAAACCTATAGCTTGTAATTCAGTTTTACATGCTGATACAGCACACCCCAAATAACAAATTCAATGCATTCCATTTGGTGAACTAACACGCGTCAGGCGGAATTGCAGTGAGGAAGAGGTGTTTAAAAAGCAAATGAGTGAGGCAAATACAATGTTCTGGGCAAGAGGATTTAGCCAGGCAGTAACTGAGAAGGCCAAGAATAAAGCACTTGTACTGAACCCTAAACGTCTTTTGACCAACAAAACTAAGAAAGAAGCTAAATACAAGGAGAGAGTGTCAGTTATTACTCCATATACCTCTATGAGCCATGTGTTACATAACATTCTAAACAAAGACTGCCATATCTTGAAGGTAGATCCCATTGTGAATAATGTTATCTCAAACAAACCCAGCACAATTTACAAACGGGGACAAACATTCCGGAACATTCTCTGTCCGAGTTTTTTTAATCCCAAAACACTAAAGGAAGATACGCAATGGCTACGGTCTCCACCAGTTGGGTTCTACAAGTGTGGGCATTGTAATATCTTCCCTTACACTTTGGATAGGAACAAAAAGATTTAAATACAACACTACCACAGAGCATAAAATACAAACATTCATGAATTGTAATACAAAATTCGTGGTTAACTGCATTATATGTGTGTACAATAGCATCTATGTAATAGTACAATAAGACCTTTAAAAGAACGGATATAAGAGCACATAAGGGCCATCAGAAATGTCAATACTAACTATCCTATGGCTGTCCACTTCAATACAACTCATGGAATAGCAAAGTTACCACTGATTAGATTCCATGATTTAGGGGTGGCCGCTGACAATCCTAGAGGTGGTGATAGAATACACCTACTGGGGAAACCAAGAGGTGCAACATAGATATTCATGAGGTAAGACAGGACATGACGAATTGGCCCGCTTTTTTTATACTTCTTATCATTGCATTATAGCTGTCTCTACTGGTTGTAGTACATGATTTGGAACTTTGCCTGACTGGTTCTGAAAAACTAACATTGCTGGCCATGCCACGTGGCTTGTTAGTTTAATGATGCGGAACGAGGGATTTTGAATGCGTAGGATGTGTACAGACACTGCAAGCCTATTATGGTCTGGATACCCACCCGATGGGTTTGTGGCTTTACTCGTATATATTAGCTATACAACGTAAATATCCACCCTAAAGATTTGGGTTTTAACTTACACATAATAGCTATACTACATGAATTTGGTATTCTAGCTCTGCTCACTTTGACACTGTGTGCAGTAGGATATTTTTGGAATTTTATGATTTAGACTTCATTCCCTTGCATGACAAATGATACTAAGGAGAAAAGAAAATTCCATGTGAGTCTTCTAAAACGAAGAATTGTACCTTTTCACACAATGAAGTTCTATTTTTTTCCACCTACAGCTTAAAATTCTTTATGGGAAGTCGCAACTAGAGCCGAGACCCAAGCCTCGATTTCTTAGGGGTTGTACTTATCGCATACTCCTCCCAAATGTAAATTTGGATTTTGAGGTCGAAACCCTTGATTTGAAAAGGTCAAACGGTGGTTCACAATGATTCTAAGGTATTTTGATTTGAGTTCTGATCAGAACTAAATACACTTTTTTTGGTGTTGGTGGTTCTCGGGTTCTTTATCCGTGCGAACGGGAGATTTTACAATGTATGACTTGTGTGATCTCACAATTAGACATGCTATCACTGGTAGTTCTGTTCGGTTCTACTTTTCTATCTCTTCCCTTTCCGTCTCAGTCTTCTTGTTCTTCTATGTTCCCTTGAGAAAATAAGTCACAATGTGTATCTCTCCTTATCGTCTTTCTTGGCGATGTTCATTCGAGGCACTATTTACTATGGACACTGCATGTTGTTCGTTTGCACTTTAAGCTGAAATCACAAGTGTATCCGTTAGATGGATAACATTAAGATATTTTAAAAGCAGTTCCATTTGTATCCTGAAGTACTATACTTACCTTTGTTAACAGCCTTGAAAAAGTCATCAACACGACAAGACAGTGTCGGCTGTGTGCATCATCTATCAACCTACGTGTCAACAGACTTTTGGGCTAACAATACTGTTTATATATGAACTTTTGTTTGAACTTGTGCTCTTTTGGAGCGTTATATAAATTAAAATTGGATCTGTAAAAGTGACGGATCAGAATTACTCTACTGTTGTTGTGCTCTGAATTGTATAACATTTGTATATATCTGGAAATTATACTTTCCATAAATTAATGTACACTACTATGATGGCATAGTGTCTATTCATTTGAGCACACTATACTTATTTCTACATTGTATTCACCAAATTAACAGAGGTGCTGACTGTGAGAAGTTGGCCTGATATGTAGTGCTCACTATTCTAGTGATCACTGTGTATCATTCCAAACGACCCTTATTGATGATTGGTTGTAAGTCAACCTTATAGACCAGCTATCCTAGTAGCGTGATACGAGCAGTCTTAGGCTAAACTCTAGAGGGCGTGTTAAGCCAGCTGTTTACCATCACATATACCCCTTGAACACCAAGTGAAAGGACACCACACAAGTTGTTATGAAAATAAAAGGATATTTATTTATAACAAGACTACCCTGGCTCTTTATGAGTCAGGGAGCTAAGCACACTACAAAACTCTTAGGAAAATACTTCAGTTGCACAATTTACACAAATGCCCGAGGGGCACGAGAAACCATCTACACTAACAGTGAAATGTGAATGGTTAGAGTCTGGAGGTACTGATTCCGGAGTGTTCCGATCAGTGGGACTAAACGAAAAAGGAACTGGACACTTGTAGAGCGAACCTGCGATGGAGCACCGAGATGCTCGAGTTACCTAGCCCGGAGGCTGCGGCTGCGTGAAGTTCGGCAAGATGTCGGGAGTCCTCGTGTAGTCTCAGGAGCCTGAAAGAAGAAGTTGCTGGCAGGCGACCAGTGACGATGTTCAGAGCGATCCAAGCCTGGATCGGTGATGAGGGAAACCTGAAAGCAGAGGGGACTCAGTTCTCAACCGCTAGCCAGCGATCGTGTGGGTACCAGGGGGGTACCGGCTGAAGTCACCTCGACCAGGTGAGTGGATGACGTCGGACTCGGCTGTCCCTCGGACCAGGAGGCGCGGCGGCGACCAGGATGGAGGGCGAGCTGTCCCACGAAGGTGTCTGCTGTCGATGATGCTGGGCCCAGGAATGGGGCAGCGGATCTTGGCAGTGGCAAACCCACGCGGTGGAGTCAAGATGGCGTCTGGAGTGGACCAGGAGGGTCCGTGGTACTCCTCTGTTGAAGGGGAGCAAGAGCCAGTCTGGAGCAACCAGACTAGTGATGAAAACAATCGTGGTGCGTCGTGAAGAGGGCCACAAGCCGGTCGGCAAGTGGTCGAACAACGCGGTGAACAGCAAGGAGCGGAAGGGCCCCCCACGCAGATCTCGTGGATGCTGGGGAGGCAGACTTCGGTGCTGGAGCTGCTCAGGGTTAGGGCTTCTCAAACCCTAGGTGCACTCACTCGAGGGTCCCTCGGTGGGCGTGCTAGATAAGCGTTGTGCAGGTTCTGAAGATAGCCGGTCCCGCAGGTCTCGTCACACCTACGACTCTCAGCTGGGCTGATGAGGTAGGTAAAAGGTCAGAGATGGCAGGGAACTCGGGTCTCGTCGAGCTGGGCAGTCTTGATCCGTAGGAGACGTACAGCAAACCGCAAGCGCTTAGGTGGTGCCTGCTGGTGCAGGGTGGCTACTCCTTAGCCACAAGGGAGAGTCTTCAGAAATAGTCAAGAGTTCCTTTCGTGGAAAGTGGTTCGTGATTCGGAGTTACCCGATTATCTGATTATCCAATTTGGGAAGGGGACTCGCTCCTACCTTTATTCTAAGAAAAGGGGCTGGCCCGTGACTAGGTTCTACCTATGGGTGGAGCCAGGAGGGGGGTGGTTACACCCCTATCCTTTGTCCGGCTTCGCGCCAGCTCAGGGGCTGGTGTGCCCCCGAAACTGGTTTGAGCCGGGCTATGCACAGTGAGCACCGGGGTGCCACTTGCAATCACCTTCCTTTCAGCCCTGCCTACCTGGGATACACAAACCCTGTCTGGGATGGTGCTAACACCGCCCTCGACAGGAAACCCTTTGTCCAAGCTCCCCTTGCTGGAAGGTCCCCCAGCAGCAGGAGGTCAGACTTGTGTCTGGTGGCAGCATCCATTTTGTGATGCTGAGGCTTGAGTCAACTTTAACCGGGGTTCAAGGTTACTTCCATGTCGTGTCCCTCTAAAAGGGGGGAATGCTAACCCCGTCGCCAGGACTGGCGAGGGGTTCGTATTCCCATTCGTATGACACCTTACTCGACATGTGTAGGTGATGCGATGCCAAAGTTAGCAAATAACCGCAAGGATTATAATGCATTACAAGTAGTTGGCCCGCGCCACCATGGGAAGGCTATTAGGACTTGGTTCCGCAAGCCGTCGACGGGCTCAGCTCGCGCCAGAGCACCGTCCCACATGATTCCCTGCACTCTGCCTTCAGGATTGATAAGGCCTGCTATAGGAGTGACTGATAGGAATCCATGTGTCCATTTTAGGGTTTTAGGTGTAGGAATACTACACCTATAGCAACGGGTGATTACACCACGTGGCTCCAGCTGTCATGCAGCCAGTTGTGTCAGATTTGGGCAGCCATTCCAGGGGTGGCATAATACATGCTTCAGCCCCTGGTAGGCCCTGGGTACACCGATGCCCTGGATACCTGTGGTATGCTGAGACAGGGACTGACAAGGCGGCCCAGTTCCAATTAGTGGATGCACCTAAGGTACATGTGTGTTAATTTCGAGAGAGAACAGCTAGGCTGTGGGTCTGATTGGCAGGCCCACAGCCGGAGAAAGTCGTAAACCAATGAAGCAAAAGCAAAAAAATCTGGGTGATCATAGGATTGCAGACCCTACTCTCCTACATGACCCCCCCCCAAACTTTGGGACAATAAGCTAATCTTGACCAGGTGAGTCTTCTTGCTCTAAGTGGAAATACCTGGAGAGCCCATCTGCATTGCCATGATCAGTGCCAGGTCTATGCTCCACTGTGAAGTCCATCCCCTGTAGGGAAATGGACCACCTAAGTAGTTTGGGGTTTTCACCCTTCATTTGATTTAGCCACAAGAGGGGCTTATGGTCGGTCTGAATCTTGAAGTGAGTGCCAAACAAGTATGGCCTCAACTTCTTCAGGGCCCAAACCACAGCAAAGGCCTCCCTCTCAATAGCTGACCAATTCTTCTCTCTGGGGGTCAGCCTCCTGCTAATAAAAGCTATGGGCTGGTCATGACCATCAAAATTCAGTTGCGATAGAACAGCTCCCACACCCAGCTCCGAAGCGTCTGTTTGGACAATGACTGGTTTGGAGTAGTCTGGACTCTTTAGGATAGGTGCTGTGCACATGGCCTGCTTTAGGTCATCGAATGCCTTCTGACAGCTTGCTGTCCACTGAACTTTTTTTGGCATCTTTTTACTTGTCAGGTCGTTTAGCGGGGTCACAATGGATCCATAATTTCTGACAAATTTCCGGTAATAACCAGTCAGGCCCAAGAAAGCTCGAACCTGAGTCTGGGTGGTTGGAGAGCCCAATGGTTGAACCTGGCCTCCACCTACAAGGTGGCCCAGGTATACAACCTGTGTCTGCCCTATCTGGCACTTGGTGGCCTTGATAGTGAGGCCTGCCTTCTGCAAGGCCTCTAACACTTTCCTCAGGTGGACCAGGTGATCCTCCCAGGTGGAGCTAAAGACAGCGATATCGTCCAGATACGCCGCACAGAAGCCGTCCAACCCAGTGAGAACTCGATTCACCAGCCTTTGGAAGGTGGCAGGTGCATTTTTCAAACCAAAGGGCATTACCACGAACTGATAATGCCCACCCGGGGTAGAAAATGCTGTTTTGGGCTTGGCCTCCTCAGCTAACCTGATTTGCCAATACCCAGCTGTCAGGTCAAACGTACTTAAGTAGTTGGCCGAGGCCAACCGGTCGATAAGTTCGTCTGCTCTTGGTATCGGGTGGGCGTCAGTCTTAGTGACCGCATTGAGACCTCTGTAGTCCACGCAAAACCTCATCTCTTTCTTACCGCCCTGGGTGTGAGGTTTCGGCACGAGCACTACGGGACTAGCCCAGGGGCTGTCCGAGGGTTCAATGACTCCCAGCTCCAACATTTTCTGCACCTCTGTCTTGATGGAGTCTCTGACATGATCAGGCTGCCGATAGATTTTACTCTTTACGGGCAGACTGTCCCCAGTGTCGACCTCATGGGTACACCACTTGGTCTGACTGGGTGTCAGAGAGAACATATGTCGAAAGGATTGAAGAACCTGTTTACAATCCTCTTGTTGATGTCCAGAGAGGCTGCCACAAAAGACAACACCGTCTACTGATCCATCGTCAGGGTTCTGAGAGAGCAGGTCTGGGAGAGGGTCACTCTCCTCCTCCTGTCCCTCATCTGTGGCCATGAGCAAGCCCATGCCCTCCCTGTCGACATATGCCTTGAGCCTGTTTACATGGAGCACCCTGTGGGGGCTCCGGGGAGTTCCCAGGTCTACCAAGTAGGTGACCTCTCCCTTTTGCTCAATGATCGTGTGGGGCCCAGACCATTTGTCTTTGAGTGCTGCTGGGGCCACTGGCTCCAGCACCCACACCTTCTGTCCAGGCTGGTACACAGTCAGGACAGCCTTTTGGTCGTGCCAAGCTTTCTGTAATTCTTGGCTCGCCTCCAGGTTTTTAGACGCCTTTTCCATGTACTCCGCCATCCGCGAGCGGAGACCGAGCACATAGTCCACAATGTTTGATGCCGGCTTTCTGAGAGGTCTCTCCCATCCTTCCTTTACCAAACAAAGGGGTCCCCTTACAGGATGTCCGAACAGAAGCTCAAAAGGGCTGTAGCCAACCCCCTTCTGCGGGACCTCTCTGTAGGCGAACAAGAGGCAGGGTATCAGGACATCCCATCTCCGCCGAAGCTTTTCAGGTAGTCCGTGAATCATCCCTTTTAGGGTCCTGTTGAATCTCTCAACAAGCCCATTGCATTGTGGGTGATAGGGTGTGGTGAACTTGTAGTTGACACCACATTCCTTCCACATAGCAGTCAGATATCCCGACATGAAGTTTGCACCTCTGTCTGAGACGACCTCCTTAGGGAAGCCCACTCTGGAGAACACTCCAAGTAGGGCCCGTGCCACCACAGGTGCTGTAGTGGTCCTAAGGGGAATAGCTTCAGGATACCTGGTGGCGTGGTCCACCACCACCAGTATAAACTTGTGCCCTGATGCTGTCTGGGGTTCCATTGGTCCGACAATGTCGATCCCCACTCGTTCAAAGGGTACCCCCACCACTGGTAGTGGTATGAGGGGGGCCTTTGTCGTGCCACCTGACTTACCACTGGCTTGGCAAGTGACACAGGAGCGGCAAAACTCCTTCGTATCTTCGGACATGTGGGGCCAGTGAAAGTGTGGAACAATTCTGTCCCAAGTCTTATTCTGGCCTAATTGGCCTGCAAGGGGAATCTCGTGGGCCAAGGTGAGAAGGAAACCTCTCAGAGACAAGGGGATGACCAGCCTCCTGGTCGCACCAGGTTTGGGGTCTCTTGCCTCGGAGTACAGGAGTCCATCGTCCCAGTACACTTTGTGGGTACCTGTGGCGTTCCCTGCAGCCTCAGCAGCGGCCTGCTGTCTGAGGGGTTCAAGTGAGGGGCAGTCTAACTGTGCCTTCCCCAGGTCTTCCCTGGAGGGTCCCCCTGAGCCCAGAAACTCAACCTGACCAGGCTCAAGCTCTTGCGGCTCAGTTTCCCTCAGTTCTTTAAGGTCAGCCTCCACGACCTGGGGCAAGGGGGAAGGCGAAGCCTTACCCTTACTGCTCCTTTTCTTGGAAGGTGTCTGGTCCGTTCTTCCAGGATCCAGCACCTGTTCAGTGGGGCATCTTTTGGCCTGTGACCTGGTCACAGCAAGGACATGTGCTGGCAAGCCTAACATCTCCATGTGAGTCCTCTGCTCCACTTCTGACCATTGTGACGTTTCCAAATCATTGCCCAACAGACATTCTACGGGGAGGTCTGAACTAACCACAACCTTTTTCGGGCCACTTACCCCTCCCCAGGAGAAATCAACAACTGCCATACTGTGATTGGTAGTGACGTTGCTGGCATTGGTCACTAGGTAACTGGTACCTAGCATGATCTGTCCAGGGTCCACGAAGTTAGGCGTCACCATGGTGACACTGGCACACGTGTCCCTGTAGGCCTGAGCCACTTTTCCATTTATCAAAGGTGTCTGTCTGTATTTGCCCAAAGTATTGGGACTGGCATCAGGGGACAGATCCATATCCCCTGTACAGACAAGGACGGCCTGAGTGAGCGTGCCGACTAAGTCGTCACTCCCCTCGGTTCCCAAGGTTAACCCAACTAATGCCTTGGGAGGCGCACTACCACTGCTGACTGTACTAGGGGGCGCAGGTGCCTTAGGGGCTGCAGTGGCAGGAGTTTGCCCTCCTTTCTTGGTGCACTCACTAAACCAGTGAGTCTTACTTTTACAGTATTGGCACCACCTTTTTGACTGGCCTTCTTGAGTCTTCTTCTTCTGTGAAGCCTGACCCCCACCCTCTTTGGTTTGTTGGGGACCTGTCGAAGACTTCTGGTCATTTTGTTCGTTCTTGTTACCCTTTTGGTCTGCTTTCTTCTGACCACCCTGGTTCTGATTCTGGTTCTGCTTGACCCTTGTTCTGACCCATCTGTCTGCCTTCTTTCCCAATTCTTGGGGAGAGGTCAGATCCGAGTCGACAAGGTGCTGATGCAACAATTGGTTCTGACAGTTGTTTAAAATCTGTTCTCGCATGATAAGATTGTACAATCCTGTGTAATCAGTAACCTTGCTACCCAGCAACCAGCCTTCCAAAGCCTTAGTGGCACAATCGACAAAGTCAGCCCAATCCTGAGACTGAATTTTCTGGGTGTCCCGGAACAGCACCCGGTACTGTTCCGTGGTTAAGCCGAACCCATCGATCAGTGTGTTCTTCAGGACTTGGTAGTTGTTAGCATCCTCAGCTCTTGTAGTGAGGAGCTTGTCCCTTCCTTTACCTTCAAAGGAAAGCCACAGTATAGCTGCCCACTGACTTGGGGGGACGCACTGGACAGTGCAGGCCCTCTCCAAGGCAGTTATCCACTTGTGGATGTCATCCCCTTGTTTAAAGGGGGGCACTATTTTACTCAGGTGTCTAGTGTCTATACCCCTGTCTTTCTCTCTATTGAGAATGCTGCCACCAGTGGGATCTAACCCACTTAATTTCTGCTCTCGGGCCAAGGCAAGTCTTTCTTTGGCGAGGGCAAGTTCTTCCCGCTCGATCCTCAGATTGACCTCCCGCATCTTCGCTTCATGCTCCCTCCTCTGAGGGGAAGTCATTCTTCTCTGAGAAGGTGCCTGAGAGACATGTGTATGAACCGATCTGCCAGAGCCTCTAGAGAGAGACCTAGCTCGTCCGTTCCCAAGGTTAAGCCTGCTTGAGCGTGGGCCCGGGGCTCCCCCAGTTCCATTCTCATGCCTGCTTAAGTTGGTCCTTGTAAGCCTGCCGACTACCACTGGACCTTTGTCTGCCTCGTCTCCCGATAACTCGTCCTCGTCCTCCTCCTCTGTGTGGAGGTCGAGGTCTGGGTCACCGAGGGTTCCCTCTAAGGGAGGCATGTTCCCATCTGCACTGGGGGGACCTGGGTTAGAGGACCTCCTAGCATCGTACGCCTCTAAGAGACCTATCAGTATTGCGATGGTAGGGTTAGAATCCTGGTTTAGCTTCCTGGAGGCACACAGTTGTCTCATCTCCTTGAAGCTAAGAGTTGCATATCGTGACACGACCTGTGGAGGGTCACTGGCCACTAAGGGAGTCCCTGCAGACTCTCCGTGGACCGACATGCTTTTCTAGTGAGGTGTAAGTGTTGCACCTACCTACACTATGGGTTTACCTACTGATCCCTTGCTAAGAGTTGTAGTCAGGGTGTGCTAAGCCCTGTTACACTACGACAGCCGGTTCAGTAGAACTCGGAGTATTCTAAGTTAAGTTATATGTACCTGGGTACTTATGTGATCTTTCACTGCGATATTCTTAGGATACGTGTGTGGTAAAACAACAGCAAGCTCAAATCCCAACCGCTGCTCACCAATGTGAGAAGTTGGCCTGATATGTAGTGCTCACTATTCTAGTGATCACTGTGTATCATTCCAAACGACCCTTATTGATGATTGGTTGTAAGTCAACCTTATAGACCAGCTATCCTAGTAGCGTGGATACGAGCAGTCTTAGGCTAAACTCTAGAGGGCGTGTTAAGCCAGCTGTTTACCATCACATATACCCCTTGAACACCAAGTGAAAGGACACCACACAAGTTGTTATGAAAATAAAAGGATATTTATTTATAACAAGACTACCCTGGCTCTTTATGAGTCAGGGAGCTAAGCACACTACAAAACTCTTAGGAAAATACTTCAGTTGCACAATTTACACAAATGCCCGAGGGGCACGAGAAACCATCTACACTAACAGTGAAATGTGAATGGTTAGAGTCTGGAGGTACTGATTCCGGAGTGTTCCGATCAGTGGGACTAAACGAAAAAGGAACTGGACACTTGTAGAGCGAACCTGCGATGGAGCACCGAGATGCTCGAGTTACCTAGCCCGGAGGCTGCGGCTGCGTGAAGTTCGGCAAGATGTCGGGAGTCCTCGTGTAGTCTCAGGAGCCTGAAAGAAGAAGTTGCTGGCAGGCGACCAGTGACGATGTTCAGAGCGATCCAAGCCTGGATCGGTGATGAGGGAAACCTGAAAGCAGAGGGGACTTAGTTCTCAACCGCTAGCCAGCGATCGTGTGGGTACCAGGGGGGTACCGGCTGAAGTCACCTCGACCAGGTGAGTGGATGACGTCGGACTCGGCTGTCCCTCGGACCAGGAGGCGCGGCGGCGACCAGGATGGAGGGCGAGCTGTCCCACGAAGGTGTCTGCTGTCGATGATGCTGGGCCCAGGAATGGGGCAGCGGATCTTGGCAGTGGCAAACCCACGCGGTGGAGTCAAGATGGCGTCTGGAGTGGACCAGGAGGGTCCGTGGTACTCCTCTGTTGAAGGGGAGCAAGAGCCAGTCTGGAGCAACCAGACTAGTGATGAAAACAATCGTGGTGCGTCGTGAAGAGGGCCACAAGCCGGTCGGCAAGTGGTCGAACAACGCGGTGAACAGCAAGGAGCGGAAGGGCCCCCCACGCAGATCTCGTGGATGCTGGGGAGGCAGACTTCGGTGCTGGAGCTGCTCAGGGTTAGGGCTTCTCAAACCCTAGGTGCACTCACTCGAGGGTCCCTCGGTGGGCGTGCTAGATAAGCGTCGTGCAGGTTCTGAAGATAGCCGGTCCCGCAGGTCTCGTCACACCTACGACTCTCAGCTGGGCTGATGAGGTAGGTAAAAGGTCAGAGATGGCAGGGAACTCGGGTCTCGTCGAGCTGGGCAGTCTTGATCCGTAGGAGACGTACAGCAAACCGCAAGCGCTTAGGTGGTGCCTGCTGGTGCAGGGTGGCTACTCCTTAGCCACAAGGGAGAGTCTTCAGAAATAGTCAAGAGTTCCTTTCGTGGAAAGTGGTTCGTGATTCGGAGTTACCCGATTATCTGATTATCCAATTTGGGAAGGGGACTCGCTCCTACCTTTATTCTAAGAAAAGGGGCTGGCCCGTGACTAGGTTCTACCTATGGGTGGAGCCAGGAGGGGGGTGGTTACACCCCTATCCTTTGTCCGGCTTCGCGCCAGCTCAGGGGCTGGTGTGCCCCCGAAACTGGTTTGAGCCGGGCTATGCACAGTGAGCACCGGGGTGCCACTTGCAATCACCTTCCTTTCAGCCCTGCCTACCTGGGATACACAAACCCTGTCTGGGATGGTGCTAACACCGCCCTCGACAGGAAACCCTTTGTCCAAGCTCCCCTTGCTGGAAGGTCCCCCAGCAGCAGGAGGTCAGACTTGTGTCTGGTGGCAGCATCCATTTTGTGATGCTGAGGCTTGAGTCAACTTTAACCGGGGTTCAAGGTTACTTCCATGTCGTGTCCCTCTAAAAGGGGGGAATGCTAACCCCGTCGCCAGGACTGGCGAGGGGTTCGTATTCCCATTCGTATGACACCTTACTCGACATGTGTAGGTGATGCGATGCCAAAGTTAGCAAATAACCGCAAGGATTATAATGCATTACAAGTAGTTGGCCCGCGCCACCATGGGAAGGCTATTAGGACTTGGTTCCGCAAGCCGTCGACGGGCTCAGCTCGCGCCAGAGCACCGTCCCACATGATTCCCTGCACTCTGCCTTCAGGATTGATAAGGCCTGCTATAGGAGTGACTGATAGGAATCCATGTGTCCATTTTAGGGTTTTAGGTGTAGGAATACTACACCTATAGCAACGGGTGATTACACCACGTGGCTCCAGCTGTCATGCAGCCAGTTGTGTCAGATTTGGGCGGCCATTCCAGGGGTGGCATAATACATGCTTCAGCCTCTGGTAGGCCCTGGGTACACCGATGCCCTGGATACCTGTGGTATGCTGAGACAGGGACTGACAAGGCGGCCCAGTTCCAATTAGTGGATGCACCTAAGGTACATGTGTGTTAATTTCGAGAGAGAACAGCTAGGCTGTGGGTCTGATTGGCAGGCCCACAGCCGGAGAAAGTCGTAAACCAATGAAGCAAAAGCAAAAAAATCTGGGTGATCATAGGATTGCAGACCCTACTCTCCTACATGACCCCCCCCCCAAACTTTGGGACAATAAGCTAACCTTGACCAGGTGAGTCTTCTTGCTCTAAGTGGAAATACCTGGAGAGCCCATCTGCATTGCCATGATCAGTGCCAGGTCTATGCTCCACTGTGAAGTCCATCCCCTGTAGGGAAATGGACCACCTAAGTAGTTTGGGGTTTTCACCCTTCATTTGATTTAGCCACAAGAGGGGCTTATGGTCGGTCTGAATCTTGAAGTGAGTGCCAAACAAGTATGGCCTCAACTTCTTCAGGGCCCAAACCACAGCAAAGGCCTCCCTCTCAATAGCTGACCAATTCTTCTCTCTGGGGGTCAGCCTCCTGCTAATAAAAGCTATGGGCTGGTCATGACCATCAAAATTCAGTTGCGATAGAACAGCTCCCACACCCAGCTCCGAAGCGTCTGTTTGGACAATGACTGGTTTGGAGTAGTCTGGACTCTTTAGGATAGGTGCTGTGCACATGGCCTGCTTTAGGTCATCGAATGCCTTCTGACAGCTTGCTGTCCACTGAACTTTTTTTGGCATCTTTTTACTTGTCAGGTCGTTTAGCGGGGTCACAATGGATCCATAATTTCTGACAAATTTCCGGTAATAACCAGTCAGGCCCAAGAAAGCTCGAACCTGAGTCTGGGTGGTTGGAGGAGCCCAGTCCTGGATGGCCTGTATTTTGCTCTCCAATGGTTGAACCTGGCCTCCACCTACAAGGTGGCCCAGGTATACAACCTGTGTCTGCCCTATCTGGCACTTGGTGGCCTTGATAGTGAGGCCTGCCTTCTGCAAGGCCTCTAACACTTTCCTCAGGTGGACCAGGTGATCCTCCCAGGTGGAGCTAAAGACAGCGATATCGTCCAGATACGCCGCACAGAAGCCGTCCAACCCAGTGAGAACTCGATTCACCAGCCTTTGGAAGGTGGCAGGTGCATTTTTCAAACCAAAGGGCATTACCACGAACTGATAATGCCCACCCGGGGTAGAAAATGCTGTTTTGGGCTTGGCCTCCTCAGCTAACCTGATTTGCCAATACCCAGCTGTCAGGTCAAACGTACTTAAGTAGTTGGCCGAGGCCAACCGGTCGATAAGTTCGTCTGCTCTTGGTATCGGGTGGGCGTCAGTCTTAGTGACCGCATTGAGACCTCTGTAGTCCACGCAAAACCTCATCTCTTTCTTACCGCCCTGGGTGTGAGGTTTCGGCACGAGCACTACGGGACTAGCCCAGGGGCTGTCCGAGGGTTCAATGACTCCCAGCTCCAACATTTTCTGCACCTCTGTCTTGATGGAGTCTCTGACATGATCAGGCTGCCGATAGATTTTACTCTTTACGGGCAGACTGTCCCCAGTGTCGACCTCATGGGTACACCACTTGGTCTGACTGGGTGTCAGAGAGAACATATGTCGAAAGGATTGAAGAACCTGTTTACAATCCTCTTGTTGATGTCCAGAGAGGCTGCCACAAAAGACAACACCGTCTACTGATCCATCGTCAGGGTTCTGAGAGAGCAGGTCTGGGAGAGGGTCACTCTCCTCCTCCTGTCCCTCATCTGTGGCCATGAGCAAGCCCATGCCCTCCCTGTCGACATATGCCTTGAGCCTGTTTACATGGAGCACCCTGTGGGGGCTCCGGGGAGTTCCCAGGTCTACCAAGTAGGTGACCTCTCCCTTTTGCTCAATGATCGTGTGGGGCCCAGACCATTTGTCTTTGAGTGCTGCTGGGGCCACTGGCTCCAGCACCCACACCTTCTGTCCAGGCTGGTACACAGTCAGGACAGCCTTTTGGTCGTGCCAAGCTTTCTGTAATTCTTGGCTCGCCTCCAGGTTTTTAGACGCCTTTTCCATGTACTCCGCCATCCGCGAGCGGAGACCGAGCACATAGTCCACAATGTTTGATGCCGGCTTTCTGAGAGGTCTCTCCCATCCTTCCTTTACCAAACAAAGGGGTCCCCTTACAGGATGTCCGAACAGAAGCTCAAAAGGGCTGTAGCCAACCCCCTTCTGCGGGACCTCTCTGTAGGCGAACAAGAGGCAGGGTATCAGGACATCCCATCTCCGCCGAAGCTTTTCAGGTAGTCCGTGAATCATCCCTTTTAGGGTCCTGTTGAATCTCTCAACAAGCCCATTGCATTGTGGGTGATAGGGTGTGGTGAACTTGTAGTTGACACCACATTCCTTCCACATAGCAGTCAGATATCCCGACATGAAGTTTGCACCTCTGTCTGAGACGACCTCCTTAGGGAAGCCCACTCTGGAGAACACTCCAAGTAGGGCCCGTGCCACCACAGGTGCTGTAGTGGTCCTAAGGGGAATAGCTTCAGGATACCTGGTGGCGTGGTCCACCACCACCAGTATAAACTTGTGCCCTGATGCTGTCTGGGGTTCCATTGGTCCGACAATGTCGATCCCCACTCGTTCAAAGGGTACCCCCACCACTGGTAGTGGTATGAGGGGGGCCTTTGTCGTGCCACCGGACTTACCACTGGCTTGGCAAGTGACACAGGAGCGGCAAAACTCCTTCGTATCTTCGGACATGTGGGGCCAGTGAAAGTGTGGAACAATTCTGTCCCAAGTCTTATTCTGGCCTAATTGGCCTGCAAGGGGAATCTCGTGGGCCAAGGTGAGAAGGAAACCTCTCAGAGACAAGGGGATGACCAGCCTCCTGGTCGCACCAGGTTTGGGGTCTCTTGCCTCGGAGTACAGGAGTCCATCGTCCCAGTACACTTTGTGGGTACCTGTGGCGTTCCCTGCAGCCTCAGCAGCGGCCTGCTGTCTGAGGGGTTCAAGTGAGGGGCAGTCTAACTGTGCCTTCCCCAGGTCTTCCCTGGAGGGTCCCCCTGAGCCCAGAAACTCAACCTGACCAGGCTCAAGATCTTGCGGCTCAGTTTCCCTCAGTTCTTTAAGGTCAGCCTCCTCGGAGACTTGATCCACGACCTGGGGCAAGGGGGAAGGCGAAGCCTTACCCTTACTGCTCCTTTTCTTGGAAGGTGTCTGGTCCGTTCTTCCAGGATCCAGCACCTGTTCAGTGGGGCATCTTTTGGCCTGTGACCTGGTCACAGCAAGGACATGTGCTGGCAAGCCTAACATCTCCATGTGAGTCCTCTGCTCCACTTCTGACCATTGTGACGTTTCCAAATCATTGCCCAACAGACATTCTACGGGGAGGTCTGAACTAACCACAACCTTTTTCGGGCCACTTACCCCTCCCCAGGAGAAATCAACAACTGCCATACTGTGATTGGTAGTGACGTTGCTGGCATTGGTCACTAGGTAACTGGTACCTAGCATGATCTGTCCAGGGTCCACGAAGTTAGGCGTCACCATGGTGACACTGGCACACGTGTCCCTGTAGGCCTGAGCCACTTTTCCATTTATCAAAGGTGTCTGTCTGTATTTGCCCAAAGTATTGGGACTGGCATCAGGGGACAGATCCATATCCCCTGTACAGACAAGGACGGCCTGAGTGAGCGTGCCGACTAAGTCGTCACTCCCCTCGGTTCCCAAGGTTAACCCAACTAATGCCTTGGGAGGCGCACTACCACTGCTGACTGTACTAGGGGGCGCAGGTGCCTTAGGGGCTGCAGTGGCAGGAGTTTGCCCTCCTTTCTTGGTGCACTCACTAAACCAGTGAGTCTTACTTTTACAGTATTGGCACCACCTTTTTGACTGGCCTTCTTGAGTCTTCTTCTTCTGTGAAGCCTGACCCCCACCCTCTTTGGTTTGTTGGGGACCTGTCGAAGACTTCTGGTCATTTTGTTCGTTCTTGTTACCCTTTTGGTCTGCTTTCTTCTGACCACCCTGGTTCTGATTCTGGTTCTGCTTGACCCTTGTTCTGACCCATCTGTCTGCCTTCTTTCCCAATTCTTGGGGAGAGGTCAGATCCGAGTCGACAAGGTGCTGATGCAACAATTGGTTCTGACAGTTGTTTAAAATCTGTTCTCGCATGATAAGATTGTACAATCCTGTGTAATCAGTAACCTTGCTACCCAGCAACCAGCCTTCCAAAGCCTTAGTGGCACAATCGACAAAGTCAGCCCAATCCTGAGACTGAATTTTCTGGGTGTCCCGGAACAGCACCCGGTACTGTTCCGTGGTTAAGCCGAACCCATCGATCAGTGTGTTCTTCAGGACTTGGTAGTTGTTAGCATCCTCAGCTCTTGTAGTGAGGAGCTTGTCCCTTCCTTTACCTTCAAAGGAAAGCCACAGTATAGCTGCCCACTGACTTGGGGGGACGCACTGGACAGTGCAGGCCCTCTCCAAGGCAGTTATCCACTTGTGGATGTCGTCCCCTTGTTTAAAGGGGGGCACTATTTTACTCAGGTGTCTAGTGTCTATACCCCTGTCTTTCTCTCTATTGAGAATGCTGCCACCAGTGGGATCTAACCCACTTAATTTCTGCTCTCGGGCCAAGGCAAGTCTTTCTTTGGCGAGGGCAAGTTCTTCCCGCTCGATCCTCAGATTGACCTCCCGCATCTTCGCTTCATGCTCCCTCCTCTGAGGGGAAGTCATTCTTCTCTGAGAAGGTGCCTGAGAGACATGTGTATGAACCGATCTGCCAGAGCCTCTAGAGAGAGACCTAGCTCGTCCGTTCCCAAGGTTAAGCCTGCTTGAGCGTGGGCCCGGGGCTCCCCCAGTTCCATTCTCATGCCTGCTTAAGTTGGTCCTTGTAAGCCTGCCGACTACCACTGGACCTTTGTCTGCCTCGTCTCCCGATAACTCGTCCTCCTCCTCTGTGTGGAGGTCGAGGTCTGGGTCACCGAGGGTTCCCTCTAAGGGAGGCATGTTCCCATCTGCACTGGGGGGACCTGGGTTAGAGGACCTCCTAGCATCGTACGCCTCTAAGAGACCTATCAGTATTGCGATGGTAGGGTTAGAACCCTGGTTTAGCTTCCTGGAGGCACACAGTTGTCTCATCTCCTTGAAGCTAAGAGTTGCATATCGTGACACGACCTGTGGAGGGTCACTGGCCACTAAGGGAGTCCCTGCAGACTCTCCGTGGACCGACATGCTTTTCTAGTGAGGTGTAAGTGTTGCACCTACCTACACTATGGGTTTACCTACTGATCCCTTGCTAAGAGTTGTAGTCAGGGTGTGCTAAGCCCTGTTACACTACGACAGCCGGTTCAGTAGAACTCGGAGTATTCTAAGTTAAGTTATATGCACCTGGTTACTTATGTGATCTTTCACTGAGATATTCTTAGGATACGTGTGTGGTAAAACAACAGCAAGCTCAAATCCCAACCGCTGCTCACCAATGTGAGAAGTTGGCCTGATATGTAGTGCTCACTATTCTAGTGATCACTGTGTATCATTCCAAACGACCCTTATTGATGATTGGTTGTAAGTCAACCTTATAGACCAGCTATCCTAGTAGCGTGGATACGAGCAGTCTTAGGCTAAACTCTAGAGGGCGTGTTAAGCCAGCTGTTTACCATCACATATACCCCTTGAACACCAAGTGAAAGGACACCACACAAGTTGTTATGAAAATAAAAGGATATTTATTTATAACAAGACTACCCTGGCTCTTTATGAGTCAGGGAGCTAAGCACACTACAAAACTCTTAGGAAAATACTTCAGTTGCACAATTTACACAAATGCCCGAGGGGCACGAGAAACCATCTACACTAACAGTGAAATGTGAATGGTTAGAGTCTGGAGGTACTGATTCCGGAGTGTTCCGATCAGTGGGACTAAACGAAAAAGGAACTGGACACTTGTAGAGCGAACCTGCGATGGAGCACCGAGATGCTCGAGTTACCTAGCCCGGAGGCTGCGGCTGCGTGAAGTTCGGCAAGATGTCGGGAGTCCTCGTGTAGTCTCAGGAGCCTGAAAGAAGAAGTTGCTGGCAGGCGACCAGTGACGATGTTCAGAGCGATCCAAGCCTGGATCGGTGATGAGGGAAACCTGAAAGCAGAGGGGACTCAGTTCTCAACCGCTAGCCAGCGATCGTGTGGGTACCAGGGGGGTACCGGCTGAAGTCACCTCGACCAGGTGAGTGGATGACGTCGGACTCGGCTGTCCCTCGGACCAGGAGGCGCGGCGGCGACCAGGATGGAGGGCGAGCTGTCCCACGAAGGTGTCTGCTGTCGATGATGCTGGGCCCAGGAATGGGGCAGCGGATCTTGGCAGTGGCAAACCCACGCGGTGGAGTCAAGATGGCGTCTGGAGTGGACCAGGAGGGTCCGTGGTACTCCTCTGTTGAAGGGGAGCAAGAGCCAGTCTGGAGCAACCAGACTAGTGATGAAAACAATCGTGGTGCGTCGTGAAGAGGGCCACAAGCCGGTCGGCAAGTGGTCGAACAACGCGGTGAACAGCAAGGAGCGGAAGGGCCCCCCACGCAGATCTCGTGGATGCTGGGGAGGCAGACTTCGGTGCTGGAGCTGCTCAGGGTTAGGGCTTCTCAAACCCTAGGTGCACTCACTCGAGGGTCCCTCGGTGGGCGTGCTAGATAAGCGTCGTGCAGGTTCTGAAGATAGCCGGTCCCGCAGGTCTCGTCACACCTACGACTCTCAGCTGGGCTGATGAGGTAGGTAAAAGGTCAGAGATGGCAGGGAACTCGGGTCTCGTCGAGCTGGGCAGTCTTGATCCGTAGGAGACGTACAGCAAACCGCAAGCGCTTAGGTGGTGCCTGCTGGTGCAGGGTGGCTACTCCTTAGCCACAAGGGAGAGTCTTCAGAAATAGTCAAGAGTTCCTTTCGTGGAAAGTGGTTCGTGATTCGGAGTTACCCGATTATCTGATTATCCAATTTGGGAAGGGGACTCGCTCCTACCTTTATTCTAAGAAAAGGGGCTGGCCCGTGACTAGGTTCTACCTATGGGTGGAGCCAGGAGGGGGGTGGTTACACCCCTATCCTTTGTCCGGCTTCGCGCCAGCTCAGGGGCTGGTGTGCCCCCGAAACTGGTTTGAGCCGGGCTATGCACAGTGAGCACCGGGGTGCCACTTGCAATCACCTTCCTTTCAGCCCTGCCTACCTGGGATACACAAACCCTGTCTGGGATGGTGCTAACACCGCCCTCGACAGGAAACCCTTTGTCCAAGCTCCCCTTGCTGGAAGGTCCCCCAGCAGCAGGAGGTCAGACTTGTGTCTGGTGGCAGCATCCATTTTGTGATGCTGAGGCTTGAGTCAACTTTAACCGGGGTTCAAGGTTACTTCCATGTCGTGTCCCTCTAAAAGGGGGGAATGCTAACCCCGTCACCAGGACTGGCGAGGGGTTCGTATTCCCATTCGTATGACACCTTACTCGACATGTGTAGGTGATGCGATGCCAAAGTTAGCAAATAACCGCAAGGATTATAATGCATTACAAGTAGTTGGCCCGCGCCACCATGGGACGGCTATTAGGACTTGGTTCCGCAAGCCGTCGACGGGCTCAGCTCGCGCCAGAGCACCGTCCCACATGATTCCCTGCACTCTGCCTTCAGGATTGATAAGGCCTGCTATAGGAGTGACTGATAGGAATCCATGTGTCCATTTTAGGGTTTTAGGTGTAGGAATACTACACCTATAGCAACGGGTGATTACACCACGTGGCCCCAGCTGTCATGCAGCCAGTTGTGTCAGATTTGGGCGGCCATTCCAGGGGTGGCATAATACATGCTTCAGCCCCTGGTAGGCCCTGGGTACACCGATGCCCTGGATACCTGTGGTATGCTGAGACAGGGACTGACAAGGCGGCCCAGTTCCAATTAGTGGATGCACCTAAGGTACATGTGTGTTAATTTCGAGAGAGAACAGCTAGGCTGTGGGTCTGATTGGCAGGCCCACAGCCGGAGAAAGTCGTAAACCAATGAAGCAAAAGCAAAAAAATCTGGGTGATCATAGGATTGCAGACCCTACTCTCCTACACTGACAGCCTGTTATCACCACTGCCATCTTGTTCCTTATTTGACCATACAAAACATGCAGGGTAGCAGTGGGGACATTCTGACCCCTGCGGTGTAACACGGCAGCCAATGGGAACTGCAATCGCAGTAGAGCTTTTCATTTTTGAACATCACAAAAGGCGTGCTAAACCACTGCGGTCACAGGCATTAGACCCTATACAAAACATGCAGGGTAGCGGTGGGGACATTCTGACCCCCGCAGTGTGACACCGCCTATTCAAATAACAGGGCAGCCAATGGGAATTGTCATCACGGTGGAGCTTTTCAATTTTGAACATCGCGGTAGGTGTGCTAAGCCACTACTGGTGCAGGCATTAGCCCCTATACAAAACATGCCGGGTAGCAGTGGGGACATTCTGACCCCTGCGGTGTGACACCGCCTATACAAATAACATAGCAACCTTTTCAGTTTTGAACATCATAGTAGGCTGCTCAGCCACTGCGGTTAAGGCATTGGCCCCAATTGAAAAATGCAGGGTGGAGGTGGAGACAGTCTGACCCACGTGGTGTGACACCGCCTATGCGAATAACATAGCAGCCAATAGGAGGTGCCATTGCGGAAAACCTTTTCATTTTTGAACATCGCGGTGGGCGTGCTCAGCCACTGCGGTCACAGGCATTGGCCCCAATTGCAAAAATGCAGGGTAGCAGTGGAGACATTCTGACCCCCACAGTGTGACCCTGCCTATGCGAATAACATAGCAGCCAATGGGAACTGCCATTACAGTAAACCTTTTCATATTTGAACATCGTGGTGGGTGTGCTCAGCCACTGTGGTGACAGCCATTGGACAGAATTAGAAAATGTGACCGAGGCGGACCAGTTGCATTAGCAGAATAACCCTGAAACCACACTAGGGACCTAAAAATGTGTGTGAAATGGCCATACTTGTCACTTGCTGACAATCACTGCTGCCTGCTAATCCTCCCCATCAACTGCTGCTGTACTTCATCTCTGGGACCAGTCATGGCTCGTAATGAGAAAATCAGGGCCCGTCCCTTCACCACAGAGGAGTTGGGGCTCCTGGTGGATTAGGTCCTTGGCCAGTAAGGGCGGCTATATGGTGCTCCAGAGGTACTTGTAAGAGAATGTTAACTTCTTTGGAGTGATTAGAATACTCACCCTATGTAACTGGACACTAGTATGTGCCTCAGAGTGCAATCTAATTTATATGCCTTTAGATTTGGACTTCTGCATGGCCCATACATGACATACAAGTTGTTGCACATGAGTATGTGGGGAGGATGGCATCATTTTCACTGGTGCAGCTCCCTTGGACACTTCCATCACAGATATTGTTTTCTGCATGGCCAATATTAATGTGTGAGACTGCCTAGCAGTATTACGTCACGGAAATGGTGTGTAGAGCCTTATTCCCCCTGATCACTGACTGCATGCAATGATGATTTGTACATAACGTTGTTTAGAAATAGTTCAGTTACACTAATGACTGGAGCAATTGTCACTGTGAGATGTCACGAAAAAACAACAGTAAGTGTACTCCTGAACATTAGGGAGATGCTACCTGTTGATTGGGCAGAGGGTACAGATAAGTGGATGTAATGAGTTGACAGTGACACTATGGCGATGAGTCCAGTCTGCCCAAGAGTTCAAGGCCTGTATTTGTCTAGATTAGTGGAAACTCACCTATTACACATCTACAACATGTACAGTGGACATTTCATCCTTCATCATTATTTTGGTGCCATTATGCATAGAGTCTCACATGTGTATGTACTCTGTCATCATTCTTATTCTATATGCATGTGAATCTTGTGATGGACCAAAATTTGCATCTGAAAAAACCCTAAAGGCCTGTCCTGTGAATGCACAATGTATAAAGGCCACATCACGCAGATGACTTGGCAAGACATAAGTAGTGCACCCTCCTATTTATAAAGACGCATATGGAGGTATGAAAAGTACACAAGACAGGCCTACACCTTGTCACATGAGTGAGAGAATGTAGTGTCAGGGACCTTCCGTGACCTCCATAACATGCGTTGCTCTGCAATGGTCCTGGACGTTAATGGGTGTGTAGAGTCAGACACAGTGAGTATTTCCACTAGGTATCAATTACAGTGTATTTTCTGTCAGGCTAACTCACATCATGAGGCCCTGTTTCACCATGATCTTAGTGCACGCTGTCTGCATGTGTATGAGATGCCCATGTAGTTGGTCCAGTGAGTGTAGTGTGTGACATGGTCTATAGACTCTGCTGTCCATTGATCAATGTGTGTGGTATGTGTATAAATGCTTCTGGACTGGCACACAATGATCCACAACATATTGTTTACAAAGTTGTTTTCTTGTTTTTTCCCATGCCTACAGCTCAGGGTCCATCATTGTAAGGGAATATGGAGGGCCATTACTTGCAAGATGCGGACCCTGGGGGTCTCCAACCAGCGCCATTCTCACTGCCACAAGAGGTGGGATGACATCTCGCCTCAGCAAAAGTGTTGCAGAAATTACGCTGGGGCTGGTCCCTTAAAGTGACAGGTTGGCGTGCCGGACCATGACCCCACTAATGGCCCGCATCCTGGCAGTGACACAGCCAGAGCTTGATGGACGCTTGAGGGCACAGCAGCAGCAAGTTGAGGGTGAGTATTGGGATAAGTGTGACTTAGTGCATGACTGACTGCCTTAATCCCAGCCATGAGCAACCCAGGAACCTCAGAGATGTCTCTCGGGTGATGCCTCTGTGGTAATGGCATGAGGTGCTGGATGTGTACAACAGTCGGATTCTCATGTATGGAATACATGACATGACATGCAAGGCCCTTGCGATACATTGCCCTAGTCATGGAAATGTGCATTGTCTTTTTATCAACACTAGTACATGGTGCTTCATAGCAGTTTATCCCTTAAACATGTGTCCATGTGAATTAGGCAGAGGTGTAAGCCTCCAAGACATCAATTGGCAGTGAACAGAAGTGAGCATCATGTTAGGGTACATTGAATTATTTGTGGTGTGCACTTCCATGTCAGTGATGCATCTACAAATCTGTTTTCACTGATCACCTGTAGGTGTGCTGCAGTACCAATATAGTTGAATGGACAGATGTAAGGTCACTTAACAATTGTCATGTTTCAGTTTGTATTTGTGGGGTTTAGGGAACTTATTCTTCAAGTGAGAGTAGCACTCCCTCTGCGAGCCGCCACTGAGTGAGAGAAACACAACACAATTGGATATGTAACTCTCTTAATAAAAGGCATGTAGGTGTGGCTACACATAATAGGATGTGATGCTGAAATATTGGCACATGCACAGCAATTTGGCAGTGTCAACGCATCATGGTGCATTAATGTCCAGAAATCATGTGTCAATACATCATGTAATCAGGCAAAAGATTGGGCTTATGCAGCAAGTACATGTACAGGTACATTTTGGATCCTAAGTCAAAGGAATTATTTTTGTATTTCATATCATCTTTGTGAGTAGGCCATTTTACCGAAACTATGTCTCTGTCTCTTACAGCATCTACCGAGGGCAGGGAAGGAGAGGGGCCCAACACCGTTGTGGAAGCAGCTGGCATTACATGTGTCCCCACGATGTTGGTGGACACAGGAAGTTCGACATCTGCTACTTCGTCTGTGACACCCTCCCTGCTGCTACCCAAACTGGTATCCAGGCCCGCAACCCTAAGAAGGGTAGCATCTCTTTCCGCCCAGGCACCGCTGCCCCTGTCTCCCCTTCTGCCTTCAGTGTGGAGGCCATAGACATCGTGCAGCAGCTGTCTGTGGGTCAGACTGAGCTCTTGAATGCCCTCCATGATCATGGCGACAAGTTGTCACAGGTTGTTGCGTTCCTGGAGGGCATTCATTTGGACGTGGGTGGCCTGCACAGAACTGTCCAGTCTTTGACCTCAACAGTGACGGCAGCCATTCAGCAGTACAAACCTCCCAGTCCAGCTCCAGTCTCTTCTACCTCCACCCTCCCAGTTCCTCCACCTGACCAGAGCACACACACACCCGAGCTCTTAGGCACCCAGACATCCACACGCAGCACACAACACCACTAAAAGCGACACAGACACAACACACCATCCCCAAAACACACAAAAGAACACATGACATCACAACAACACTATCAAAGGACACTCAAAACATAAAGCCAAAAAACATGCACTGGCCGTTGGCCTTGTTGTTTTGCACTTTACTTACAAATACAGAGTTTATGTATTAAAGTTTTATTTTTGTTCAGAGCTTTGTCGCTAGCCTTGCTAATGATGCAGAACAATGTGTGTATATATTATCATCTGTTCCATGCTCTGAATGCAACATTCACAGTAGCATGTACTTAATTTGCAGTTGCAGGTCTACCCAGAGGTTGCAGCAGGTAATGTGCTTATTGGTTTTGAGGGTTAATAGGGCCAGGATGCTCAACTGTGATGGTCTACTCTTGTCCTCTACAATAATTCGTCTGGGCTCTACTTTTGTACACGTCGTATTTGGATCCTCTACATCATCAACAGCTATTTTAATTTACATGATGATTTGAGGGGTGGACAGGGTGCATCATATGTGAGGAATCTATCTTGATGTGTACACACCAGTGTAGGTGTAAAGTTATCTTGGATAGGTATGGCTTCATAGTCACATGGGTACATTTACATGTGTGCACTTGACTACTTATGCAGTGTGATTGTAATGTCAAAAGCTGATGTATCATTGTGCATGTGCCCTTGAGCATGACCCTTTCACACATGTATGATCCAGTTATGAGTGCCTGTTTGTTTACAAGCTCAGACACATGCAAGAGGTTGAATGCACATGTTAAAGCTGTTGCCGGAGCAATGTGCAGTGTGTCAGTGTGACCTGGCAGTCCTGGGGTACACCTACTTGTGGGCCACATCATTTGGGAGAATGCAGAGTGTGTGACTCCAATGTGTGAGGTGAGAGTTTGGGGATCAGACATAGTTCTTGCGTACCTTTGGGATCAATGTGCTGACTGACTCTGGCAAACATACCTAATATGTGCCATTAGTCATACACTGATGTTACCTTGCACTTTATCTACTCCACTATGTGGTATTCCAATACATACCAGTCCTGTACACAAGACCAATCTCTATAACTCCACTGTGTGCTGTTACAGTGTTCCTGTCCCCACTGTATGACACTACAGTCACCAAAAGACCATTTGAGGCCAACACAATGTGAGATACTCCACTATGTCCTTTTGATCTGTACACTTCTTACCTGTACAATAATCCTGTATACAGCAATTCACTCAACAATATTCCACTCTATGCCATGCCAGTGTTTGACCCTCCCCACCACTCCATAGTGTGACACTATACTGTGGGAGAATGATTGGTGTCCAAAACCATTGTGCCCCTCAGCACTGTTTCCCAATTTGATATGTACTATTTGAGTCTACTTAATTGCAGTCATGGGTAATCCTGTATTGTACAGTTGATTTTACAACACAGTCCTCTGGTCTTGTCCCATCCATATGTGGTTGCCCAAGTTGTGGAGCGGTAGGTGATATTGCAATTGTCTAGGTGTTTGCTGAGGCACTGCCACCCATCCTGTGTGGGAAATGATCTTTGTGCTGTGATGATTTGTGATGTTCTTGTTCATGATGGTGTTTTCAGCTATGTCTGTCCCTGGTTATAGTGGTGTATTGTTTACACACTCCTTATTGTGCATGCACTGCTGTCAGTGGCTGATGCATTATCCTTGACAAGTGGGAGGCCCCCTGATGTCCAGCTTAGTTTGCTGTAGGATGTGTTAGGATGTGAATAGGTTATGAAGTTGTTGGGGAGGGATACAGTGTTTGGCCTGTATTGGCTCTTTCTACAGACAAGTGCGTGTGTGTGTTATGTTCTTATTGCAGGACATTGCGTGTAGGGAGTGGGTTTTTTTTTAAATGCATTGAGATGGGTGTGTATTTGGTACTGTAAATTTCTTGTGTGCATGTCACATATGTGAAGTATTGTTTATTTGCTGGTTGGGTGTGCCCAATTTTCCTATGGCCCCTATCTTTGAGCTGTCACTTATCAGGATTGTGCCTGGGAATGCTTGGGAGGCACACTGACACTAAGGTTTTTGACCTATGGAGTATCTATGGCAGTGTTGCCAGATTTGTCTGGATGCAGCACACTTTGGGGTTATTTGTGTCATTTAGTTATGTAGAATTTGCTTTGGATGGATTATGCAGTCTGTGCAGTTAGCCACAGGAGAGATTATATCTGTTCCATGGAGAACTGGGACCAGATAGGGCTATCCACTCTTTTGCTGCCGTGCTTTTAGGACTTGTTTTGGCGTGGTCTGTGATAAATATCTTTAGCAATTGCATTGAGCACTGGATTACATCAGACATCCTTGACCTGAGCTCGGAGATTTGGAGTTACACTCCAGGGTGTAGTATTGTGTAGCAGGGAACTCGTCTGAGGAGTTTTTCACCTTTATCAGAGATTGTCCCAGGTGTAGAGCAGGGAAGGTGGTAGATGGGTAGGTGAGGGGTAAGTGTGATAGTTATTTTAAAGTTTGACTGTCAGGGAAGGTCACAGTGAGGCATGAGTAGTGTGCCAGTGGTATACACATGACATATTGGTTATGACAAATGAAGTGCTGGTCACTGGATGCCTAACGACAGGTCATCTCATTCTGGTCCAATGACGTACTTGCATTGCTGGATCACAGTGATATTGCACTGATTATATTTTTCATACAATTTTAATCTATGTGCTACACATGGATTATTTGATGTCATAAGTGTAGTGTCATATATGAGACCTCTTACATTGCATGAACATATGCTACCACTCATTTCTCCAGACATTTCTTGCCCAGGTCCCTCCACTTTTGAATAGTTTACTTGTTCTGATACAGTGTTGGTGACTTATAGTTTGTGTAGGAGGCAACGTAAGAGTTTCTGTAGTCTTACAGAGAGCTGTATCAAGGAGTTGACATACTGACTGACCAGTTAAAAGGTTTAGAATCTGCACAATGACTCTTTATTTATTCAATTACTCACATGTATTCACATGAGAGAAAGGCAGGTGTGAGGAAGAGGAAGTTTGTCATGGGTCTTAGGTCAGAGTTCACTGCTTTCAAGATTGCCTCTTCATGACACATTGGCATTCAGTCCAGATTCTTGACTTTGTGCTACATTTTGAGAGGTGGAGTGATGGTTTGGAGAAGTTCAGTAGAGTGGCAGGATAGTCAGTGTTATTGATGTACAGGACATACTCACATGGGGTCATTTAGTACATTTGGTGAACAAACTGGGCAAATGTCCACTGGTGTTTACTTTACGTCTGCAGTTCAAGTCAAAATTATTCTACAGTATTGCATGGTATGGCCTGTCATTATGTGGTATGGTCTGTCATTGTATGGAATGAGCCTCTCAATGTCTGCTTAGGGTGTGGGCTGACCTGTGATTATATGGCAGTGGTAACTCTCTTAATGTGTCATCTGCCTTTGGTCTCTGACTCATCCCACACCTTATTGTACTACTGTGAACTCCCGAAACACATCCTGTTTGTTCTTGCCTCCTCTATTCCCCCTTGGATCTGGTCTCACCCTGATTTTACTGCAATGATCGTCATGTTCCCTTTCAGGTGACTCTTGCCTCATCCGTCACTCCTGTTGCTTATCCATTTTGTCATGATTCTTCTGGGATTTCACTATGAACACTGAGCCTGCACATCACTCCTTGCAGCAGCTATATAGTGCTAATTAGAGGTTCATTTTGGTTGGCTGCGGGCTGGAGGATGATATAAGGATCTTGATAGCCTGAAATCCTGTGTTGAACTTCTCCATCCATATGGGCAAGTTTGGTCACCGCTTCACCGCTACTGTGACGTGACTGCCACGGCCAGGCTAGATGGTATAATTTCTATCGAGGTGGGTTTCACCAATGCTGAGGCGACAATGTACCTTTGTGCGAGGAATGAGTACCTTAACTGTGATATATGTTCCTTTGTCCATCAGGGTGTCCGATGTTGACAGGTAAGTTATCCATGAGCGATTGATGTGTATTGTTGTTGTCAAGAGTTTGCAAGCGGGGAGACGTTTTGGACTTACCTCTGTTGTGGTCCGCAACGGCGTAGTATTTACTGGTAGTGGATCAGGTAGAGCAGCGGAAGGGCTTGTAGAGCAGGATCCATGACATGCAGGAACGTGGAGAGGTGTCTCTGACTCGAGTTTCTTGCTCTGTAGTTGTGTTTCCGCCATCTCGGATGAGCTGGTTTTACCACCGCGTTCCAATGGCCTGATTGACACATCATGATCTGGTGGGCGGTTGGAGCATCCTTCCGCATGGCTGCCTTTCTCTATTGGCTCCCTCCGGCACCGTTGCAGAACAAAATTTCTGCCAGATCCGGAAACACCGTGATGGACGTATAATGGGTATCTTTGCCCATTGTAATATGGCGGTCGCGATGACCGCTTCCAGAGTAACTAAATTGAGGTTTTCCGCCAGCACCACAGAGGGGCCGACAACCACCATCGTAATCAGCTCCTTAGTTCCGTATTCCTATGTGTAGACATTACAAAATATGGAAGTAATACTATCAAAATTGTGTTACATTATGCCACATAATTTGCCTTTTCTTGCCACATAATTTGGTGCTCCCCAAACGCATATTTTCAGTGGCCCTTTCTATCGTATATGTTAATCAATATGGTAAGAATTGAGAAGCTATTTCTCTGCACAGAATAACCATGAGAGTACAGATCTCAGGTATTGCTTGAATCACCAGCTTCACCCTTCCCTATTAGCAATAGCTTACCTGATGCTCCAACGGAAAAAGTCGATGGCTACCCCAGGATGTACCGGGAAGGCCCACCACCCCTCCAAGCTTAGGAGCACCGGTACCCAAAGCAGAGAAAGGATGTCAGAATTTGAAGTCTACAGTCATGTAAGTTGACAATTTAGCCTTAGAGCCCGATGTAGCGGGCTCTACCGGAAATTTAAGGCCCGCTCCAGCGTTAAAAGCCCGAGCGGAAGGTGAGGGCCCTTAACAAGGTAGGTGGCCTTTAATGGCCGGTAGAGCCCACTACAGAGGGCTCTAAGGCTATTAGAACATTCTGGTCTTAGAGGGTACAATATTCTAATTTGTAAATCAAAAACCTCATGGAGCCCGAGGGAGCTGAAATCTCTGTGAGGCCTTTGTTCATAGCTGTTGCTGGGAACAAACATTGGAATGTTGATGCTCTGTGCTTCTACCGGCCATTAGAAGCCCAGAGCACTTCATTGCTTTCAATTGAGTGCTCAACATTAAACATGGAGGAATAAAGGGAGGGTACTCAATCAGAGGAAGATGGAAAAACAACAAATGTCCAGGAATAAAGATGGTGAACAAACTAACACTAGAGCGAACCAAGAAACCAAGCAAATTGCAAGACAACATAATTCTGCTTCAGATGCTTCAATAAGAAATAACATACCTTGGTAGACTGCCTAGCTCAGGGGACACCAACCTTTTCTGTAATAAGAGCTACTTTTGTTCAATGAAAATCATTCAGAGCTACTGTAATATTAACACCACAACAGACAGGATTACCAGTAGTGATCATCTCAGTGCCACAGACAGGGTAGCCCCCTGTAATGTAAAAAAGGCTTTATAAATGTGGAACGCCTCAACATGGGCAATACATAACAGCGATAACAATAATACACCTGCTACCAAGGTAATATTATGAGTGATGTTTCCCCCATGTTGCATAATTTATCTGTCAAATATTGCCTTTAAATATATTTTACAAAGTCTATAATTTTTATTAAAAAAATCAACTTATGAGTTCTCAAAACACACACATTTTTATCCCAAATAGATGGTTTTCAATTTTGATAGTCATATAATAATTCAACCTAGTAAAAGCTTCTAATTTAGTAGACAGGGCTGCACACAAGAGCCCTGCTTACAGGTAGCTGGAGAGCTACCAGTGGCTCACGAGCTACTCTTTGGAGAAGCCTGGACTAGTCATTCCGTTTAACCATAACTGGGTATTGTTCACAAACCTATTGGCGTGTTAAGATATTGATCTAGCACTAGCCCACATCCCTCCAGCTATCTACTATGCGTCATGTGAAGAAATAGAATGTATTTCCTTGTTATTGCCAATAGAGCTAGATAAGTTCTCTTAAGCATGTGCTATTTGGGAGACAATGACACAAGGTAGCAAATATAGTGTTAGTGGTGAGATTATTAAAGTTGTTTTTGTCTCAGTCATAGAGCAAGAAAAATAGAGTGTCCTTAAATTTGCTAAATTCACAAAAAATGTTAAGATGTTCAGAAAAAGAAAATCAAACACCTCAAAGCCTTGTTCCATGACAGAATGGTAGGTATGCAAGGGCAGCAACGACTGGCAACATTTTCACCTTATAGGGCATAAATCGCATAACAACAACCCATACTGCACTGCAGAGCCACAAGAGTGAGCATGTTTACAACACCCTAGGTAAACAATTTTGTCCTAAACATAAACTCTTTTAAAAATTCACTCATTTTGCTTTACCAGCATTTCCTACACTATCTACTTGTTATTTTCTGAAAGTGCACTATTTTTGCCTTCAAACACCATTTTTTCATTCCTGATTTGCACAGCAGCAGTAGTTTGGCATCAGCTGGAAGAGCATTGCTAGTATGCTCATCCCCTATGCGGTTGTATGATAGTACTACGCATGCCTGTACCACGCAGTTACAACCACGACTGCGTCTTTACCACGCACGCCTTTACCATTCATGCCTTTACAATACAATTTTGTAGTAGAGACATGATGGGTAAAGGGACATGCGTGCTCAAGATTCTATCACTACCCTGTAAACTGTCCCTTTCACCTCTGCTCTGCTCTGAGGCCTAAAACTTAACCCCATGACCCAAAAACTACCCTTAGCCCAGCTCCCCACCTTGAGGCCCAAAACTGCCCCCAGCCCTTAAAACTGTCCCTTTTCCGCCACCGAGCCCTAAGTCCTAAAAACTGTGCCCAAGCCCGAAAAACTGTTTACATCACCAGTAAAGTACCCCGACACAGCTCTGCCCGTCCAGAGCCCTAAAACTGTTCCCTACATCCCTAAAGTACCATGTCCCATCCCCCCCTCACCCTGAGGCCTAAAACTGCCCCAGCCCTAAAACTATTCATTTCCCCCCACCCTGAGCACTAAAAACTGCCCCCACAACCTAAAAACGAACCCAACCGCAGCCCCCACCATGATCCCTAAAAACTGTCCCCTACACCTGTAAACTACCCCGACCCAGCTACCCCTGCCCTGAGCCCTAAAACTGCTCCCTGCTCTATAAACATCCCCGACCTGCTCCTGAGCCTTAAAAACTACCTCACCCCGAAAAACTACCCCATAAACCCCCAAGACCTGGCTCTAGCCCCACTTACTTCACCACGTTCTCTCCCGTTCCTTCCTATTCCTGTCTTCCTGTGCTTGCCCATCTGCCCTACAACTAGACCGCGCATTGCCTTAACCATGCATATGAATGGTTTAGGCATATGTGTGGTTAAGGCATGCGTGGTATGGCTTGCGGGAAAATAGCACTCAAGACTGAGCCCAAGTTGTTAAGGCCGTTTCCCCCCTAAGCAGGTCCATTCCAGCTCTGAATAGGAAACAGGCCTCATGCTGATCAACTAGGATAAGGGAATTGAAGAAGGGACGACTGTGAAGGGGAATGCTTAAAAGATCTCTGCACATCCATGTAGCGATGAATCTCCACATTCTCAAGAAGAGAAACAACTCTGTCCAAATGTATGCAATTTTTGATTCACACCTTTAATAGGACATAGAATAAACCTTGCTGTAATTCTTAAAGTCTACCATTTCTTTTTATAGAATTCTCAGGTACACTGGCAAACAGTTCTTGCCCAAGTACTCATCATGTGCTCTCTCCATCCTTCTATAGAAGCTATGACCTGAAACCAGTTTACTTTTCGTGATTTTATGGCACGACACGGAGGCCAACATTATGCAATAAATCCTTTATTGCTACCACTCAGCAGCAAGAACACATGTTCTTAGAATAAAGAATACAGAACCTCTTAGAACATTCCAATAACAACAAAATTCCTCCTCATCATCTCCTCTTCCTTCTTTTATTGCTGCTGCTCAAAGAGATACGTATTTCTCATAATTGATTTAATAGTAAATGATCATTTAAAGATTTTAAGAATAAGAAAATGTATAAAATAAGTGTATGTTTTAATAATAAATAAGTTTAGACTTATAGACATGATATAAAAGAATTTAGGTAAAAGAATTAATTAATTCTCGATTTAGGAGAATATAAATATCTGAAAATGTAATTTTTTATAGAGGAATATGTTGTTCATTAGGACTTTGAAGAAATGTTTCAGTTTAACAAAAATTTAAGTTGAGGTAAGTATTTGTATTTTCACAAAGTGAAAATGTTCATGTTTTTAAAGAGGATAGATGACCATCAACAATGTGGGCATGTTTTCATTAGATATTCTTTTGTTAAAGAAACCGTTATTGAGCGCTTTGGGGGTGAGCGGTTTGAAATTGTAATTATCGTCACGAGCGATCTACATGAGCCTACCTTATGAAGCAGCAAAGTATTTTCAGCATCTCTTCTCGAGCCCTTCTCATGACGCCGATCAGTCTTCACGGAATCGAATGTAGGAGAACACGCAATAAAATGTAAACGTTCGAGAACAGTGTCGGGGTTGTTTGGCAGAGTGGAGTTGCCGTACACGTTCGGTTGCTTAGCAACGATGTGACACTGACAGAATCGGATATTCTAGTCAGTTTCATGAGGAGAGCGTCAAAGGTGGTTGTTAGCGATCAGATTGGTGTTGTTTTCAGAATAGGTTGAGAGACTTGATTTAATGTGTTTTTTAAGCTTGGAGAAAGATATTTAAAATCATTAATTAAAGAAGAAGTTTTTGTTAAGGAAAATATTTAATTGATCAAATTTATTATTTTACATATCTTTTAAAAAGTGTATTTTAGGGTGAGAAAAATAATAAGTAGTTATTATGGAGCAAGGTGGGGGATCTATGGAGGAGAAATTGAACAAACCTATAGAAAAAATTACTACAGAGGTTTCACTGAGAATGGAAAGGAAATTAGAGCTTCCAGCTGCTTCTAAGTCTAGTAGACAGGAGGAGGAAAGGTTTTGGTCTGTACCTGAAAATGAAAATGCGCATGGTAGTAATAGGAAGGCATCACGAAAAAGGAAACATGTTTCTTCCAGTGTTCAACTGGGGAAGAAGAGGAAATCTACTGTGGTAGAACATGTTTTCTGTTCAGACAGGCAAATGGAGGTTGCCTCGGGCATAAAAGATGGGCAAGTAAGAGGCCCAAGTGATGATGCAAGAAAGAGGATGTGCAGACAAAAATATCGGGTATGTGAGGATTCCTCTGGGAGTGTAGAATCTGAGGACGACGTAATCATAAAGAGTACGAAAAAGGATGAGGCGACAGGTTAAGAGAGTTTAAATATTAAAGATTCTTTGGGTGACAACATGTTTGACTCATTACTTATGAAACACCCTTTTTCACCAGAGTGGTCTCCATCTGCTCATGTGGCAGAGTATTTACAATACTGGATCAGAAGGGAAATACCAAAGGAGGTGCGTGTTAGGCTCAGATCCCAGAGCCCTCGACCAACAGTTGATAATAAGGTGTTGATGACACCAGAACTTGACTCAAAGATGATTGTATTTATCGCAAAAGGGGGACGCGACCCTAGGAAAGTAATAGCTCGAGGGTTGAAGTCCTGCCAGGACAGATTATTAGATGTTGTTGGACCCGTTTCAAAACTATTTGACATGGCAGAGGAGGCCTATGTCGGTAAGCACAGTGTTGATGTGCAGGAATTAAGTGAGTGGTTTCAAAGGGTGATCTGCTTATTAGGCAATGCAAATACGGCTCTGTCAATTGAACGGAGAATGAGTATATTACTTAAAATTAACCCAAAGTTGGTAGACCTAGTGTCTAAAGAGGAAGGACCTTCGGCTAAGGGTCTTCTCTTTGGAGACGGCATGTGGGCGTGGGCGTGAGTCCAGTGTCTTGTAAGGTGGACTACTTCAGAGAGGCAACTGTTCTTGCCTCAAAACTCAAGGACAGGGGATACCCCAAAAGAATTGTGAAAAATGCATCAAAACGAGCTTGGTATTGCCCCAGAGAAGTCTTGTTGACCCCGAAACCAAAAAAAGAATTACAAAGAAATGCATGCGTCACAACCTTTTCCCCTGTGTCCAACAAGTTGAGGGAAATGATATTGCACCATTGGCCCTTTCTAAATGCTGGCAGTCTTAACATTGACAAACCTCTGTTTGCATTCAGAAAGAGTAGAAATCTGAAGGATCATCTGGTCAGAGCTGCATTACCTGTCACTCCTAACACTACTACTCTTGATGCACTGTGGGGTCTCTCCCCCATTGTTGGGCACTCTAAATGCGGGCGTTGCAATGTTTGTCTATTTACCATCGAGGGTAAAAGCTTTACGTTTAAGAACGCCATAGTACATTGCCAATCATTCTCCAACTGCAACACATCCAATGTGATCTATCTCATCCATTGTCCATGCCAGAAAGTATATATCGGACAAACAACGCAAAGAGTCAAGACCAGGATCTGTCAACACAGAAGCCGCATCCGCTGTAGGACACCAAATGCGCCCCTTGTTGACCACTTCTCTGAGGCCAATCACAGTGAAGACGACATACGCTGGACTGTTCTTAAAGTTTTGAAATTGCCCCAAAGGGGTGGCAATATGGCCCAATTGCTCAACAGAGAGGAATTAAAATGGATTATCCTCTTTGACTCAATACGCACTGGGCTCAATAGAACTGAGGATTGGACAACTCTACTTTAAGTAGCAGACCTATGAACTTTATTGAAATTGAACTCTAAACAAGCTCAAGTTCTACTTCTATTGACACTGACAAAATCTGACAAAATTTGAATGTAATACTATTCAAATGTAACGGATGAACTGTTTTCTTCTTAACAAAACTGTAAATATGTATATAATAAGATCATATATTGAAATGGTTTTTGACACTTAAAGATTTAAGCACATAGGCACCACTGCACCCACGACGGATTTTCTTTTAATTGATCACTTGGCGGTTTTACCATGGTCCCTTCTCACCTTCCCACGATGTCTGCCAACCAAGCGCCCCATTCCAAAATAGCCCCCATACCGGCGCTTGCACAGACCTTGTCTGTATAGTCCCTTGTCTATTGTTACACAAGTGGACGATGAGGCGCTTACATAAACAGCATGTTCCGACCCACAATCTGTTACTGCTACCATGCTGTAAACAAAGGAAGACCGTACGCTGTAGCCACGAGACTCCGTTGAGGTAAGCCCTTGAAACTGAATCCGACATATCAGGAATTGCTTGTGCTCCTGACACCCTTAACCTAATGCCCTCTCCCGCTTCCACGGCTCCTCATATATTAGCAGCCATTGCTTGCTGCCTTGATTCCTACGTTGCTTCCACCGATGCGGTGCTCGGCTGGGCTCTTTGAACGTGACCTTACCCATCCAGACCACGCTCTACTTTCCCGTTTCCAAGGTAATTCCCATCCACCTCCGCACCTTGCCACACCATGTTCCTCCGGCTTATTAACATAGCCGCTCACCATTTTCCTTCATCCCCAGGTGATCTTACAACACACTACGTACTTTTTCCCTGTGCTGGTCACACCACGAGTCAATTCATAAGATCATCCTTAAACTCCCAGTGAGTACGCCAGCTATCCTTCACTGCGCTGACCACTTTTTAATCACTTCAACAGGTTCTTTACAAATTCTACACTTGCGCCGTCACCCTTACCCGTTCACTGAAACTTTGACACACCTCGCCCCTTGTGCTTATTATAACTCAACTTGGCTTAACATCGAATCCTCCTTGGCATGTCGTTTAAATCCAACAGCGCATGGAACACGCACATGATATGCGATATTTTGATTGTGTCTTAATTCTCACTGCGTCGTTCGTTCTTCAGAAATTCTCACTTAGACACTGTTTCACAGTTCTCGTAAAAACTGCTTATCTAACTGCTTCCTTAGTTCTTAAAGCTCTCACCACGGTTGTACCTGATGCTTTCGCAACCAATTGCATGAGTTACTTCGATCGGGTTCTCCCTTATTTTGCTTAAGAAATTCTTCACTTGGTCACAGACGACATATATGGTCCTCACAACTTGCAATGACACTGACATGCTATCTCCAATTGTAAATGGTAGACCTTATTTTGTTTACTCTCCCCCTTTTTCCTGGTTGTATCTTACAGGCGTCGAACTCAAATCAGGCAACTGTTTATGTTTAGTCCTGAGGATGATCCCCTTGCATTAGGAGCTAGGGATCGAAACGTCGACTTTTCAAACAGTACCGCAATTTATCCATTGTGTAAATTGTATTGTGGTAACTGTGGGTTAGAGCTTATTTAAGATTTATTGTATTTTAAGCCACCATTTGCTCCAAAGTTTTTGCCTGCTATTTCTTCTCATTTCCCTATTTTCCCTCTTGTAAAGCTCGGTACAGGATTGTGTCTATGTTTCATCCTTTCTCCTTTCTTTCACTCTGTTTAACTTCTGCTACATCTGTTCTAAATAAACGTTCCTCTGTCCGGCTGGACATTGGAAGACTACCCATAGTTCTCATTGAAGTCTATGTCGAAATGTTTTTTACCTACCTTAAGCTCTGGCTGCTGCGCCACACCTCTCTCGCACTAGAAGTAAAAACGGACCACCCTATACCAGAGGTGACCACCAGATTCAGCCATATTCTCCAGATGCATTTGCGGGCCACCATATGCTAGGGATACCCTGCAAAAGGCTGGGATGCTGATCAGATGTCTGGTTTGGAAGGTTGCCTTATTTACAAGGCAGCGTTAAACCACGTTAAGTGGCTTAACACCGTGGGAAGATGTCATAGGCCATTTGCCGAGGTGATTTGGAACTGGACGACTCTCTGTGCTGATAGTGCTGAAGGAAATAAAGCTGTATTACAGGAAACCTATGAAAGGCTCTTGATTACATGGCAACGGGTTCCTGAGCAGGGGGCAGGTACAATCATCTCCACCCCTGGAATACCAATGATTCTATCTTCAGTACTTTCTTATGATTGAGTGGTAAGGAGGAGTGCCACGTTTCAACACCATACTGAAAACTATGGACTCTTACTGTGAGTAAACTTTTCCCTACATAAGGGGATGTGACTTTGCCACTGTTTCTGCTCGATGTAATTGTTTCCGTCGTACAAGCATGCGACGTTCAAATCACCAAGCATATTTATAGGACTTCACACGTACTCTATCCTGACGGGGTATGCGATGTGTGCTAAAAAATCAGCACGTTCCTGAGCAACCAAGAACTAGCTGGGACTCATGCTGGGACTCTCCCATTCAGCACGGCCCCCAACCTATACTTTAAGTTACTAAGCAACCACGAATTCATGTTGGCACCTGTGCTGGGACTCGCGCATTCAGTGCGACCGCCAACCTGTACTTCACGCGCTAAGATCACTGCTGTAACACGCTGCCTCTTTCCCCTTCAAAAGAAAGTTACTCAGTATAGTGAAATGAAAGGAATAAAAGAAAAAGGGAAAAGGGAAAACAAAAAATCTCTTACTTGATTGCAATTCTGGCTTCTCTCATGTAGTTTTCATGGACTTCATGAAGGATCTGGAACAGGAAGCAAGGAAGAGGAAATGTCTTTAAAGTAGACATAGAAAATGGACTTCACTTTTTCTTAACCTCTTCAGTGCCCATGACGAGATAGTCTCGTCATGGAGCACGGTCGCGCTGTGCCCATGACGAGACTATCTCGTCATGAACCCCACCCACTAATGTAACGCCCGGCACAGGAGGGGGAAAGGGCGTGGCACAGAAGGGGTTAAGAAACTAGTGTGCAAACTGCTAATTGTTTGCAGGTGAGAAACTGGTTTACAAACTGCTATTGCTCATTTTAGTAGTTCGTTACTTTTCCTAATTATTTTAACTTGTTACTTAAATTTTTTATTTTAGGTTTTTATTTTGAAATGTTCTTACAGGTGAACTGTCAGACCAGAGTATGTCCTCTCCACGACTATTCTTGAATTGAAAACGCCCGGGGAACCGATTATACCTTGGAAACAATGGAAAAAAAGGTTTTTAACTTATATATTGGAGATAGATGGGGATAAGTATGGTCCAGTGCGACGTCAAGCAATATTGCATCATCATTTAGGTGGTGAAGGGCGAAGAATTTATGAAGAATTACCGGAAATTTCACTAGGAATGGGAGATGGACAACCTAACAATATTTACAAAATGTCAATTCACATGCTGGAATTACATTTTACTCCCAAAACTAATGTAGTATTGGAAACTGCCCTCATCACCGCCACCGATGACATCAGGACCCTGCTTGACAACGGAGAAACTGCGGCCCTCATCCTCCTGGACCTGTCAGCCGCCTTCGACACGGTCTGCCACCGCACACTACGAACACGCCTCTACAACGCCGAAATCCAAAAGAAGGTCCTGGACTGGACCACCTCCTTTCTCTCCAGCAGAACACAGAGCATCTGCCTCCCCGCCTTCCGGCTCCGAAGCCACCGGGATCATCTGCGGCGTAACCCAAGGCTCATCCCTCAGCCCAACGTTGTTCAACGTCTACATGGCACCGCTCGCCCACGTCGCATGACGGCGCGACCTCAACATCATCTCCTACGCCAACGACATCCAGCTGATCCTCTCCCTCACCAAAGACCCCCACACCGCCAAAACCAACCTCAACGAAGGAATGAAGGCCGTAGCCGACTGGATGAGAAACAGCCGACTAAAGCTGAACTTGGACAAGACGGAGGTACTCATCCTCGGATCCACCCAGTCGGCCTGGGACGACTCCTGGTGGCCGACTGCACTAGGAGTACCTCCTACACCCACCGACCATGCACACAACCTAGGGGGCATCCTCGACTCCACCCTTTCCATGACGAAGCAGGTCAACGCCGCCTCCTCCTCCTGCTTCAACACCCTCCGCATGCTTCTCAGGATCTTCAAGTGGATCCCCACCGAAACAAGAAGGAAGGTCACCCAGGCCCTCGTCAGTAGTAGACTGGACTATGGAAATGCACTCTATGCAGGAGCCCCCGCCAAACTCCTGAGACGGCTCCAATGCATCCAGAACGCCTCTGCACGCCTGATCCTCGACATCCCCCGCTGCAGCCACATCACACCCCACCTGAGATACCTGTACTGGCTCCCTATCAACAAGAGGATAACCTTCAAACTCCTCACCCACGCACACAAGGCACTCCACAACACCCCCACCCGCCAGCTCCACTCCGCAGACCGCGCCCTCGCCACCGTCGCCTGCATCCGAAGAGTGACCGGCGGCGGCAGATCATTCTCCCACCTCGCCGCCAAGACATGGAACACACTCCCCATCAGCCTGCGGCAGACCATAAACCTTCTAACCTTCAGGAGACTTCTCAAGACCTGGCTCTTCGAATAGTAGCAGCTTCCCCAAAGCGCCTTGAGACCCTCTACACTCTATAAATGCTATGATTGATTGATTGATTGATTGAACGTCATAAATTCTTCACAGGAGTTCAAAGAGATGATGAATATATTGCTCTGTATGTAGCTACTCTAAGGGGTTTAGCTCTAGCAGGTATATTTGAACAGTTGAATGACTCGTTAATAAGAGACCATATAGTGCGTTGTACTAGCAGGAAAAGAATAAAAGAGAAACATTTAATGAAAGAACATTTTCTAGAGGACGCCATACAGAAATCAAAAGGAATGGAACATACAACTATGTGGTTAAAAGAAATGGAAGGCACATCAAATATAAAACAGGACAAAATTGAAGTTGTTGAAAGAAAAATGGAAGGGAAAAAGGACGTGGAAGTAAACAGTGATTCCCGAAAACTACAAACAGGAAAAAGAAATGATCCAGTCAGAGACATTTAGGGGCCAATTACGATGTCAGTCAGAAAGCCTCCGATCACAGGTCGGAGACTTTCCGACCGACATCATTGGTTTCAATTCTGACCGCCTAATTACAATTTAGGAGGTCGTAATTGAAACCAGCCGGTCATTCTAGCTGCCTTCTTATGGGCTCAAGGAACCCAGCCCGTGATCCCAATGGGACAGTGTTTCCTCCATCGGGATTACGATGTTGGCTTCCAACAGCCTTTCCTTGCCAGCCTTTCATCCACGGAAAGGCTGTTGGAAAGTGACTTTGAGGGCCACTAGCATGGCCCCCTTGCCTCGGCACCTATGGTGCCTCCCTGTAAATCTCTGTACCGTATGGCAGGGGATGCAGGGATTCACACAAACTCCCCTTTCTCTACAAGAGCTTGTGCTATGGCCGGTTTGCGGCCATAGCACAAGCTCCCATAGAGAAATGGGAGTATGTGACCGCACAGCTTGCGGTCGCATTGTAATCATGCAGTCAAACCGCCAACCGGAGGTCAGTCGATCCCGAATCCACAACAGCCTCCGACCAACATTTTTTTGAGGCCCTAAGAGTTTCCTATGCGGTTCGCCAGAGCACATTGCTTCTAGTTTAAATAGTCTAGCTAGAAGTGTACTATGTAGGAATTATGGGAAAAGGGGGCATTTTGCAAAAGTGTGCATGACCAGAATGCCAGAAAGGAAGAAAGTTGACGATGTTTGTGAGAATGTCCATGAAATTGTATTGACAATTGAAGAAGTGAAAACTGATTTCATAGATAAAGATATTAATGAGAAAGAGATTCCAAATGTGAAAATGGAAAGTGAGGCTAATTTAGCCAAATCAAATTGGAATGTTTCTTTTGAAGGGTAGGACATAAAGGTGTATGCAGATTCTAGAACTCTGTATACTCATATATCTAACAAGTCCTATGAGGAGAACTGCCCTATGAAAGGTGGTCCTCGGCTGAATAACCCAGACATTCGAGCAGGAGGTTATGCAGACAAAAGTATAGAAATTGTTGGAATGTGTTGGATGAATATAAGGTTTAAAGGAGAGGCTGTGAGAGGAAGAGTTCATATTACAAATTTTGGCTTGAATCTTTTGGGGTGGCATAACCAAAAGGATTTGAACATTATAATAGATCCTAATGCTAAAGAGCCAGTGATGGAGAAAATGAATGTTGAGGAAGTGAATGATTGTACTGAAATTGTAAGAAAGTATCCCAAGGTGTTCAATTCAAAGTTGGACTTATTAAAGGGGTTTTTACTAAAAATAATCTTAAAGAATAATGCTAGACAGGTGGTCCACAAGATAATGAGTGTTCCTAACATGATGATAGAACCATTACACCAAGAATTGCAAAGCTTATCGGAACAAGAAATTATTGAACCTATTGAAGCAGCGTAGTGGTTGTCTCCAATTGTGATAGCTCCGAAGGAGGGAGGAAAAATTTGTATTTGCATAGACTTGAGAGATCTTAAGAAAAACATTTGGGCTGATAGACAATCCCTCCCGAATAAATCTGAAAAGTTATCTACTATGGAGGGTGGGCAAATCTTTAGTGTGCTGGACAAGTCAGTTGCCTATAATCTAATTAAATTACACGAAGAAATGAGACGTTTTACATCTTTTGCTACACCTTTAAGTGCATTCAGATACAGAAAAATGCCTTTTGGTTTAGCTTTGGCCTCTGCCGTATTTCAAAGAGTAATGAAGAATATTTTTGGAGACAGAAAACAAGTGTGGTGTTTCCAGGATGATATCTTGGTTGTGGGGAAGGATGCATGTGACCACGATAGATTGTCCGTAGACTTAATGGAACAATTAGAGAGGTATGGTCTAACCATAAAAATAGACAAGGGCCAATTGAAGAAAGAACAAGTGGATTACCTGGGACATAAAATAAGTATGAATAGTATAAGACCGAAGAAAAATATTTTGTGAGAGCTGTGGCCATGGCTCCTGAACCATCGAATAAGGATGAACTGAGATCTTTCTTGGGATTAGCAGAAAATTGGGCTAAATATGTGGAGAGTTTCTCACAGATTGTGGAACCTTTAAGGGAGGTAATGAAGAATAATGTTAGTGTTAATGAGATTTATTGAGCACGCGACTACCCGGAGGTGTCTTGGCGCTATGAACACAGTAAGCCCAGCCAGGCATCTAATTCTGGAATAGCCAAGTTTTTAGGTGAGGGAGCCTGCACTTCTGAGCTCAATAGGCAGCGTATTCCAGAGTTTAGGAGTCTAGCCCCTGTGGAGCGTAGGTGTCTGGCCGGTTTGTACCAGACAAAGAGATTTCAGAGAAAGGAAGGTCCTGTGTGGCTCAGTGCCTTGTATGCTAAATATAGGGCTTTGAATTTGATTTGTTGTGCTACCGGGAGCCAGTGCAGACCATGAATCTCTTTGGAAATGGATTTGTGCCTAGGAATGTTTACCAACAGCTGAGCAGCTGAGTTTTGAACAGTCTGAAGCTTTTTTAGATATTGTGATGTTTATCTGGAACGACAAGTGCAAACAGGCTTTTGAGATGATTAAGGAGAATATCAGTAAGGCACCTACAATGGGACGTTTTTATGTCACTGGTAGAACCTACCTTACTACTGATGCTAGTGGTGTAGGAATAGGAGTGGAACGTATTATTGGGTTTGCATCCAGAAGATTGCAGGTTGCAGAACGTTCGTACTGTTGGGGAATAAATCATTTTAGATTTTATGTGTGGGGTCTTCTATTTAAAGTACGTATGGATCACAAATCATGGACTTCGATGTTCAAAGGGGGAAGAGGGTTGGAAGGCAGTGTGACTCCACGCATATCAAGGTGATTGTTGTCTGTTATGGAGTATCATTTTTAGGTGGAATATGTAAAGGGCAGAAATATGTATTAGCTGATTGCTTGTCGAGGATGCCAACAGAGAAGGGTCGAGGAAATATGTAATGACATTGTGGAGGATGGTGATGAAGGTGAAATAGCTTTATAAAATAAGAAAGGAATAGCGCAATGGAGATAAATTCTGTATTGAAAAATGTGGAAATGAACATTTTTCATAGTTAGAATAATTAAAATGGTGTGGATAAGGAAATGAGAGACTTTTTTAAGGTAAAAGATGAATTACGCGTGAGTGAAGGGAAAGCTAAAAGGAGACAACAGGGGTCGTGGCCATGGAGGCCAACATGGCTGATGTTTTCTAATGTTGAGCTGGACTTTATCCCCAAGATCTGATAATCATCTGATACAAAAGGGGACCAATGGCCTACTTGGTGGCGAGTGAGGACCGACGAGGGGCTGTGCTGTATTTTGAGCCCGGTGCAGGCCGAATCCAAGCAGTGAGAACGGGGAACCCTGTGCATGGCCGGAGGCCTCCCGGATGTGGGAGGCAGGATTGTGAGAAGTTGTGGCCTGGTCTACGGGCTGACCGGAGTCAGCAAAGCGGTGTCCTTACCCCCGGCTGATTCTGCCACCTGGTCCCGGTGAGGCCCCATCCTTGGGTGGAGGGCTGCCCGGACAGAAGGATGTGGGTGGCGGCAGCAAGGTCTCCCGTCCCCCTTTGGGGCCCCCTCTCCTGTGAGGTTAAAGTTCTGAGGGGGGCCCGGTGACATGTGTAGCGACATTCTCTGAGGTGTGCCTCAGCGACGGAGGAAGGAGAGCAGCTGTGGCGGCCCGGTGGGAGAGCTCCACCTCCTCTCATCTCACCTGGAAGGTGGAGATTGTGTGCTGGTCTGGCCTGGCCCTGATTGTGGTGCTGACTCACTGGGGCCACATGGACCTGTAATTAAGGTACCCCCAGGGGCACGAGACTCGGGGAGAGGGGCCCCACTGTGGAAGGCTGGTCCTTGTCCCGAGGACTTGGCTGATCACCCTGAGAGCTGGCTGCTTGCTGATGGAGCCACTGGGGTCCCCGGGGACATCAGATCCGCAGGCCCATCCCCGTTTTGAGTGGAGGGGAGGCACAAAAGACCCTGCAGCAACCAATCCCTACACTTGGGACTGAGCCCACGGAGTGCCATCTGAAGGGGATGGTGGGCCCTAGGAGGCCTGGAAAGTGGAGTTGTTGGGGGACACCACCGCTGGGGATGCTGATAAGCCTGGGAGAGTGGAGCCCTGGTGGGGCTCTCTTCCCCCCTGCTCCTACCTATATCTGCCCCTGGTGTCCACCAATGGAAGATGTTCCGGGGTCTCGCCGGACGCCCCCCTGTAGAACTTGCTGGCATGCTACACTGAGCTCTCGGTGTAGCTCCTACTGGGTTTGGGGGCAAATCGAGACGTTGAGATCCCTGGGTGGCCCCGGACGCAGAATGGTTGACCCCTTGGTGTGCTCCTGTGTGGTTCCAAGGGAGTGTATGTTGGGCCACCCCCGCCCTGAGCATCAGAGGTCTCGATAGCAGCGTGACCATCAGGGGCCGCTCCGGGGAGGCCTGCTAACAATTTAAGCAACTCAAAGCCTAGCTCCAACCTTCCGGTCAGGCGGGGTGGTTGCTGCTCACACACTCTTGCCAGTAGGGCGTACTGCAGAGCCTTGAATCTATTTGAGTGGGAGTGACCATGTCGGCCCGGTTCACCTCTAAAGTGCTGCAATGGGGAAGGACAGGCCTGCTCGTTTGGGTACTGCACAAACTTAGATCACGATGGACCAATATACCGCAGGCAGGGGACAGGGTCTTCTCACCCAGACCTTGCCATGATACGCCAGGCCGTCCAGACTTCACAATCAGCAGTGTAGACTAAAATAGGAGAGGTGCAGATGGATGTGGCCCTGCTGCATCCGCATCTCCGGAATGCCACCACTAGACTGACCGAGGCAGAAACACAGCTCTCATCAGCAGAAGATGACATTTTCACCCTACAAAAACAGGTCTCTGGCCTGCCTACCAGAAAAGCAGACCTCTATAGGTGAGCAGAAGACGCTGACAACCGCTCCTGATGAAACTATATCTGCCTAATAGGTGTCCCGGAGCGGTCGGAGGGGAACAACCCCAGCCAGGTGGCAGATCGTGTAAAGAATTGGATGAAATCGTGGATCCCCGCTGACCTCCTGTCCTCCTGGTTCACAATTAAATGGGCGCACTTGGCACTGATCCCTTGACCACCTCCAGGGCCCCGCCCTATCATCACCCACATTCTGAATTTCCAGGACAGGGACGCCGTCCTCCAGGCAGCACGTGGGCAAGCACATTTCCGTTTCAATGGAACCAAAGTCCTTTTCTTCCCGGATTACACTCGGGAAGTCCAACACAGGCCTCGCTCGTACGTGGAGGGCAAGCAGAAGTTGAGGGTGATGGGCATCCAGTACCGCCTTCTCTTTCAGGCACATCTACGGGTCCAATAACTGGCAACTCCCTCTTCTTTGAGATGCCTGAGGTAGTGTGGAGTGGCTCACATAGGAGTGACCACTCCGGGGGACCGCTGCCTCTCCATCCCACCTACAAATGGTTCCATTGGGTAGGCACCATGGGGTACTCATTCAGAACCACAAAATGTCTTCAATATCACTCTTGAATTGTACCAAACATTCATGAATGTACCACACCTACAACAAGTTAACAAAAATATAAATGTATTAATTTGTTTTTTAATTTTCTATTCTTCGTATGATTGCCATTGATTTGGGCTCGCATTAGCGGCAGTATTCAATTATCATTGCTGCTCAGCTTGTAAACGTAGTAGTTTTTGCCTCTTTTTTCACCGCCAGTACATAAGGAGGTGCGGGCTGTTGAAGTGGAATTTGATGAACGTGGACATCCTTTCAGTATAATCCATACGGGTTGCAGAATAACAGCCGGTACTGTGGCCGACGAGCACGTCCAGTGGGCTATTCAGCTGGAAGTTTGAACATAGTTGGTTACACTGGTAGATCTATGAATGGAGACACATTGATGATTACCCTACGAAAAAGAGGGCTCGGAGGAGTAGATTCATTCTTTTGAAAATCCAACCACCAAGGGCTGTCGTTTGTCCTCTTTTGTCCTGAAGAAGACCCTAATTTGATGTATCCACAAACACATATAACCACAGGGTCGAAACGTCGATGTGTAACCATCTCATGTCCAAGCTCACTATAGTGATTAATTTAAAAAATGGTGTAAGCTAGAGTGAAAGACCGGAAAAGGACAGAATTCATGCTTTTGTCCCGTTTCTGTCTGAATTTGAAAGGTCTTGCATTTCACTATATTTGACCACAGTCACCCACTGAATTGTCTGCGTATTTGTTAATGTGTTCGTTTGTAAGACAGCCTTTATTATTTCCTGTATAAATTGTTTACAAAATTGGTACGAAGAATAGAAAATCAAAAAACTAATTAATACATTTATATTTTTGTTAACTTGTTGTAGGTGTGGTATATTTATTTATTATTTAAACTTAGAATGCACAGCAGCTACCCAAAAAGGGTTTCCCGGTGCAGGGGCAGATCATAGACTGAGATGGAGAGGCTAGTAGGTTATTTGTTAAAAAGCCATGTCTTCAATGACTTGCGGAATTTAACGTATTCTGTTTCATTTCGAAGATCTGTAGGCAGGGCATCCCAGAGGGAGGGTCCCAGATAAGTGAAAGACCTTCCACCCATCTTGGAAAGTTTAATTTTGGGAACAATAGATTTCCCCTGAGTGGATGAGCGGAGGTTGCGAGTAGGAACATAAGGACTAACCAGAGATTGAAGGTATTGGGGGCAGCTCCAGCTTTTATATTCATGAATGTTTAGTACACTACAAAAGTGATTTTGAAGAAATGTGGTTCTGAACGAGTACCCCGTGGGGCTTACCTAACGGAACCACTTGTAGCATTGTATCTATACACCCAGGTTCCGAGGGAGACAGAGTGACCCCATTGATCCTAATGGTATCCATCCCAGTGGCAGGAAGTGCAGAGGAAAAATGTCACACAGATTCCGCCCAAGCCACATAGAATGCGCAACAGATCAAGAAAGGGGCGGAGGAGGGGTCGCTCACTATCCCAGCTGGGATCCCCTAGAGAGGCACCCCCATTGTCCTTCAGGAGACTACTCAGCCCTTTTCTGGGGGATGGGGGTTATATATTGCAATGGAGGAACGGAGCCCCTGTAAAACGGGCACACCGGCCCCTCACTCGGACTCAGACTTGTCCCGCAGCCTCAGGATTGTCTGAATAGCAGTTGATCTTCTCGTCTCCTGGGCAAATGTAATGGGCTTGGGACTGGGAGGTCGCTTGTGCTTCTGGCTTGGGGCACTGCTCTGAATCACCGCGGCCCTGGCTGGAGACGCAGGTGGGGCCTCATCCGGGACCAGGATCCCGAGATATCCACGGACTTTGTTACTCCCTGAATGGAGGAGATAACAGGAGACACTTTTTTCCTTGATCCACATTGCCTCTGGGGGGTTGAGCTAGTGATCGCCCTGTGGGTGTAACCCTATGGGGTCTTCCCTTCTCTTTACATTGGGGATGCCCATATAGTCATTAAGACGCCGTGTACGTACTCACTGTTGGTGGGGCAACAGATGCTTCTAGGGTAGAAGTATGGGGAGGGGACTTATTTGCCAACTGTTGCTTAATGTTATGTTTAACATTTCTTTCTTTCAGTTCAGGTTGGAGGATGCACCCACACTGTACCGCACTGCACAACCCCGGGATGACCCCTTTTTTACATTATGGGCACAGTCATTTCGGGGAGGGATCCTGTGGGCCCTGGGAAAGTCTCCCACTGGGATACAATATTGCTTGCTCACATCACGGATCTATACCACCCTCACATATGAGTTTCCAGTTTATGTCATGGAATGTTAATGGTCTATTGGACCAGATAAAGCGCACAGCTGTCCTAGTATTTGTGCACCAATACCACCCGGAGGCCCTCCTTCTGCAGGAGACTCATCTCAAAGGGGAGCTCTGCCCCTTCCTAGCATGGAAGGGCTATCACAGGGTCTATCATGGGGGGTTACCATGGAGGCCGTGGTGGTGTCCATGGTACTGCACCGCACCTTTCCGCTGAGGGTCGCCAAGGTCTTCGAGACCTACAGGGACGATACATCGCTCTAGAGGGCCACTTGGAAGGACAAGTGGTGTTATTGATTTGCATCTATATGCCACCTGCCTCCTTGACCACTGGGCTTCGAGATCTCTTCCTGCACCTTACCCGTCGCCCCAGGGTCTCACTGTGACAGGAGGCGATTTCAACGCCACGCCTCTCCCAGTCGTGGACAGCTTTGGGCCCCTCACGATGTCTCACAAACTTGGTGTGCATCATCTCGTGGACTGGGCCACAGCATGGGCCCTTTTTGACACGTGGAGTTCTTGGCACCCCGGAAGCCGGTAATTTACACACACCTTCGCAGCCCACTACACCCACTCTAGGATAGACCTGCTCTTTCTGCCTGCCCCAGATTGCCTGAAACTGACTCAGGTCCAGATTCTGGCATGTGGTATGGTGGACCACTCCCCTTTGTTGATGCGTCTGGGGCATCCCATGGAAGGTTTTTGTGGCGTATGAATGCCTGGCACCTCCAAGGCAAAGGAGTTTATCCACAGCCTCCGGTCCGATCTCCATTCTTTTTTCACAACCAACTTAAGCTCCGTGGCAAGAACACGTACGTTATGGTCTGCTAGTAAAGCAACCCTACCCAGCTTCACCAAACAATCTATCAGGGGCAAAGAATGGGATCTCACAAGGTTAGAAGTGCAGGATCTCCGGCTAGAGAAACAGCTGGTATTAGGTTCGCAGGGGGACATCTCTCGACAACTAAGTCTTGTCCAGGAGGACATTTGTCTACACTCCCTGGAGGCGGTCAAGCACCTCTTGAGGGCAACAATGGCTAAAATTTATGGCTGGGGGGATAAAAACGGGAAATTGCTTTATTGGCTGGCATCACACTCACAAGCCAGCAGAATAGTCCCAGAGGTTCTCGATGAACACGACCACCCCGATGCTCTCTGCCGAGATAATGCAAATTTTCACATCTTATTACAGGACTCTCTATGCCATACCTAGGACTAGAGATGAAGCAGCGATCTAGATCTTCCTTGAGTCAATCACACTCCCTGAGCTGTCCCCGGCCGACAGGCGTGCAGTGGGCGAACCCCTTACAGCGACGGAGATTGATGAGGCACAGTCCGGGGCTGCATCGGGTAAAACACCGGGCCCGATGGGTTCCCAATGGAATATTACAGCACCTTATTAGAGACACCTTATTAGAGACTCTCACCCCCTACCTCCTGTGATTCTACCAGGAGAAACCGAGATACCTAAGACGCAGCCCCCCTCCACTTCTTGCGCAGATTACCACCTGGTTTCACTAATTAACGGGGGCGTTAAAATCTTTGCAGCAATTTTGGCTAATTGGCTCCGATGCATCATTACCAGTCTGGTGCATCCAGACCAGCGTGGCTTTATGCCACTCCGGAGCAAGAGGCACTGTATCAGATGTCTGCATGAGTCCTTAGAACACCAACAATGACTGCCCCCAGATCTCGCCTTGCTCCTTCCTGACTTTGAAAAGACCTTCAACTCTGTGGACTGGGACTACATACATTTGGTACAAACCCATAACAGCATCAGGCCCCACTTTCAAGCGATGGTGAGGGTCTTGTACGTGAATCCATCTGCCCGAGTCCGAATTAATGGAATCCTCGTAGAAGCCTAACCCCTCTGTCCCCTCTCCTTTTCGCCTTGGCAATAGAACCCCTTGTGGTACTTAAAACACATACTCCCAGTTCATTGGTTGGAGGTGGTGGGTAGGTCATGAAGACAGCATTGCTCTCTACGCAGATGACGTTGTACTTTTCCTCACTCACCCAGCTGTGAGCAGACCACACTGCCTCCGGTTGTTGAGCGGTTTGAAGGCGAGTCTGGCCTCCACTTGAATCCCACCAAATCTGCACTGTTTCTCCTTGCGCTATCCAGAGACTGCATTGACTGGCAGGAGACGATCCCCCTGTGCAGACTCAGCTTCACGTGCCTGGGCATATGGGCCTCTTTGCTCCCAGAACTTTCATGGACCCTTAACCTTCAACCGTTGACAAAGAAAGCTAAATCTGATCTTACTAAGTGGCATTTCCTTCCTCTCAACATTTTAGGTTGTATAGCCCTATACAAGATGATGATCCTTTCTCGATTCTTGTATGTTTTCCAGAATCTACCTCTTCAGCTACCACAAGTATGATTTTTGATCCTAGACAAGGTCACCAAAGCATTCCTATGAAAGGACTCTAGACCACGCATCGCCTTTGCGCATTGCCAGTGGGGACTGTTTGATGGGGGTTTGGGTATGCCCAATCTCTACCTTTACTACCTGTCTGCCCAGCTGCTAGTCCTACATGATTGGTTTAATTGGGGGTGGTCAGATCCTGCATACAAAGTGGAACTTACACAGATAGAGTTTGCCAGGATTCATAGTATGCTTTATGGGTCTCCGATCCCCCGGACACTGCCCATGGCGACCCAGGTGGTCTTTACAGCGTGGAGAGCGGCTTTATGACATGTGCACTGGGGGTCCAGACTTACAGAGCAAACACCACTTTGGCACGGCACCTGGCTGAGGAAAACAGCATTTCTCAGAGTTTTTCGGACCTGGGACTGCATTGGTGTCACAAGGTTGGGAGATGTCTGGTGGGGGACTCACATAAGGTCCTTTCATGAGCTACAGCAGACATACCAGCTTTCGCACTTCCACTTTTACAAGTATCTTCAGCTCAGACATGCACTCGCTGCACACCCCCTTCCAGCGGTCCCCCTGCCAGAATACAGCCCACTGGAGGCCAAGCTACTGATGGGACACTTGGGTAGAGGAGGAATCTCACAGATCTATTTTACACTCATCAACAACTCGCCAGGGATACTGGATCACCTCAGGGTCCAATGGGAGGAGTGGGTAGGACCTCTAGAGGAGGAGAACTGGAGATGCGCAGGAGGGAGCTCATAACTTCAGCCAAGTTACGACTCATCTAAACTAACTATTTCTACTTTCATTACCTCTCTCCACACTGCCTGCATAGAGCTGGTACGCATGCTACCACCGCATGTCCCAGATGTGGCACGGAACCTGCTGATTTCTATCATATGATCTAGACTTGTGATGTCTTTACTTCCTACTGGATAAGGGTGACTGGAGAATTATCAGGGGTTCAGGGAAGGGAAATCCCCATGTCACCCACATTGATTTTGCTTGGGATGCTGAAGGGGACTGGGGGCACTAGGACGGAAAGGTCCTTCCTGGGATCGGCCCTATTGGTAGCCAACGAGATATTGCTTCACAATGGCTGGCATGTAAACCCCCTACTCTGGCCAAATAGAGGAGGTGGGTGGATTGGTACGTACAACAGGAATGGGTGGTCTATGAAGCACGTGGATGTCCACGGAAGCACATCAAAGTCTGGGGGAAATGGCTTGGGCAGTTTATATAAAAGGATGTAGTGGCTCTACAATTGATGTGCTGTGGCCGTGTAATGCGTACTATGTGCTGACTGAGTTACCCTATGTGGCCACTGAGCTGTGCATGTTTCATGTCGCAATTTGGTGTGTGGGGGGTTTTCGTTCAATTGTTTTTCTTTTTCACTGTGTCGATATGTTAAACAGAATAATCAATAAAATCTATTTATCCCCAAAAAAAGGAGACGACAGTTAGTACCTCCGAGTGGAGTTCACAAATGAATTATGGATATTGCTCATTAAGGGCATCCTGGATGAAGTATATCTAAAGGTAGGGTAGGACAATCTTTTTGGTGGCCTGCCATGGAAAGCAAAATAGATGTTTTTTTGAAGGATTGTCACACATGTGCCAACAGTGAAAAGTCGAAAGTTGTTGAGCAACCTCCTTTGGTTTGTACTGAGTTTCCATTGATGGAAAAGTTAGCAATAGACTTCATTGGACCTGTAGAGAAGTTGGATTTTAGGGACAAATATATTCTTGTGCTAGTGGATTCTCACTCTGAATGGTTTGTAGTGAAGACAATGGGTGAGATTAATACTGCCAATTTGATTAGATTCTTAGAGAAAGATTTCCTGGAATAAGGCCTGCCTGGATCCATTGTGTCTGACAGTGGAGTACAATTTGTCTCCAAGGAGATGATGAATTAGCTGAAAATAATTGGGATTGCACATGAACGAGTGGCTCTTTTCAGACCACAGGCATATGGCTTGGTAGAAAGAACCAATCGTCCTGGTATGGAGAATATTCAGCTATATCTTGTGAAAGGGTTGTTGTGGAGACAGGAGTTGAGAAGGATGATATGGGGCCGGCTAACAGAATTACTCCACATTCTGCAAAGGGTGTGTCTCTGTTTGTGTCCTTAAAAGGAAGAGAACCAGGAAAAAAGGAATGTCCTGTGTGGCTGAGCAATAAAGTTAACATTTGGGTTGATCAGGGTGAGATGAGGAAGAAAGTGGAAAAAATGCAGAAAGGTGTAGAAATGCTATGGATCCAAGTAGGAGATTGGGTAGTAGAGCGTAAGAATGAATGAGTGTGGTGAAGTTGGAAAATAGCCCACATGGAGCCTGGGGAGCATATGTAAGGTTTATAAACCATAGCTTTCCTTGTTCAGAGTGCATAAGTTGAAGAATGTTTTTTCTTGACTTATTAGTGATGCATATTATCAAAGACATATAAATGTATCTAAATGTTTTTCTTGTATTAAATGTATTGTAATTTGTATTTTGTTTTCTTGTTATATTAAAGGGGGAGGTGGGTGAATATGTCATAGGCCAGTTGCCTAGGTGATTTGGAATTCTCTTGTGAGAGAATTTTTGGGTAAGCAGTTACTGTAAAGTGCTAAGGGACACTGGACATCTCTCTCTCTGTGCTGGAGGTGCTGAAGGAAATAAAGCTGTATTACAGAAAAACCTATGAAAGGCTCTTCATTACACACTGCCTTGTGAATTAGGCAAAGCCCATATCGCCACAGGAACGTCTTTAAAAGTGACGTTCCTGTGGCCGTAGGGACTTGTAAATATGCCCCTTTGTTTCCTCTCCATATGTCTTTATTAATTACTTTTGAGGGTCTATTTGGGTAAATTCTTAAGTCTGTGGATTTCTCCTATAGTTTGAAATCTCTTGAAATTTCTATCGCTAAAAATATCTTTCTGAGAAAGTTACAAGTTAACCTGGTAAAAGGATTTGCTCATTCTTCCAAAGGGGGGAATAGAGTACACCTTTGTGCACACCCGATGAAACTCTTCACAGGTGTTAGGTGGAGTTCTGAATGATCCAGCACTTCTCTCGTAGTTCCTAGTGTGTCCTTTAATTCAGGTACTCTAGGGCCAGTCTTTATTTTATTAATGCAACCACTAACTTCTTATAGTATTAGAGGCTTTGACTTACGTCTTCAACATTAACCTAACAAGCACTTACAACGTGACACTCACAGAACAGTCAGTTTTACCAACGTCTTTTTTTTCAAAGGTTTGTGCCTCAAGACTCCAAATTGTCCTACAAATCCCAATTGTTCTATAGTCTTCAAAAGGTATACAAAAAAGTCCCTGGGTCTCAAGTCCTAATCCATAGACTTAGCACTTACTTGAAAGTTCCTGCTTGACCCTGGGGCTAGGAGCTCCAAGAAGGCCAACTCTGCCATCTCAAGGTGGAGCTATGTTTAATCTCCTCCCACCCCCCTCAGGGGACCCAACAAATCTAAGGCTATATCTTATACAATGTTCCAGGCCCTGTTGAAATCCAGGGGTGAGAGTCACCCCTCGAGGGACAGCTTGTTGGTTTCCATGGGGGTTACAGGAGCAGCAGGACTGGGTCCTGACAGAAATTATTGGGTGGTACCTGGAGCAATTATAGAAACACAGTTGGCATTATCTAGTGATAGATGTTGAAGATATCCAGTGATGGATTGGTTGCATCATTCATCTGGTTTGTATTGCTATCACCTTTTGCCTCCATAGTTGTTCTGTATCATCCTCTGATGTGCACTGACCCCAGAGTTTTGTAAGTCTCAATTGGGTTTCAGCTAGCAGTCAGCCTTTTTTCAGGTCTGGAAGTTGATACATTTCTTGTCTTGTTTAATCTTCTACCTGTGCTGGGGTGATTATATGCTGCATCCTCATGATATAACGATGAGTCACATATGGGAGTGCAGGGTTGTGCTTTCTGAAAGTTAGTAAAATGAGCAAGAGGAAATTGTGCTGCCTCCTTACAGGGCACAGGAGCTCTTCAGCCCAAACATGTCTGTCACATCTGCTGCTATTCCTCAAGGAGAGATGCAAGGTAGAAACCTTATGATGAACTAAAGAGCTAGAAATCAAAGGAGGTCATGTAGAGATGATTGGTAAAGGCGCGTCCTCCACGCCAGCTGCATGATGGCCAACTCGCTGACCACTAAATGAGGTTCCAAGTCTCCATCCTGACTTCCCTATTTGAATTGGAAGTTGTGAGATCTTGGTTTAATAATGTTATTGCCATTCACATTGAGATCTTTAAAAGAGAGAGAAGTGATAAAACACATAATTAACCATAGGAGATCTACAAAACAACATCCTTGTACATTTATAAATGGAGAGGATGGTTGGACATTTGTGAAAAGTGCATGATTGCTTATAAACCAGTATTTTATAAGATGGAAGTCAACTACCTGTGAAAGGTGTGAATGCAAAGTATTTGGCTGATAAAACTGTGTGCAGAGCCAGTGTCTCACTAAGGCGAACCAAAGAGTTGCCTAGTGAGCCAGCCTGTACTGGGTAGTACGTGAGAGGAACTTAAAACACACAACATGCAAAGGGCTGTTGGCTAAAAAGCCATGATACTTGATAGCCCTGGAAACATGAAGTAGTCTGCATATCTTTTCCCTTCTGAGGCTTAGAGCCGGCAGTAGAGCATTTCTCCATCCTAGTTAGTGGCAGGTACAGCAATCTGGTTCAAGAAACATTCTTCTGTTCATGACATTGTAAACTAACAGAGAAATCTGTTTGCAAGGCCATAGGTAAGGGTTATATTCGGTAACTGAATGAGGTTTGGCTCCTAAGGAAGTGGCATACAAATCAATATACGTCATTGAACAAAGAGCCTATACATATGAATTGAGATATATGGTGCATATAAGTGGGTGGGGGAGGGGGTCTCATGCTAGTATCACTTTGAGGACCTAATTACAATTCTCTTTTATTAGAAGTCAATGAAAGGTCAATGAAAGGTCCCACAACAATGTGTGGGCATGTGTGAGCGTATGTGTGAGTGTATTCATTTGTTCCTCTCTCTCTCTCGTGTCTCCTCTGTCTTCAGGTCCTACCTGAAGGAAAGAGACAACGTTTTCCTCCAGAGCAGAACCATGCAAATTGTATCTGCATGGTGTCAAAAAGGCACCTTCTCCCTTAGTGGCATTTCCTGACTTCCATTAGTCTCTCTCTGGCACAGTAGAAGTACTGGCCCATCACCAGTCTACAAGAGCCTGGGTGAGGGAACGGTGCCCCAAGCCATGTCAGTAGCCTGACCCTCTGCTGCAGTGCAGAAGTCCAGCACTCAGCTGGGCTGTGTACTAGATAGCTCGCATATAGCTTACAAGCGCCTAGTATCGGTCTTGTGGAATATACAACTGTCAAGCCCACTTCAATATAAAAGTCTGCCTCCCCTGACTGTATAACCACTGAAACACAGAATGCAAGGCCACTGGATGTCCACTTTTCAAACAACCAACAAACCCTAACCTAACCTCCCTACAACCATCCATCATCCATAAGATCTATTGCAAACCATTTTGGGTGCACTAATAACATTTAAGCTGGGTTATGGCAATGCATTATTCCCCAACATCATGGCATCGTGTGGGTTTGCCAATGTCTTTTAGCCATGTGGTTCAGCATCCTAATTGTTAGTGGTGTGGAATAGAGTAGACTCACGTAAAGGAGAGTGACGTAGAGAAGAGTGGAATAGAGTGGTGTAGAGTGGAGTGATGTAGGGTTGCATGGAGTAGAGTGGTGTAGAATGTAGTGGTGTAGCGTGGTGGAGAGTGGAGTTACCGACAGTACAGTAGAAAAGTGTAGAGTGGCTTAGAGAAGAGTGCCATAGGCTGGAGAGGTGTAGAGTGGAGTGGCGTAGAGTAGAGTGGCATAGAATACAGTGGAGTGGCCTAGAGTACAGTGGAGTAGAGTGGAGTGACTTACAGAGCCATTAAGGGACATGGTGCGGAGTTGAGTGGATTTGAGTGGCATGGTGTGGAGTGGCATAGAGTGACGTAGAGTGGAGTAGTGTAGAGTAAATTCTTATAGAGTGACGTGGATTGGAGTGGCATGGCATAGAATGGAGTGGTGTAGAGTAGAATGGCATAGAGTAGAGTGGTGTAGAGTAGAGTGGAGTGGAGTGGAATAAGGTTTTGTAAAGTAGAGTGGCGTAAAGTGGAGTGGCGTAGAGTGGAGCCGCTTAGAGTCAGGTGGCATACAATTGGAGTGGGACAGAATAGAGTGGCATATAGTGGAGCAGAGTAGAATAGAGTAGTCTAGAGTAGAGTGGCATAGACTGGAGTGGGGTAGAAGAAAGGGGTGTATAGTGGAGTGGTATAGAGTGGAATGGCGTAGAGTGGAGTAGCGAAAAGTGGCATACAGTAGCATGGCATAGAATAGAGTGGCAAGAGTAGAGTACTATAGCATGGAGTGGCGCAGATTACAATGGTATAGAGTGACATGGAGTTGAAGTGAGTGGCGTACACTGGCATGGAGTGGAGTGGCAAAGAGTGGAGTGGTATAGCATGGCGTGGAGTGGCGTACAGTCGAGTAGTATAAATAAATAAATCTGCTATTTGTAAAGCGCAAACTACTCACCCTTACGAGTCTCAAGGCGCTGGGGGTCATCGTGAAAAATTAAGTGAGCTATTGCCCAGAGTCACTTGGTGCTGAGCTGATCTGCTGCTGGAGCCGGGGATCGAACCGTGACCCCTGTGCTCCGAAATCAGCTGCCTTGGCTGCTGCACCACACCTCTCCACACCATATATACAGTAAAGTGGCATACAGTAGAATGGAAAAGTGTAGAGTGACAAAGGCTGGAGATGTGTCTAGTGTAGTTGCATAGAGGAGAGTGGCATAGAGTACAGTGGAGTGGCATAGAGTAGAGAGGCATACAGTAGAGTGGAACAGAGTAGAGTGGTGCAGAGTGGAATGACATAGGGTGGCATAGAGTGGAGGCATGTAGAGTGGAGTGGCAGACAGTGGAGTGGAATAGAGAAGAGTGGCGTAGAGTAGAGTGGTGCAGAGTAGAGTGGTGCAGAGTACAGTGACACAGAGTAGAGTGGCATAGGCTAGAGTGGCATTGAGTAGAGTGGTATAGAGAGGAGTGGTATAGAGTGGAGTGTTGTGGAGTGCAGTGGCAAGGAGTGGAGTGGAGTGTTGTAGACTGAAGTGGTGAGGAGTGGAATGGCATAGAGTGGCGTAGAACAGACTGGCATTGAGTAGAGTGGCATAGAGTAGAATGGTGTAGAGTGGAATGACGTAGAGTGGAGTGGCACAGAGTAGAGTGGTTTACAATAGAGTGATGTAGAATAGAGTGGAGTGGCATAGAGCATCATAGCATCATAACATGGAGTGGCAGAGAGAGAAGTGGCATAGATTAGAGTGACATACAATAGAGAAGAGTGGCGTAGAGTAGTGTGCCGCAGAGTAGAGTGGCACAGAATGGAGTGGCGTAGAGTGGCATAGATTAGAGTAGCGTATAGTGGCATAAACTGACGTAGAGTGGCATTCAGTGGAGTTGTGTAGAGTGGAGTGGTGTTCATTAGAGTGGCATGGAGTAAAGTAGCATTGAGCAGAGTGATGTAGAGTGCAGTAGAGCAACAATGTGTAGAGTGGAGAGGCATAGAGTGCAGTGGCTAAGACTGGCATAGAGTGGAGTGGCATAGAGTGATGTAGAGTAGTGCGGCATAGAATAGGGTGCCATAGAGTGGCATGTCAAACAGTGGTGTGAAGTAGGTTAGGGTAGAGTGGTGTGGAGTACAGTGGCATGGAGTGGCATAGAGAAGAGTGCTGTAGAGTGACATTGTGTGGAGTGTAGCGGTGTAGAGTGGAGTGGTGTAGGGTGACGTAGAGTACAGTGGTATATAGTACAGTGGTGTGGAATAGGGTGACATTGAGTAGAATGGCGCAGAGTAGAGTGGCATGGAGTTAAGTGGCATATAATGGAGTGGCATAGAGCAGAGTGGCAAAGAGTAGATTTGTGTCTAGTGGTGTAGCATGGAGTGGCATAGATTAGAGTGCCGTAGATTCTAGTGTTGAAGTATAAAGTAGAGTGGCATACAATCAATAGAGTGGCATAGAGTCAAGTGGCACAGAGTAGAGTGGTACAGAGTAGAGTGGCATAGACTGGAGTGGTGAAGAGAAGAGTGGCATAGAGAAGAGTGGCATAGAATAGAGTGGAATAGAATGGAGTGGCACGTGGTGCAGTAAAGTAGAGTGGCATAGAGTGGAAGGGAGTGAAGTAGATTAGAGTGGTATGCAGTGGAGTGGCGTAGAGTAGAGTGGTGAGAATAGATTGGTATAGGGTGGAGTGGTGTAAAGTGGCAATAAGTAGAGTGGCATAGAATGGCGTGGAGTAGAGGGGTGTAGAATGGAGTGGTGTAGAGTGGAGTGGAGCAGGGTGGCATAGAGTGGAGTGATGTAGAGTGGAGTAGAGTGGATTAGCGTAGAGTCAAGCGGAATATAGAAGAGTGGAGTAGAGTGGTGCAAAGCAGAGTAGCATAGACTGGAGTGTCATTGAGTAAACTGGCATAGAGTGGAGTGGTATATAATGGAATGGCGCAGAGCAGAGGGGCATAGCATAGCGTGATACAGAATAGAGTGGAGTGGCATAGAGTAGCATAGAGTGGTGTAGATTGGAGTTGCATAGAGTAGAGTGCACAGAATGGAGTGTCGTAGAGTGGAATGGCATTGAGCCACTAGTCTCTGGAGCATGCGCATCAAGTTCAACTTTGAAAACCTGACTGAACTTGACAAATTATGATTCCTGTCAGGAACTGAGGAGAGACGCTACCTCATGACATCTAATAACAGTTGAAGTGCATGGCGCAAACCTTGCGCACGCGCATTAACAATGAGAGTGTTTCACAAGCTGACAAAGACTAGACTGCTTCTCTTTGCTGCGATTAGTGCCCACCATCATGAGTTTATCTTCATTCTCTTTTTCTATATGTCTCAACAGAACTTTTAATTTTATTTTCCAAGAACGACACAATTTTTCCAATAAGGATATTTTATGATGTTTAACCCTTTTGGAAATTTAAAAAATCTAGCTGTGTTTGTTTTATGACAAATTGTAGCAATCCTGACATACTTATTCCGTAGATAAATTACGTCACCAATGGCTAGAACATTTCACATTGGCTGTGAACCAACATCTTTCTCTCCTATCTGAAGATACAAACGTATCTGATTTCCTTTTGGGTCCAAAGTCCCCACGTTCAAAAAGATTTATTTATGCTGCATATATCAAACTTTGGAAATTGCCGCAACTGGAAGCTGCAGTAGGTTTATGCCAAAATTGATCAAGATCATTTAGATAAAGTGCTTGGTGTTGTCGACAACAGTATGAATACATTGTCATCTCATATTTACACTTTGGATAATATTGTGTCATCTGTAATTGATATTGTGCAAACTGAAGTGTCTACCTTGTATCATAGTCAGAATCAACTTAGATCAGTTATGCAATTTGGTTATACACTGCAAACACTTAAGAATGAATGCGTCCACTGGCATTATCTTAAATGTAGTGCATTATTCTTACCATTTAATTTGACACATAAACAACAATCGATGGCTATGAAAGATGCTAGTTACACTGTGCTACATATAGAGAAACTTGAACAACTTCCCTTTTCTGTAGCGTAAACTCATTCTGCTGTATGGTTAATACAACGGGTTATCTCGTTGTCCATCTTAATGTTTCAGTTTACAGTCTGCATGAAACACTTTCCAATAGGTAGATATGAACCCCTTGGGAGCAGCTACATGCATGAATTATGGTCCCTGCCCTCTACATATCATTGTCAACGAGCTGATAGAGAAGGTTTTTTTACAGAGGAAGGGTGCGACTCAACTGCCAGTCATTCCCTTGTGTCTAAACAAGTAAATCTCCACCGCGCTTATAAAGTTTCAGCCCCCAATTTGGCTTACTGTTTAAAAGGAAACCCTGTTCCCGCTATTATTCCCACTCTCACTTTACTTGTAAATGACAGGTATCTCGTCCTCAATAATCAGGACAGTTGCAGTCTGCGGGCGGGAATCTTGTATGTGGTGTCTGTTTCCCAGTTAGTTACTTGATGCAATAACGTCCTGTTTCCCCCTCCACATGGGAGAGTAGATAGTTCATTATGACCTTCTATTCCAACTTTGAAAACAGATTTCAATAAACTAAGCAGACTCAAAGCGTACTTTTTTCAACAAGAGGTGGCTCTCAATTCAGCAAGCGAGACCTTCAAACTACAGGTGGCAAGAATGTCTAGTAAAATACAGTAATTGTTAAACACAAATATGCCACTACACTTTGGGGAATTGATACATCAAATATTTAATGTGTTTTGCTAACCAGCCAAGAACCACTGGACCATAAGGGGATCCAGAGTACCCTATCCCTAGTAAACTGAAGGGAGGCTACCACCCTTTCCTGTAATCTGTGCAAACTGAGTAACAGAGGGTACCACTGGTTACAACTTACTCAGCCTCCTGGAGCCCTGCCTTTGCTTGAGGAAGGAAATGAGCCTATATCAGGACTTCCAGGGCATCCCAGCCATCGAGATGGGTCATTGGAAAGCGTGGTGTGCCATCAGATGGCCGAGGGGCTCAGAGCGACCAGATAGCTGGGTTAGGATGGTCAGCTGGTCGCACTGTGCCTCCACTAAAGAGCTTTCACTTGTCCTTGGAGGGGACGGGGACTCTGCGGCCCGGGTGCTCTGAGCCCCAGCAGGGCCTCAAGCACGGGGCTGCAAGGGGGGCCTTGATGGACCTCTGACCCGGGGCCAGCAGTCACCTTAACATGCAGGCAAAGCCTGGGAGGCTTCCCTGGGCCCGATAGACCCCTGTCCCAGGGTCTTGGCGGTGCAGCAGGCTGCAGGTCAGAGCCTAGGGTGGAAGAGCCCACACTGGGGCCATCAGAGCCATCTGTCAAAGCAGAAGCTGGGCTGCTAATCGGTAATACCGAACTACGCTGCATGTTTTAAAAATAGAATTATCAATTTTAAGCTTCTTGCCTAGGGGGGAACTGAATTATAAAATAGAACTCATTGCGGGGAACGTTCTTTTGAATGTGATACTGCCTGTTGTTATTGTTGCTGCTAGGGGGGAAACATCACTAATTGCTTTGTGAGGAAAGTTACCTTGAACTTGGTTGGAGTCGGGATCTTTTCCTGGGTTCCTTTGGGAATCTTAACCCGGTTGGGATTTCTCTGGTCTGCACGCTTGCACTTTAATCCTCCCCTTCCGGGCAGATTAAGTACCGGTTGGGGCAGGCATTTTGGCGCTGCTGCGGTCTAGTTGTTGGAAGGCACCAGTATTTAATGTGCCTGCCCGCTGAGCCTTACTGTGCCCGTCCGCATCCGGAACACGGTTAGCGCCAGCCATGCTGCCCATTTAATTCCAGGTACTGCTAAGTCAGCAAACTTTTTAAAATCTCCCAATACTGGGCATAAATGTGATATGTGTCTGCTACCAAATAGGATTCGAGGCCCCTTAACCTGTATTAATTGTAAAACGGTATTGGTGTGTGCTGACATGAGTACAGCTCCCGCTATGAGCCTTCCCATTGGTACTGTGGTAAAGGCAGGACTTTCAGCTCAATGACTCTACCTCCTTCACAGGAGGTCTGATATATCATACCACGGGCCCCTAACCAGAATTTCTGGATACCTTATGTGACACATTAGGACATCTTGTAAGACGTTATTCACATTTTACGCTACTAAGTGATTTTAATCTTCATCTGAAATGTCGGAATGAGCCAGGAGTGACAAACTTCCTCGACACAATAAACACCCTAGGACTTCATCAGCTGGTTGCATTCAAACTCATCAGGCAGGCCATATTCTTGACGGGGTCTGCTCCAACTTTCTTTCCTTAACAGTCTACCACTCCAACCCCTCAAATGTGGTCGGACCATTGGTTAATCCTGTTCAACGTCAATTGCTATCTGAAGAACAAGCCCTCTCATTTCGCGAACCCAAGCCCATTACCTAGTCGCAAGGGGGCTAAGATGATAGCCAACCCAGAGCTGTCCCACATAGCGCAAGTATCTATATCTACCACATCTGGAAAAAAAGATTCATAACATTCAAAAATAATTCAGCACGATCATTTCCACTGGATCTGGAATTAGATCCTTTTTACACAGGTCCGTCGTTTCAGGCCTTCGACAGAATCTGCTTGGACCAGTCTCACCAAGCTATCGTCTTGTGTAAATCTAGGTCTCCATAGGATGCCTGTCCTCCGGCAGAGCTTCAGAAGATTGCGGAGATCGCAATTACAGTTATCAATAACATTATTAATTCTTCACTAGCCACAGCAACTGTTCCTCAGGAATGGAAGCTTGCAGTGGTTAAACCACTCCAGAAAAAACAGGTCGGGGATCCTTCCACACTTTCTAATCTCCGTCCTATTTCACTTCTGCCTACCCTTGGCAAGATTACAGAAAAGTTTGTCAACAGGCAGTTATCTTCTTTGTTAGAAGAGGTCAGCATTCTTCATCCCTTCCAGTCAGGATTTAGACCTAAATATCCAACAGTATCTGCCCTACTAGAGGTGGTAGATACATTGAAGCTTACTCTATATAGTGGAAAGAATGCAGTACTGATCCTATTGGATCTGTCTGCTGTATTTGATTTGCCACAATATTCTGCTATCTCGAATTAAAAATTGCGGTATAGCACATATGGTCCTGGCTTGGATCCAGTCTTTTCTACATAATCGTAGGCAAATGGTTGCCTTAGATCCCTTCCTTTCTAAAGAACACCCTATTCCGACGGGAGTACCACAGGGCTATTCCCTTAGCCCTCTTTTCTTCAACATCTATATGGCCCCACTAATATCATTAATCTCATCATTCCCAATCAAAACTACATCCTATGCAGATGATTTGCAGCTTATCTTAGTCTTGGATAAGGACTCAAATGAATCTGAACCAAATTTTAACAAATGCTTATCAGAGGTCATTTGGTTGATGTCTTTCAACCACCTTAAATGTAATACTGACAAGACTGAGATAATGCTAATAGGCAAAGATAACCCGTTCGACCCAGTCAGATGGTGGCCTGAAGATATTCCAGCCCCACCTGATACAGTGAACATAGTTAAGAATCTGGGAGTCAAATTTGACGCCACTCTTTCTTTCCGGCCACAATCCTTGGCAGTGGCAGGGATGTGATTTAATCTAATCAAATCATTAAAAAAGAAATCGATCTCTTCCCCATTGCTGCATGGAAAATGGTAGCAGTATCCCTGATCCTATCTAGACTGGATTATTGTAATTGCCTATATGTCGGGGCAAAGAAGGAGGTCTTAAAAAAGTTACAGATGGTCCCAAATGCGGCTGCTCGACTAGACTTGAAATTACCAGCACGCTCTTCGGCTGGGACAGCCCTAAAAACCCTGCACTGATTGCCAATCCTCAAGCGAATTTTATTTAAGCTTCTTTTAATCACCTTCAGGGCTTTTAGGAAAATAGGACCCTCATAATTGACCGCTAGATTTACACCCTATGTTACTGTTAGAACACTCAGATCCTCCTGAGCTAATTTGTTTAAACCTCCCCCATTTAAACTCAAATCTAAAGGCGGCAAGTCCATGGCCAGTCTAGGTACCAGAGCATAGAACATCTTGCCTACACAACTAAGATTCTTTTTTTTATATATAATCTTTTTATTAACATTGCTCAAAAAGACCAAACTTTGCATCAGTCACATGCAGGCATACATGGTACAGCTTTATCATCGCAACAATTGGATGAGGATTAGGTAGGAAGTCATACACTTTCAGTGGCTTCAAAAGGGACAGGTTAGCCACGGACGATATCCACAGACAGGAGACAAAAAACCCAGTCCAGCAGTTCCTCCCCTTCCTCCAGCAAGACATAGCTGATGCGTATCACTCCACACCCATAATTACTCGATATTGACGCTTTTATTTTGATATTTTCTCCCATTTTTTGACACATCTCCTACTGTTGTACACTTTTTCCTCGGCTTGTTGGCACCAGTCAAGGTCCTTTTCCCACTCTCCCAACGACGGTGGTGAAGGTGCTCCCCACCTCCTTGCGATGTTCCTTTTGGCAATCCCCGCAGCTAGAACTAACCATATTCCCACGTTTCTGGGCCAGTCAAGGTCCCCCCGAATCATCAAAAGGAGCCATTTGGCGTCCATTGGGACCGTCACTCCTGACACCCTAGACATTATATCTGTGACCTTCTGCCAAAATTTGGCAATTTTCTGGCATTCCCATAGGATGTGAAAGAAAGCCCCCTCCCGTTGACAACCCCTGACGTAAAGTGCTGTATGTTGCAGCAGTCTAAATTGTGTACAGATTGCAATCTCTCTTGTGCTTTGTACTGCCCCTTGCCATTCTTCATCGTCTATGCTCTAAAGGTCGTCAGTCCAAGCCGCACGCTGGGTAACCAGGGGGTCTGGCACATTATTTATTGATTTGTGATATATCGTGGATGTCGCTTTTTCGAGGAAGGGGTCTAGTAATAATCTATCCTCAAAGGAGAAGTGATCTGGAACGGGGGTACCACATTGGATATATCGCCACAGGCCTGCATCAGTCCTAGGTAGTGGTATCTCTGTGTCTGATTTAAATTATATTCCTGCTGTAGATCCTCAAAGGCGAGAGAAACCTCTCTCCCCTCTACACGTCTCCCAGGTATTGAACTCCTATCAGTTTCCACCCTCTAAAGTCCGTTAGGGCAGCTACTTCTTTCAATGTGTAACCTGACCACAGTGGAGTATGACTATTCAATTTCTCCGTCCAGCCCAGGAATCTGTTAGCCTCCCTAAAAACACCCCACAACTGCCCCCGTGTGTGTCGGCCATTCCAGCTGTGCTTTCCGGGAATACAAGAGTGGTTTGCAATTAACACCTGGCATGCTGGCTCTGTCTACTTTATCGGCTGGCTCGTGCACGTATGCGTATATGCAGTTGTTTATAACCAGCAATTGCGAAGCCCACTAGTTGAGTCTAACATCTGGGATCGCTAGGTCACCATCATACACTCCTTTTTGTAGTTTACGGAGTGCTATTCTAGGAGAGCCACCCTGCCACAAAAGCGTTTTACCTTCCTGGGCTATTCTTTTAAAAACTGCCAGGGGAACTGGACAGGCGGTGTTCTGGAGAACAAACAAAAGGCGCGGCATAGCCATCATTTTAAAAACAGCCGCTCTGCCCATTAGAGACGATGGGAGAGTACGCAGGTGACGTACATCGGCACTTAGTCGATCTATCTGGGGCTCGAGGTTCCTCTTCAGAAACATCCCGTGATTTCTCATGATGTGTATGCCTAGGTACTTAAGTCCCTCTCCCACCACTGGAGCTGCGCACCATGCCGGTATTCTCGGCGGAGGGCCCAATAACGGGAAGACCACTGATTTGGACAAATTGATCATATATCCTGAGTTACTCCTGAACAGCTCAAAAATATGGAGGACTCTGGCCATAGAGTGGTAGGGTCTTACTAGATACAAGAGTATGTAATCGGCATAAAGCGAAATTCGCTCTTCCCACCCCCAGGCGCCAGTGCAAGGGCAAACAGCAAAGGAGACCCTGTCTAGTGCCTCTCCGCAGCTGAAAGGGTCTGGACAACGTTCCATTAACTCGCACTGGGGCCTGTGGTTTCCTGTACAATAGCCTCACCCAGCTACAGAAGTTAGGGCCGAAGCCCAACTTACACAGTACCATAAACAAATAGGGCCATTCTATACCATCAAACGCCATTGATGCATCCAAAGCCATCAATGCAGTCTGCTGAGAAGTGGGGTCACGCGTCATATGGAGCACCCCATATAGCTTCCGTAGATTGTGGTGATTGTTTCTTATTGGCATAAAGCCCAATTGATCTGCATGTATAACCTCTGAGATGACCGGCACCAGCCTGTTCACTAAAACCTTGGCTAGCACTTTCACCTCTCCATTGATCAAAGAGATTGGGTGATATGAGGCGCACTAGTCCGGTGGTTTCCCCGCCTTGTGTATCACCACCACTGGCCGCCCGCTGATCTGGCAGGAGTTGCCCCTATTCTCGTGCCTCTAACAGCATGTCTCGTAGCGGTGGTACTGTTATGGAAGCCTGGCATTTGTAAATCTCAACAGGGAGTCCATTTGGACCCGCTGCCTTCCCTGAATTAAGGAGTCCCAGGGCACCCCCTAGTTCATCGTCCATGAGGTCAGCCTCCAGGGTCTCATGCGCTTCTTTGGTTAGTGTAGGTAGGGAGAGGTTTCTAAGTAGTTCCTCACAGTCGATTTCAGATCTAGTCCATACGGATGCACAAACCCCCTCAAAATGCATAGCAAAGGCTTCTGCTATATCTGTACTCGTTGTTTTCAGTTCCCCTTCTTTTTCGCGCACCTCAGTCACCCATGATTGTTCCCTATTGCGCTTTTCCAACCACACTAGGAGTCTTGATGATTTTTCGTCTACATCGTATAGGTGATGCTGAGTTGCCAGGCCGTATGCTCTCGCTTCACGTCAGCCATGGCTCGCAAATCACGCTCACGCAGTGCTAGTCTATGACGCAGGTCGCTAGTGGTGTCACTTGTCACCTCTGCCTCCATCTGAGTTATTTCCTGCTCTAACAACCTGATTTGTAGAATATCTTACTTCTTCTTGGCCCCAATTAGCGCCTGTGTCTACACCCTCAACACCGTCTTGTAGGCCTCCCATAAAGTTATATGTGAGTCTACTGTCCCCCTATTTTCCTGAAAGTGTAGTTCCAAGCTCTCTCGGATTTTGTCTCTGAGTGCCGAATCTCGCAGGTGCCAGGGGTCAAACCTCTGGAATGCTGCCCTGTTAAGGATCGAGCCCCTAATGGTCACACCCACCGGGGAGTAATCCGAAATGCCGCTTGCCATATGCCTTGGGTTTGTAAATTCTCCCACCTTACAACTCCATGTGAAGAGGTAGTCCAGCCTAGGAAAGGATCCATGGTGCGCGGAGTAGTATGTGTATTGTTGTGCAAACGGATTGTACACCCGCCACAAATCTACTAGGCCCATGACCGCCAGGAAGCCCGGCATGTCTTGCTCTCCCTTCTGGCCCTCTCGAGAGCCAGGCTGATCTAGTTCCGGGTTCATAACAGCGTTTGTGTCACCTCCCACTAGAGGAGCATGCCCAGAGGCAGTTTAATCAGGAACTAACTAACTTTTGGAAAGATAATGCTGTGAAGTCCCGGGGCTATATGGCTATATAAATTGAACATAATATTTTTGAGCGACCCTCCCATTTCCCGCTACTGCAACACAGCAACCTGCATCATCTACCCAGGTGCCAGTCACAGCCAGGGACAACGTGTTGCGAACTAGGATTCCCACTCCCGAGCCCCGGTCGAATATCCATTGTGGGCCACTAGTCTATAGCCAAATTGATCTAGAGCCTTACATTTGCTCTCCCTCAGGTGGGACGTCCGGGGAATGCCTCTTAATGTGTTGGAGGACCAATGTGCGCTTGATCTTGTTCCCTAGCCTGTTTACATTCCAGGTCCACACTTGTATTTTAGCTAGGTCTCCCATAACTTCCGGTCATGAAATTCACTCCTGTTAATCCTCCCCTCCCTCGTGTTGGTCTTCCGTCAACCTGCTGTGTTGTCCGGCAGCTATGGTCTTGAGCGCACATGCAATCACACATAAGAAATCTAAACATTTTACCCAACTCTCCCCTCCCTACAACCCTGCCAACTGTGTAATAAGTAACATCAATAAGCCTTGAGCACAAAGTAGAATAATTCTGCTGTTGGGTACTTTCAAACCCTCCTAAGATGTCTCGAGAGCAACCTTGTCTATCAGCTCCCTCCGTTGTTCCCTGCAATGGATAATAATAGTCCCAACACCACAAGTGTCCTTTCGGGCGCCTCGCTTCAAATTAGTCCGCACCCTTATAGTATCACTACTGAACTTCCTCACCCCCCACCATGGTGTCTCCGGGAAAGGACAGTTAAGTTTCAATACTGGGGAGAACATCCCTTTTGTCACTTACGTGTTCGTTGTCTCTGATCAGGACTGTTTGGTGCTTGCTCTGTCTCTCGCCCTTTGGTGGTGTGACCGTTCCTAGGCAATGTTCGACTTTTGCCCCCTTTTTGTTAAACAGTTCACTAGCCCTCTAGCCAGTTGCTTGCCTCAGCCAGTGAGTCAAAGAAGTACGCCTTCCCCTCGTCAATTATTTTGAGTTTCGCCGGAAATAGCATCATGTATTTCACATTTTGCTCTCGAATGACCTTTTAAGACTGCGTCAAATGTACGCCTCTGGCGTTGGACATGGAGCGTAAAATCCAGAAAAAAGCGGATAATGTGATTTTCATGATGCAGATCCCCATGCTGGCGTGCCGCCTGTAAGATGGCGTCTATATCTCTGAAATTCAATACCCGGCTATGATCGTGCGAATGTTGTTCCGTCAGGCTCTTCCCTCCTGATCTTCAAGACGGGCAAATATTTCAGATTGATTCTTAGTGAGTACTGAGACCTGTTCTTCTAGGCGTTTGGTTTTGGACTGTAGACCCCCAATACCTGCCTCTGCCGTGGATACATTCTCAGACATTTTTCCGAGGTCAGCACGAAGCAGGTTTACCTCCTCGGTGACAGAGCCCAGTTTAGGTTCTAGAGGCAGAGACCCTCGTCAGGAAAGAGCTTTAGACTTGGATCTTTACAGCTCCAGACTCCCTCTGTCGATCTTTGGTGTAATCTATAACGGTCTGAGTTTTCTGTTCACACCCGCATAGTGCCAAGATGCTCCTGCCGGAATGACTGTGCTCTTTATAAATGCACAAATCAAATCAAATCAGAGCTCCTAGACCCAGGTGCACAGGGGAGACCTCCCCGGTCCCCAGCACTCCATAGCGGGTGCTGGGACGCAGGACAGGGGGCTCCAACCCAGGGCTCACAGGGGCTCTGGTCAGAGCTTATAAAACCAGCCAAGCTGAGGAAGGCTCTCGGGCCCAATGAACCCCTGTCATGGGGCCTTGACAGTGCAGCAGACCAGAGGACACAACCAAGTGTGGGAGGGCCCACCTCAAGGCTCGCCGAGGCTGTGGGGCCCAGTTGGAGCTCCTAGACCCAGGCACGCAGGGGAGGCACACAGGAGAGGCTTCCACAGGACCCCGCCCCAGGTGCTTGGACACATGGCGGTTCTGAACAGGGGCCCCCACCTGAGGGCCTTACGTGGCCCCAGTCGGAGCTCCTGGACCCAGGCGCAAAGGGGAGGCCTCCCGCCCGCAGGACCCCAACCCAGGTGCTTGGACAGGTGGTGGCTGCAGGATAGGGGACCCCATCCCAGAGCAGGGGAAGCCTCTCTGGGTCCGATGGTCCCTCTCCCCGGGTCCTTGGCAGTGCGACAGGTTGGAGCCCAGGATGAAGGGGCCCTGGACGTGGGCCATCTGGTCATCGGCTGAGAACAGCCGGAACTCAATGGGGTCCGAGGTACCCTGTCCCTAGTAATCTGGAGGTACACTAGCCCCCTTTCTTGTAAGCCATGCATACCAAGTGACAGAGATGACCGAAGGCGCAGATGCAGCTGGCCTCCTGGAGTGCTGGCTGGGCTCAAGGAAGCAAATGAGCCCTCATTGGGCCATCTGATCACCCCATTGGAAAGTATGGCATGCAACCAGATAGCCAGGCTCAGGGGATCCTGCCACCTGGGTGCTTGGAGCCCCAGGTGGGCCTCAAGCACAGGACTGGGAGAGGGGCCCTGATGGAGCTTTGAGCCAGGGCCTGCGGGCACCTTCACACGCAGGCAAAGTGGGGGACAAGATGATCTGGGACCCAGAACAAAGGCCAAGAACCCAGGCCCCACGACCCAGGCCCTGGGACCCAGGCTCCTTGACCCAGACACCAGGGACTATGACACAGGCCCCAGCACCCAGTCCCCAGGCCCCAGAACTTGGGACCCAGTCCCCAGGACCCCTGTCCTGGGCCGTTGGCCAAGAAGCAGGCCGGAGGATGTAGCCCGGCACGGGACGCCTGTGCCGGGGCCTGGGGGACCAGTCGGAGCTCCTGGACTCAGCCGCGCAGGGGAAGCCTCCCTGGGACTGGACAATTGTTTAAAACACTTGTTCTACCTTTTTTGTTCCCTTAGACTTTGGACCCTAGCTCAGACAGCACCTTGGGAAACCTAGCCAACCTAGGGCTATACCGGGTGGGCTGACTTGTGTGGCTCTCACCACGTTTTATTACCCAGAACCCCTTGCAAACCTCAACTTTGACTATAAAAACACATTTTCCACAAATTTTTGTGATGAAAACTTCTGGTATCTGCAGGGAGCCACACACTTCTTTCCACCCGGCATTCCTCACTTGTGTGGGTAGGCCTAGTGCCCACAACAGGGAACGGCCCAAAACGCAACATGGACACAGCACATTTTTCCACCTAAAAAGGACCCTTTTTTTTCCAGTGAGCCAATTGGCTCATTTCACGTTCAATGTAATTATGTCAGCGCACCATGGGCACCGATCGTCATTACACTGAAAACAAAAAAATGCCTTGGGCGGCAGGGGAAGCTCTTCCCCTGCCCCTGAGGCTGGAAAATAAAAGAAAAGAAATTCCTCTGCTGTAAACAACAGAGGGATTTCCTGGACGTGTGCAGAGAATGTAATGGTTACGTCCTCCGCACACGGCCACCGTGAGGATGGAACTGCTACATCTTTAGCAGAGAAAGGGTCAATGTGTGTGTCAAACTGCTACACCAGTTGCTTAGCATAAGGATGAGTCACACTGTGTGCCTTGGTAGATGAGCAGGTATTGTAGTGTAAACACCTCAGACCTCCTCAGGGAACATATTCATACTTTGTCACTATCTTAGTCTGTATAGGTACTTGATGGGATAACTTCAGCAATGTATCTTTTATGCCTCTATAGTCATAAAGCATTTAGTCATAGGAATCTAAAGAATGCCAAATACAAAATATTACAGAGCTGCACACTGTGAAGCCAATTACGATGTTGGTCCGAAAGCCTCCGACTGCTAGTCGGAAATTTTCCGACCACGGTCGGAGACTTTCCGACCGACACAGTTGATTTGTGGTCTGATCGCCCCATTACGTCGGCGGTCGGAACGTAAACAGGCTGGTCATTTCGACTCGGTTCCAACCTTCTCTCGGAATCTTCCAGCCGGTCGGAACCGCAATGTAATCCCCTAAGGATGGCGTATCCACCGTCAAGGTTATGATGTCGGTTTCCCACAGCCTTTCCGTTCCGGCCTTTCCCACACAGAAAGGTTGTCAGAAAGCGACTTTGGGGGCCCCTGGCAGGGGCCGCTTGCATCCGAAGTCTATGGTTGGGAGTTGAGGGGGTACCTAGGGTACCTCCCTGTAAAACCCTGCACTGTGAGGCAGGCACCATGGGGTGCCTGCCACAGGGTGCAGGATTTTACACACACACCCATTTCTCCAATGGAGCCTGTATTACAGCCAGTTTATGTCCGTGACACAAGATCCCATAGAGAAAAGTGAATATGTGACTGAACAGTGTTCAGTCGCATTGTAATCAGGCAATCGGAACTGCCGATCTGATGTTGGTCGGTCCCGAGGCGGTGTTGATCCGAGGCAATCCTGACCGACATCATAATAAGCCCCTGTATGTAAATCTGCAAACAAAGTATATTGCTGGTTCTTTTTCGAGTGTCCTTCCCAGGCTGCTCTCCATACACAACCTTTATGTAAAGTGATGCTTCTCACATTAAGCTTATCCTCAGCTTAAGGCGACTCCATGTCATCCAGGATGTGATGCTCCAGTCTTGAATTCCATTTAACACACTGATGCATTCTGAGAGTTGTAGACTCGGTTCACTTCAGTTGCTCCATTTGAACTAATAAACCTGAAAATTATGGATGTCATCAAAACGCTCAAAATTGGAGCATTGTTTCCTTGGTGGCATGGTAAGTTTTTGTAAATTAGACATAAAAGGCACACACTCTATCCTGACAATTCATACTCTTAAAGGCTTGGCATATCACCTTCCTATATAAACACCATGGATCCATTAATTTGCATGCCACCTGAGACCCTGTAGGTTACTAACCCATTTATTCACTAATAAAGAAAAGCACATGTATCACCAAGTAAATTTTACTGTGCCCATCAAGTGTATCTGCTATCAATGTAAATGTTTTAAAGATTTAAAACAAATGTACGTCAGAGCACGTCCTTCTTATCCATGAGCACTCTGGTAATGTGACCGAGCATCCAGAGCTGCAGTCATAGGTGTTCATTGACTTGTGCCAGCACATAGAGATGAATTGATTTGTTCAATGCAGTGCACTGTATAGATGTTACTTGTTCGTCTTTTCATCAGCGCCTGGATACCTTCACGATGGATTAGACGCGCTTTACAGATCCGAGTTGATTGATTGATTGCTTGATCCAGGCTAGCTTTGCAAAATTTCAAGAATCAGTAGTGACACCAAATTATTGTACATAATATTCACAACATTTCAGTATTCCTTAGAACAAAGCACAATAAATAAACAGTGATATAAGTATTTATTAACTTGGTTTTCATAGTTATGAATTTTTATATTTCTGCAGCTGGTAATTCTTGAAATATCTCAGTCAATGCATACTTCACTATATGGCCTATAGTATTTTGAAGGCCAAAATAAAACACTTATATCAGTTATGATAGTAACAGTAGAGCTCACTGTGATACTGATGTTCCTAAGAATATAAGTTAACAAGCTTGTGACAGCAATGAGTGAACAAGCCCATCCTGTGTTCTCCCACCTAGAGTGGTTTACTCAACTAAGAGAATAGCAATCGTATAGAGAGTATAAAGAAAGTATCATAGTATCAGAGTCTTTCAATAGTATGGTCCTGTATATAGAGACTAAGAATAAAGTACTAGTGCTGTAGCCTTAAATGGGACCCCTATACCTTATTGGTGTTGCAGTCAGGTACTGTGTGAAAAATGTATTCAGTTGTAATAATTCTATATTGAAACAAAGCCACAATTTGCTATGTTCTAAATAGTTAGGTTCACATCAGCATGTGCGTGATATCAGGGGTCCATACTATTTGGTCACAAAAGAGTTATTGTGATTTCAAATTGTGGTTTGCACAGATACATTTCTGGTCCTATTTTAGGTATCTACTACAGACAGAGTTAGCCTACTGGCAGTAGTTCATGTCATCACACAACACAAAATATACATGTATTGATACATGCGGATACAGAAAGGGGCTTTTGGACAGCCACTTTCATCAATTGGCTACTGTGATTCAGCTTGCCTTAGGCACTGACATTAGGAGTTGTCTGATTACTCTCCCCTAGCTCCTTAACTCTCTCTAATTGTGCCCTCTTCCAGCCATTCCACTCGTCCATTTCTCCCCAGGGTGTATCCTTCCCTGTCTCAATTCCTGCTGTTTTTATTTTTTTTATTAAGGGCCCTGTTGCTGTACAGTGCTACTAGGCTGTCCTTTGCAGTTTTCATGTTATCAAGGCACTTTAAAAATTGTTTTTTACTTTAGTGTTCTAACTTGGTCAATCTGTAAAGATCCACTTCCAAGAAGTTGAAGAGGAAAAGTAACTTTTATTGTAGAGTAAACGTAGGTACCTCCAGCTCAGCTTCACAGCGACAAGTACTGAATGCATTTCAAAACATAACATTCTAGCCTAGCAACAAGCTTGACATTCCATTATATTCAGAACAACTCCACACAATCCTTTTGGAATGATAAGGAAAATATGGGAAAATGGTTGCAGTGTGTCACAATACATGTGTCGCTATACATAACTGTATCACATACATTTGCAGGAGCTGTGACGTGAAACACATGTGGTACACACTTGGAATGGTTTCTCTTATCATTCCAAAATGGCCACCATGTGGCCCATAAAGGTGCATACGTGTGCACGTGTCCCTTCATGGTTACATTTTATTTATTTTTCTTTTATTTGATTGAGGAGTTTTTATATCACACAAACACGACCCGTTAGGGTATCAGAGCGATGCACAAATACAAGTAGTACAAACAGCGGACAAGGTGTAGATACAGGTTGAGATGCAATCAGGATTAAGCAAGCAGCAATACAGTTATTTTATACCAGACGGCCGGCAAATTCATGATCGGGAGATGCCCACAGGAAAAATAAGTTGATGGGCTTTTGAGCTTCTACTGACAGAGTCAATTCATTTTAAGCATTTCTTTTGAAGGAGGTAGTCGAGGGGTTTGACCAGATTTCAGGAGGCAGTGTATTACATATTCTTGGGGCTAGACCGAGGAAGGAGTGGCTGTATATTTTCTTTTTGTTGAACTCATGTGGTGCTTCTCAAGGTACTACTACCACCAGACAGAGTTTATTTGCCAGGTAGATGGGAGTATTATGGTGAAGGCCCTTGTGTGTCATGCAGGCTATCTTCAACTGAATCCTTGCTTCAAACGGGAGCCATTTCAGATGTATTAGGTTTGGAGTAATGTGGTTAAATCCTTTGGCTCCACTGTTGAGCCTAACAGCTGAGTTCAGTGTGGTTCTTAGCAGCGCCAAGCTAAGATTTGGTAGACCTGCAAGAGTCGCACTCCCATTATCTAGACGGGAGATAACTAGGGTTTGGACTTCTAATTAAAAGTCATCTGAGAGCAAAGAAGGTTTGAAAGTCCTTAGTGGTTCGGTTAGACATTGGCTCCCCCAGTGGTTCCACTGATGTGGGTTTGCATATTCAAGTGTTTGTCCAACGTTATACCTAGCATCCTAATGGAGTCAATAACATGGGGGTGCAGATGAGAGCTGGTAGTTGTTTGAGCCAAGAGGGAAGAGTGAGTGTGGGGGGCAATCAAGAGGATTTCTGTTTCGAGTAAAAGATTATTGCTTGTTAACCATTGTTGGGTTTTTTGATATTTTCAGATGTGGAGATTTTCAGTTACAACTTTGCGTCATCAGCGTAATGTGGTAATGATTGTTTGATTGCTTCAGAATTTTGATAATAGAGTCCATTAACAAGTTAAATAACGTGGGTGTGAGCATGGATCCTTGGGGCCCTCCAATGGAGACCGGACTAAAGTCAGAAAGGGTTTGGTTGACTTTGATTCTATGAGCTCTGATACGTAGGAATGAGGCAAACTAATTAAACACGGAACCAGACAGCCCAATCCTTCGTTCCGGAAGTTCCATCATGCTGTTGTGTTTGACTGTGTCGAATGCAGAGGAGAGATCAAGAAGTATAAGCAGCCATGGAGCATTCTGATCAAGCAGTCTCAGGGCATCAGAATTTGAATTTTAAAGTAGAGAGCTACTGTCTTTGCCAATACATGTTCTAAATAACTATTATTTATAGAGCTTGGTCATGAGCTATATTAGTATCAAGCGATTCAATATCTATTTTGAATTTGGATCGCACTTTTAATGTGAGGAATTGTTCACTAAAGAAAATACATCAGAGCTGTATATGGAGGGCACAACCAAGAACAGTTTTAAAGTTTAACTCCCAGCAACTGGAAAAAAAAGATATTTCTTTCCTTCTGTAAGCAATTTAAAAAACATCAACATGGACTGGTCCTTCCAGTGCTCATAGAATGGATACCACACACACTTACTATCATGACTTTTGACAAAATTCCCTGCTCACATATGCTTACACATATAAGAACAGATTAAATTAGCTTCTACTAAATGGATGTTTTGCTGTCAGCATTCACTTTAAATGAACAGTGTGTTTCCCTACATGGAATTCTGCTGAGAAATCATTGTCGATAAACCTGTGAATATACTGACAGTAACTATAATCAGCGTCGGATTGGCCATTTATCCCATCGGGTATTTCCCTGGTAGGCTGAAGCCACTGCAGGCCAATTTTTGAAGGTCGATGGCCACTGCCTCTGTCACTCTCGCCAGCGACCCATCTGTATGACGGCAGGTAAAAAGGAAGAGAGAATGAAAGTGAGAGATAGAAAGAGCGACAGAGAGCGAATACGACAGAGAATGAAAGAGAGGAAGAAAGTGAGATTGGTTTGAACACGTTTGCCAGGGTGCTTTTCTTTCCCAGACTGACCCTGACCATGATTGACAACTGAATACCATATCTCAAAGTTTGAACCAGGGTTCTCCAAAGTCAGTTCTAAAGGGCCGGACCCATGCTAGATTTTTTTGATAACTGCATTTATCTAAATAGGGATATGCTAAAAATCTGGCATGGGTCCAGCCCTCCAGGACCGACTTAGGAGAACCCTGGTTTAAACAAACACTTGCAGACCCAAAGGCTGAAATGGACTTTAACCGCTAACACACACCCAGAAGTTACAGAATGTGCTTCCCTTTATGTCTACACAGTTGCTTTTCAACATTCATTGAAATAATCTTATCGGGCAGGCTCTGTTTAAAAATACTACGGACAACTGTGCCTGAGGTACAATTACATTCAGAAGTGTTTTCCAACTGCCCAAGAGATTTGAACTGGGTTTTATTTTCTGGGACTGATTTTCAAGTAGGGGCATGTTCTCTTAATACATTCCATCATACACACAACACTGGAACACAATTAAAGATTATTGCAGCTTTAATCCCATATCTGCACACAAACATGATCTACTATGGAAATACTGCAATCAGCATCATAGCACAAACGACATATGTTAGGGTGAAACACCTTTTTTTCTGATACATCACCGTTGATTTGACCAAGAATGCTATGAAAAACGACACTACATATTTGTCTTTGGCAATTTAGGAATAGTTTACCATGATGATTTACTAAACTATAACTTAAGCTAATAAGTAATTTCCTCACCTGTATGTTTATAGAACAAGCAGTATTTGCATTGTTCTTGATATAGCATTATACAATTCATAATCACCAAGTAACTCAGGATGGGCATGCACTTTTTTTGGGGGTTATTGCTAAGGTTGAAGTTGGGACTTCTCTAGAAGTTAAAAAAACAGCAATATTTCTAGATATTTATACACATCTTTGCTATCCAGGAGTATTCAAATGCATAACTATTTCTGCATATGAAAATGTAACAAGTTTGCAGTTTGATATGTGGAAATATAATACAAAAGTGCTTTTACACCCTATTTTGTTCCTAGTATTTGTCTCCATGGTGAAATATTTTTGTCCAAGGAGGATCAGCTTTCCATACTTTTCCATAAATTAGGATAGTGCTTCCTACCGCACTGGAAATCCATTTACTCTTTCATTTGCAAGGAATAATGTTTTATGTATTTAGGGGGATATAACCAGCAACATGCTGGGTTCACCAATGTCAATGTGATCTACTATTTGGCTTAGTTTGTTCTGATATTGAGTTTCTATCATATTTAACCATGCGCTCCTGTCATAGACTGATATTCCTTGCGTAGGACGACCTGCTCTAACTCGGATGGCATTGGATGATGTCCATATTATGACCAAAAAACACAATAAAAAATTGGTTGATAAAAAATGTCGGGTTCACAAATTCATACAGACCCACAAAAAACACCCACAAACCTGCCTTTATAATTAGATTGAGTCTCTCAGGAATTCCATCATACTGACAGAATTTACAAGTGTGTATGTTCCATTTTTGAGGATAAAATCCTACCATTCTTGATTCTCTGACATAGAAATGAGATATTTTCCTTACAGATAAGACTGTGTATGCACCTTTGTAGTACTAAGGTGTGCATAATCATTTGAGATTGCCCTTGGTATTGAAGCATAGGGGAAAAAAGGTTTACGTGAGTACCCAGATAGAAGCCACACCTGAAACAGCTGAAGGTGCAAAAATCTTTGAGTGCTTCACTGAACTACATCATAATAATTTGAACAAGAATTAAGAATTGTTTAATGCATATTCATTTTAATGGAACCAGGCAGGCAGTAATCATCTTAAAAATACATGTATAGATGGGATTGCATATTACAAGTTGTCATGCAAGCATGAAAGCACGGAATGATAGATACAAGAGGCTTTCTCTTCCATGTTCTAACAAAATAGTGCTCTTGTTAAAGAAATACTTTAGAAGAAGTGATCAATTGGAGAAACAAAGTAAAAATTTAGATTTGGCTGCTGACTTTCAATTGAGTGAGCTATATATATATATATAATTCTGTTTGAGAAGTTTCAGCAATCTGCCTCCATGCTTTATTGATTAATTTTTCATTCAATGTGTTTCCAGTGATATCCTCTGGTCTTCTGGGCTTCATCTGTCACTCTCATTTATCATATGCTTCCACAGCTGTTAAGGACACACAGCAGTTGAATATCCCTCCCCTGCAGGACCCTTTGCGTATCTCATCCTGAAGACAAAGTTCTTGCCGGCAAACACCATGCATCCGAATTTGACATAATTTTGAGTCCATAGCAAACGCTAGAGGGTGATAAGCAAACATAACAGATTAGTTTTGTAGTTCTATTATTCAGCAATTATTCATATGATAATATATGTATAGGAGTATGATCACCCCATTCATCAGTTAAAATGGCAGAGACAATTTGGTGAATGGAAGAGGTGCCAAGACTACTTTTTAGTTACTATCTTGCATCTTCAAATTACTTACCTTAAAGAATTGTGTTAATTTCATATGAGTGCTATTGACTTTGGCATACAATGCTGTACTTGCTAATGACATGACTATATATAACTTGGGTTCTTTAGTACTGCGATTACAATTTATGTAGGGTCACTGTGTTTGGAGATTAGCCCACTGGGGCATAATGTGTATTTATGAGTGGTACTGATATTCACCCAAGTTCAATTTGATTATCTTCCCTTTTCACATTATAACATGTATTATACTTAAATATTGTCAACAATTTTATTTTAGAATTGTTAGTGACTTTAATGAAAAAGGCAGACTGATTGGATCAATATGAGATGAATTTATGTAATTCCGTTTTGGGTTGCTTATAAGTCCTTTGTTAAGTTGGAACTACGAGTCTGTTGTCACTCTTTATTGTTTAGTAGTTTTACACGTATCACGCATGCATTCAGCACTTAAAATGGCGGAAACACTTTATGGAGATTGTTAGTGAACAAGCTTGCTGGACAAGCGAAACGCGTCTAACGATTTAGCTGACTAATAAAGAAAACTCTGCGCATAAGACACGGCGTCAGCTTTCCTGCTTTGGGAGGAAGTTTTGTTTGATATTATCGGACCGTGCTTGGGAGGTCCGTTCGTCGACGCGCTCTCTGGTTTGGAGGTGGTGGGCATGCCGAAGCAAACGGAGGAGAAGTTTGTAAGCCACCGCCCCCCCGTCTGAAGATACGGGATTGCGTGTTCGCATCCCGATGCCAACGAGCAACGTGCAGTTCTCTCCGAGGCAGTAGCAGTATTCTCCGAGTCGGGGGACCCGAGGAAAGTGACTACTTCACGGAGGTAAGCGGATGCTGGATTCAGATGGGAAGAGGGAAAGCCAATGAGTAAAGAGGCAATCTCATTCACTGTGAACAGAGGATATTGGCGGTTCTTTTCGCTGGGATTTATCCCTATTGAATCATTTCATTTACAATGTCAGCTACAGAATTACAGGAGATGGAGGAGGCAGCACTTTCGATATTTGATGACAATGTGCCCTCTACGCATAAAGGTTCTGCATCGGTGAACACTGCAAAAGTTTCAGATGTACTGGCAAGACTGAGAAGACTGGAAAAATTGAAGCGTTCGGAACTGTCCAAATTGATGAATACAGGCCCCAGCTAGGCCCGCAAAGCACAAGGGTTCGCTCTCCTGTAACGGAATCTATAAGGAAGTTGGCACGGAAACTGCAAAGTACAAAAACAACGTTTATTAACCCTTAAGGGTGGTCCTACAATCCACACAACACTCTTCAGTATTGCATGGAGTAGCACACAGAACATTCGTACACAGTCCCCTTTTATACACAACAGAGGGGCTCATAAGTGGGTGGATACAACATGAGGCCGAAGAACATTACCATTTATGGTCATTCTCGATACTGAATCAATACATGGGCGGAGCCAACACACTCCTTGAGCCCGCGAAAGGACATGGTCAAGCGAAGCTAATTATAACAGATGTGGTCAAGTCTGGGCATGCGCCAGATGGACAAGAGAGCTATTTATAAACTGTTACTAGGCAGATTACAGGAGCAACTAACACAGAGGTCGGACTCTCCTCGTGACGAACACATGGCAGCATGTCAATACAAAATGGAGTCCGGACTTCGGTCAACATAACGAAGAAAACATGATCGCAAGGGAAAGCATTAATGTTTTCAGTAAATGCTTAATCACATTCTGCCTTAATTTACAACAGACGACCCTTTCAGCATTTACTGAAGACATCCGGTTTCCAAGAATAATCATCATATATATCAATTATCATCATTCCCTTAACCTCTTTAGCTAGACCCTTCTGACGAGCAACATCGGCAATAGCTTTCTTATCTGGAATGCAGAATGAAATGCATACAGAACAGCACAATGGTCCACATTGAATACACATACAGAAAAGGAACAGAATTGCTATAATAATACAGAGACCAGTTAAGACCTTCCATCCCCAGGCAGTAACCAACGCCCAAAACCATCCAGAAAAGGACCAAGTGCCGTTTTCTGTGTGGATTTCAGCTGCTATTTTATGCAGCTTGTTAATGGCGTTATAAACGGATGGCGTATGATCAGGAATGAACACACAGCAGCTACTTCCAATAATTTTACAGGCTCCTCCTCGATCAGCTAGCATTACATCTAATACCATACGATTCTGCAACGCAACAATCCTGGTTATTTGTAACTCTTCCGTAAGATTCCCAAGAGCAGCGGCAGTCTGATTGGTCACAGCTTCTACCACTCTTGTTAATCTTCGGATCTTCCTACTATTCAAAGAGGCTCCAACAAAGAAAAACAGTCCTAAGTTAAAATCAATATACTGTTGCAAGCTGGTATCGGTCTGATCCACATCATCAATTGATAGAGTACGTTTGTATCTATTTACAGTCACATTATTCAAAAGTTTCAAATCCTTATGATATGACGCGGGTGCTAGGAATACAGGAGGTAATAGAAATAATACATAGCATACCCCAGACCACCCAGCCGGCAAACGGTAATAACCTTTATTTCCACACACAAAGTAGGTATTATGGGACGCTAGGAAGGTACTGTTGTTCAACCCGTCAATGTTCAATACGGTTATACAATCACTGACACCAACAGGGATAAAACCCACACTCTGGACACACAGGTCCGCTTGAGCTTGTGCTACTTGGATTACGAATTTGTCCTTCCCCGCAGTGTCTCTTGTGTTCGTGAAGATATAGGGAATGGATTCATTGTCCGGTCGGTACTCTTCCCATTCCCAAATTGTCCCATTCGCTTGTGGATACCCATTCTTGTCCTGATGGCATTCTTTATTAAGTCTAAAAAGCAATCGTCCCACTGTCGGTTTCCGAGTGGCAAACAGCAAAGTGTACCATGCTCTACAAGAGCCATTATGAGAGAAAGGAAGTGGTATGAATGGCGTACCTCCTTTCTTCTGATGGGCCGGCATCATCCCACATATCCAACAGTTCGTAGCGTTCGTAGCAACGTGGGTGTGATGCAGCATCTGAATGAAAGTGTTATTCAAATAGGATTGTCGATGCTTCAACTCTTGATATGGCAATGTATAAAAGTAGTGCTCCGCAGGCACTGGAGTCGTCAACACAAGTGTCTTTCGAGCAGGAGTTGCCTCCTCCACAAACCATGTGGTTATACCAACGATAGCTACTGTTAGCATGAACCCCAACGCACAAAGGATTTTCTTCTTCTCCATGTCAAAAGAAACAATACCCTGGTATCTTCCTGAAACTAAAAAGTCTGTCAGAACTCTTCCCCTTGGGCAGTGGTTGATTTCTTCACCAGCGGGCCAAGACGGGTGTCGCTACACTAATGCAGGGCTGATCCCCCCCCCTTGCCTCATCGGCTCTCCGTTTCACTAACCCAAGGGCCGTTCTGACAGTATGTCCCGGTACTGGAAACCTTACTTCCTTGGTCGAAGATGATATCGCCTTCCTCCAGAAGTCGTGTGGTCCGGAAAGAGCTCCTCAGTGTCGTTTGGCTCCGCAGCACGGCCTGTCTCTGCTGCTAGGATTTCTCGTTGATCGGTCAGCACGGCAGACTCCACCAATCCGGGCGGTACCTTTCGACAGTGTAAGGAATGGATCCAATTCTTTCGGTTCGAGACTCGCACAGCCGTCCTCGTTGCAAGGAGGACTTGTTCAGGTCCTACCCATCTCGGCTCCAAACTGTTCGTTCTGTCGAAGACCTTCACCATAACATGATCTCCAGGCCGGAGACCATGTCCTTCGCCGGTAGACCGATCAGGGAGCGCCTCTCGGACCTGTTGATGAATAGAAACCAAGTTATCCGTTAACTGTGCCAGATAATCGCTCATCATTACACAAGGTACATCATACACAGCCTTAGGCCTTGGTGGACCCCAAATATTCATTGGGCGTCCAAATACGATTTCATATGGCGTAAGGCCGGTTCGAGAGTGTGGCACTGACCTAATTGACAATAACGCCAGTGGCAGGGCGTCTGGCCAAGTCAAAGACGTTGAAGCTTGAATTTTGGCGATCTTAAGCTTCAGTGTACCATTATACTTCTCGACTAGTCCGGCAGACTGAGGGTGGAACACGGCATGAAACTTCTGAGTGATGCCTAGGCCCTTCAAGACATACTTTATAACATCCGCTACAAAGTGAGGGCCATTATCACTCCACAGAAGTCTACAGACGCCGTATCGAGGGAAAAACTCTTTTAGCAGTAGCTTCGCCGTGGTCATTGCAGTATTGTCTTTCGTAGGGTACGCCTCAACCCATTTGCTGAAAGCGCAAACCACTACTAGAACATACTTCAAATTGTTACAGCGCTCAAGCTGGATGTAGTCCATCTGCAGAACCTCAAAGGGTGCAGTGGGCGTCGCAAATCCTCCTGCTGGAGTTCGAGTGCCTTTCCCTGGGTTATACTTCAGACAGATCATACAGGTCTGCACCACCCTCTTTGCTGTGCTAGCAATCTCTGGATGCTCCCAGACTTGGGTAAGCAATTTCACAATTGCGGAAGCTCCAACATGTGCTAGCCCATGTGCCACTTGAACCATAGGTTGTACGAAAGCCGTGGGTAACTTCCATCTATCCATCTGCTTATTTCTCCAACAGCCCTCATCATCCAACTCTCCCTCGCTAGCCCATTTCTCCCGCTCTTTATCAGAAGCGGTCCTTTGCATTTCTCGCACTTCCTCCTTCGCATCACGCCATCTTTCCACCTGTGACTTTACTACATACATGGCAGTAGCGCCGGGCTGCATCGCAGTCTCCCGTGCTACCCGGTCTGCTAACGCATTCCCTTCTCCAACTTTATCAACTACTTTCCTATGGGCACTACACTTAACAATGGCAATTTTCTTCGGGTATGTCAATGCGGTTAAGAGATTGTGGACTAACTCCCCATGCATTATCTGTACCCCATGTGACGTTAAGAACCCTCTCTCCTTCCAGAGTAGGCCGAAATCGTGCGCTACTCCGAAGGCATAGCGGCTATCTGTGTAAACATTCACACACAATCCTGTACTGAGCTCACATGCTCGTGTTAAGGCTATCAGTTCCGCTGCTTGAGCTGATTTCTGTGGTATGCGTGCTGTCTCCACTATCGTGTGTAATGTGGTAATTGCATACGCTGCTGAAGTCGTACCATCTGGTAGCTTCAGGCATGATCCGTCTACCCACAACTCTCCATCTACATCTGAAAAGGGCGTATCCTGGAGATCAATACGACCCTTTGTTTGTTCCTCAGTCACAAGAATACAATCATGCGCTTTCTGCGCCTCAGGCTGGGTCTCGGGGTATGGCAACAATGTGGCCGGGTTTAATGTCACGCACCTCTTTAACGTAATATGAGGAGCCAAAAGCGTCAGCTCATATCCCGTTAAACGGGCACTGGTCAAATGCTGCGTCTTTGTTTGATTAAGCAGGGCATCCACAGCATGGGGAACTAACACCAACAATTTATGGGACAACACAATTCCTTCACTTTGGCGTATTGACACAGCTGTCGCCGCTACCGAGCGAAAACACCCTGGTAATGCTCGGGCGACAGGATCAAGCACAGCCGAAAAGTATGCACAAGGGCGCTGCTTGTCGCCGTGCATCTGTACTAAGACTGACAATGCACATCCATCTTTCTCATGCACATACAACGAAAAGGGTTTTGTATAATCAGGGGTCCCTAACACTGGTGCTGAACAAAGGGCCTGTCGCAGTTGCTGAAAAGCAGCATCACACTCATCTGACCAAGGGATTGGGATAGGCGTGTCTTTTGTCAAAAGAGCTAGTAATGGCTTAGCTATGTGTGAAAACCCCAATATCCACTGTCTACAAAAAGAAACAAGGCCCAAAAATGCACGCACATCCTTCTGCGTGGATGGTCTCGGTGTGTCCAAAATTACTTGGATACGATCTGGTGTGAGTGCACGCCCCTCCTTAGACAAAAGGTGACCTAAATAAGTCACCTTTGGTCTACAGAATTGCAATTTCTTCCGAGACACTTTATGATTGTGGGATGCTAAAAAGGAAAGTAAGGATAGCGTGCTTTTCTCACACAATTCCAGGGTGTCAGCCGCCAACAAGATGTCATCGACATATTGAATGAGGGCGACCCCCTCGAGTAAAACAAAGGAATCCAACTGTCGTTTCAAAGCCTGACTGTAAATACTAGGGCTTTCTGTATAGCCTTGGGGAATTCTACAAAAACGATAAGATCTATTGTTTAATGTGAACCCAAAAAGAAATCGGCTATCAGGGTGAATGGGAATGGAAAAGAAGGCATTCTTCAAATCAATCACTGAAAACATGGTCGCCGTAGGCGGGACCAAGGTAAGCAACGTCGTGATATCGGAAACCACCGGGTACTGAGGTATCACGATCTTGTTTACCTCCCTCAAATCAATTATGAACCGATAGACCTTTGCATCCGTGTCCTTTTTCAAAATTGGGAAAATCGGACTGTTACAGATATTATAGGGAACTTCTTCCACTACCCCTACTGCGATCAAGTCTTGCACAATCTGTATGAGAGCCTCCTCGCCCTCCTGGGAAATACGATACTGCGGGAGGCGTGGTAACACCGCCCCCTCCTGGACGCTAATGTGGACCGGAGGAATCACCATTTGTCCCACATCTGTGTCCGAAGTCGCCCATAAAGCTCGGGGGAGGGTAGCCAACAACGCATCCTCTGATATCGTACACATCCGCCCAGACCTGGGATAATTGTCATTTAAGATCACCCTCACACCCTCAGGGGAGCAGCGGATTGTAGCCCTAAAGTACTTTAACATATCAAGGCCCATAATGTTATCCGGTGTATACGGAGCAAGCAGAAACGGACAGGGCGCAGAAAAACAATCAACTTTAAATGCAAGGGGCTGTGAAAGAGGGCTTCGGGAGAGTGTACCGTCAAACCCTACCGATGTAACTATTGAGCCGGATGGGGGAGCCCCCGGAACCAAGTACCTAGACAATGCACTACGTGTCGCTCCTGTATCCACTAGGAACTGATCAGTAGAACCTAAAACCTCAGCCGATACATAAGGACCCGTCTGATCGACCGGCACCTCAACTGATTCGGACCCCCATCCAACGCATTCCTATGCATGCTGAGAATCATGATATCCCGATTGATCGATGTCCGATACATGATACTGGTGCTGGCGATCAAAAACATTTGAGCCATCTCGGTGCCGCCCGGCAGTATCGAAACGGACATTATCGTTAGAATTCCCTCTAAAGTTCGAGAAGCCCCCTCTACCTCTCGGGCCACCCGGAGTGTGCCCCTGACGCGAAGCACGCAACGCTGGGCAATCCCTGGCCCAATGGCCCAACTGCTTGCAGTACGCACACTGGTTCCTATTCAAATCAGATCGGCCCGAAGGGGGACCATAAGATCCGCCCCTTCCTCTATTATTATTACCCCGTCGGGGCGGGCCATATACTTGTGCTAACATCACCTTGGTTTTGAGATCTTTCGATTTCTTCTCCTCCTGGCCCTTCGCCTCGTGCTCCTGACGCTCATAATACTGAGCGATAGTCAGAAGGGCCGTCGGTGTCGCGGAGGACCAAGAACTTTCACTCGCTTTTAACCGGGCCGCAACTGCCGGTAGCAGATTAGCCACATATTTGTCCGCGAAAAGGTGGCGGCCCGTGTCGTCAGTAAGCGACTGGCCACTAAAATCATGAAACGTCTCCTCAAAGCGCGTAAAGAAGTCCGCAACTGACTCGTCAACTTTCTGTTTACATGCAGCTAACATATTCCAGTCAATCTTTTTAGGGGGGATAATCGTCTTCAACTTAGCCACAATAGCCGCAGGGAGATCTAAAATATTCTGGGGTGGTTTCTGTGCGGGCTTCCGTTCCCTATCCTCATCCTCAAGGTCGGACCACCGGGCCTTGAAGGCAACCGCATCATCTACCTTTCGGACAGAGCGCCACGTATCCGGCGGTAGGATAAGGCCAAAGAACAGGTCTATATCCGCTAAGGTCATAATGCAAGAATTCAAGGCCCCCTCGACTTCTTCATAGAAGGCCGCTGGATTCTTGCGGGGGTCAGGCAGCGCATTCTTTAATGCCATAACATCGGCCCTATGCCATGGAGTGTAAACCCAATTATATACAAAATATCCCCTTGCATCGGCGGAGTTAATATCCGAGCTAGTCCCTGCTCCCTTAGGAGGAACATACAAAGGCGCCGCCTCTCGCATTGGTTTAGCATGCACTATGTCATCCTTATCTGACTGGGAGGCGGATGGGTGGCCCCCTGCTGCAGACGAATCCGACTGCTTCTCCTCCTCCGTTGGTTGGCGTGCTTTCTCTCTAAGGGCCAGCACCTCGTCCCGTAAAGCGAACAGCCGCCGAGCCGCCTCAGGAGCCTTAGGGGGAGAAAAAACACCATTACGTAATGCTCCGGCATCCGAAGACACTTCGTCAGGCTCAAGGACACTAGAATATTTTCGGAAAGCAGCAATTACTTCATCCGCGAAATGAGACAGAAAATACACCCTCTCTCTATCTTGCCACGACCCCCAAGTATGGAACAACTCCTCCTTAGACATCTTGCCCTTAAGTGCACGGAGGGAAAGTTTCCGAAGCTCAGCCATATGCTCGGCCGATAACATGGACCGTGTGTCGACCTTACCCGGAGCCGGGCCAGAATCTTGCGGCCGCGGAGCAGATGCGCCAACATAAGGGGGCGGAGAGCGATCTAGTAAATAAAAATCATCATCAGGATTATTAAGGACAGGATAAAGTGGCTGGCGAACAACATATTGACCCGAGACCTGTAGCCTACGCTCTTTCTCTTGTCTGTCCGTGTGCTCTTTGTCCTCCCGACGCTTCGCTTCCTGCGCTCGCACATGGTCATTCTTCCGTTGCTCTTTATCAAACAGCGCTTTCTCACGTTTCTCTCGCTCACGCACTTCCTTCACCCATAATCGCACACACTCAAACATATCCTGACGAGCACGTCGCTTACACATACACTGTTCCACATACTCAATCTTACGTATATCAAACGATCCATACAAAGGCCATCGCAACTCAGGATCCTTCCTCGTGTATTTCCTCCATAGCGTGCTGTACATTATGGAAGAAAGACCATGCTTCACATACATATCCCTATTAGGAGTCCCCTCTGGGGGAGCTGGAGCAGATTCCTCGAGGTTCAACCGGTTACCAAAACAGCAGCACCACTTACGGAGTGCGCTGAAAGCAGGCATGCTCAGAAATAATGCAAAATATGCAATATTATAAGGAAAAATGGCACTTAATCGTTGCGCCGTTCAAAGTTTACACAGCTCCTGGAGAAATTTCTCCACATTACCTGCCTATATGTGTTGCAACGCATATATTCTCACAAAGACAAATTCAAAATATGACTAGTCATCATCAATCAAACTCAAATAGCCATCCCAGGCTTCAAAAACTCGGAGCAAGTACCGTACAACGGTTCTTACCAATCAAGAGTCCAGGTTCCAACTGCCAAGCTCCACAATCGCCCAAACGGCTCTCACGGCAGGACCGACAGAAGAGGTCTCAGTCGATGACCGGCGCCACCCAGACGGTCAGCTCGGAAGGGAAGGAAGAAAAACCTCGGGATGCCAGCGCTAAGACGCCGCTGGCAGTGATCACGTCCCCGGCCAAACTCCTCACCTTCGTCGCGACCAGTCCTTCGAGCATCCGAGTCGCCGATGAGCCCCACGTGACGGGCGCCAATTGATGAATACAGGCCCCAGCTAGGCCCGCAAAGCACAAGGGTTCGCTCTCCTGTAACGGAATCTATAAGGAAGTTGGCACGGAAACTGCAAAGTACAAAAACAACGTTTATTAACCCTTAAGGGTGGTCCTACAATCCACACAACACTCTTCAGTATTGCATGGAGTAGCACACAGAACATTCGTACACAGTCCCCTTTTATACACAACAGAGGGGCTCATAAGTGGGTGGATACAACATGAGGCCGAAGAACATTACCATTTATGGTCATTCTCGATACTGAATCAATACATGGGCGGAGCCAACACACTCCTTGAGCCCGCGAAAGGACATGGTCAAGCGAAGCTAATTATAACAGATGTGGTCAAGTCTGGGCATGCGCCAGATGGACAAGAGAGCTATTTATAAACTGTTACTAGGCAGATTACAGGAACAACTAACACAGAGGTCGGACTCTCCTCGTGACGAACACATGGCAGCATGTCAATACAAAATGGAGTCCGGACTTCGGTCAACATAACGAAGAAAACATGATCGCAAGGGAAAGCATTAATGTTTTCAGTAAATGCTTAATCACATTCTGCCTTAATTTACAACAAAATGGTGGGAATCCAAGTCGCTTCAACGTTATCTGGAAGTTAAAAGGATTCCCAGAGGTCTAAGGATTTTGGTGGCACCCACATACGAAGACCCCAATCCTAATATGTTGAGAGAATGGGCGGAAAACAACCAAGATGCCTCGAGCAGAATGCTACATATCCTTGTCAAGTACGCTGACATAGATTGTGCCAAAATACTTGAGGAAATTGAGCAAATTCTGCAAATGCTTGACAAAGAGCCAGACCAGGATGTGATTACCAAGTTTAAGGCGGAAATGAAGGAACGTCTGTCTAAATTGGAAGTTACGATTAAGGAGAGGAAAGCGCAAAAGTTCCGGCGCGACAAAATTGATTACGACCGTGGGCAAATCTATACGTTTGCCAAAAAGTTTGAAAATATGCGGAAGCAAAGACTCAATGTTCCCAGTGGAAGATCACATGATCAGCAATCTGAACTGAGTAGTTTACAAAGTTCTGAACTGGATACAGATTTGGAGGAGGGGCCCAGTACTGGAGCATTGGTCCCATCAGTCATTGATGAATTTGATTTTTTAAGGGAGGAAAGACGATTCAACCTACGACCACGCCCCCCAATAAACGCCAGGCCTCCAAGAGTAAGAGGCAGAGGCAGCGGCGGCGCAAAGGGGCAAAGCAATGCAAGCAACAACGGCAAGAGTGTGACGAAATCAAACAAATAGAACAGAGCAATGCTGCCACAGTCATTAACCTTACGGACATTGTGCTATCGGATAAAGAGCAAAACATTCTCAAATTGGGCCTATCCTATTGCCCTAAAGCCGATATCGACTATGTACAAACTAGAGTTGACATCTTCAAATTTACTAGATCGCTGAAATTGAAGAAATTGTTTGCAGTTGCTCCTAAGCGTCCGGCTGGACAAAGTAGCAATCTAGTGGCAAATTAATCTAGTAATTTAGCTGTCGATGACATGAACTTAATGCTAGTAATGGCTGATTGAAATAATGACTCAAACAGTGATGCTCAGGCATGCCAGGAAGTGCCCAACACTCTACAGCAAGCACTGGGTTTAGCCTGTAATGAGAACTTGATTATAGAACAGAGCGCACCGACCAAGTTTAAGTTAAATTCTAAATTCATGCCACTAACAAGCAGGGATTCTGTAGATGTGTTCAATGACCTACTGGTTAATGATGTTAAGAATTTGTGCCGCACATTAAAAGTGAAGAAACAAGCATATACCCAGCGTGACAAAGAATACTATGCTTTAGTCAAAAAATTGTCAAGTAATGATGCATGTATTGTTCGTGATGCTGATAAAGGGGGAAACGTGGTGTTGTAGGGTAAAGATCAATACCTCAAGGAAGCGTACAAACAGCTAAATAATAAATCAAATTATGTAAGAGTAAGCAAGGAAGCAATGATTGCAAGTCACGATAAATATAACAATTTGTTATTGGACTGGTATAGGCGTGGTCTAATTAGCAATGATGAAATGTTGTTTTTAAAAATTAACAATCCAACGACACCTGTCTTTTATTTAATACCGAAGGTGCATAAGAATATTGAGAGCCCCCCGGGTCAGCCGATTATTTCGGCCATTTCCAGCGCACTGGAAAACACTTCGAAATATGTTGATTTTTTTCTAAATCCCTTGGTCAAAAAACTCCCGTCTTTTATACAAGATACGGGTGACTTTTTGCGGAAGATCTATGACATACCTTGGGAGCCAGATTACTTATTGATGACCATTGATGCAACAACTTTATATACAAGCATCAGGCATGTAGATGGTCTTAATGCTATCAAACATTATCTGGGTGTTAGGCCTTTACAGCTATGGCACCATACCCAGATGCTATTAACTATGACCGCTACCTGCCTTGGCAATAATTATTTTCTATTCAATGGAGAACTGTTTCACCAAGTGTGCGGGACTGCGATGGGCACCTGCTTCGCCCCCAGCTATGCAAATTTGCATATGGGCTGGTGGGAGGAGCAGGTGATCCAAACGCAGTTTCCTAAGGAATGGCAGGATAATGTAATGTTTTGGTGCCGTTATATTGACGACCTTTTTGTTGTATGGAAGGGCTCTCAGGAAAGTGCACGTGAGTTTGTTAATGGATTGCAGGTCAATTAACTTAATTTGAAATTGATCTATGAGATCAGTGCAACTAGCGTCAATTTTTTAGATGTGACTGTTTACATTGAGGGTGACAAACTTGAGACGAAACTCTATCGTAAGGCTATAGATGGGAATACCCTACTCCATGCGACTAGCGTTCATCCTAATAATTTAGTGAGAAGTATCCCTTATGGTGAATGCCTTAGAGCTATGAGGAATTGTAGCAACAACGAAGATCTCAATGCAGAATTAGCGTGTCTGAAGGGTCGCTTTGCAGCCAGAGGCTATCCCCGGGTTTGGGTGGACACAGCTATTTGGAAAGCCCGCAAGAAATCAAGAGAGGAAATACTCTTTAGCCGTGAGACTAGATCGGTATGCAGGACAGTGATAGTGAGAGCAAATGCAGATTAATTACCGGCTTCAACACGCAAGAAGGTAGTTTACGAAAAATCTTGCAAAAACACTGGCATATCATTGTGAACGATCCCATCCTCAAGAAATCTGTGGGACGTAGACCTCTGATAACCTTCAGAAAGGCCAAGTTGCTTAAACAATCTTTGGTCAGTAACATGCTCCCAGCGACACAAGGAAAAACAGCTCTAAATTGGCTTAGTAGGAAGGAGGGATTTATCAAGTGTGCTAAATGCAAAGCATGTGTCCATGGTAAAAACACCTCTACTTACATGGGAGGACTTTCGCCATATGCGACCAAAATTAAGGGGTATTACTCCTGTAAATCAGATTTTGCTGTATACGTACTTCGCTGCCCGTGTGGCTTGCGGTACGTTGGCAGCACAATACTCCCTGTGCATAAGCGAATCCTACAGCACCTGGGAGCCATTAAAAATGGGGATAAAACCTTCCCCGTGGCCAGACACTTTGATCATATCCATGACAGAAATATTAAAGGACTTGAGTACTATGTAATCGATGCAGTCCCAGTGAGTGAGAGGGGTGGAGATCGAGTTAAAAAATTTAGGAGATTGGAATCAAATTACATTATTAGGCTCAATACTAAGATCCCTGAAGGTCTCAATATTGAAGAAGACTTTCACACACATCTATAAGGTTATTGCGACTTTACTCCCTATGCCTGAAGTAATCTTTTAGAATGAATTTTAAAATGTATTTCCTGAAAGTTTTGATTTTTCATTATTTGTACACGTTCACATTTCAACAGACTTGTCTATTGCAGTAGACTGCATGTATAATGGGCATGTTTGGGGGCTCAGAACGATGTTATTTGCCCACTTGGGCTGAATCATGTATAACTTGTGTTCTTTAGTACTGCGATTGCAATTTATGTAGGGTCACTGTGTTTGGAGATTAGCCCACTGGGGCATAATGTGTATTTATGAGTGGTACTGATATTCACCCAAGTTCAATTTGATTATCTTCCCTTTTCACATTATAACATGTATTATACTTAAATATTGTCAACAATTTTATTTTAGAATTGTTAGTGACTTTAATGAAAAGGGCAGACTGATTGGATCAATATGAGATGAATTTATGTAATTCCGTTTTGCGTTGCCTATAAGTCCTTTGTTAAGTTGGAACTACGAGTCTGTTGTCGCTCTTTATTGTTTAGTAGTTTTACACGTATCATGCAGGCACTCAGCACTTAAAATGGCGGAAAAACTTTATGGAGATTGTTAGTGAACAAGCTTGCTGGACAAGCGAAACGCGTCTAACGATTTAGCTGACTAATAAAGAAAACTCTGCGCATAAGACACGGCGTCGGCTTTCCTGCTTTTGGAGGAAGTTTTGTTTGATATTATCGGACCGTGCTTGGGAGGTCCGTTCGTCGACGTGCCCTCTGGTTTGGAGGTGGTGGGCATACCGAAGCAAACGGAGGAGATATCTATTGTCACCTGTGCGATAAGCAAAGTATTCTGGGTAATGTAGTGTCGGCGTACGTGGTGGGAACTGTAAAGTAGCAGAGAGACGTTTTCCTTTCCGCTTAAATAAAGGTGTTATGCTTGGAACACCTTGGTGTTTTTCGAGTGCTTTTCAATTTAAACGACCAACCAAGCATGAGCATGGATTTATTGGCGGCGGCCGTGCCGTCGAAGAGCACCACCCCGAGAACCTGGGGGCCCCAGGGGCTGACATCTGCCGGCCTCTATTTGGGGACTTAAACCAAGGAATTGAAGGACTACGTCAATCTGCCGGGGCTCATTTGGGGGCTCCGTTCAGCAGAAATCTACACTCTTATTCAAAGCCGACACTACATTACCCAGAATACTTTGCTTATCGCACAGGTGACAAACTTATCAGGTGGTAGTCACATGGTGCCTTTAAGCAGGGAGTGATCGGAGGTGTACTTTTCCACTACCAGCCCTGAAGAGAGGATTGCCTCGAAACGCGTCGGCGTACGTGGTGGGAACTGTAAAGTAGCAGAGAGACGTTTTCCTTTCCGCTTAAATAAAGGTGTTATGCTTGGAACACCTTGGTGTTTTTCGAGTGCTTTTCAATTTAAACGACCAACCAAGCATGAGCATGGATTTATTGGCGGCGGCCGTGCCGTCGAAGAGCACCACCCCGAGAACCTGGGGGCCCCAGGGGCTGACATCTGCCGGCCTCTATTTGGGGACTTACACCAAGGAATTGAAGGACTACGTCAATCTGCCGGGGCTCATTTGGGGGCTCCGTTCAGCAGAAATCTACACTCTTATTCAAAGCCGACACTACATTACCCAGAATACTTTGCTTATCGCACAGGTGACAAACTTATCAGGTGGTAGTCACATGGTGCCTTTAAGCAGGGAATGATCGGAGGTGTACTTTTCCACTACCAGCCCTGAAGAGAGGATTGCCTCGAAACGCGTCGGCATACGTGGTGGGAACTGTAAAGTAGCAGAGAGACGTTTTCCTTTCCACTTAAATAAAGGTGTTATGCTTGGAACACCTTGGTGTTTTTCGAGTGCTTTTCAATTTAAACGACCAACCAAGCATGAGCATGGATTTATTGCCGACGGCCGTGCCGTCGAAGAGCACCACCCCGAGAACCTGGGGGCCCCAGGGGCTGACATCTGCCGGCCTCTATTTGGGGACTTACACCAAGGAATTGAAGGACTACGTCAATCTGCCGGGGCTCATTTGGGGGCTCCGTTCAGCAGAAATCTACACTCTTATTCAAAGCCGACACTACATTACCCAGAATACTTTGCTTATCGCACAGGTGACAAACTTATCAGGTGGTAGTCACATGGTGCCTTTAAGCAGGGAGTGATCGGAGGTGTACTTTTCCACTACCAGCCCTGAAGAGAGGATTGCCTCGAAACGCGTCGGCGTACGTGGTGGGAACTGTAAAGTAGCAGAGAGACGTTTTCCTTTCCGCTTAAATAAAGGTGTTATGCTTGGAACACCTTGGTGTTTTTCGAGTGCTTTTCAATTTAAACGACCAACCAAGCATGAGCATGGATTTATTGCCGGCGGCCGTGCCGTCGAAGAGCACCACCCCGAGAACCTGGGGGCCCCAGGGGCTGACATCTGCCGGCCTCTATTTGGGGACTTACACCAAGGAATTGAAGGACTACGTCAATCCGCCGGGGCTCATTTGGGGGCTCCGTTCAGCAGAAATCTACACTCTTATTCAAAGCCGACACTACATTACCCAGAATACTTTGCTTATCGCACAGGTGACAAACTTATCAGGTGGTAGTCACATGGTGCCTTTAAGCAGGGAGTGATCGGAGGTGTACTTTTCCACTACCAGCCCTGAAGAGAGGATTGCCTCGAAACGCGTCGGCGTACGTGGTGGGAACTGTAAAGTAGCAGAGAGACGTTTTCCTTTCCGCTTAAATAAAGGTGTTATGCTTGGAACACCTTGGTGTTTTTCGAGTGCTTTTCAATTTAAACGACCAACCAAGCATGAGCATGGATTTATTGCCGGCGGCCGTGCCGTCGATGAGCACCACCCCGAGAACCTGGGAGCCCCAGGGGCTGACATCTGCCGGCCTCTATTTGGGGACTTACACCAAGGAATTGAAGGACTACGTCAATCTGCCGGGGCTCATTTGGGGGCTCCGTTCAGCAGAAATCTACACTCTTATTCAAAGCCGACACTACATTACCCAGAATACTTTGCTTATCGCACAGGTGACAAACTTATCAGGTGGTAGTCACATGGTGCCTTTAAGCAGGGAGTGATCGGAGGTGTACTTTTCCACTACCAGCCCTGAAGAGAGGATTGCCTCGAAACGCGTCGGCGTACGTGGTGGGAACTGTAAAGTAGCAGAGAGACGTTTTCCTTTCCGCTTAAATAAAGGTGTTATGCTTGGAACACCTTGGTGTTTTTCGAGTGCTTTTCAATTTAAACGACCAACCAAGCATGAGCATGGATTTATTGGCGGCGGCCGTGCCGTCGAAGAGCACCACCCCGAGAACCTGGGGGCTCCAGGGGCTGACATCTGCCGGCCTCTATTTGGGGACTTACACCAAGGAATTGAAGGACTACGTCAATCTGCCGGGGCTCATTTGGGGGCTCCGTTCAGCAGAAATCTACACTCTTATTCAAAGCCGACACTACATTACCCAGAATACTTTGCTTATCGCACAGGTGACAAACTTATCAGGTGGTAGTCACATGGTGCCTTTAAGCAGGGAGTGATCGGAGGTGTACTTTTCCACTACCAGCCCTGAAGAGAGGATTGCCTCGAAACGCGTCAGCGTACGTGGTGGTAACTGTAAAGTAGCAGAGAGACGTTTTCTTTTCCGCTTAAATAAAGGTGTTATGCTTGGAACACCTTGGTGTTTTTCGAGTGCTTTTCAATTTAAACGACCAACCAAGCATGAGCATGGATATATATATATATATATATATATATATATATATGTATATATATATATATATATATATATATATATATATATATTTATATATATCCAATCCACCTTCCGTAGTACCAGCCGGTACCACTAAAGACACGGACACGTATTCACTGGTGCAAAGTAGTGCTCAGTTTATTTTCAAACAAACATTGTTCGGTTCAGTCCAGACGCGTTTCGACCGTCACAGCGGATATATATATATACACCCATATGTATATACATATATATATATTCACTGAAAAAACCATAGGTTTCACACACGTTATAGTTAGGAATTAGCATTTAAAAAACCTTGCAAATTCACTGAAAAAACCATAGGTTTCACACATGTTATAGTTAGCGGAAATTTTACTGATAAAAAACCAGTGAAATTCCCCCGTTATAGTTAGTGCAGGCAACTATAACTCACGCGACCGCAATCCTCTGCTGATGCTAATACTGTATTTAGACACTTATTTGCCCATGTCTTCTTCCATACATTTTTAGCTATACATATATTACAAATATTTTTTTTTCATAAAGACACATATGTCATCAGCAGAAGATTGCGGTCGCGTGAGTTATAGTTGCCTGCACTAACTATAACGGGGGAATTTCACTGGTTTTTTATCAGTAAAATTTCCGCTAACTATAACATGTGTGAAACCTATGGTTTTTTCAGTGAATTTGCAAGGTTTTTTAAATGCTAATTCCTAACTATAACGTGTGTGAAACCTATGGTTTTTTCAGTGAATTTGTACGGTTTTTTAAATGCTAAGTTACTTTACGCCATTCGTGGCGTGCGCGCCCACTTAACGCAGTTCGTTCCGTGCGCGCACGGTGCGCTTCGCGCACCGTGCGCGCACTGTATGCACGCTGTACTTACTGTGCTTACTGTGCTTATAAGCCATGCACAAATGGTGCCCTTCGGGCACCATTTGCACACGGGGTGGAGAGAGTGTGGATAATTTTTTCTTTTATTATTTTTGTTAAAAATATTGTGGTTTTTCACATCACTGATAAGCCCTGCACATTTGGTGGCCTGGGGCCACCAAAAGCACAGGGGGTGGGGAGAGTGTGGATAGTGTTTTTTTTTTTACATTTTTTACCGTACGCGTACGGTAAGCGTAATCGGCGAAATTAGCGAAAAAATAAAAATGGCATTTTTGGCCTTGGGGGACTCCCTCAACATGGCTATGTGTGTGTGAGCTGTCAAAACAGCTCCTTTACATGTGTATTGGTTTTATTTAACAACCTAACTCTCAGTGCGAGAGAGAAAATGGCGGCCGCCGCTTCCTGGTTTCGGCCGATTCGAATGTTTACTAAGATCTAAGAGCCAATCAGAATCGCGCTCGCGCACGCCACCGTACGCGTACGGTAAGCTTACGGTAAGCGTACCGTAAGCTGGCTCAGATATATATATTGATTTAAAGGCTATTTTCTCAGAATCTACTGAACAGATTTACACCAAACCTACAAAAGGCACTTCCTTGACCTGAGGACTACCTCTCTGCCAAATTTCAAGTAATTCTGTTCAGCCGTTCGGGCTGTAGCCCTGTCTAAAGGTCCTATGGAAAAATGCATGGGAAAAACGCGTTTTGGGACCCCCCTTTTATCTCAGCCCCCGCTTGACGAATCCTCCCGAGACTTTCAGGGTAGGAGCAGAGCGTAGCGCCCCACCTATTTTGAGAAATTCGCGAGGATTCGTCGACCGGCGCCAAAGTTATTCAAAATAGAATGTTGCGGATTTCCTATGGAAAAGAGGTCCTAACTATAACTACCTACTGGCGACCGCCAGTAGGTAATATATATATACATTTGCTGAATAAATCTATTTGGGTTTAATTTCGAGACTGCGTCTTCCTTGAGGATCGTCAAGTGTGGATTAATAATTCCGGTAGGCCTGCCCGGCGTGATGCACCACCTGTCTACGAGACATGACTCCGGTAAAAAGGTTGCTTTCTGTGTGGATATATATATACATATCGCTGCTCCGTGGTCTTGCCTGCTGCTGCACTCGTGAGCGGGTGCCCGGTCCTTCTACTGAGAACACAAAAGCCCAAAATGAAGAGATGGAATTTGACATACAATCAGAAAATGGCAATTCGGGATTTGAAAAATGATACGGAAATAATTGTTAAACCTTCGGATAAAGGAGGCAACATCGTTTTACAAACGAAGGACAATTACTGTAGAGAGGCCTTGAGACAATTGAATGATCGTGAGAGTTATGTACCGGTCAGCGAAAAAGACTACCTGAACAGTATAGAGGCATTTGAAAAAATGGTTAACAAATGGCACGATAAAGGCATTTTGTCAACGGATGAAGTCAACTTCCTATCGAGCAAGTATCCACGGATCCCGACCTTTTACCACCTCCCAAAGATACACAAAGACAACATGAATCCCCCAGGCAGACCAATAGTCTCATCGTTAGGGGCCCTGACAGAGAACCTATCGAGATATGTGGACTATTTTTTGGCCCCATTAGTATCGCAGCTAACATCATATACTCGTGATACCAAAGATTTTTTAAGCCAAATTCAGGGGATCACTTGGGAATCAGACTTTGTGTTGATAACTTTGGACATATCTAGCTTATATACAAGCATAAGACATACGGATGGAGTGACAGCGGTGGAATACTTTTTGAAAGGACGGTCACTCAAATTTATAGATCATAATGAAATGATCATTGAGTTCATACTATTCTGTCTGAATAATAATATCTTTTTATTTCAGGAACAGAGATACAGGCAGATACAAGGGACTGCGATGGGCACCTGCTTCGCCCCCAGCTACGCAAATTTATTCGTGGGCTGGTGGGAGAAGCAGGTGGCCTGGGCAGAGAACAGTGAAGAGGGCGTTGACAATGTAATCTGTTGGAGAAGGTACATTGACGACCTCTTCATCATTTGGAGAGGGTCAAGAGAGTCAGCAGAGAAGTACGTTTCCTCATTAAACACCAATGAACTAAATCTTAGATTTACTGGGGAAATAAGTACCACGGAAGTGTCATTCTTAGACCTGCGAGTATTTGTGGAGGACAGCACATTACACACTGCACTCTATAGAAAGAGAACCGCAGGGAATTCTATACCACACGGAAAGAGCAGTCACCCCGCCAGTTTGATTCGAAGTATCCCCTATGGGGAATTACTTTGAATCAAACGGAACAGCTCTCGGGATGAGGACTACAAGATGGCGGCATCAGAAAGCCTTAAACGTTTTAGAGCAAGAGGGTATCCTACGGATATTCTAAGAAGGGCTGAAAGTAAGGTAGCCCAAAAAAACAGGTCCGAGCTCTTGTTTCAGAAGAAGGTACGAACGAACAACATAGACGTTGAGAACAAGTTTCGTATGATCACCAGCTACTCCAATGCGGCACCTGATGTCAGGCGCATTTTACAGAGTAACTGGAAAATTCTAAGATCAGACACGATCATTGGCAGGGATCTACCAATGAAACCAAGTATCAGTTTCAGTAGAGCTAGATCTCTGAAAGATGAACTAGTAGAGAGCCACTTGGAAACTAAGAAACCCGACACAGGCTTACAGCGACTACATGGCTCCTTTCCCTGTGGCAAATGTAGAGCTTGTGCCACGAGCAAACGAGTCATAACTTACAAAATTGCAAATGAATTAAGACAGCGAAAGATAAATAAATTCATGACATGCAGCACCCCATATGTGGTCTACTGCTTGACATGTCCGTGCAGTCTGAGATATGTCGGGAGCACAATAAATCCTGTGAAAATGAGAATCTTAGAACACCAAAGGGCAATAACTAGTGTAGACACCAACTATCCGGTTGCACGACATTTTGCAAAGATGCATAATAGTAATAGATCTCTTTTGCAATTTTTCTGTCTTGATCATGTCCCGAAGAGCATCAGGGGAGGTGACAGAGAGAGGAGTCTGAGGAGATTGGAATCCCGCTACATTATAGATCTACAAACGAAATATCCGGGTGGTCTTAATAGCGGGGAAGAACTGGCAGTCCATTTGTGAGGTGAATAGAAATTGGTAGCCTACACTCTGTGTAATTGTGCATGCGATTATTGGACGGTAATAGATCTGGTTATATTACACAACACATGACGTCAATTGGAACCACTATAGAATGCCCATACAGGGCAGTATGTTGACACCAGACGATCAGGAAACATGATTGACACCACATATGACAGATAAATCACGAGCACTCCATGTATATAAATTTGTCTAAAGAGTAAGCTGGAGTTTGTAAGCTAGCCCATCCAGGGCGTTGATGATTGCAATGTGCCACCATTGAAATTCTGAGATATACTGCATGTCAGGTGTTAGGTTTATCGCAATGGGAACAACTTGCCATAACATTACGAATGGTTGGTTGTGGAGAATAGCGCGATTCCATATAGGACAAAATTATGTTGTAAAAGAATGAATTGAATTCACGCGCGATCACTCACGACCTGTGAAGGTAATTGTTTATCAATTGTGGTTCCGTATTATAATATAGCTTTACCAGATCATTACATCAGGCTGTATTAATTTGAAACAATATATGTGAAGAATAACATATTACAAGATGGCGCTCAAAGTCGAGCAGAAGTCCTTCGTCCATTGCATGTAATTGATTTGAATTTAAGTTGCCACGGTAACGGCGATCGTCGACACTGACGAAGGCTGACGCCGAAACGCGTTTGTTGTTATTTTGTCTCGTGAATAAACCGTAAAAGTTTATACCCAACGTGAGTGCTGGCCCTAATTTTACTGGAAAGTAAGGAGCTTGATATATATACATATACATGTATTTTTTTTTAAAGGTCAACTTATTAACTGGTGCTACCTGATAGGGTACTGAAAAACATATACAAAACCGCACTATGATGGTGCTCAATTCAGGCAAAAACTGACAGCGTGAAGACAGAATTCCACAAATGTGTTAAGTATACTGTGGGCCATTTGCTATTTTTTGCATTCTCCCAGCACCCCGGATGCAAGAAAGGACTCCTCAAGGATTGTAGCACGGACAAGTGGAAAACAGTTACTATACTATGGGGCTTATTTACAAGCCCGGTGTGCCGCCGGTCCGTCACTTTTAATATGGGAAAAAGCACAAAAATATTTTAAACATTCACAAGTCTGTCTTTCAAAAGCAATCTAAAATTCCCTCCCAAAATAAAATAATGAGCTAAGAGCTGTATATTATAGCATCCAGATACATGGTTACCAAAAAAGCCTAGTGGAGATGTGGTGAAAGGGGCATATGTAAGGGTCTCGGCAGTGCTTAACTGGCGTTCAGCGACTACATATATCCAAGTAGTGTAGATGCATGAACATTTTTGCAGAGAACTGAGAGGTAAAAATCTCCACCAGACAAGATGAGGGTCAGGATAAATAAAGACCAAAAGAGCAGAGAGATATGCTTTGTGGAAATTACAAAGCTGAGAATGATAGAAAAGAATGCAGCATTTATGAGACAAAAAAAATTCTATTTAAAAAAAAAAAAAAAACAATTGGTGCATTAGTGAAGATTGAGATATAATTTAGAGGGTCAGATTGCATATGGTTATTTGGAGAGAAAATAAGATTTGTTGGGGAGGAAATAAACATTTTATTGTAAACAATAATAGGGAGTTATGGATATTGAAATTAAGTTGGATGTTAAATCAAAAATGAGAGGAGGAGGGGGGCGTGACTCGCCTGGTGACGGCGGTAAAGACGAGGGATTTTGCAGCGTGTTCTGAGGAATAGGAACCGCCAGAATGGACGTGCGGCCGTCGGAACCCTAGAGGCAGACGGCAGAATAAGTTTTGCCACCTGCGGGTGCTCCTTGTCATCCATTCTATCGATTCCTCACTGCCATTTTAGAAGCGCTCGTGAGGTGAGAGGAACCGCTCTCCCTGCGAGGCTTCCCTCTTCAATGTCTTTCGCTGCTTGCAAGGTTTCGTCTTTTTATCTTTAGTTTTCTCTACATGGGCAATTGACTTTGAAGTGTTGCATCTGCTGGGTGCCCTCAGGGAATTATGACTTTGAGAGTAGATTCAAGGCTCCTCACTTCCTAATTCTCGGTTTGTCGGCCATTTTGATGCTGAGGCAAAATTTTCTTCATTTTGTGCGCCACACATTTAAAGTTTACTTGAATCTTCCACTATGCACTTCTGAATTGGAATACATTTATGTATTATACTTTGCTCTTCGGTCTGCATACTTCTATTTGAGACTGTGGGGATGCGCAATAATTAATTATAGTGACTTTGGTCATTTTTTGTGATTACCTTAGGGAAACCTATGGTATTTCTATATGTAGACTGAAGGTGAGCATATTATCAACTAAGTGGTCTTAATAATGTTTTGCTGCCAAATACCTGAACCATTCATTGGTTGAAACTGCTGATAACCTTGCGACTGAGGTAACTATCCATCACACCTCTCTTGAAATATCGGTAAATACTCTCTGGAATTCCTATTATACCTCTCTGAGCTGGGATACATCAGTACATTACATCACACTCTCTAATTGGCAAGCTACTAATTGAGGTTGTGGCAAAATACAATTACCAATTTTAATCGGACTGCTTATTTATTCGATATTGTGTATTGGGCCTGACCGCCCTTTGTATGGGAAGAAACCAAGACCGCTGTTGGTTCCCACGAATCGCACATTTATACTTCGTTCAAATCTTCGCGCCCATCTCGCTACAATGGATGACTCTTTAAACACGCCACATAAAAGTGTTTCTACATCTAATATTATTGCTTCTTCCACAGTTAGCAAAGCATTAACCAAACAGTTGAAAAAGGATCCTTCTTCTCTGCCATAGCAAACCTCATCAGTCTCCATGGATCTTCTTTTGGAGGAAATTCGTGCTTTGTGCCCATTTGTAGAAGAGACAAATTCCAAAACTACAAGTCCTAATGGATGGATGGGCAAAGATGGAAGAAAGAATCACTAAGGTTGAACATAGTGTGGAATCTTTAGGATAATCCTGCGTCAAAGTTGAGGCTATTCAATCTTAGGTCACATCTCTACAGAGACAGATTTTAAAATCTTGAAAATAGGAATAGGAGAAATAATCTCCGTACACATGGTTTACCTGGAAGGCTCGTAAGGCCATGACCCTATCACATCCTTCAAAACGTTCTTGCAGACAGTGTTAAATCTACCTGAGGGAACTATTCTAAACATTCAACGTGCTCATAGACTGGGTCCTCCTCATTCAACATCTTCTAACATAAGGAAACCAGGAGGAGTTATATAATACTTTCTGGAATATAGTGACTTTCTCAAGGTATTATCAGCAGTCAGGTCCATGAAGCGAATTTCATCATCAGGTAGCCAGCGCTTTTTCTTACAGGATTATGCAAAGTCCACGGCAGATAGACACAAGGAATTCCTCGCCATGAGACCAGCTCTACACTCTATTGGAGCAAGGTTTGGTTTATTCCATCCCTGCTTGCTCAAAGTGACCTTCAATAATAACACCATTACTTATGAAGATCCAGTCAAGCTAAAAAGCTTCCTCAATGTGCACTGCCCAGAAAGGATGGACACGTCTAACACACACTTCAAATAACTCTTTTTGTTCTACTTAAGAGCTCAAGCCAATTACACTTAGTATGATGACTTACTTGTAAGGTGTTAGAGTGTTTATAAGTTTAGTAAAACGGTTTGTTTACTTTAATTGAGTTTAATTGAGTTTTCTTTTTCAGGTCGCAATTCAGTATTTTTAGTATTAAGGTTAAGAAAAATGTTTTAATTTAACAACATACTTCGACGGCTTTAACATATTCTTTTTCTTGACAGGTTCCATCTTCATATTGTTTGACTTGACCATCTTGTATGTCGTGTGTCCTGCAGTCTTCCCCGCCCCGAGTCTTGACGCGTCATCGTTCCATGTCGCCTCATCCCCCCTCACCCTTTATAAGTTTGGGATTTTATGTAGGTACAGTCTTTTATATTCTACTAATTTTAACAGTAATCATTTTCTTTTCTGCATCTCTCTTGTCTTCTTTCCCTAACTTAACTCTTCATAATGTTTCTCTTTATCAATTCTCCTTCTTCTATGCTATCTTCTCTTTCTCCTTTCATCAATTGGTTTTCATAGATCTTATCTTCATACTTATTGCGAGTTTCATATCTGATAATATACAGATTATCACTGATTCGATTTAATATACATTCTATATGTCTCACTTATGTTTTTAAAAATTGTCACTTGAAATGTCAGAGTCTTAAACTCCTCCATTGAGAGGCAATTAATCTTGTCATACTTGTCTAAATTGGATGTTAGTATGGCTTTATTAAAAGAGTCCCATCTTACGCAGAGTGAGTCATTAAGTCTTAAAAAGAGATGGGAGACTGAAGCTTTTTTCTCACCGGGGGATGGTAGAAGAAATGGTGTCATAGCATTATGTCATAAAGCTTTAAATGCTAAACTTATCTTTCAAGAATCAGATAGTGGAGGTAGATGGCTATTGACTAATTTAATGATAGGGAAAACTCTGGTATCGCTGTTTAATATATATGCCCCAAATAATGGTGTGGCTTCTTTTTGAACCCAAATGTATCAACTACTTATAAGGTACCCCTCAGAGAATTGTATTTTTTCAGGGGATTTCAATCAAGTGATTGATCTCTTTATTGATCGCAATTCTAAGACTTTTTGTACGTCAAAATTACAAACTATAAAACAAAGGAATTTATTGGACGCTTGGAGACTCTGTAACCCTTCCACGTGAGAATATACCTTTTTCTCTCCACCCCATCAAACGCAGTCCAGAATAGACCATTTTTTTATTCACACAATGTCTCCCAATCCCTACGTTTGGCTGATAGAGGTCCCATACTTATCTCTGACCATGCTCCTGTCTCGATTCAATTGGACATCCAACACCAATAAGTGCTACCCAAAAGATGGCGTTTTAATAACTTTTTACTTCTAGATTCCAATTTCAATGCTTATGAGTATTTTTTAAACTGATAACATTTCCTTCCATACAATTTGGAATGCTTTTAAAGCCACCTCTCGTGATTTTATTATCAGATATGTATTCAACAAACGTAAAACCTCCCGGGCTTAAAACACTTTACTTCTTACTAAAATTAAAAGACTACAACAGTCCTTTTACACCTCTAAGTCGAAGGAATGTCTAACAGATCTTTTAGATGCAAAAATTGCTTTTAATAAGACATCCACTGAAAATTACTCCCTATATTTATTAAAGACTAGCGCAAACTTTTACTGTGGCCAAAACAAATCAGGCAAATTACTTGCTAACTACCTCAAGATTAAGCAAAATAGACCTCAAATTGAGTCCATTGTTGACGAAAACCAAATACCAAAATTTAAAGACGCCGAAATTCTCCAAGAATTTGTACTTTTTTATAAATCTCTTTACACACCAGAAAATGAGCCTTTAGAAGCAGACAATATCCAATATCTCTTTACAATTCAGAAACGTACCAGCCCCTGATGAAGTTGAGCCTCTTGGAAACTGACATTACGCAGAGGGAAATGTTAAATACTTTAAAGACTCTTTAAAAGGATAAAGCTCCAGGTCCTAATGGATTTACAGTTGAATTTTTACTTACACTTTGCCCAAATCTTTCTCCCATACTTACATACCCTTATTTCCTCTTTTACCAAATCTTGTAACTCCTCAGGTTCCTTTTTAGAGGCCCTAACTTGTTTAATTCCGAAAGATGGCAAGGATCTACGATACTGCAAAAATTATAGACCCATATCCTTAATCAATGTGGACTACAAAATGTTCTTAAAAGCGCTGGCCTTACGATTGGAATAACACCTTTCTATGTTGCTAGGTAATGAACTATCCAGTTTTGTTAAGGGTCGTAATATTACGGACAATACACGATTATTTTTTTATATTTTATCTATGACACCACACTATTCAGATCCACTAGCAGCAATTGCCTTAGATGCGGAAAAGGCCTTTGACAGAGTCTACTGGCCATTCCTCTTTCATACCCTTAAATGGTATTGATTTGGCCCAAAGATCATTTCCCTAATTGCTTTACTCTATTCTGAGCCCAACGCTGCTATTTTCTGTAATGGTCTTGTGTCCCCCTACTTTACCCTAAAAAGAGGAGTGCGTCAAGGCTGCCCTTTATCCCCTTTTCTTTTTAACTTAGCTTTGGAGCCTCTTCTGTCCAAAATCCGTCAAAATCATTTCATAAAAGGGTTCATATCCTATTCCCAACAGATTAAGTTAGCAGCATATGCAGATGACATATTAATGTTCATTTCATAACTACAGACTTCGCTTACAGCATTTTTGAAAGAGGTTCAAGCCTATGGACTACTTTCGGGCTACAAATTGAATAATGAGAAATGTGAAATACTACCCTTAACCAAATATACCTTTAAGGAGGATTTTAAGATCTCTAATTTTGTATGGAATTCTAAACACATAAAATACCTTGGATTATTGTTTTCTTCTTCTATCAAAACATCTGTCGCTCTAAATTTTGATAAGTTCCTAGATAAATTAAACACACTCACTATGAAATGGCATCCTCTCTATCTTTCATGATGGGGTCGCCTAGATACCATTAAAATGATGCTTACCCCTATTATTCTATACCTGATATCTAATATACCAATTTCTATACCAGACAAACTTTTTCTTAAGGTTAATTCTATCCTTTTATCATTTTTATTGAACAATAAAAAGTTAAGAATGTCGATACAGAAATTGATGCCGACAAAATCAGAAGGTGGTGTACATTTTCCCTATTTATTTAATTAACATATAGCTTTTCAACTGAGGCAGTTATCGAAGTGGGTATCTGATCAATCAACCGATCTTCCATTATGAGTTGATTTTGAGACCTCATTTATAGCACCCTTCTCATTTCAGAAATACCTCTCATTCATTTCATTTCATAAGGCTTTATTCGAACATTAAGTAAGTTCATAAAAGCACACAATACAACAAAAATTTGTTATAAATACAGAGGCAGAAAAATTCATCAAGATAAAAAACATTTAAAAAAGCATACTTTTCCTTGCATTAATGGATTTAAGAAGAAAAGTAGCCGTATAAAAACATACTACCGGATGATGTAAATTAAAAAGTAGACACATACAGTCACGTATAGTTCTGACTTCAAATTTTAAAAACAGGGGTTTCAGATAAGCTATCCGGAAGTGTTTATACAATTGACAAAGCAGAAGAAAGTGCGCAGTGCTTTGGGAAGTGGAGTTATCACATAAACATGGACCAACAGGATGTAAATTCATAATCGGGAAGGCAACAAGGTTGTGGACAACTCCCATTCTAAATCTGGTCAACACAAACCGATGTGCCTTCCAAGTTATTTGAGACAGATAGGGTTGAAAGCCCACAACTTCATTCAAATCATGATAAAAAGTATAAGATGAAAGGTTGGAGCTGTTCTGATGTCTCTTAATAGCAGCCTGTTGTAAAAAACACTGCTTGAGATCAGTTTTAGACAACATATCTGCCCCGTGATGATCCGCTAGGATGTCGATGTTAAAGACCACCCGAAAGCTATCAATAACATACTTCAACCACGGGATCCTTATAAAATGGTCCAAAGTAAGACAGTCAGAGATGATAGCTCTACACAAGGAAGTCTCTTCTTTAATCCAAATGGAGCGCCATAGGAGCAAAGGTCTAAGGGGGGTCAAATCGGAGAGATGGCAAATACCCAATTCGTTATGCACTAAGGTGTTCGAGACAGAGCTTGGCAAACACAAAAGTTTTTTCAAAAATACGTTCTCTTCAACCTGAAGAGAACCTGCCGGGGCATAGCCCCATATGCCAGCTCCGTACAATGCAATTGAGAAACACCGGGACTGATAAATTTTCAGCATGTCATTTATCCGCCTGTCTCCTAATTTGGTAGCCATAGTAAAAATACCAAAGGCACTCCTGGCCATTTTAGACCGCACATTTATAAGTTCAATTGCCCAGGTGTTTTTATTTGAAAAAGTAACCCCCAGATATGAAAAGTTATCAACAACCTGGACCTTTTGACCCTCTATGAAGAAAGAGGGTTGTTTCTTTCCAATCCTATGGCCGCATTCCATAAAATAGGTTTTGGATTTGTTTAAGACTAGCTTTCTGCTTTTGATAAATTGCATGAAACCATCCAACAACAATTGAAGACCGTATGGTGTACGTGAAATTAAAACCGCGTCATCCGCGTAGAGTAACACGGGAACATATTCATTATTAATTTTGGGAGCATCCACTGCCAGAGATTTAAGGAAGGATTCAATTTCATTGATAAAAAGAATGAAAAGCAATGGGGCTAGCACACAACCCTGACGAATTCCACGCCCAATCTTAAACATAGATGTACATTCGCCTTGTGACCCAAAACGGACACAGGCTCTTAATTTAGAATATAGGCGTGCGAGGAAGAAGATAATACCCTCTGGGGCCCCCATTTCTAATAGCTTTTCCCAAAGAATACCGTGGTCCACCAGATCAAATGCACTACTGAGATCTGCAAAGCAAAGGTAAATAGTGCCGGTCTTTGCCAGGGTATATTTACCAACCAGCAGTTCTAAATTTAAACATTGCTCTATCGTTCCGCGACCCTTTCTAAAGCCAAACTGGCTCTCGGCTAAGATGCCATTTTCTTCGGCCCATTCCTCCAATCTCACCATTAGCACACGACTCATGACTTTAACAGAAGAGTCCAACAGGGAGATTGGTCGGTAATTCTTGGCTGCCCCGCGATTACCTTTCTTGAATATTGGGATTAAAATGGATTCTTCCCATGTCGGGGGCATCTTATTTCTGACAGCTGCGTTAAAAATATTAGTAAGCAGAGGCCCCCAAATTTCTGGGACCAATTTATACACATCAATTGGGACCCCATCTGGGCCTTGTGCTTTCCCCCCCTTACTGTCCCGTATACTGTCTAAAACCTCTTGAACCGTAAAATTTAATGGGATATGCGGCCATTGTTTTCCTGAAGTTTGCACTCCACCATCAGGCTGGAAAATTTTAGAAAAATGTGTAATCCAGTCTGCCTGCATAACATAGGAGGTTAGTTCTGTAATGTTGTCGTCTTTAAGAAATGGGGAGTTGACAGTTTTCCAGAATAGGGAACAATTGTTCAATTCAGCTGCCATGGACAAATTTTCCCAGGCCTCTTGCCGAAGTTCCACTTTCCTAGTATTAAGGGTTTCGTTGTATCTGGCTCTTAGATCTATGACCAGTCCCTTATCTCTGGGTTTAACAGATAGAGCAGATTTCAGCTCCCTCAGGGCCGAGGTGCAAGCTGAATTAAACCAGCCCCGCGGTTTGTCCTCATTATGTTTATGTGTGCCTGTGAGTTTTAGGTTAATGGCCGCATTAATACTAATAAAATGTTCAATTGAGGAAGAAGTACATAAATTATCTTCGAGAATCGCGGTAATATGAACCAGGGAACTGGTTATGATGGAATCGGACGTAATGTCTGCCTTATCCCCCTTCCACCTGAGTCTTGTACCATTAGGGCGCTCTGCCTCGATACTATTAATAGTACGGCCGGGGATACTAACAGCATCCTTTTCCCACAACTTAGCCTTTACTACCAGGCAGTTGTGGTCACTTAATTGAATATCTATTACCTTTGGGGCCGTGAGCAAAACCTCCAGGCCCGAGGAAATGCAGATAAAATCTATTACAGAGTTCATACCCCGGCCTGAAAAGGTGGGACAAGTATCCCCTTGTACATTTTTCTCGTTATCCATAATGTACATATTATATGAGGCGAGGAAATTATTTAGGGCATCTCCATAATTGTGTTTAAAATGGAGAATCCCATCCTCGTGAGCGTCCACTAATCCGCAAACATTATCCTCAGAGAAAGGGCAGGTGGTAATATTAAAGTCCCCTACCAGGAGCAAATCAAAGACTTCATTGGAGTCCTTATACAACTCATTTAGTGCTTTGGAGAGGTCTTTGACCGGCTGATCCCTGGAGTCGTTAAAACAATTATTGTAAAAATTAATTAAAAGAATGTTCCTACCTCCTTTAATTTGCAGCCATAAAATCTGGGAATAAACCCCAACTTGTACATATTTGATAACTGATAAAGGGGCTTTAACTGAAATCAAAACAAGTAGACCACCCTTGGCTCTACCTGAAACCGAGCCAATAGCAGGAAGCTGGTATGAGTTAAAACCACTATAACCTTTAAAATCAGTACACCAAGTTTCCTGTAAACAAATAATGTCAAAAAGATCTAAGAATTCCATCCACCCCAGACTATCTGTTTTTGATCGGATCCCAGCAATGTTCCAACTTACAATGTGACACTCAGATGAGGTGTGGGTACCTGTCCCCAAATTTATACCGAAGCTATCCTGTTGAGAAGGGGCAACATTTAAAATCTCGTCTTCTGACACAGGGTTATCCGGTATATTTCCCATTACGGCTAGGGGCAGACAGATTACAGGGATTTCCGCCACCAACCCTGATAAACAAATTTTCAGGCCAATTGTCAACAGGCCTAGGTTCCCTGGAGGTTCTTCTGTAGGACCTGGGGCGACACCCTTCCCCTGTCAATCATTTTGGTCCAATCCACTCAGGCATTGATAACGGTTAGCAGTAGCTACCTCGGTGTTTATCAGACTAAGGCCCTCATCTCCCCTCATTATCCTTCCCCTCCGCTGCAATGGGAGGTGCTCAATATGTTGCCTATAGAAAAAGCCAAGGGGACGAAGTACGATACCCTGGTCAGTGCTGGGACGGGACGTGGCGCGAATCAGAGCTGTCGTTGCTAGGTGAGGGTTACTAAAATTTATGATAACACAATCACCAGGAATGTTTTTGGGGGACATTCCAATCCAATTTGTTCTGGTGGTAACCAGAATCTGATCCGCCATAGCCACAGGAAAACCGCATTCACGGTTGAGCCAAGCCACAGTTTTATTCTTAAGGGAATCATGGGATTCCACAGTACAATTAGGCCCGTCCTGTCTGATAACTGGCACATTGGTCAAAACTGCCACATAAGGTGCGCAGTCGGGTGGCAGGTTAGGTTGGGGGAGGCGAATATCATTAAACCTCCCTCTTCTTGAAGACCTATTCGTGTTCCCCGTATCATGAGTAATTATATTAGTCGGGGCGCCGTTAGCTGAAGTAGCACTAGAAGTATCCCCAGGGGCGCATTGTGTGGCATTACCTGCAAACCCCCGCCGATCATTACTTGGAGTAATCCCTTTAGTTAACTGATTTGAAGAACAAGAGCCCATGCAGGTTTGCCGGTATTTTTTAAGGTTTTAGATTGTTGCATGAGTTGGCCCATTAAATCCCCGGTCTCCCCCTCCACAGCGATCGATGGGGAGCTGTTATGGGATTTAAATCCCTGTTGCACCAGTTCACCCAATCTGTTCACTTCCCTGGATACAGCCTCGAGTTTATCTAAGAGCGGTATGATAATTTTGTCTAGCTTGCTATCAATCATACCGATTAACATGTCGAGCTGAGCTGGTGCTAGTATCATTTGGGTAGGGTTAACTCCATTGTCTAGACAGGTATGCTCAGGGGAGCCGACATTGGTGACCGTGTTCTTTTTACTTTTGCGGCCCCCCTTTTTGGGTTGAACATATCTGTTAACATGTAGACCTGATCTTAGCACTCTATGTGTTTTAGGGGGTACAGGGGTTGAAACTACAGTGACATTAGGAGACTTGCTAGTATCAGAATCCATGGGCAAATCGATATCAGGCAAGGGAACCGGAGTAGATTCTGTTACACAAACACCCACCCTCGGTGGGGAAACTGTAGGTGCCGATACTTGGCTGTCATCAAATGAATGGATCTCGACCAAAACTAATTGGCTTGTAGTCTCAGGACTACGATTGCTGGACAGACCTAGGGATAGTCTGCGTTCCTTGTTGATTTTGTCTACGACTTTGACTAAATAATTATCAAGTGTAGACACAGTTGAACGAGGGGTCCCAGTCGTTTTAGACATGCTGCACAAAAATGAGAATCAAAATAATATGATAAAATTCCTAAAACAGTAGCAACCGTTTAAAATAGCACTTACTATGAAATGATACCACCAATATAAAAATTAAATACAAATTAAAAACTGTTATATACCGTGGTGAACTGCCTTGGAATTGAATGCTTATTAGCTAATACTATATTCCTAGGACCTTTACGTGCATGGTACAGAGGCCAACTACACACCACAAGAACACGTATATAACATATGCGGGCTCAAACCTAAATAGCGTAACACAACACCTCAAAATACACAACATACGGTGAGGTGTCGTTGGGCCACAACAAAATTAGATTAAAACACCCTAATTACTTCAGTGTATTTAGGGGAGTCCAGATGTTAACAACTTAGGGGGGTAGCCCTGCCCGGCCTCCTCCGGCCCCGGACGGCCACAGACGGTCCCGCCCTTGTCCCGGGCTTCTCCCGGCGCCGACCCGCGCGCGATCCCGCGACGCGGAGGGAGCTTCTGAATAAGTAGCGCCTCCGGGCGCGTAGTCCGGCGGAAGTGGGCGGGGCAAAGGGGGATGCTGGGGCTTGTGGTTCCACCCTGCTGCAGCCTCAGGTGGCGCGAGGCGGCAAGGGAACCAAGCGTCCACACGGCGTCCACACAGCGTAGGAGTCACTCGCAAGTTCCCCAGGAGCCAGGTAAATACTGCACAGCGTCCACGCTTGCTGGCCTCAAAGCGTTAACCCTACCTCTCATTCACTCGTAATCCACAGAATAACTCCACACCAGTAAACATTCCTGTAAAATACTAGATATTCTCCTTAACCCGGTTCCTCATGACTTTGACACCTTCCTCACATCCACAATTTGGCATAACGAATGTATACTTGTCAACAATAAACCTATATACTGGATAATATGGAGAAGTAAAGGTTTACTTTGGGTGCATCAGTCATTTGAACTGGGCATACGTCTTACATTCTCAAAGATACACACCCTTTTTCACTTACCCATCTCCTTTCAACACAAATTTTCAGTTTTACGAAATGCAATCCTTGAAGTCTGCACTCAGTTTCAGTCTGTACCTCCTTCATCTTCCCAGACGGATTCTATGTGGTATAATTTCATACGTATAAATCCTAAAGCTTGTGTTATTTACTCTCGCCTATCACAACCCCCCATAAATAGAGATAAAACCAAAACAGAGCTTTATTGGGAGACGGATTTGGGCATAGATTGGCCCATTTCCCTATGAAATAGAATATGGACAAAAATCAGGAAATCATCCAGAGCGGCAAGCACTATACAAACTATTTTTTAAAATTTATAATAGACTCCTTTTTAACCTGCACATTTACATAAGATACACAATGGAACTCCTAACACTTGCTGGACATGTTCTTATGAAAATGCTGATTTACAACATATGTTATTTACTTGCCCGTATGTATTCAAATTCTGGAAAGAGGTTTGGGACCAAATCAACACCATCTTTAATACTACAGCTCCCCTTTCCTTTACCAACATTATCTTAGGGAGCTTATCAGTTGATTGGAAGAAGAAACAATCGCAGGTACAAATCATAGATCTGTTACTGGTGGTTGCTTTACAGCAGATAACAAAAAATTGGAAAGATGCATCTAAATTATCATACTTAGCTTGGTGGTATACTGTTTGTCATAACCATAGACTGGACACAACCCTTGAATATCCTATATCTCTCGCTAAAAAACAAGTACAACTATGGCCTCCTATCACACAATCTTTTTTTGTCAAATTTCTGTTTATAGGCATGTTTTTATAAAACAATTCAAACAATCCTGGCTAGTAGCCATCTCAGCATTCTAAATGCCACTCATTGCTAATCCTGTCACAGTATCTCACCATGCTGGAATGATCAACTTTTGAGGCTCTGCACTAGCCCTTGATTCAATGGAATTTGCAAAAAATACAAATAACTTGGAACCCCACCTCCCATCCCGTCCTTCCCTCCCCCTACCCTGTGGTGGAGAGGTAGTACCCATCTTTCCCTTGCTGCTACTCAACTCCGACTGGTGGGGGCAGTGTTTTCGTGTAGTTTCAGATTTATGTTGTTCCTTCAGTAGCTAAATGTCATCTGTGTTATCCCTATCGCAGGATTTAAAACTTAAATAAGTGTAGCCCTCATAATGTGGGTGGACATACTATCAGCGGAAGCCCTTTTGTAAGATATGATACAAGTGGACCCCGCTTATATTCAAAATTCTTATATTCATCTCTAAAAATTTCAGACATACGCTCCATCGTGAGTATTTTCCATAAACATGAGTGCCATTGCGTCAGTACTGGTGCGTCTTTTTTCTTCCAATTAGCCGCTATCGCCTTCTTAGCTTCTTCCAAACAGGCCCACATAATTTCTTTGTCTGCCTTAGTTTGGTGCGCTAGTCTGGTATCCCTGAGACCCAGGAGAATCGCGTCTATGGAGCTCGGTATAGGGTACCCTAGCATGTATTTCATTTGGGCCAGAATTTCTTCCCAGAATGGCTTAATCCTCGGGCAGTCCCACCAAGTATGGTGAAAGTCTCAGAGGATACTGCATCCTCTCCAACATAGATCCGGGATGAGAAGAAAGATCTTCCTGAGTTTGGTAGGCACTAAGTACCAGTCAAATAATATTTTGTAATATGCCTCCCTCAAGTCAAGTGAGTGGTTAAATTTAGTGATGTCTGACCACAGGTGTTTCCATTCCCCTTCTGTTGCCTCCCTCCCTAGGGTCTGTTACCATGTAGATCTTTATGTAGGCTGTGGTGCGATTGTAGTGGAGACCAATAGCTTGTACAAAAAAGAGATAGTACCCCTGGACTTATTAGCTTTCTGCACAAAAGTTTCTACCGGGGTCAGGTCCCTAGTTGCCGCCTCTATAACCTGTGGATGTAGTGCCCAATGCTCAAGTTGCAGGTAGTGAAAGTGCCCTGAGGGTGGGACCCTAAAATCACGCTGACAATATTCAAAGGTGAGATTGTCCTAGTTATGGAATAAGTCTGAGAGCTTTCAACAGCCTCCCTCTCACCATGCGTCACACGGCCCCTCCATCAGCGTGGGCGGAAAGTCTGGGTTAAAGTGCATGGGTGTATAGGAGGAGGGAAAGGAGGTCCAACCCACGTTCCTATTCACCTCGTCTCAAGTCTTAAGAGTAGTCCTGGTAGGGGTGCTTAGGTATGCATTAGCAGGTCTATTCTTTTTGGGTTTCCACAGCACATCCCAAATTGTCCTACCCACGATGGCCCGGTCCATGTGGAGTCAGTGTTTGCCAGACTCCTGCATGGACCATTCTGTGATTACCCTTAACTGTGCTGCCTTATAATAGAGCCCGATGTCAGGGAGAGCCACCCCCCCTCCGCTCTAGGTCTCCTTAACACGTGGAAGGGTAACCGTGCTCTACCATCCTGCCAAATGTAGAGTAGTATCATGGAGCGTACTCCTTTTATAAAGTCCTTATCCAGCTCTATTGGGAGTGCCTGGAACAAGTAAAGCAGCTTAGGGTGAAGGGTCATTTTGACTGCATGAATCCTACCCAGCCATGAAATAAACAAAGGTTTCCAGCACAGTAGTTACTGTTTTAACTGGCTGAGTAGGGGTGGGAAGTTTGCCTGGAATAATCCTTCTATGCGTGGGGTAATCCGAATCCCCAAATATGTTAAACTGTATTTAGCCCATGTAAATGAGGATTCCTCCTGTATTTGTAGCTTCTCCCCCTCTGATAGTGTTAACTTTAGTATCGAAGATTTAGCGAAATTAACTCGAAAGGCTGCTGCCCCCTCAAACGCTTTCAGCTCCGGCTATAGTGCTGGAAGTGACGATCTAGGAGCTCTGAGAGTTAACAGAATGTCATCTGCAAATAGTGACACCTTATGTTCATCTACCCCAAATTTAATCCCCTGAATGTCTGGATTCGCTCTAAGTTGGGCCGCCAGCGGTTTGATGCTCAGAGCGAACAGCAGTAGGGACAATGGGCACCCCTGCCTTGTACCTCGACCCAGCTCAAAGAATGTTGAGCTCACCCCATTAACCTGAACCCTAGAGCGCCAGCCTATAAAATTAGCTCTTATCATTTGTATGAACCTATCCCCAAAGCTGAACCGCTCCAGAGTAAGAAACAAGAAATGCCAATCCACACTGTCGAAGGCTTTTTCTGCATCCAAGCCAAATTCTATCGCTGATAGTTTGAACTTGTTTGCTTTTTCTATAAGATGGAGCAGCCTGCGGATGTTGTCATGCGTCTGTTTCCCTTTTATAAAACCGGACTGGTCCGGGTGAATAATGTCGCTTATTACATTTTCTAAACAGGCCACTAGAATAGCAGAGTAGAGCTTGGCGTCGAGATTTAGGAGAGCTATCCGTCTATATGAGGCGCAGTGCTGCAGGTTCTTCCCCGGCTTTGGAATTACTGTAATAAGCACTTCTGTCATGGTGGGGGTGACCACCTGTCTCGTTGCTATGTCATTAAATAGGGTTGTCAGATGGGGCAGTAGTTCGGATGTGTACGTCTTATAAAAGAGAGCCGTTAGTCCATCCCAGGAGACTTATGAGGTCTAAGAGCACCAATCGAAAGACTCACCTCTTCTTCAGAGATTAGGGCATCCAGCTGATATCTCCATACTTCTGAAATTTTGGGGTGAGCAAGCGAGTCTAAATAGTCCTGGGCCTTAGGGTCAGGGGGAGCTGCTTTATAGAGATCCTGATAAAAAGCGCCGAACTATGAAGCTTTACCAATATCGTCTCGTTCTATTTCCCCCCGTCTTTGTGCATTCCTCCAATGTATTTCCTCGTCCTTTTTCCCTAAGCTGTCTCGCCAGATGTGTGCCTACCTTATTTCCCAGCGTGTATGCACTGCGAAGAAGTCACAACAGTGTCAATTCAGCTCTGTTAGTATAAATTGCCCACAGTTTCCCTTTCAGGGTACGCAGCTGGCGCTTTAGACTACGTGTGGGATTCTTTTTGTATTCCTTTTCTACCTGGGACAGGACTGTTTCAAATTCCTCCCTTTCCTTTGCCCTTTCCTTGTTTAACGCCAAGACCATCGCTATACATTTCCCCCTAACCACCGCCTTAAAAGCGTCCCAATTGTACAAGGGGAAAGTGTCCCCCCGGTCATTTGTTTGAATAACAGTAACTTATCTTGCATCAGTGTGGCGGGAAAATACAATTTTGCGAACCCCTGTGCTTTCCCTCCCCAGTGTATGCCCACCATTACTGGGCTATGGTCGGATAGAGAAATGGGAAGGATCTTAGCCCCCTGAAGGGCACCCTGTAGCTCCCGTGACATAAAAATGTGATCTAGTCTTGAGTATGTTTAGTGGGCATGTGAAAAGTATGTGTGATCTTTGGTAGTGGGATTGAGAAATCTCCAGGCATCAAAGAGCCCCAAGTCTTAGAAGGCTTGTTTTAGGGATTTAGGGAAGCTGCCTCCTGTGGACCTATGCAGGTGTGAACTATCATCCATAGTGTGCCAGGTGAGGTTAAAGTCCCCCTTTACAATTATTTGACCTTCGGAAAAGCCCCCACCATATTAAAAAAATAATTCACAAAAGTCGCTTGTCCCAAATTGGGGACGTAGACCGACACAAGTGTAACTGTTCTCCCCATGAGCTTCCCTTTCACCATTACCACCGGTCCTTCCTTGTCCATCTGAATGCCTTCAGTCTGAAATTTAGTGCTGTTATGGAACATTAATGCTACCCCATTATGCTCCGTTTTGGCAGATTACCTATATATGTGAATAGTTTTTATGTCTAAGCCTCAGGTCTTCTGATCTTTTAAGATGCGTCTCTTGGAGAGACACCACATCAAATTGGTGCTCCACAAAATACTTCCAGATTTTTTGTCGCTTGATCGGCAAGTTCAGGGCCTTCATGTTCTATGTCGTAATTGACATCATCTTGTTGGGTACCCCCACCCCACTGCTATTTGCCCTCCTGCAAACTCCTTTTTATACCACCCTGCCAGTTACCTATCTTTAGCCCCTTCTATCCACCACCATCATATTCTGACATTCTGCGTAGCAGTGCTCCTCCCACCCCTCCCCCTCTGCTTCTCAAACCCCCCTCAACATAAATCCTCCTTTGAATTCAAAACAAAACCATAGAGAATAACAATGTTTGTCCGCGGGACCCTCATGTGCCCCGCTGTTACTACAGTCCTCGTTGCAAGCATCGAGCAGGGGTTTCGGACCTCGCCCGTCACCTTGCTGTCCATGCAACATTATCCAATGTAGCTGTCGACCAGTCCTGGCGTAAGCCCTTTCTTCGCTGCATGTAACAAATCCTGAGTTAATGTGGGACATACAATAGCTAGCCCCACGCCCTCCTTTGGTTTGTGGGCCTTATTCGATGTGTAGCCTTTCGTTGAGCTCTCACAGATTTCCAGTTAATCCTGTAGCCCCTTCCTCAGTTGCTCCGACTTTTTCCTTTTGTCCTTTGAGCCACTGTAGACACAGTTCAGCCAAGGCACGTGCCCTTTCCTCACTGTTCGTAGCAGCCCTTGGGCTAATGTGCATTAAACTTAGTCCATACATCTGTCCTCATTTTCCTTGTTAGTCGTACTCGAGGTGTATCCTTTCCTTGCACTCTCACAAGTATCAAGACCTATCGTGCGGGCCCATTTTCAGTTAATCCAACCTTTTCCTTTGTTGTCTTTGAGTCAGGTCCTGGATAAACACTCTTTAGTGGTTGTTTTTCACTGTGTTAAGCTTGACCTAGGGGGCTCACCTCTTCCGCACTGTGAGCTGGAAGCTTCACCCTCTGGTACTGGAATCCTTAGGAGCTCCATGCCCTCCCTGAGCTCTGTGACATAGCGCTGTCTGTTTTTATATTCGAGCGATTACCCAAAGGGATATGTCCATTGGTATCGTATTCATTCCTCTAGAAGCTTCTCTGTAAGAGGACAGAAGGATTGTCTTCTCTGCAGAGTCGCCTGTGCCAGGTCTTGGAATAGGACACAGCGAAATCCTTGGAAAGTGATGGAGTCTTTCTTTCTGGACTCTTGTAGAATGGCTTCCTTGACCTTATATGACTGAAGCTTAACAAGGATGTCTCGAGTGTGACATCTCTCACCCGTCAGAGCTGGACCCACCTTATAGGCTCTTTCGATTTTAATTTTTAGTTGTTTAGGCCCAAATATCTCCGCAAAGAGACCTTCTAAGAACGCTTCCAAGTCAGATCCCTCTGCCCCCTCCCCCAGGTCTCGGATGTGAATATTTTCTCTTCTAGACCTATTTTCATTTATTTAAAGAGTTTTATATAGCGCTGGCCAGACCCGTAGATATCAGAGCGCTTTACATAAGGTTCCACCGAGTTGCAAAATTACATCAGTTACAAGTTACATAGTATACCAGTAAAAACATTTAGGTAGCACAGAGGACGAGATTCATGGAGTGTAGAAAGGTAAGTGGGCAGGGAAAAGGAGTAGGAGGAGATACGTCGGAGAGGCGAAGGGAAAGTCTGTCCAAGGTCCGGCTGGGTAGGTGACAGCCAAGGGGTAAGTCCATCTCCTCAATAGCTATCCAGGTAGCTCCACCGGCCATCAGCCAAATAGCTAAGTCTCCACGGAAAAACATTCAAGAATACGAGAAGAAAGGAGCATAGAGGGAGAAGGGGAGGGGTGAAGGGGTGGGAGAGGGGTACGATGGAGAGACTAAGGAAAGACTGCCCAAAGTCCAGCTGGGTAGGTGACGACCGAGGGGGAGTCCCCAGCCCATCTCCTCTTTAGCTATCAGGTAGCTCCACCGGGCATCGGTCAAATAGCTAAGTCTCCAAGGTCATGGGAAAGATCCCAGAGTAAAAGTCTAGAAGGGTGAGCAGGATCAAAGTCAGGTGAGGGCTGTGATCAAGAAGAAGGTTGAAGGCCAGTGATATTGTCCAGGAGTAGTAGAGCATCATGGAGCGACCCACTGGGGTGGCCATCTTGACGACAAGCACGGGGATTGTGTCCTTGAAGTATAAAATCAGTCGGTACCCTATAATCTCAATAACTCAAAATGCAAAGGGGGTGTGATCTATGCAGTGGTGCGGCAAGAGGACAGGGCCCGTGTTCGCGTGTTTTAAAAGGGGGTGAGAGTGTCACTTCCCCTCCAGCCGCAACTGTAACTCAGGGGTAATGAGGGCAAGTGAGTAGAATAATGCGCATCGAGCACCCCAGGGGGGTTGGCCGGTGAATCAGGATGTGGTACCAGAGTAGGGGGCCTTCTCAGAAGGACAGAAATGGAGGTCAGCGGTATCAGAAAGCATCATTCTCAGTCCCAGGAGCGATCCCACAGCTAGCTCCCTGGACGCCATTTGTCATCTTCGCTAGGGGGAAAGTCATTGATTTATTCATGAGGGAGCAGCACATGAGTGGAAGGGCGATCGCCGTGCAGATTAAATGGAGGGGCTTCTCTCTTTGCTGCAGTCCTGTGGCGGGAGAAGGGGTTGGGTGGAGACCAATTTGGTGGTGGATTGCCGGTAGGTCCGCCATATTAAGGTCAGGCATCTGAGGCAGGACTGAGGTTGGTGAGGTGAAAGGGCTATATGGGATTAGGCAAGGAGGATCATTATGGGCCGTACACGAGGCCCCACTCTATGTCAGAAGAGCTTTCGATTTTAATTACGATGAGGTGAGGACCGCCATCTTGGGGTTAGGCGCATTCCGGCGCAGAGTCACCTGGTGTCAATCTCCCACTCGAACAGCCTTCGGACCGTGTCCCCAGGGGTCCGCTACTCCGCACTCCCTCCTGGCCAGCCCATTGAAGACTCTACCCATCTTGCGTGTTGGGAGGCTACAAGCGAAGATCGCTCGGTTGGGTTCCCGCTCCTCGCCACATTTCACCAAACTCCCGCAGTGTCGGGAAGATGTCCCAGTTTCGTGAGTACCTCACTCCTGGGATAGCAGTGGAGGGTAGTCGAAGCGGTAATTGAATCGCCTCTCACAATGGGACAGTCAGTACTTAGTAGCCTCTTAGCGTTCCCAGCTAGGCCGCTGCCATTTTGTAGAGTTTCGGAGCTGGCAGTCTCGAGCTACCGAGGAGGTCAGGTTCGCATGTTTTCAGCCCCGCAGGGATCTCGTGAGCTCGCCAGCAGATCCGAAGCAGATATCTTGCTTCAGGAGCAAAATCGGCGAAATCTGTGCATGTTTAGGTGCTCAAGACCGCAGCCTGGTCCGAGACGATTCACGTCCGCTCGGCCCTGGATATCTGGTCCTTCATTCTTCAATAGGGCCATTTGGAGTTGTGAGGGTAGGAGTTGTACCTTGTCACTCGCTTCTGTTACTCTTTTGTCGAGCTCCTGAGTTTGGGTCTCAGTATCCAACAGTCTCGTTCCAATGGAATCCATGTCCTGTTGAAGAGAGGTCATTTTTTTCTGATAGATCTGCTTTCAGTTGGTCCATAGAGGCCTGGAGGTCTCCTTTTAGTTCCGAGCGCAGTTCCGATTTGAAGTCCTTCAGGGACATTAGGAGATCTTCCTTAGTCAAGACCATGGCGAGGTCGGGGCTCTCCTTCTCCTGTACTTGTTTATTTTCTGCAGGCGCAAAATAGCTTGATATCTTAGAGATTGATTTCTTTGGTGGCATAGGTGTGGTCTCTGTCATGGCCAAGAGTCTCCCCGGTCCCCTTTGGTCCTTCTGCGGGTTCCCACCTTTCCACCATGCTTAATTGCTAATAAGACTCTGTAGTTCTACAGGTTATTGTTGCTCTCCTCACCCCTGTGGTAGGAGAGACTTCTAATGGAGAGTATCTTTCCGTGGCGGCCATCTTAGAGTCAGGCAGCAAAAACCAAAAAAGGCTCATGGCATCCGAGTGGTGAGTTGCCTTCACTGGTCCCCTTCTGCGATCAAGTTCCTAGCTTCCCCACTAGCTGCTGTGCTGAATTCAGGCTTGTTGTTTAAGCTTACCTGTGGGAAACAGATTCCTCGTGTCCCCCTTCACCATATTGGAGTCAGGCGCGGAGGGGTTGGATCTCCCCCCGGTTTGACAGCACCTCACGAAGCCCTAAGTGCCTCCTTTTGCCCATCGTGCAGGCCCGAAAACTGTAGATCACTGCGTGAATTCCCCGCTTACCTTCAAATGCCCCCGAGGTCTCCCGGTACACTCTGTCACCCACTGCCGCTCACAGGGTGCACTAATTATCTTCTGTAAGCCTCACCGCAAGTGCAGACCTGTCAAAATGCTCTTTGCTGGGGGGGTCGACAACCATGACTCAAGCTCCGTGGCTTCCCAACACGGCGGGAAGCTCCCGGTTACTCCATTTGGCCGCTCACCGCCATCATGTGCCTCGACCTTCTTCACCGCGCTTCAGGGTTTTCCTCGGGCGTGAGCGCTCCTTTGCTCTTCCCGTTGTGGCAACAGAAAACTCTGCTTCTTAATTCACCCCGATCATTGCTTAAGGGCTAGATTGGGGAAGTAGAAATGCCCACGACATCTTCTCGGTAACGGAGCCAAACCGGATCAAGTCCGTTCGGCCATCTTGCGGGGCCACGCTCCCTATCACACAATTTTTAAATGATAATGCAAAAAAATCTTTTGTTCTTTTGTTCCCACTTCCTTGATACAAGAAGTTACTAAACCTCCTTGACTCTTTTTATATTGAAAATGACATTATTCAGTATATTAATTTGGTAATATTTATACTATTGCATATTTTAATTATATTAAGTTTTTCTTTTCACTCCTTATTGTATTAAGATTTTTATGAACCAGATTTTCATACTCAGACAGATGTTTTGCAACGTTTTAACTTAAAAAAAAATTAGGAGGACGACTAACAAAACGATTAGAGTAGAAAATCAAGTGCCTCAAAATGAATGACCCATGAACCAGAAGAATGGTTTAGAACAGAATTGCGAAATTAAACTGAACATTGAGCGTTGACAAGGATATAAACATGCGTCAGAATGAATGTAGTGAAAATGCACACCACTAGCAGTCTCATGAAGCAATGTGAAAGGGGTGACCAAAGAAATAATTTAAGGTACGCCAAAGATTAGGAGAATATAAAAAGACAGGTACAATGGTTTATTTTTTGCAGAATTTAGCAAATTATATACGTCACTTGAAACAGTTAATCGTGGAAAAGAGACTGGTGCAGGTATCACAGATTAAAATTTGTAATTTTAAAGATGAATACACAATATGGACGGTGTGACGTGTAGCTCAATAATTCTTCCTTAGCAGACAAACTGTAGCTGTAGCTATCACCTATGTTTTTATTTAGTCTCATAACTTGCCTACATTTCTACATCAGCTACAGTCTAAGGGACAGATTTACTAAGAATTCACGCAACACAGTGGTGCTCGGCAAGATGCTGCGCTGCTTTGTGTGAATCAGAGAGAGATGAAGAGCACCATACATACAGAAAGATGGTGCTTTTCACATCTCTTCCAGCACTGGCACACTTGTGGGTGCTAGCATCAACACAGGCATCCTTGCACCATGCTACAAGGGTGCCAGAGTTATGGGCAGGATTGTTTTGCTCAGAAAGGCTTTGCCTTCCATTGCAAAAACAATACAAAGAGAACATGAAGAAATATACATTTTTTTCCTTGTTCCACCTATCTGTGGTAGGTATACTGATTTCACAAACCTTACTAAATCTGGAATTTCATGAAATTCATGGGTGGATGTGTTGCAGCGTGGAATGTCTAATTCCCCCTTCGTCACAGACCAAATATCGCAATAACACATTCACTCAAATACATTCATTGGTGGGGCCCATAACACCAACATTCACACTTCATTGATCTGTTTCCCTAGAGGGATAAGTTTTCCAAACGCTGACATGAAAGGAATATCTTTTCACCTAAACCCTAATGCGCATTGAATACTTTTATTAACTCCAAACCTCGTGATATTCCTCTCATTTGGCGATGAATCAGTTAGTTGTATTAAAGTTTGGTAATTCAATTAATTTGTTTATACTCTTCTCTTATTCTAATTTCTTCAAATAATCGACACAACACGTTTGTCAATTAATCAAAACATTGTTTATCTAATTAAATTGCAAATTGTTAGAAAATCTTCGTCCAAACCGAAGAACATCATATTTACCTATTCTGGCTATTAGTCGTCCTCTAAGTCAGTCAAGTCGTGGACAAATCTTTAAATTCATCAAAGTCAGGCAGCAATTCAGTCTCTCAAAGATTCAGGATAACAGCTGTCCAGCAGTGTCACCGTCCTCTCTGTCAGCATAACGTCAGGAAAATGAAAGTTCTCTCAAAGAAGGACTTTTTTAATTCGCTTTGTCTACCCACTTTTATAATGAAACTAATATCAAAATGTATCAAGAATGAGTTTTTAGAAAGTCCTGATTGGTGGATTTGGGGTCACTCGGTGAAGTTCTCACATAGTCCGTAAGATTAAGTCATCGCACTTGCTGGTTCCGGTTTTAAAGACAGTTCATTGTTAGAGGTCCTGGCAACTCTCCCAGTATGACCTTGGTGGGTACATCTCTCCTGGGGCTAGGACGAGGCCATTGTTGCTGGCGGTGGCGCAGGCGTACTTCACCCAAAACCTCGTGGGACAGTAGCAGTCACGTCGTGCGTCTCAGTCAGCCATCTTTATGAAGGCCCAAATGGTCAACTTAAGCAAAACAAACACAAAAACGTAATTAAAACATTGAAATGGCTAATAAAATGATAAACCCTCACTAATTCCCCTATGTGTAAGTAATTATCTAGCACAATAGCTACATTCAAAGCGTTTATATTCACCCAGTGATGTCATCTGGTGCAACTCACAATTACGTCACAAAAGCAACATATATCATGCGATATTCTAATTTTCTACCATTAGTATGCGTACATATATTAGTATACAATTAGTTTAGCCATGCAAAATGCAAATCCCACGTGTAATTCTTTTGTTAATATAATTGGTGAGTTTTCACTTCAAACGAATTAATAATATTACAATTAATAGATTATTAGGATTAATATAAACATGCAGAATGGGGGGGTATACAAAATTTTGTACTACCCGCTCCAGCAGATGCACAGGAACACTCATGCTCCACCAATAGAATGCCTACTGCTAAGAAATGTAATCAAACTCAGCAGAAGATGCTTAGTTACATTACTTCACAAAGTCACGAAAGGCAGCGCTAATCAAGCATTGATTGGCTTTGTAAATCCCAAATAAGCCTTTGCGTTGCCTTGTGTCACCTCGTGCGAAACAAGGGTGACACAAGGGTGACACACAGGCTTAGTAAATATGGGCCTAAATATTTATACTGATAATCACTATGGCCATCTATATGATTTTAGTGCTTGATGAAGATAGGCTATTTCTATGCACTGTTTTATTATCTTTGAGGTGTCAAGAGGGTATTAGAAGCGCATCTTCAAATAAGGAGACTGCAGTATAGATCAATAATTTCGCCACGGAGCACCCCAGATAATCGGCCATGCAGTTCGGGGAGGTTGGAACTTTTCAGCAGCCCAACGGTTGCTTAGGATTAGCAAACCAGCAGCCAAGCATCTTTGACGCTCAAGCATTGGTGTCTCAAGACTTGATCTATACCTCTGTTTCCTTATTTGAAGATAAGATTCTAATACCAGCTGATGATATATTACTTCTTTACCCTTATATACCATTGGTCTATCCTTTTGCACCTTTGGTCTATCCATCAGGATGTCCGGCAGTCTACATACATTTGACAATAGAGTCTACAGACTTCATTGTGGCGTCTCCTCATAACTGAAGTCCTATATACCAATGTTGTGAATTTTCCTCTTAGCCTTGTTACAATTACCCTAGTTACCCTGGAGTACGTTGAAACGGGTATCATATTGGGTGACTAAGGGGCCTGGAGATTTGAGCCCGGAGAATTGCCCAAAGCTGCCTGAGACTGAGACTGAGAGGAGGTGATTTGAAAAGCGCCCAAAAAAGAGCCCAGGGGCTGCAGATAGACAGCAAGACTGTAAGCAGGTGGGCATAAAGGCAAGGAAGAGGTTGTAGGTGGGGTGAGGCAGTGCATCCAAAGCTGCAGAGGGCGGTTGGGAGTCACCACGGAGTCACCACGGTCTGTGAAGCGCCTGAGCGCCCGCACTCAAGCCTTCTTGGTGTTCCCGCCAAGATTTATTTCGACCCATCTGAACCTCCAGTCCAGCGGACCCCCGGACTATTGCATTAGTAAAACTATATCAACGCAATTGAAATATAATAGCAGCAGGGGAACCGCTGACATTTGTCGCGAGGAGGACCACTGCTCCCATACTGCCCTGCTGCCCGTCAGGAGGCGTTGCCGCCATTCTACGGCGCCCGGAAGTGCAGAAATCAAAGCGCGGCCCGGGCCGGGCCAAGGGCGGGCCCGTTTGAGCCCGTTCGTGACCAGAAGAGGCCGGGCAGGGCCCACACCTTAAGTCTGATGCTCCCATAAGGTCAGTCCTGGAACAGTCTAACCAGATATATGGCATATTGTGGGAGAGGTGTTGCTATCTGGGAAAAATAGTAATCCTCTAAATTGTTATTGCTATCCTCCAATACGTATTGTAAGAATGAATATGCGAGAGGGCAAGGGGAGAATTGTGCTGCCCTCCGGTAGCTAAATGGGGGGGACTTTGGATCAATTCCTGATTAGAGCCAGCTCAGTCCTTGCGAATGAAATAGCATTGACGGAGCGCCACTTATCACTTGAGCCACAAATGAGCAGACGTTCATCCTTAGGTGCCCTGGCTTCTGCTCGAACCCCTGACTGTCCTCCCCCTCCTGCCATAGATATCGATATTACTGATAAAATAAGTGATCTTGGACAATCCTTACATGAACCATTGGGGGCGCAAGTTGGACTGAGACAACTTAATTTTTTACCATCTGATGAACTGGTTGAGGTGGCCATAGTAAATAATCGAAATAGTCCTCCACCACGTATTGCTACAAGATCTGCCTGCCATGGCAAAACTGACTCCTCGGTTATTACCCCAGATTTATCACAAAAGAGGAAGCGGGGAGGGGGCCCTCAGAGACAGAAACCTGCAAAAATCAAAAGGTCTAATAAAATCGGAGGAACTACATCATTGTCATCTCCAAAAATGGTGATGTGATTTTGGATTTTTCTAGTGATTCCTCCGTTAAAGCTAACAATGCAATGTGGACTAAATTGGATAATTTAATCGTGTCATCTTTGTCCCCTATCATCCACAGGCTTTCAAAAATTGAAGAAAGGCTAACTAATTTTGAATTGAAAGTTATGAAGAATCTTTGTAACCTAGAGGGTTCCTTAGTCCCTAGTAACAAGCTAATGTCTAACACATCTAAAGAGTTGAGTGATGTGGTAGCTGGGAATCCCCTGCCACCCAAACCTTTAGTATATAGGCAAAAACCATCAATGCCAATGGTATTAGGGAGCCATGGGGATGTTGTTGGTACTCATGTTATTGCTGCAACACACGCGGGACACAAAGAGGGTGCGTCAGGGATTATTTCCAGCAGTCTTTCTCAGGCCGGTCTGTGTATCCAGGGAGGGGAGGAAAGCAGAACATCGGCAGGGACTGCGGGCGATAACATCCGGAGTTCATTAGCGGGACTTCAAAGCCAAGAATTTCCACGGATGCATAAGGGAGTGGATGATAGCTTTGCCTTAAATTGTTCCCAGGCTTTACATCTTCCTCCAGCTGCCGCCCCCTTGGTAGTGGTGCTGCGAAACGTTCCAAATTTACAGGACGGTCAGATTGAAACCACTGATCAGCTGATGGCCAAAACTATGCATTGGCTTACAACCCAACTGAAGAATGTGGGGGTTCGGGATTGGGACATCTGTAATCAGATGATTATGGCTAGACGTTCCGCTTGGATAGGATATACTAGGAAGATTGGGAGAGGGGACTGTGTGGTTGCAAATTTTAATAACGAGCAGGTTGTGAGATTTTTGTTAGAATATATAGGGAATACTAACTTAGAGTATCATTCCAGTAAAATCTCCCTTCTGCCATTAGGGTTCTTTTATAGACCCCGCCATTTAACTTGGAAAGGGTGGTCAACTCCCTCTGAAATAATTCACCAGAGAGTATTATATGGAACCACACAGAGACCACCCCATTTAAGCCTAGCTAATAGATTTGCACCTCTGTCCGGCCTAGATGGCTGTGATTGACTACAGTGTGGTGGCCCGTCCCTGTCAGAAAGTAGCTCTGTGTGGCCCGCTGTATTACCCACGAGTAACATGGCCACCCGGCTGGATACTTTACATCATGTAAGGAGGAGTTTGAACCAGAGAATTACTGCTAGTGAGGGGAGTAATGTTGGAGGCAGTATAGGGCTCATCGCGAGAGCTGAGTCGAACCCTGCAAATGATCTACAGCAGGAGCACCTACAGATAATGACTTGGAATGTTGCTGGGGTAAGGAATAAATTGCAGGATGTAAACTGGCTCAAAAGTATCCAACAATGTGATGTGGTCCTAATACAGGAGACTTGGCTTATTGATAATTTTTTCGTGAACGGATTTAAAACTATTCTAACAAATGCTATCCCCTCAAAGGCAGGTAGGGCCAGTGGGGGCCTAGCAGCGTTAATATCCTTGTCTTCTAGGCTGACTCTTAAAAAATTCTATATTAAGGCACCAAATTTCCAGTTTTTATTTTTCTCGGCAAAAGGACTACAGGATATAATAGTGATACATTTTTGTAATAATATTTTTAATGCTTCAAGACATGAGGTTATCTCATCCTTAGACGAAGAATTGACGGATTTTATGAAGAGCACAGGCCCGGATTGCTCTTTACTTTGGGCAGGGGATTTTAATATTGAACCCTGTAATCTTATATCGGGTATTCAATGCGGTTATGAAGAGGAACTAGGTAGTGCCTTTGCACACTTTCCACATAATAATTATGGGGAAAGTATAAATCTTGTCATGTTTAAGCACAATCTAGAAATTACAGAGAAAGACAAAAATGGGAGTGGATGTGAGGCTAGGGGTTCTATTTATACTTATGAAGGAGCAAGATCATCCTCATGTATTGATCACTTTGTAACTTCAATAAATCTCAGGTTTTTGATATTCGAATGTACAGTTTCTCCAAGTTTACTGAGTGATCATCACCCCCTGTTATTAACCCTAAACTCTCCCTCTTGAAAAAATCTGTATTAAGCACTCATGCCGTGGATATAAAAACGCAGGGGGGAAATGGGATTTCAATGAAATGGGCAGGTGTTGATCCAGAAGTTTTTACAAATAGGATCTTGCCAAAAGTCAATCATCATATTATAACCTGCCTTGATGAATCCTCAAACAGTACCAATATAGTCATGGCCTTCCAGAATGTTTCTAATGTAATTTCTGAGAATTTACAAAGGAAATCTAAGACTAATGTATCGCATTTCCCTAGATGGTTTGATAACCAATGTTCCAGATTAGATAGAGATTTAAAGTCTGCCCTAAAAATTGTTCCGCGTAATAGGGATGAGATTAACTCCCTTCGGAAATCATATAAAGAAGCCCTGACTGAAAGAAAATTGGAGATCAGGGAAAATGCCTGGGAGAACCTAATTAAAGCTGCGGAGACAAAAAATTCAATTTTCAAAAAAGGAAATAGGAGTAGTGCTAGTTGTTATCGCCCTATATCTTTGCTCGATTCAACATCTAAAGATATGGGCAGAATGTTATTGGCCAGGCTGGAACAATGGGTAGAAGCAAAAAAGATCCTATCTGTAGCTCAGTATGGCTTTAGACGAGGTGTTGGAACAATTGAACAATGTTTGAATTTAGAACTAATAATAGGAAAATATACATCCGCAAGGGAGGGCTGCCTTCACCTCTGCTTTGTTGATTTGTCAAGTGCTTTTGACTTGGTAAATCATTCAAAGCTATGGGAGACGTTGGGAGGGATGGGTGCCCCCGAGGTTATTATTGGTTTCTTATCTCAAATATCTATGCTCGTCTTTCCGCCAAGATACGTTACGGAATACATGGAGAATGCACAAAGCACTTTAACATTACACGTGGGATTAGACAGGGCTGTACCCTTGCGCCTCTTTTGTTTTCACTCTATATAAATGGTGTTGATGTTTTCTTACAGAACTTGGGGGCAGACGTCCCCAAGATTGGTAATCGGCCTACGCCCCTTTTGTTGTACGCCGACGATGCAGTCCTAATTTCAAGGACAGCGAATGGCCTACAAATTTTAATGGATAATTTTACTAGTTTTATGACAGAAAAATCCTTAAAAATCAATCTGAGCAAGACTTTGGTCATGTCCTGTGGTAAAAAGAATATTAAGATTAAAACTCACTATATTAACGGGATACGGATTGAGAGAACATCTACCTTCTCTTATTTAGGTATCCTTTTTAACAGTAAGGGCACTTGGGACACACATATAACTTTATGCAAGATGAAATTTGTGAAATTAGTTGAGGCTATCTTCAGACTCTCCCATAAAATTGGCAATAAACCTGTACGGGAGATCCTGAAGTTATATGAAGCCAAATGTATTACAGGGAGTTGCTATGGGGGAGCCTTATGGGGTCAGGCAGATACGACGCCGATACACACCCTTGAAAACAAATTTCTAAGACGTTTGTTAGCCGTACCTGCCTCCACCCCTTCGATTATTTTGCATACAGAAACTGGGACATCATATATTTATGATCTGATTAGTTTGGCTACTCTAAAGTTGTGGCACCGTGTCTGGAGTAGGGAAGAAACTCACTTTAAGAGGGATACTATACTAGACTGTCTATCCCAAGATCGATGTAAGAAAATACCCTGGTTAAGTTATATTAGTAGCCTTCTAGAAGAATGCAACTTGGCATTGAATTAGAATCAACCCGAAGATATTAAAAAAATTAGTAGGGTCGAATTAAAAAGGAGCCTCTTGAACGCTAGGATTGCGTCAAGAGATGTGGTTTCAAGTACTAAGATAACCATTGTCTCCTATCTTGAGGGGCCAATTGTAAAGGGTATACAGCCATACCTCGTTTTTATAACAAATGTTAAGCATAGATTCTACCTAACCAGACTACGGATGAACACATTACATTATTTTTTTGTCTTTCCAAAAAGGGCTAAGTGGGGTGCCAATCTCCCAAATTGTCCATGTGATGGTAGGTCCAAACAAAGTACCCTTCACTTTTTAATTTTTTGTATATTTTATATAGAAATTAGAAACCAATTTTTACGTCCAATTTTTAAAGAAAATTCCCTGTATTCCTATAAAGCCGCTTTTAACTGTTTACGAAATTTGGAAAATGTATTTGCCTGTAATGCAGTAAACTGCTATATAATGTCGGCAATTAAACAAAGGAATGAACTCGTTCACTTAGAAATTTTGAACTATGAAACAATATAAAGTGTATTTTCGTTATGATATGTATAATTGTATAATGATTATGTGTATTTTAAATATGTAATAATGCTGCTTCTTTCTGGTTATAAATGAATTTTTATTGTATTTTATAGTATGCTTTTATGGACATTTTGTATGATCCGATTAAAGCTTGTTATTGATTGATTGATTGATTGACCCACTTTATTATAATTTATTTGTAGTTTGTGGGCTGTGACTTTATGAATTTGTGAGAAATGTACATTTCAGTATAGTACACTTGTGTATTACACTCTGAGCACAAGTACATTTGTTCACCTCACTGCACTTAGTTCTTTATTTATGGTCATATTTATTGATTTGCCATGATGGATTATAAAATACAGACAAATCATTTTGTGAGTACATGATTCATCTCCTTGTATTAGGGACCACTGTTCTTGGTATATAATTACCCTTATGTATGTTACACTTTATTAACAAGGTAAAACGACTGGCGTAAATGAAGTAGGAGTGTCTAACTTAGGGTTGTGATTGTGTGTTCATGTGTTTGTGCGTGTGTGCATATGTATGTGTGTGTGGGGGCGTGTGTTTGTGTGTGTGTGTGTGTAACTCCTTTTCCGAATCATTTGTGGATATATCATGGTTGTACGTGTGTTTGTTACTGAATTCCATACTCATACAACCACTCAGTTTAGGGGAAATGCCTAACATTTAAGAAGGTCATATGATATGTCCTTTTTTGACACTGGAACCCTTGATTCCAGCATAAATAGTTCTTCACAAACCTTCGAAGATTTTTTTTTCTTTCTAATTGATTTTCTAAAGTTTTCATCAAATTCATTTATTTATTTTTGTAGTTTTAAATTTAAAGTTACAACCAGCTGCCTATTTCGTGGTAGACCAATTGTTTCAAACGCTAGTTAAATTTTCCATTTTATGGTGATTGGCAAAATAGTCTAGTTTTCATACAAGGCCATGCAAATTTCTTCTTCTAATATATATTGTTAAACAAAAAGAATCAATTTAATAAAATAAATGAATTAAATAAATTGAAAGATTGAGAAAACCTAGAGGCTTAATGAATAATTATTTATAATAGAGCTAAGGGCATCCCTTAAGAATTAAAATCAAAATACCTCTTTAGAATTGGGAACATTCCAATTACATTTTGGTTCACAACCACAAAGTACACTCTCAGTAGTAAATGTACAAAATCACAAGTCATGTCACAAGTGATTTTTTAAGTCTCTGCTAGATGCACAGATTTGATTACCAAAATATCTGACTAGTGAGCTACAATCTATGTTGCTCTTCAATACTTAATGTTTCCTCAAAGGAATACATTACTGCCACTTCTAATACTTGCCCAAGGAGGTAGGAGGGGATTTTGTTTGGGTAAGAAGATTAATTTTAATATGTGCGTACTACTAAGGTAAATACTGTATCACTTGCAAACATAGCATTTATCCTTAGAAAGAATACATCCCTCATTGGCAAATCATACTCATTGTTTAAAGAGAATGCAAGTAGCTGATCACAACTGTGTCAAACCTAGGTTACTAAAGAAAATTAAAGAAAGGTGGAGGAAAGTCACTGCTGATCTGAGAGCAGAGTATGAAAACCTGACAGAACAAAACAAGTTACATCGAGACCTTAGAAATGTTACTCAACCACTCCCCAAAAGAAGCAACAATTCCATCAGTAAAGAAGGATTGACTCTTTCCTAACCAAAATTGATGAGTAAATTATCTTTTGCTTCTGCATGTCTGATCTGTGCCGGTCACTTGGCTAGCATCGAAAGGTATTTTTTTAAATAGAAATCCAGTACACTGTAAGTTATCTGCAAAATCTCTCTAGTTTTGCAGGGTTCAAAATATGTTTAGCTCCCAAATATAAAGCCTTATATGTTATTCTTATAGCCATGAATTAATCTCAAAAGCCACATTAGTCTCAGAGGTATTTTTAAATTAAGAAGTTAAATTACCAATTTATTTTTTGTGGGCACTAACTGTATAATTGTTAGCGGCTAAGCATAATGTAAGCAGAAATATACAATGTTTCAGTCAGGTTTTTTAATTTCCTATTTTTGTGACAGTAGTAGAGGAAGGAATGTTTAATAAATGTTTCCATCCAGGAGGTAATGTGTGCAAAATGAGCTATCCTTGGCTGGTCACAAGGCTGATTACCCTACTCCACTTTCCTTGGGGGGAATCAGTTAGTATAATGCCATTCTCTTTTGGAGGAAATTTGTAGTTTAGGTATTGTTTCTTTTCATTTTAGAGAAGTGTTTTGAAGTTAAGAAGATTTTCGCCATAAGAAAGCTATGGGATTTTGATAGCTGGTTAGAAAGTCTCACTTGGCTTTACTTATATCAATAAGCTTGAAAAGTAGAAGTGTGGAAATCAGTTTACCATTGTTTGTTCAGATGTCAAATGGCATAGCATATATTTTATTCACAGGGCCCTATGCAACCACTGTTCTTTTTTAAGGTGTGACAAGTGGAAGAACAAGAAGGAAGGTTCCTGTGCACCTCTGGGTGTTCACACCTGACTATTTGACTCTCTTGTATGAACGCACTTGTAACAGGACTGGACTTAGGCACACTCCTTAAATGACACCCAGGGATGTCAGGACCTTTGCTGCAAGATGTCTGTCTGAGTGGTGAGGAATAGACCCTTGAAGCTGTGTCTTGAAAAGGGTCCTGTGGTTCCATACTTGATCTTTGACCTTTGCTGGATTTCCCAGTTAATTAGAATGGTGGAATGAAATCAATGTGTGTGGTGACCTCTTGCTATGAGGACGCAGTTCCTCTTTTGGAACACCTGTACACATATTTCTCCCAACGTGTACACCTTTCCCTGGATTTCCCTCCTGATGATTCGTGTAAGAAAACAACTTGTTCTGCCAGGGAACAATGTGCATCTAGGTCACTGACTTCACCTCAGCCTCCCGGATTCTGAGCACCCTGAGGCTAAGGTTCCCTAGTGAATAATATTTCAGTACCACTGCTCTCTAGCGACATATCTCAGATTAGTAACTCTGAAGAGCTGGAGGGTTTGTACTACCCTCAGTCACATACCACAATCACCTCTGAAACACTTGAAGGATTGGATAAAGCCGGTCACAGGTCATAGGTCACACATCCATCTGTGCTGATAATCAATGACGCACAGGTGTGATTAAATACTGTTGCAATGTATTGTTTTATTATGCATTTTCACCGTTAATGTGATATATTTCTGGAATGGTTCAACCCGTTTTTACCCCTGTCTTGTAATTGTGCATTCCATCTAATGGTGACAGTTTAGAATGCTCGCGCTCCACAGGAGTTTCCCTGAGGAGAGCTTGGAGTTAGATCCAAATAAATGTCCTCGTAACACAACTGTGTGTTGGGCCACTTTTAAAAAATACTCATGATTTTAATTAACAAAATAACAGTTCACTAAAAATAGATTTCAGTTAGTTCTTCTTTAAAAACAGGAAGGTTGCATGCGATCTCATGGGCCTTGTGACCTTATTAAGTTACTTGCCCTGTGGGCCTGGTGGTGATGTCTTCTTCTCTTTTAATAATAACGTACAAGGCAAACTGTACAGTGCAAGTTTCCCCACGAGGAGGTCTCTTGGCAGGTAATAAATTGTTACTGTCACTCAACTCATTGTTACTCATTTTATCAACCACTGTAGGATGAATTGCTTAGTAGACCCACAGTGATTCAAACCTGTAACCATGGGGTCAAAGACAAAAAGGTGGGGTGGATGTGCTGGAGTGAGGTTTCCCTAAGATTCGTATTCCTCCTCTATTTTATCATTTTGAATTAAAACAAATAACTGATTAATATTAATAGTATTAATGGTTTGCTGTGTTTGAATAATCAACAGTACTAATTAGAAACAAATAATAAAATAAAAAGAGATAAAATTAAGAGAAAAGGAAAGGATCCAGAATAAGATTTAGAACAGATAGCCTTAGATGAGTAGAAAGAAAGTATGTATAAAAAAGTTAAAAGAGATGAATATGAAGAAACTGAATTTTGAGCTATGAGTAAGAAGTCATTTCAAATTTCCGTAAAAGGGTACTAAATTTGGGTGTTTTGTGGTGATAAAATCACCAAAGGGGGGATTGCTGGAGTGAGGTTTTCCCTAAGATTTGTATTCCTCCTCCATTTTATCATTTTGAACTAAAACGAATAACTGATTAATATTAATAGTATTAATGGTTTGCTGTGTTTGAATAATCAACAGTACTAATTAGAAAATACACGAGGGAATCGCATTTGCATGGCCTGATTGATATGTAAACTAATTTCGTACGCATACTAATGTCAGATATTTAGCATTTGCATGTTATATGTTGCTTTTGTGATGTGATTTGTGAATCGTGCTTTAAAATGTGAGTATAAACCGCAATGCGTGTTGCTTTTGCTAGATAAATACACACACATAGAGGGTTTAGTGAGGGAATAACATTTTAATAGTCACTTCCATGTATTAATTACGTTTTGTGTTTCTTTGCTTAAGTTGACCTTTCTGGAGTGGCCACAAAATGGCTGCCATGCCTATTTTGACAGACAGGCGAGATACAGAAGTCACTGAGTGAAGTGCGCCTGCGCTAAAAGATTAACAAAAATAACCTCGTCCTGACCCCAGGCAGACTGTACTCGTGAAGGTCGCACCAGGAGGAGTGCCAATCCTCAGACAATGGACTTCCTTAAACTAAGAACTGTTATAATTGATGACACCATGGACACAAACCCGTATGGGAACCAAAATTGCCCTGAGTGGACTAGTAACTGTTGCAAATTATTAGTAAATTGAAGAATTACATCTAATGAAACATCGATCGCATGAGAATCAGGAAGAATGATCCTGGTTCAACCAATCAAATTTGTTTTAAAAACATGTATTGTAACATTTTGTTGTTGATTTTACTATAAAAGGAGTAGACTAGAGAGGGTCAATAGCTCGTTGTGTTTTAGCTTGTTTTCCTGACGTTATGCTGACGGAGAGGACGGTGACACTGCTGGACAGCTGCTTGCCAGAGACTCTGATGAACTGATCAGATGCCCAAATAATTAACGAACTGATTGATCGATTTATGGGCATAGAGACGAAAGATTTGAATTTGACATAGAGGACGCCATTTAGCCAGATTAGGTAAATATGTGAATCAAAATATTGAATGCTTTATGATTTTCTTATGCTTTATTTAGATAAACATTTCACTTCATTTAAGAACTGTGTTGGGTTATTATTTGAAGTGTATTGATGTATATTGTTTAGAAGAATTAAGTGTCCCTTTTTCTCAGCAACTCAGCTGATCCATGGCCTATCCATGGGAGGAATTGCTAGGTTAAAAAGTATTGAGACCCTGGTGAGGTAGGGAGGAATAGGTGAACTTGTTACTCATCAGGGGATTTGTGTATTTTTCCTCCCATTTCCAGCGCATGGAATAGAGAAAGGATTCCCCTCTCTTGAGGTCCATTGATCTAAAGTAGAATGAATGATTGGTGTTATGGGCCCCACCAGTGAATGAGTGAATGAATGTGGTTGAAGAGATCTGTGGTCTGTGACGTAGAAAGGGGATTTTGGTATTCAGCGCTGGAGCAGTTTTTCTGGTAGTAGAATGATGGTTAGCTATTGTTTTGGGTTTAGTGACGATTGCTTGTAAATAGCTTATTGATCATTGATTGGTATTGGTTTATGTACTAACACTCTATGTTGAGTTGCGTCGAGTTATATGTTGTTTGCACGGCTTCTGGGATGTAGGAAGTCGGAAGTTTGTAACAGTTCCGTAGTAGAGCAAAGGTAGGTGCTGCTCTCGGGAAAGACGGAATTGTTGTAGCCCTGTAGGTACACAGGGGAAACGTGTGACAAGTGAAGTTGCACGGCGCATTGTCTGGGTTCGATTCGGCGGCATGGTCGTGTGTTGCCATTAGAAATATTCTCGGTGTGAGAGAAGTGTGTATAATAGCGAAGGTTTAACTGTGAAATTTTGGTCTTTAAGTACCAGGAAACCAATTGGCATACCGATAACGCTTATCACTGAAAAGGTAGCAGGTATATTCTGAGCTTGTTAGAAGGACATAGTAGAGGGAAGCGCTACTTTGTTAACGAATGGTATATTCTGTAGTAGGGCAGAGGTAAGCGCTCTCGAGAAAGACAGAAGTCTGCGTGAATGATCTACATTTTCCCTGTATGACAGTGTGTGTATGAAAAAGGCATTCTAATTAATGGCAAAACTCTAGTGTTATTTATTTCTAGAGAAGCGGTTAGTTGATGTTTGACAGAAGGGTGAAGTAGAGGGATGTGCTACTTTATCAACGAAAGTAAAGTTTCCGTAGTAGGACAGAGGTAAGTGCTGTTCTCGGGAAAGACGGAATTCTCATGAGAAAGGTCTTTTGCTGTTCTTTGGTTAGCGAATCAGACAATGGAGATGTTTTAGTGTTGTTACTAACAGAATCGTAAAAGTTGCAGTAAGAGTTCACGGAGCGGTCTTGTAAAGGAGGAGTAGACGAGAGCAGAGCAGAGCTGCCGCAGCGGCTGCTGACGTCAGAACGACCGCTCTGGGATTGGACAGTAGGTTGGAGGCGTAAAACGCTCCGGATTGGTGCGTTAGCGTAAAGCCGCGCTAAGAGTGGAGGAATACAGAGTGACGTAAACGCTCCCTGATTGGAGTGTTAGTGTGAGTCGCGCTGAGATTGGAGGATTGTGATAGTGACGTAGACGCTCCTGATTGGTGCGTTAGTAAGAGTCGCGCTGTGAGTGGACAGAATAGCGGTACCATTGTAAGAAGACTAAACGGTACACGGAAACCGAGAGAATGTATTACCAACCACCAGAAAAGAAGAAATCGTGGTTTGGGAAAATTAAGAAGTGGTTCAAGAAAGATAAACAAGTTGAGACTAGGGAAGGACAGTTACTTTCTCCACCGAAAACACCTGCATCTATAATGATTGTGAAATATGGGTATCATACTTGTATTTGGTTAGATAATTGGGTAAAATACACCAAGGACGATGGAGTCCTGGCGTTTCCAGAACATGGTTCCTTTAGAAAAGAAAATTAACTCTGCAAGAGAGATAGAAAAACAGACAGAAAGTAGGGTAAATGGTGAGAATTCAGTAGAACTGGCAACAACTACCATAGAATTAACTGAGAAAATAAGAGAATTGACCAAAAATCTAGAAGCCGTGACAGTTCCAGTAACGATAGGTCCAGTAATGCCCATATTTGAAAAACAAAAAGATACTGAACATTGTTTGACAGTGCCGTACAGAAGCCAAAATCTAATTGAAAATGCTGAACGGAGTCAAATTGAGAATCCGTGGGGACCGACAATAAATATGTTTGAACTGAGCGTTTCAAATAATCCATTTGTAAATCAAATTTATGCTGAAAAGAGCAGAATGACAGTGGAAACATTATTAGAACCACAAAAGGCCCCAGAACAAAATAATGTAGACAACCCAGTAGGGCCTTCGGCAGAAGAATTAAGCGAATGGCTTAGAGAGCTACAGAAAAAGGAACAAGAATCCCAGTCAATAGATGTGGCAAAATTACGAATGGTATTAGAAGAATTAATAGTAGGAACTATCCCTACTGAAAAATTGAAAAACTATCAGGATGAGGAATGTTGTTTCTCTGCAAGAGTGCAACGTGGAGAGCGAAAACCTTGCATGAAAGATTAGAGGAAATTGCAAACGAAATGGGAATAGATTTTGACAAAGTAAAAGCACTGCAAAAATCTTATCGAGTTGATTTCACTGAGAAGGATATAGAGAACATGAATACTACAGGAAGGATAGGTCAAATTAAGGACATAATCGGTTTGTTGAGAAAATGGGGAAATGTGGACAGATGGAGAAGTAAGTGGTGTAGAAGACGCGATGATATTACAGAAAAGACTGTTTCAGCATTTCCCGTTAGACAGAAAGAAAAGGTAACGACAGAATACCCCATGAGAGAGATTCCAGGAGGAGGGTATGTACATGATCCATGGACAAGACAGGACATTTTGTCTTTCACAAAAGATTTCCCTCGACTACGCGAAAAGCCCGTTGAGTGGTACCGGCAGGTAGACAGATTTGTAAAATTGTCAAAAGTATTATGGATAGATTTGAATAGTCTATTCGATATAATAGTACCAGCAGATTTGTGGACAGAATGCAAGCTGATGATAAATTGGCCCACTCAGGAGTATCCTAGGGACCCTAAGACGGGAGCTACTGACCCAGAAGTAATGAAGAAATATGAGCAGGTTATGGCATTTCTGAAAAATAAGGTACCCCCTAAAGAGACCGATTGGGTAAAAATTGACAGAAACCAACAGGAAAGCAAGGAGTCAGTACATGCATATTATGAGAGGCTAATTCAGGCTTTTAAACAGGTCAGTGGAGATGAGAACCTGAGTGATAAAGATTTTAGTCATTTTGTATACAGATTTGTATATGGTTTACGCCCAGAAATTGGTGATATGATAAAGCAGCATACAGTTGATTGGCAAAATAAGAAAATAGATGAAGTTTTGAGACATGCAAAATATTTCAGCGATGAGATTGAGGCAAAACAGCGAAAACTGAAAGAAAAGGCAATGTGGGCACAGGTAAAGGTAGCCGAACGACAGGAAGCTCAGTTGGTAGAACAAGCGAACAATCCAGGATTAAGACTAAGATTTGGTTCAGGGAAAGGGAAAGGTAATATAGAAGACGCTAAAAAGAAATTCCCATGTCACAATTGCGGTGAATTAGGGCATTGGAAATCCAAGTGTAAGAACCCTCCAAATACTAATAATGAAAATCGATCTTTGAATCCACAAGTGCAGAAAGAGGTGGGTGGTCAACTGCAGCAACAGCAGCAGGTGGTTACCTCCCAGAATCAGGTGCCAAAACCACCTTTTCCACGGAACAGAAACTAGCAGAAGTATAGTAAGGAATCAGGATTCTACAATGAAGAACAGGGAAATAAACCATCATGCGCTCGCACTGTTTCGCAGTATTGGCTGCAACATGATGAGAGTGATTCAGAAATGGGTTATTGACGGTGCTGAAGGGAGGAAGAAGAGTGCGTACTTGGCGCAACTCTAGAAGTAGACCAGACAGGACCATTTGTAGATGGGAAGATTAATGATGATAACATTACTTTCCTAGTGGACACTGGCGCTACTCGATCTACTGTTAGATCAGCGGATGTTAAGAATCTTCCTCTTTCAGATGAAACGATCCAAGTAGTTGGTGTATCTAACCAACAGTTAAAAACATACCTTACAGAACCCGTAAAGGTTAGTATAGGGAAATTTTCTGAAATGCACCGATTTGTGGTGTGTGACACCAGTCCTGTGAACTTGCTAGGTAGGGACCTGTTGTGCAAGATGAATTGCCCTATATTTTGTACTCCAGATGGAATAGCTTTTGAAATACCAGATGAGGATGTATTGTATAAAATGATCATAGCCAACAGAGAATGTGAGAATATTGGAACATATGCAGTATTTAATCCAGATGAACTGCCCAAAGAATTGAAACTGTCTGTAAAAGCAGAGGTTTGGGATTTCACCGGAGAAGATGTAGGGCTAATGAGAAACGTAGACCCAGTAAAACTTACCGTAAAAGAAGGAGTAAGTTATCCGAACATTCCTCAGTATAGATTGACACCTGAAATAATTGAAGGAGTAACTCCAATAATTGAGAAAATGATCAAGCAAGGAATTCTGAGAGAGATAATGAGCAGTCCATGTAACTCACCCATAATGGGCCTGAAAAAGCCAAATGGGAAGTTCAGAATAGTGCAATACCTGAGAAAGGTGAACAAAATTGTTGTACCATGCTGTCCCATTGTACCAAATCCATCAGTGATTTTGTATCAGATTCCCCATGATGCAGAATGGTATACAGTGATTGATTTGTGCCATGCGTTCTTTTCCATCCCATTGCATCACGACAGTCAGCAAATTTTTGCATTTCGGTTTGGAGACCGTATTTTGGCATGGTGTCGAATCCCACAGGGGTATACAGAAAGGCCCTCAATATTTAATCAATTGTTGAAAAAGTCATTGGAAAGTCTGCAAATGCCTGAGAGTTCAGTATTAGTACAGTATATCGACGACCTCCTTGTGGCGTCGAAAACTCGTGAAGCTTGTGAAGTAGACACTATAGCTTTACTAAATCACCTGGCAGATGGAGGACTAAAAGTGTCCCCAGCCAAACTGCAGTATTGTAAGAAGGAAGTACAGTATTTGGGACATAACATTGAAAAAGGATTGAGGAAAATAACAATGGACAGAATCGGAATCATAAAAGGAATGAGAGCCCCCATGACTCAAAGAGAAGTGAGAATGTTTCTGGGAATGGTAGGGTACTGCCGCCAGTGGATCAGCAACTTTTCGCTGATTGCAAAACCTCTGGTACGGCTAACAAGAAGTGTTGTAAAAGATCCCCTTGAATTGAATAAGGAAGAATTAGCAGCATTCAAACGATTGAAAGATGGATTGTGTGAAGCCCCAGCATTGGGTATGCCTGATTATGAAAAAGAATTTGAGTTATATTGCAGTGAAAGAAATGGATGTGCACTTTCTGTGTTAATCCAGAAGCATGGAAGATTGAGGAGACCAATTGCATATTATTCATCGATGCTTGATCCAGTAGCCGTAGGCTTACCTGGTTGTCTGAAAGCAGTAGCTGCAACATGTCGAAGTTTGGAGCAGAGTGAAGGAATTGTGATGGGATATCCTTTGAAAATGTTTGTACCGCATGATGTGGCGATTCTTTTAACAAGGAGTCGTACTCAGTATATGACACATAGTCGGCTGACTAAGTATAAGAAAGTCTTATTAGGTGCAACGAATGCGAGCCTTGCAAGATGTGTGAATGTGAATACAGCAACGTTGTTACCAGATGTTGAGAATGTGGAAGTGAGAGACGAAGCAGATCATGATTGTTTGGATGTGCTTGAGTATTGTACGAAACCGCGACCAGACATAAAAGCTGTACCTTTGGCAGAAAATGATTATGTAGTGTTTGTTGATGGGTCATGTTTGAGAACAGAAGAAGGGGTGTTGAGTGCAGCATATGCAGTGTGCACGGTTGCAGCAGTGATGGAAGCATCCTATCTAAAAGGAGTGAAATCTGCTCAAGTAGCAGAATTAGTGGCTCTGACTAGAGCATGCAAAATTGGGAAAGGTGTGAGAGTGACTGTGATAACTGACAGCCAGTATGGCTTCGGAGTTGTCCACGATTTTGGCCAATTGTGGCTACAAAGAGGTTTCCTAACCTCAAGTGGAACTCCTATAAAGAATGCTGAAGTGGTTGGGAAGTTGATTGAGGCGATACAGCTGCCTAAACAATTGGCTGTGGTGAAATGTGCTGCCCATAACCAAGGTGAGGATTACGTTACTGTCGGCAACAGATATGCCAATGACATGGCACGGTATTGTGCCAGAAATCAGTATTCAGTCAATCGGGCAAAGGAGAAACAAATGACTTCCTATTTCTTAATGTTTACTAACGTTGTAGGGACATGGGAAGAAGTGAGACAATTGCAGGAGGAAGCAGGAGATGAGGAAACAAGGCAGTGGGTAAAAGCAGGATGTGCACCAAGGGAAAAGGATAATGTGTGGGTCTATCGAGATGGAAGACCAGTCATGCCTGATAGCATGTTGTCTACCATGGCACGGATGTATCATGGCCAGGGACACATAGGGAGAGATGCTATGATCAGGTCGTTTAAACAGACCTGGTACAACCCAAAATTCAGAATTATATCAGAGAGTCTATGTCAGAGATGTCTAATTTGTCAGCAATACAATCTTGGAAGAAAGACAGTGGTGAGCCTAGGAATTATAGGCCGAGAAGGAGGGCCTTTTACCAGAATGCAGATAGATTTCATTGAGATGCCAACATGTAACAGATTGAGGTACGTTCTGGTCATAGTCTGCCTCTTCTCCAGGTGGGTAGAAGCATACCCGACAAGGAGAAATGATGGATTGACAGTAGCAAAGCTGCTTTTGAGAGAATTCATCCCCGGGTTCGGGTTCCCAGTGACCCTTGAATCAGACAGAGGAGGGCATTTCTATAATGAGATTGTAAAATTGGTCAGTGAAGCATTGAATGTACAACAAAAACTGCACTGTGCCTACTGACCAGAAGCTTCTGGTGTGGTTGAGCAAATGAATGGTACAATCAAAAACAGAATTGGGAAAATGTGTTTAGCCACAGGAATGAAATGGCCTGATGTCTTGCCTCTAGTTTTGATGACCATACGTGCAACCCCAGATAGAACTACAGGGTTAAGTCCTCATGAAATAATCATGGGAGGTGCAATGAGGCATGCTTACATACCAGTCAACAAACTGATGACGATTTCTGATGACATGGTGTTGGAGTACTGTAAAGGCCTGGCTGACGCAGTTCATTCTGTGTTTCATCAGGTTGGAGCGGATGCCACCACCCTTGAAAAGAAGCCAGCCCATGATCTAAGCCCAGGAGATTGGGTGAGGATAAAGGTCCACAGAAGAAGAAACTGTTTGGTTCCCAGGTGGGGAAAACCAAGACAAGTCAGCTGTGAAGTGTGCTGGACTGAAAAACTGGATCCATGCCAGCCATACCTTGAGAATACCAAATCCGGTGGATTGCAAGGAGAAAGAGTACTATGACGAATCAGAGTCAAGTACTGAATCAGACAACAAAGAACCAAAAACACGAGAAAATCCTGAAAGGGGGGAAAACAAACCAAAACAGATTCTAGTCCCCAGAAGTGTCTCTCTGAGAAGAAGATTGCAGATTTCTGACAGCTCAGACTCTGAAGACGAGCAAAGAAAGAAAGGTCCTAGAAAAGAACCTAAACAGAAGGAAGGAAAAGACAAAGAAGAAGCAGTAAAAGAAAGTCAAAGAAAACAAATCCCAGATGAAAAATTGAGAGAAATTCCACCTGAAATATTAGATTTAAATGAAGAAGGGACAGATACAGAGAGAGAGGGACAGATTGCGGAAGCCCCCCGAGGAGGTGTAGGGAACTGCAACATCCAGCTAGGTGAAGGGACATGTAGTCAGCAGGAAGATTGCGTGTCGAAGATCAGAGGAGGGAAAGAAGTAGGGAAACCAGAACAAGTGGTGGATAAAGAGACTGTTGAAAAGGAAAAGCAAGTTGGGACAGAATCAGAAGAGAGTGAGAACGAAATACCTGAAGTTCAAGTTCTGAGAAAGAGAGCTTGGAGAGAAGAAAAAAATGAAAAGAATGTCAAATAAAGTAAATTGAAAAGAACTGTAAAACCAGAAGTTTGGCCAAACAAAATAAAGAGATTAAGATATTGATTGTCTCGAGTGAAATCACCAAGAGCTGAACAGGTGAATGAATTCACGAGTCAGGAAAAATCAAAAGAGGAAGAAACAGTTGTAACCAAAGAATCCAGAAGAACAAGAAAACCTAACCAGAAGTATAAGTCGCCGGAATGGAAGTATGTGGCCCTGCCTGAAGAATCCCAAGAGGCAGACAGTCAAGGAAATCCAGAGGAGGCTTTACTGAAAGTGGTTGAAGAAGAAGAAGAATCAGAAATCCTGAGAGTTCTCTTGTCCGACATTGGAGAAGAAGAAGCGGAGATTCAGGAAATTCTGTATCCTGATTGGGAGAAGGAGGCAAAGGACGATGAGATGCCAAACTGAATAAACAAAGACAGCTGTTGATGTGGAAAACGATAATAAAAGAGAAAAAGTAGAAAACTAGTGGAACGAAGTAGAAGCTTAGAAGCTTTGGGTTAGAAACTGGTCACAAAGTAGAAGAGGCTACGTCAAAAGACACGGTCTATTTTAGTAAAAATGGCTAACATAGATGGTAGTAAAAGTAGATGTACATTCATGAAAAGATGGTGTAAAACATGCTGCTGTTGTACAGGATTATTAATGCTTTTTATGGAGCATCCTAGCTCTTGTTATATCATTTAAAGTCACAATAGATACAATAGAAGGACATGGTCAAAACAAAACTAACATAGTAAACATTTCGAAGGTAGTACCGACTGTAGAAACAAACATTCATTTGCATAAAGATAGGTCTATTAACGATTTCTCTAATAATGTATTTTCAAAATTATTGTATGAATATGTAAAGACTATGGACGTAAGGGACTGCTACGTCTGCATGCAGTTACCTGCTTCTGTGGCAGAGGGAGTGACTTATCATCACCTTCCAGCTACTTATGGAATAACATGTAGTGTAATAGCTAGCTTATTTTATGAGTTAGGGAAATTAGAGTATTATTTTTCAGATGTTGATAACATTTTTGCATTAGTGCCTTCTAATAATAAGCTAAATAAGGTAAGACCTGCTAAAGTTTTAGGTGAATTTTTCCTAGAGACTAGTGAACTAACATTAGAAGTTGTGTTTAAATATAATTTGACATGCAGTTTGCAGAAAGAAGAAAAGACATTTTTGAATATGGTTGAGGAAAGAAGGCATAAGATGCACAAAAAGGCATCAGAAGGAAAGGTTGAGAAAACGGCTTGGGACATAGAAATGGAGAAACATCTGACAAAAGGAGAGTCTACACCAACAATAGCTTTGGATAGGCCTCAGAAAGGAAAATTTTGTATAAGAAGGAATCAAACTGCATATGATAATCTTTTTGTAGGTAATAGTGAGTGCCATGATACATACCGAATCCTAGGTGGATGGGGATTCAAAGGTGGAAGAGATCCAGTATTTCCTGGAATATATTTTATCTGTGGGAACAGGGCATATTATCGTTTGCCAGACCATTGGTATGGCACATGTTATGTAGGCCTGGTATTTCCAAAAATCTTTCACATGGACAGAGAAGAGGGTGTAAATAGTTTAAATAGTCATTTAGTGCGTAGAAAGAGAGAATCTTGGTCAGAAACTGTGGGTGACATCTTTTGTGCATTGATACCAGCAGTGGGAATAACTCTGAATGCAAATAAAATTAGAAGATTGTCTACAGTAGTGGATCGCTTGTCAACAAGCACTGCTAATGGATTCTTATTGGTTAATACTGAATTGGTTGCCATGCGTGCTATGGTAATGCAAAATCGACTTGCCCTTGACATTCTATTGGCAAAAGAGGGTGGAGTCTGTGGAATGCTGAAAGTTCAACATTGTTGCACTTACATTCCAGACGAAAGTAAAGATCTAAAGGTTTACATTAAAAATATTACTGAATTGCATGATGAACTTGTACCACTGGAGGTTGAAGATGTATGGACAAGAATGGGAAAGAAAATAGCTGCTATTAAAAATTTCTTAGCAAAAATAGGTAGTACTGTTATAGGTAAAATTCTGTTTCCATTAACATGTGTGATAGTTGCATTATAAGTGATAAGATTAGGGTGTATGTGTTGTAGAAATAAGAAAACAAATAATAAAATAAAAAGAGATAAAATTAAGAGAAAAGGAAAAGATCCAGAATAAGATTTAGAACAGATAGCCTTAGATGAGTGGAAAGAAAGTATGTATAAAAAAGTTAAAAGAGATGAATATGAAGAAATTGAATTTTGAGCTATGAGTAAGAAGTCATTTCAAATTTCCGTAAAAGGGTACTAAATTTGGGTGTTTTGTGGTGATAAAATCACCAAAGGGGGGATTGCTGGAGTGAGGTTTTCCCTAAGATTTGTATTCCTCCTCCATTTTATCATTTTGAATTAAAACGAATAACTGATTAATATTAATAGTATTAATGGTTTGCTGTGTTTGAATAATCAACAGTACTAATTAGAAAATACACGAGGAAATCGCATTTGCATGGCCTGATTGATATGTAAACTAATTTCGTACGCATACTAATGTCAGATATTTAGCATTTGAATGTTATATGTTGCTTTTGTGATGTGATTTGTGAATCGTGCTTTAAAATGTGAGTCTAAACCGCAATGCGTGTTGCTTTTGCTAGATAAATACACACACAGAGGGTTTAGTGAGGGAATAACATTTTAATAGTCACTTCCATGTATTAATTACGTTTTGTGTTTCTTTGCTTAAGTTGACCTATCTGGAGTGGCCACAAAATGGCAGCCATCCCTATTTTGACGGACAGACGAGATACAGAAGTCACTGAGTGAAGTGCGCCTGCGCTAAAAGATGAGCAACAATAACCTCGTCCTGACCCCAGGCAGACTGTACTCGTGAAGGTCGCACCAGGAGGAGTGCCAATCCTCAGACAATGGACTTCCTTAAACTAAGAACTGTTATAATTAATGACACCATGGACACAAACCCGTATCGGAACCAAAAATGCCCTGGATGGACTAGTAACTGTTGCAAATTATTAGTAAATTGAGAATTACATCTAATGAAACATCGAGCGCATGAGAATCAGGAAAAATGATCCTGGTTCAACCAATCAAATTTGTTTTAAAAACATGTATTGTACCATTTTGTTGTTGATTTTACTATAAAAGAAGTAGACTAGAGAGGGTCAAGAGCTTGTCGTGTTTTGGCTTGTTTTCCTGATGTTATGCTGACGGAGAGGACGGTGACACTGCTGGACATCTGCTTGCCAGAGACTCTGATGGACTGATCAGATGCCCAAATAATTAACGAACTGATTGATCGATTTATGGGCATAGAGACGAAAGATTTGAATTTGACATAGAGGACGCCATTTAGCCAGATTAGGTAAATATGCGAATCAAAATATTGAATGCTTTATGAATTTCTTATGCTTTATTTAGATAAACATTTCAATTCATTTAAGAACTGTGTTGGGTTATTATTTGAAGTGTATTGATGTATATTGTTTAGAAGAATTAAGTGTCGCTTTTCCCAGCAACTCAGCTGATCCATGGCCTATCCATGGGAGGAATTGCTAGGTTAAAAAGTATGGAGACCCTGGTGAGGTAGGGAGGAATAGGTGAACTTGTTACTCATCAGGGGATTTGTGTATTTTTCCTCCCATTTCCAGCTCATGGAATAGAGAAAGGATTCCCCTCTCTTGAGGACCATTGATCTAAAGTAGAATGAATGATTGGTGTTATGGGCCCCACCAGTGAATGAGTGAATGAATGTGGTTGAAGAGATCTGTGGTCTGTGACGTAGAAAGGGGATTTTGGTATTCAGCGCTGGAGCAGATGCATTGGTCCAGTGAGCTGCCAGTCCCGGCCTATAATACTGGAATAGAATATGCATAGAAGGGTATATTTACATGAAAATGGCACAACGCAGCACGGCAAGTTATTTAGCAGCGATGAGCTGCGACAAAATCAAAATGCAGGAATGCACCTTATTAACAAGAATATGGCGCATCCCTCTGTTGACCCCTGTGTCTGCACTAAAAAAGCTGCCTAGCTGCCTAGAGCCAACCATGATGCAAGAGTTCCTGTGTTGCAAAGATGATTGTGTTTGTGCAGGAGGGAGCATCATCCTGCACAAAAACAATCATGAATGGCATTTTGCACTTTCTATGTGTGCTGCAGGATGCAGCATGTATAGAAGGAGCAACAAATGAGGAGAAATAAAAGTAATGGCTGAGTTAAGCCATGCAAAGTGGCTTAGCGTGTCCTTGTAAATATGGGCTTGCAAAGTATCAAAAAAGTGACACTCCGGTGGCGCTAGGTGCTTGTAAGTATGCTCCAGAGTTTATTGTTGACGTTTAGTCCAATCCAAACTGGGAACAGATCCGTTAGAAAAGTTTTATGTATCAGCTCACTCGCAAAAAAACTAATTGTTACTTGCTTATTTTTGTGTTTTTTATTATTTGAATATTTGTTTACTCGACCGGCAATGATATGTCCCCGCCGAGTGAACAATCGGAACTGTGTTGCAGATGCTGTAACCAGTTGGGTACAGAGTCAAATGCTGGGTTCTGCTTACATTCCAGGAATGCAACAAAATATATCACGGTTCAAATGAGTTAATTGTGTTCTCTGGTGTAAACTGCTTGATATTTAAAGATGTCTGTGATATCACTAAGGCTTAGAGAAATGCATTGAAGGGCCCACTGGAAGCAAAAAGAGGAAGAGAGATGGAGATTGAAAAACCCACAAAAGAAAAGATAGACAACAAAAGAAGAAGAAATAGAAAAATAAGAGCCCCCTTTGTTTCCTCACTGCCACACTTTTCATGGCAGTCGCACCGCCATGAAAAGTGTGACAGTGAAAAAACTCGTACTTACAAGCCTCAATAACTCTGATCCCTGGCAGTTGTGGTGGTGCCAGGGCGGCTCAACCACCGTGGTCCTAATAGGGCAGTCGGAAGACCGCTGCGCCCCAGGATGCTTGTTCCAGTCCAGGGAGGACCTGGCCTGGCAGTTCGGACTGGACTTTTCCCATGGGGAGCAGGGTCACGACTGAGTTGAATATGGCTGGGATCAAAGTAGAATGGCATGGGGAGCAACAAACAATGAGTTTAGGCCCAGATCTCTGTACTTGGGTGAATTATTTGGCATTGTTCAGCATTCTGTCCATCAACTGTTCTTTTTGCAATTGTCACCCCGAGTGGGACAGGTATGCCCAGACGTGGGTCTGCACTGAAGTGAATCTTTGGCATTGTTCAGCATTGTCTACATCAACTGTTCTTTTCGCATTTGTCACACCGACTGGGACAGGTATGCCCAGTCATGGGTCCCATGCTCTCCATGCCACTGGAGCCAAGTTAGTCTAGATGATAAGGGGTGAAACTTCAAAACCCATCCCAGTATGCTTGTTCCAGTCGAGGGAGGACCTGGCCTGGCAGTTCGGGCTCAACTGCTTCCATGGGGTGCAGGGTCAAGACTGATTTGCATATGGCTGGGTTTAAACTGGAATGGCATGAGGAGCAAAAAAACTATGTATTTATGCCCAGATCTCTGTCCTGCGGTGCATAATTGGCGATGTTTAGCATTCTGTCCATCAGCTGTTCTTTTTGCATTTGTCAACCCGAGAGGAACGAGTATGCCGAGACATGGGTCCCGTACTCTCCATGCCACTGGAGTCAAGCTAGCCTGGCTGATGAGGGTTAAAACGCCAAAACCGGTCCCAGGAGGCTTGTTCCAGTCCAGGGAGGACCTAGCATGGCAGTTCGGGCTGGACTGTTCCGACGGGGAGCACGGTCAAGACTGATTTCCATATGGCTGGATTTAAACTGGAATGACATGTGGTGCAAAAATACAATGGATTTAGGCCCAGCTCACTGTACTCGGGTGAATGTTTGGCATTGCTCAGCATTCACTCCATCAACTGTTCTTTTTGCATTTGTCACTATGAGTGAAACCGAAATACCCAGATGTGGGTCCTGTGCTTTCCATGCAATTGGAGTCTAGCTAGCCTGGCTGATGAGGGATGAAAACTGAAACCAGTCCCAGGATGCTTGTTCCAGTCCATGGAGGACCTGGCCTGGCGGTTTGGGCTGGACTGTTCCAATGGGGAGCAGGGTCAAGACTGATTTGCATATGGCTGGGAATAAACTGGAATGGCATGGGGAGTAAAAAACAATGGATTTAGGCCCAGATCTCTGTGCTGGGGTGAATGTTTGGCAGTGTTCAGCATTCTGTCCATCAACTGTTGTTTTTGCATTTGTCACCCCGAGTGGGACGGTTATGCCCAGATGTGGGTCCCATGCTCTCCAAGCCGCTGGAGTCAAGTTAGACTGGGTGATGAGGGATGAAACTTCAAACCTGTCCCAAGATGCATGTTCCAGTCCAAGGAGGATGTGGCCTCGCAGTTCAGGCTGGACTGTTCCCATGGGGAGCAGGGGCAAGATTGATTTGGATTTGCATATGGCTGGGTTTAAACTGGAATGGCATGGGGAGCAAAAAAACAATGGATTCTGTACAGGAGCCCAGATTACTGTACTGGGGTGAATGTTTGGCATTGTTCAGCATTCTGTCCATCAACTGTTCTTTTTGCATTTGTCACCCCGAGTGGGATGGGTATGCCCACAGGTGTGTCCGGTGCGCTCCATGCCGCTAGAGTCAAGTTTGACTGGCTGATGAGGGGTGAAATCCTAAGAGCAGCCCCAGGATGCTTGTTCCACTCCAGGGAGGATCTGGCCTGGTAGTGTGGGCTGGAGTGTTCCCATGGGAAGCAGGGTCAAGGCTGATTTGCATATGGCTGGGTTTAAATTGGAATGGCATGGGGAGCAAAAAACAATGGATTTAGGCCCAGATCTCTGCACTGGATTGAATGTTTTGCATTGTTCAGCATTCTGTCCAGCAATTGTTCTTTTTGAAATAGAAAGAGGTGTACTTTTCAGATAAATTAAGTATTTAAAGCCATTTACCAACGTGTTTGTCCTAGAGTTCACAGGTAAATCTTTCCCTATCTTATTTGTCAGAAAATTCACAGTGTGAAGCCCCTTACATAGTCCTAGAGTTCACAATATGCAGTCCCTTCCTATAGTATTTTGAGAGTACTCACAATGTAAAATTCCTTCCTATTGAATGGGCAGAAAGTTAACATTTTAAACATCCTTTCTCTTATATTTGTTAGAGTAGACAACCCCCTCCATATTATATTTTTAAAGTATTCAATGTAAAACAGCTTCTTTTTTCATTTGTCAGAGAGTTCATGATGTGAAACCCATTCCTTTTATATTTTAGAAATCTGTTTTAGGAGGCCCCAGGCAAGTCAGCAGTTTGTAGCCTCAATTGAGTCAACAGGCGTTTTTCAGGAGTCCTGGTGTCTCTATGAGCGAGACTCTCAAACTGTGAACCAAGTGTGCCTTTAAAACTTGTCTCTAAGGGCCTGATTATGAGTTTTGCGGTGTGGAAGCAGACGACCACGCTGGCGACTCGCCCCCGCACCGCCAAACTCGTGTTCGCATTGCCCGCCAGATTACGAGTTTCCTCGTGTCTGGCAGGCTTTTTTTGACAATCCCACTGTGGTGCCTCTGGAACACTGCAATGGGGATGTCAAAAACTTTTCCTGCACGGCATGAACTGTAAAGTCCATGCTGTGCAGGATTTAGAATACCAACATATTTGCCAATACTGATATCTTTTCTAATAAACACTCTTACGGGCACAAGTAGTCCATTCAATATGACCCGACTATATTTATTATAAAAATACTTTTTTATTCAATTTGATTTTTTGGAAAATATTCGCATCTATTTTTACTTGAAATGCAATTACACTATTTCCCCATAATACCAAAAAAACACAAAAATCTACATAACAAATACATTCAATTAATTTGAATCAACACTACAAATTGTTTTACCGGCATAAACCAAAATGAATCATGACACTTAACTGAGAAAAGACATATAACATATAACAAACAACAAAGAATTTGCTCAAAAATGGGTTAAACTTAATTTCAACCTTTCTTGAACCTCACAATAGAGCAAAAACAAGAACAAACAGTGTATATTTTTCGAAATACCAATCTCTGCACTGTGGTCGCAAAAAATTACACTAAATTAACAAATTTGATGGAACAGGCAGGAATCAAATTCTTTATATCACACATGTTTGAAGAAATAAAGGTCGACGAGTTTCGAATACCACGTTAATTCATTTGGGGTTCTCCTCAGGACCAAACACTAGGAAAGGAAAAAAAAAAAAAAAAAAAAAAAGAGTACATTCACTCCTATTGCCCTGTCAGACTAATACTATCTCTGGACAGCAATCTGTGACCCCTCTTAAAAGCCAGTTTCAAAGTGGCTGTCCACTTACCTATTTGAGGAGATCAGCCGATCTCACATAGGAATGAATCCAATTGTCTCTTCGTGATTCTGAATGTGGTAAAAAGGAAAAGGAAAGGAAAATTAAACAGTCTCAGTCTTCTATTTTTTAAGTCGTCTGAGTAATAATCAATACATGGACCCTACATAATAATTCACTTACTTGATGGCTGGTGGTGGTTATGTCTGTGTTGAGAGTCTGGTGTTTAAAATAACAACTCAGAAGGAGGGAAAAACGAGCATTTGAGAATTAAAAGTTTACGTACGTTGGTGATTTAAGTTGGTGTTTTTAATGTGTCCAAAGCCCAACTTTCGTACCTTATGAATTCTTCTTGAGTCCTAATGGATGCTCTCCTCGTTTTTTCAAGCTTTAAGAATCTGTGTCAAAAAACTATACCAGATGTAAGCTATCTGCTGTGTTCTTTAAGCTTTGAGCGAAGTTCATGATGAATGGCAGCTGTTTGATGGTTAAAGTTTTAATGCATTGGAGGCCGCGGCGTGCCATAAGTGTCATACCAAAAAATGAATTTACCCCATAGATCGTCAACACTGTTAACATAGAATCGACAATAGGTAGACATTTACGCTTTATATCTGTCTTTGTCACGCGAGTTCCTATCTTTTTTGAAGTTTTCTTCAGGTACTGCAGCATCCATCATATCATTCACCGGTATCCATTGCGCAATAAACAGACCACACTGTGTCTTAAACGTAAAAGGCCATTTATTAGGACCAGGCTGCACAACAATAAACAATAACCAAACATTACATCAATAACAACTTCCAACAACCCTCTCCAACCCTTCACTCCTTTCACCCACTCCACACTCACCTTTTGTACCACTCCATGCTCCTTCCGTTCCTCACCATTCCACAAACCTCCTAGCATCCTCCCCGATCTCATCGGCCATTTCACTCATGCCTCCATTACCCCCACCTTGTTCACTCTTCCCCCCCCCGAGGGATGGGTGTGCCCGCAAATGACTCCCCCCCACCCCTCAAAAGTACCGCCAACCAGATAGCCCCCTTTAGGGCGGATACCTGCCCCCCCCCCCCGAGACTGGGCAAACCACACACATCCCTGCCCACTCAAACATCCCTGTGACACCAAATTGCCTCATTCCAAAGCTTGCTGACCACATCTCTCATTTACATCATGTAATACGCGTTCCCCATCCTGAAAAGATGCACTCCGTCGCCCCTAAACAGTAGCGGTTCCTCCAGTCACAGTCCAGGGTGATTTATAACCTTAATGTCCTTGTCCCCACAAAAAACTTGCATTGCTCTGTTAAGTTTCCGTCTTGCCTTCTCAATTGCCCCATGTTTAAGAGCGCCCCTCCAGATTTTTCTCGGGACAAATTCAGTCCAGGCAATGCAGGTCCCTGCCAGCCTGTGCTTCAATACTTCCAAGTCTCTTTGCATCAGCTGTAAGACCCGACAGACAAACCAAATCATTTTCCCCCAAATGGATGATCAACAGATCCGGGCATCCCTTCTGTGAGACCATCTTCGCGAGCCAGGGCAATAGTGCCCCCCATCGCATTCCCCTTTTTCCCCACCAGTGCACCTCGTGATGTTGTCCCTTGAGTCCCAGGTTACGGCCGTACACCTGTTGCTCCGCATACTTTGACGCCCAGTGCACGAAAGAATGCCCCACAATCCATGTGACCGTCTTGGCCCCAGGTCCTCCCACGCAACCTAAGGGAGAAACAGATGTTAGACACACATAGAAAAAACAGCCACCCCATCCTCCAAAACCCCCAGCTCCGTCATCCAGACCCTTCACTTCTGCACATACCACTCACAGCACCAGGACCTCCATCTCCCAATCTGCCGAATCCTATCCCAGGACCACCCCAGCCGGGCTGCCGCCATCGCCGCCCCAATACGAAACGAGTGAGTCCCAAAACCAGCCGGTTCCAAACCCAGATGCACCAATGTCATGCGCAGCACCGCCAACAACTGTCCCGCTGTTACCCGTGCACCTGACCTGTGACAGAATATCTCCCCTCGCACAACCTGTGTGGCAAGCACAAATGACCTCCATTCAGCCACCGGGCATACACTCCCACAACCATTCTCGCTCAACCATACCCACTTGCCTCGCCCCAATTGATCTGTTTTGGACCGACCCAACCAAATGCCCAGTCGCCCAGCATCCAACCTTATCTCCTCATACCGCTGACCCGCCACCGCCCGCGTGCCCAACAATTCCGAAACCCAAAACGTCCCAAAAAACATCCAAATCATGCACAAACGGAAAACTCGGACCTCAAACTCATCGTAACAACAGAGCGGCAACGCCGCAACCAACCGTACCAACACTTCAAACGTTATGGCTTCCCTGAGAACCCTCCCCCCCGCTCTTTCCCTGCTCCAACCTCTGAGTGCCCTACTGACAATCACACCCTTCGTTGGGTCAAAACCAAAAAACAAACAGCAATACAATGACACTCCTGCCAATTTCACTGAAATGGTTGAAGCCGACAACCCCTTGTCCATGCAGTGCAATACAAACTGTAACACTCCTTGCTCCACTGTCGCCTGTTCCCCAAAGGCAGATTCCCCGCTCCATCCCATAAAGGCTCCAAACTCCGCCCACGCCAGTCTGTAGGTCCGCCTGGTGGTAGCAGCAATAGAATTCTCAACTAGGCCTATCACCCTCACGCCCCCAAGGCCCAGATGCCGTCCGGCAGCCCGGTCTTGCACAGATCCGCTCCTGGTGCCAATCACCGGAACCGCTGCCACTGCGAACGAGACAAAGCATCCGCAATGTCATTATTCGCTCCCGGAACATGTTTGGCTCGAAAGACCACATTCAAACGCAAGCATTTCAACATGAAACTCCTCAACAATCGCAGCACCCTCAGGTCCCTGGCCCTCTGTCTGTTGACCAACTCGACCACCGTCATGTTGTCCACATAGAACAACACCGCCCTGTTCTGAAACTCAGGACCCCACACTTCCAGAGCCACCAGCAAGGGAAAGAATTCCAAAAACGCAATGCTCCTCCCCTGTTTCATCCAGTGATCCGGCCAAGTCTCCGCGCACCACCTCCCATCCCAGAAAATTCCAAAACCAGCTGCCACAGCCGCATCAGAGTAAATTTGGATTTGCCAAACCATCTTTTCGTCCACAAACTCCAAGGACACCCCATTGAAATCTGTCAAGAACGTCAACCATGTCCTCAGATCTGCCCTCACTCCCATGGAGATCCGGACCCTGTGTTGTGGAAGCACTGCCCCCGACATGGCCATGCCGAGCCGTCTGCAGAACGTCCGTCCCGCCCGGACCACCCTGCACACGAAGTTAAAAAAAAACAGCAGTTGCTGCACCGCCCTCAACGCAATCCTCTTTTTTCCAATCACCCATTGTAGGCACTCCTGAATTTCGCCTACCTTCGCGGCCGGGAGCCGAGCTGTCCACTAGGTAGAATCCAGCTCAATGCCCAAGAATGTCAAAACACAACACGGCCCACTCGTCTTCTCAGGTGCCAACGGGACCCCAAATTACCGCGACAGCTCCTGGAACCATGTCAGAGCCCTGCCACAGTCCCCCGACCACGCCTTCCCGAGGAACAGGAAATCATCCAGATAGTGCGTGACGTCCTGATGCCCACTCAGCTGCGTAAATGCCCACTGCAAGAAAGTGCTGAACATTTCAAACAATGCGCATGAAATCGCACACCCCATGGGCAGGACTTTGTCCACAAAGATGGCCCCTCCGAACTGCATTCCTAGAAGTGCGAAATCCGCATGGTGTATAGGCAGCAGGCAGAAAGCCGACTTCACATCGCATTTCGCCAATTCCGCCCCCGGCCCACACACCCGCACAAGGCGGATCACATCATCCACCGACGCGTAAAGCACCCGCAAATCTTCCTCCACGATGAAATCATTCACAGACTGTCCCTCTGGCCACGAAAGGTGATGTATCATGCGAAACTCACCCTCTTCCTTCTTTGGCACCACCCCCAACGGAGAAATAATCAAATCATCCATCGGCCAGTCATAGAAGAGGCCTGCAATCCTCCCTTCCTCCACCTCTTTTTCGGAGTTTGGCCGCCACTACCCCCGGCAATTCTTTAGCTGATTTAAGGTTGTCGGCCCACCTCTTCAATCTGGGACCTTGATATCCGACCCGAAAACCCTCTGTAAAACCCCACTGAATCTTCAAGGCTGCTTCCCTGTCCGGGTAGAGGGAGAGCCACGGGGCCATTGCCTCCACCCTAACCGGTGTAGGAGCCCTTCTGTCCAGCTTGCCCCCTACCTTTGGAATTCCTCCACTGTTCGGAAGGGGTGGCCAGTGTAAGGCATTGCATAAGGGCATGCTTCCCCCCACACTTAGAGTATTCGTGCTTGAACTTGCATGGATACCTGGAACAGTAGCCCCCGTTGTAGCTCCAACAGGCCCCGGTATTGTAGCTGCCTGGCTTGTTGGCCTGTCCTGTGCCACCTGTACTGGCTGCGTTCCCTCCCACCCCGCTTTGGGCGGGACGCGACTGAAATGACCGAAACGTGACCGGCAAACCGCTAGCCGTGTGAGTCGATGCCGAGGAATGTGTTGACGCCATCCACTACATCCATAATTCTTGATCCACTTCACCCCAGTGCTTATCCGGATTCGCACTAACCCGTGCCGTAAACTCCTCGTCATAACTCAGCCATGCGAACCCCTCGAACTGCATTTGGGCCTTCCTGATGATGTCCATATACTTCAGCAACGCTACGGCCCTGTCCAGATGCTTTTCGCAGTATATGCTAGCATAAATGAGAAACGCCGACGTCCAGTTTTCCATATTCACCGGTACCCTAGGCCGTCTGATCAAATCCCATTCCTCCTCCTTCGAGCCCTCCTTAGCCTGCACTTCCTGGTGTAACAATTTAAAAACGTCCATATATTCGTGCTTCCATATCCTGTTCTTAATCTTATCCGACAGATGCGACCCCAATGGCATGGCTAAACCCATGTACGGCAGCTTCTTCGGGTGTTTGTCCACTGACTTGTCCCCCTTGTCCTCAGTCCCGTCCACCTTACCTGTCTGCACACCCGCCGTAGTCACCGACTTACCTCCGACCGGCTTGTCCCCCAGCGTGGGCCTGCCCTTTGGAACCTCTAGAGCCTCCCTCACAGAACCCTCTCCCACCCCAATTGACCTACACGCCTTCTTCCTTCCCCCTTTTGGGCCACCATCCCATACTGTCCACCAAGAACTCTCACCTGCTAATGATGGGTATTGCTCACTGGGCCGGCCTCCGGAGGTGGATGCCTGTCGTGTCTCCGCCTTCTCCTTTGCCGCTGGTCGCTGGTGCACCTGCAACACACCAAGGTCTCCGTTTCCCTTCCCCGTGCCTGATCCGTCATATTCGTCCCTCACCTCCCCGTCCTCAAGCTCCTCACTCTCCTCCTCATAATCCAACTCAACCTCAGGCTCCAAACCCCCAGGCGCCCACAACACCTCTCTCACCGCTCTCTTCACACCTTTGCCACTCACAGCACCGTACACCCGAGACCCTTTCACACCCGACGCCACTGCCCGCTCCCGCGCCGGAGGGAAGGCCGCTGCGGACCGCCCTACTGCTTCTTGACGGCGACATGGAGCTGTCTTGCGCCCCGCCGTACTCCCCCGAACTCTGCCGACATCTGCCGACTTAGATCCCCCCTACCCCTCAGGTCGCTCCAACCTGAGTGGGCCAAGGCACCATCAGCCCGCAAAGCCGTCCCGGCCATCCCTAACTGCACCCGCGACCCCCTGCCTCTCTCTTCCCCCCGGGACCTCTCTCCCCCTGATCTACTCAACTCCTCTTGCTCCACCCACCTCTCCTCATGGGACATGGGAGCAGGGGGCCCCTCAATCTCCTCTTCCCACACCGCCCCCACCCTCTGCGCGCTCTGCTCCAAACGCCTGGCCTCTGCAACTTGTGCCAAAATGCGCTGCTCATGGAGCCTGTCTTCCCACGCCAAAGCCCCCCAACTCTGGAGGGGAGGGGGGGCGGTAGCCTTGAAACTCCCCTCCAGGCGGCCAAAACCCAGTCTGTGGGGGCACCACCTGAGACGGAACCCCACCGCCAGTCCCCTTGTCGGCCCCCGTCCCCTGCAGCCCCAAACCATTCACCGCCAATAACGGTGTAGAGGCCCTGGATCCCTTAGAAAGGTCAATGGGCGTGTCCTCCGCAGGCTCCGTAGCCCCAGCTGCCCCCCCTGCGCCATCTTCATCCCTTCCTGCCCCCCGCGAGCCTCAGCACACCCCCCTCCCCCCACCGCCACTCTGGGATCATCCCCGGCCGCCAATACCGCAATGTGGGGCCCGTCCGCCCTCTGTCCCGCCTCCCGCACTGCCTCCTCGGGCAGTCCGGCCTTGCCCTTTGATGCCAGTAGCAGCTCCCCAGTGGAAGAACCTGCAATAGCGCTTGCCCCCGCCCCCTGGGCCTGGAACGACAATGGGGGAAAATGCAGCCGCGGAGGCAGACACCTCCGCCGGCCCCCGTGTCGCCGACAACGAGCGCCGTGAGCCCCGCCCTCTCCCGCGCACTGATGACAGAGTCGGCGGTGGCGGCGGCGGCTCCTCCTGACACGCCATTACCGCCGCCGCCACCCCTGCCGAAACCCCACCTACGCCTCCCCCAGCACACCGGGCCAGAGAATATCTGCATGGCTATCTGTCATGAAGGGATGACAAGAGAGAAGTAAGACAAGCGCTAGAGATAGAGTTTTTAGAGACCCCAGAGACTTGTTTTGGTGTTGGTGTTGTTTTGGTGTTGCTTGAAAACAAATTTAAAGAGCCACAGATCTGGTTAATGAAAGACTTAGCACCATATACAAAGGCTGCCACTGACAGGCTGTCGGTGGCCGTCTCCCTCCCATCCTCAGCAGCTTTTCCGTCTGCCAGATCTTTATGGCGGACGGTGTGCAGGCCGGCAGAAAGCCCATCCGCCACTCATCCAATGGGCTCCTTGAGCCCGCCGATGCTGCAAGGGGCCTCCCAATCTCTACAATAGTGGCGGTGCCTACCAGGCACTGCCATAGGGATTAGGATGGGATTAGCCTGTTGTCAAAGTTGACCACAATTCCCATAATGCCCTTGTGCTCCTCACACCAGGCCCAGTGTCAGCCATCTTGGAAGTACTTTTCCACTCACTCTGAGGACAGCAAAATTCCATGTGTACTTGTTGAGCTATGTGGGAGGAGGAGGGTTAGGCATGACTACAACTCCAATAAAACCTGCGCACAGACCCACCTTTCCAGGCATGCTAAACATCCTTCCTGTGACTCAGCTTTCCTGTGAGTGAGTGGAAATATACTGCCAAGATGGCTGACACTGGGGCCTGGTGTGAGGAGCACAAGGGCATGATGGGAGTTGTGGTCAACTCTGATAACAGGCACTAGTGTCAGACATCTTGATAGTACACTGAAATCATTGGCAGCACATCACTCTTACTGATGGCCTGGTTGGGCTGCCTGGGAGGAGAAATGTCTTCACTACCTCTATCTCCCATCAGGCTCTGTCATACACACACCTCCAACCCAGTTCATACAGCACACCTGGGACCATGCTGTCCATGATGGTGAGAGGAAAGGTACTGCCAAGATGGCTGACAGAGTTGCCTCTTGTCAGAGTTGACCACAACTCGCATCATGCCCTTGTGATCCTCACACCAGGACCCATTGTCAACCATCTTGGCAGTACATTTCCACTCACTGTCTGCAAAGCATAGTTCCAGGTGGCCTGGTTGGGCTGGCTAGGAGGGTGTGTGTGTGGGATAGGGCCTGATGGGGGATGTAATCGCAAACACTCCTCCTCCCACACGCCCCAAAAAGCCCACCCACAGCTGTGTTTCATTGACAGTCAATGGGAATGTACTGCCAAGATAGCTCACACTGGGGCCTGGTATGAGGAGCACAAGGGCATGATAGGAGATGTGGTCAACTTCGACAACAGGCACCAGTGTCAGACATCTTGATAGTACACTGAATTCATTGGCAGCACATCACTTTTACTGATGGTCTGGTTGGGCTGCCTGGGAGGAAGATCGTCTGCACTGCCTACATCTCGCATCAGGCTCTGTCATACACACACCTTCCAACCCAGTTCAAACAGCACACCTGTCCATGATGGTGTGTGGAAAGCTACTTCCAAGATGGCTGACACCGGTGCCTGCTGGCTCATTTTCCCACAAATCCCATCATGCCCTTGTGCTCCACACTCCAGTCCACAGTGTCAGCCATCTTGGCAGTACATTTCCACTCAACATCAGGGACAGCATACTCCCAGGTCTGCTGTCTGTGCTGGGTGGGAAGGTGTGTAGAGGACAGGACATGAATGGAGTTGAATACAGGGCAAACACTCCCCCTCACACCCAGACTAACAAGCCCACATAGAACTGAGCTTCTCTGACAGGCTCTGGCGCAAAGTTACCTTAGCATCTTTCTCCACCCATTTTAATTCTGAAGCCATATTTCACACAGATAATGTAGACAAGACAGCCACGGCTTTTGAATACTCTATTATACTCTCCTTGAACACAGTAGCACCTTTGTCAAGGGTCAAGGGTAAAGTTAAAGCACCTCCATGGTTTACGCCAGCATTAAGAATTGAGAAACTCTCCATTAGGACTGCCGATCGGCAATTGAAGAAAACTAAAACTATGGAAGATCGAACAAGATATAAATTGATCCATCGCAATTCTCTAAATAACATTAAACACGCCATAAAGTTGTACTTAACCTATAGGATTAACAATTTTGCAAACTCCAACAAAGAGTTATATAAAATTTTGAAGGAGTTCAAAACCCCCCATGCCGACCAGTGCACCCTTTCCCCCACACAAGAATGGGTCGACACAGTATCCTCTTTCTTTGATGACAAGGTCAAAGCTATATACAGGTCCTTCCCTCAAGACAACATTAAAAACGCTGACTTTCACTCAGTTGTGAATAGCCGTCCCTTGTTGCCTCTGCTGGTAGAATTTAAAGCTGTGACCTGTGAACAAGTATCAGAAGCCGTAGCAAAGATTAAATCAGGCTCTCCAGCAGATCCTCGCCCACCCCGTTTCTTCACGAAATTAACACCTCTGTTAATAACAAATCTAACAGAGATTTTTAATATGTCATTAGACCAAGCTATGGTCCCGACCAGATGGAAAACAGCTCAAGTTAAACCCATCCTGAAAAAGCCAACCTCAGATGCCAGGGAACCAGGCAACTACCATCCCATCTCGCTGCTGCCTTACTTCGGGCAGGCGCTGGAATCCTTGGTACATAAACAACTTACCGTCCATCTGGAAAATCACGGACTTCTTGATTCATCACAATCAGGGTTTCATTCGGCACGTAGTACTGAAACGGCAGTAGTAGAGATGGTCGATAACATCAGGATGGCTCTGGATAAAAGAGAATCAGCTATGCGGGTTCTTTTGGACCTGTCAGCCTCCTTCGACACCATCTCCCATGACATTTTAGAACAGCGGCTCTGGGAGGTGGGGAGCCCTGGACTGGTTCAAAAACTACCTAAAGGATCGTTCAACCACTGTACATATAGCTACCCTGGCCTCACGTAGTAGGCCAGTAAGCATAGGAGTTCCCCAGGGATCAATCCTGAGCCCTATACTTTTTAACCTCTATGTAACACCTTTGGGCAGGATAATGAGGTCCCATGGTTTTTAGGCCGTTATACGCTGATGACACACAGCTGTTGAATATGTTCGGTCCTGACCTGACAGACACAATTATCTGGTTTAAAAACTGTATGATCCATATTAACAACTGGATGGGCAATAACAAATTACAGCTCAACGATAGCAAGACAGAGATCATCCTATTTGGCGGGGCCGAAGAGCATTGGTCCAATAACTGGTGGCCCCAGGCATTGGGACCATGCCCATCCCCTAAAAAAGCAGTCCGTAATCTTGGAATAACTATTAATAATAAGCTATCCATGAAAAATAATGTCAATCTTGTGCTGGGCACTTGCTATGGGATCCTGCGGAAACTACGTAAAATCTTTAAACGGCTACCTATTGAAGCCAGGAAACATCTGGTACAGGGTGTAATTGTGAGTCGTTTGGACTATGGGAATGCCTTATTAGCTTCCCTAAATGAAGATCTCTTTTCTAAATTGCAGATCCTGCAGAACACTGCTGCCAGACTTATCCTAAATCTTCCACCTAGATCCCTTTCAGCCCCTAGTTTGGAGTCCCTCCACTGGTTTCCGGTAAGAAAGAGAGATCATTTTTAAATCCTGTGCCTCACCCATAAGATCATATATGGTACTGGGGCCGGTTATTTAGCGAAAAAGTTTGAGAGATACCAGACAGAAAGAATGTTAAGATCCAGTTCAAAAGCTCTTCTTACCCCACTGCGACTCCGCACTGTACGAAACGGGGGACGATCCTTTTCTTTTCTTTCCCCCTACCTCTGGAACAAGCTTCCGTCTCATCTTACCTCCATTGCTGACAACCAGCACTTTCATAAAGAATTAAAAACATGGCTATTTGATCAGAAATAACGCTCTCTGGATATGACCATCAGTCCACTGGCCTTTCCGCAGCGCCATGAGACATTTCTGGTGATATGAGTGCTCAATAAGTTCCTCTGACTTGGCTTGACTTGATAGTCAATGAAAATGTACTGGCAAGATGACTGGCACTGCAGACTGCTGTTTGGAACTTAAGGCAATGTTGGTGATTTGTGGACAAATCAGACAACAGTCACCAGTGTAAGACATCTTGGCAGCACATTGCCACTTACTGTCAGGAAAGCAGAATCACAGGTAAGATATTCAGGATGGGTAGGAAGGTGCGTGGAGTACAGAGCCTGGTGGGAGATGGAGTCAGGGCAAACATTAATCCTCCCAACCAGCACAAACAGCTCATCTGAGAACCATGCTGACCTGACAGTGATTGGAAATGTACAGACAAAATGGCTGACACTGGGGACTGTTGTCTGGACAACTACGCCCTGATGGGAGTTGGGGACAAATAGGCACCAGTCATCAGTGTCACACATCTTGCAAGTGCAATCCCACTCACAGTCAGGGAAGCTGAGTAACAGGTTGGCTTTTGGTGCTGGGTGGGACGGTGTGTGTGGGATAAGGCCTGATGGGAGTTTTAGCTATTGCAAATACTCATCCTCCCACCCAGCCCTGCTGATTCCTCTGGGCCTATGCTTACCTCACAGTGGGTAGACGTGTCCTGGCAAGGTGGCTGACACTGACGCATGGTGTTGACCCTGAAGCCAACTCCCATCAAGGCACTGTGCACCAAATACCATGAAACTGTGTCAGCCATATTGCTAGTGCACTTCCATTCACTGTTAGATAGCCATTGGCCAAGTTGACCTTGTTGTGCTACTTTGGAGGAGGAGTGTTAGCCCTGACTACATCTCCCAGCAATCCCCGCTCTACTCACACTTATACCACCCAGCACAAACAGCCCACCTGCAACCATGGTTACCTGACAGTGAGTGCATATGTACTGGCAAGAGAGATGACACTGGGAACTGGTGTGTGGCCATAGGGCCATGATGGGATGTGTGCCCAACACAGACACTAGGCACAAGTGTCACACATTTGATACTCCATTTACAATCACTGTCATGAAACCATTCTGACATGTGGTCAGTTGTCTCTGTGTGTGAATAATGTGTGTAGGACTGACTCTGATGGGAGCTGGATTAATGGCAAATACTACTACCTCCACCCAACACACCCACTTCATCTGGGCCTATGTCTAACTGACAGTGAATGGAAGTGCACTAGCAAGATGGCTGACAGTGTTGAATGATGTTTGATGCACAAGGCCTTGTTGGGAGTTGCCTAAAAGTTCAACAACATGCAGCAGTGCCAGCCTCCTTGCTAGTAAAAAATACCCTCACTCACAGTTAGCCATTGTCTCAGAGGAGTTAGCTGGGCAGGGTGCCAGGAAGAGTAATTGGAAAGGCCACAACTCACATGAGGCCCAGTCCGATATACACCTTCACACACAGAACAAAAATCATGACATCAACTAAGCTCACACACAGTCTGTACAATATATATAGCAGGATGCAATTCAATGGTCACTGGTGTCTGACTTTACCACAACTAACAACAGGACATTGGGCTACAGGCACCAGTGTCAGACCACCTGGTCAGTACATATCCACTCACTTTTACGGATACCATAGTTTCTGGGGTGTTTTTGCTATTTGGAATATGTGTGTAGTGCAGGGCTTGATGGAAGATCTTGCCATTGAAAACACTCAGCTTCCTTGCCAAAACAGCACAATCTATGTATTTAAATTCATCCTAAGGTTCAATCAGTCTATGTAATGGGCATGATTTGAGGGGCTCTAGACATTCACATCAATCATTGTGTCTTTTATTTACCCATAAGGGCCAGCTGGCCACACCTCTGGCACAAACCAGGACAGCCAGTCCCAGACTCTGCTCGACCCTGAGTTCTCCAGCGTTGAGGTCTCTCAGCTATCTTCGGATGACAATGAACAACCTGGCAATTCAGGAGTGGGTCAGCCTGCAGCACCAGCAGCACTAACATCAGCATCCTCTGCGACCAGCCTCGCCTCAGCTGACAACACCAAGCTGACTCCTACCCTCAAGGACACACCAGCCCGAGCCACCACCAAAAGTACAGCAACCCGGCGCACTCTGGAGTTGGCAGAGAACAACACCACTGTCAATGATGAAGGAAGCTCAGTGTCAACTGTGCCAGCAACAACTGGATCTGCTTGGTGGGTAGAGGTGGTGGGAAGGGCTGTGGGGACATTCGGCATCATGCAGCTGGTGCTGCTGCTGACGATGCCTCACAAATGTCCAGAATACTCCATGCGTATGAGGATAGCAGTTGAAATTGGCCAGGTAGTTGGGATCCTCAAGACCATGTAACAACATCAGGTAGCCCACTATGACAGAATGGACACATACATGTCAAAAATGTATGACCTGATTGCCGTGCACAGGGACATTCTCATCTGCCTCTGCCAGATTGCCACCAACATGTCCACACCTCTCTGTGTATTCACAACATCTGGTGCATCAACATCTGCACCTGTCACAGGGAGTGATGTGGACTCTGACAGAGAGCCCTCCTCACCGGGGCTGCCTGCACCTGAGGGTCCTGCCCTAAGCTTGGGAGGGGTCATCCGAAGAAGGATCACTGAGAGATCGAAGGCTACGCATACCCCAGGAAGTGACAACCTGCTCCTGATAACCTCCATTGTGTGCCAAGCGTTCACTTTGTTGACTCTCACAGAACTCTCCCACATTGGCTGGAGGGTCTAAGTTGGACTTTGGACTTAAATAACTGTGGATTTACTTCTGAAGATTTCATCTACAAATACTACCAACTCCTCTCTACACTTTGTTTGCCATGTTTTGTTAGTGCTCTCTCCCATTATTTGAATTTTTATCTTCAAATCTTGCACTAAAATGAATCACTTTGAACAAAAAACTGTTGTGAATTTGAAATACAAATGTACCAATTTAAATCACGCACTAAATAATAAAGAAGGAAGTGTCAACAAAATGTACATATGATGACTACTGGCTTGGATGTAAATGTCACCTAAAACAGCGTGATAGATAGACACAACCAGGTTATCACACATACGACAGTATGTGGTACTGATGCAATTGTAGTCTACTGTCTACAAGCATAACAAGTCTAATGTTTGCAAGCACAAACAACGTTTGTCACAAAAACAGATAATCTGGGAATATGTTTTGTTGCAGGATCACCTTTCGATGTGTGCAAACAAACAAGGCACACCTCAATGTGGAGCACAGGTTTATTCAAATTATACAACCTTGCACCTTAACACAAACTGTATTTACATCACACAGTAACAGAATGGTCACAAGTACAAACAAATGATCATCAGATCAGAAGGAAGTGCAGTCCAGGGAGTTCCACAACTGATCACTGTGGAGTATGGCACAGCATCATGGGTTTGGTATGGTCATGACTCTGCAGTTGACATGGTGAATGAACCTGTTAAAGAGTAACATAAAAAAGTGTCACACACTCAGGAATGATGTTACTTAATATTACTGACAGCCTCAAATAAAGCATAAAAATGTCTGTGTGAACGCAAGCTAGTAGTGAGTGTAGCATTGTCCATGCCACATGCAAAATTTGTTTAAACAACTCAGTACAAACCTATTGAAGAATAACATACACTCAGCAGTATACATACACATAGGACAACAGCAACACACAAACTAACATTTTAGGGTTGCACCTCTCATTGAACACTCACATTTACGTGAAGAAGTTGTGAATAAGGTCTTGTCTCACATCCCCAACACCATCCTCATCATCTCTGGCATCATCTCCCAAGCCTGGATCTCCGTCATCCGGTATCAGTGGAATTTCTTTCCGGAAAGTTCTGGAGCATGCATGCGGCTGTAATAATCTTGCACACCTTCAGGAGGCTATATTGTAGTGCCCCTCCCATGTGATCCAGCCACAGGAACCTTGTCTTCAGGATACCAAATGTACATTCAACCACTCGCCTGGTACGACCCTGTGCCTCATTGAACCGGAACTTCTGCAGGGGTGACTGGGTTGTGCACGGAGTCAGCAACCAGGGAAGGTTGGGGTATCCAGAGCCACCTACATAGAACACGGATGAAAAGTTTATTTGTCAGTCAACATATCACTATCTGATATGCAAACAACACACACTACAACATCTACATGACATATCACCTGCCAAGAATCCAGGCATGGTCTCGTTGCAGCTGGGACATCATATGGGGGACAACGCTATTCCTCAGGATGTAAACATCATGTGCTGAGCCTGGGAAACAAGGACAGACGTGGGATATCAACATGTCCGCCAAACACACCACCTGTACATTGATGGAGTGAAAGTGCTTCTTGTTGCGGTACACCTGTTCATTGTCTGTGGGTGGTACCAAAGCAACATGGGTTCCATCAATTGTGGAGCACAGGTTTATTCAAATACGTGGGGAATATCTCCCAAGGCGTAGAACTCGCTCTTGATGTCAGCTAACTCTCCTGGCTAACTCTCCTGGTGTGGGGAACTTGATGTATTGGTCCAAGCAACGCAGCAATGCCTCCAACACATCATGCAGGACACGGCTGAACATAGTCTGTGACATGCCACCTGATGTTGCCTCAGTATACTGGAAAGAATCTGTAGCAGAGAAATGTAAGGCTGCCACGACCTTGACCTTGGGGGTTGGTGCAGTTGGATATGTGCGACCAGGAATCAAATCTGGTGTCAACTGGTTAGCCAACTGTTCTATTATTGCCAACATAGCAACATAGATATGAGCCGGCCTCTGTTGTTTAGATATAAGTATGTCTGTTCCCTTGAGACTTCACTTGCCTGCACTACCTGCATCATTCCTGCACCTCCCCACCTCTCTGCTGCTGTTACCACATCCTCTGGGAGCTACCTACCATGGCAAGTACAGTGGACAGGGCCCCAGCATTCAGCATGGAGGAGAACCAGGCCCTTTAGGACACCCTCCTGCCACGGTATAGCCAGCTGTATGGCAAACAAGAGGAGCAGGTGAGTGATGATCAAACTGCATTTTCATTGGACATGTGCAATCACCATGCTATACTACTATTGGGAATCTATTTGGGAAGCATTTCAAATCTTATCTGTGAGTTAAAAAATGTGTAGATAACTGTTGTGGGCAGGTACCCTGTTGTAGAAGTGTGTGTACTGGGGTTAACATCTAATCACTGTTCGGGGCTAACATTGAACCCAGGACAACTGCGCAGAATGCCATATGCCTAGCCCTTATATATGCTTGACAAACTGAGCATTAACAGTGTGTACAGGCGTCTGACTCAGAAACATGTTGCATGTGCACTAAGGTTCTGTCACCAGCCATCCTTACAGGTCAACGCCTATGAGAAGACCAGGATTTGAAGGACCATCTCAAAGAAGGTGCGATCCCTGGGGTTGGAGCTTCGGCACGTCCGTCATTGCCGCAAGAGGTGGAGAAGATCGCTGAGGTCCAGCTGGGCCTGTCACATCCTGGCAAGAGGGGCGGGCGCCGACAACTCAAAATAATGTAGTTGTATGAACTGTGATGTTTTGCAAAGTTACCTATGTGTCAAGCAAATACCGATGACTTATGTTAATCTTTTGCATTTCTGTTCACCAAATCAGAACCAGCCAGTGGAGGATAGCAAGCCTCTGGCGTAGAGGGAGCAGTTCGCCAGTCAGGATCCAGTGCTGAGTCGGACATGGAGGCATCGACTGGCACGGAAGGTGAGGGGAGCCACACTGAGGACGGGTCTGCGACTACAGCAGAAGCAACCGAGGACCAGTAAAGCTCCGATGGCTGACGAAAAAAGTCCACCAATACTCCCATCTCCATCCTTCCAACTGCTCCCAAGGACCGTATCCAACCCTGAGGCAAGGGAGAGCTCTCCTTTGTGCCAGGCACCTCACCCCATGCCCCCATCTCCACTGCTGCCATCAGTTCGGAAGTGGTTGACCTCCTGAAACAGATGTCTGTGGGGCAGACATCGATGCGGTATGTCCTCCATGCACATACCGCTCTTTGACACAAATGCTGTCATACATGGAGGGCATTCACTCTGACATGTCTGCCCTCCAGAGATCTATTCAGGTTCTGTCCTCCACACTGACGGCAGCAGTGTCCCAGCTCCAGCAGTCCCTCCCCCCTTCTGCCTCTTCTATATCCACAGTCCCAACTCCCATACCTGACCCAAGCACACGCAAGCCTGCACATGCACACACATCAACAGACACACTCAGCACTCCAACACACAGTCACAAGCACCAACTCACACACAAGCACACTCAGGAGACAGACAGCACACAAACCGTCAGGAACATGCCAGCAAAAGACAAACATGCATCCACAGACACTCCGCAGACATGATAGCCCTGTGCCTCCACAACCCCTACCCTTGACTCTCCTGTTCCCCCCTATGCCCTGAGAGACCACTTCAGCGACCTTGGTCTCTTCCCTTCCGACCCATCCAAACCCCCTCCTAGAAGGAAGAGGCAACCCCCCCATCCAAGACATCTAAACCTGCAACACCCACCCATGAAGAGTAAGGACCCCAAGCTGCCCAAAAGCAAACCTGCCTCTTCTCACATGACAAAATCCACAACACATACTTCCTCAGCCCAGACAAGTATCTCCCGCACCAAGAAACACCCTCCCAAAGAGTCTGAATCAATAACCATCCCTGTTTATTCCGTCCACCACTACCCCATCCTCAAGAAGGTCAAGCCTAGCCTCCCACCTCCATCAAGCACTCCCACTAAAACTGCCACCACCCCTCAGTCTGTTCCTACCACTGCAGTGGACCAATCTCCCCCTCGATCCATCTCCCACTGCAGTGGGCCAAACATTCCCTCAATCTGGCCCACCCACTGCAGTGGAACAACCACCCCCTCCATCTGGCCCATCCACTGCATTGGAACAACCATCCCCTCCATCCGTCCAATATACTGTAGTGGACCAACAATCCACACCATCAGGCCCATCCACTGAAGTGGATCCAACCCCTCCTGATCCCATCCCTCCCTAATCTCAAACCAATATTTCCTAGTTTTGTCCCTATGGTGCCTGGCATGTCCCCTAGATGCCCTTCTCAGGGGAGATGCCCCCTTGCGGTCACAGTGCAGGCAAGAGTTGATGGGTATGTTTGTTGACCTGTTCTGGACTGGCCATTGGCCTTGCAGTTGTTCTAATGAACTTGGTTCATACATGCAAAATAAAGCATATTTTAAGTTTATGAAGCTGATTTGTGTGCCCCACAAATTGATCATAAGTCAACTGCCATTAATGTTTAATTAGTGGTGTGAGTACACAATATTGTTGGTATGTCATGGATTGCATGTGGTGCATGGGGTATGTGACCTTTTTCTGTGTGTTCAAGGGTACTTGTCTACATTTGTTGAATGTTGTCACATACATCATATTTGGCTATGAGGGTGACATGCATTCACCATCCTTTAATTTGTTTCTGTCACAATTGCACATAGGTCATGCTACCATATGTCAACATAGTGGCAGTGTTGCAAAGTGCTACAGTTAAGGAGGAGCATGCTGAATGTGTTTGTGATGTGCAGAGAGTCGCCTGTCTCATCAGTACATCTGGGTACCTAAGTTTGACTATGTGGTGATGAATTTGGACACACCCATGTACACAAGGCGAGGGTACAATACTTGTATGTGACTTGATAGTGGTTGAGCCATGTCTGTGTCTCCTTTTTGTCTGGTAGGCCAGTGGCAATGACAAGCTTGACACAGGTGGCATTCCACTGTACGCAATTTCCAATCATGGCTGGGTTCATCTGATACATTTCCTGAGCCCACGGTGAGTTTCAGCTGAGCTGTATCCTCACTGTTTTCACACCCTGTTGCCTCCAAAGAGTTACGTTTACGCGGATGGTCCTGTTTGTCAGGGTTTCTGTGGTCTTAAAAGTCCATAGAATTCTAATTCTCAAGTGAGTTGTGCCAGCCTGCTTCTGTCTGGCTACATCATGTTGATGTTGTGTTTGGTCTGTCCAAGATGGAATTTCATGTTTACAGCGACACATCATTCGTAGTTGAGCATAAGATTTGTGTGTAGGTAGTTATTTGTGCATGCCTGATAATAGTGTCCTTTTGAGCTATGCATGATGCTGTGCAAGCTCACACAGCTTACCTAGAGGTGCTGTGATGTATGTTGGATTACCCTGTGCTACATGTGGTAAGCTGAGTGGACATTTGGTGCACAGAAGTGTGGTGTGTCTGTCTGCCGTGTAGATGCCCCTGGAGCCAGTGCCACATCCATGCTCTTACTTGCCACACAGGGCAGTCTGTGGATTTTTGATTGTGAAGCCTAACTGCAGGTGTGTTTAGCAAGATTGATATTGCATGTGAAGAGATGGCACACACAAGGGTAAAGGTGAGAGAGACTGGCGTTACAGACTTTGATTCCTAGTGGAGACTCCTATGCGATGGGGGCTGGACAAATATTGAGAATGTCTAAGAGTGTGAGGTATGAGTTGGGTCCATAGGCAGTTTTTGTGTATGAGACGTGGAGTGTCTACATTCTCACAATATGAGAACATTAAATGCGGGGGTGTGATTCAAGGTATGCGAGCTTGTTAAACTGCGTTCATCCTGTGCAAGGTATGTTAGGAATTGATAGATCTGATATGGGTATATTCATATTCAGATGTAGTCTGTGTCACTATTGAGAGATATACTCTGTAACATTGCATTTTTGATGAGTGCGGTTAGTTGTTACTGTGCATGAGTCAATTTTTCTGCACCAGAGTGGGCTTCTTACGTGCTTGTTTGTATGTTAATTTTGAGAGATGAGCATGTACTTTGATGTGTATGCGTGAGGGGTCATACCTGCAGAAGTTGAAATCATACAGGCCTTGTGGTTATGTTGCAATGTACATATGTGTGTATTATGTGTATGTCAGTATGCAGTAACATTAGCAGAGTGAATATGTGGATGTGTGATTGGTTTGCTTAAGCTTGCTGTCTGCCAATGTATGTTCTTCACTGATTGTTGTGATGGCCACTATGAGTACACTGGCATGTGCACAACCTATTGACATCACAGGACAAGTGACCTCCACCTAGGCCTGCCTTGTCTGAGTTGTGTGTGCATAAGTGGTGAGTTGCCCTTCGGAGGTAGTTGTGGTCACTGAATGGTGATTTCTGTCTTTGAATGATGCCCTGGAATGGAGGTGGTGATTGCTTCTGATGTTATGTCATGATGCAGGAACATTGAATAGGAGTCCATTGCTTAGGGGGCTATTACCCCCTCAAATGTATAGTCATAGATGTGTGTTGTCGTGCCACATGGGTGCATAAAACTCCATGAATGCACCCCCACACTTCCCTGTCAACTACACATGCATGTGTATACATGGCATTCTAACTTTGAATGGCCAAGGTGTGTGGGTACCAGGGGAGTGGACTCATTGTGATGATATCTCTGGTTGTGCTGTGGACAATACTTTGCACTGTGATCAAAATCACATGTGACACTGGAACTGTACACCCAGTTCCATAGGTGTTGCCATTGTCAATATATTGGAATGTAGCTGAGTGTACCTGACTCATCTCAAACTTCTTTCTACTACTCTTTCTAACGCACTACCTTATCTCTCACCCTATACATCTATCACTATATCCTCTACATCCACTCTCTCATTTATCCCAAACCCCATACCACTACTATGATCCCCAAAATAACCCTTTCTAGACTCTCTCCTACTCTACCCCTCCTTGCATCATCTGACACCTCTTTTTACTATACCGATCCCCCAAAACAAACCTTTATAAACTCTTCCCTCTGACTCTTCCCCTCAAAAAAACCTTTTTACATATCAAAAATGCCTCCTCCTACTGCTATGACCTCAAAAGAAAATCTCACTCTTCTGTCCCTCCACTATCCTTTTCAATCAAAATAACAGACTAACATGTTCACTTCTCATATTCCAATATACTAATTCACCACTAATCGTTTATGGGTTCCAGAGTAGCGTGCTACTCACCAATGAAGTGCCTCAAAACCCCGTCAAGGGGTAGCAAGCGCTATATAAATACAAACCTCTTTCCCTCTTCTATCCCGCAACCTACCCTACCCTTCTCTATCCAAATAACTGAATAACATATCCACCACTCAAATTCCTTCATACTTCAAAATACTAATTTTCAACACTAATCCTTTATGGGTTCCAGAGTAGCGTCCTACTCACCAGAAAAGCGCTTCAACACCCATCAGGGGTAACAGGTACTACATGAATGCAAACCTTTCTTCCCTTTTATCCCTCCCCTACCCTTCTCACTCCAAATAACTGACTAATATCCACCACTCAAATTACTTTCATATTTCACCATACTAATTAAGCACTAATCCTTTATGGGTTACCGGAGTAGCGTGCTTCAAAATTCTGCTATCTTTCCAATTCCGAATCCAAATAACTGACTAACCTATAACTGAATAACCTATTCACCACTTAAAATTTACTTGCATGTTTCACTATACTAATTCAACACTAATCATCTATGGGTCAAGGAGTAGCGTGTTACTCGCCGAAAAAGCGCTTCGACGCCTCGTCAGGGGTAGTAAGCGCTATATAAATGCAATTACAATACAATACAATACCTACCTGATGCTGACATTCCTTCATTGGTCATACACAACATGGTATGGACCCATGTTTGGATTGGTATCACAATGATGCATTTGAACTCTGAAAGCAATTGGCACACATTCTGTGATCCTTGCTTTCATAGTGGCCTCTGCGATTTCACCTGTCAAGGGAGGTTTCAATGATGCACACTGATTAAAGGGGGAGAGGGTATTTTGAAATGGCCAAATGTGACTTGCCTCCCTGCAAGGCCCCTACCTCCAATTCAAACTCACTGCACCTGCCGTTCCCTGATACTCTTGGGTGGGTGGGGGGGATGACACTGCTTCTGGCACGGCATGTGACACAGGCCGCAAAGGTAAGTATGCTCCAGAGTCTGGCCCCCACCCTCACTTTGCAGCACAGCAGGTCAACGGACAGGATACTGGCACCACATTGCTGTGGCCTTGTGGGGACTGGGGAAGTGAGTCATGATATTGGGGTTGTTCACAAAGTTACCAAAACAGTGACCCAGAGGTGACCCTGGTATACCAGCCCATCGAACAGTACCAAATTGACAGCAGGGCCAATCCAAGGATATGGGGCACACTTTGGGATTGTACTCAACACTCAGAGGGCTACATGGCCTTTGTCTGCCCATCATGTGTGCCAGCCTAGACTGAGACATCTTTGACACACACACACTTACAGTCCTTGAGCTGCTGTAGGTGGCTGGTCTGTCTTGTTTGCACATCACACCCACAGTATTTCACATTTTTTAAGTGAAATTATTGGATGATGAGACTCTGTTTGCTTTTTAACAATTCCTAGAGCACTTGCATCTTGACTCAGCCCATCCCTCGAATTGCCCTGTTACTTTTGCTGCAATAGTATGGGAATGCCTTTCATGGTAAATTACTTTTGTTTTTGTTCATTTACACATTCCTGCGCATATAATTCACCTGTGGGTTTTGGTACACTTTGCATGTGCACCAGTTACATTGTTAACGTACACATTGCTGGGGTATTTCGCCCACTAAACCCTAGATTTGCATCTACTTTTAAGGGGGTATTTGCCCACAAACCCTACATTTGCATCTACTTTTGAAGGAGTATTTGCCCCCCAGATCCCAGATTTGCATCTACTTTTCAGGGGGTATTTGCCCCCAAACCCCAGATTTGCATCAACTTTAAAGGGGTATTTACCCCCAAACCTCAGATTTTTCATCTACTTTTAAAGGGGTATTCTCCCCCAAACCCCAGATTTACATCTACTTTTTAAGGGGGTATTTGCCCCCAAACCCCAGATTTGCATCTATGTCCAAGGGGGTATTTTCCCCCAACCCCCAGATTTGCATCTGCTTTTAAGGGGGTATTTACCTCCAAAACCTAGATTTGCATCTACTTTTAAGGGGTATTTGCCCCCAAAACCCAGATTTGCTTTTACTTTTGAGGGGGTATTTGCCGACAAACACCAGATTTGCATATACTTTTAACAGGGTATTTGGCCCCAAACCCCAGACTTGCATCTACTTTTAAGGGGGTATTTAACCCCAAACCCCAGATTTGCATCTACTTTCATGGGGGTATTGGGCACACACATACCAGATTGGCTGGACATATCTGTGACTATTTACCCCACAAACTACATATTGCCAATGCATTGATGGGGGTATTTGCCACACACACCCAGATTGGCTGGACATATCTGTGACTATTTGCCGCACAAAACACATATTACCTATGCATTGCTGGGAGTATTTGCCGCCCGCCTTGGATTGGCTGGATTTATCTGTGACTATTTTCCCCACAAATCACATATGCCTTGCATTGTTAGGAGAATTTGCCTACCCAGACACCTCTTTGTGTCTGATTTGCTGTGACTATTGCCCCAAGCCCCCCATTGCCTCTGCATTGCCTCAGGTATTGCACACACCCCATGTGAACTGTAGTTTTGCAACTGCTGTATCATATGTTGCCTTTTTTGGTGTAGTGCCGTTTTTGTAGGGGTTAGGTGTCAGACTTACCTTCTGCAGTGACCATGTTGGTTGCGATAGTAGTAGTGCTCGAAGGGGTAGAGTATGGGGATGACATGCACAATAGGATTCATGACTGCACCGTCTCAGTCAAAGGAATTGTATTGTGGCGTGATTCGAGCTGAAATACTACCCTTCCGGATGCTCGAATGTGTTGGTTTTGACGACCAATTCGGTGCATAGGAAGTACGCATTGTACTTCGGCGTTCTGAATCGGACTGGGAAGCGCCTCCAGACGACTCCAATCAGCGTTTCCGGATGCGTCTCGTTTGGAAAATGGGGACAGATTCGTAGCGTACGAATTGTTCGGTACGTAAAGGGATTTGGGCATCGTACTTCGTTGTTTGTAGGAACCGGCTCCCAATACGAGTTGGTTGGAAGGTCTGACTCTGGGAAGGCCTTCCGAACAAGATTGGAATCGGCCCCTATATCGGGGGGTCCCCATCTCCATTAGGGTGGTGGGCGGACGCAAGTCCACCCACCAGCCTAAACAGGCCCTATATTCTCAACATAATAACCAATAAATACATGCTATGTACAACTAAAAAGCACAACACAAGTAACACATAACATCAATAAATAAAACTCTTTAAAAAAAATTTACTATTTTTAAATTTGTTATTACTTAAATAACTTCCTACCCTATATCTTCACAAGCTACACAAAAACACCTACAATATATTTTTTTAATTATAATATTTACACATTTTCCGTAATTAATTATAAATTAAAATATTAATAACTAATTACCTTCTCACTCTTTACCCCTAAAAAACCAACAACTCACACGTAATAGATAAATTAAATAATATTAAATACATAATTTACACAAGGGGGGCGTGGGCAAGCCGGCTACCATGGCGGCTGCAGCTTGCTAGGGCTCCGAGACCGGGCCAGAAGATTGACAGATTCCAGGCGTTGCTCCTGCATATAAACGCAACCTTGGGCGCCGGAACGGTTCTGGCATCCGCTGCTGCGTTGACACGGGGCATGAAGGGGGAGAAGTGCAACGGCGGCAAGATGAAGTGCCGGGCTGAGACCCGGAGTCACAAGATGGCGGCGGGCAATTCCAGAGGCCCGCGATAGTGCACCCGGAGGACGGCTAAGACACTACTATAGCCGGCGAGCTCCCCCGTGACATACGCTTGAAGCGGCAGCAGGATAAGATTGGCGCTGGTGGGTGGCGGAGCCCCGGAGGCTGCCCGAGAGAGTGCACGACATCGTACCTGAATTGGTGCGAAGAAGATGAGCAGCCGTGTCACTAGCGGTGCGCGCCCAGCGCAGTGACTAGCTCCATGGGGGAAGTAACGTGGCAGTGCTGGCAAGGGACGACGCATCCCCTACAGGGCGCTTAACAGCTGCAGCGTCTGCGGTGAGTGCGGAGCAGGAGGGGAGCCCTGGTGTGTCTCGGTGCATGGTCGGGGCACCTGACCCTAAGATGGCGCCCGACAGGACACCGCAGTAGCAGAACCTGGAGCCCGAAACGGAGGGAAGGGACAGCCGGCACCAGCGGGGAACGACCTGCGCTCTCCCCCTCTCAGACCTGGGACACCTCGCCTCACAGAGAGACGCACATGTGGACGACGCCCGGCATCAGTATTAATAAATCGTCCCCCGAGTCAACGGACGGCAGCCCCCTGGCGATCTACTGGTGAGCGACATGCGGCGGAGTGTCCACTGAACCTGAAGCGGCCTGCTTCACCCTGAGACACGAGGTTGGACGGTAACTATCATACGCTCTGATAACTGATCCCTGGAGTCGACGGACGGTAGCCTCCTTGCGGCCCACAGGGAGGGGAAGAGCAGCGGAGTGTCCACGGGACCTGAGGTGGCCTGCAGAAGAGTACAGAAGCACCCAGAGGGGACATGGATCACTGGTGGGGGCAGGACCGACAACGAAGTGACCCCCTTCTCTCCTTGGGGGAAGAGGGACCCCGCGTACTCGGCAGACGGGCTCGACGCGCTGAAGTACCCCGACCGCAGCAATGGGGAAGCCTCGGGTGACCCAACAGACGGCGGTTCCCGAGACGGCCCCGGAGAAGATGCCCAAAGCCCGGACATGGGCGGGCGCGGTGGAGACACAGCCCGACCCCTCGGTCTCCGTCAAGTTGGACCAGGTTCTAGCCGCTATTGAGCATTCCAGAGTCTTGATGGAGGAGCGGCTCGGGACACTAGCGACGGACATCAGCCTTATCCGTGACGACCATCGGAAACTGGCGGACACAGTGAAAGACGGAGAGAAGAAGATGGAGGACATACAGCCAACGATCGGTAAGCACCAGCAGACTCTACAGGAGGTACTGCACCGCCTCACAATCATGGAGGAACGTGCGGACGATTTAGAAGGACGCTCAAGACGCTGCAACATTCGCGTACTGGGGTTACCCGAAGGAATTGAAGGCATGAACCCCCTGCAATTCTTGGAGACATGGGTGAAATCCTTCACTCCGGAAAAGGACCGCTCAGCATTCTTCTCTATGGAGAGAGCCCACAGGGTACCGGCCCGCAGACCACCCCCAGGGGCGCCCCCAAGGCTGATGCTAGCAAAGTTCCTCCACTTCCGAGACAGGGATGCGGTGCTACGCACGGCACGCGTGGCGGGCACCCTACAGGTCGACAATCAGCGTGTCATGGTGTTCCCGGACTATGCAAGAGCAGTTCAACAACAACGGGCCTCCTTTCTGAATGTAAAACGTCGGCTGCGTGAGAACAATATCCAATACTCCCTGCTATTCCCTGCTCGCCTCAGGGTGGGCCACGCCGATTCCACTGTATTTTTCGCTAATGCCACGGAAGCACAGGATTGGGCAGACCTACATTGCACGCGGCAGTCTAGGGCGGAGATCACAAGAGACCCACACCCTAAGTCTTCACGATCTGGAAGGCGATCACAGCGGTGCCCACGAGGTGAAGTGGGTGGCAGAGCCCGTGCACGCACCCAGGACTCTCCTGATTTAGAGCAAATTGTGAAAGAACGGAGGTAGGCCCTACAAGCAGTGATCGATCTGCAAGCGTCTCCCTTGCCGGATGACATAGACCGACCGCCACATGTCTTTACCTCGGAAGGAGAGAATGAAAGTGATGGATGGAATAGTGTCGGGGGACGACTCTGTGACGCCTCCCATGGTCACTCCTCAGACGGCGGACCTCATTCTTGACGAACAATCTGGATCTCGAGCGAAATGAGATGGGACTTCTGAAACTGGCATAGAGCTAAGTACACTTTCTCCCCACCCACAGAGTATGGACATCAGTCCCACCACCTGCTAGAGCAGGAACAACGCCCCATTTTTCCTACTAATGGCCCGATTCGTATCTGGCCTGGTACGCTGGCACCGCCGCCTCCTTCTTATATTGTTGTACCCCCCTTAATTGGGTAAACAGGTTTGGATGCATCGTTTTAGGCGATGGGCCCTAGGCATTGGGAATGTTTCCCGACCCCGATTGTTCAGTTGCTTGCCCCAGTTCAACACTTCCCCAACCCCCTGCATGGAATGACACGGATCCAGACATCCACTACCCATGGCCACACAGCGTCAGGGAGATACAGGCACCCTTAGTCAGCTTGTTCGACCGAGCTTTACGCACCTCAATAGGCGCAGCCCCCGCGCATGGCGAGCAGACACAAAGACATGGCACCTAATACGACACACACGGATGTTACAATCCTCACCCTAAATGTTAGGGGGCTTCACACTCCACGCAAACAATATGCGGTGTACTCCTATGCAAAGCGTCACAATACCCCGATCGTTTTTCTACAAGAGACACATCTCATTGCGAAAGAGGTCGGGAAACTACAGTCAAAATGGCGGGGTCTCCTATGAGCCACAACTTATTCTGCGTATGCACGAGGAGCGCTGATCTGGGTGCGACCGGGAACCCCCTTTCAGGAGCTTCAGAGGGTGGTAAACAAAGAAGGTAGATATACACTACTGGAGGGCCTTTTGGATGGGCAGGTTGTACTTCTCGGTAGCATTTACGCCCCCAATGTAGAACAAGACAAGTTTTGGGACTATCTCACAGGGGTCCTTGCCCCATTTGCTTCCATACCCTGGGTCCTGGGAGGTGACTATAACTGCACACTCGACCTGAACTTTGATCGCTCACACCCCCCTCCGACGTACTCCCCGGCACATAGGCAACCTGACAGATTTCGGGCTTGGATTACACACTGGACGCTCACCGATGCTTGGCGAATGCGCCACCGTCTGACCCGATTGTACTCCTTCCACTCCATCCGACACAATTTACGCGTCCGTCTTGACCGATTTTTATGCTCGGCGGCTATATTGCCCAGGATTGCCCACACGGACTACTTGGGCAGGATCATCTCCGATCACGATGCTCACATTCTCCAGCTAAACTGGCGGCCCCCACACCCGCCGGTCCCCACCTGGCGCTTGCCAAGGGACTATCTGTCAGACCAGATCTTCGGCACGAGCAGGAGAGTAGCATCCAAGACTATTTCATACGCAATTCGGGTACAGCATCATCCATGTTAGTGGAATGGGATGCATTCAAGGTGGTAGCCCGGGGAGAGTGCTTGAAGCAAATATCTGGGGTTAAGCGCGTACTAGAACAGGCTCCAACCAGTGCTGAGCAACGCTTGGCTGTTCTCACTAAACGGGATTCCACATCCGAGGGGGAGACGCGGCGTATAGCTGAAGCAAAAACTGCCTATCAAGCTGCCTCTGCGGAGTTACGAAGGTACAACTTTCGATCGTACGCTACACGGATGCATAAAGAGAGGGACAAAACAGGCCCTCTCTTGGCGTGGCTGGCTAGGCAGGACACAGACGTCAAGCCCATCACCGAGATAGTGGACCACGGGGGAGTGCTGGTGCGTTCAGAGGCAGGGATTCTTGGGGCTTTTCGCGACTACTATGCGGAGATATGTAGCGACCCGGCCTCTACCCCACAAACCGCAGTGGATCACTTTCTCGATCCCCTGACTATCCCAACAATTACGAGGACAGAGAGGGAGGCTCTAGACGCAGTAATAACCGCGGCAGATGTGACAAGGGCCCTGCGTGCCCTAGCCTGAAATAAAGCTCCGGGATTAGATGGGTTCCCCTCAGAATACTACACGACATTCTCAGTGCACCTAGTCCCTCGATTGGTAGAGATGTTTGCGGCGACGCTGAAGAAGGGAGAGTTACCGAAATCCATGCGAGAGTCCGTAATCGTGACGTTCTTGAAGCCACATCGGGACCCGCAGCAAATGGCCTCCTATCGTCCCATATCGCTGTTGTCCGCCGATAGCAAACTCCTCGGGAAGACACTTGCGGATAGATATGTACAAATCATACGTTCCTTGGTCCACCCGGATCAGTGCGGATTTATACCCGGCAGACGCACGTCCCAGAACATACGCCAAGTTTTCCACATCCAGGATCAGGTGAGGGGATATACCCCCGGGCGGCCTGTCTCATCCTAGATCTCGAGAAGGCCTTTGATTCCCTCACATGGCAGTTTCTGTTTGCGGTGCTGCAGCAAGCGGACATTGGGCCCACCCTCCTAGCTTATACGCGCCTACTGTATACCGGGCTGACCTCCCGGATACGCCTGGGCCAGTACATATCGACGGAGTTTGCGGTTCAGAGGGTCACGTGACAGGGCTGCCCGTTGTCCCCCCTACTTTTTGCTCTGGCAGTCGAGCCTCTAGCCATACGACTGCGGCGGGAGGGGGAGAGCTGGGGCATCCTGGTAGCAGGCACAGTACATAGTGTTTCCTTATACGCTGATGACTTGCTGATCTATGTGCAGGACATCACGGACGACTTGACTCCCCTCTGGGAGACTTTGACGGAATTTACAGCGGCCTCTGGACTACGGGTAAATTGGGATAAGTCCACGATATACCTGCTGCATCCGGATCTGCCTCCACAGGAGGTTAGACTGGGTGCTCAGTGGGTACCCTGGAGCGCGGAGGCCCCTCGATACCTCGGGATCCGTCTCCATCACTCCTCCACAGATATGTTCGAGGGTAATCATAACAGGGCATTGGCGAGTATTAGGGCTGCGGTCGGATTTTGGAAGAGCCTTCCGCTGGATCCAATTTGGAGAGTGGCATTGGCCAAAATGATCATGGTCCCAAGATTGTTGTACTTCTTTACCAATCTGCCAGTAATCCTACCCAGAGCCTTTTTTCGGGACCTGGACTCTCTTCTCAGCGCACTAATTTGGGGGTCGGCCAGACACAGAATAGCCCTGGAAAAATTGCAGTTGCCCACCACACAGGGCGGCTTGGGAGCCCCCTCATTCGAGGCCTACTTTTTGGCGGCACAGCTGCAGTGGCTGTCTCACTGGACGGCAGACAGGTATACTGTGGAAACTCACACCATCGCAGGACGGATATCGGTTCCGGAGATCCGTTGCCTACTCCTTCCAGGCACTAAACCAAAACGCTGAAGCAAAAACTGCCTATCAAGCTGCCTCTGCGGAGTTACGAAGGTACAACTTTCGATCGTACGCTACACGGATGCATAAAGAGAGGGACAAAACAGGCACTCTCTTGGCGTGGCTGGCTAGGCAGGACACGGACGTCAAGCCCATCACCGAGATATTGGACCCCGGGGGAGTGCTGGTGCGTTCAGAGGCAGGGATTCTTGGGGCTTTTCGCGACTACTATGCGGAGATATGTAGCGACCCGGCCTCTACCCCACAAACCGCAGTGGATCACTTTCTCGATCCCCTGACTATCCCAACAATTACGAGGACAGAGAGGGAGGCTCTAGACGCAGTAATAACCGCGGCAGATGTGACACGGGCCCTGCGTGCCCTAGCCTGAAATAAAGCTCTGGGATTAGATGGGTTCCCCTTAGAATACTACACGACATTCTCAGTGCACCTAGTCCCTCGATTGGTAGAGATGTTTGCGGCAGCGCTGAAGAAGGGAGAGTTACCGAAATCCATGCGAGAGTCCGTAATCGTGACGTTCTTGAAGGCATATCGGGACCCGCAGCAAATGGCCTCCTATCGTCCCATATCGCTGTTGTCCGCCGATAGCAAACTCCTCTGGAAGACACTTGCGGATAGATATGTACAAATCATACGTTCCTTGGTCCAACCGGATCAGTGCGGATTTATACCCGGCAGACGCACGTCCCAGAACATACGCCGGGTTTTCCACATCCAGGATCAGGTGAGGGGGATATACCCCCGGGCGGCCTGTCTCATCCTAGATCTCGAGAAGGTCTTTGATTCCCTCACATGGCAGTTTGTTTGCGGTGCTGCAGCAAGCGGACATTGGGCCCACCCTCCTAGCTTATACGCGCCTACTGTATACCGGGCTGACCTCCCAGATACGCCTGGGCCGGTACATATCGACGGAGTTTGCGGTTCAGAGGGTCACGTGACAGGGCTGCCCATTGTCCCCCCTACTTTTTGCTCTGGCGGTCGAGCCTCTAGCCATACGACTGCGGCGGGAGGGGGAGAGCTGGGGCATCCCGGTAGCAGGCACAGTACATAGTGTTTCCTTATACGCTGATGACTTGCTGATCTATGTGCGGGACATCACGGACGACTTGACTCCCCTCTGGGAGACTTTGACGGAATTTACAGCGGCCTCTGGACTACGGGTAAATTGGGATAAGTCCACGATATACCTGCTGCATCCGGATCTGCCTCCACAGGAGGTTAGACTGGGTGCTCAGTGGGTACCCTGGAGCGCGGAGGCCCCTCGATACCTCGGGATCCGTCTCTATCACTCCTCCACAGATATGTTCGAGGGTAATCATAACAGGGCATTGGCGAGTATTAGGGCTGCGGTCGGATTTTGGAAGAGCCTTCCGCTGGCTCCAATTGGGAGAGTGGCATTGGCCAAAATGATCATGGTCCCAAGATTGTTGTACTTCTTTACCAATCTGCCAGTAATCCTACCCAGAGCCTTTTTTCGGGACCTGGACTCTCTTCTCAGCGCACTAATTTGGGGGTCAGCCAGACACAGAATAGCCCTGGAAAAATTGCAGTTGCCCACCACACAGGGCGGCTTGGGAGCCCCCTCATTCGAGGCCTACTTTTTGGCGGCACAGCTGCAGTGGCTGTCTCACTGGACGGCAGACAGGTATACTGTGGAAACTCACACCATCGCAGGACGGATATCGGTTCCGGAGATCCGTCGCCTACTCCTTCCAGGCACTAAACCAAAACGCACATACCCTCTACAGGTGTCGGTGGCACGTAGGTGCATGCTGAGGATTCACCGCATGTCCCCGGGGACTCCATTATACTCCCCTCTACTCATCTTGGTGGGATGGCCCAAACAGGAACACTACTACACAAACAGCACGCTTCGCACGTGGACATCTTGTGGCATAACAGAGAAGGAGTCCCTGTTCGAGGACGGGCAACTAAAACCGTTCCACAGTCTCGTGGAAGAGTACGATCTTTCCCCGGGACAATTCCTGCTTCACCGCCAACTCCTAGATAGCTACCGCCCATATCAGGACCTAATGAAGGGGGAACCACACACACATCCAGTCCTCCACACGATTCTACACATGGGAGTGGGGCGCCATCTAACTACATAGCTTTATAAAGCCATACGGGAACTGACCAATAAACCACTAGAAACCCTACGAGCCACCTGGGAGGCTGAAATTGGGCGCGTACTTCATGAGAGGGAGTGGGAGAGGGCTTTAGAGTACCCTAAGAAGGTCTCTAGAAACGCGCGCTTTAAGAACATTCAATATTACATTCTGCACAGGGCCTATTTAACACCTGCACGCCTCCAACGATTCTACCCCGACACTCAGTTCCTATGCCCCAGATGCCATGAACGGAATGCGGATTTCCAACATATGTTTTGGAATTGCTCCATCATCAAAATTTTCTGGCACTGCCCTGGGTACCCTCACAGGGCTAGCCTGTATGACCACATGGGAGGCCAGTGTCATAGGCATCTTTCGCGCAAGTAAGCAGCACAGGGTGCGGACCCGTTTCCTCTCCCTTGCGGTACTCTTAGCCAAACGCAGCATCCCCATGCACTGGCGTTCCCCCAGCGGCCCACCGTTGGCGGCTTGGGTGGGAGCTACAGACAAATGGGCGGCGGCGGAGGAGGAGACATTGTGGGAGGAAGAAGTAAGAGGGGTCCGCAAACACCCTATATCTATGGAATGGGCCATGCTATTATATCAGTTCAAGCAGCTAACCCCGGGAGCAGATCCAACAGACGGCCCACCCACATTGTCAGCCCTGCACACGCAGGAACAGACCCTGCCTAATCAATCTCTCGAAATCCCGACCACATGATCTCATAACAGGCCCCAGCATCGGGTATGCTATCGCAGGTGTAGGTCGAACCCAAGAGGATAGGCAATCATGAGTCATAGAGGTGCCTTTCCCATACGACGTTTCGTGCACTCGCTAGCATAAGCTGGATATGATCTCCCATGCCCATCCCCTAGTTTATACCTGCGTTACACCCCAGTTCATGTGCCATATCAGGTATCTGAGACAACAGGGTATACACATCATGATATGTCTATACGTTGTTTATGCTCCCCGCTGACGTATCACCAGTGTATACAGATGATATGTAACACCATTGGCTGTACGATCTGACATAACTATTCGAAAGCGTTGTATGATGTACAATGTGTGAAATATGAAAATGGCAATAAAAATATGTTTAAAAAAATACATAATTTACACAATTAATTATCAATTAAACAATTAATAATAATAAACTAATAATAAAGTAATTGTATTTAATTAACTTCCCACCCTTTTTCTATACAAATGCACAAAATCACACCTACTATATAACTTAAATATCTTCATTACACAATGTATATAATTAATGATCAATTAAATAATAATTATAAATTAACATTGATTCTCAATTATTACAATTCATTTTCTACAAATCTGTTACACATACAAAAACAACAACCCACACCAAAGAAACAAAGAAAAAAAATGTATTACAAAATGTACATAATATATTATCAATGAAATCATTAATTATAATAAATAATTATTAATTAATTATAATTAATTTACTTCTCACCCTACAGCCCTACAAAACAGACAACTTGCACCTGAAAAATAATTTAAAAAATTATAAAATTAACATAAATAATTATCAATCAAATAATTAAGATTAACTCAAAATTAACTATTAAGGTGCCGATTCCGATCCTGTAAAACCCGGGTACAAATGGTCGTATGGAGCGTTTTCTCCGTACGTCTCGTACCCGGGAATTCCACCGTACAAACCAGCAAGTACGATTCGTACAGAAATACCATTTCCGTACGAATCGTAAAAAACACCGTACGGCTAAAAAATACATACAATTTCGATCCTGGACAGCACATAAGCGATGTCCGCACGGAGTCAGGCAGCGTTTTACGGACCAGCAAGTACGATTTTTACCTACAGCACTCCGCACGGCTATATTTTTACGGGAGCCAAAAAGTGCCGGAAAAGCTAAGTACGCTGCGATGCACGAGGAAAAGGGGGCCCGCTACGCGACGTACACGCCATCACCCACATCGTACGTGTCATCATGTACGATGCGACATGGCATTTGTACGGCATATGTACGATATTTTTGCACAAGATATTTCTGTATCACAATATTTACAACTCAATATCTATATGTAATTTTTTATATTTTGTCCGAATACCAATCACCTTCCAGCTGTATCGGTCAGTGGGTAACACTATGCACTACCGTGTTTCATCAGTGGTCTGCATTAGAAAATACTTGTCTACAGGCATTATCACAGTGTAGTAGCGAGCCACTCATAAAGGCCTACTTAACATCGACTGCCTTTTTCTTTACGTTCATAATAAAACTATCAGACTTACTGAATCTGATATATCTTTCCCCAAAGAACTAGTAAGGCCTACAGATATGATTGTTTCCTTGTAACCCCAACCAATTAAGGCCAACTGTATTGAGCATAATCTATGCAATACAATCACTCCTTTTGAACAGAAGCACATAGCTTCTGCCCAATCAAATCCAGTAGGGAGGAAGAACAACATATGGGCAGAGCCAAAGTTATGCTTTCAATAGTTCTTGAACACAGGGGCCGATTCACAGAACTAACCTGAGATAAAATCCTAAACTTACTACTTTTGGTATTCACAGAAGGCATTTAGTAGTAGTAAAGTTAGGAGTCCTAACTTTACTACTACTAAATGCCTTCTGTGAATACTAAAAGTAGTAAATATAGGATTTTATCCCAGTTTAGTAGTGGTAAAGTTAGGGGTTCTAACTTTCCTACTACTAAATGCCTTCTGTGAATACCAAAAGTAGCGAGTTTAGGATTTTATCTCAGATTAGTTCTGTGAATCAGCCTCAGGGTCTAAGGCCACTACCATACCAAGCCAGAACTAAAAAGTGTGGAATTGCACAGCATACACTAACCACAACAGAACTACCCTATTTAAAAGAGGGCATCTATATATTATCAAAAAAGCACACACTATGCAAGTCTTAGGATACTGTCAACCTAGCATATGAACCATTTAGGAAAAATAGTCCTATCCAACAGGCAATATAAGCCAGTCCAATAGAACACCTACAGAAGACATCAAATATTTACCTTTGGCTGAAATGGTACTATACAATAGATCGCAAGTGTAGGCTCTGATTAAGGACTAAAAATTTGAAAGGTATAACCATTGATTTGGATAGGGCAGTGCCCATGTAAATCAGGAACTCCAGGTCAGCTCTGCATATGTTCTGATCCGGAAACATGCTAAAAAAGCACACCAACCGAGCAAGGCGATGAGTAGAGTACATTTTGTATCATCCCACCTCTATTGTGGACATTCACTTTCAACATAATTACATGGGTAGCAAAAGTGACATTCGATTCCCTTTGACCCACTGATACCATTACAGGGAGTGAAAGCACATGACAGTCCCACGAAGTTTGACTCTGTTAAAACTACCAGGGTAAAAAAATAAAATACAATACCTGTGAGTTTAATGAAATAGAAAACAAGTTCCCACAGCAGTTAAGTCACTCTTAGTTCTAACCACTTATAACAGAGTGTTGCTGTGAGGGGCCCAACAATCACATACCCACATTATTGGCCAAGCTGCAGTCTCTCTCAAATCCCTACGCAGAGTTCCAATGCCCAAACACAATCTAAAACTCCCATTCTCATACTCCTGTGACCTTGTACAGAAGCCATCATCCAAATTGATTCAACTGCTCAAGCAGAACCATATATACGGCCTTGGAATCCACTAGAGAGTGTAAAATTAGCAGATTAGAACAAGTATTACTACTGATTCCCTTTATCATACATTATTTATTGAGTTTTCTTCAAAAGAGTTAAACCCAACAAGCACAAAAACATTTTTGAAACAATTAGTAATAGGGAATAGAGATGGAAGAATAGGATAGTGAATGGGATGGAGGGAAAGAGAAGGGGGATAGGGGGATAGGGAGACAAGTATTCCTAAATTAATTAATTAGAGCAGTCTCAAATAACCAGATCATATCCTTTGGCATTCTTCTCTAGGGATTGTGTATCATGATAATTAAACAAGGAAGATAGAAGAAGCAAAGAAAAAGAAAGAAGGAAGGCAAGAGGGAAAGTTGGGAACACCCCAAACAGTTGTGGGTTCAGACTAGTCAAAGCTAGAGACTATAACCATGAACATTCTCTCATAACAAGGAATTTTATGTAGAGGAGGAGTTCCGAAACAAAGTTTGAATATCTACTTAGATAAGGTTAGTTCATTAGTCAAGATACCACGTCAGACATTTACCTCTTCACTATTATTGTGCCAGAACTGTTATAAAGGGTCTTCGGATGGTTTAAAAATATGTCAGTGGTCTAGGACACTGTTTCCTTAACTGTGGATCGGGAAACAAGACGATTTTTGGTGGGTCACGAAAGTCAAAGCAATAAATAAAGATTCCTTTAAAATCTGTATTTATCTTGTCACATTTGTTACACTTCAAAGACAGAGGTCAAATGTCATGCTATGTCTTCTGACAAATTGCAGCTTATTTATGTAACATGGGGATTTGTGTTTACAAACTCCTTTCATTTTGCGGTCAGAGAAAGAAAACTAACATTCAATATGTACCAATCTTGCTGGGGTACAGGGAGAGTGAAAATAAATGCTGCAGGATGTAATTTCTTCTGTGACCGACAACACAGTGTAACTGCCTATAAATGAATTATGCACATTCAGCATTTAGGAAAGCAAAAATGAAGCACAAGTGTGATGGAAACAAAGATTTTCATAGTATCAAAACACTTTCTCTGCAGAGATTTGGCTATCCTCACGTTTCTTGGGTTAGGAAAATGTAACTAAAAGTTATCCCAAAATTGGAGGTATGCAGCAGTTAGTCCCTTTGCAGCCTGAGCTTTGCAATGTTGTTCAGTACAAGAAAATCTCTAGAAAGGTAAACTATGTAATGTCATTATTGTAAGACTGTCAATAGTAACTTAAAGCCTGATTGTGAGCTTGATGAGTGTTACTCTGTCCATCAGAATGGCAGAGGACATTTATTTATCACTGCTATCCTGACACACTACTGTCCATCAAATTTGGAGATGACCACTGGCCCATGGGTCATTTCAATACACTGAAAGTACCAGCTGTCACAGTGATGCACAATGTACAAAAGGGCTGGTAGTTTGGTCACTGTTGGTTTTGGAGGCTGTTCACCAACTTTTTTTTTTACCAAAGCTTGAGTTTGTTCCTGAAAATCAAAAAGACCTCCACACCCCTGGAGTTTTCTCACCTGGTGTGCGAACCATCATTTTCTCTGTCCCTTACCTCCTGGTTTATCCTTGTGATTAGGGACAGGAAAAACTAAATATTGTACCGCCCGCTCTAAATAAGATAGACAGTGAAGTCCTTCCTCTGACGGCCTCTACTTTGTGGGGCAGTCAGAGGAAGTTTTCTGTAGACAGAGCAACAGGTTTTCCATTAACGGAATACTTGAGGTCTACTCATATCTAAATGAGGTGGTCGGACCAACGGTCTGGTGGACAGGGCACTCCGTTGAATTTGTGAGAGAGTACCCATGCACCAAGCTGTAAACGAGGCTCATAGTTATGTCCTGATGGCAAAGACCAGATCTTGCATCACTTTTTGGAAAAACAGTTTTTACCATGACCTTATAATTCACAGTCAGAAGGTATATTGGGGCAAGACCTATTCTCAAGAACATGACATAGTGTGAGTGTGCTTGCCCAGTCCCGACTAGATGTGGACTTTGAAATAACACTTTTGTTACAGGAAGGGCCTGGGAATGTCATCGGATCTGGAATGTTGTCATCCCAGCTGAAGATGGTGGACTGAGTCGATCAATACATTGACACCATGGGGATTAGTACAACTGTGTCGAGGTGATGGGCTATAGGGCACAAATCATATTATGCAGACATACCCTGTGGCTTGGACGATCAATGTATGCAGAGGAAAACTGTTTCTATCTGTTCTGTGTTTATTTTACAGATGAATTACATTTTGTTTACAAAAAAAATAAACTTCCCAATTATATATTAAAAGGTAACCATATTTTAATGGCAAATATAAGTCTCTTGATTGTTTTACTTATGTAATCGGCGACTATACGGAGGCACTATTTCCGTTAAACATGCTGATTCCATAGAGTTGTATTTACTCTGTGACATACATTTTGTGCCTACTCTAGTTTATTATCCTCTTAACAAGTCTACAAATCCTGGACCTTACAGAAACTTCCAAAGTTGACCCAGAGGAGAGTATGTACACTGAATGATTAACTATAATTCTACTCAAATGTTCCATTGTGATATTTGCCCATCCCCGCCCATTACTCGCCTACCCTGAGCCCGCCCCCACTCTCTTTAAAGCTTGTCTCAGTGAAGGTGCGGGTTATAATCTTTCCAGAAACACATCATTATTCTCTCGTTTTACGCTTATTGGTTATTTATGTATTACTAATGTTAGCATTCTGAATGCTCTTGGTTTTTGCAGATATGAAAACAACATGATGCCAAGCATGAAAGACAGGAAATAAACGTAGGTGCCAACATCAAAAGCACAGGTCCATATCTCCATAAGTTATTAGAACTCCGAGACCTATTGGTAAGGTCCGTTTTCATTATATATGACTGTTATGCAGTGAGTATGCACCCTGAGCAAAGCATGTAAAGAAGGGAGGCAAATCCACTATTTGCACTGTGAAAAAGACAGGCTATTGTTTACCACATCTTGATCTAATGATCAACTGCATCTTTACTGCACATAGATAATTTTGGTAGATTCTCGTTTGGGGGAATCTTCTACTTATATAAGTTTTTATTGAATTTGTGTAGCACTTTTATTAAAAGTCCTAAAAATGCAAGATGCAAACCAATTTGATAAAACAGATTTTAAGTGTCATACACAAGTTCCTACAGAAATTTAATCTAGGTGAACCCTTTGTTAAAATGGTTATGGCTTAATACTCAGAACAGTGCTAGGGCAGGGGAGATTATTTTTATCTCCTTTCCCCTTAAACAAGGCACCTGACAAGGCTGCCCTTTGTCTTCCACTTTATTCATTTTTAGTCCTTGAACCCCTTCTGTATAACATTAGGACTAATGACAATATTGTGGGCATTCAATTTAAATACTGATGGTCAAGACATCAGTATTTTCTGACGATATCTGAATAATAACCGTATAGGCGACCCAATCCATCCAGGCATTTTCTAAAATATAATGATAAGTCTAAAGTGATATTGCTAAACATCTAGGAACCAAAGAGTTACTGGGCAAAAATGTCTTGCTTGGCAGCCGTACCACACAAAATATCTCAACTTAGAATGTTCAAATAATCGATAAACACCATTAAACACAGCGAGACATTGACAATTAAAAAATCTCAGACCTACTAGAAGGCTGGTTCCCAACATTTCTAACATGGTGAGGAAGGATAGAAATGCTGAAAATTATCCTAACACACATTGTTAACAACCTGATCAGCTTGCTTCCCCTCAGATTGCCAAATAATTTCTTAATTAAATTTGAAGGCATTTTCAGAAACTTTCTCTAGCAGAATAAAAAATCTAGAGTTTCTTTAAAGATATTAAGATTCACAAAGAAACTGAATGGAGTTAATCTTGCCAATTTCAGAACTTACCAAACAGCTGTTCTATTTAAACAAGGGACTAGTTAGTAGTTAACCCTAATGAAGATTACCGACCACTATGGTTAGAAATAGAAGAATCAAATGTCCCAATTGGCAACCTAGTTTCATTTCTGTCCATGAACAAAGCAATCCCCCTACACTCAAAATATATCCTGAACAACACTAGAGCAGCTATACTGAAAGATGACAATAAAATTTGTACCTCTAACTTTGCCTTCATTTGCAACAACCCTAAAATGAAACTGAACAGCCAATCATGCCTTTGAATCAACTGGACCAATTGGGTTCTTTTCACTATTAAACAAATAGGGACAGACAAAATTCCCTTGTCTTTGGTAACTTACAACATGCCTATGCTCTGAATAACCTTGATTTCTGTAAATTCTTGAAATATAAAACGTTTATGTAAACTTACATTTCCTGACACAGAACCTGCCATTCCATATTCTGCTCATATCCTTAATAAGTCTGGGCATAAAGTCTCAAATATCTACAAACATTTGCAACCTAAATCAATAAAATTATTAGGGAAATTACAAAACAAAGAGGTAAGAGATGTTCTGAATGATAGTGATTAATTTAATTGGGTGAAGATATCCTTTTACTGACCGGTTCACCCCAATTCTAGCACATACCAAATACATGCCGGCAATAGGACCTTTTCGACCTTATTGAACCTTAGGCAGAGTCCCACCTGTTGGAATTGCCGCGCTAACTCTGGCGACCTACCTCATATGCTTTTCTTTTGCCCCACCCTAAAAACATTCTGAAAAGAAATGTTTTGATTTGTTAAATCACTATTCCAAATTCAACCAATTGAAGAATTCACATACCTTCTAACAGGACCCCTTGACACTCGCATTGCTCTTGAAATAGTAGACACCTTTTAGAATGACTGATCACTCTAGCGTGTAAACTAATCCTTATAAACTGGAAAAACACTTGGAATGTTAGTTTCACCTCTTGGAAATGTTTTATTTCATTTAGTAGAGGTGCAGATATTGTCCCTTTCCAATTTTCTCTGTAATGCTCAGAGCAAGTCAATCTAGCAAACTCTACATGACAATTTCATAGGTAGCACAAAACCAGCTTAAAGGTCTTGTAAACTGGATTGAGGCTCAGAGAAATACTCCTAAAAACAATTACTCTTTGTTGTTCTATGTTGGGCTCTAACTCCTTTTATGCTCTGACTCAGTGACCTTGATGCTCCACTGCTCGATGCAATAATTATTTTTCTTGCATTTACTTTGCTCCAGGTATTGTCTTATTTTTGTCTATATTTTGTATGAGTGTGTAATGTAAATTCCACTTGTCCATGTCATTATTTGCAACACTCACTGTACTATGTCCATTTTTTTCATACTTTCATTTATTTTTGTGGCTTTATAAATCCAATAAATGTGTTTGAACAAAAAAAAAAAGTCATACACGTAACATTAAGAACAAAGACATTCAAGTATAGGGCCCTGATTGCAAGAGGGCTAGAAAATTCTAACCACTGCATAAACCACTGTTTGCACACCGGTCAGAATTATGAAGTCCTCACCACTTTTAAGATTCAGACTTGGTAAAAATAGGGGCTTGCGGAGTTTGGTACTGAAAGCACAAAATCCACATGCTATTCCCTCTTTTCAGTGTTTAGCTCATGATTGGGGTAATTGCAGCACCTGTTAATCTTACTTAAGGTTGTCTTCATAGCTAACAACTCGCCCCTGATATATTTTGTGTATTACAGGTTATTTTCATACTGGAATACATTTCAGGCTTTAAAGTGAACTGGAGAAAATCAAGCAATTCTCCTTTGCTTGTATCAACTTTTAGAACTCATCTTCCACCCTTCAAATTTTTATGAAAGGATGTTTGTTTTGCATATTTGAGTAATTAGGTTTCATTACATTTTAATTAAACAAAGAAAGGCTTTGAGAAAAACGGAAAAGCTGACATTAGGCCATAGGCTGGGAATTAATTTCTCCCTAAGTTCCTTTATCCTATGCCGTGTCCCACAGGAATCCACTCAGTTTGCCTTTCAATTCAATATACACATGAGACCACTGTTCAGTTGATTCAGCAACCATCATTTCAGATCCAAATGTTTAGAGCTCATATTCCTTTCCACATCAGATTGAGGAAACACAAAGAAGAAGGCAAAACTATTTCTATTTGTTTAATAGACACTTGTTAATGAATGAAGGAGAGTCAACTAAGCATGACCAAAACTGAAACCATAATCCTGAGAGTTGGAGGATCTGGAACCAAGCCGATGCTGGCCAAAGCTATGAAATAACTCAGAATGTGGGGCCAGATGTACAAACATTAGGAATACTGACATCCTAATTGCCATTCTCTCTGAATCTCAGTTAGGAAATCGGTATTCCTAATGTATGAAACTCTTTTGAGTTTCTTTAGCGATTCCTAGCGGGTCACAAATAGATCTATCTCATGCATATTAATGAGGCAGGTTGCAATTTGCAACCCATTATGAATCAAAGCCATCACTGAGATGGTATCCTGCTGAGGTCAACAGACCAACATGTCTGTGATTGCTGTTTAATAAAAGGCAGTGGGACCACTTCTTCCTCTAAAAAATATTGTTTGTAACATTCTCAAAGGGGAAAGGGTCCCCAGGTCACCCCTTTCCCTTTGTGAATTGGTTAACCCCAGTTTTAAACTGGTATTAAAGTATTACTGTCTTGCAGCCTTAATTTGGTCTCAAAACATTAATACATACCTGTTTGATTCAGTATTTGGAACGGACACTCTAAACATGCCCGTTCCAAATTTGAAATCAGTAGTTGGTAGCAAATTGAGATTCAGTAACAAGTTACTGAATCGCAATTGGTCTATTGTACCTTGTGAAAAGCATTTTTCCAGCCAGATGGGGCCTTATTGATTGCGACCAGAAAAATGCTTTGTGCATCTGGCCCATGGCTTGAGCCAGGCCTCTCATTTGATCAAACCAGTAACCAAAAACACTAACCTCCATATCATGTTGCTTAGAAGGAACATTCCAACGTTCAAAACCTTCACCAGACTGACAAAAGGCCTGGTACTATTGAGACTATAATAATAAAACATGCTCTACACAGTAGCACCTAGGAAAGGAATTCAGAAAATCCAGAGACTGTAAACCAAAGAAGTCAAATGTGCTTTCAACCTAAGAAAACCTTTGCACGTTGCACCAGTCGTAAAAGAATTGCAATGGCTTCGGTGGTGCAGAGAATAAAGTTTACAGCCAGTTCCTTTGTTTGCAGAAAGTCTTTTTATTTCAAATAACACAAGCTTCAGCCAACGCGTTTTCGTCCAATGACAATTGGACTTCATCAGGGCTGCAATGGTACAATATGAATTGGAATGAGTGACATTGGCAAAACAGCAAAATGTGCACAAGACATCTACATTTAACAACAACCATATGTGTGAAATAGGGGAAGGAATGAGATGAAAATTAAGGTGACACAAGGGCAGAAAAAGGAGAAAAAATAATAATGATACTTATAGTGCCGCCATGCAGTATAATTCTTGCCTTTTTATGTTGTTACACAATGACGCTGTGCTCATCGTCATTGGCTCACCTCTTCTATATCACTTCACCTTCCCCTCACTGCTGCTGTGCCAACTTTTAACAGATTTACTTGCAACGCAGTCCCTTCTTTATCCCCTCTTACCTTCTCACTCTCATAACCGTTATGTCAACTTGCTGGTTCACATGGGTCCTAACACACACCCATTAGCATAGGCAATGACCAATACAGGTTGAACACAGGTCACCCCAAACATTATAGGCTAGACTTAGAATCATATAGGTCAGGCATCTAGCCCAGGACAGCAATTCTCATGTAATGTGTCCTGAGTTGTACAGTATTGTATATACGTTATCAGTTCATATGACTGTACTGAATGTGTTTAGTGTACTGTGTTTTCCTTCTTTTTTATTTTTATTTTTTCTCCTCCTGTTTTTTCCCCTTGTGTCCCCCCAATTTTCATCTCATTCCTTCCCCTCTTCCACACATATGGTTGTGGTTAAATGTAGATGTCTTGTGCACATTTTGCTGTTTTGCCAAGGTCACTCATTCCGATTCATAATGTACCATTGCAGCCCTGATGAAGTCCAATTGTTATTGGACGAAACGCGTTGGCTGAAGCTTGTGTTATTTGAAATAAAAAGACTTTCCGCAAACAAAAGAACTGACTGAATTGCAAATATTGAATATAAACTTTCTGAAAGTGCACGGCTCCACATTGTGCTTAGCTTCCAATCTGCGTTGCAGTTTGCACCCAATAGCGGTGGGTGCAGGAGTTGAAAGTGCACCCCAACCATAGTGATTTGGTACACACAACTACAGGAACAAAGCAGTGAGGTGCGGCCACTGTGGTCCGCCGTTGGTCCATGCTTAGAATAAAGTTTACAGCCCTCTGCGTCTTCTTCAAAGCTTGGACAAGAATCAGCCTAAAATACATGCTGTCGCTGTTCACCTACAACATCCACAAGAGAAATTAGAGATCCAAAAGGTATAACCTGCTCATTCAGACAAGTTCAAACAAAAGACAAATGTTGAAAAGTCAATCTGTGTGGTGTGAGTCCAGCTCTGGAACACCTTGAGCACAAACCTAGAAAACAAACTGAACTTGGCAACCTACAATAAGAAACAGAAAATAGGATTCTTTAAAGAAGCCTTTTTGGAAATTCACAAAGACATTGAGACTACCACACCTCAAAAAAGCCCTTCGAATGCATTTTGATCACATTGGAAGCACAAGTCTGATCTGGCAACCTTTTCCACCCAATAGCCTACAATTTTGGTTGGTAGTTAATTGTAGGAAATGGATCAAGTAGCTTCAGGATCAGTGTCCTTAGTTACCCATTCTTAGGATTTTAATCTGAAAATGCAACAAAAGACAGTACTCCGCAAAGCTTCATAAATAGGTAAATTTTGCACTTTGGACTTCAAATGCCATCTTGAAGATACAGTCATACAGACAGACAGGGGGTCACAGATTATACAAAGAAGCTCTAATCTTCACATATGTACACAGAAACATATTATTTGTGGAAAGACAATTTTGGTGAGTGGGTGAATAGTGGTCTGGAGGTGATATACTGGTGTTTGACTGCCAGAATCAAATGAAGAAGGAATAGTAAAAACTTTGCAAGATCATATGATCCTCAGATGTGTGAAACTTTATGCACATTACTTTGTTGTAATGAAGAGCAAAGTGAGTGGCTATGAGGGCAGGGATAGAGAGGGCTAGGGAAGTTTGCAAGAAGAACTTAGGGAGAATGAGTATTCTGGTCAACCACTGCAGACTGAGTAGTGAGCCAGAGCCAGGGTGTAGAGGAGAAAAAGTTCAGTGGTGGAATCAAGAAAATACTTGAAGCAAACATGAAAGGCACAAGGTTAACTGAAAAAACATCAAGCTAAAGCTGTAGGAATAAACAAGAAAGGAGTAAATGTGAGTGAAAAGAAATAGAAATGACATGGTGATCTGTGCAAAGAATAATGAAGTCAGGAGATGGAGGCTGAAAGAAGGATTGAAGAAATGACCAAGTCAATAGAGGCACCCAAAGTAGGAGATGCTAAAAACCTGGAAAGAAAAAGAGAGCATTAATTGTACAAAGATGGGAAAAAGTCACTTTAAAAAAAGAGTGAGGAGGAGGGTAGAAGAACATAGTGTAGAAAGGAGATGATAGATTACTATAAAAGAGAAAAATTTGTTTTGCAAGAGGTGGAATGTATTCGAAAGAGGAGAATACAGGAAAAGTCAGGAGTGTAACATGAGTCCAAGTGGAGTAGAAAAAGATCCCAGTACCCCTGCCCATCTCTGAGGGACAAGAAGAACAGGAGAAGATTTAGGCATGGATCAAACAGTAATAATAATGCTAAACTGAGAAATTCAAGTTTTGCTGATCCAATGGTATTGTAAGTTGAGCCAAAAGAAGAGATAGAGAGCATGAGACATCCCCTCTTTATTGACATTAAGCTCTGTGCCTATTGTTATTGACAATTCCAGTAAATGTGTTTTCCTATTATATTCTTCTACATTATTTTGTGAATGTATGTCTATTGTGATTCTTTACCAGGGCATGTCAGAGTCAAAATAATTATGTACAAATGAGTTTGATATGCAAATAATTTCCAGGTGCACTGAAATGCTCATCTCAATGTGATTTAAAGTCTGGAGGATGGAGACAAAGAAGTCATACATTCAAATGTTTTGCTCTATTTACATTTTCCAATCTTTAATAGCATGCATTGTATACCAGTTTGTATTAAGCCGTTTTATCAATGTGTGTTAATATAATGCAGTTTATCAGTATTAATGCACTGTATATTGTTAGGTTAGTGGGCGAAATTGACACATTAACTTACCCCCATTACTGGTTTCACATTTTCAGATTTCTTTCTTTCTTTCTTCCTATTTCATCTTATGTCTACTGCTCTTGTCCTTTATTATGAAAGGGCAAGATTAGACCTTACTTCCTAGTTCATTACTCATAAGAATGCATTTAGAGGAATTGTTTTTCAGAGATTCTGAGCAAATTAGATCAATTGCTTCCTAACTGCCAAATTATGTTTTTATACTTTATTCTCTTTCTGTAACCTGTTCTTGTATCAGTCCCTGCTTTAACTGTCCTCACTTTCAATTGCTAGGTTCTCCCATGAAGGTCTTCCATAGCAATGGAAATCCCAGATTGAGACCAAGGTGAGGATGACAAGACAAACTTTACTGTAGGAAAGCTGGAATCATTGAAACCATTCACAGGTTCTGGCTGACTGACAATGCCAGCTCAATACTTTAAATCTGGCAGTGCCACCTGTTCTCCTTGTACTAGGTCCTACGATCGGAGGCCAAACTCATTGGGTTCTCCATACCCTGACTCACTGCAGCATCATTGGCTACCATAATAGAAGAAACCAAGATCCAAGCACTGTGTGGTGATAATTGATGCACCATGGCAGGTGCTCAGATCTCCACAGTCCCTGTACCTGTATTAAGCTCTTCGTGGTTACAGTCACTTCAACGCTGTAAGATCTCCAATTGATCCATGGTTATCTCATCTGTAATAAACTGCTCATTGGTTAAATCTCTCTTATTTTGAGCATTACACTTCATGAAATTTGTCACCTGAGAGCGCTCCATAAAGAGTTTGGATGTGCAAGTGCGGCGTATAAACAACAAACAACTTCTCTCACTATATCGGCAGGCAGTACAATCCGTAAGGCTGGGCTGTTAGGGCCCACTCGCATTTCCCTAGAAAGGACCTTACCAGAGGCACTGATAGAGAAGATAATAATCATAAGCCGCACGCAGAGAACCTTCATGGTGCCGTCAACTTCACGGTGCAGAGAGAAGAAAGTCCAGAAGCCTCGCCTCAGCCAGTGCCTGGGATCTTTGAGTGGAAGCAGAGGAGGGACCGCTGTCAATGCTAGAAACAGGCTGTCTTGACCTGGGTAGGTGTATGCCGTTTGATCCAGCCTCTATGTATACTGAAGAAACATGATTTCCACAAAGTTTGGAGAAACATTTAGAAAATGTAGTGATGTAAAAAGTGTAGGGTCGACATACATATTGTTGTAAAAAAATAAACATTCCAAGGTTAATGTCCCTTTCTCAGGGCAAAAGATATATTTTCACCCATTTAAATAAAAACACATTTAGATACTTTTAAACATCAATATTGTGGGAAAAATGTGTATACTGAAAAAGGGCAATCACTCTCTAGATGTTCAGAAAAAGAAAAAATCAAAGACCTCTCAGCCTTGTTCCATGATGGAAAAGTAGGTATGCAAGGCCAGCAACGACTGGCAACTTTTCAACTTATAGGACATAAATCACCAACCCATGCTGCACCAAGTGAGCAGAGCCAGAGGAGCAAGCAAGTTTACAACACCCTAGGTGAACAATTCTGTTCTAAACATAAACTCTTTTAAAAATACACTCATCTTGCTTTACCAACATTTCCTAAACTATCTACTTGCTATTTTCGAAAAGTGCACTCTTTTTGCCTTCAAATACAATTTTTTTCATTTTTGATAAATTGGCAAAAACTTGTCAATTCTGATTTGCACAGCAGCAGCAATCTGGCATCAGTTGGAAGAGCATTATTAGTATGCTCAGCCAATAAGCGGTTGTATGATGGTACAACGCATGCCTGTACCACGCGGTCTCAACCATGACTGCGTCTTTACCACGCATGCCTTTACCACGTATGCCTTTACCACGTATGTCTTTACCACACAATTTTGTGGAAAAGACATGATGGGTAAAGACACATGCCTGCTACAGATCCTACCCCTGTCCTGTAAACTGTCCCTTTCCCCCTGCCCTGAGTTCTAAAAATATACCCCACAACCCAAAAACCTTCCCAACCCCAGCCCCCCCCCCCACCCTGAGGCCTAAAATGGCACCAAGCCCTTAAAACTGTCCGTTTTCCTCTGTCCTGCCCTGAGTCCTAAAAACTGACCCCAAGCCCTAAAAACTAGACCATCCACAGCCACCCCGCCCTGTTCCCTAAAAACTGTCCCCTACATGTTTAAAGTACCCCGACACAGCTCCCCCTTCCCCGGGACCTAAAACTGCTTCCTACATCCCTAAAGTACCCTGACTAAGCCCGAAGGCCTAAAACTGCCCAAGCCCTTAAAACTCTCCCTTTTCCCTGCCCAAACCTGAGCCCTAAAAACTGCTCCCCCCTAAACATTAGCCTAACCCCAGTCCCACCGCCCTGAGCTCTAAAAACTGTCCCCTACACCTGTAAAGTACCTTGACCCAGCTACCCCTGCACAGGGCCCTAACACTGCTTGTTGCCCTATAAACCACCCTGACCCCCTCCTGAGCCCTAAACACTACCCCCACCTCAAAAACTACCCCAACCCCGTAAGACCCGGCACTAGCCCCACTTACATCTCCGCATCCTCTTTCGTTCCTTGCTCTTCCTGGCCCTGTGCCCACCCATCCGCTCTTCAACTAGACCGCGCATTGCCTTAACCACGCATCAGCGTGGTTAAGGCATGCATGGTTTGGCTTGCGGGGAAAAGGCACTCATGGCTGAGCCCACGTTGTTAAGGCTGTTTCCCCCCTAAGCAGGTCCAAACCAACCCTGAATAGGAAACAGGCATCATGCTGATCAACTAGGAGAAGGGAATTGTAGAAGGTATGACTGTGAAGGTGAATTCTTAAAAGATCTGTGCACATCCCTGTAGAAGAGAAACAACTCTGTCCAGATTAATGCAATTATTGAGTCATACCTTTAATAGGACCAAGAATAAACCTTGCTGTAATTCTTAATGCCAAGCCTCCCATGTCTTTTTATAGAGGCCTCAGCTACATTGGCAAACAGTTCTTGCCCAAGTACTCATCATGTGCTTTTCTCCATGCTTCTTTAGAAGCTATGAACTGAAATTCATAAATCACTTGTGCACCATTTTTAGGGAATTTTAGCAGGAATCTTTCAGCAGAAGCTTTTTCCCCCAGGGTTCCAAACACTAACAAGCCCTTCAAATTCAGCAAATGTACCAACCCAGAGCACTGAAGATGTGTTGAACTGCAGTTTGTAATTTCAGAGTCACAGGAGGAATCAGTCAGGTAGTGAAGGTTCAGCTTCAGGAATTGGAGCCTCTGGGTAGAACATAAGGTTTTAAGCAAATTTTCATGGTAAGAATTATGTAAACATGCCAGACGCGATGAATATGGTAGACTGAAACTCTTACAAGATCTAGTTTTGCAGAAGATGCCAAGAAAAGTATCCAGATTTGAGGAGTGAGAACCAATTCATTATTTCCTATTTGTAAAGTGCGAACATATCACCCTTAAGGGTTTCAAGGTGCTGGGGGCCGCTGGGAGATAAAGTGAGTTATTGCCCACAGTCAAATGATGCTGAGCTGATCTGCAGCCGGCGATCACACCGTGAGCCCCGTGCTCCAGAGTTAGCGGCTCTGGCCGCTCCGCTGTTCCTCTCTAGCACTAGAAGTTGAAATTGGCCACTCTATACCAGGGGTGAGCGCCAGATTCAGCCATATTCTCCAGAAGCATTGGCCGGCCAACATATGCTAGGGATACCCTGCAAAAGGCTGTGTTGCTGGTCAGGCTGTGTTGCTGGTCAGATGTCTTTGTTAGATGTCATCAGCTAGGAAGGGCCACTAAATAACACTTTAGGGTATATTTACAAAGAACTGAAGGAGCGCGGTGTTAGCCTTCTTGGCTTAACGCCTTGCTCCGCCACTTCTGAAACGCAGGACTGCACCATATTTACAACAATACAGTGCAGCCCTGCGTTTCCCTCTGCACTGGCGCTAATTTCAGCTGTCTAGCGCCAACACAGGCACCAGGTGCCTGGGTTGGGGGGAGTGATTGTTTATGTGAGGGAAGGTGTCCATTCCTGCACATAAACAATCTTAAATGGTGATCTATAACTTCTATGTGTTCTGTTTTCTGCAGCACTCATAGATGCTGCAACTCATCATTTTTAAAATGATTGTTTATGCGCAGGTGTAGGAAGAGCCACCTTCCTGCACAAAAACAATCATTCATCACGTTTTGCTGTTTCTATGTGTGCTGCACGATGCAGAACACACAAACAGCAAAAACGACGAGAAATAAAGCATTTCTCCTTGTTTCCCCATGTTAAAACCAGGTTTTTTTTTGGTCTTAATTTTGGTGCTGCCTCCTATTTATGCCACCCTTTTAAATAGGGAGCAGCGTCAAAATCAATGAGTGTTGTGGCGGTAGGCCCACCGCAACACCCATTGTCCACCCCTTTCACTCTATATATGGCGTAAAATGGTGCCTTATTTACAAGGCAGCATTAATCCACAATAAGTGGCTTAACACTACCTTGTAAATAGGGCGAATCATGTGGTGATAGGGACTTGTAAATATGCCCCTTTGTGTCCACCCCATATGTCTTCATTAATCACTTGTAAGGGTCTATGTGAGTAAACCCTCAAGTCTATAAATCTCCTATAGTTTGACATTGCGATTCTCCTAATTACATGCCAAGAGAATCTGGATTTCATTAAAGACATGGAGGCTACCATTATGGCATATTTCTTTTGATGCTAACTCCATGCAGCCACTTAGTAGCAATACATCATAAAACAAATAGTTCTAGAACAGAACCGTCCTGATTTATAATAGGCATGCACACAGGCTAGACTTCCTCTTTTAAATGCAAAGTATTAAGGTAATTTATTCTTCCTGTAACTCTTTCCCATCTTCTTTCTTTTTCCTTTAGTTCACAGTTCAAAACTGGAAAAGTGAGATGAACTTAAAGGTTGGGTCACAGAGTGAATCCCATCTGAAAGACTTCCTTCTGGTTAGAGGAATATAAGAAAAAGTTCCAGTTATTTTGAAGTAGCTAAAGAAGAATATAAGTGCACTGTTGTAATGTTTTTTTGGTTTAAAAAAAAAAAAAATTTAATGCAGATTTATATAGCGCAAACTCGACCCGAAGGTATTGGAGTGCTTTACATGAGCACTGGTTACGTTACCCAAGGGCACATTCAGACACGGGGAGATTAAGTGATTTTCCCAGAATCACAGGATGTGGACACGATCCCGAGGCTCGAACCTTGGTTTCCAGCAACAAAGTAGGCAATCTAGCCGTCAGACCACATCCTCTCCCCTCACCGCCCTGTTAAAATAAAGAGAATGTAGCAGTGATTATCATGCAGTATGAGATATTGTAGCAATTCTAAATTGAATAAAGATTGTAATATAAACAATTCATCTCATTTTTTTATTAATTCATGTGTTAACCATTCATTTGGGTGGAAAGGGTGGGATAATGTTAGCCTCCGGATCTTCAATGAATTCCAGATTCTCTTGGCATGTAATTAGGAGAATCGCAATTTCATTAAATGACCGGAGGCTACCATTATGCATTTTGGTAGCTTTGTGATACCACATCTGACATATGTTCAATTGGTTTACAAGAGTGCTTTGCAAACGTATTAGAATTAAACCAGTCAGCAGCTCTTAGGATGTCATCTATTTTACCACCCTTGCAGAAGCATTTGCTAGCCATGGCTCCCCTGACTGAGTGTGCTTGAAAGATTTTGAGGTCAATACCAGGTAACTCCATTGCACTTTTAAACCAGTTTGCTATAGAGGGTAATGTTATGGGTTTAAAAGGTCTCACAAATTATATAAGTCATTGATTGACACCATTTGCATGATGTTCACTCATTCTAGGGTAATATTCTTTCCTGAAATCTACCACACAAGTTTCTTGCATGCGTAGATATTTGACAAAAAAATTGTATCCAACATAGTATTAGTTCTCCCGATAATTATGAATATGACACCAAAGGTATCATAAATTGTATTACTTACCTCTAGTGCTTTAACGTCTGATACTCTACAACAGGAGAATAGGCAAAAGAGAGAGGCTAGTTTTAGCGATAGTCTCTTTTTATCTAGGTATCTGTTATTAGGCCAACTAGTGAATACATCTAACATTAGTTTAATGTCCCATAGGGTCTCATGTCTAGGTTTAGGGGGTCTCCTTAGGCAAATCCATTTGAGAATTCTGCACACTATAACATTTTTCCCTGTGGACTTGTCATTAATTAAAGCATGGCCTGCTGAAATTGCTGATCTATAGCGATTAATTGATCTATAACTAAGGTGCCTCTCAAATTATTTTACTAAAAAGTTGACTACATGCCCAATAGGTGCTTCCATGGGATCCAGGTCCCTCTCCAGGCACCAGCGTAACTATGTTTTGCAAATGTTGTTGTATCTATAGTGGGTGCCTGGGGCCCATGATTCTCCGAGCTCTTCTCGAAAGGCCTGTAATTATGTTGGATCTCCTGACATCTTCCAGGCAAGAAGGTTCAAAGTCCCTGTCTGAATTAGGGGATGTTCTCCATCTTTGTCTCTTAAGAGGCCTTCCTCAGCCGGTGGCAGTACAGGAATGTCGCAGGCTAATTCCAAGGTCACAGGGACCCACGCTTGGGACAGCCAGAACAGTGTTACTAGTACTAGGGAGCATTTTTCCTGTCTCACTTTCTGGAGGACTCTCTGGATTACTGCAAAGGGAGTAAAGGCGTAAGCTTGAATTTCTTTCCAGGGTTGAAGGAAGGCATTGACTGCTCAAGCACCCGGGTCTGGCATCCAGCTAAAATCGTTTTTTAGTTGGAATGCCAGTCTGCTTGCGAACAGATCTACTTCTAAAGGGCCCCAGAGGTGCTCGAGAGTTCTGCAGAGTTTCTCTTCAGCTTCCAGTAGCTATGGTACAACAGGAATCTCGAGTACCACTCTGCAGTGATGTTGCTCTTCCCTGGTAAGTATTCTGCTTTCAGGCTTATTCTGTGTTCTAGGCAGAACATCCAGAGTCTTTTGGGTAGGTTTGATAGGTCTGGGGATTTTGTACCTGCCAGGCGATTTATGTATGCCACAGCTAATATGTTGTTCATTTTTAGAATAAACAATCTACCCAGTAGGGATTGTTTGAAGCTCATCAAGGCATACAGCCCTGCTGTCAATTCTAAATAGTTGATGTGGTGCGAACTCTATGCATAGGACCATACACCTCGCGTGCGCTGGTTGTTCAGGGAAGCTCCCCAGGCATGAAGGCTCATGCCTGATTCTAGGATATACTTTGGGAAACAACTGAAAATGGCTTTCCCATTCCAGGTGTCTAGGTGCTCTGGCCACCAGCTCAGTTCTGATTTGGCCTCGTGGTCTAAGGATACTAAGGGGCCGATTCCGATCCTGGAGAAACCGGGTACGAATCGTCGGACGGAGCGTTTTCTCCGTCCGACTCGTACCCGGTAAAAACACCATACAAACATGCAAGAACGATTCGTACGGAAACACCATTTCCGTACGAATCGTACAAACCACCGACCGACACAAAAATACATCCGAATGTGATCCGGGACAGCGCATACGCGACATGCGGACGGAGTTAGGCAGCCTTTTACATACCGGCAAGTACGATTCGTACCGACAGCACTCCGGACGGCAATATTTGTACGGCACCCAAAAAGTGCCGGAAAAGCTAAGTACGCCGCGAAGCGTGAGGAAAAGGGGGCCTGGTACGCGCCGAACACCCCCCCCAGCCCCCCGTATGTACGTGACGGACCCCCAGCCCCCCGCGGATGGACGCGCCGGACCCCCAGCCTCCCCGCGGACGGACGCGCCAGACCCCCAGCCTCCCCGCGGACGGACGCGCCAGACCCCCAGCCCCCCCGTGGACGGACGTGCCGGACCCCCAGCCCCCCGCGGATGGACGCGTCGGACCCCCACCCGTGTATGTACGGTGCGGACCCCCACCCCCGTATGTACGGTGCGGACCCCCACCCATGTATGTACGGTGCGGACCCCCACCCGTGTATGTACGGTGCGGACCCCCATCCGTGTATGTACGGTGCGGACCCCCACCCCCGTATGTACGGTGCGGACCCCCACCCCCGTATGTACGGTGCGGACCCCCACCCGTGTATGTACGGTGCGGACCCCCACCCGTGTATGTATGGTGCGGACCCCCACCCCCATATGTATGGTGCGGACCCCCACCCCCGTATGTACGGTGCGGACCCCCACCCGTGTATGTACGGTGCGGACCCCCACCCCCGTATGTACGGTGCAGACCCCCACCCGTGTATGTACGGTGCAGACCCCCACCCATGTATGTACGGTGCGGATCCCCACCCCGTATGTACGGTGCGGACCCCCACCCCCGTATGTACGGCGCGGACCCCCAGCGCTATGCGCTGGGGGTCCGCGCCGTACATACGGGGTGGGGGTGCGCACCGTACATACACGGGTGGGGGTCTGGCGCGTACATCCACGGAGGGCTGGGGGTCCGGTGTGTACATCCGTGGGGGGCTGGGGGTCCGGCGCCTACATCCACGGGGGGCTGGGGGTCTGGCGCCTACATTTGCGGGGGGCTGGGGGTCCGGCGTGTCCGTCCGCGGGGGGGCTGGGGGTCCGGCACGTACATCCGCGGGGGGCTGGGGGTCCGCCGCGTCCGTCCGCGAGGGGGCTGGGGGGGTGTTCGGCGCGTATGCGGGCACATGTTTGGACGTCTCCATGGTTGCTATGGAGGTTCGCTCCGTACGGTGTTTTTACCGGATGTATGACGTTACAACGCATTTTTTACATCGCAACATCCACTACAACGCATTCCATTACATCGCATGACACTACAACGCATTTTAAAAAACTACCTTTACAACGCATTCCATTACATCACATACTACCTTTACAATGCATACCATTACAACGCATACTGTTACATTGCATTTAAGGTAAGTATTGGATAGTATAGGGGTAAAAATTACTATTCTAACTCCAGGGGGTGCAACAGTAGGGTAAGTGTTGGATAGTGTAGGGGTTAAAAGTTACTATTCTAACTCCAATGGTATGCATTGTAATGGTATGCGTTGTAATGCCTGCGTTGTAGTGACATGCGATGTAGTGTCATGCGTTGTAATGGTATGCGTTGTAATGGTATGCGTTGTAATGGTATGCGTTGTAGTGTCATGCGTTGTAAAGGATGTTCCGTTGTAATGCCTGCGTTGTAAGTGTAGTGTGATGTAATAGTTGCGTTGTAAAGGTTGTTTCCCGTTTTTACCATACGGTTGTGCATTCGGATGGACGGGACTGATCGTACTTGCGCGTTCGGACTTCGGTTTCCCGATTCGTAGGTAAAACTGTCCGGGGACGTGTCGGACACTTTTTCCAACCCGAGGACGTGTCGGGGAATTTTCCCAATGCGATTCGTATGGAGTTTTTTACATACGAATCGTACTTGCCAGTTTGTACGGGACTTGTACGATTCGTACGGCAAAAAATCCGGATACGCTTCGTATGGGGAATATTTTAAACGGATCGGAATCGGCACCTTTGTCTTTGAACCATAGTCCAGCTCATAAGGCTTTTTGCCTTTATCCTCAGAAGAGCCCGATAATGTAAAGGTTCTGGAAAAATAGCTTGATTAGAGGAAGATATGAGGCCCAGATGTCTAGCCAGTTCCCATAGAGTTAAGAGGTCTTGTTTTAGTACAATTCTTATTTTTTCTGTATTTTTGTGATTTTATGCTTGGGTAGTAAGAGAAGGGACTTTATTGTGTCTACCGTTAATCCCAAGAATTCCAGTGATCTGGAGGAATCTAAAATAGATTTTTCATTATTCACTATGAAGCCTAAATTCTCTATAAGATTTAGTACCATATTCAGATCCTGTAGAATCTGAGATTAGTGTTGGGACATAATGAGGATGTTGTGGAGTAGACAATCATTCGTATCCCTCTCTCTCTCTCAAGAAGGATGCAATAGTTCTCATTATTTTGGTGAAACACCTTGGGGCTGAAGATAAGCCAAAGGGGGGGCTGTAATTGGAAGAGGTAATTGTTCCATATGAATTGGAGGTAGGGTTGGTATTCTGTAGCCATTGGGGATGGTAAAGTAGGCATACTTTAGATCCAGCTTTACTAGCCAATCTTGCTCTAGTAGCATGTCCCTTAAGAGGTGGATACCCTCCATTTTTATATGACTAGATGAGAAATGTGTTCAATTATCTGAGATTTATAATTGGTCTCTACTCCTTGTTTCTCACTGGACCTCTATAATTGCCCCTTTGTGTAGCATGGAGACTACCTATTCCTCCACAATTTCTTGTTGTTGTGTGATCAGTTTGTACTGGGTTCCCTCAAAAATGTATTTTGAAGCCATGAATGGTTTCTAGGATCCAGGCATCTTGTGTAATTGTTTTCCAGGCTTGAGAAAAGAGTTTGAGTTGACCTCCCATCTTTTCCAGGGGAAAAGAAGAAGAATGAGAGATATTGATACTCACTCTGGAAATTGCTGGTTCCTTGTCCGGGGCATCTGAATCCTCTGGAGTCAGTGGATCTTCCTCTCTGTCGGTAGAATGGTGGGAGGTTGCTCATTTGGTAACCTCTACCGAAGCCTCTCTGTCTGAAGTAGGGCCTTTGGGTGGTTCGGCCGGTAGAAAGGCCCCTTCTTCCAGCCCAACCGAAACCACTAGGGTTGAAGACTCATCTCATGCTGTTCTGTGCTTTGTCGAAACCTGTAAAGGTTGCAACGTATTTACTTGAGCTCTTTATCATGTCTTCCCCAACAAGAGACCTTTGGAGTTTGCTGAAGGCTCTCTGTCGACCGTCTCGCCCAATTATAGGTTGATATTAGTAAGGACTACTCTCCGTCGTTGTGCATTTATGCCTGCATTCACGTTTCTCATGAGGATTAAGGCTCTCTGGCTCCAGCCCCTGAGTAGGTTTTTTTCTCTGGTGGCATGCAGTTGACGTGGCTTTCTTCTGCCATGTTGATAATTCTTGCCAGAGGTCATAGAATGTTGAGAAGGCGATCCTGGCAGGCCTTGAGTGACCTTTCCATGCCTATCCTGGGGTACCTACCAAGTTTAAATTGGAATTTGATCAATTCTGGGTCAAGTTTAGGTGTTAGATAGATCTTGTCTCGGATGACGGGTCTGGAGCATTCTGCTCTTAGGATGATGCGTGTTTCCTTCTTTAGGGGATTTCTAACCCACCTCTTGATAAATTTGCCCACGTGGTCTTGAGGCCACCATTCCACGCTCCTTGGATGTCTAATGTTGTATGGGGAGAACATCTCGTCGCCTAGTGGATCGATTATAATTTCTTTGGAGGATGAACGGCATTACTCTTCTCATAGGAGGTCTCAAATTCTAAGTCATCTTGATCTATATCTAGGATGTATTCCCCATTAGGTTTGCACCTTGTTGTTCCTGATCCTCTATTTCTATGATTTTGGTATCTTGAGGAGCCGGTTTCGACGCTGTCAAGAGTTGTGCCACCTAGGACACCTGATACCTTTGAGGTGCGTAGCCCTCCCTCATAATTGCTTAGACCTCCTTTACAGTTTAAGGTGCTTAGACCTCCAAATGTGCTCACAGGGTTATTCCCTCCATATTGTTTTCTTTAGTCTTTTGCCCCCTTTTTTATTATACTAGCCTTCTCCCACTATCGGGCTTTCAATAGTGCCTTCTTCCTCATCAGTTAAGATCCTTTTGGTGGACATAACCTGGCTCAGCATTTCTTGTGAGAAGGAGCGCATTTCTTGTTAGATAATTCTTTTTAATATCTTCACTTTTTAGGTTAGGATGGGCATGTCCATGTCATTGGATTCAGACATGAAAATGGGGACCCCTTGATTTGTACTTTTAGATCTATGAGAAAATGGAAAACAAACTCAATAATAAACACAGCACCTCCGACTTGATCTATATTTCTTTCTTCTGCGACTCAATCCGCTCTATTGGGCATACGTGTCAGAGACATGTTACACAGCAATTTTTATATTTTTTTATTAGCTCATTATATTCTTTTTTCTTTTTTGCATATAGTCATTTCATTTTTTTATCAGAAGGATTACAAAACATACATTGTATTCAAAATATTCTCTCTTTTTTCCATTTACAAGAATACTGTACATTTTATATTTTTACAAAGAAACAACAATCATTATGAAAGAGTTCATTCACATGAGAATATACTAATTAACAACCACTGTGTTTTGAACCACCAGCAAATGCTAGCCTCTTGTTGTATTCCACTTTAGGTGTCCGTATATAGGTTTTCCTAAATCATGTCCTTATATAGGCACAATTTGCATTGCCCTTATTTAGGCATGAGATCCCTGTCCTTATTTAGGCATTAGCCGTGCTATCCAAATACAGGCATGGTCACCTACATCCGTCCACCCCAATGTCACAACGAGTTCTTAGAAACCAAACCCTTAAGCCATTGGGAGTTTCCCTAGCCTAGGATTATTGATTTCTCCAAGAACTCATTTATTATGCATGAATCGCTATTCCTTAAGGGTTCATTCATGACGTCTTCCTCTGCCCGACTTTACGTCAATGCAAACATTCCTAAGCACCTTCCAGGTATAAATATACCTTACCTTGCTATGACAAAGCACGGCTGCACAGCTCGATACGGCAAGTTCGGAAGAGACCACGACTTTAGAGGAATTCGTGTCCCGGCCTGACGCACTGACAAGAGACGATGTCATCCCTGCTCGCAGAGAATCCAGCTTCCAGTGTTCTGACTCCCTTCACGGGGTGTTAGAGTTTGAGACCCGGAAAGAGATTCCCACCTCTCTCTTATTCTAAGGTATGGAGCTGACTAGAACCTAGAGGGACTCTTGGCATACCAAACTATAGCCTACCATACTATAGAATACAGCACCTACTTCTTACCTTGTACTACACTTAGGTTAGGTACACTGGGGTAGAATTAGTTAGAGAAGCATCATATGAGTATCCACTTTTTAGCCTATGTTACTTATATATATGAATATGTGTCATAGCTAAAAGACAATGCTATTGCAGTATTATTTCTTTCTACTGCTTACACTGTACATAATATATCTTGCATACTGTCTTGCGATTGTAACAGCTCATATCTCTCGCATGAGAAACAAGACTGTTCAATAAATCCTTTTATTGAAATGCCCATCTACTATCTCTGTGTAACTCTCGAAAAACTAAGCATGCACGATTAGCTGAGTGAAACTGTTATCTATTGTTTCCACGATTTTGAGACGTGTTCCGATTCTAATGGGAAACAACGTTGTCATGTTTATGCGGTTGCCAGAAACTACTCCCTTCTTGTTTACAAGGAATTTCTAGTGGCCTCTGAGTTAGCTGGTACAAAGTAAATGAAGTTTAATATACTCGATAGGGGCATACTGACCTCAGTCCTATGCCAAGCCTATAGTGTATATTATTCCAAAGCGCAGAGCCTATTAGGGAAATAGGAACTACACTACATGGCGCCCAAAGGTTTGGTAAGGCACTAATTTAATGCTAGATACTGAGTAACTCAGTCGTGCATTTCTCAGAGATCCCTACTCACATACTCCATAAGACGTCTGGAGTGGGTAGGGTCAATATCCGCCATAGCTGAGTAGGACGAAAATCCTATGTATTAGCTGTTTGGTTTGTTCAATGTTGAAGGATACAGTGTTCCAAAATATCATGCACCTTATCTTTGTTTCCTTGAAACTTGTTCTACATTTTTCAAAAACAATGTCCCTTAACGGGCATACTAATACCGTGACCGGTGAAGTTGCAGCTGACCAAGCTTTTAATTTTACAGGTTTAAATGAAACCGATGAGGGTGTTATAAACATCCATCCAAATCTAAGGAGAGCCATCACTCTAAAACTTACAAAACATGGCCAAACACCAAGAGGTGGTAGAGCAGTTTTAGTGATAGAGGCACATGAATCTTTTCAGACAGAGGTATTCTATTCATGGATTGTATTGCCAGAATCACATCCAGCAACAAAAGTGTTTCACATCTATAAAGAAGAAGATGAACCACCTGAGGAATATATTTCTTTCGAGGATGTTGAAATTCCACTCACATACCAGGAGCATAATCTCTGGTTTAAAGGCGCCCTAAAACATTACAATCACATTACCAGGCTCGGTCCACTAGGTAGACCAGGAGCAACATGGCCGATTTTAGCCGGCTACACACCTCATCCTGACATTGAAGCAATGTCAGACGAGGAATTACTCACTCAACTCAAAGAGTTAATAAACATTTACAGACAATTAGTCTAATATGTCATGTGGACTTTCACAGTTCAACCACCATTAACCATTCCAAATCAAACCCCTCAAAATTAATCCACAGATGTTACACGCAGTCGTGGGTAAAATGCCCACAAAACGTGAACAAATTCCATTCTGGTTAGCTCAAAAAATTACTCAAATCGAAGCAGTATTTCCTAATACTAGCCCTTATGAGAAACACATAATCCTAACAATCTGTTTACCAATGGGGATCACACCACAACTGGAAGACTGCACTACTTGGGGCACAGTCTTTGCTGCCATCTATACTAAAACTCATGGTATTCCGTCTATTGCGGTAATACCTGATGTCTTGAAACAAATTCAAAACGAATACGGGGCAGAGCCTGCTCTGAATTTAGGTTTGAAATTACTGAAAAACTTCGACCAGGTCTCAACAATAATATTATCTAATATTAAAGGGGAGGCAGCATCAGTGTATGTGCATTTTCATTTATAAAGCGCACTGTAACCCAACGGGCATCCTGGCGCTAATCCGCGATCCGCCAATGCTTAAGGGAATTTGATGTAACAGAACATCAACAAGAACTACCCAGAATAATAGAATAATCTTACGCTGAATTAGGCAGAGACAGTTTGGGTGGAAAACCTTGAAACCACAATTGTCTGAAGGTCCTTAGAAGGACTCTATTAAACACAATCCTACATCTTCTAAAAAGAAGTGGGAAAATAACAAACAACATTCAAAAGAGAAACGTTCTTAATCCCGAGGTAGGTCTCCTCAAAAGGAGCACTCTGAAAGGAGGTATAACCTCAGGAATAGGGATAATTTGAGAAAACCTGACAGACATCAGGCTACTGATACACGCTCCTTCTCATACCTTTCAATTCAATTCAATCAGCTTTATTCGGCAATTAAGTCATAAAAGCACATTTTCAAGCATACATAAAAAACAGTTCATAAATTACCTAAAAGAGTAAAAATCACAATTACATTTACGATCAACCGTCAAGCTAAACTTTTTCTTATAAAAAAAAAATATATATATAGAGGAAGAAAAAAAAACAAGAACATAAAAATGGGACCAACCCTTGTCAGCTTGTGTGGCCCAGATAGTTACATAATATATCTTTATAATCACGTTTCTTTGGCTTCCTACATATAATAACTACATCAGATGTTATTATCAATCTGTTGCTTTGTTTTGGGAGGGAGAATTTGCAGCATGCCTCAGAGCTTTTGATCTTATGCCCCAGGCCCATCCTAAAAATTTGGCCACCGCTATGCAGATCGGGGCAGCGGAATCAGTACACAGAATGCGAAGGGCGGTAGCATGCCTTCTGAATCCCAGAAGTCCACAGATTGGTTTTATCCATATTTTTCGGGGTGCTACGTACATTGGACAAAAGAATAATACATGTCCTATGTTCTCGCATTCTTCTACGCATTTATAACACATATCGTTATTAGTACCTTGTCCCCCCCATCTAGAGGTAAATTCTGCAACGGGTAATGTACCCACTCGCAATTGGAAGTCTAAGGTTTTTTCAATAAGGTCCCAAAACTCCTCAAAGAGGGGGTGGGCTTTTAAATCGAGAAAGCGGCTCGTTAGATGGCTAGAAAGACCTTGAGTAATTTCCGACTTGTAAACCCATTCCCAATATATTATTTTCAACTTTTCTTTGGATGGAAAGACAGCATTTGCAGGGTTTGTCCATAGTTCGATTAGGCCTATACTGCCCAAAAGAGATTTGATCCCGAGCAACCAAGATATTTTTTGGGACCTGTCAGACTCTATTATATCCACAAAGCCACTCCTGTAATGAATAAGTTTGTTTGTACACCAAAGTCGACGCCAATATAGAATTGGACGAAGCTTCACCAGATGTTCCAGTGGTTTTTTGCCAAGATCCAACAACAATGGTCGTAGTGGCGTGCTGACGGGAAGATTTGTGACCTTGCGTAGAAACGCATTTCTAAAACCTTCAGGCAGTTCAAATTGCTAAAGCCCCAGAGCTCAGCCCCATAGAGGCATGACCCCAGGACCTGCGCGCCATAGATTTCTAGAACTGGAGAGATTGGCTTAGTGAATGAGGATTTAAATCTAGACAGAAGAGCACCAGATTTTTGCTTGTGTTGTAACACGGCGCGGTCTAGTTGGCAACCCCATCGCATATCTTTTTGTAATGTTATCCCCAGGTATGTGAATGAGGTAACCTCCTCCAATGGTAACTTGTTCATGTATATTTTTCCTTTAAAGGATTTTGATCCATTAAACGACATGAACTTTGTTTTTCCCGTGTTAACTTCCAGGCCCCTTGCTGCGCAAAATTCTTCAAAGCATCCAAGGGCCTTTTGTAGGCCGCTGGGGGTCTTTGAGATGATTAATGTGTCATCCGCAAACATGAGGATCGGGATGCGTACCCCTACCAGGGCAGGTGCATCCGTGGGGGTCAGTGAGAGGTGACTGGCCACCCCGTTGACAAAGAGCGAAAACAGGGTCGGCGCCAAGACGCAACCCTGCCGCACTCCCCTGCCAACCGGGAAGTCCTCGGTCACCTCCCCTACGCCCCCCCACCGCACCCTGGCAACATTCTCCTCATGTAAACGTATGATCACGGCAAGAAGCTCAGGAGCAATGCCCATTTCCCTCAAAACCTGCCAAAGCCTTCTCCGTGGAACCAGATCAAAGGCGGCTTTGAGGTCCACGAACACAGCATATAGGGCACCTTTTCCCAGGACCACCGTCTTCCAATATAGAGTGACAAAATGGAAGACTTGGTCAATTGTTCTTGTCCGGGATCGAAAACCTGCCTGCATAGGACTTAAAATATCCTGGTCATCCATCCACGTTTGGGTTATATGAAGGAACATACGGCCTACAATTTTTTGGATTGAGTCGATTAAGCTAATCGGCCTGTAGTTACTTGCAACTGATTTGTCACCTTTTTTAAATACTGGGACAATTTCAGCCCCCTTCCACGAAGGAGGGATGTCAGCTCCCTGAGCAATTGCATTAGCAAGTCGCATTATGTAGATAGACCAAAGTTTTCTACCATTGATATACATGTCCGCAGGGACACCATCCATACCAGGAGCTTTTCCCCCAACCACTTTATCCAGGGCTCTATCTACATCTTTTAATGAAAATATTGCCCTGTCATAGTATACGTGGCTGAAGGTGTCACTGGGGGTATCTTCGCAGGGTGCGGCATACTGGGGTTTAAAATAATCAACCCATGCATTCTGTGCCACGTTGTTTTGGGGACGCTCTGCTATGCCACCCCTGTCCCATTTGTAAGTATCCCAAAAATGTTTACTATTCTTTTTCCTGCCAGCATCAAGGAGGTCCTTCCACATTTCGCTATCCCAGTTGCCCTTTGCCTCTTTCAGTATCTTCCCATAGTATGACCTAGTAGATCTTACAAGTAGTGGGTCTTTTAATTTAAGTGCCCTACCGAGTTCTACCCGGGCTTTCCTGCAATCATTGTTGTACCAGCCCTCCTTTCTATGGTGTTTGGGATTACTTTTGGAAATTGGTTTCAGAAAATATTTTCGCAGGCCCGCAAAAAGCCTGTTATGAATTTCCACCACTGCCTGGCAAGAGCTTTGTCCTTCTGGTGATCTATCTAATACTTCTAATGCGGAGGTAACTTCTTCATTAATTGCTAATAAGACCTTTGGGTCTTCTGCAATCCGATCCTATTTCAGATGGCGCATATTATTGGACAGAAAATGTTCAGACTCGTATACACCTTGCTGCAAAGATATGTGACCAAGCAAAGACGTGTTAAATGATGAGACTAATGGGTGGTGATCACTCTCTATACGGGTAGTTACCCTCATATCGATAAAGTGGGGCCACAGTTTAATGTGAATAAATAAATAATCTATTCTGCTTGCCCTACGACCGTTATCGAAAGTGTTTGTCCCAGATTTATCGGACAAACTTCTACCATTAACTGCTCTCATGTGGTTGCCCATGCATAATCCATTTAGCTGGATTGCCGCCTCCATCCACCTTTTTACAGGTGCAATCTCAAGAGGTGGAATTCCCCAGCTAGCGTCTTCTTCCACAGTGAGCTGGGATGTCTCGTAGTCCAGAGGCTCAAATGGTGTATTAAAATCGCCTGCTATGATAGGTAGGGTATTCGAGGGCAAGGAATCAATTGCTTCTTCCAATAGCTTTACAACTAAAGATTTTTTCCCCCCCGGCAAACCTCGTGCATAAACATTAAAGATTTCCAGCTTAATCCCAGATTTTGAAACGATCTTTATAGATAGGATGTCGTCGCTGATTCTAGATCCTTGAGTGACTCGACACCCTAGATCTTGCTTAAGCCAAATGGTTAACCCTCCTGACGGGCGACCTCTTGCGTTTTTTAAAGCTGGGATGTAAAAGTTAGGAAATCCATTACATAACAGGGGATCTATTGACCATGTCTCTTGAAAGAGACATATGTCAGATTTGAGTATAAAACCCAGCCAATCTGGGTCTACAAATTTTGGGCCTAAACCTGCAATATTCCAGGAAATTATGGTCAAGGAACCATTCTCACCCATGCCCCCCCTGTTAGGTCTTGGGCTCCATCGTGGAAGGCCTTGGCTTTCTCTTTCCAAGTGAGCCAGATTACTATTAGTGGGAGTACTCTCGTTGATTATGGCACCAGGCTCTACTATAGCAACTGGTCCATCTAAAACTGTAACACAAGTTGGCACAGATATCTCAATAGTTTCATTAGTAACTTCAACATCCTCAGTTATAGGAATACAAGCTACCCGTTTTTCTGCAGAGACTATGGCTGGTTTATTTATCTTGTTCCTCTTGCTGTGGAAGTTTGATCGTCAATCGCAATCTTCCAATCCAGAGGACCCATTTGCCACAAGTTGCACATTTGGTCCTCTAATGGATCTGGACCTAAATTCAGAACCTCTCTGGCCCCAAACTGCTGAGTTAGGTTGTTGGTTTTCACAATAGAAGAAAGACAAGGGCAGGGAAAGAATTGGAGTACAATGATTAAGGTTCTGCCAACTGCAAATATGCTCCACTGCCCTAGTGTCTCTAAAATTGATTATTATACAGTCTCCTTCTATTGTTTTCCTCATTGGGCCTATCCAGTTAACACGTCGCACAAAGAGAATTTCTGTTGAAACGTGCTGGGGTAGGGGGCGGTTGGAATTTAGCCAATACACACATTTGTTCTTCAGTTCCCCGAAGTCCTTCCTGTTATCTATACCCAAAGGCTTAACCCCTGCCAATATTATCACATAGGGTCTAGATTCCAAGGGGAGATGTATATTTGGAAATTTTCTGGTTACCGGAGTACTAGATGTGTCCCTTCCTTGCTGCTTTTCTACTGGGCTACCATTTGCTGTTGCCGATGCGCTACTCCCCCTCACTGCATTGCCTATAGTAATGGTCTTGGTAGTATCCCCATTTTCCTGACACAACACTGGAAGATTGGTTTTAGTTAAAGTTGGGATGGGAATTGGGGCAATATTAACAGGTGAAACATTATTATTAGGTGGATTGGCAGATGGTTTATCACCCGTCTGATAGTTACTAGCATTTTTCTGTCGGGACTGTGCTGACGGGAACATCAACTCCAGACAAGTCAATCTATTGTCAATGCCATCCAATCTGTCATAAATTGGCTGGCAAGTCTTATAAAATATAGCCTCCATTTTCCCCCAAAAATCAACTCCTTCATTTTGCAGATCCTTAGGTGGAACAAGTGTAGACAAGGTTGATGCTCCCTCCATTCTGTCTTCAGGAGTTACTCCTGTGAGGACAGGGGGCTCTTCGGGAATTTCCTCGGAGATAATTCTCCTTGTCTTTGCAATTTGTCCTCCATTTGGCGGGTCTCTGCGTTTCCTTTTTGATCTCGGATTAATCATGTTCTCCTTGGTTTTGGGGGAGGTATTTTTACCTTTGGATTCATGGCAGACCGAGTCTTTACATTCACAGGTGTACCAGCAGTTACAGTTAGGTTTGGTTGACCTGGTTTTGACCTGGTGTTGAGGTTTACTCCTACAGAAACTGGGTTACAATGAGTTGGTCCATGTGAGGGAGAGTTATTACCCGGCACGCCAGTCATAGAGTTTGTATCATTATCAGTTCCCTGTTCAACATTGCGTACCGGGGAGTGAACATGGGACAAATAGCCCAGAGAGGAGCGTTTTTCTACAAGAGAGCCCAGCGACAGGCGTTTCTCCGTGTAGTCAATTTCCTTGTCCAGGATAGATGACACTCTTACCAGGAATTGGTCTAGTGTACCAACCAGGGACTTCCGTCCCGCATCAGGGGCGGTAGACATTGTACAAAGGGAAATTTAAGTTGATGTTAGCTTGTAGTCCCAGGATACACAATACGATGATATTAGTGCGACAACATTTAGTCAATTAAATCTGGGAAATAAATACGTCCCTTTGATTACAGACTAGGAGTAAATAGTTAGCGGTAACTAACCGTTCAAAGTACTTCAAAGAGGGGTGGCCCGGCCCGGCCTCACTCGGTCTCTAACGGGCCCGCCCTTGGTCCGGGCTTCGTCCGGCGCGTCCCGCTCGCGCCCCGCGCAGCGGCAACCAAGATGTAAAATATAGGCGTGGTCCGATAGGCGGGTGGGCGGGACCGCAGCGCAGCTGAATCCAAGCACGGACTCCTGGTCTGAGGAGTCCCGTGCACCAGCCGGTCAACACCAGCAGCGACTCCCGTGTGCCCCCGCAGTTCCTCCTGATATGGCAGCACCTTAGAGCAATTTCCAGCGTCTCAATGCCCTTCTCCACGAAGCGGGACCCGCGCCAGCGGGTTCCGCGAGCTTTTTTCAAGGAAAGGTGGGCGGGTGGGCGGGACCGCAGCGCAGCTGAATCCACGCACGGACTCCTGGTCTGTGGAGTCCCGTGCACCAGCCGATCAACACCAGCAGCGACTCCCGTGTGCCCCCGCAGTTCCTCCTGATATGGCAGCACCTTAGAGCAATTTCCAGCGTCTCAATGCCCTTCTCCACGAAACGAACCGACATACCGTTCAGATATCGTCACAGACATCCGAAAGAAGTGGACGGTCAGATCACAAAGAAGACCACGTGAAGTCCAAAGACGAGCAACACGTTCTGAAAAACCTCAATTCACCAAAAAGAAGGTAGCAGGTCTGAAGATCAGACATGCCGAGAATACTGAGAACACAATTCAAGAACGGAGAATTGGCTCAGACAATGCTGGACAGCTCAGCAGAAGTAACAATAGCTCACCAGAACAACCTGAAGGAACTTCTGGAGATAGTGGACTTGAATGAGTACATCACAGTTGAAACTGTAGACACCAGGGTTAGTTCTCCACAAAGGTTATATGAAATAACACTCCGGATGAAGGGAGACATACCACGAAAAGTGAAAGCACTCTTTTGGGAGAGACTTTCAAGGGGTTGTGATATACTTCTAGCAGAACAGGACTGGCCCCCAGAGTTTATCAGAGAGTACCCACATGGCGAGGACATTATTATGCCAGCCTTCTCCAAACATATTCCAATTCACTTAAAATATACTTATGCCAGGAAATGGGCAGTTGCCCAGGCCCCAGCATTATACAAAAATCATGTAGGATGGGATGAGGACTCACCTCACCACAAAATACAACTAAAAAAAAAATCAACCTACTGCACAAAGGCAGTACCCAATTAAGCAAGAAGCTAAAAAACAGATCAGGGAGATCTTAGATCAACTTGAATACCAAGGGGTGATTGAAACATGCACCTCTTCAATGAACAATCCTTTGTTTCCTGTTTCCAAACCTGACAATTCATATCATTTAGTTTTGGATTACAGAAACCTGAACACTTATTCTAAAACATTTGCAGTACAAAATGCACATAGTGCAGCATTAATGAATAACATTGTGCATAAAAAATATAAAACCACATTAGACATTTCAAATGGTTTCTTTTGTCAAAACGTAGCACCTGAAAGTAGGTACTTAACAGCTTTCTCAATAATGGGAACCCAGCGTCAATTTTGTCGACTCCCACAAGGGTTCAAGAACAGCCCGGGGTTATTGTCAGCAAGAGTAACAGAGTTACTACAAATTTATGATGACGAGGCATTGTCATATGTCGATTACATCTATCTGACAGACGATGATCTAGATAGGCACTTGAACAGGGTGAATTCCATTATACTGGGCTTTGCCTCAGAGGGCTATAAATTCAACTTTAAAAAATCCAGAATTGCCCATCTCAATGTCCTTTTCCTAGGATATGAGCTTTCAAGTGAAGGCAAAAGCCTGGCAGCTAACTTTTTAGAAAGTGTGCATTGCTCCAACCTCCAAAAACCCAGAAAAACTTAGTCGATTCTAGGTTTCCTGAATTTTGGAAGAACTTACATTCTAAATTATGCAGAAAGGGTTAAACCTCTCTACGAACTAATCAAACCTGATTTGTCAATCAAAAATTGGACACAGGAACTCATAGATATCCTGTGTTCACTCCAAGCTAACATGTTAGCAACAAATCACTTACAAACAGGTAAATTAACGCAATTTAGTCATCTGAATAATTTCAGGTCAATGCGGATTCACATACTTAACTTTTAATGAAGGTGAAAAAGTACCAATTGCATACAAATCAAATTTGTATACACAGGCAGAAATATGCTTCACTTCAACAGAAGAAATTCTGACAGCAGTTCAAACCGCTGTAGCAAAAGAAAGAGCACAAGCTCAGGGGAAACGCATTATTGTCGTGACTCCGTTACCAGCCTTAGAGGCTGTTACAAAAACGAGCATTCCAAATGCAAAAGCTTTACATCCAAGATGGATACAATGGATTCATTCTCTTGCTTCAATGGATGTTGACTATGTTTTTGATCCTTATTTAAAAACACAAGCATTCCTGCAATATGAACATGAATGTACTCTGTCTACTAAGATTCTCCCTCTTGATCAGTACGAATTTATAATTTATACTGACGGATCAGCACAACCCTCTAGGGAAAGTAAGCAAGCTTACAGTGCAGCGTGCGCAATCGTTAAAGGTTGCATGTGCGATGGTAAATTCCGACCAATGGTCACTAAAACACAATCTCTATGATTCGTGCTCAAGGTTCCTATGGATGTCGCCTCAGCGTTCAGCTCACGCTCAAACTGTTATAAAAGATTTGCGAGTCTTTATCGGCACATGCGCAATAGGCACACTACACTCTGACCAAGGCCCTGCGTTTAGCTCTCGGGCTTACAAAGAAGCCATGGCCAATTCGGGCGTAGCATTGTGGTTCTCCTCTCCATTTCATCCTGAGGGAAATTCTGTTGTGGAAAGGAAAAAACGGGACATAAAGCGGTCTATAACAGCTAGAGTATTAGGTTTGGGTGATGGGTGGGTCAAACATCTTTATGGGGTCCAAAGCTCTTTAAATAATTTGCTAAGAAGTTCTCTAGGGGTAGGTCACTCCATATGAGGTCCTATTTGGGACACAAATGTGGGTTCCTGATCTCGAATGTAAAGGCACAGTGGTGGAGAAAAAACCATTTGATATCAAAGATTGTTTGGCTGTTTTACAGCATCTAAATGAACTAAGATCGAAACAAAGCAACGTGTTCCTGAAGCCAACCACCACTGGGGAAATTCCAGCCGTCCCAGCAAGGCCTGTCTGGATCCAAAAAGTTGGAGATCTAGTCACAGAAAAGATCGCGGATAAGGAGGAATTTGGTCCTTCTTACAGACAACCAGTACCTGTCCTAGCCATCCACGGAACAAAAACAGTACTTCTGCTGCCCCTTGCTGGAAGAAAGGAGAAAAGATTTGTGTCAATCGACCTCATCAAACCACACTGTGTGTCCAATATGAAGCAGTAGGACTTGTGGACTCCGACCAAGTAGCAGACGCACTCCTCTCGCTACTATCCAAGAAGTTCAAACTGAAAGACTCATCACAATCGAGGAGTCAGCAGTAAGAAATGAAGGACTAAGCAACAATGCTATGGAACTCATCCCTCTTGGAACTCAAGTAACAGTTCGTCCTGATACACCTGTCTACACCGACGTAACAAGTAATCAACTGGTTCCAGCGATTTCAACTAATCCTGATGCAATTCCAACCATTGACAGAACTGCTTCTGGCTATTTCATTAACTTTGATACGTTTTCTGAGGATCCAAGTGAGCCTGAAACGACGCCTGCCCAAATAACTTTAAAAGATCAAGTTCAAGACTTTTTTCATTTCCTGAAAAAGACTTTTCTGGTTTCACCATTGATTGAACTATGGATTATTTCCGGAATATTTTTCTTTCTGCTTTGGCTAGCCTTAGTAATGACTCTTAGTGTGCTGATAAGTGGAAGATATATTCATTTGGACACTGAAAGTAAAAATGAGAACTTACTTTTGAAACCACACAAATCATCCCATCGGGAAGCAAGAGACTTGCATCACATCACAGCAGTTCCTATACAAGATGGTATCGTTTGGGACAAAATGGATTATGATATATTTGGCCCGTCTGAACTTTTGAAGATTCCACACTTATTTAAAATTTCATTAAATGACTTTATTACCTCCAGTACCTATTCTGATGATTGGGACTTTGAGACTGTTAATAACATGATGTCTTATCTAGAAATGTCTGCTGTATTCTCTAACCATGAAAACTTAGAGCGTTCATCAGACTATGAACAGCTTTATTGTTACAACCACTATGGTCATCATTTCTTGCATAGATCTGCAATACCTAGAAATGTATTTATGTATAACCAATGGGAACATTGTCCTACGCCACCAAGGGGTAGTTCAAAAACATTTGCAAATAAGTTTCCATATTTTTCAGGGTACAACACATCCAATCCAGAAACGTTTTACTTTAAAAATGTGAACAAGACAGGAACTAAAAATATGTTAACTAATACAAAACTGATTTATTCTGCAGCCTTTATTGCCCAACTGTCTAGACAAGGGTTTGACTTTTGGAAAGACACAATTGACACAAAATCTGTCTGGAGTTCAAAAGATTGGCAAGTGCAGGGGATAGAAGCTTTGTTTGGAGCCTGCATCATCCCACAGCAAATAATGTTTGTGAATGACACTGTCCAACAAACGTCTTGCCTTGGATTAGCCAAGATCAAAGACATGAACACACCTTCTGTACCAACTCCTGCAAGTAATAGCACTATACAGGGAGCGGTGACAGTAGACACAATTTTACAAAACAACAGATCAGATCCTGAATGGAAAAAATGGTTGCTCTAGACACAACAGACACAAACATCTGTCTAGAAAGATTCCTGAATAAAATACAGGGTTTTACTATCAGTAGGACAGACCCACGCTATGTTCAAAGACGGCATCCAGGGGTAGTAACAACATACAGTGTAGGAAAAATATGCCTTGATTGGCTACAGAAATCTACACTCGAGGATGGGAAACAACACTTATTTTTACTTAAAGAAGGCGCAGACCTTAGGGATTTCTTGCTAGGACCAAGAAAACCGCGTCAAAAACGTTTCATATATCCCAGCATCTATGCTGCTTATAATGAAATATGGAAGGTTACCCAAGCAGAAGCCGCAGAAAGAATACGAGAAATTGATTGTATTAATTTAGATAAATCTCTCGCTGTGGTCGACAATGGGTTAACGACTCTGTCATCCAGGATATATTCACTGGGCAACATTGTATCCTCTGCTATAGACATACTGAAACAAGATTTGGTCATGCTGTGACAATGCCAGTCTCAATTACGTTCTATTATGTTATTAGGCTGGACGCTACAATCCTCGTGTGCAGGCTATGTGCCTTGGTGTCTCATCAACACGTCGTCTCCGTTTACAGAATACAATCTCACTGACAAACCGATCAAATTGGCACAAAGGGGAGCAAAGTATACAGTGCTGAGCATTGACAAAACAGGAAAAATTACCATTTACGGTAGCAGAAAAACCAGCTACAGAATGGATCATTCATGGCAAAATAACTCTGCCTGGTACAACTTTCCATTTTCAGTATTGCCTCAAACAAATGCAAACAGGCAAATATGAAAGGTTGGGTAAAGAATACATTAAGACATCCTGGGATTTACCTTACACACACAGATGTTGGAGTGGGGGGCGTGAAGTGTTTCTTAGCAGTTCACACTGTGAAAATGCACTGAGCGGTTCACTCATAAGTCGGGATATTAATTTACACGGGGCTTGTAGCGGTTCTGTGACAAACCTGTCTTGCCACCTGCAAGGTTAACCAGCCGCTGTGATTAATCCAACGTTTGGCCAATTTTCAAATTGGAATTACCTCATGTTGAATGATCAGAGTTGCTGTGGCATGTTGCCAGGAATCCCATATCTGGTAACGGTTAACTACAGGGTTACTTGCTGTATGCAAGCATTGTTCCACCAAATAGACACAGTCAGGGAGTCGCCTCTATGGCCTTCATTGAATGTTTCTTCTATACGATTTGATACTTTAAGCAGAATGAAAGCCATGCATTTACAACAAACCGTGCCTTTGACCTAGGCCAAAGAAACCTATGATCTACAAATTGCAGGGACTTCGGCTGAGATACAGGCTTTAATAAGTACAAACTGCCCTACACATTTCGCAGAAATGATGGGACGTATCTTAAACATGTCTGATACGAGCAGTAGTGCACATGTATTTAAGACCATATGTTCAGGACTGTTAACACCTTTTCAGGTGGTCCTCGGAATCATTCCAAACTTCGTGCACTCGGTGTTTGGTGGTCTGCCACTAATTCTAGCACTCATTGCAGGAATCCTGTTTTTATTCCTAATACTACGCTATGGCAAGCCAATTCACCGGCGTCATTCCCAGCAACTTGGAGAAAGCTCTCCTAGAACGGAACGTCGTGAGCACATAGTAAGCCCAAAAGTTGCACTTCGCCTATAAGAATTAAATACAACATGGTTTCTGTCATTAAGACCAATCTGGCAAGATTACATCTTACCTGTTCTATGCTGCCTGCTTTGCGGTGAAGAATGCATGCTAGACATCTGTCTAACACTCCCATCAGTCATGCCAACGGATATCGATACTCTGCTGTACCCGATAACGGCCCATGCTCTGTGTTATCCCCAGAGGCTACCGATCCTGATGACGGCATTCGTTGAGATCTCACAGACGCAACATGCTACTGCTGAGGCACGAGATGGATCAACAGGCGCACAGGTAACATCGGACACAAACATTGCTACTGGCGATGCTTCACATCTATGTGCAGTTAATCTTCTAAATGAGGTATTCCAACTGTCACCAACATCGGTAGACGATCCTTTGTCTACAGGAATAGAGGATTTCATGTTTTCACCAGCCCCTTACACTGACTTTTGATTCGGCTCACAGTGTACCGGGAAAGCTATGAATTTGGCCTTCATACTTTCAAAACAAGAACAAACCTTGGAACTTTTTGTTAAAAATTTCTTTTTTTTAATTTGAATTTTTATGGCAAAGTAATCTGCTTACAGTAGAACTATTCATAGAGAACGGACTTCTTTGAACACTTCCAGGGACACATTGTCACCTTTTATTCACCACAATTTCATTTGTGTACCATGACATGAAATGGCCTTGAATTTTCATATATATTTGTGAACCATTTCTTCATATATATATATATTTATGTTCATTCATTAGCATTTACTATGAACATATGCTTAGAATGAAACACTGCCTTAATATATACAGTACCTTTGCATTTCATGTCTAGCAAATGTTTTTTTTTTAAGAAAGACTTATTTTAGTATGCTTTTACAAATGTTTTTAGCAACATGTGGTACTCAGTTTTAAATGTTTAGCATTTTATTGTTTAGCATTTAGTAATATCGTTCATTCGAAAGTGGAGTGGTTGTTGTATTCCGCTTTAGGTGTCCGTATATAGGTTTTTCTAAATAATGCCCTTATATAGGCACAATTCGCATTGCCCTTATTTAGACATGTGATCCCTATCCTTATTTAGGCATTAGCCGTGCAATCCAAATACAGGCATGGTCACCTACATCCGTCCACCCCAACGTCACAACGAGTTCTTAGAAACGAGACCTTTAAGCCATTGGGAGTTTCCCTAGCCTAGGATTATTGATTTCTCCAAGAACTCATTTATTATGCATGAACCGCTATTCCTTAAGGGTTCATTCATGACGTCTTCCTCTGCCCGATTTTACGTCACTGCAAACATTCCTAATATACCTTCCCTTGCCATGACAAAGCACGGCTGCACAGCCCGATACGGCTCGCCCCGGCAAGTTCAGAAGAGACCACGACTTTAGAGGAATTTGTGTCCCGGCCTGATGCTCTGACAAGAGACGTAGTCATCCCTGCTCGCAGAGAATCCAGCTTCCAGTGTGCTGACTCCCTTCACGGGGTGTTAGAGTTTGAGACACGGAAAGAGATTCCCACCTCTCTCATTCTAAGGTATGAAGCTGACTAGAACCTAGAGGGACTCTTGGAATACCAAACTATAGCATACCATACTATAAAATACAGCACCTACTTCTTACCTTGTACTACACAAAGCTTAGGTACACTGGGGTAGAATTAGTTAGAGAAGCATCATACGAGTATCCACTGTTTAGCCTATGTTATTTATGTATATGTATATGAATATGTGTCATAGCTAAAAGACAATGCTATTGCAGTATTATTTCTTTCTACTGCTTACACTGTACATAATATATTTCGCATACTGTCTTACGATTGTAACAGCTCATATCTCTTACATAAGAAACAAGACTGTTCAATAAATTGAAACGCCCGTCTACTATCTCTGTGTAACTCTGAAGAAACTAAGCATGCACGATTAGCTGAGTGAAACTGTTATCTATTGTTTCCACGATTCTGAGACATGTTCCGATTCTAAAGGGAAACAAAGTTGTCATGTTTATACGGTTGCCAGAAACTACTCCCTTCTTGTTTACAAGGAGTTTCTAGTGGTCTCTGAGTTAGCTGGTACAAAGTAAATTATGTTTAATATACTCGATAGGGGCATACTGACCTCTGTCCTATGCCAAACCTATAGTGTATATTATTCGAATGCGCAGAGCCTACTAGGGAAATAGGAACTACACTATACTCTAACGCACACATGCACACTCATTCTTACTCCACAACATGACATATCCCCCGAGATCACATACACTGACTGGCCATACAAGAGACAGATGTTTGGTAGTCTTTGTGACCAAGTTGCGGGCCGGGTATAGCATAAATTGGTCAATGCACGTTTTGGTGGCTTAGAACAAGATGTAACTACCTTCTTCAGGACCGCCAATATGAACAATTTTAGGCGAGTGGCCAGGGTATCTGTAATATTTCAGAAAAAAACATGTCTCAAATCAGCCCATTGAGCAAAAATATGTTTTTAAGGTACACTAAGTAATTTGAACCAGACCCAACTTCCGTCACTGATCCGAATGAAAAAAAAATAAAGTCTTGATCAGATTTATCTAAGAAAGAAAGTGTGTTATGTAAGATATATCAGTGCTCTGATATCATACCACAGGAAAGAGTGAAAATAGATAAGCAAAAGATGCAGATCAACCTCCATTACCACTACGTGTTCTTAAAAGAAACTTTAGTGACTTATAATTAGATGGTCAAAATAGCTCTTCCGTGTCGTAGTATGGGACATATGTGCTCAACCATGAAGAGTAAAATACAGTATGTCAGAAACCACTTACATGGTTTGGATGGATAATTCAAATTGACACTCACAGATGACTAAGCCAAGCTCAAATAATGAGGTTACGTCCATAATAGCAGAAACCTCATAAGAAAGATGACCCACGGACTGAACCTATAGTCTGTGGATAGTAAAAACAAGAACTATAAGGATCCATAAATGTACTAAGACAACTCAGTACTAGTTAGTGTGGAAAGGTGTATACCTTAAAAATAAGAGATAAGCCACATATCCTTGTATTTCCTTCCACATGGATTTAGGGTTTTAAAGAGTTCTGAATAAATTCACAATGGCTTGTATTACAACGTCTTAACGACCTATATAAATGCATGAGAGATGTATATCAAAAAAGTCGATTAATGTGTTGGAACTCTATAGCCAATGTCTTTATGTAGTGTTCTATGACACACAGAAGGCTTACCTAATAGCACAAATTCTGCGTATGTATCAATATAATAGCCCGATGTAATGTTGGCAGCTCCAAGCCAAGTCGTATTTATTATCATGTCATAAGATTCTACATCAGACATGGTGGATCTTAGTAATTAGTATGGCTTAATAATAAGTAAATATCCTCCTTTTTCTCCTTATTTGATATTTATTTAAAGCCACCGAGATTCTGGAAGGAATTTGAAGTTGAGCTCTTTCCCACACTTCGGCTGATTTGTAATCAGTCTCTTTTTAGGGGTGTGGTTCCGCCTCAGTGGAAACAGGCACTGGTGACTCTTCTGTTGAAGAAGTCCACTTTGGACCCTGCTAGCCCTAATAACTATAGACCTATCTCTCTCTTGCCTTTTCCGGCCAAAATTGTAGAAAGAGTGGTTGGGAACTATCTCTCAAAACATCTTGAGAATAACAATATCTTAGAGGAGGTTCAATTTGGTTTTCGGCCAGCGCATGGCACTGAGACGGCTTTGGTGACCGTGATGGATGAGCTTCGGATACAGGCAGACAAAGGTCGGGCAGTAGCTCTTATTCTGCTTGACCTGTCTGCCGCATTCGATACGGTCAACCATGCGATCTTGTTGAGGAGGCTGGGGGAGGTTGGGGTGACAGGCCTTGCTCTGAGCTGGTTTCAATCCTTTCTTTCGGGGAGGAGCCAAGCAGTGGCCCTGCCTCCGTATCAATCTCCCTTCTCCAAGATTACGCATGGGGTGCCCAAGGGCTCTGCACTTAGCCCGACCCTTTTTAATATTTACATGCTCCCTTTGATGGCTGTTATTAGGGCGCATAATATCAAGACCGTAAACTATGCCGACGACATGCAATTGATTCTCTCCTTAGAGGGAGATGAGTCGACCTCCTTGGAGGCGTTTCATGGCTGTTTGCGGGCTATGGCTCACTGGTTGAGAGGAAACTCCTTGCAGTTTAATGCTGGAAAAACCGAGGTCCCTTATTTTTCAGCTGGGAAGGTCCTTTCGGCGTTGCCTGTGAACTTTTGGCCTTTGGATCTTCCCAAGGTTCTACGCCCAGTGGAGAAGGTTTGGAACCTGGGCGTTATGTTTAATAACAAGTTCACGCTGGAAGCTCAGGTTAATCAATTAGTGGGAAGCTGCTTCACCATGATACGAAATTTGCGAAAGATCCTCCCGTTAATGCCTTCTCAGGCACGAGCCTTAGTGGTACAGGGCACTATACTGAGCAGACTCGATTATTGTAATGCGCTGCTACTTGGGTCTCCGAACTATCTATTAGATAGACTGCAGCAAATTCAGTCTGCAGCGGCCAAGTTAGTACTAGGCTGGCCGAGAGATGCATCATCCTCTTTGGCCTTTTCGGAATTGCATTGGCTCCCTATTAGACATAGAATCCAGTTCAAATCTCTCTGCTTGGTGTTCAAGGCCCTGCACGAGATCGGGCCTGTCTCCTTGCCGAGAAAGTTTGTTTGGTATACTCCAGGGAGATGCTTGCGTTCTGCTTCTGCCAGATTGGTGAAAGTACCTAGAATTAAGAAAGTTAGATCGGGCGGTAGAGCCTTCAGTGTGATAGCTGCCAGACTTTGGAATGCGCTCCCGCTGGAATTAAGACAAGTCCTTTTTAGGAAGAGTTTAAAAACCTGGCTATTTCCCAGTTCCTAAGATGTTGTCTGCTCTGTTGGTTTTGCCCACACTAAGGGCCTTAGGTTGTTTAGCGCCAGGATGCCTGCAAGGTGATAGTGCGCTCTATAAGTGTAATCATAATAATAATAATTAAATATATATAAGCATATATTGTAGTCTTGAAAGAAGGGCAGTGTAAGTATTAATATTAATATAAAAGAAGGCAGATTTTGTGATTTGCGATTGTAACGATCGTAAGGTGGTCCAGCAGCGGATCGCCGAGATACTGTAACTGCCAGGAATTTCCTGACGTCATGGTATCTATTGAGCGATCAACAGCTTTGTTTTCAGGCTGTTGCTTAGGCAGCATAATGGCTGCTGGCCAGCTGCCTAGGCAGCATTAGTGTTGCAGAAGTAACGTGGGAGAGTGGCTTTACTCACCTCAAAGGTGTCTAATGCCATCGAGGGTGTTGACAAGGGCAGGGCCGGACTGGGAACTGAAAGCAGCCCTGGCAAATTTTGTCATAACAGCCTCCATCCGGCGCGTAGCGAGCGAGCGCAGCAAGCGAGCCTGACCACTACTAGGGAGGTTTGGGGTGGGGGTACCCCTCCAAGAAAATTTTGGAAAAAGACGGACCAAAATGGTGAATTTCACAGCACATTTTTCATTACATTTTCAATTGTATCTACTTTCAAAGCACAGTAAATAGTGGATGATGACCTTAAAGAGCACCAGGTTACCCACCCAGTCATATGTACCCATAGACATTCTTTCAGAGAAAACCAAAAATAGACATGAGTAGTGAATCAGAGAGAACAAAGTAAAAGTGAGACCAGCCCCCATATGGTGTGTAGCGAGCAAGCGCAGTGAGCAAGCACTACTAGGGGGAGTTTGGGGGTTGTCCCCCCAAGAAAATTTTGGAGACAGAAAGGCCAAAACAAAGCATTCTTCAACACATTTTTCATTACATATTAGATTGTATTAACTTTTAAAGCATAGTAAATGATTACATTATGGAGCAAGTGTCCGTGGTCTTAACCTCTTCCATGATCATGACGGCTCCCGGCCGTCATGAGTCACTGTGGGCGTGTGCTCATGACGGCGGGCAGCCGTCGTGACCACGCCCGTGATTGTAATGTCTAGCACTGCGGCGGAATAACCGCTGCAGTGAAGAGGTTAAATGCGGATATATATGAAATTGGCTTTATGGCATTCTCGTTTTATATCCTTTGTCTAGTATGCGTATCGATTATCCTATGATGATTTTCAATGTTTTTAATTAATCGAGCAAATAAATGAAGTACCTTGAACCTCAAAGAAAATAGCTCTGCCCCCGCATTTGCAACACGCTACAAGAGAAAACAATCAGAACTCCTCATGGGAAAATTTCATACCTACTTCATATATTGTTGCTTTTATTATATTCACTTTCAAAATTACATCAAAACATAAACGTTTGATAAAATATTGCTGGAACAAATATGTTTACCGTTTGTGTACTGCAAACACATGAACTGATTAACAGTTTTTCAATCAGCAATTGCCATTGTTTTTCTCAGAAAAAGTCTATAAAACAATACATAACAGAAGAAATCGATATTTATAAGAAGACTAAAACCAGGTACAGTACTCATTAAAGCACTTCTTTAGAACGTTAATAATAATTTTACGATTTAAAATGCAATAAGTACCTAAATAATAATTGTATCCAAACCTAAAGAAGCTATTTTGCATCTATGTAGTATAAAAGGTAATACAAAGATAACAATTAATATGTTGTAACTGGAGCAGAAATGTTATCTAGAAAAAACACGTGTTTGCTCTTCTAGTACAATGCATAATTCATGACAGATAAATGCATGTTTCTAACACATGTCTGTCTAATACCGTGACTGGGTCTGTCTGTCTCTGACATGACATGTGTAGGTAGATGTCAACGACTGGGCAAGCAGGACTGATTTAGTTACGTGGAACAGGTGTGGAGATCATCGTGAAAGAGGACAGATGAAAGAGACTTTTGACATGCTTTTGTGCCTCCGCTCTGCATTTTCTGCAACATTAAACCTTGCACTAAAGACGCTCTTGCCTCAAATTCAGTCGTGAAGAAGCATGCATAAGTGATGGCATGAAAAATCCAAAATGGCGTCCAGTGGGCCTCCTCTGCCACACATTGGAACCACGACAATATATTACGGTTACAAGAGTTACGGCTACAGTACAAACAATAAAGTAACAAACTGACGGTTTTATATATAACGTCGGTACTCTGGAGAGCATTTTCCATCAACCTCAGAAGAATGAAAGTCAGCGTTCACACTGCTGGGAATTGAGCCTGCCAACTGTATAGCGCACAGGACAGAGTTGTAACCACGTGACTCAATGGACTGTTCTTGCCAGTCGTAAAAGTGAAATAAAAGGAATTTGGGTGTGAAGTGGAAATATTTCAGCATTGCATACCTCTTTGCTCTATGGAGCTGCTGTGTTTGCCAGCACCAGTACTAAGATGTTCCCACCCCCTCCATGGTGATGAAGTTTTTCAGAGCTTTCGCAGCAACTGGAAACTGGAATGTGTATCCAATGCTTTTGACCGCTATGGACAAGTGAAGGACAGGAAACAAAACAGTCTGAACTAAAACAGGTCTAATCCCAATAAGCAGTACCGTGCTAATAGCTTTATTTCGTAATTTCCAGGCCGGTTCAAATGTGTGCCTAGAAGGCACATTGTCAGCACTGAATTTACAAGTTCATAATTGTTGTCAGATTTATAGCCAAAACAAGATCATATCCTCGGAAAGGCGTTAACTTCCCTGTTTACTCCTACTAAGCCCGCCCCAAAATGGCCTTCCCTTTGGTATCTTAAGAATGTTTTTATTGTGTCCTGGACCTTTTTTAAAATGACTAATTAAATATTGTTGTTTTCCCTTTGGTTTCTCCTGGGCGGTTACAGTTGGCTTTCACTACACTTTACATAAATGCATATGACTAAAGTTTAAGTGAGTAACATACAATGCTCTGCCTTGACATACCCAAAAGACACCACCCTTGCAAAACCTTTTAGTTTTGATGACAAAACCTTTGTGGAGTTATGCGATTATTTGCGCTGTTTGCCACTTGTTTCAAAGTATCTGTTTTCTTCCTTTCCCAAGTGATTTACTTATTCTCCTCTCCACAGATGTTAGGCTGATTGCTGTATAGTTATTGGTTTATCGGTGGCCAGAGATAACATCTAATCAAATGTTTAAGGCAACATTAATCACGGGGGCGGCATCTTGAGGCCTTTCAGGGTATCCCACGAACAACGCCGAGGCGCCAACACCCCGCCTAGCAGATGATAAACTCTATGATGGGAATGTGTTGTGCGCATTATATACACACAGCCTGTTACCACCCCGCTCCGTCCTAAGCCTGGCCAGCAAGCTCGAGTGGTTGTTCTATAAGTGATAAATTGGTCTGTGTGTATAATGATAATTACAGGTCAGTGACCCAGGGTCTCATAAGGAGGGCCTAACCATTTTGTCACTGTGCCACAGATGGCCCTCGACATGTTCACAATGACCAATGGCCTCCTCCCTCTGTGCTCCTACCATGATTGCCCCCTAAGTTTGTTCCCAGTGTTTGTAGCCCTTATCCATTTCCAGGTACCACCCGATGCTTTGCCCTAAGATATTATAATTCGTTTAATACAAGTTATTTATTTTCTTTTTTTTGAAGGCGCAGTAACCCCGGAATGTGTAGAGACATACAGAAAGATTCTAGGACGAGTATTGGAGGCATTCGGGGGCTCTTGCAGTCAGCATGGTGAGGGGTTGCCTGTTGACACTTGGAGATGGCAGTTTTAAGTGGGGGCATCTGGAGCGGAGAGTGAAGACAGAACTATTTGCAATAAAAGGACAGCCAGGGGCGTGGGCACACACTAGGAGCATCGGGGTGCAGAGTGAGGGCACAGCGTGGTACTGGGATTGGGCACTCGGGTGGCTGAGATAGCCAGTTGAAGGGGCAATGAGAGAAGGAAGAGCATGTAATTGACTAGGGCCAAGGAAGGTCATCGGGGGCAAAAGTGGGTGTCTAGGCGCAGTAACGGATGGAAATTGGCAATGGGGCGTGGAGAGGGGGAACCTGCAGCCCACGAGGTGCCTAGGGAAACTTGAGAAAGTGGTGGAGCATGGCTTTTTGCTTTTAATTGCGGCCCGGTCGAGAGTCTCGCGACGCCCCCAGAGCCTGGCCATGAATTCACTGGTAACGACTGGTGGAGACTCACGCAGGGGACGGCCGGACGCCGCGGTCGGGTCACTCACCTGTGGCTGCGGGTGCCGGGCGGCAGACACGGAGGCAGGCTAGAGTAGAGAAGAAATAATTAAATGATGGGGTGCCCCAGGCTCCGCTCCAGGCCAGCCTCTCTTTCAGTCGTCTCTGCCTCGTAGTCACGCTTGCGCGGACACCAGACCCCACCCCAGGGGTGAATGATTGTACCGCGGCACACAGACTCACTGAGATAGACGTCACTGCGGGCCGCGCATCACCGTGCCGCCATCCAGCACAGGTCAGAGGTCACAGGTGGATTTAATAAATAAAATAAAATTGGGTGACATAACGGACACTGTCCCGGACGGTGTGTGCAGCAGCTGCATTTTATGCAGATTGTGCTTGTTGTTTTCTCGCTCACTGTCACGCCTCAGGGACAGGGTTCAAATCGGCCTGTTAAGGTAACAAGTCGCTCTTTCTCTTTAAGAGCGACTTGTTATTCACGTGCTGGCACTTTGGTTTCTCGAGCGTCTTCCCCGCGCTCTGTGTATCTTCAATATGTCCCGTTCATTCCATGGTTGTCGTTGTGGCTGCCTGTAACTGTTTATTCAGGCTGTTGCTTCGGGAGCTGTTGGGTGACCGGTTGTGGGCTTCTTGCTTCTGTACTACGCTTCTACAATAAACACCTAATCTTCAAATACAACTTCCAGGAGTGTTTCCTCAATTTTACATTTGGTGACAAGGATCCTTTTAAGCAAGCCCACCAATCGAAGATAAGATTCAACAGCTTTTCAGCAAAAGCTCACCGCGTATCCACGACGCTGCAGCAATCTTCCGCCTCGATCTCACGAAGGATTACATTTCACACGACGATGGTTTTGGCACCTCCCCTCTGATGTCGTGACGCTCCTCGCGTACACGGCTAGAGGGATCGCTTCAACATTTCCTCTGTTTTGGGCTGAAATGCACTCCGTATACAAGACGGAAGAGTAGGTTGCCTAGCAACGCTACCAACAAATGCTGCTCCTCCGTTTTTGAGACGTTTTATACAGAAATTTTGTCCTGCTCTCAACGCGAGGACGATTTCTAAGGCGGTAAGACATGCTCATCCATCGGTGATGGGCACACCATTTATTTAATCATTTTTAAGGGAAGTTTTACACGATTGCTAACCTGCATGGGTTAAAAAACATAGATTCTTGGAGCTAACAGCACTTATTTCAGCCTGTACCTTCAGTGACAGGCACACTTTAAATATTTCCATTTGGGAGATTGGCATTATTATCCAATATGGCATCAAATAGTCACCTGTTGAACATTTCTGACTTTTTACCTTCACCAGGCAAACCGATTGTTCCCTGGAAACATTGGCTGAATTTATTTCAAAACTATCTGGTTGCCAATAATGCAAATGAATTTGATCCAAAAAGAAAATTTGCGCTCCTGTATGGTCATTTGGGCTTTGAAGGCCAGAAAGTATTCATCATCATCATCATCAGCCTTTATTCGATTTAAAATGAATCCTAAAAGACACATACATAAAACGAAGAACACAATATTATGTGTCACAAAGTACAAGACATCGATAATAACATTAAGAGTTATTTTAAAAAGACATTAAACAAGTCAAATTACTGACGAAAATGAACATAGTTAAAACATAGTTAAAAGGACTCACAGAGTACAATATTATATTGATCACTAGATTATAAAACAAATCTTAAAGCAAGAAAAAGACCTGAGCCCGAATATTAATTTAGGGGATTTCTGGGGTGTGCTTAATCGCTTTTCGCCGTAGAGACCACGCCCATCCCAGATATTTAGCTAGGGCCACAAAAATAATTGTTAAGGAGCTAGTGCGCAGGATTCGTAGTGCCACAGCACTACTCCTGGTACCTAGGATCTTACACATGGGAGAGAGCCAAACACGCCTTGGGATAATAAATGCCGGGCAAACAAACAGAAAGTGGGCAATTGTCTCTGTTTGAGTCCTACAAACAGGGCATGATTTCTCCTGAGCCCCAACCCATTTTCCAGACAGAGAACGAAGAGGCAAAGATCCAGCTCTGAACTGGAAAAGAAGTTTCCTGTCGCCAACGTTAGCAACCAGATCCCAGTATAGTTCTAGCGCAGGAGCAATTTTAGCCTCTAGGTAACAACCAGACATCCCGGAAGCTCTACTCCATGCCTGGAATTCGACTCTTTCCCAATATGCCATTTTAAGGGATCTTTTTGATGGAAACAGAGCGGCCGCCGGGTCACTCCATAACCCCTCCATACCCATGTCTTTCAGTATCTCGTGAAGGTTCTTCAGCCATCCGATTTTATGGAACACATCTGATTTTATAATGTCCATAAGACCGTTAGCGTAGTGGGAGAGCTCAGGAGTAGTCCAGAGTCTCCGCCAGTATAAAACCGGTCGAAGTTTTGCAATATCCAGAATAGACCTCCTGCCTAACTCATACCTAAGAGGAATCAGAGGAGTGCTCTGGGGAAGACCAGTTATGCTTCGGAAGAATTTATGTTCGACACTGGATAGGGATGCTAGCTGATCAAAACCCCATAACTCTGCCCCATAAAGCACAGAGCTTAGGGCCTTGGCTTCATAAACTTGTAGCACAGGGTTTATTGGTTTTGTGAAAGATTTATTAAACTCCCGGCTTAAGGCACCAGATAATTGTTTAAATCGCAAGGTGGCCATTTCAATATGCTTGCGCCATTTGTTATTGTTTGCTAAATGCATACCAAGGTACGTGAAGTTGTTAACCATCTCGAGTGGCTGCCCATTCATGAATACCTTTTTCCCGCGAAAACTAGGATGGGGGTTAAAGGCCATGAATTTTGTTTTAGCCACGTTAACCTCCAGACCATGGTCGAGACAAAAATCATCGAACACGCGCAAGGCTCTTTGCAAACCACTCGAAGTTTTGAATATAATGAGTGTATCGTCTGCAAACATCAATATTGGAATGGTAACTCCAGCCAACCTAGGGGCATCAGTGTTTACACAAAGCATGTAATCAACTATCCCGTTAATATATAACGAGAAGAGCGTGGGTGCCATGGTACAACCTTGGCGCACACCACGCTCAACCGGGAACTCGGGAGTAACCTCTCCTGGCCCACCCCACTGGATCCTACCATAGTTAGACTCGTGCAGTCGCATAACCAGGGTCAGGGTTTCTTTGGGGAGACCAAGTTTTTCCAATACTGCCCACAACCGAAGACGAGGCACAAGGTCAAAGGCAGCTCTCAAATCCACAAAAGCGGCATAGAGGCTGCCCTTGCCCAGCGTCACCACCCTCCAGTAGAGCTGGACAAAACGGAAAGCCTGGTCCACTGTGCTAGTTGACTTACGGAAACCTGCTTGGAAGGGGGACAGGATGTTATTATCATCGATCCACTCCAGTATCTGATTCAGGACCATCCTCCCGATCACCTTCTGGATGGAATCTATAAGGCTAATTGGCCTATAGTTGCTTGGGAGAGTCTTATCTCCCTTCTTTAGTACAGGGATTATGACTGCCCCCCCCCATGACTTAGGAACGGGCGCACCTACAGCCACAGCATTTGCCAGTAGGGTAATGTACTTACTCCAGCTGGCTTTGTTGTAAAGAAAGACGTCAGGAGGGACCCCATCTGGACCAGGAGCGCGACCGCTAGCAACAGAACCCAGGGCCATCAAAGTATCTTGTATACAGAAGGGACCCTGGGGGAACAAAACATAAGTTGGGACCCAGGCGAAATTGAATGAGGGGTTACAAGCGTATTGCGGTTTAAAGTATTTTACACTTGTAAATAAAGGGACCCCCTCTATGGGTATGTCGGGTCCAGGAGTCAGAGGGGAAAACACAACAATGAATAGAACAAAAAACTCCTCATGGACCTTTATTTCTTTTTTCCAAGAATTAATCTAGGCATGGGTTGGTCACTTCTTTTGGTTCATGTATAATTTATAATTAAATACACAAATGCATAGTTTTTACTTTGATAAAAAATCTTCCTTTTATTTTATTGATTGATCATAAATTATACTTTTTATATGATCATTAAGCATTAGTCTCCATTGTTTTCCTCAGAAACAGTACAAATCATTTCATTTTAACGAACATATGTATTTTTTGCATTTTTTGACAGGTTATATTTTTTTAAACAATTAATATATAAAAAAAGAGAACAACTACAACCTACTCGGCATGACACAATCAATTCTCAGACATACTAACCACTCTTACTTATACACACTCATACATAACACATGTACTTAAGGGGTCCAGGGAGCACCAGAATGTGGCGACATCTCCAATGTTTGGTTTGTAGGTGGCAACAACCTAAACAGATCCGGGCGCACGTGGTCTATGCGCGTTTCGGTGGATTTGAACAAACAGGGACCACCTTCATCAGGACTTCGCCCAATAAGGATACAGTGTCATCAACTTAATACAGAGTAGGGATACTATTTAGCATTGAAAGGTAAACACTCGAGAGCCAGAAATCAGCAGGCTATATATACGATATCCGTGGTACGCAGATGTGAATCTAAATTCTAATATGAAAAAAGGGCTTTGATTTTGCTTGTGTAGCTCCAGTTGACGGAGTCCTGCACATCGACGTATTATCTGTTTGAATGTCTGATGGGTAATCAGGCGTGCAATTAGGTATTCTTCCCCATATTTGAGATTTATAGAGGGGGAATAGAAGGGTTGGAACCTTGACGTTGTTCAAAGGTGCGTGTCTTCCTCTTAAATTGGACAATCTATTTGTCTGCAGCGTATCCAGCAGCGTGTACAGCGACTTCTACGGGCGAAGAATAGATTCTATTATCTGTTTGAATGTCTGATGGGTAATCAGGCGTGCAATTAGGTATTCTTCCCCATATTTGAGATTTATAGAGGGGGAATAGAAGGGTTGGAACCTTGACGTTGTTCAAAGGTGCGTGTCTTACTCTTAAATTGGACAATCTATTTGTCTGCAGCGTATCCAGCAGCGTGTACAGCGACTTCTACGGGCGTACATACGCCCGTAGAAGTCGCTGTACACGCTGCTGGATTCTCCAAGCCCATCAGTTTCAATAGTTTCAAATGACGATGTTCAAATTTCAGCCATAGACACCAGAAACAGGTTTAACAAGGTTCCCTTTAGAAAACCTAATCATTTTTGTTTTAGATGTGGTTCTCGGAATCACCTAGGCAATAACCCAAGCTGTCCGGCTTCATTTAAACGTTGCACAAAGTGTGGCAAATTAGGGCATTTTATGTCAGTCTGTAAGTCTGGTAAAAATATTGTTAAAGTAAGCTATCAGGGCTCACCTTCAGCTTCTCGCTGGTTACTGTAGTCTTGCACAGGAACAGAAGTTGCTTGCTTCCCAACTCCCACTACCAATCACTCAGCCCCAAAGGAATACTTGGCGCTAACTGATCAGTAAGGGGGAAGGGGGAAAGTGGATAAAATAATAAACAATAAGAGAGACTGGTTCTGGACCTTCTGATTTTTCTATCTGGAAACCTTCTTCCGCCTTTGATCTGGCTAGCTGATGTCTCCCTAGAAAAACTAAGCACACAACAATTATTTGTTTTTTCCCTCCTCTACTCTTTCCTACTTCTTGCTTCTACATTTTCCTTTCGATTTGCTACCTACCCAAGATCCTAAAACTCTGTGCCCCTCTCCTTGGCTCTATGCTGCCTTCTTCTCACTCTGGTTCGAGTTGGTCTTCTTTCCTATAAAACATTTAATTGTTATTACCTATTTTTTCCTTGTTTCCTATTGTGTCCCCCTCCTAGTCTTTAACCTACCAGATGTGAGATAACTGCGTTTTTCTCTTAATATGTTGTTGCTTCTTTCTTATGTTTTAATCTATTGTCTTTTAGATTGTTTCTTTCTTGTCTCTTTATTTTTTCTTGGTTCAGCTTCTCTCCACAGGAATTCTCAGTACAAGTTCTATACTGGATTATTCTCCTCAGGTATTACTTTTATCTTTTATTTTACTGTCTTTAATGTCTTATTGATGTCGTATCTCTTAGGACTTCTCGCAACCAAAAAATCATTAATCTTCTCTTATTTCTTACAAGTTCCTGAGTCTTCAAATCTGCTGTCATTAGGAAGACTCTACCTTAACGACTTGGTATTCTTACATTTACTTATTATATCTTATCACTCTAGAAATTCTCTCAGAAGTTCACTTAGCTTAATTCCTCTTCTTTTCTTCTCAGGTTTAGCAGCTTCGCCACTTGACTCGAAGGCAAGAACAACGAAGCTCTGTCAGGATGTCGATAGGTATTTCTGCTCGGAGATTCTGAATGACTTCTTTCTCTCACCTCGGGTATCTATTGTGGTTCTATGACTAACTAGGACGCTTGATAAACTCTCTTAAAACTCGAGCACTAAGGGTATTAATGCCTTAAACTACGGACGCTCTTAAATTCTGTCTTCTCTGTGGAAACGCTTCAGTGAAGTGCGCAATGCTTCAGGTGTGCGCGCGTCACATCAGCTCGCTCCAGAATCTTGTAATCAACTAGACCGCAGACCCCAGCACCTTAGCGGCCATCTTGGAGTTGCGGACTTGCCAACAACTCAACCACTGATGCCTGGTTTTCAACCCTGAATGATCACTAGCATGTAATCGTTTGCGAATCTTTTTGGGACTGGAGCTAGGGATCCTGACATAAGCTCAGTTGAGATCACACCCAACTCATGTGCTCAAGATTTGGGTCAGATGTTTCTTACAATTTCAGATGACAACATAGAAGATATTTCTATAAAAGGACCATTTTGTCAAGCAAGTATATCTAATATTCCTATTGAGATGATGGCTGACTCAGGTGCACCCATCACAATCATTTCTGATGTTTTATTTGCAGGAAAATACAAAGATAGACAACTCTCTCAGTCAGATGTTCTCCTAAGGCATTTGGGGGTCAAAATATTGATATGTCTGGTTATTTCATTGACATCCTTTCATGTTTAGGTAGAAAGATTACAACAAAAATATATGTAGCCATCAGAGGGCAAAACATAATTGGTTGGAAGGACCTGGCTAGACTAGGTATTATGCTTATCCCTGGAGCTGAAAACCCAATTGTCCTTGCTGAACAATCTATCAATTTAATTGAGAGTGAAGTTGAAACTGATGTTGCAAATGTAATCAACAAGTTTAATGAAGTATTTTGTGATGTCATTGGCAACATAAATAAGTTTGAGCACCTGATTAAACTCAAAGAGAATGCATCTCCGGTGGTACACAAGGTAAGGTCTGTCCCTCTTAGTGTCAGGCAGGATCTCAAGACCCTACTTGACAAACTGTGCAAGGAGGGGCTACTGATTCATCAGAGTGGGTCAGTCCAATTGTTATCGTGAAGAAAAAGACAAACGAGATCCACTTATGTGTGGACCTTCGCACTCTCAACAAAAATATTGTTATTGATTGTCATCCTTTACCCAAGGTTCATGATCTTTTAGCAAATCTGGGCAAAGCAAAAGTATTTTCACTACTTGATCTTAGATCAGCGTATCATCAGATACCACTTGCCAAAGAGAGCCAAGACCTGACAACCTTTATCACACCGTTTGGCGCATTCAAATATTTGCGTATGCCATTCGGTCTTGCCTCTGCGGCAAGTGTGTTTCAAAAATTCATGGAGACCATTCTCAAGGGCATATCTGGAGTACAGGCATTTCAGGACGATATTCTTATTTTTGCAGAAACCAATAGGGAACATAATCTCATTTTAGAGAGAGTATTTTCTGTGTTTAGAAATGTTGGCATTACTCTTAGGAAGGAAAAGTGCAGATTCATGGTTGACAAATTGGATTACCTAGGCCATAGTATCTCAAAAGATGGTATAAGACCCAAACTCTCTCTTATTGCTGCTATCAGAGATAGTACTTCACCAAAAAACAAGGACACCCTCCGATCTTTTTTGGGACTTTGCGAGTATTACTCTCAGTTCATTCAAGGCTATTCTGTGATAGTCCAGCCACTGAGAGAATTATTGCGCAAGGGAAATACTTTTGTTTGGTCTGAAGAAGCACACAAATCTTTTTGTGAAATCAAAACTTTAATTACCTCTGAACCTATTTTGGCACCTTTTATTTCTGGTCCACCCAGCTATGTAACTGTAGATGCCAGCCAATTAGGTTTAGGTGCTGTCTTATGACAGCATTCTGAAGGGAAAGAACACACTATTGCCTATGCCTCGAGATCTCTCATTTCATCAGAAAAAAATTACAGTACAATTGAGAAAGAGGCGCTTGCCTGTACATGGGCAATCGAGAAATTCAAAACATTTCTTTGGGGAACTAATTTTTACATTTTTACTGACCATAAACCCCCCCATTTATTTGCTCAATGGAAATGGCACAGGCAAGGCTTCAGCTAGATTAGTGAGAATTCTTTCAAAATTGCATGAGTACAATTTCTCCATCAGATACTTACCTGGCGGTAAGAATGGACGGGCAGATTGTCTCTCAAGGATGCCCATTGATGACACTTCATTGAGTATCAATGATGAAGTGGAATGTGTAGTGGCTCTCATTGATTACATTTTAGTGGAGAACTCTGTGGTCACCAAAGACTCATGGTTGGCCGCACTCTCTGATGACACTATCCTTCAAACTGTCATGTCTTATATCAAATCAGGTTGGCCTCATGAAAGAAATCTGCCTGCGTACATTAAACCTTATTTTCAGGTATCGGATGAATTGTCTATTGTCAATGAATGTTTACTCCGACTTGATTTTTTCGTCCCTCCTACAAATTTTAGACATCTTCTGTTCAAGAAGAGTCATGAAGGACATATGGGTGTGTCTGCCACCATTCGTAATCTGAAACAGTTCTTTTGGTGGCCTGGTCTGGATTCGCAGGTGAGAACGTGGATTTCAGACTGCAATACCTGTCTTATTTCTGATAAGCATTGGAGGACATTTGAGCCTAACATTCATATGGTTCCATTACCTGATTCGACCTGGGAAAAGGTTGCTTTAGACTTTGCGGGTCCATTTGATCTGCCTCCTGCTAGTAAGAGACATATTTTGGTATTGATTGACTATTTTTCAAAGTGGGTCTATTTTGATTTGGTGTCCTCTCCCGATACTAATGCTGTTATCAAGTTTTTGAGAAGTGTGTTTGATATTGAGGGTCCTCCAAGACAGATTGTGACGGACAATAGAACACATTTCAGGTCTCATCAGATGTTAAAATTTGTGGAGGATTTTCAAATCAAACATCTTACTGTGGCGCTTTATTCTCCTTCCTCTAATGGACTAGTTGAACGTATCAACAGGTTCTTTAAGGAAGAAGTTCAGACTGCTCTGTCTTCTGGTTTACAGGTTGAGGAATTTTTAAAAGAGAAACTGTGGACCTATCATAATACTCCTCACAGTACCACAAATATATCCCCTTTTAAGCTACTGCGCAACAGAGTACCAACTTCACATCTGTGTCCCCATTGGGTTAAAGATATTACTAATGCTGATGTTACTCATATGGGGAACTTACAGAGGGTCCAGGAACAAGTAAAGTGTAAACATGATGCTATTTCTTTACATCATCACGATTCTAGACACACTAAAGACGTCCCATTTTTTGTTGGTGATTGGGTACTCATTAAAAAACCAAAGAGGGTCAAGAAAGGTGAGTCCAGATTCACACTACCTGTCAAGGTTATTCAAGTGGCAAAAGGTGCTATTTTATTAAATGATAGGGGGTGGTGGAATAGGAGAAGTCTGGTTAAAATTACAAATTATCAAGCTTTGAAAATCATCTCTACAAAGAAGAAAAGTTTTTGTGCTTCAGACTTTGATGGATTCAGTTTTGGCATGGACTTTTTCTGTGACAACTTTCCCTCAACCTCTTCGGACAGAAACAACATTGCATCTGGAAATCTAATACATAATGATTGTCCTACTGTTATTGATTCAAAAACTGCCTTGTGTCATGATCCTTTACCCAGTGTTCAGTCCCTATCCAATACTCCTTCTGCAACGGTCTCTTCTAGAGTTGCACATCATAATGTTTCTGTTCCTCAAAGATTTAAAGATTATTATTTAATGTAAGTTAGTTGTACAGTAATAGGTTCTTTACAACTATAGCCAAATGTTCAGTTTCTTTATGCTAATCATTTTTGTCCCTAAGTATTTTTGTGATTTACTTCCTTTCTTGTTTTGTTTAATAAAGGGGAAATTATGTTAAGGTAACAAGTCGCTCTTTCTCTTTAAGAGCGCTTGTTATTCACGTGCTGGCACTTTGGTTTCTCGAGCGTCTTCCCCGCGCTCTGTGTATCTTCAATATGTCCCGTTCATTGCATGGTTGTCGTTGTGGCTGCCTGTAACTGTTTATTCAGGCAGTTGCTTCGGGGGCTGTTGGGTGACCGGTTGTGGGCTTCTTGCTTCTGTACTACGCTTCTACAATAAACACCTAATCTTCAAATACAACTTCCAGGAGTATTTCCTCAATTTTACACGGCCCCAGCAACTAAACCGGCCCCCCTGTCACCAAAACGGCCCCCACCCCGTCCAGCCTACCGGGGGATAGCCCGGTGCCCGGAATTGCCAGTCCGGCCCTGGACAAGGGTCTTTCCTTGGCACCTTTTTCCGATGCGCCCTTGTTGAGGGTGTCAGCGGGGTCGAATGAGTGCTCTTTTGGGGGGGACAGCGGAGGATAGGGTTCCCATGTGAAAGCAGCAGAGGGCAGCAGAGACACAGCCCAGTCAGTTGAAGCAGCAATTTTACACGGCCCCAGCAACTAAATCGGCCCCCTGTCACCAAAACGGCCCCCACCCCGTCCAGCCTACCGGGGGATAGCCCGGTGCCCGGAATTGCCAGTCCGGCCCTGGACAAGGGTCTTTCCTTGGCACCTTTTTCCAATGTGCCCTTGTTGAGGGTGTCAGCGGGGTCGAATGAGTGCTCATTTGGGGGGACAGCGGAGGATAGGGTTCCCATGTGAAAGCACAGTTCACGGATAGCATCTACCATGTCCATGATGCCCTCCCCCATGTAACATAGGCTGTTACTAACTGAGCACAGCTGCCGGTTGTTGGAACGTAACGATTTTTGTTGCAGACGCTGTATGTTAAGCATGCTGCCCTCCAATCCAGCAAACACTGTGGCTTCATCATCTGCGGCAACGCTGGTGCTCGCCCTTGGCCTGCGTCTCACGGATCCTTGCTGTCTATGTTGCTGTGTGTGCTGTTCCAGCACCTGTGTCGCACGCTGCCCTGACTCAGCCTGAGCATCATCCTCCCCTGTGGACTGTGTTTCTGCCTCAAGAGGTGGCAGTGGTGCCACAATGCTGCGCTTTCTCGGTGGGACAGGTGTGGTCTCTGTGGTGTCGTTGGGGTCTCCCTGCCCTGCCTGCTCATCCATATGTTCCACCTCCTCAGCTCCTGCACTGTCATCCTGTGTCCCAGGTTGTGCTGTGGATGAAAAGGAATGTTTTGATTTTGTGACATGGTCTGCATTTCTCACTCAATAAAGTTTTCTCAATTTGTATTGGCTAACTGCCATCTATCGCTTTTTCCCTTTACAGGATTTCCCATTCTGCTTCAACATTGCTGTGTCTCATTGCCCCACTGTGTGATGCATCTGACAACATCTCCTATGATGCATTGTTGTGTGTGCTGGAACAAATGGACCGGAGTGGCATACGTAGTTTGTGTTTGGTGCATTACTGAGTGTGTGAATGGGATGGTAATGTGCGCGGCTGCATTTGGCATGCATCTTACCTTGGCTGGTGTTTGCAGGGTCGGAGCTGTCTATGTCAGCCACACCACTGACACTCTCGGGCAGGAGGGTGGACCCCACCAACTCCTCATGGGGTGTTGACTCGGTTGCAGTTGGTGTTCCCCCTTGTCCTTCTCTTTCTCCTGAGGATCCAATGTAACTGTTTGGAAATGCTGTGCTCACTACTCTGCTTCTCCTCACAGACTCTGAATCATCCTCAGGCAATAAGGTGCAGCATGGCACTCCCACTTCCTGGGTGTGATGTCATCAAGCTGCACCTGAATTGCAGATTCCCTATTTTTGCGATTCTTTATTTGTGAATTTCCCAAATAAGGAATCGCCAATACAGGATTCGCAGTGTATTCTGAAAATTTTTGAGAATCGTAAATTATTTGCGACTTTTTATTTACATCGCGGTTTGCAATTCTCAAAATGTGATTCGCAAAAATTCGCATTTTGAGAACCGCTTTTTTGATACATATGCCCCTAGAAATCGAAGGAGGTCATTTAGAGATGGGTGGTAAAGGTGCATCCTCCACTCCAGCTGCATGATGGCTGACTCGCTGACCACTTAATGAGATTCTAAGTCTTTATCCTGACTTCCCTATTTGAATTCACAGTCGTGAGATCTTGGTTCAATAATTTTAATGACATTCACATTGAGCTCTTATAAGATAGAAATGGGATGAAAAAAACACATAATTAACCATTAGAGGTCTACAAAATAACATCCTAGTACATTTGTGAATGGAGAGGATGGTTGTAAATTTGTAAAAAGTGCACGATTGCTCACAAACCTGAATCTATACAGGTGCATTGAGATATGTGGTGTATATAAGTGGGTGGGGGGTGGGGGTCTCATGCTAGTATCACTTTGAGGACCTAATTACAATTCTCTTTTATTAGAAGTCAATGAAAGGTCCCACAACAATGTGTGGGGGGGAGGTGTGTGTGTATGTGTGTGTGTGCATGTGTGTGTTTGTTTATTCGTACCTCTCGCTCTCCTCTCTCCTTAGTCTTCTGGTCCTACCTGAAGGAAAGGCACAACGTTTTCCACCAGAGCAGAGCCATGCAGATTTTATCTGCATGGTGTCACAAAGGCATCTGCTCCCTTAGCGTATTCTAGGAGGAGGGCAAAGCCTGCCTTTCCCAGAAGCACCCCTTGTCATTTCCTCACTCCCACTAGTCTCTCTCTGGCACAGTAGAAGCACTGGACCATCACCAGTCTACAAAAGCATGAGTGAGGAAACAGTGACCCAACCCACACTTGAGAAGCCTGACCCTCTCCTGCAGTGCAGAAGTCCAGCACACAGATGGCCTGTGCACTAGATAGCTTGCCCATAGCTTGCAAGTGTCTAGTAATAGGGACCATAAGTTGGCATACAACCTGGCCCTGCACAACTACAAGCGGGCCATTTTGAAAGCCAAGCAGGACTACTTCTCCCGTAAAATCTTTGAGGCTGGGAATTCATTTAAAGAATTGTTTAAAACTGTAGTCTTTCTGTCAAGTCCGCAGCAGACTAACCAGTTCAGTCCGGACCAGTCCTTCTGTGACCAACTAGCTACCTTTTTTCACACTAAGGTAGCTACTATCTACAATGATTTAGCTAACACCTCGGGACCCCCCACCTTGGATTTTCAGCAGGTGATGCCTACATGTACACTGACTAACTTTGATCCTCTAACCTGCGGGGAGGTTCTAGCACTATTAGGCTCCATAAAGTCCGGGGCCGCCTCCGATCCATGTCCTCCTCATATCATCCACCTAATAGCGGAAAGGATTGGCCCAAGTCTTACGACCCTAATCAATCAGATTCTAGCAGTAGGTACTTATCCAGTCTCTTGGAAATCAGCATGTGTCAAACCCCTTCTTAAGAAGGCCTCCCTGGACCCCACAGAACCCAAAAATTATCGTCCCATCTCCGGCCTCCCTTTGATGGCCAAAGTCATTGAGAAGGCCATTAACCAAAGTCTGATGGGTTACTTGGACACAAACGCCCTGCTTGACAGCTCCCAGCACGGCTTCCGGCCTAGGCACTCCACAGAGTCCGCCCTAATAACGGCAGCCGAAGGAATTCGGACGACAGTAGACGAAGGAGGACGAGCTATTCTCGTCCTCCTGGACCTGTCTGCTGCGTTCGATACTGTGAACCATCTGGTGCTGATTCAGCGCCTCAGGGAGGTCGGGATTGCAGGGCGAGCCCTGACTTTGCTTTCCTCTTTTTTGGAAGACAGAAAGCAATGCTTAAATTGGGCCGGTTTACACTCTGACAGTTTTGCCCTGCCTTGCGGCGTCCCCCAAGGCTCGGCTCTTTCTCCGACCCTTTTTAATATTTACGTCAGACCTCTGGCTAATTTGGTCAGGAAGCATGGCTTCTTACTGGTATCCTATGCTGATGATTCTCAGCTTGTGATATCAGTTGTTGAGGATCCTGACCGAATAGCAGCCAAATTCCACGCCTGTCTCTCTGATGTGATGAAGTGGATGCACCTGAGTTTTCTGAAAATTAATACGGAGAAGACAGAAGTGATGGAATTTGGGAAAGGCCCCTCAGTCTGGAGTTCTCTTTGGTGGCCATCGGCGGCAGGGAAATGCCCCCTCCCGGTCACCAAGGTCAGGAATCTGGGGGTCATGTTTGACCAAAAGCTAAATATGTCAGCTCAGGTCAACAGCTTAACGTCCTCCTGTTTCTTTTTGCTAAAAACCTTGCGGAAGATCCTTCCCTATATACCACTGTCGCTAAAAAAAACTGTGATGGCTGCACTTTTCATGTCCAGATTGGACTATTGCAACGCCATGTTTCTGGGCATTGACAAGTTTCAGGTCAGAAAGCTTCAATCTCTGCAGAATGCCGCAGTTCGGGTAATTCTCAATTTACCCAGGGGTTGTTCCACCTCAGGGGGTAGGAACTCCCTACACTGGCTACCGGTTCAACAAAGAATTGAATTTAAAGCACTCTGTCTGGTGCATCGGGCCCGTTTTGGCGGGGGCGCGAATGATGGGACCAACAGGTTTCTACCTTACATTCCGTCCCGTGCCTTGCGGTCGGCCAATCTTGGCCTTATCTGTATTCCCAGACACAAACTTGCTAGATGGGGCGGCCGCTCTTTCGCCATTTGTGCAGCCAGACTGTGGAACCAACTGCCTGTGGAGCTGCGACTCCAACCGGGCTATGCCCTCTTCAGAAAAATGCTCAAATACCGCCTGTTCCAGGCACAACCTTAGCTCACTTCCCTGCTATTTACACACACCACAGCGCCAAGACACCTTCGGGTATACGAGCGCTTTATAAGCCTTTTTATACTTTTATACTTTATACTAGTATTGGTGGAATTTACTCCAGTCAATCCCACTTCAGTATCAAAGTCTGCAGCTCCTGACTGTATAGCCACTGAAACACAAAAGGTAAGGCTACGGGATGTCCACTTTTCAAACAATCAACAAGCCTTAACCTAACCTCCCTACAGCCATACATCATCCTTAAGATCTATCATAAACCATTTTAAGTGCATTAGTAACGTTTAAGCTGGATTATGGCAATGCATTATTCCCCAACATCATGGCATAGAATGGGTTTGCCAATGTCATTTAGCCATGTGGTACAGTCGCATGGCTAGACATAGAGAAGCGTGGAGTAAAGTTGTGTAAAGTGGAGTGGTGTAGGGTGGCATGGAGTAGAGTTGTGGGAGAGTGGAGTGGCCTACAGTAAAGTGGCATACAGTAGAGTAGAAAAGTGTAGAGTGCCTTAGAAAAGAGTGCCATAGGCTGGAGAAGCTTAGAGTGGAGTTGCTTAGAGTAGAGTGGCATAGAGTACAGTGGAGTGGCCCAGAGTACAGTGGAGGAGTAGAATGGGGTGATTTGCAGAGCCATTAAGGGCCATTGTGTGGAGTGGGGTTGAGTGGCATGGTGTTGAGTGACATAGAGTGATGTAGAGAGGAGTAGTGTAGAGTAAGTTTTCATAAAGTGGAGTGGAGTGACATGGTGTAGAGTGAAGTGGTGCACAGTAGAATGCATATAGCAGAGTAGTGTAGAGTAGAGTGGAGTGGCACAGGTTTCGTAAAGTGGAGTGGTGTAAAGTGGAGTGGCATAGAGTGGCTTAGAGTCGGGTGGCATACAATTGGAGTGGAATAGAATAGAGTGGCATATAGTGGAACAGAGTAGAGTAGAGTGATATAGAATAGAGTGGCATAGACTGGAGTGAGGTAGAGGAAAGGGGTGTATAGTGGAGTGGTATAGAGTGAAGTGGTGTAAAGTGGAGCAGCAAAAAGTGGCATAAAGTAGCATAGCGTAGAATAGAGTGGCAAGAGTAGAGTGCTATAGCGTGGAGTGGCGTAAAGTAGCATGGTGTAGAGTAGAGTGGCGTGGAGTCGAGTGGAGTGGCGTACACTGTACTGAAGTTAAGTGGCATAGAGTGGAGTGGTATGGCGTGGCATAGAGTGGAGTGGTGTACAGTTGAGTGTTATACAGTAAAGTGGCATACAGTAGAATAGAAAAGTGTAGATTGGCTTAGAGAAGAGTGCCATGGACCAGAGCTGTGTAGAGTGGAGTTGCGTAGAGTAAAGTGTCATGGTATAGATTGGCGTACAGTAGAGCGGAACAGAGTAGAGTGGCAAAGAGTAGTGTTGAGAGTGGAGTGGCGCTGGGTGACATGGAGTGGAGTGATGTTGAAGAAAGTGTCACGCTTAGGGCCACTCGGGTCACCACTGACCTCCTCTGAGCCTTTCGTACCAAAATGAAGAGTCGGGCAGACAGTGGAGAATACAAACCAATAACTTTTTATTCATATACACTCGTTGGGAGTGCTACAGAAGGAACTAAAATCCAGCAAGCTTAGAGATAGATACATTATGTACATTTCATACCAGGGCAAGAACACGCCCACCGTGGAATTTTCATGGCAGATGCAGCTGGAGAGTGACCTACAGAAAAAAGGTTTCAGTTCTCATATCTTGCACAACCTAGCATAGTCCAAGGTCATTTCACCCTGGGGCCGCCACCAGACAAGTAGGAGAGGGCCTCTATCGACTGAGAAAGCTATGTGCTGACATGAGGAGAGGGCCTCTATCGACTGAGAAAGCTATGTGCTGACATGAGCGGTTTACTCATTACTGAAACCGAACTTAACATTTCAAACACGAAACTTAGAAAAGGGCATTTCTCAGAAATGGACAAGATCAGTTTCGAACAGCCTAAAATGGCGCCTGCAGGAAAATGGCATAGCGAGTGCTAACTAAAACATGACATTGCTTGAGCATTTACGGGCCTAATCCAACAATGTACAGTGGAGTTGCGTACAGTAGTGTGGAATAGAGAAGAGTGGCATAGAGTAGAGTGGTGCAGAGTAGAGTGGCATAAACTGGAGTGGCTTTGAGTAGAGTGGCATAGAGTGGAGTGGTATAGAGTGGACTGGTGTGGAGTGCAGTGACAAGGAGTGGAGTGGTATAGGGTGAAGTGGTGAGTAGTGGAATAGTATAGAGTGGAGTGGACTACAGTAGAGAGGCTTACAATAGAGTGATGTAGAATAGAGTGGAGTAGGAAAGAGCAGCATTGAGTGGTGCAGAGTGGAATGACATAGAGTAGAGTGACCTAGAGTAGAGTGGCATAGAGCGGAGCGGCCTAGAGTAGAGTGCTACAGAGTAGAGTGGCACAGAATAGAGTAGCATAGTGTAGAGTGGCATAGTTTAGAGTGGTGTACAGTGGAATAGAGTGGTGTAGAGTGGAGTACAATAGAGTGGCATTGAGTGGAGTTGTGTAGAGTAGAGTGGTGTTGAGTAGAGTGACATGGTGTGGAGTAGCATTGAGCAGATTGACAAAGTGTGCAGTAGAGCAGCAATGTGTGGAGTGGCATAGAGTGGAGTGGCACAGATTGGCTTAGAGTGGATTGGCATAGAGTGACATAGATTAGTGTGTCATAAAACAGGGTGAAACAGAGTGGTGTGGCAAACAATGGTGTGAAGTAGATTAGAGCAGAGTTGAGTGGAGTACAGTGGCAAGGAGTGGTATACAGAATAGTGCTGTAGAGTGGCATTACGTGGAGTGGAGCAGCGTAGAGTGAAGTGGTGTAGGGTGACGTAGAGTAGAGTGGTGCAGAGTAGAGTGGCATGGAGCTAAATGGCATAGAGTGGAGTGGCATAGAGCAGAGTGGCATAGATTAGAGTGCCGTAGAGTCTTGTATTGAAGTATAAAGTGAAGTGGAATAAAGTGGAGTAGCATAGAATAGAGTGACACACAATCAATAGCGTGGCAGAGAGTAGAGAGGCATAGACTGGAGTGGCATAGAGAAGAGTGTCATAGAGTGCAATGGAATATAATGGAGTGGCATAGAGTGCAGTAGAGTAGAGTGGAATGGAGTGACATAGCATGGAATGGAGTGAAGTAGATTAGAGAGGTATACAGTGGGGTGGCGTAGAGTGGTATTGAGTAGAGTGGCATGAAGAAGAGAGGCATTGAGCAGAGTGACGTAGAGTAGAGTGGTGAGAATAGATTGGTATAGAGTGGAGTGGCGTAGAGTGGCAATGAGTAGAATGGCACAGGGTGGAGTGGAGTAGAGTGGTGTAGGGTGGAGTCGGGTAGAGTGGCATTGTATGTAGTGGATTTGTGTAGAGGTGAGTGGCATATGGTGGCATAAAATGGAGTGATGTAGAGTGGAGAAGAGTAGAGTGGCATAGAGTAGAGCGGAATATAGAAGAGTGGCATAGAGTAGAGTAGAGTGATGCAGAGTAGAGTAGCATAGACTGGAATGTCATTGAGTAGAGTGGCAAAGAGTGGAGCAGCATAGAGTGGCGTGCAGCACAGTGGCATAGAGTAGAATGGTATAGAGTGGAGTGGTGTAAAGTGGAATGGCACAGAGCAGAGTGGAATAGAATGGAGTGATGTAGAATAGAGTGGAGTAGCATAGACTGGTGTAGACTGAAGTGTTTTAGAGTAGAGTGACATACAGTAGAGTAGAGTGGTGTAGAGCAGAGTGGTGCAGAGTAGAGGGGCATAGAATGGAGTTGCGTAGAGTAGAGTGCACAGAATGGAGTGGCATGGAGTGGTGTGGATTTGAATGGCATACAGTATCATAATGTGACAGAATGGAATGCAGCGGAGTAGAGTAGAGTGGCATAGAGTAGAATGGCTCTGATCTACGCCACTGCACTCAACATCACTCTACTCTTTTGTAATTCACACTACTGTTCACCATGCCACTTTATGACACTCTCTACATTGCCACTTTTCTGTTACCAGATTAATCTATGTCACTCTATGCAACTCCACTCTAGGCCACTCTACTCAGCTCTATACCAATCTACTCTACACCAATTTACTCTACACCTCTCTATACCACTCCACACCACATTGCTACTCTAAAGCACTCTATACCACTCTGCGCAATACCACTCTACTCTATGCTACTCTACTCAGTGCCATTCTACTCTATGCCACTCTACTCTACTCCGCTGCATTCCATTCTGTCACATTATGATACCGTATGCCATTCAAATCTACACCACTCCATGCCACTCCATTCTGTGCACTCTACTCTATGCAACTCCATTCTATGCCCCTCTACTCTGCACCACTCTGCTCTACACCACTCTACTCTACTGTATGTCACTCTACTCTAGAACACTTCAGTCTACACCAGTCTATGCTACTCCACTCTCTTCTACATCACTCCATTCTATGCCACTCTGCTCTGTGCCATTCCACTCTACACCACTCCACTCTATACCATTCTACTCTATGCCACTGTGCTGCATGCCACTCTATGCTACTCCACTCGTTGCCACTCTACTCAATGACATTCCAGTCTATGCTACTCTACTCTGCACCACTCTACTCTACTCTACTCTATGCCACTCTTCTATATTCCGCTCTACTCTATGCCAATCTACTCTTCTCTAATGGCGTAGATTGGTGTAGATTGGTATGGAGTGGCGTGGAATGGTATAGAGTAGACTGCCATCTAGTCGCTGTAGAGTGGCAATGAGTGGAGTGGATTTAAGTGGAGTGGTGTAGGGTAGAGTGAAGTGCAGTAGAGTAGAGTCGCATGGAGTTAAGTGGCATAGAGTGGAGTGGCATAGGGAGAAGTAGTGTGAAGTTACAGAGAGTAGAGTGGTGTAGAGTAGAGTGGCATCGAGTGGATTGCTATAGAGTGGAGTGGCGTAGTATAGGAGTGGCGTAGAGTACACTGCCATAGCTTAGGGTGGCGGAGTATAGATTGGAGAAGCGTAGAGTGGAGTGGCATAGAGTCGAGTGGCATAGAATAGAGTGATATAGAGTAGGGTGGCATAGAGTGGCATGGAGTAGAGTGTTGTGGAGTAGTGTGGCATGGAGGAGAGTGGTGTAGAATAGCATGGAGTGACGCAGAGTGGCACGAAGTGGCGTAGAGTAGAGTGCCGAAGAGTGCAATAAAGGGGCACTGTGTGGGCTAGAGTGGCATAGAGTAGAGTGGAGTTCCATTGGGTGATGTAGAGTAGAGGGGGATGAGCAGAGTGGCATTGAGTATTGTATTGTATTGTAATTGCATTTATATAGCGCTTACTACCCCTGACGAGGCGTCGAAGCGCTTTTTTCGGCGAGTACCACGCTACTCCGGGACCCATAGAGGATTTGTGTTGAATTAGTATAGTGAAACATGCAAGTACATTTTAAGTGGTGGATAGGTTAGTTCAGAAGGATAGAAGAGGAGGAAACAAAGGTTTGTATGTATATAGCGCTTGTTACCCTGATGGGTTGTTGAAGCACGCTACTCCAGAACCCCATAAAGGATTAGTGCTGAATTAGTATGGTGAAATATGAAAGTAATTTGAGTGGTGGATATTAGTCAGTTATTTGGAGTGAGAAGGGTAGCGGCGGGATAAAAGGGAAGAAAGGTTTGCATTCATGTAGCACCTGTTATCCCTGATGGGTGTTGAAGTGCTTTTCTCGGGAGTAGGACGCTACTCCGGAACCCATAAAGGATTAGAGTTAAAAATTAGTATAGTGAAGTATGAAGTAATTTGAGTGGTGGATATGTTTTTCAGGTTTTTGGATAGAGAAGGGTAGGTTGCAGTATAGAAGAGGGAAAGAGGTTTGTATTTATATAGCGCTTGCTACCCCTTGATGGGGTTTTGAAGCGCTTTATTGGCGAGTAGCACGCTACTCTGGAACCCATAAGGATTACTGTTGAATTAGTATGGCAAAACATGAAAATATTTTGAGTGGTGGATATGTTAGTCAGTTTTTTGGATTGAGAAAGGTTGGGAAGGGGTAGAAAAGGGAAAAGGGTTTGCGTTTATATAGCGCTGGTAACCCTGATGGGGTGTTGAAACGCTTCATTGGCGAGTAGCACGCTACTCTGGAACCCATAAAGGATTAGTGGTGAATTAGTATAGTGGAATAGGGAAATTGAGAAGTGAACATGTTAGTCTGTTATTTTGATTGAAAAGGTTAGTGGAGGGGCAGAAGAGTGAGATCTTTTTTTTTAGGTAATTGCAGTAGGATGAGGCTTTTGGATGAGTAAAAAGGGGTTTTTGAGGGGAAGAGTCAGAGGGGAGAGTTTATAAAGATTTGTTTTGGGGGATCGTATAGTAAAATAGGTGTCAGATGATGCAAGGAGGGGTTGAGTAGGAGAGAGTCTAGAAAGGGTTATTTTGGGATCATAGTAGTGGTATGGGGTTTGGGATAAATGAGAGAGTGGATGTAGAGGATATATTGATAGATGTATATGGTGAGAGATAGGGTAGTGCTTTGGAAAGAGTAGTAGAAAGAAGTTTGAGATGAGTCAGAAGGTTGGGCCAGAGGATATATTGAGAGAAGTATAGGCTTAGAAATAGGGTAGTGCATTTGAAATGCTAAATTAGAAGAAAGTGATAAATATATAGATCCATAAGTACATTGAAGTAAATAGATGCATAAAGGATGTAAGTATATATAGATTAAAGATATTGATAGAGGTACAGGATGAGAACTAGGGTAGTGCTTTGGATATGCTTTTTCAGGAGAAAGGTAACAGACACACAGATCCAAGTAAATGGAAGGTAACAGACATGCACAATGGAAGTAAGTACATGTAGACCAAACATTATTTTTTTTTTAATGTATCTATTTACAACAACATAATTATTTTACTTGTTTATACAAAGCAATACACAAAGCTAGGTAGATATCTATAGTGAAAATAAATGCTTATATACAGAGGAATATACTGTAAATTTCTGTTTGCGTATGGTGTTTATGTGGGGAAGAGCCAATTCTTGAGTAGTTTTCTGAAGATAAGGTGATTGTCGGTGGATCTTATGTTGGGGGGGGTAAAGAGTTCCATAGTTTGGCTGCTTGAACAGAGAAGGATGTGCCACCCATGGTTAGGTCTCGCCTTGCTATCGCGTAAGCGATTGCAAAGCGAGACTATAGAATACGGGTTTCAAAAGTGCTCCCAAAAAGCGGATTGCATGGCTAGCACGCGCACAATCACGCGCATCGTGCCGCCATGCAATCCGCCTTTTGGGAGCACTTCAAAGGGTCCGCTTCCCCGCCCCCAAGCGCGCACGCGCGCCACGCTCCGCCGGGCTTGTTTTTTTTTTTATTCATTTGCAGCGCCGTCCACACGCTTGTAATGGCCGCTCTGAGAGCCTCTCCTGCTTCAGCCCCCCAGCCTCGAAAACTGTGAAATTCTGCTGCATCATCAACTCACCCTATCTCTCAAAGCTGGCTTCCCCACACAGCCGTTTCTGGACTTTTAAGTTTGCCCTAACCTTTGAAGCCAGGTTTGTCACAATCTCTTCCTTGTTTAGCTCGTGATGGTTTAGGCTGCTGTCTGTCGAGTCCCAAGTTTCTAACCCCTGACATCCACTTTTCTTTAATTTGCTCATTTTCTTACTCTTGAGAAAACGCCCACTTCCCTTTGTCACCTTGACTTGCCATACAGAGTGCAAGATATTATCTTGCTAAATCCTCTTCCCTTTCCCCTTCCGTTATCAGGACCCCCACCCCTCTCAATATTCTCACTGATCTGTGTTTGTCCCGAGCACTCATGGTTAAGAGTTAGTTAAAAAGGATCACTGAAAGTCTTACGCCCACTTGCTCTGTTCTGATGGCTATTTCAAAGTTGTGTGCGATTTATTTTTAAGGCCAACACCCTCACTTCCTCCAAGGGGCCCTCTAAAATGTGTTCGCTGCTCAGTGCTCTGGCGGTAGCATTTTCTGGTGTCAGAATAGACTACTGGAGCCTTTAAGCATGTGAACAGGCAGCCGAATTACTTTCGCTTTAAGGGGCCTTTAATGTCCACTGACTCATTATGTTCCGGTGTTCAGGAGTGAGTAATTTCAGCTCCAACCGAAAAGTTCCTTAGCATTAGTCAATGGTCGGACTGGTATGAGACATAGGGTTACTGGGCTTTAAAATATGCACATGACAAATCTTTCCTCGGAGCATGGAGACTTCCCACGGGTATACCACGCTCTTCACACCAACTGATGAGGATGCCTCATCCTTGCTGTAAGGCTTTTCTTGTTTACAGTTGCAGACCTAAATACTGTTGAGTTTAAATATCGACGATATGGCTCTCCCTCTAACTTTGCTTACCTCCAGATGTAGCGCCTCCGGGCGACCCTGCGCTGGATTTCATCTCCCCAGGCTGTGAGGTGGGGGAGGGGCAGGGGCTGAAGCTAAAACGATAAATCTGCCGCATACTGCCATGGCTTGTAACTCCTTCGGCCTAATCTAGCTGGCACCTCGTGATACTGTTTGTGCACAATCCCGCCACCCCACTGGCTGTTCCTTCCTGCTGGTGGGAAATTGTGTTTTGCTGCTCGTTACTCGGTGCCTGCGCTCGTCACACGCCCACGTGGCCGGATTTTATGCTTGACGAGGAAGTTAAATAAAAATATGTTGATTTTAGGGCACAGCTCATTATAGCCCGCTGTAAGTAATTCTTGGTACGAATTCCGGCATGGGAACCTTAGGGTGCACGTTACTGTTCTCTATAGGTTCAGTATCTATAGTATCATGAATCAAGATGGTGTCTTAACATCCATCAGAGAGAGCAGTTCAACCACCTGTGCCGCTGCTCTCTCCTCCCCCGCCAAGAGCTAAAGTCCATCTGTCTAGCATGGTGTTTACAGCCCTACTCTCTCTCCCCTCTGTGCGCCCCTCTCTCCCCTCTGTGTGCCCCTCTTTCACTCACCTCTGTGCGCCCCTCTCTTTCACTCACCACTGTGTGCCCCCCACTGTGCGCCCCTCCCTTTCACTCACCACTGTGCGCCCCTCCCTTTCACTCACCTCTGTGCACCCCTCCCTTTCACTCACCACTGTGCGCCCCTCCCTTTCACTCACCACTGTGCGCCTCTCTCTTTCAATCACCACTGTGAGCCCCTCCCTTTCACTCACCACTGTGCGCTCCTCCCTTTCACTCACCACTGTGCCTTTCACTCACCACTGTGCGCCCCTCCCTTTCACTCACCACTGTGCGCCCCTCTCTTTCACTCACCACTGTGCGCCCCTCTCTTTCACTCACCACTGTGCGCCCCTCTCTTTCACTCACCACTGTGCGCCCCTCCCTTACAATCACCACTGTGCGCCCCTCCCTTTCAATCACCACTGTGCGCCCCTCCCTTTCAATCACCACTGTGCGCCCCTCCCTTTCACTCACCACTGTGCGCTCCTCCCTTTCACTCACCACTGTGCCTTTCACTCACCACTGTGCGCCCCTCCCTTTCAATCACCACTGTGCGCCCCTCTCTTTCACTCACCACTGTGCGTCCCTCCCTGTCACTCACCACTGTGAGCCCCTCCCTTTCACTCACCACTGTGCGCCCCTCCCTTTCACTCACCACTGTGCGCCCCTCTCTTTCACTCATCATTATGCTGCTATAAAAACTTTTTTTGCTGAGACGCTCCCTCTTGGTTTCTAATGGTATTTCCCACAGCAGCTGCACCTACACACGGCTCAACAGATTAATAAAGTCTTTAAACTGTCACTTAACCTTTAAATATTTTCAGATCCATTACTTAAGCAGTGCTTTGTGTAATTACAAATTCACTCTACTGTGAAATCATCACCTTCCTCACCATTATTGGGCCAAACTCATTAACTCCTCTGTTTCACTAGGTGATGTTTTTACTGCCTAAATGAACCAGCGCCCATCAAAACAAGCATTTACAATGCAATAGGTCTCACATTTGCGAGAGTTTAAGCTATTAGTATTGTAAATGACAATGCCTTTTATTTATGGTTTAAAAACCAAAACATAAATAAAAGGCATTGTCATTTACAGTGCCAATAGCTCAAACTCGCGTAAATGCGAGACCTATTGCATTGCAAATGCTTGTTTTTTTCTTGTATCTTGGGATTTTGAGGCAAGATGCCCCTTTAGAGCGTAGGTTCCTTTGTTGAATGTGTTTGGTGATTTTATTCCTGTTGAAGAGTGGTCCCATCCCATGTATTGATTTGTGGGTGATACAAAGTAGCTTGAACGTGGATCTTCTGGCAACCGGTAACCAATGCAGGGCTTTCAAGGCTGGTGAGATGTGGTCTCGCAGTTTGATATGCAAGAGTAGTCTGGCAGCGGAGTTCTGAATCCGTTTTAGTCTTTTCATGGTCGTTAAAGGTGATCCGTGGTAGGGGCTATTGGCGTAATCGAGCTTGGACAGAACAAGGGAGATGGTAGCTTGGACCTTGGGTGGAAATCCCAAATGAGGGAAAAAATTTCGCAGCGTTTTTATAATGACAAAGCTTGATTTTGCTAGTTTGTTCACTTGAGCATTCATCGACAGCATGGAGTCCATGATATTTCCGAGGTTTCTTACTTCCTTCGATAATTTAGGTGGTGATCCCAGTACATCAGGCCAGGCGGCAAGTGGGTCGTAATGTTTCCAATCGCCACATGTGAGTATTTCCATTTTTGAATGCATTCAATTTCAGATGGCTCAAAGTCATACACTGATCCACAGCTCTGAGACAACTGAAAATTGGGCATTTTTCAATTTCTTTGGTGCATCCCAGTTGAAGGAGTATTTGCGTGTCATCTGCATAGTTATAGCACGTGAGGTGAAATTGATTGATCAGTACCGGTAATGACTTCATGTAGATGTTGAAAAGCATGGGCAAGATGATAGAACCTTGAGGGACCCCTGCTTTTGTGGAGTATGGTTTGGATGAGAATGGTGGGGTATGGATGACATTAGTTCTGTTTCGAAGGTAGGACGTGATCCAGTCTAGAGCAGTTCCCTCTATGCCGGCTTCATAGAGTCTTTGTTTCAGAGTGTCATGGTCAACCGTGTAAAAGGCAGCCAAGAGGTCCAAGAGGAGTAGCGCAGCAACCCCGCTGCAGTCAACTGTATTCTTCAGGTCATCCCAGATGGCAAGGACGGCAGATTCCGTGCCTCTTCCCGGACGGAATCCTGTTTGGAAGTCTGAGAGGATGTCATTCTCTTCAATGAATTGTGACGTCTGGGATAATGCTGCTCTATCTATCAGTTTGCCCAGGAAAGATCTATTTGTAATGAGTCTGTAGGTGTCAGGGTTCAGCTGGTCCAAGTTTGTTTTCTTCAGTAAAGTGCGGATGTGTGATTTTTTGAGTTCTTCTGGAAATATTCCGGTAGTTAAGGAATCGTTGATGATTCTTCTTACTGGAGTGGCAGCAGAGGTTGTTAAAAGAATTGTCTTGAAAGTTTGTGGTGGACAGGGGTCAGAAGAGCTGCCGGCAGGCCAGCTTGCTTCGACCAGGTCCATAAATTTATCGTGTGAGGTGTGTCGGAAGTAACGGAGAGGCTGGGTTAGGGTATTCTTGGATTGTTGTTTTGTACAAGGGTTAGTGCTTTGTTTCTTTTTAAAGTATGAGTCCAACGTGTCTGCTTTGTCTGTGTAATGATTTGCCAGTTTGTCTGTAAAATCTTGAGTAACAGGATGAGTTCCTTCTAGGCAATTTGGTTTGCGAAATTCATTGAGTATTTTATAGAATTCTTTATTTGCACATTTAGCATTTTGAATTCTGTCTGAATGGTACATTTTCTTAGCTTTTTTGATAGCTGGCTTGTATATTCTGTTAATTTTTTGTAGGTGAAGTTTGTCTTGTTTGGCGTTTGTTTTGAGCCAAGTATGTTTCAGCTTTCTAATTTGTTGTTTTATTTCTTTTATTTCTAAGTTTCTCCAAGGCGCTTTTTTTCTATTGTGCTGTTGTTTGGTTTTGAGTGGTATCAGGATGTCAAAAGCTTCCTGTAGCCACTCATATAGATTTTGAACCAAAAGTATTGTTTCCAGATTTGTACTTGATGTTAGTTGTGTTCATAAGTGTTCCAAATTGAGTTGGTTCCGTGGCCGATTGGTGGATGGATGTAAGCTAGTTTTAGGTGAGTCCCTTGGTGTTGTTTTATGTTGGAGAGCAGGCGAGTGATGGTCTGACCATGTTACGGGAGTTATAGTTCAGTATTAGCAAAAATGACATCTAGGATATGTCCAGCGATGTGTGTGGGATTATGGACAAGCTGATGCAGGTTCAGTGCCTCTAGGCCAGTGATTATTGTTTTTGGATGGGTTATATTGGGTTTGTCAAACCAAATGTTGAGGTCACACAGAACGCATAAGTTGGAGTGTATTGTTGTCAGGTTAGAAACTATGTCTAGAAGTGCGTCTGGGAATTTTGCCTTGCTAGGTGGAGGTCTGTAAAGGAGCAGGAAGTTACAGGATGAAGACGGTGTAGGATTGCATCTTGTTAGAAGACCCTCACAATTCTTTATGGAGATGTCATCAACTTTAGTGATATGTAACGTTTGCCTGAACACAGCAGCTAAACCACCTCCTTTTTTGCCTATACGATTTTGGGTGATCGTTTGATAGCCTAGAGGAATGGCTTCATGCAGGACTGGAGCCATATCATCTCCCAACCATGATTCAGTTATAAATAGTATGTCTGGTTTTGCATGTGTGAGAAGGTCCTAGATGTGATGTTTGTTTTTAGAGAGGAATCAAGCATTTATTAGTAGACAGTTTAAAGAATGGCCTTTGGTGATAGTGAGACTTTGTTTTGTAGTAGAGTGACCAGTATTGTGTGCTTTTGTTGCAGGTGTGATTTTAGTGCTGGCATTAGCTGTATGAGGATAGCAATTGTGTATCTATTCTGTATCATGTTCCTCATCCAGCATGCTAAGAAGGCATTTTGATGGGTCTGCGTGTGTATGTAGTGGAATTGGTGTTTGAGAGTGAGTTGGTGTGCTATGTTGTTTTTGTGGTGTAACATTGTTGTGCAGTAGACATGGGGAAGCAAAGTTGTGAGGTGTGGCACGTCGCTTATGTTGTTTGCGTGTGTTTTTGATGGAAGGTGTATGAGTCAGGGGTGATGGTGCAACATGTGGGTCATGTAGTAAGGTTCTAAATTGTCCAATGGATGAGAGGCGGTTAGTAGAGAGTTGCTGTATTGCTGTATCTGTGTTAGGTATGGTGGAGGAGAGAAAGCTTGGCATTGGAGTTTGCGCCTTTGTGTGGATTGAAAGGTGGATGTATGTTTGTATTTTGTGATGGTATTTCGAGGTGTTTCGCTTTGAAGATCTTATTGTGCTGGTGTGTGTGATATGTTTTGTTTTTGAGGAGTAGTGAAAAGGGGTGCTGGTGTATTTGTTTAATGCCATGGAGCTGGTTGTATAGTATTGTTTGTGAGAGGAGGTTGTAAGGTAGAGGGGTCGGTGATGTGTATGAGTAGAGTGTAAGTTTTGTGTAGGAGGGAATGAAGTAGAGGTGAGAGTGTTTGTCTTAGACTGGTTTGTTGCATGAGTTAAAAAGTGTGGTGGTGTGAAGTGTGTGTGTTGTGCGTTAGTATTATGGTAGTAGGGAGAGGAGGGTGTTTGTTGGACAAATGATGGAAGGATGAATATATGTTTGTTAGTGATAAAAGGTGATCTGTTAGGTGTAATTAGAGCAGGGAGTGTGTGTCTGGATGGGATGTAATTATGTATGGTGTTGAATGGGGTTTTGTTAGTGAGGAGTGGATTGGTTAGTGGTATAGGATAGAGTTGTGTACTGTTTGTAAGTGATGGTGGGTATGTGTGGTAGTTGGGATAGAAGGGTGTATAGATTGGTCCATGCATAGGGTTGTGTGTGGTGTACATTTGGTCTGAATGTGTTACTATGTTTGTGGATGGTGTGGGGTAGCTATTACTGAATGTGAACATGGCCAGCATTTCTGGCCCTAGTCCCGACCAGTCTCGAACAGGCTCAAATAGGTAATTGCCCTTGTCCTCTCTGTCCTTAGCCTCGACGCCCGAGCTGAGAGCCCTAAGCCTCGGCCTCTTATAGCCCTAGTAATCAGGTGACCCCCTTCAGCCAATGGGAATCCTTGCCCTAACCCTATCCAATCACAACACTAGCCCTAAAATCTAGAAATGATAGGAAACCAGGACCTTACAGCCAATCTCAGCGTTAGTCCATGCACCCAATGACTTTCAAAAACCCTGATCTCTATGTCCAATAGAGGCCCTAGCCCTAGCCCTACCAGTAGTCCCAACCCAAGTCCAAGCAACCAATGGCACAGGAAGCCCTAGTCCCTACTTCCAATAGAAAGCCTAACCCTACTCTAAGTTCTAAGTACCACACCTAGTCCAACAACCAATCACACCGGAAGCCCTAATCGCTACTTCCAATTAAAGGCCTAACCCTAGCCCTAGTCCCACCATAGTCCCAACAACCAATAACACAGGAAGCCCTAGCCCCTACGTCCAATAGAAATCCGAACCCTAGCCCTAGTCCCAACCCTACATTGATTGAATCACAGACCCAGAAACCAATCAGAACCCACAAATACCCAACCAATGAGGACACTAACCATATTCCAATAGAAACATAAGATACAAACACCAATCAGTGTATACATGTACCTACCACTAGCAGACTATTTAAGGTCCCAGCGATCTCAGACAAGGTTTGCTGGCCAGGGAGTTGGGAGCTGCTTCTCTTATTCAGAATCTCGTAGGAAACAGACAGGCTCAATCCACACTTTGGACTTCTGCAGGTAAGGGCCTAACTTGTCCTCTGAAAATAGTGTTTGTATAAAACTTTACTCCCTCTCCTAGCCAAAAAACAAAGTGCACAGTCCCTAATAAACACAGTTTAAACAGCACACAGAAGATCACTGCTGCCTCAGAGCACACTCTGATGTAGAATATCCCTGTTGCTGGGGGGGGGGGGGGAAGGGGCTGGTTTCACTGACTTGATAACACAAAATGGTGGCTGGGGGTGCACTGTTTAACATACAGGTCTTAGCACAGAGACAAGGGGAAATTTGGAAGGAAAAACATAGTCACCGTGAATGAGAGGGAAAAATTACAGAGATTTAGAATCCGCAAGCTCCCACCTTTTGTCGCCGTCCTCGGATTCCACTTCTTTTTGGTTCCATTTGCTTATTCCTCCTGTGTCATCTTCTTGGCGGAGGTGGGTGGGTTCGCTAGTGAACCAGAAAAGACTTCAAGCTGCAAAACTACACCGACAGGTAAGAAACTATACGTTTTGCAGCGTGAATCTTTTCCTCATTCACTATGCTGTGCATAGACTTTGTAGCGGTCTGCTAGTCCAGTGGTGGCTGGGTGGAAGATAAATGCTGGTTTGAGACTATATTTTGTAAGGCTTCTGTCCCACTTGTGCTTCTATGTTCATCTGAATGTCAACACAGTAGTGCTTTGTGAACGTGTGCACTGAAGACCATGTTGCTGCTTGGCAAATGCCCTGAATTGGTGTGTTTGCTAGGAAAGCCACTGTTGCTCCTTTTTTCCTTTTTTTGCAAAGATTATGGTTGTGTGGAGTTAAGTGGGATAGAGTGGAATAGCATAGAGAGGAGTGGCATGAAGTTGTATAGAGTAGAGTGATGTACAGTAGAGTGGCATAGAGTAGATTGGTCTAGAGTAGAGTGGCACAGAGCAGAGTGGCATAGACTGGCGTGTCATTGAGTAGAGTGGCAGTTACAGACAGTAGTGTGGAATAGAGAAGAGTGGCATAGAGTGGTGTAGGCCGGAGTGTTATAGAGTAGAGTGACATACAGTAGAGTGGAGTGGCATAAAGTAGAGTGGTGCAGAGTAGAGTGGTGCAGAGTAGAGTGGCATAGAGTGGAGTTGCATAGAGTAGAGTGCACATAATGGAGTGCCATGGAGTGGTGTGGATTAGAATGGCATACAGCAGCATAAGTGACAGAATGGAATGCAGCGGAGTAGAGTAGAGTAGCATAGAGCAAAGAGGCACTGAGCAGAGTGGCATAGAGTGCTTTAGAGTAGCAATGTGTGGAGTGGAGTGGTGTGGTGTGGTTTAGAGAGGCATAGAGTAGAGGGGTGTAGAGTAGATTGGTATAGAGCAGAGTAGAGTGGCTTAGAGTGGAGTGGTGTAGAGTGACGTAGAGTAACCTGGTAAGAGTAAAGTAGAGTAGAATGCCATCTAGTTGCTGTAGAGTGACATTGAGTGGAGTGGATTTAAGTGGAGTGGAGTGGTATAGGGTAGAGTGAAGTGCAGTAGAGTAACGTAGAGTAGAGTGGCATGGAATAGAGTTGTATGGAGTTAGATGGCATAGAGTGGAGCAGCATAGAGAGGAGTAGTGTGAAGTTATAGAGAGTAGAGTGGTGTCGAGTAGAGTGGCTTAGAGTGGATTGCTATAGAGTGGAGTGGTGTAGTATTGGAGTGGCGTAGAGTACAGTGCCATAGATTAGGATGGCGGAGTATAGAGTGGCGGAGTATAAAGTGGAGAAGCATAGAGTGGAGTGGTATAGAGTCGAATGGCATAGAATTGAGTGATATAGAGTAGGGTGGCATAGAGTGGCATGGAGTAGAGTGGTGTGGAGTAGTGCGGCATGGAGGAGAGTGGTGTAGAATAGCATGGAGTGGTGCAAAGTGGCATGGAGTGGCGTACAATAGAGTGCCGAAGAGTGCAATTAAATAGCACTGTGTGCGGTAGAGTGGCATATAGTAGAGTGGAGTTCCATTGGGTGATGTAGAGTAGAGTGGGATGAAGTAGAGGGGGGTGGAGTAGAGATTAGGGTGGCGTGGAGTTAAGTGGGATAGAGTGGAATGGCATAGAAAGTAGTGGCATGAAGTTGTATAGAGTAGAGTAGCATAGAGTAGAGTGATGTAGAATAGAGTGGCATAGAGTAGATTGGTATAGAGTAAAGTGGCGTAGCATGGTGTGCCGTGGAGTAGAGTAGTGCAGAGTAGAAAGGGGAAGAATAAAGTAGTGTGAAGTGCCATATAGTGGAGTGGGATAGAGTAGCATAGTGTTAAGTGAAGTATAATAGGGTGGCATAGAGTACCATGGCATGGAGTAGAGTGGTGTGTTATGGAATGGTGTGGATTAGAGTGCCGTAGCATGCAGTGGCATAGTGTGGCATGGAATGGTGTAGAGTATAGTGCCATAAAGTATGGAGCAGAGTAGAGTGGAGTGGTATTTGGTGGTGTAGAGTAGAGTGGCATGAAGTAGTGTGGCATAGAGAGGTGTGAAGTAGAGAGCATTCAGTAAAGGTGCGTAGAGTCGAGTAACGTAGAGAAGAGTGGGATGGAGTGGCACAGAGTAGATTGGAGTGGTGTAGAGTAAAGTGGGGTGGCGTTAGGTGGTGTGGAGTAGTGTAGCATGGAGTGGAGGGCATGGAGTGTCGTAGAGTGAAGTGACATAAAGAGGAGTGGTGTGGGCTGAGAGTAGAGTGGTGTAGAGTGGAATGAAGTGCCAAAGAGTAGAGTGACATGGAGTGGAGTGTTGCAGAGTGGGGAGGTGTGGGGTGCAACCGAGTGGTGTGGCCAAGAGTGGAGCGGTATAGAGTAGAGTGGTGTAGGATGTTGTGGCGTGGCATAGAGTATAATGCCATATATTTGAGTGGTGAAGTATACAGGGAAGTGACGTAATGTGGAGTGGCATATAAAGGCCTAGAGTAAGGTGCCATAGAATAGAGTGACATACGGTTGGGTGAATTAGAGGGGTGTGGAGTAGAGTAGTGTTGAGTAGAGTGTCGTACAGCAGAGTGGTATATAGTTGAGTGGCCTAGAGTAGAGTTGCATAGAGAAGGGTGGCATAGAGTGGTGTGGAGCAGAGTGGCATGGAGTAAAGTGGTGTAGAATGGAGTGGTATGATTTACTATTCCAACTCCAGTCTATGTACAGCAGGGAAGGTGTTGGAATAGTAAATCATACTATTCCTTAGGTTTGAGCGCCATCCAGCGCAAGTCATTGTAATGACTTGCTTTGTAATACCCGCGTTGTAAAGGTATTGCGGTGTAAACACTGCGATGTAAACGATGTTTCCCATTATTCATATAAGAACTTCAAATAAAGTAACAATTTGCAAACCGGTAAATTTTTTGCACCTATGGTGACCATCATTTGTAGAGAAACCCCTAGCTCAAGTCCATGTAATCACTTTCCCTTTTTGCGCTGATTCATAAATACATGCCAGGCTATCACTACATTTTCTCCTCTTCTGTGCAATTACTAGTATATTCATAGGTGTCTGTAACGCATAAAGATATACTAGTTGTACTTCACCATTTTTTTATTTAATTTGACCTTGGACGAAAAGGCGTGATGCACACTTAAGAAATTACTATGGTCTCTAGATCACTTCATAAGAATCACCTAACCTGACTGCTATACATCTTGGATGTGTGCTAAATCTTTTATGGTATCCCAATCTATGAGTTTCTCACAAAGGGCATTTAAATGTCTAAGTGACATTTCATGTTACTGAATATCCTGCAGAACTATCTATATTGAAGATTACCTTTCAGAATGTTGGGTCCATAATAGTCACAAAAGTAAAAAAGAAATTATCCATTTCTTTGGGGAACAGAGATATTGCAGGTGCCTCTCTCTGAAGTTCAATTACCAGGTGCAGTAAAATGATGCAATGTTTACTAATATTAAAGTAAAGTTCAGCTCAGAGCTATGGATGTTCAGCCACTCATGGAAGGAGAATACATCTCCCTCTTCTACACTCAAAACTAGAAATATCATAGATATACCTAGTCCTTTGTTTAATACAAAGTTCTATAATGACTGGTGTCCTCAGAGCTACTCTTAAATAAGGTGACCATTTTTGGAACCACGATAGTGCCCTTGACCTGTACTAATAATTTTATTTTGTTTATGAAATAACTGCGGTTGGAGACAATTTCGCCAAATATAAAACAAACTGTGTGTACTTTATAGCGTCTCCCACATTTGTCGATCTTGGCTACATACAGATTTAGCTGTATGCTGAGATCTTAATTTATGTTGCCACGTTATAGGCGTGCACACACACACATCAACACACACACACCACTAGTCCCCCCACACACACTCTACGCAACTTGCATATACATACAGAAAGAGGCTTTTAAACAGCCGATTTCAGCCATAGGCTACTTTGGGTCAGCTGACTTTAGACATTTGCTTTAGGGGTTGTCTAAAAGCATTGGTTTCAGCAGATGGAATGTCATGCACAGTGGCAGCTCCTCCCCTAAGGCGGAGGAGCATCGTCCCACAGCTTTCAGCAGTGTAAGTAAAGGAAAAATAAAATGACAATAACTCATTGTTATTATCATGTTAGTTGTTCCTGCTGCAGCGTCTTTGCAGGACGGGGCAGGGCTGCTCTGCTCTCAGAACAGGGGGAGGAGTGGTAGACACAGTGTAAGTTCACAATGACTTGCCCTAGAGGACCGGTCAAACAGTCATGCACACTGTGCATGTTCTCCTCCCAGGCTGGATTACAGCCTGGTCAGAGAACTTGCCCAGGCTCCCATTCCCGGGCTGAACACCGAACCACGGCGCTCAGACCAATGGAAACACTTTGTGATTGGTCTGAGGAGCCTGGGTGCTTCCTGTTGCGGCCCAGCGAAGGGACGTTGCAGAGACACGACAGAGGAGAGACAAGGAGGAGGTACGTTTTATTTATTTCTTCTTAACCCCTACCCCGACCCCCCCGCCCTCCTCCCCACCACCCATTCCCTGCCAGCTGCCGCTGGTCATGTATGTAAACTACCTAAAAATGTAGTTCACGTAGACACCTTATTGTTAATTCCTTCAACACTGTGTTTTTTTTATTTCATATGAATGCTTATGTCATTCATTCTGCATGCTTAAATGATCACCCGTACCTCCTATTCGTTGTTCCACACGCCTGCCTATCCTCATTCTGTGTGTCTGCAGCCATATTCTAAAGCTCGCATGTGTGTGGAATATAAAACATGGGCTCTTCTCCCTCACTCTGAAGAAAGGGACTGCAGGTGTCAAAGGAAGCTGTGAACTGGACAAAAGCCAAGCAATCTGCTCATGGCTCATGTTACCAATCTCCTACCTAAAATTGCTTCTGTTTCAATGTACATCAAAGGGGAAAGGTATTCCCCCATTTTTTTTAAATCGCTCTCTTTCCAGTTGTAAAATGTTGACAAATATGTTGCATAAACTCAACAGCCGCAGGTATGTGCAGAGTAACTGCGGATGACCCCAGCACTCAATGGAGCCCCCCACTCCCTTTTAGCACCATGAGACCCTCATGGGTGAGTAATTGTGCTTTACCAAACCTGATTGATCATTATTAGAGTTACACTACCAGCAAGACATGCACATCTCTAGCCTCGACCATAATAAATGAGGTCACAAACAAACATAAGTGTGCAAACGGTCACTATGATGGTTATGGCTGCAAACATGCCCCCTGACACACTACAACCCACGGATCTGTGGGAGTGGCAGTGCCATGTCATAAATGGCCTTATAAGCTCCAGCCTCCCCAAGGATTACCCGATGTTTCATTAAAGGCACTACAACATGCTTTGCATGATGCCTTTGTACAGCAACCTCAGACAGCAAGCATTATATGCCCAAGAGTAGACTTTAAGCTTTGGCAAAGTACGGTCTTCAATTTGTTGGCGAAATATAGGCTCACCATCTCTGATGTTCTGTGTACACCCGCAGCTAGGACACCATCAGACTACAGACTCAGAAGCGTAAAAAAGAAGAAACATGACAAGAGGCCCTTCTATCTATTCACACAGGTTCTGGAACAACCTCCCTACATCCACTAGGACTTTCCCAACGCTGCTCCAGTTTCATAAAGAGTTGAAGACTCACCTATTTAAAGAACACTATATCACAATTCATTACAACTCAGTATCCTCTTCTATTACTCATTGATGTTAAGCTTGGCTTTGACCATGTACAGAGCTACCCTGCAATTTAGCTAGGTTTGCACTATAGAAATACCATCTACATACATACATACATACATACATACATACATACATACATACATACATACAAATATAGTGCTAAATTCACAAAGGTACATTTACATTTTTGTGTAAGTTTACTATTTTTTCAGTTATTCACAAACTAAAATCTAACAGTAAATGTATCATTGCGGAGACTTTGCAGTTGGAGTGGGGAACATTGCACATAAAAAGATACACCTGTCTAAGACATGCTTAACTTTTTATGTGCAAGAGTCTGTTCCCCCACTGCAGAGTCTACTTAATAAGATAGTCCTATCTAGGATAGGCCTATCTTTTTACGTGCAGAGTTCTCCAACCCAACTGCAGACTCTCCGCAGTCGTAAAGTTCCTTTTAAATCATAGTTTGTGAATTACCAAAAACGTAAACTTACACAAAAGTGTAAGATTACATTTGTGAACCAGGCCCTTAGTCTTTGTTTTACTGTTGTATTAAATTTGGAAAATTGGATCACTTGTAGAAAGATTGTCTTTCTTTTGTTTGTGCCCGGGGAAATGAATCACAGATTCTGTGCATTCATACCTTTTGATTTGATATTGTCTGCTATGCAGATGACACACAATTTCTGATGTCTGTGGACTAATGGCATGTGGACCCATGTAAACCCTGGGGCATAGCTTCAAGGGAGGTGTTTGAGTTGTGACACTCCCAAATAATGATATTCCCGGCCTGTTATTTGGGACTGGGACTGCTATGTCTGTGTTTTTTCACATGATCAATCGAAAAGTGGCCTTTCATATTTGAAAGCATTCTTTAGTCCTCATTTCACTTAGAAAAGAAGTTTTAACTTGTTCATTTTGTTGAATTGGGAAATTAAAATATCTCGACTGATTTACAAATAAATTAGTAATCTGTATCCTTAGAAGTACTCCTGTAACTGGATGAAGTTTTATTACTTTTAGGATTCACAAATCATGGCAGTAGTAGGCTTGGAAAGATGTGTCATTCACTAGTTTTACATTTCAGTGATGGAAAGTTCTGGAATCTGTGCAGATTCACAAACTTCCATGCACCCAGTATTCCCCAGAGCCTCCCGATAAAAATGGTACCTTACTTGTTCGGGCAGGTTTACTACCCGCAGCAGGAAATGGCCCAAAACGCAATGTGGACACATAACATTTTTACAATGAAAACTTACCCTTTTTTGCAAAGTGCCTAGCTGTAGATTTTGAACCCTAGCTCTGCCGGCACCTAGGGAAATCTAGCAAACCTATACATTTTTTAAATTAAGACACCCAGGGCAATCTAGGATGGGATGACAAGGTTCTGTTACCCAGAATCCCTTGCAAACCTCAAACTTTGTCAAAAAAAGTTCCTCACATTTCTGTGATGGAAAGTTCTGGAATCTGCGTGGGTCAACAAACTTCCACCCAGCCCGCATTCTCCAAAGTCTCAGATAAAAATGGTACCTCACTCATGCGGGTGGGTCAAGTACCACGACATGCAAGGGCCCAAAACATATTGTAGCACAATCAAAATTACCTATCACCAAACGACCTGGTTTTGCAAGGGGGGGGCACCTGGGTTTTTGGCCCCGGGCTCAGCAGCCATCTAGGGAAACCTACCAAACCCACACATTTCTAAAAACTAAACACCCTGGGGAGTCCAGTAAGGTATGGCTTGCATGGATCCCCCAAAATTTCCCTAGCCAGAATCCCCTGCAAACCTCAAATTTAGCTGAAAAAAATCACATTTTCCTCACATTTCTGTGTGGGAAAGTTGTGGGATCACTGGGCTGACACAAATTTCCTACCACCTAGCGTTCGACTCAGGTCTCCCGATAAAAATGATACTTCACTTGTGTGGGCAAGCATAGTGGTTGCAACACGAAGTGGCCCAAATCATACTGTGGAGACTTCAAAATTACCTATCATAAAACTACCTGGTTTTGCAGGGGGGGGCACCTGGTGTATTGGCCCCGGGCTCGCGGTCATCTAGGGAAACCTACCAAACGCACACATATCTGAAAGCCAGACACCCTGGGTATTCCAGTGAGGTATGGCTTGTGTGGATCCACCAAAGTTTTCCTATCCAGAATCCCCTGCAAAACTCAAATGTAGTTGAAGAAATCACTTTTTCACCTTTTTTTGTGTGGGATCAATGTGTCAGCACAAATGTCTTACCACCTAGTGTTCCCCTTGGTCACCCGAGTAAAATGATACCTCACTTGTGTGGCTCATGGGAAACAACCTTAACAAAGCGGGCATCACATCGCGATGCCATTACAACGCGTTGGTTACAACGACCGCGTTGTTACCACGCAAAGCCATTACTACGCAAGTCATTCGAAATAGTAGAGTTTACTATTCCAACACTGTCCCCACTGTTATGTAGGCTGGAGTTGGAATAGTAAATTTTACATTTCTAATGTCAGCGCGCCATCTACTGCAAGTCGATGTAATGACCTGCGTAGTAATGGCTTTGCGTGGTAACAACGCGTAACGACCGCGTTGTAATGGCACGCGAAGTAATAACTCGCGTTGTAATGAGTCATATTTGTGGCTGTCCAATGCAGATTCAGCTAGAAACGTATATATTTTTTTTAATATTGCGCTTAGAACGCGCGGTGCTATACCCTTAATCCATGTTTTTGGCCCTTCCCAGGCCTTTGGCCCACCTACACAAAAATGTGTAGAAAAATCGATTCCCTACCCAGAATCCCCTGCAAACCTCACATTAGGCTGAAAAAATCAGTTTATCCACACATTTTTGTTTGGGATCACCGTGCTGGCACAAATGTCCTACTCCCCAGCGTTCCCCTTGTTCTCCTGAGTAAAATGATACCTCACGTCTGTGAGTGGGCCAAACGTCCGTGTCTGGCAAGGGCCAAAAACATGGGGATTAAGGGTATAGCAGCACGAATTCTAGGCACAACATTTAAAAAGAAATACGTTTCTAGCTGAATCTGCATTGGAGAGCCACACAAGTGAGGTATCATTTTACGCGGGAGACCAAGGGGAACGCTACGTGGTAGGACATTTGTGCTGGCACAGTGATCCCACACAAAAATCTGTGGAAAAAGGGATTTTTTTCAGCTAAATTTGAGGTTTGCATTTCTACCATTAACTGGAAGGAGGTTGAAAGCTCACAAAATTGCAAAAATAGCCTGTGTCCCAGTAAAATCCAAAAACTGTGTAAAAGTTATTGGTTTTCTGACAAAAGTCTGTCAGTTCCTGAAAGCTGGGAAGATGAGGATTTCAGCACCACAAACCCTTTGTTGATACCATTTTCAGGGAAAAAAACAGATGCTTTCTTCTGCAGCACTTTTCCCCATTTTTCTCTAAAAACAAAACAAAATTTAGCTGTACTTTGGCTAATTTCTGTGTCTCCTGGGGAATCAACAAACCCTGGGGACCTTTAAAATCCCCATGATGTTTAAAGAAAAGGATGCAAATTTGGCGTGGATGCCTTATGTGGTCAGAAAGTTACAGGGGCCTAAGTGCTAACTACCCCAGAGGGAAAAGGCCTCACAGCGAAGGGGATAATGAAAGTGTCATAGTATCAGAGTAGCAGAGTCTTTCAATAGTATGGTCCTGTTTATAGAGGCTAAGAACAAAGTAGAGAACAGAGTAAAGTACTAGTGCTGCAGCTTAAAATGGGACCACTGTACCTTCTTGGTGTTGCAGTCAGGTACTGTGTGAAAAATGTATTCAGTTGGAATGATTATATATTGAAACAAAGCTACAATATGCTATGTTCTACATAGTTAGGTTCACTGAAGCATGTGCGTGTTATCAGGGGTCCAACTAGTGGTCACCAGAGAGTTTCAGGATGCAGTCTGCAGTAATTCATTATTGTGATTTCAAATTGTGGTTTACACAGATACATTTCTGGGACTGTTTTAAGACTCTACTACAACCAGAGTTACCCTAATGGCAATAGTTCATGTCATCACACAACACAAAACATACATGTATTGATACATGCAGATACAGAAAGGGGCTTTTGGACAGCCGCTTTCAGCAATTGGCTACTGTGATTCAGCTTGCTTTAGGCACTGACTTTAGGAGTTGTCCGCGTACTCTCCCCTAGCTCCTGCGCTCTCTCTAATTGTGCCCCCTTCCAGCCATTTCACTTGTCCATTTCTCCCCAGGGCTTATCCTTCCCTGTCTCAATTCCTGCTGTTTTTCTTTTTTTTATCGAGGGCCCAGTTGCTGTACAGTGCTACTAGGCTGTCCTTCACAGTTTTCATGTTCTCAAGGCACTTTTTAAAATTGTTTTACTTTAGTGTTCTAACTTGGTCAACTTTTTTGGAATGGTAAGGAAAATATGGAAAAATGTTTGCAGTGTGTCACAATGTATGTGTCGCTATGCACAACTGCTTCACATACATTTCCAGGAGCTGTGACGTGCAACACATCCACGTACGTGGTACACACTTGAAATGGTTTCTCTTACCATTCCAAAATGGCCACCATGTGTCCCATGAAGGTGCATACGTGTGCACGTGTCACTTCATGGTTCCATTTTATTTATTTTAATTTTATTTATGTGAGGAATTTTAGATCGCACAAACATGACATGTGAGGGTATCAGAGCGACCTAACAATACAAGTACGAAGATAAGTTGTAGATACAGGTAGAGATGCAATAAGGATTAAGCAAGCAGCAATACAGTTATTTTATACCAGACGTCCGGCAGATTCATGATCGGGAGATACCCACAGGAAAATAGTAAAGATGATGGGCTTTTGGGCTTCTGCTGGCGGAATCTATTCATTATAAGCATTTTTACATCTATTTTGAAGGAGGTAGTTGAGGGGTTTGACCAGATTTCAGGAGGCAGTGCATTCCATATTCTTGGGGCTAGACCATAAAAGGAGCGGTGGTATGTTTTGTTGAACTTCTGTGGTTTCAAGAGTAGGGAGTTGGCGCTTCTCAAGGAAATACTACCACCCGACTGGGTTTATTTGCCAGGTAGATGGGAGTATTATGGCGAAGCCCCTTGTGTGTCATGCAGGTTATCTTCAACTAAATCCTTGCTTCAAACGGGAGCCATTTCAGATTTAGGTTCGGAATAATGTGGTTAAATCTTTTGGCTCCAGTGCTGAGCCTGGCAGCTGAGTTCAGTGTGGTTCTTAGCAGCGGCAGGCTATAATTCGGTAGGCCTGCAAGAGTCGCACTCCCATTATCTAGACGGGAGATAACTAGGGTTTGGACTGATGATTAAAAGACACCCGAGGGCAAAAAAGTTCTTAGTGTGTTCAGTTAGACATTGGATCCCCTAGTGGTTCCAATGATATGAGCTTGCATATTCAAGCGTTTGTCTAACGTTATACCTAGTGACCTAATGGAGTTAATAACATGGGGGGTGCAGTGAGTGTGGGGGGCAATGAAGAGGAATTCTGTTTTGAGTAAAAGATTATTGCCTGTTAACCATTTTTGGGTTTTCAGTAGGGTGCAGTTGAGTGTTTTGATATTTTCGGATGTGGAGATTTTCAGGTACAACTGTGTGTCATCAGCGTACATGTGGTAATGGTTGTTTGATTGCTTCAGAATTTCGGTAATAGGGTCCACGAACAAGTTGAATAGCGTGGGTGGAAGCATGGATCCTTGGGGCCCTCCAATCGAGACCAGAGTATAGTCAGAAAGGGTTTGGTTGACATTGATTCTATGAGCTCTGATACGTAGGAATGAGGCAAACCAATTTAATACGGAACCAGACAGCCCCATCCTTCATTCCAGAAGTTCCATCATGCTGTTGTGTTTGACTGTGTTGAATGCAGAGGAGAGATCAAGAAGTATAAGCAGGCATGGAGCATTCTGATCAAGCAGTCTCAGGGCATCAAAATTTGAATTTTAAAGTAGAGAGTTACTGTCTTTGCCAATGCATGTTCTAAATAACTCAATTATTTATAGAGCCTGGACATGAGCTATATTAGTATCAAGCGATTCAATATCTATTTCGAATCTGGATAGCACTGTTAATGTGAGGAATTGTTCACTAAAGAAAATACATCAGAGCTGTATGTGGAGAGCACAACCAAGAACAGTTTTAAGGTTTAACTCCGAGCAACTGGAAAAGAAAGATATCTGATTCCTCCTTTGAGCAATTTGAAAAACATTGACATGGACTGGTCCTCCCAGTGCTCATAGAATGGATACCACACACACTTACTATCATGACTTTTGACAAAATCGCCTGCTCACATATGCTTACACACAGAAGAACAGATTAAATTAGCTTCTACTGAATGGATGTTTTGCTGTCAGCATTCACTTTAAATGAACAATGTGTTTCCCTACATGGAATTCTGCTGAGAAATCAATGTCGGAAAACCTGTGAATATACTGACAGTAACTATAATCAGCGCCAGATTGGCCATTTATCCTATTGGGCATTTCCCTGGTAGGCTGAAGCCACTGCAGGCCAATTTTTGAAGGTCGATGGCCACTGCCTCTGTCACTGTCGCCAGCGACCCATGTGTATGGCGGCAGGTAAAAAGGAAGAGAGAATGAGAATGAGAGATAGAAAGCGCAAGAGAGAGAGAATGCAGCAGAGAATGAAAGAGAGGAAGAAAGTGAGATTAGTTTGTGCAGCAACAACAGATCCACAACATGTTAGCTCAGGTACTACATCAACACGTGATAGTGTTGAATCTTATCAGAAGAAACAATTTGGTCAGACGTTTGTCAGAAGACCTGAAAGTGGTTTTCGTTGTTTTAGATGTGGAAGCCCAAATCATGGTGCCTCCTTTCCCAAATGTCCTGCCCTTAATAGGGAATGCAAGAGGTGTGGAAGACGTGGACATTTTGCTTCGGTCTGTAGGGATTCTAGAAGCTGTGAGAATGGAAATGTTAAAGGTAAAGTCTCCAATGTCAATATAGAAACTGGTGAAAATAAAAGTGAAGGATATGTGGGGGAATGTTGTTATCCATAGGAGATGGAAATGTAGATACAGATGCAAATGATCTGAGGCCTCCAAAATGTGTAGTGCATGTGCAGGATGTGGAATTGGAGCTTATGGCGGACTCTGGTTCCCCTTGGACCATTGTCACTAGAGAAATGTTTTTAGATCGTTTTAAAGGAAAGTTTTCATTAGAGGATCTTAAAAAATCGAATATTGTAGCTAGAGCCTTTGATGGATCTGTTATCGAGATGGATGTTTTTCTTGAAGTGGTAATTGAGTTCAAAGGGCGCACAGTCTTTATTAAAATGTATGTTGCCGTAAAAGGTGTGAATGTGTTAGGGTGGAGGGATCAATGGTCTCTTGGCATTATTCTCAATCCCAGAAGTCTTGATCCTGTTCTGTTAGTGTCTCAAGTGAGTGAAAGTATAGATTTTAGAAATGAAATTGACACCATTATTAGTCTTTTTCCTAAAGTGTTCTCTGACAAATTAGGTAAACTCAACACATTTTCACACAAAATTAGACTTAAAGAAGGAGCATCTCCAGTTAAACAAAAACTTAGGACTGTACCAATATGTGTGAGAGAAGATCTAGAAAAACTTGTGCAAGGGCTCATTGATGATGATATAATAGAGGAAGTTGAATCCTCTGAATGGGTTTCTCCCATTGTTCTTGCCAGAAAATCAGATAAAAGTTTGAGGTTATGTGTAGATTTGAGAGCGCTAAATGCTAACCTAATAGTGGACTGCCACCCTTTACCCAATATAAATGAAGTAGTTTCCATGCTTGAGGGGGCTAAGATATTTTCCACATTTGATTTACGGTCAGTTTATCATCAGATTGTTCTCACTGACGATTCAAAGGGTTGTACCACTTTTCTAACACCCCAAGGTTTATTTCAATATAAAAGAATGCCATTTGGTTTGGCCTCTGCTGCATCTGTTTTTCAGAGAGCTATGTACCATATTTTTAAAGATGTGGAAAGTTTTGTGAGATGCTTTCAGGATGATATTCTTGTGTTCTCCCCTAACTCGCAAAAACATACTGAGCACATAAAGTAAGTTTGTAAACGCTTAGAGCAGAATGGGTTAACTTTAAAACAAGAGAAATGTAAAATGTTTCGTGAGAGTGTGGAGTATTTGGGACATACTCTAACTGGTAATGGAGTAATTTCCAAAAAGTCTTTGGTAGAAGCAATTGTAACTGCACCGGCCCCTGATAACAAAGAGAAACTTTTATCCTTTGCGGGATTCTGTGAATAATACAGGAAATTTATAAAAGACTTTGCTACCAAAATGGAGCCTTTGAGAGAGCTTACTAGGCAGAGTGTGGAATTTTGTTGGACATCAAGACAGGAGAAAGCTTTTCAATTGATCAAAAATGGAATTGTTGAGGCTCCAACTTTAAAACCATTTTGTATAAATAAGACTTGTATTGTCACAGTGGATGCCAGCATGTATGGATTGGGAGGAGTTCTTTCACAAAAAAGTGCCAAGGATGAGTGGTGTGTAGCGTTTGCCTCTCACACGCTTAACGAAACAGAATTATTAGGATGTGTGTGGGGTATTGAGCACTTTCGGAATTTCATCTGGGGTAACAGGTTTATACTCAGGACTGATCACAAACCACTTGTGTCTATCTTATCTCCTGGTGGTGGGTGGAATGCCACTGCAAGGATTAGTAGACTTATGTCCAGGTTACAGGAGTATAATTTTTCTGTAGAATATGTTCCTGGGAGGCATAATGCTACGGCAGATTGTCTTTCTCGACTTCCTAGCTCTCAAATGAGTGCGGAAAAAAATTCCAATGACATTGAGATGATTGCCACCATTTCTGATTTTGTTTCACAAGAATTTTCTGCTATTTCAGAAAGTCTGTGGAATCAAAGTGTAATTTCTGACAAAACTTGGAACCTCCTTAAGAGCTTCATTCTTACAGGATGGCCCAATAGTGGAAGTGTCCCTCCTGAACTTCAGTCATTTTTGCAAGTTTCTTCTGAACTTACAGTAGAGAATGAACAAATTTTCAAAAACGGAAAATGTGTTCCTCCCGAGTCAATGCGAGATGGTATCCTTAAACTTGTACATGAGGGGTATCCTGGGATGTCGTTCATGAAGAGGTTGATAAGATCTAGCTTTTGGTGGCCAGGTTTGGACAAAACTGTGGATAGAACTGTAAGAGAATGTTTCCAATGTATCAATAGTGATAAAATGCTGAGAACTCCCCTTAAACCAGTGCCATGGCCAGATTCCCCGTGGCAGAAGATTGCTTTTGACATATCTGGGCCATTCAATTCACAGCCTCAAGACTGCCGCTTTGCTTTGGTAATTGTCGATTATCATTCGAAGTGGCCAGAGGTTAAATTTGTTCATCATGCTACCACTCCAACCATCATTGATTTTTTTAGAGAGAATTTTTCCAGGGAAGGTGTACCAGAGGTTCTAGTAACCGACAATGGAGTGCAACTCAAATCTTATGAGATGCAGAGTTTTTTTGCCAGTGCATAACATTAAGCATCATACTACAGCCCTCTATGAACCTCAGGGTAATGGTCAGGTTGAGTGGTTCAACCGAGTGCTTAAAGATGGTGTTGAAATAGCTAAGAAATCAGGTAGAGAATGGAAAATTGTTCTGAGGGAAAAATTGTGGGTGTACCGCATAACTCCACATACTACAACTAATTTGAGTCCTTTCCGTTTGCTTAGATAGAGAGCCAGTTTCTAAGCTGTGTCCTTGGTGGATAAAAAATAAAATGTCAAAAGAATTTGTTAGTGATGATTTGGAGGAAGTGAAGTTAAAAATTCAACAAAAACAGGAAAGAATGAAGGAATCTTATGATACAAAGATGAAAGTAAAAATACCTTCATTTGTGATTGGTGATTGGGTCAAAGTAAGGAAACCAGGATTCAATATTAAAGGGTCTGCCAAGTTCGGACCTCCTATTAAAGTCATTAAAAGTAAATTTCAACACTGTTATGACACAGGATGGGAGAATTTGGAATGTTAGACATGTTGCTAAATGTCGCTTGCCTCCTGTTCCTTCCATTCGTAAATCCAACCTTTCCAAGGAACCTGACTCCATTTCTTCAAGAATAAAAACTGACCGTCGGAGGATCAAGCCTCCCAGCAGAATGAAGGACTATGTTTAATTGTTAAGGGAGAGGATGTGTTATATTCTCTGCATAATCTTTCATTTTGAGTTTTGTCTGTTCCTTTAAATGTTTTTGGAATTCTCTGTAATTCTAGACTGTTCTTATGTTAGAGATTCCGGATTCTGGACACATTACCTGTAGCCTCTTACGTATGAGCTTCCAATCCCCATATCTCCCAATTAAATAACTTTTCTATAAAATATTCTCTTGGATTTCATTGGAATACAACATCACCCCCTTGAAGTGAGAATAGATAGGCTTGTTGGAACATTCAACATACATAAAAATGCCACCAAATTCCCTGAAAATTTGGAAATTCACTTCTTTGGGGTTCTTGCTATGGTTGAAGTTTGGGCTGCTCTAGAAGTAAAAAAAATATATATTTCTAGATATCTATGCACATCTTTGCTATACAGAAGTATTCAAATGCACAACTATTTCTGCATATGAAAATGTAACAAGTGTGCAGTTGGATATGTGGAAATATATTGCAAAAGTGCTTTTACGCCCTATTTTGCTTCTAGTATTTGTCTCCATGGTGAAATATTTTTGTCAATGGAGAATCAGCTTTCCATACTTTTCCATAAATTAGGATAGTGCTTCCTACTGCACTGGAAATCCATTTACTCTAGTATTTGCAAGGAATAACGTTTTTCGTATTTAGGGGGGATATAACCAGCAACATGTTGGGTTCACCAATGTCAATGTGATCTACTATCTGGCTTAGTTTGTTTTGATAATGAGTTTCTGTCATATTGAACCATGCACTCCTGTCATAGACTGATATTCATTGCTGTGGGCGACCTGTACTAACGTCCTTCTTGGATGGCATTGTATGATGTGCATATTATGACCAAAAAAACTCTATAAAAATTGGTTACAAAAATGTTGGGTTCACCAATTCATACAGTCAGACCCACTAAGAAACGCCCACAAACGTACCTTTGCAATTAGTTTGACTTATGCAGGAATTCATCATACTGACAGAATTTGCAAGTGTGTATGTTCCATTTTTGATGATAAAATCCTACCATTCTTGATTCTCTGACATAGAAATGTGATGTTTTTCTTGCAGATGAGACTTTGTATGCACCTTTGTATTACTAAGGTGTGCATAACCATTTGAGATTGCCCTTGGTATTGAGTACCCAGACAGAAGCCACACCTGAAACAGCTGAAGGTGCAAAAATCTTAGAGTGCTTCACTGAACTACATCATAATAATTCAAAAAAGAAGTAAGAATTGTTTAATGTATATTCATTTTAATGGAAACAGACAGGCAGTAATCATCTTACATATACCTGTGTAGATGGGATTGCATACTACAAGTATTCATGCAAGCATGAAAGCACGGAATGATAGATACATGAGGCTTTCTCTTCCATGTTCTAACAAAATAGTTCTCTTGTTAAAGAAATACTTTAGGACAAGTGATCAATTGAAGAAACAAAGATAGTGTAAAAGAAAAAATGTAGATTTGGCTGCTGAATTTCAATTGAGTGAGCTATATATAATTCTGTTTGAGACGTTTCAGCAATCTGCCTCCATGCTTTATTGATTAATCTTTCATCAATGTGCTTCCAGTGATGTCCTCTGGTCTTCTTCTGGGCTTCTTCTGTCACTCTCATTTATCATATGCTTCTGCAGCTGTTAAGGACACACAGCAGTTGTATGTCCCTGCCCTGCAGGGCCCTTTGCGTATCTCATCCTGTAGGCAAAGTTCTTGCCGGCAAGCACCATTCATCCTAATTTGACATAAAGTTGAGTCCAGGGCAAACGCTGCAGGGTAAAAAGCAAACATAACAGATTAGTCTTGTAGTTCTATTGTTCAGCAAGTATTCATATGACAATAGATCTATAGGAGTATGATAACCATCTTCATCAGTTAAAATGGCAGAGACAATTTAGTGTATGGAAAAGGCGCCAAGACTACTTTTTAGTTACTATCTTGTTACTATCTTGCATCTTCAAATTACTTACCTTAAAGGATTGTGTTAATTTTATACAAGTGCTTTTGACTTTGGCATACAATTCTGTAGTTATTAACGACATAACAATATATATATATATATATATATATATATATATATATATATATATATATATATATATATATATATATATATATATATATATATATATATATATTCACTGAAAAAACCATAGGTTTCACACATGTTATAGTTAGCGGAAATTTTACTGATAAAAAACCAATGAAATTCCCCCGTTATAGTTAGTGCAGGCAACTATAACTCACGCGACCGCAATCCTCTGCTGATGCTAATACTGTATTTAGACACTTATTTGCCCATGTCTTCTTCCATACATTTTTAGCTATACATATATTACAAATATTTTTTTTTCATAAAGACACATATGTCATCAGCAGAAGATTGCGGTCGCGTGAGTTATAGTTGCCTGCACTAACTATAACGGGGGAATTTCATTGGTTTTTTATCAGTAAAATTTCCGCTAACTATAACATGTGTGAAACCTATGGTTTTTTCAGTGAATTTGCAAGGTTTTTTAAATGCTAATTCCTAACTATAACGTGTGTGAAACCTATGGTTTTTTCAGTGAATTTGTACGTTTTTTTAAATGCTAAGTTACTTTACGCCATTCGTGGCGTGCGCGCCCACTTAACGCAGTTTGTTTCGTGCGCGCACGGTGCGCTTCGCGCACCGCGCGCCCACTTTACGCAGTTAGTGCCGTGCACGCACGGTGGGCACGCGGTGCGCTACGCGCACCGCGTGCCCACGTTACGCTAGATGGGCCATGTACGCACGATGCGCTTCGCGCACCGTGCGCACATGGAGGACATATGATGCACTTCGTTTTGAAAGGTAATATTTTAATTTTTCGTAATTTTTATAAGCCATGCACAAATGGTGCCCTTCGGGCACCATTTGCACACGGGGTGAACAGAGTGTGGATAATTTTTTTTTTATTTTTTTTTTTTTAAATATTATAGTTTATCTCATATCTTATATAAGCCATGCACAATTGGTGGCCTTCGTCCATCAATTGCACACGGGGTGGGGAGAGTGTGGATAATTTTTTTTTTTATATCATTTTTTACCGTACGCGTACGGTAAGCGTAATCGGCGAAATTAGCGAAAAAAAAACAATTCCGTTTTTTGCCTTGGGGGAGCTTTGGGGACTCCCTCAACAAGGCTATGTGTGTGGAAGCTGTCTAAACAGCCCCTTTACATGTTTTTGTGCTTTGTATTTTCATCATCACTCTCAGTGCGAGAGAGAAAATGGCGGCCGCCGCTTCCTGGTTTCGGCCGATTCGAATGTTTACTAAGATCTAAGAGCCAATCAGAATCGCGCTCGCGCACGCCACCGTACGCGTACGGTAAGCGTACCGTAAGCGCACCGTAAGCTGGCTCAGATATATATATTGATTTAAAGGCTATTTTCTCAGAATCTACTGAACAGATTTACACCAAACCTACAAAAGGCACTTCCTTGACCTGAGGACTACCTCTCTGCCAAATTTCAAGTAATTCTGTTCAGCCGTTCGGGCTGTAGCCCTGTCTAAAGGTCCTATGGAAAAATGCATGGGAAAAACGCGTTTTGGGACCCCCCTTTTATCTCAGCCCCCGCTTGACGAATCCCCCCGAGACTTTCAGGGTAGGAGCGGAGCGTAGCGCCCCACCTATTTTGAAAACTTCGCGAGGATTCGTCGACCGGCGCCAAAGTTATTCAAAATAGAATGTTGCGGATTTCCTATGGAAACGTGGTCCTAACTATAACTACCTACTGGCGACCGCCAGTAGGTAATATATATATATATATATTTTTTTTTTAAATGTCAACTTATTGAACACGTGCTACTTGCTAGGAAACTGAAAAACACATACAAAACCTCACAATGATGGTGCCTAATTCAGGCACAAACTGACAGCTTGCAGAGAGAATTCTACAAATGTATCAAGTATACTGTGGTCCATTTCCTATTTTTGCATTCACTCAGTACCCTGGATGCAAGAAAGGACTACTCAAGGATTTAAGCGCAGACAAGTGGAAATCAGAGACTATGGGGCTTATTTACAAGCCCCATGTGCCGCTGGTGCATCACTTTTAATGTGGCAAAAAGCACAAAAATATTTTAAACACACACAAGTCTGAGTCGGGAGCTGTATATTGTAGCGTCCAGATCCATGGTTATCAAACAAGCCAAATGGAGATGTGATGAAAGGGGCATATGTAAGGGTCTACAGAATATTTAACTGGCGTTCAGCGACTACATATATCCAAGTAGCGTAGGTGCATGAACATTTTTGAAGAGAACTGAGATGTAAAAATCTTCAACAGACAGGATGAGGGTCAGGATAAATAAAGACCAAAAGGACAGAGAGATATGCTTTGTGGAAATTACAAAGCTGAGGATGATAGAAGAGAATGCAGCATTTATGAGACAAAAAAGTACATTTGAAAAAAAAAAAAATGCCGCGTTAGTGAAGGTTAAGATATAATTTTGAGGGTCAGATTGCATATGGTTATTTGGGGGAAATAAGGTTAGTTGGGGATGAAATAAACATTTTATTGTGAAAAATAATAGGGAGCTATGGATATGGCAATCAAGTTGGAATCTTAAATCAACAAGCATTTGCAATGCAATAGGAATCGCATTTACGCGAGACCTATTGCATTGCACCACGGACAACGGGAGGGGGGGAAGCACGGACAATGGGAGTGTGGTCGGTGGAGGGTGGAGAAGGGGGCGAGAAGGCACAGACAAAGTTGTGCTCACTGTCTAAATAACACATACCATACTGTGTAACACGCGAAGTAAAGAGGCCGGTAGCCATGAGAGGGTACAAATGACAACAAATGACGACATGGCCATAATAAGGAGGGACAAACAAGCCTCATAATCAATCAGACTGCAGCATTTACGAAAGACAATGACACAAGCCAATTAAAAACATGGGCAGAGAGTGGGTAGAGCTTTCACGGAGCTTCCACTCCATACTCCATTACTGCATGCCTCGCAAAGCGAGCAGCGCATGCGCGCTGGCGGTATAGGCTCAACCTAAAAATTAGAGGAGGACTTACAAAACGATTAGAGTAGAAAATCAAGTGCCTTAAATAAATAACCCATGGGCCAGAAGAATGGTTTAGAACAGACAGAACAGCAGAATTCAACTGAACAGTGAGCGTTGACAAGGATAGAAACAGGCATCAGAATGAATGGAGTGAAAAAGAACAACACTAGCAGTCTAGTGAAGCAAGGTGAGTGTATGAAAGGGGTGACCAAAGAAATATTTTAAGGTTTGACAGGTACAATGGTTTATTTTTGGAGAGTGCAGCAAATTATATAGGTCAATAGAAACAGATAATCAGGGACAAGAGACTGGTGCAGGTATCACAGATTAAAATTTTTTAATTTTAAAGTTGAATACACAAGATGGGCGGTGTGGCGAGTAGGTCACTAATTCTTCCTCAGCAGACAAATTGTAGCTGCAGCTATCACCCATGTCTTTATTTAGTCTCCTAACTTGCCTACATTTCTACATCAGCTACAGTCTAAGGGGCAGATTTACTAAGACTTCATACAACACAGTGCTGCTCAGAAAGATGCTGCGCGGCTTCGTGTGAATCAGAGATAGCTGAAGAGCACCATACATACATAAATATGGTGCTTTTCAGCTCTCTTCCAGCACTGGCACACTTGTAGGTGCTAGCATCAACACAGGCATCCTTGCACCATGCTGCATGGGTGCCAGAGTTATGGGAAGGATTAATTTGCTCAGGTAGGCTTTGATAACGTAAAGAAATATACATGTTTCTCCTTGTTACACCTCTCTGTGGAAGGCATACCGATTTCACAAACCGTACAAAATCTGGAATTGCATGAAATTCATAGGTGGATGCTCAGGAACACCCGTGTTCCATAAATGGAATGCATACCGCTAAGAAATGTAATGAAACTCAGCAGAAGATGCTTGGTTACATTATCACGAAAGGCAGCGTAAATCAAGCATTGATTGGCTTTGCAAATCCCAAATAAGCCTTTGCGTTGCCCTGTGTCGCCTTGTGCGCCACAAGGGTGACCCAAGGGTGACACACAGGCTTATTAAAGTTTTGCAGGATTTAAAGATTTTTATTTAGATTTGGCTTGTAATCCCTATTGCGAGAAAGGTGTATTATACAGGGTCTCTCCTTTCATGTTATCGGGGAAACCCTATATGGTCGAATGAGTTGAATATTGCACATGATTGTCCCGTTTTAATCTGTATGTATTTCTGGGTTTTTATTATTATTGTATTTATGTGTAATGTGTATATTGATCCAAATTTTTAACGGAAGTAGGACTGTTTTATGATATGTATCTTTTATGGATATTTTTAATACCCAAATTAAGATCATTTGAATGAATTGAATTGACACACAGGCTTAGTAAATATGGGCCTAAATATGTATACTGATAATCACTATGGCCATCTATATGACTTTAGTGCCTGATGAAGACAGGCTATTTCCATATATTATGGTAAATAATAAGATAAAATACATATACATAATTATTATTTACTTATTAACTTATTAAGTAAATAATAAGATAATGTTATTATCTTTGAGGTGTCAGATGGTATTAGAAGTGTATCTTCAAAAAAGGAGACTGCATTATAGATGAAGAATTACCCCAGGGATCACCCCAGATAATCGGGCATGCATTTTACGGAGGGAAAAGTTTTCAGCTGTCCAACAGTTTCTTGGGATTAGCAAACTGGCAACCAAGAATCCTCCATGTTAGCGCATTGGTGTCTCAAGACTTGATCTATACCTCTGTCTCCTTATTTGAAGATAAGCTTCTAATACCAGCTGACAATGTAATACTTTTTATCCTTTCATACCATTGCTCTATCCTTTTGTACCATTGGTCTATCCATCAGAATGTCTGTCAGTCTACTTACATTTGACAATCGAGTCTGAAGTCCCATTTACCAACGTTGTGAATTTTTCCTCTCAGAGTTTTGTTACAATAGAGTCCTGATGATGATTCTATTATTTTAAAGGATCGAAACGTCATTGACTACTAAGGTGGACCCACTTTATTATAATTTATTTGTACTTTGTGGGCTGTGACCTTATGATTTTGTGAGAGGCACATTTCAGTATATTACACATGTGTACTACACTCTGAGCACCAAACACATTTGTACACCTCATTACACTTTATTCTTTGTTGATGCTTAATATTTATTGATTTTTCATGATGGATTATTCAATGCAGAAACATCATTTTGTGAGTACATGATTCATCTCTTTCTATGAGGGACCACCGTTCTTGCTATATAATTACCCTCATGTAGGTTACACTTTATTAAGTAGGTAAACCGACTGGTTTAAGTGAAGTAGGAGAGTCTAGCTTCGGGTTGTTTGTGTGTGTGTGTGAATGTGTGCATGTGTGTGTGGGCATGTGCGTGTGTGCATGTGTGTGTGTGTGTGTGTGTGTAACTCCTTTTACGATTAATTTGTGGATATATCATGGTTGTAGGTATCTTTGTTACTGACTTCCATACTCATACGGCTACTCAATTGGATTGGAAATTTGTAAGTAATGACCATTTATACATGGAAGTGTAGAGGATATGCCTAACATTTAAGAAGGTCATACGTCATGTCCTTTTTTGACAACTGAACCCTTGATTTCAGTATAAATAGTTCTCCACAAACCCTCTAAGATGTATGATTCTTTCTAATTTGTTTTCTAAAGTTTTCATCAAATTCATTTATTTATTTTTGTTGTTTTAAATTTAAAGTTACAACCAGCTGCCTATTTTGTGGTAGATCAATTGTTTTAAAAGCTAGTTACATTTTCTATTTTATGGTGATTAGAAAAATAGTCATACAAGGCCATGCAAATTTCTTCTCCTAATATACATTGTTAAACATAAATAATGGATATATTAAAATAACTTTATTAAATAAATTGAAAAGAATGAGAAAACCTAAAGGCTTAATGAAGAATTGGGGGGCGTGGCTTGGCACTGATAGAGTGAGCAGCTCAAATCGTGAGCTCCCCATCGGCCAGCCGCCATCAAAGGCCATCCCGAACCACTGTATAGGGCACGATACCCCGCAGCGCTCCCATGCAACCAAGGACACAGCTGGAGTGTTTCGGTGACGAAACGAGCCTCCCGCGCAGCCGAAAATCAGCAGGAATTATCTGGGATCAGCGCGGGTGAATGAGGACCCAAGATGGCAGCGCCCAGCAGGAACAGAAAGAGTGCGAACGAATGCCGACCTTCCACAACGAGGAGTGAAACTCCAGCAGCGGGGTGCCCTCTCTTCCTCCCTCTGCAGGGAGTGGCGCAGCGGGCCGGAGGTACCCGGACAGACTTCCATTGATAGTACACCTGGGGCGCCGAATCCGCCGACCGCAATGAAACACAGCGGTAATATGGCGGCGTGAATACTTACCAGCGATAGGCGCGCCCTGATCTGCCTAGCTGGCGTGACCTCACTGAAGGCCTGGGGTGATCCCTCCTTCCCGCCTCCGATACAAGATAACCTCGAGTAACGGGATGCCCTCCCTTCCTCCTCCTGCAGGGAACAGCACAATGTGCCGGGGGCGCAGACAGACCCCTATCGTTGGCACACCTGAGGTGCCGAGCCCGTCGACTGTAATGAAGCCCAGCGGTAGGATGGCGGCGTGATAGCTATGCGGGGATAGACGTGCCCTTCCCGCCTCCGACACAAGATAGGGCACCAGGCTTGGAGGCCCCCTGTGCAGGATTACGGTGAGAGTGACCCGCCATCTGCAGGCCCTGAGACGGCCCCGTGAAGTGCATTGTTGGCAGGAGAGCGGAATCGCTTACTGGGGCCCCTTTAGTGTGTAAGCCTGGAGTGCGGAGACGACATGAGGCAGCGTGTGGAGCGGCGGAGCGGTGGGCCCAGGTGGGGACAAAGCAAAGACAGACACCGAGGTGAGTCTGCGAGGAGGATCTTGCCTAATGTGCAGTATTGTGTGGCCCGACCTCTGCCTGAGCCAACGGTTGCTGCGGACGAGGGGCAGGAGGGACCTGGAGGGGTGATCGGTGACTGGGCCTATGGCTTTGGGTGCGTTTCACAGCGACTGGCACTATCTTTGATCCAGAAGACGGGTGAGAGACGGGACACCCAGGCAATCACTTTCTAGAAGAGATAGGCACATAACAGGCGGAGGTGAATTGTGGCATCCCATGAGCGCGCGCACTACCAGAAGCACCATTGGACGCGAAGACACCATGGGGAAACCACTCAAAAAGAAGGATAGAGAAGACTCCACCATGAAAGCGCCTGCGGAAGAGAGCAGGCAGACTAAGCAGCAGGGAGTCCACCCTGTAGTCCCCACACTACTGGATATCCTACAGGCTATCATCACCTCTAGTGAGCGCCTGGAAAGTAAAATTGACTCGTTGAGCTTACACATGGGGCTGCTCCGAGAAGACCATAGAAAACTAGCGGACAGGGTCAAGTTGAATGAAGGGGAGCTCGCGGAAGCTATACCGGCGCTCACTGCCATGCAACAACGAACGTCTCAACTGGAAACTAAAGTGCGGACACTGGAGGAAAGGAATGAGGATGCCGAAAACATGTCACGCAGAAGCAACCTGCGGATCGTGGGCCTTCCAGAGAAAATGAAGGCTGCGACATGACGGCCTACCTTGAGAAGTGGCTCAAAGAAGAGATAGCGCCTGAGGGATTGTCGAACTTCTTCGCCCTGGAGAGGGCGCACCGCGTCCCTGCGAGGCCGCCCCTCCCAGGAGCTCCGCCAAGCGTGGTGATCGTGAAACTCCTACATTATAAAGACAGGGACCACATCCGGACCCAGGCACACCTCAAGGGAGACGCACAAGTACACAACTCGATGGTGCGCATCTTCCCAGATTTTTCGCGGGAGGTGCAACGGCGAAGGAGATCCTACAGAGACGTGAAGCAGAGACTACACCAGCTGGACTACAAATATGTGACGCAATACCCAGCTACGCTCCGAGTGGTAGCGGCGGGGGCACGGAGTTCTTCAAAACCCTGTAGGGGTGTCTGACTGGCTGGATCGCCATGACAGAGCTCGACCTCCACAGACCCTGGCAAAAAGAGGACGGCGAGGACCACGTTCCAGGACACAGAGGGCTAGAACGGACTCTCTGACGCCATCGCAGGAAGAGGCACAGCTTGAGCGACTGAACGCGATGCAAGTGGTGGCCCAGGTCAGGGGAGGGGTGCGAAGCCAAGACCTCCCCAAAGACAGCAACCATGCGGGGGGCACAGGTGCTGAGGGGGGGGTCAAGCGACTCTGAGGTGCAGAGTGAGCCGCTTCCGAGTGTCACACCACACACGGCGGATGGCATCATGTGATGGTGAGACCTAGTGGACTAGGTGAGGCAGAACATGAACATGGCGGGACGCCCCTGCTGTTACATACAGGTACTGGGGTAATTAAGGGGGAAGTACTGCGGGGTAGACTGCCGAAGGTGCGGAGAACGATGGCGGCTGCCGAAATTGGGAGAGCTTCAACGGCCGGCCACCCTCTGGGACTGACTGACTACCCTACAAGCAGTCACTTCTAGACTTTATAAACTGGTTTGGATGGGGGTTGTTTTTTCCTACTTAACCCGGGGAGCGGGAGTTCGAGGGCAAGGTTGTTGTTGGGCCAGGGGGAAACACTGGGTTGCAGAATGTTGGATATCATGTGGGCTCAAATGGGAGACGGGCGAGGTGGGTGCTGCCCGGCCTGGAAGGGGCTCTAATCACGGTAATACTCGACAATGGCTGACAACCGACACTACAAATACATGACCTGGAATATCAGGGGCATGCACACTATGTCTATACGCCATAAAGTCAGCTCATATATCAAACGATGAGGAGTCCAGATAGCTCTTCTACAAGAAACGCACCTAACACAAAAGGAGGGGCAGGCATTACACAGGAGGTGGAGAGGGCAGCTCTTCTACACTACTTACTCGGGCTATGCCCGAGGGGCGTTAGTGTGGGTCCAAGCGGGAGTCCCGTTCCAGTTGCTCGATTCAGTAACTGATCCGGAGGGCTGCTTCGTGGCCATCAAGGGAAGGCTGAGACATTACCATGATTAGTGTGTACGCCCATAACGTAGACCAGCCTGCATTCTTTGTGACACTAAGCCACAAATTAGCACAATATCTCGCAGGTACTGTGATAGTGGGGGGCTACTTCAACAGTGTAGACAATGTACTTCTGGACCGGTCCCACCCCGCGTTTCCACGTGCTACTAGATGCCTTATTGTGCTCAGTGGACGCTCAACAACAGGTCACGTCAGCAGATTATCTGGCACGCACCATTTCGGACCATAATCCACTGATTATGTCCCTGAAGTGGGCACACCCGCCGGCGGCGATCCCCAAATGGCGACTTCGACCAGACACACATGAGGATCAGGTCTTTCGGGAGGAGATCAGGGGTGAGATAGCTGATTATTTCCGATTCGACACTGGGACAACGGCATCCCTAACCACAGAATGGGATGCTTTTAAGGTGGTATTGAGGGGCCAGTGCATTACACGTGCCACGGGAGTCAGGAAGGTCATTCTGAGGGAAGTAGAGGGGGCAGAGTTAGCTCTCCGAGACGTGGAACGCAGGAGGCTGGGACTTTCGGCGCTCCAAAGGGCGCTCATGGAAACCAAAGAGGAGACAGCGAGACAAACGGAGAGGCTCAGGAGCTTTGACTACAAAAAATATCTGGAGCGCACCCATGCCGAAAGGTACAAGTCTGGATCGCTCCTGGCTTGGCTGACGGATCCGGTGAGCCGGGGCTCTCCGCTAGTGGAAATAGAGGACGAATGGGGGATCAGACACTTTGCTCAGTTTGCAGGCCTTCTGGAATATTGCGGCCAGGTGGGGGGTCAATTCTTCCACATAAGTTGCGAAAAATTTGTCTGGCAGGCCATATGTGCCCGCCGTTTTATTACACGCCATTCCCTTGATGGCCACCCGAATCTCCCGTTGCGTGATATCCGCCCCTAGTAGCTCCGCAATTTCAGGGGTTAGTCGTTTCAGTGGTAGATCAATCAGGTAGTCCCCCATGTCTGCCAACTCACATGTATACGTTCTGGTATAAAGTGAGGTGTAGTAGCGTGCAAAAACCTTGTTAATCTTACCCTGAGCAAAGTGTCTGATCCTCCATTCGTCCTCTATTTCCACTAGCGGAGAGCCCTGGGCGATACTGTGGGCGAACTCGATGGGGCACGCACTATGCTAGCCCGATTTGGCACGGTGACTGGACTCCAGGTTAACTGGCAAAGATCCAGTTTGTTTCTGCTAACCCCGGATTCCCCTCCACCGCTTACTTTGTTGTGACTGCGGTGGGAATCCTAGATGCCTACAATACCTGGGTGTTTAAATTTATCTTGACATATCGGACCTCTTGGAAGGCAATGTAGGCAAGGCAGTGAAGGCGGCGAAAGCAGCAATGGATTTCTGGAGCACACTCCTGCTTTCCGTAGCTGGAAGAGTGGCGGTCCAAAAGATGATAACGTTGCCATAACGTTGCCACACCTCCTATATTATTTCGGGACACTGCCAGTCTGGATACCACGGGCGATGTTTAAAGAATTGGACTCGATGGTCACTTTCTTTATTTGGGGCACAGGCAGACGGAGGGAAGCACTGTCATCATTGCGACGCCCTACAGCAGAGGGAGGGCTAGCGGTGCTGGACCTTAAGAGTTATTATCTAGCTGCGCAGCTATACTGGCCGATACAATGGCTTACGGCAGACCGCAATCCTGACAGGGAATGCTGCCCGAAAGCACCAGATACTGCCAACCTAGCAAAAATCCTTTTACGAGTCCACCGCACCGCGCCAGCAGACACAAATGCTTCCAAGGTGGTAGTGCACTGTTGGTCCAGATACCTGAGGAAGGTGGGCGCTGCGACTCCCTATTCCACTGCCATACCACTGACAATGTTACGGTATCTCCCACAGGGAGAGCACTGGGCAGGGCTAGAGGACTGGGTAGAAACGGGACTCAGAGAAATGGAACACCTATACAGAGACTCCGCACTCTTACCCTTCGAGGACCTGCAGGGTACATATGACATCCCTGGGGGTCACTTCCTGAAGCATAGGGCCTTGACTCACAAGATGAGGGAACATTGGAGGGGCATGGAGCCGCAAGCTCTGGCGGGGTGCAGCTATGTGGTGCTCTCAGCGGGAAGAATTAAAACGGTGTCCTGCTTATACAAGGCCATACAGACAGATGCACAGCGGCCATTAGAGCGCCTGAAACTACAATGGGAAGAAGACCTTGGTAAGCAAATACCAGAGAGGGACTGGGAAAAAATTCTAGAACGCATACCAAAGGCGTCCAGGAACGCACAATTTAAATTAATTAACTATTATGTACTGCTCGGAGCATATCTAACGTCAACCCGCATTAGGAGGTACTTCGGTATGGAATCAGCGGCCTGCCCGAGATGCGGAGAGAGGGAGGCACACATACTCCACATGTTTTGGGACTGCCCCCTACTGCAGACTTTCTGGGGAGACATACGGCAGTTAATAGGCGACTTGATTGATAAAGAACTGCCACAGACACCAGAGCACTTCCTCTTGGGATGGTTTCCACACACGGCCAAGAACAGGGTGATGGAGAAGTTTCAGGACCTTGCTTACGTCCTAGCCAAGAGGGAAATAGCTAGAAACTGGAAGGCCCCGAGAGGTCCGCTGTTCGCCACCTGGAGAAGAGAATTAGAGAGGTGGGTGGGTGCGGAAATCAGGCTACTGTTTATGGAAGCCAGTCGGGGGTGGTAAGATGGACAGGGCCAAAGTCTGCGAAACCTTAGTAGATGAACTAATAGCCTCTGGAAAGGAAGACGTTGAAGAGGTGGGCTCCCCTAGAGCCGCTACCGCGGCCCTGGGCAGTGGTCTGGAAAGACACCAAATTTAACGCACTCAAATCTGGCCACCACCATACACGTCTGATGAATCCCGCATTTACGAGCAGCTGCTAACAAGCTGCCCCTATGTATTATTTGTACCATTGCAACCCAGGGGGGAGGGGGGAGGGAGTGGGGTGAACTGTTCTATTTTTTGAGAAGTTTGATTGTAAGATTTCGCGATTGTTACCAGACCATCTGTCATACATGCCAAGGACTTATCCGTCATGAAGTAATGTCTGTGATAATAAGGATTAAATACCAATAAAATATGGTTAAAAAAAAGGCTTAATGAAGAATTATTTATAATTGAGCTAAGTGCATCCCTCAAGAATTTAATTACAAAAAACCTCTTTAGAATTGGGCACATTCCAATTACATTTTGGTTCCAAACCACAAAGTAGACTCTCAGTAGTAAATGAACAAAATCACAAGTCTCATGTCCTAAGAGATTTTTAAGTTGCTGCTAGGTGCACAGATTTGATGACCAAAATATCTGACTAGTGAGCTACATTCTATGTTGCTGTTCAACCCTTAATGTTTCCTCAAAGGAATGAATTACTGCCACTGCTAAAATTTGCCCACCGAGGTAGGAGGGGATTTTCTTTGGCAAGAAGATTCATTTTAATATTCTGGTACTACTAAGGTAAATACTGTATCACTTCCAATCATAGCATTTATTCTTACCACAGCTATTAATGACAAACCATTGGCTGATTTGCTTCATCTGTGTAATTTTCTGGGAGGCGTTGTAGCTATTGTGATTTTTTGAGTCAGTCTTGAGTAAATGTAGTGCTATAGATTGTCTAATGCCTTAGCATTCTGTTGATCAGATTTTTAGAAACCAATTGGTTATGAACCCTGTGTGGTCAGTAGAAAGATGTGATGAAGTCTCCTTAGGAGGAATAGATCGCTCATTGGCAAATCATACTCGTTGTTGTAAAGAGAATGCATGTAGCTGGTCACAACTGTGTCAAACCTAGGTTACTAAAGGAAAATTAAGAAAGGTGGAGAAAAGGCACTGCTGATCTGGGAGCAGAGTTTGACAACCTAACAGAAAAAACGAGTTACTTTGAGACCACAGAAATTGTACTCAAACACTCTCCAAAAGAAGCAGCGATTCCATCAGTAAAGAAGGACTGACTCTTTGCTAACCTAAATTGATGAGTAAATTATCCGTATCTGTGCTTCTGCGTGTCTGATCTGTGTCGGGTCACTTGGCTAGCATCGAAAGGTGTTTTAAAAAAAAACAAAAAAATTAAGTAAACTGTACGTTGTCTGCAAAATCTCTTTAGTTGTGCAGAGTTAAAAATATGTTTAGCTCCTCAAATATAAAGCTGAATATGTCAATATCATAGCCATGAAATACATCTTGAAAGATACATTAGTCTCAGAGGTATTTTTAAATTAGCATGTTAATATACCAAATTATTTTTTGTGGGTACTAACTGTATAATTGTTAGCGGCTAATCATAAATTTGGCTGAAATATACAATATTTCAGTCAGGTTTTAATTTTCTATGTTGTTACAGTAGTAGAGGAATAAACATTTAGTAAATGTTTCCGGCCAGAAGGTAATGTGTGCAAAGTGAGCTATCCTTGGCTGGTCACAAGACTGATTACCCTACTCCAATTTCCTCTGGGGAATTAATTACTATAATGCCATTCTCTTTTGGATGAAATCTGTAGTTTAGGTATTGTTTCTTTTAATTTTAGAGAAGCATAATGAAGTTAAGAAGCTTTTCGCCATAAGAAGGCTGTGGGTTTTGGGTAGCTGGTAAGAAATTCTCACTGGAATTTACTTACATCATTTGGCTTGAAAAGTGGAAGTGTTTAGTGGGGATAACAAGTTTAGCATTGTTTGGTCAGATGGCATAGTGCATATTTTATGTACCGGACTCTGCGCAACAACTGTTCTTTTCTAAGGTTTGGCGAGAGGAAGAACAGGGAGGAAGGTCCATGTGCACCTCTGGCTGTTCACATCTGACTATCAAGCACAGGCAGCCACGAACACAAGCACACGCCGGGCAGAGGGAAACTGCCAAGGTTGTTCTTATTTGTTTTTAACTGCCACTGATCTATTATATTCTGCTGCTAGCGCACTTTGCACAGCACGACCTCGTACACTTCTTAAGCTTTTTAAATATTGCCAAACTGATATGAAATACCTGAATTTGCCAACTCCTCACCGCACTTGAGACTCCCTGGTCCCCCGCAGCTTCTATAGCTGATTGTGTGGTGGGAGAAACTCATGCCGAACATCCTCACTTCCGAGTGGCCACTAGGCGTCGGCCATCTTGGGCGCGCCTAAGGCAAGCCCGTCCGCGCCCATCCGGGACCAGGGGCCAGGAACCATGCCCAAACCACCATTTTTCCTGAAAAACCTATTACATACACGAACACAGAGCTTTTGGCTATGAACACAGTAGCTCTTCCACCCTGTTTGCACTCCTTGAGAGCAGAGCTGCCCTTGAGCTGTTCGGTCTGTGGGTGACAAGGGTGCCTTCGGACAGGGATTAGATAATAGGACGGACCACCGCAAATTTTGGGAGATGGGACTAATTAACTATAGATCCTTCCCACAGCATGCAGTTGAGATTAGACTTCTAATAGAGGAAGAAGAATTAGAGGCCCTGTTTCTCACTGAAACCTGGCTCCGAGAAAGCTCAACCCCAGAGATTATAGTGGCCCTTCCCCAGGGCTTTGAAATTTTCCACCTGGATAGAGCCGGAACTTTAGGAGGGGGTATTGCAATCATTTGTAAAACACAGTTAGCGTGTGCCATCACCCCTCTCAACATCGCTAAATGCGAGGCCTTCGCCTTCAGACTATCCCACACTTCGTCGTGTTCCTTCTCAGACGGACTTATCTACAGACCCCCAGCGGCCTGTACACAGTTCTTAGAAGCCGCCCCTGACACACTGGCAAGCATACTAATAGGGAAAAGCACCCTCACAGTGCTAGGCAACTTTAACATCCATCTGGATGATCTCAATGACCCGTCAGCAAGGGGATGCCTAGCTGACCTGGAAACCCTACAGCCATCACAACTGGCACCGTCCACCACTCACGAAAAAGGCCATATCCTAGACCCCATTTTCTCAAACGGCCCCGACTGGAGGTGATAGCACCCAAGCGGATGCCTTGGACAGATCATTCCATGATCCCGTTGCGCCTCCTTAAACCTCACATAGCTGACCATAAAAAAGAACGTAAAGTAGTGGGGCGCAAATGGCCTAGAAAAGTCCCTGAGGCTTGGATCACAGATCTCGAGTCCGCTGCACCACCAGACACTAAAGACCTGGAAGAGGCCCATGACAACTGGCTAACCTGGATAAATAGTTCCATAGATCGGAACTTCAGGAAGCCAGGTCCACTGATGCAAAAAAACTCGAATAGATCGTCCTGGTTTTGCCCAACGCTGGTCGCTCATAAGAAGAGCTGTAAAAGGCTAGAACGTAACTGGAGGAAATCCTATGACCCAGAGCTCAAACTAGCCTACAAACTAGCCAAGCAGCCTTCTTTGAAGAAAAAATAGCAAAGTCTTGGAACTCCTCTAAGGAGCTCTTTAAAATTGTCAAATCCCTTACCACAATTGACCCCGGAACAAACAGCTCCCAACATTCCAAAGAAAGATGCAGTGGGCTAGCCTCATTTTTCAAGAGTCAGTGGAAAATATCTACAATTTCCTCCACCCTAACTCCACCAAGAAATTAGGTACCCCAGAGGACCCCCACAGCACTTTAAACTCCCCAAGGAAGAGTGAACAAGCAGGACCTCACCACCCCACCGCCACTGCCCTCCTGTTTCCCAAAAATGAGTGACGATCTGGGGTGCTCCATATTACAGAATATTAAATCAGGCTCCCCTCTAGACCCAGCTCCACCCCATATTCTTGCCCAGGGTCGGAAAGCTGTTCTTAGCCAACTCTCCAATCTAATCACTCTTCCTTTCAAAAATGGCAAGGTACCCAAAGAGTGGAAACACGCCATCATTAAACCCCTGCTAAAAAAACACAACTGGACCCTGCAGTTCTGGCCAATTATCCCCAAATATCCCTGTTGCCTATTTTAGGTAAGATCGAGAGAAACAGCACGATCTCTCGTTTCCTGGAAGACAACAGCATCATACACCAGACCCAGATGGGATTCCGACCAAAACACAGCACGCGGTCAGCACTGCTTGTGGTCACTGAAAAACTCAAATAAGTCTTAGACCAAGGGAGAGCCACTGCGCTTGTACTATTGGATTTAAGTGCGGCGTTCGATACAGTAGACCACCCAGTGCTGATCCAAAGGCTTGAGGATGTTGGAATTAGAGGAACAGGTAACCAATGGGTGGCATCATTCCTGAGTGAGAGATCCTTCCAATGCATGAGGTCGGATTCATCTCAGACTCCCTCTCAGCTCCATGGGATCCTCCTTAAGTCCAACACTCTTTAACATATACCTTAGCCCCTTGGCCCACATAATACAGGGATTTGGCCGCTCCATCGGGTCATATGCCAATGACACGCAACTAGTGATCTCAATCTAAGATTCCCTTAACTCGGACTATAGACAACTTGTCCCTTGCCTGGAAAAAATCAGATCCTGGATGGCTGACTGTAGCCTCAAATTGAATGGGGACAAAGCTGAGCTAATGATCTTGGGCAGCAACTTCAGCCCTCGCTTGGAGATTCCCTGACCAGCTAATTGGGGGCCGACCCCCTCCTAAAACAGCCATAAAAAACTTAGGTATGTGGCTGGGCCAGAACTTGACGATGGAGGTCCAGGCCAAAAAACTATCAAGTACCTGCTTTGGGATATTTCGTATGATTAGAAAAATAATGGCCCTGCTCCCAGAGGAGTTGAGGAAGACTGTAGTGCAAGCCTTGGTGGTATCGAGGCTGGACTACGGCAACTCTCTCTATCTGGGCTCTCCTAAATATGTTACGAATAGACTGCAAGTTGTGCAGAATGCAGCTGCACGACTGCTGTTGAATATATCCAGACACCACTCAGCCAGACCCTCTATACAGAGCTTCATTGGCTTCTGGTCCAAGCCAGGATCAAATTTAAGTCCATAAACTTGGCTCTCCAAGCCATGTATGGGAGAGGCCCCTCCCTGATCCAAAAGCTGGTCTCACATTATTCACCCCGTCGCCACCTTAGGTCAAGCTCTAACTTTCTGATGAATCCTACCAGATTCAAGAGAGCCAGGTGGGTCGGAAGGTCATTCACTCACCTGGTACCCAAACTGTGGAACAGTATGGATCCAGAACTCCTAATTGAAAACGAAGTGTCCTTCAAAAAAAGACTCAAAACATGGCTCTTCCCCTAAACCCATGTGCTAACATCTGCCTGTCCTGTATCACCTCAGCGCTGAGATGCCCAAGGGTAGTCACGTGCTTTACAAATCCCTAAACCTAAACCTAAACTATTCGACTCTCTTGTATGAACGCACTTGTAACAGGACTGTACTTAGGCAAACTCCTTAAGTGAGACCCAGGGATATCAGGGCCTTTGCAGTAAAACGTCTGTCTGACTGCTGAGGAATCGACCCTTGAAGCTGTGTCTTGAAAAGGGTGCTGTGGATCCATACTTGATCTTTCACCTGCGCTGGATTTGCAAGTTAACTGAAATGGTGGAATTACAACTTTTCGTACAACTTTTTCTCCTAAAGTGGACAACTATTCCTGGACTTCCCTCCTGAGGATTCTTCTAAGAAAACAGCTTGCCTTGCCAGAGAAACAACGCGCATCTTGGGTCACTGACTTCATCTCAGCCTCCCAGCTTCTGAGCACCCTGAGGCTGAGGTGCTCTAGTGAATATTCTTTCAGTACCACTGCTCTCTAGCGACTCAAAGCTTAGATTAGTTACTCTGAAGAGATGGAGGGTCTGGAAACCCTCGGTCACATACCACGATCACCTCTGAAACACTTGAAGGATTGGACAAAGCCGATCACAACTTATGACACGCAGGTGTGAATAAAATACTGTTGCAGTTTATTCTTATCATGCATTGTCCCCATTAATGTGCCATATTTCTGTATTGGTTCAACCCCTTTTTACTGCTGCCCTTGTAATTGTACATTCCATCTCATAAAGACAGTTTAGAATGTTTGTGCTCCACAGGAGTTTCCCTGAGGAGAGCTCGGAGTTATAATTCCTCATAACACAACTGTGGGTTGGCTCACTTTTAAAAAATACTCATGACTTCGTTTAAAAAAATAACAATTAACTAACAATAGATTTCAGTTAGTTCTCCTTTAAAAAAAAGAAGGTTGCATGATTATAACAAGAATACGGCACATCCCTGTGCTTACCCCTTTGCTGGCACTAAGAAAGCTGCCTAGAGGCAACAAAGTCACCCTTGCAGCCTGGTGCAAGGGTGCCTGTGTTGCAGGGATTATTGTGGCTATGGCATTTTACTCCTTCTATGTGTGCTGCAGAATGCAGCACACATAGAAGGAGCAAGAAATGAGGAGAAATAAAAGTATTGGCTGTGTTAATCCATGCAAAGTGGCTTAGTGTGGCCTTGTAAATATGGGCTTGCATAAAGCGCCACCAGAGCGTCAAAAAAAGTGACACTCCGGTGGCGCTAGGGGCTTGCAACAATATGTTAAGTATGCCCCAGAGGTTATTGTTTACATTTAGTCCAAGGGAACAGATCTGTTAGAACAGTTTTATACACCAGCTCACTGATAACAACACTCATTATTATTTGCTTATTTATGTCTTTTTTATTATTTGATTGTTTTTTACTTGTCCGACAATGGTATGTCCCCCGGTGAACAATGAGAACTGTGTTGCAGATGCTGTAACCAGTGAAATGCAATGTCAAATGCTGGCTTCTGCTTACATGTCAGGAATGCAACAAATTATATCACGGTTCAAATTAGTTGATTGTGTTCTCTGGTTTAAACTGCTTGATATGTCTGTGATGTCACTAAAGCTTAGAGGAACGCAGCGAGGGGCCCACTGGAAGCATAAAGAGGAAGAGAGATGGAGATTAAAGAACCAACAAAAGAAAAGATAGTCAACCAAAGAAAGAGAATACTTAGGGCCTTATTATAACATTGGCGGTCTCAGAGTGGGGCCCCCACCCTGCCGCCCCGCTTTGAGACTTCAAAAGCCATTAAAGACCACCAGCCAGAGTACAACTTATTTTTACTGTGGTGGACAGTACTTTTGCGGTCCCACTGGGGTGCCTTTGATAAAGGCACTGTGTTTGGACCTTCAAAGGAAGTTCCTACAGGGCATGGACTGTCATGGACTCATGCACCCATGGTGCAGAGGCGCAGAGTCACAAGGAGGTGCTGTAGGGTCCCATTTGTTTTCTCACCACTCGCCATGAAAAGTGTGGCAGCGAGGAAACTCCTGCAGCGGCCCGCCAAGCATGTTGTGGCCTCAAGATCGCCGTGCCACCGACAGGGAGCTCTTATCCCTGGCGTTTGTGGTGGTCCAAGGGCGGCCTGACCACCCTGGTCCTAATAGGGTGATCAGAAGACCACCACTGCCGTGCCCCAGCGAGCCTGCCAGTCCGTGGCTGTCAGACTCATAATAAGCCCCCTAAGAAAGAGAAGACTTCCTTAAGTGATAGAAACAATAAAGAATGATGAAAAATGGCAGAAAATTCAGGCTGAATGGATAATTGGAGCTCAGAGGTAAAAGTAGGTCTAGAATGAGAAAAGATAGTTGTTAAAATCAAAGATTTGATAGACAAACTCAAAATAAAGAGAAAATGAGTATAGAAAATTAAACTGGAGGGATAATCAGGTGCAGTGATAATGGAAAGGAGTCAAATGTGGAAAAGCAGCACAAAGAGACTAGGAAATAAGGGGGGTGGGAACAAAAGGTCAGCAATTCCCGATATACACTGGGGAAAGAAAAAACAGGTCAACAAGAGACAGATTAATGAGAACACAGGAACACCAAACTAGAGAATAAGGGAGACAGCTATGTGACAAACACAGACCCTAAAAAGGGCCATAGGAGACCAATAAATAGGTCCACCAATCATGTCTTATTGTTTTGACTGAACGTTCAAGAAAGATAATCTCACAGGCAATGCATCTTGGTAGCGGAGAAGAACACCCAGGCCCACCCAGTGTGCCCAGTTCTAGTCAGGGCCGGACTGGGAACCACAACCGGCCCTGGCAAAGTGCTCAGCCGGCCCCCCTCCCCAGGTGGGGGGGGGGGAGGGGGTGCCGCCGAGCTTTTTGCCAGGGCAGGTTTTCGGCTGATTTTGTTACAGGGACGATTTTGCAAAAATACGGCCCTGTAACGAAAACGGTCCCCAGGGGCCCAAAACTGGCCCCCACCCGTGCGACGCACCGGGGGATTGCCCGGTGCCCGCTACGGCCAGTCCGGCCCTGGTTCTAGTAACACACAAAACATACACAGGGGTAATCTAGAGTTTAGTAGATGTGGGGCACTTCCACTAAGCATTACATCACAGCCTCAACTGACTCTGCTGTAGGAAACCGCTGACCTGGCGATCTGTTCCCCATCAAGGCTGAACTGGCTGTACCGGATACCAGGTGCTTTCCCAAGAGGGTAGAACGGTGGGCGTTGATTTTGTTCCTGGGGCCTGGTTTTGTTACTGGGGACCAGTTTTGCTGCTCTGATGCAATATCAGCCCCCAGTGACAAAATCAGCCGGCAAGCAAACCCCTCACTTTCTTTTCCAGCCTCCCGGGGAAGTCAGCCAGCATTCCACACGTGCACTTGAGTGTGCCGTTTAAAAAAAACTAAAAAAAATCAGCCTTTGTGGTGTGTATGCTCACAAAGCCATCAAGCTCTATAAGTGTATGAAAGTGCAACCAGCACTAAAACCTGTCCTGCCTTGCAGCTTATTGGGTTGGAGGGTGTTAACATCCCTCAAAATTGTCTTTTATTGTGGTTTCTGGTTCTAGGCTATGCTTAACAGTGAATGTGTGATCTTATGTTATATTTAGTATGCCCCCCCATGCCGAATAGTTATATAATGGGTCGAGTAATTTGTCTAAGTTACTAGCTCTGGGGGGGCCCTGACTGCAATGTCTTCTTTCAAGTCTGGGTACTACTGGGGTACACAACACTAGGCGTCCATTGCTTCAGTATAACCCGATCCAAAATGGCAACTGTTCTGGAAGCAAACAACATTACCAAATGGTAGTGTGCTTCCGCCTTTCAGGAAATGTTTTCCTGCCAGGAGAGGGCGCCCTGTTGATGAGATATATGAAGCAATACCTCACTCTATTAGTCAGAGGTTCTAATTGGTCAACTCTTGTAGATGATAATTTGAAATGTTATTTGGAAGCATGGAATACAGTCCTGATTAACAAGGTTAAGCTTCTGTTCCAAGGGACGACGTATTCTGATGTTTTAAATTGCTTTGTACGATTGTTTAATCAAACTGGATTGCTTATTAGTAATCAAGCAATACAGCTTGAAGTGGAATTAATATTTCAATTTAAAGCAAAACATATTTTGTACTGTTGCACATTTCTGCCACGTTTACTAATGCAGTCCACGAGTGGCGGAGGAGAGAATATAAGAATCTACAATTTACAGAGATTTTCCACGAATGAACAACGTTTGAGAAGCCACAAAAAAAATCAGTAATCTTAGCATAATTGTAGGCTTAAATATACAATTGCTAAATGTCTTTAAAAAAAATTAGTAATTTTAAAAAATGTGACATCTGTACCCCAGTTACATCGTTGTACAAATCACAGCACCTCCTGGTTTTTTGTACCTACCGGTGGCATGAGAGAAGAGGAGAGCGAGAGCGACCGACAGGTAGAAGAGCTTCATGTTGTTGGTACAGCTCTGAGGACCAGCGTCAAATTACAACAGCAAAGGGCCCTTCACAGCACAAGGATGCTCGGTCCTCAGCCTTCCAGATGGACTAAAGATAAGGCAGTTTCCGGCCTCAGTGTTATAGCTTTTCGACTCATGGGTGGACTAAATAAACCAAGGGGGTGTATTCTTCACAGAGAAGGGTAGTTTCACTGTGTTTGAAGCCACAGCGTTTCCTGGGCAGCATAGGCACACTGTGATTACTTTGTAATGTCCTGTACCGAGTCTAATGCCCAGCAAACACACTAATGTAAGGTTTCCGAACTCCGGAAGGCGTAATTACAACTAACATTGATGAATTAGTGCGAGTATGGACCTTTGGATAACCATTTAAAAGCACAGAAAATAATCTAAAATTAATCAGGTCAAAAGAAGGCATATATTAATTCATTAAATTGTTCTGAGATACAGTACACAAAGGCACATTTACATGCTGTTCACATTGGACAAACAAGCAGAATACTTTTAAAGATTGTTGTGTTAGATGATTGTGCCTTCAATATCACACAGTAATATTAACTCAAGTTCCCTAATAAAATGTCTGCACTAATCAATCCTCTGCTGACAAAGCTTACAAAACAAAATATTTTTCAGCTCTGCTTAAATGCTTACAGCATTAGTGTCTGAAAACGACAGCATTATACCGTGATAAGAATGCAATTGAAACCACAACTTCAAAATATGTATTACAAAGCTAGTTAGTGAGCAGAAATATACAGGATGGCTGTGGGAAAATACTTATTTTTGCATGAGCACCCTTCATTTTTTGAGGACTAAGGCTGCTGTTTCTTTGACTCTCTGCATTGACACGCTACTAACCAGACCCCAGTGTATGTGCTCTGAACCCTGAACATGTTGAAATTGGTTAGAATTCTAATTAGCACATTAAACTTACCTACGAGTCCCGTGTATATGGTACTTAGTGATACTAAGTGTACTCAGGGCCTGCATGTTAAATGTCACTAGTGGTGTGCAGCACATATTGTGCCACCCACTACTGTGACACTGCACACATGACTACATACCTAGCATTGTAGCCTTGCAGTGGCAGGTTTAAAACTGCAATTCAATTTGTCCAGAAAAACCTTTTTGACAGATCAAACCACCTGTTTAAATACTAATATGTCACCCCTATGTAGGCCTTACAAGCCCTAAAGCATGGAGCATGATAGGTAAAATCAGGACATGTCGAGAATGTAACACATTTCCTTACAGTGAAAAAGCGCTATAAGCTATTTTCACTGTAGCAAAGCTCGCTGTTCAATAGGAAAGCAATGAATTACATGAATCCATTAATAATGCTAACTTCAGTTATGAAACAGCGAGAAATATATTTCAAAGATTCTTTCAAGTAGTTATTTCAAATTAAATGTAATCGTAAATCAAATTTGTGATAACTATTAAGGAAAATGTACTTTTTGAAAGTTACCATGTTTCTGCCCAAGGCCTCTCAAGGCTCATTTGCATGAGTTCCAACTGTCACCTGGCAGCTGCAGAGCCCCCTTGATGAAGTGTGAAAATAGCTCCCACAGCAAGACAAATGCCTTGGATGTTGGGAGATGTTTCTGCTCCTCTGGCTGAATGGCCATCTGGGTTATGCCCAGGAACTTGATTAGAGGCATACCCTGTCACAGGAAAATGTTAGCTGACACCTGAGTAAGCCCTCCTTTGTTCCCCCAGTCAGGCAGGCACCAATACCAGTGTGAAAGGACCTGCCCCTAAATTGGTTTGAAGTGACCACAGAGGAGGGGTTGCTCATTTTCCTGGCCACAACCCTGGGGTGGGCCCATGGGCTCTGCACAGGGGGAGAAGGCTTTCACCATCTTGAATTTCGGCAGAGAGGGGCGCTGTGCGTTTGTCTGGGATATAGTACATAAAGGCACATTTACATGCTGTTCACATTGGACAAACAAGCAAAATACTTTTAAAGATTTTTGTGTTACATGATTGTCCCTTCAAAAACGCAATCCCTTGTCTGACGTTTTATCACTCGTCAGCTCAATGCCACTCCTCCAGTTGGGCAAGAGTTTCCAATGTCATAACCTGAACCCTACAGACTGGGTTCACATTAAGAGGCATGTTTGCAAGCCGTGCCTGGAAGACTGTTGGAGAGGCCCATTTCAGTTGATCCTGGTCACCATCACTACTGTGAAGTGCTCTGGACTGGCAAACTGGATACATGCCACCAAGAGGGCAAGACGAGAAGAGGAAGAAGCAGAAACAACATACACTAACTCCTGGAGTCGGCCTAGGTTTGAGATTTCTGAGGCAACAGAAGAGGGAGAAGAAGAGCAGTCCAAACATTTTCAGTCACCTACAGCAGAGCCTCAACAGTGGCGAGAGAGGAAGGGCGGTACCACTATTCCAGTCACAACCGAGACGCCAGACTTTAGACTAAGGCTGCGCCTTTGCCAACACAGCGAGAACTCGTAGAAAACTGAATCAAATCAACCTGGATCAGTAGCACCCGAACCAGAGAGTGATGCTGAAAGAGGAAGTTCTGCCTCTGAAAATGAATCAGCTTCATCTGAGCTGGAAAGCACAAGTACATCCCAGAATCGGTCACTGACAAAAAAAGCTTGGCCAAAGCCAATGACTAGACGAAAGAGACTTTTGACAGATACTTAAAGACCTTAAAAGAGGTAAATGAGTTAGAAGAACAAGTACTGCCCAACTGACAAGATACTGTTGAGGGGTGCTAGACGTAATGGTCACTAAATGATCCAGAAGAGAGAGGAAGGTAAATCACAAGTATTCAGGATCTGATTGGATGTACTTTGTCAGAACTGACAGTGAATCTGACAAGTGTCTGAATGACACTGATGAACCCTGGTGAGTCCAAGACAAAATAAAAGGGTTCAATTTGTGCCATCTCTTGACAAAGTCAAAAATGACAAGCAGATAGATAGGGTAACAGTCAGTGGGAATACAGTTGATGCACAGTAAAAATAAATAAAATCACTGTAGAATTAAGAATAGGGTAGTGATGATGATAGAATAATTGTAGAATAACTAATATCTTTATTCAACAAAACCAATATTATTTTCTTGATCTGATTTCCGTTAACATGGTGCAGCAATGATGCACAATTGTGCCTGCAGTTCTGGTAATTGCCATTTCCATTTCTATGGTTAGGATGACGTCTATCTGCTGATGGAAAATTCTCCCATATGCCAACAATAAACCTGTTGTTAGCAAGCAAATGCATGAAGGTAGAATTTCACATACCCCCTCATTCTGAAAGTATTTATAGTTATAATGTTTATTTTCAGATGTTATCTGAACATGTCAAAATCATGCCGGTAGAGAACTGTTTTGTGCTTCTGCAGCTGAGGGAACTGCATGTTTCCATTTACCCGTATTCTATTCTTTCTCATGTAGTATCTTTTTATATCTATTCTATCAGCAGCACTCTATTAAAAGGTTTTATACTGATTGTGAAAAGTCTTTAGAAGATATACCAAATGTGATGTATGCAAATATATAATTGTGGTCCCACTAAACATGCTTATTATTTCTCTAAGGAACTTTAACAAAGGGATCAGCATGAGTACATTATGACATTTTTAGGTCTCGCCTAGGCAGCGCATGCGCTGTCTCGTAGAGAGATGCTGTATACAGTATAGTGGGGAAGCTCTGCCCAGTTTCTGCCCATGCTTTTGATTGGCTCAAATCTAAAATGCTGCTTTCTGATTGGTTGCCGGCATATTAGTCCTGCCTGCTGACTGCCATGACGACATTTTGTCCTTCCATGGCTATCGGCCCCTTTACTTAAAAAACTGTTTTGTTTCCCTACCTCTCCCTGTTCCCTCCCGTAGTCCGTAACTTCTTAGACCGTCACCCACCCCCCACCCCTTCCCGTTCGTGCCTTCTTTCACACATGCATTGCCGTTTAAAATGCAATCAGTCTTGTGGAAATACCAGTCCGATTGCATTTTCAGTACTTGTTTGTAATTTAATTGGTGGGTGAATTGGCACTCTTTATCTCGCATGCGCGCGATGCCTTACATAGTACGCATGCGTGACAAAACTCCAGGCCGGGTTCGCTAAGGAGAGGAGCCGCACTGCAGCTGGAGGGGTGCCGGAGGGTTACCTAGCAACCAGGACTCCTGCACCCACGTCACCACTATACAGAGCGGAGGGCCGCCCAGAAGGAAGTCTCGTCCTTGCCAACTCATTACCGCCGGAGGAGAATGTTTTCGTAACTCAGAATAAGAACTTGAACACACCAAGAGTTGCGATGTTCCATTAACATGACAGACTAGTCGCGTTTGAAAGAAAGAATGCTCAGGATAACATATCTCTGGTACATAATTTGCATTTACGTCCTTGCTATATTAATCTAATTCAATGAAATTGCTATAACAATCTGTAAACAGTCTCTGGGCCGGAGAGGTGTGTACCGTGCTGCCACATTAATTCTCCCTGTGACCCGAAAGTGCAGGGACGGACAGTGACGACCCCCTGGAGCGGCTCCCGTCGCTGCAGTCATTGGAGATCGGCGAGGGTGCGGGCGCCTGTCAGCCGTGACATGAAAGTTGTACCCGCCCTGGTGTGTACGCTGCTCTGCGATGGGCTGTTTAATAATTGCATTGCCAATGCTTGTTTCACAGGATGTGACTTCACGGGGCAGGGCAGTGCTGTAATATTAAACTACTGTTGCTATGACAATCTGTAAACAGTCTCTGGGTCGGAGGTGCGTACCGTGCTGCCTCATTAATTCGCCCTGTGACCCTAAAGTGCAGGGACGGACAGTGACAACCCCTGGGAGCGGCTTCCATCGCTGCGGCCATTGGAGATCAGCGAGGGTGCGGGCGCCTGCCAGCCGTGACATGAAGGTTGTACCCACCCTGGTGTGTATGCTGCTCTGCGATGGGCTGTTTAATATCCTAAATGCTCATGGTTTGTTGCTGCAGTCGCTGTTTTTTGGGTACGGTTTGAACTGGTCCCAGACGCTGTTTCATTCTTTTCGCTGAAGTCTGAATTTTGCCTCATCTGTGTTCGCAAAAAACTCAGTCGAGCTGAGCCGGGGGCTTCTGTGCCAGAGGTGGGGGACTTCTTCTTGACTTAGGCTCAATGCAAATACAAGTGAGACTTAACTATAAACAGTATTATTGGAGGGCAAAGGTCAGCGTGTTCAGTGTGAGCAGTTTGAGTCTGATCCTTTTTATAGATTTTTAACAAATCTTGAAATGTACATACAAACCTAAACATCTTTTCAGACACACCCCAAGATATTGTAGTGAGATTTCCAAACCGTTTTTTCCAGTCTTTTGGCGCCATCATTTGTGACAAATGCGAGGTCATCAGAGCAAAGATACGCGCAGTAACATCGGCTTTTATAAATTAAACAGGAAATACCACAATTTTGCCAATTACTCCTTTACCCTGCACTCTGGGGTCATCTTGAGTTCGTATTGTTTCTACATTGGCCAACGAAGTAAGATGTGCTTTATATTTAGATGGAATTATAATAACGCCGTCTCGTGCTCACACACAGAAATAGAATGTCAAAAATTACCGATGGTGGAAACTCCATATCAGTCAGATTAGCCACGCGCAGGCGAAGAATGGAATTAAAGAAGAAGGGTGCAAACTTGGAATGATAACTGGCAAAGGATGGAAGGGAAAAGACACCTGTAGGAAGGAGGCAGCAGGGGGGTGAGTTGTTTAAACAACTCCTGACAAGGTCGAACGAGTAAATCTGGCTTAAGCCTGTATTATTTGAGCCTTACACCTTCATATCCTGGACTAATTCAGAGCTTTTTAGGTCTCGCATAAAGCAGCGCATGCGCTGCCTCTGCGAGGCATCAAGTAATAAGTATTACTACTGAAACTCCACCCATTGCATCTCACTTTGTTTTGTCACTTGCCATTGGTTACATCTGGCATTGCTCTTTTTATGTAGCTCATTTATTGGCTGGTGGTCCGAAACGTCACTTCCGTTTTGCTTCCCTTGTTCAGGAAGCAGCACTGACCAACTACAGTTTAGTTCCGCTGCTCCGCATTATCTACTCAATTTGGGACTACTTCCTTGTTTATTTTCCACCGCCGTTCACCACTAGCTGCTGAGTTTGGAAGTGTTGGCATTTTCTTTTCCTGTTCCGCCCCCCTCCCGTTGGTCGTGTTATCCATCCTCCCGCCCTCTTTCCTGTTGTCAGTGTCACCGTTCCCTTTGTTCCCGCCCCCCTCCCGCTGTGCGTTTCCCCGTTCACTTTGTTCCGCCCCCCTCCCGTTGAGTGTGTTCTCCATCCTCCCTCCCCTTTCCCATTGTCCGTGCCCCCGTTCCCTTTGTTCCCGCCCACTCCCGCTGTCTGTTTCCCCGTTCCCTTTGTTCCCGCCCCCCTCCCGCTGTCCGTTTCTCCGTTCACTTTGTTCCGCCCCCCCTCCCGTTGAGTGTGTTCTCCATCCTCCCGCCCCTTTCCCATTGTCAGTGCCCCCGTTCCCTTTGTTCCCGCCCCCTCCCGCTGTCTGTTTCCCCGTTCCCTTTGTTCCCGCCCCCCTC